>NC_136469.1:126583759-128983759 GCF_902686455.1 Sciurus vulgaris
GGCGGGTGGACTGTCGCGTGGCAGGAGCTCCTGGCAGGTTGGATCGCACGAGAGCCCTCGGAGGAGGAGGAGGAGGAGGGTCAGCGGGGCACAGGGAGCCGAGCCCCGCCACTCCAAAGGAGAGGGCATCAGGCCCTGCGCCCAGCAGGCCTCGGTGATCGCGCTTCGTCCCCCGCGGACCCTGCGGGACTTTCCTCTCCCGAAGCCTTAAGGTCCCCTGGGTCCTCACGTCAGTGACTCAGGGCGCCTGAGGATGACTCCCATGGGGACGTGTCTTCTGAAACCACTGACCTAAGACTGGTCCTTGGGTCCACCTCCATCCGGAACCGCACTCGGTACCAGAAGAGCCTCTGAGACCTACAGACCAAGCACTCTACGGGGAGAAAATAAGCAAGAGCCATGTCATGTTTGGGGGATCCTGACTCTTAAAACGCCCTTCCTCTCTAATCAGATTTTCACATTTTCCCCCACTCCAGTTTGCCTGTATTATTGTCATGGGAAAGCAACCCTGCCAACTGAGTCCTGTCAGGAGCCAACCCAGGTGTGGGAGGCCTGCTCAAAAATGATCATAAGGCTGAGTGCTTGCTGCAGAACTGAGGCTGCTTAAATGCATGTGATGATGTGCTTAGGCCGCATGAGAACTCAGTGGGACTGCTAATATCACAATCCTCATTTTACAGTGAAGGAGACTGAGGCACAGAGAGGTTAAGCAACTTGCTGAAGGGCACACAGCTTGTGAGAGTCAGCACTGGCCTTCCAACTCAGGCAGTCTGGGCTCAAAGCCACACCCTTAACTGCTTTGCACTATAGTCTCAGCACTTAAAAAAAACATACCAGGGTGTCTGAGGGAGTAAAGCAGAATACACAAAATGGTGAGCCATCTGGGCATCAGGAACCTGGCTGGTTTAATCCAGAAAGGGCAGTAAACATTCCTTTGGGTGGGATCAAGATAGAGCTGAAGACTGTGCTGTTTACTAGGGTTATGACCTTTAGCACATGGCTTTCTCCCTGTGAGCTGCTCTTGCCTAAATGAATGGAATGCAGGTGTCCATAACCCCCTTCTGGCCCTCACTAAGGGTGAAGGAGTGAGCGCCTCTGGGAGACCCCTCCCCACCATCCCCAGCTTTACCTCACTGAAAGCTGCTTCCCTGAAACTCCTACCCCTTGATTAACAGAAACCCATGTTAGTTTGCAAAGGCTGCTGTAGCAGAGTCCGACCAACCAGGTGGCTTGAGCCATGTACATGGGCAACGCCAGGTCCCAGTGCTAGAAGCCGGACGCCCCAGGTCTGGTGTCAGCAGGCTGGCTCCTCTGCGGGCGGGGAGGGAGAGTCTGCGCCAGGCCTCTCTCCCAGCCTGTGGTGGCCTCCAGCTTTCCTTGACATGACACCAGCCCGAGGCTTCACAGTCTTCCCTCCATGCCTGTCTGTCTGACTAGGTGTCTAAACTTCCCCTTTTTATAAACACATCACTCTTATTGGGGTCAGAGTCACACAAATGACCTGGGTTTAATCATCTCTGAAGACCGTATTTTGAAAGAAGATCACATTTCCAGGTAGTGGGGGGCTAGGATTTTGACATCTTATTGGGAGACACAGATGGACCTAGATTTGCCCTGTGGAATTAGGCAAGGAAGTCACCCGCAGCCCACGGAGTCTCAGTCTCTTGGTCTCTTTCCCAGATGGCTCGGCCTCAGGCCTTCTCCACGGGTGCCCCACACCTCCTTTAGTGTCCCTTTGTAAGTTCCATTTCCGGAACAGGAGAGGTCTGTCCACATGTGGCACCCAGCAGAGAACACAGCGGATCCAGGTCTTCCTAGGAGGACTCTCGTTCAGTCTCTGCAGTCCGTCTCCCGGTTTCCTGCCAGTCTCTCCCTGCAGTTGAGGTTCTGAACCCAGGTTTGAGAGTTTACTCATACAACCGATTTTTTAGAATCAAATGACCCCAAAGAGTTTTGCATCTGGATCCTGTCATCGGCTCCATTCCCATCCCCTCAAGATTGCTTCCTCCGAGAAGCTGGTCAGGTGGCCTCCCTGTTCTCCTCAACAAGTCATCAAGAACATCCGGGAAATGAGAAGGGGAAGGGCGGGGTAGGAAGATGCTGGACTGAGACAGACATCATGACCCTGTGTACACGGATGATCACATGAATGGTGTGAATCTACATCTTGCACGACCATAGAAACAAAAAGTTGTACCCCATTTGTGTACAATGAATCAAAATACAGTCTGTAAAAATAGAAGCATTTTTTAAAAAGATGCTAGAAGATGCTTGTAATAGGAAATCTACATGTGAATGACTTGCTAAAAACATTTCACAGGAAAAATAAAATAGAACATCCAGTGTGCATCCTCAAGGGGGGGATGGTTTAGATATGAGGTGTCCCCCAAAAGCTCATCTGGGAGACGACACAAGAACTTTCAGGGGTGGGATGATTGGATGATAAGAGCTGGAACCTAACCAGTGGATTAATCCACTGATGTGGATTAACTGGCTGGTAACTGTGGGCGGGTGGGGTGTGGCTAGAGGAAGTAGGTCACTGAAGTCGTGACTTTGGGTCCGTATTTTGTCTCTGGGGAGCAGGGCTCTTTCTCTCTGCCTCCTGGAGGCCATGACCTAAGCTGCTTTCCTCTGCTACGCTTCCACCACGACCTTCTGCCCCACCTCAGGCCTTGAGCTGTGGGCTTGGCCCACTGTGGATTGAACCTCTGAAATCCTGAGCCAAAATAAACTTTTTCTTCTCTATATTGTTCTCATCAGGTCTTTTGGTCACAGCAACAAAAAAGTTAACTAAGACAGATGACATCACCCCAAGAGGGCAGAACTTTCATATTCTTTTTATGTATTAAGCACAGATATGCATACAGTGGTGTTAGAGGGAAAAATAATCAGCTCCTTCAGGAGATAATAATGGGACAAAGAAAAGGTCAAGAAATGCTACGTCCAAGGGATGAAGGTCTAGGAAAAACTCAAGAGTCCACCGAAAGTCTCCTGGTAGCTGCCGACACGCTGGGTGCAAGTGGCTTCCCCTTGGTGAGGGCCGGCTGGTCATTTTCAGAGAAGCAGGGATCCGAATGTTTCCCTGTATTCTGACGTTGTGCAACAACACTCAACGACTAACAAGGAGGGCAGGGTTGGCAATCCCCCGGAGCGTCATTAAATCACTCCTCAATACATCTGTCGCTCACCAACATTCAGGGAGAGTCACAATATGATGGGCAGGGTTTGGAGGTGTCCCCCAAAAGTTTGGGTGTCGGAAACTTAATTCCTGTATTTGGAGGTGGAGTCCTTGGAGGTAATTAGGATTAGATGAGGTCAGGAGAGCGGGGCCCTGATGGTGGCATTAGTGGCTTTATAAGAAGAGGAAGAGAGCAGATCTGCAGGCTTGCTCTGTCTGGTCACATGAAGCCCTCCACCATGTTGTCATACGGCAAGAAGACCCTCGCTGGATACCTCACCATGCTCTTGGACTTCCCAGCCTCCCAAGTCGTGATCCAAATACACTTCTTTAAAAGTTCCCTGGTCTTAGGTAATTTTTACCTAATCAGCAAAAATGGACTCAGACTGCAGTGCTCTTGTTGCTGGGCCAGACGGTGGACAGAGAAGATTAAAAAGTAAGCCCCGCTTCATGGAGCTTACTATCTAGAAAGGGCTGAGAGGCAGGGAAGACAGGCCACGCGTGAAGGAGCAATCAAGCCCCATAGAGCTGTGGTCTGTGGAGATTTTTAAGGAGATGAAACTGTTCTATATGACACGGACATGATGGATAAATGTCATTATGCATTTGTCAAAACCCGCAGAACTGCACAGCACAGAGTGAAGCTTAACGCCTGCCGTGGACTGGAGTTGATACCTGCAGTATCGATCCATCAACTCCAAGAAATGTCCCACACTGAATGCGAGATGCTAATAATAGGGGAAACTAGGTTAGGGCTGGGCTGGGGTAGTGTACTGGACTCTGTGTACTATATGCTCACATTCTGTAAACCAAAAGCTGCTAAAGTAGTAAAGTTCACTGTCCTTTTTTAAGGAGTGGTTTGAACCCAGGCAGAACTACAGAGAAAGGCAAGAGGGCACCCCTGACCTGCCTGGAATCAGAAAGTCTGGCTAACAGTTGAGAGCCACCTGCATGTGAGGGAAGCTGACCGTGGGCCAGGGACAGAAGCCAGGCACCCGAGGGGAGGCAGGAGGAAGAGCACACCCAGGAAGCACAGGAGGAAGTGGATTCCAAGAGCCCCTGGGGCCAGGAGAGCTGCCCAGCTCAGAGAAGCCGCTGGCCAGGGTTAGAAAAGAACTAGTCTAGAAGCCACAGCCGCAGGAGGGCGGGAGAAGGAAGCCAGCTGTGGTCGATTTTAGAGAGAAGTTCAAGGGAGATGTAATCAATGCACTTGGTGGGATCTGGGAGTTAATGGTGGGCCGCTCATGCCCCTCCCCCAACACGGCTCGGCTTCCCACGAGTCACCATGAGCTTTTTGAGTTTTCCCAGTTATACTGAACTATGAGAAATAATGAAAACGGGGACGTTTCATTACACCTGGATTAATTCACCACAGCAGCCCAAACAGCTGCTGCCTCGCTCCTCGCAGGGACCGTAAAGGCCTCAGCCTTGCGATAAGAGAATCGGACGTTCTGGGCTTGCTGGAAGCAGGAGGAGTGCTGTGCTTTGGATCTGAGGCGTCCCCAGAAGCTCCTGTGTGAGACAGTGCAGGGATGTCCAGAGCAGCAGCGATCAGATTATGAGAGGTGCGACCTAATCGTGGGTCGACCCTCTGACTGCATTAACTGGGGAAACTGGGCAGGGAGGGTGTGGCTGGAGGGAGCGGGTCTCTGGCATTTGTATCTTGTCCCTGGTGCACAGAACTTGCTCTCTGCTTACCCACTGCTGTTTCCTCTGCTTTCGTCTGCAACGCCCCTCCACCAGGGTGTTCTGCCTCACCTTGAGCCCAGGGCTGTCAATCGGGCCGGTCACGGACTAAGACCTCTGAGACTGGGAGCCAAAACACACTTGCTCTTTGCAGGTGTATTGGTCACAGAGGCACCAGAACTAAAACAAGTGGCTACATCAACCCATGAGCTGCATAAGTGGATATTGAGTCTCTGTGTCCCCAGAGGTCGAGGGACTGTCAGGATCACAATCCTGTCCTTAGGAAGATTGGAGTCTCTGGAAAGTCTAGACTTGCTCACCTGAAATAAAAAGAGAATAAAGGGGAACAAAGTCGTGTCCCAACGAACAGAATAGAGAATGAGCGCCGGGCCTGGGTGGTTCATAGGTCGGAACCATGATCCTCAGTGCTACGGCGTTTGGAGGTGTGGCCTCAGGTGTAGATAAGCCCAGAGGGTGGAGGCCCAGAGATGGCTTCAGCGCCCCTGCAGGGAGATGAGTCTCCCCGGTCCTGTCCTCTCCTGCGCCATACAAAGCAACACAGCAAGAGGCATCCCTCAGCAAACCGGGAAGAGAGCCTGTTATGGTTTGGACATGAGGTGCCCCCCAAAATCTCACGTGGGAGACAGTGCGAGAAGGTTTGGAGGAGAAGCGATCCGGATACGAGAGACCGGCTCCTCCTGCCCAGAACACTCTGTGCCTTCCTGCACTGTGCCCTGTGAGACGCTGCCATTCTTTCTTGGTGCTGGGCGTTGGACCCAGGCTGTCCTGCGTCCCAGCATGCACCTTGCCCCTGAGCTACACCCCTTGGCCACATACAACCATAAAACCACCTCCAGCCAGGCTTGGGGGCGCCCGCCTGTAGTCCCAGCAGCTCGGGCGGCTGAGGCAAGAGAATCGTGGGTTCAAGGCCAGCCCTCAGCAATTTAGTGAGACCCTGTCTCAAAATAAAAAATGAAAAGGCTTCAATCCCCAGTACCAGAAAGAGAAAAGGTCAAGTTCCGTCGCTGCCGAGAAGCCTCAGGTGGACCTCATCTCTCTTAGAATTCCATGGGAACACGGTACATACCATTCACACGGTATTCTCCCCCGCAGCGGTGATGTGGTAGGTGGCCCTGAACTTGCCATAATACCAGGGCTCCACTGGGGGCCCCTTCTCACTAGCTGTGTTATCTTGAGTGGATTATTTGGCATCCCCAAGTCTCAGTCACCTGATTGGCAAAGTGGAAAAAACGAGAGAATTCAAAGCATCTCTCTCGGGATGTAGGGCAAGCAGAACTCCCATACGTTTTTTTGTTGGGTGTAAATTGACCCAAGACTTTTGGAAACGTATTTGCTAATGTCTGGTGTTTTTTTTGTTCTTTTTGGTTTATTTATTTATTTATTTAATTTTTTTTGGTACTGAGGATTAAACCCAGGGATGTTTTACCACTGAACTATATCCCCTGTCCTTTTTATTTTTTATTTCAAGACAGAGTCTCACTAAGTTGCCAAGGACCTTGCTAAATAGCTAAGACTGGCCTTAGACTTGCAATCTTCCAGAGTTGTTGAAATTACAGGCATGCACCACCAAGCCTGTCTTTTCCCATATTTTTATTGATGCATTGTAATTATACATACTGATCGGATTTGTTTTCACATATTTGTGCAAGCACATGCTAGAACAATATAATTTGGTCAATGTCATTCTCCAGTGTTACCACTCTCCCTCCCTCCCTCCTCCCTCTCCCTGGCCCCTTTCCTTTATTATGCTGGGCTCCCTTAGATTTTCATGAGATCTTCCCCCACAAGTTTCTTTTCCTTTTTCCTCTCTTATTTGCTAGTGTCTTCTAAAGTTAAATCTATGCCCACTCTATGAGCTAAAACTCAATTCTTAAGTCTATAGATAAATAATAGAAATGAGAGCTGATGTTCACCAGGAACCATACCTGATATTATGTAACCCTTTCATTTAATCATAATAGTCACAGAAACGACCCAAATACCCATCAGTTGTAAAATAGGTGTTTTAAATGGTAGCCTATTTGTACAATGGGTTATTATACAGCAACGAAGACATCCAGAGGCACATAAGCACGCACGAAGGTCAGACTGAGTGATTCCATTTATACAGAATGAAGAACCAGCAAGCTTGGTGATAATGGAGCGCAGAACGGTATGAGCATAGGGAATCTTTGGGCAATCAGACGCGCTGTCTACCATCTGGGTGGCAGTGATCTGTCTACATGTAAATAACATGCAAATCATTATTTTAAAAATGTAAAGTGTAAAAAGCAAGCCATGCCCTGGGGATTTTTGCATTTCACTTCAAGCTCTACTTCAACAAGGAAATAAAAAGGAAGGTGGGGGTAACAGCTCAGAGCTAGGGCCCTGCTTGGTGTGTGCAAGGCCCTGGGTTCAATCCCCAGCACAGGATGGAGGGAAGGAGGGAATGGGGGAGGAAGGGAGGCTGCCAGGCCAGGAGGAGGGCTCTGACCACTGCCTGCCTGGCTTCTTCAAGCCTCAGCCCCGGGGACGAGAAGCCACCTCCACACAGAGATTCATGAGACGAGTCGTTTCCTTCAGGAGACCACGTTACCCACACCGACTGATTCCCCAACTTAAAAGGGTCTGCAGAAACCCAGGGGTCCCCTCCCCTCTGGCTGACACTGTCCTCTCCTCCTGTACTTGCTCAGCATCTCCCTGACTTTGGGAGACTCCTAGTGCCCAGGTGACTTGCCGACAAATACCTCTGACATCGTTACCCCTGCTTCAAGCCTCCTCTGGCTGCCCCCACCAGGTCCCAGCTGCTCAGAGCAGCCAGGCCCACTCCCAGCTGCCTGGCCGGTCCCTCCCGCTCTCCTCCCACGCCATCTTGCCTCCAGGCCTCTCCCTGGGGCTCAGTCCCTGCACCACCCTCTCGTCCTCCAGGGCCTTTGGCCTTTCTCCCAGCCCCCCACACACCCTGGATGATGACTTCCCAGCCAAGGGGCCCCTCCTGGCGGACTGCTGTTGTTGGAGGGAGACCGAAAATCTTGGGAAGCTCCTCTCAGGGCCGTCCGTTTTCATGAGTCTCCTCCTGACTTTTCTAGAATACGCATGCATATTTAAAATTCTTCAGAAAGGCCCAAAGAAGAAAGTGGAAGTCACACCCTGTCTCCAGACATCACAGTGTTAATGTTTAGGTAACCAGAAAGGTGCCGAGTTCAGGACCCAGGGTCGCGGTCTTCAGTGACTCACGGTCACTGTAAGAGGAGGTTGTCCACTCACACTCGTCTCTATGTTCTTCAGTATTTGGTTCAAAAGAGGAGGAGGAGTAATGGCTATGGAGACTAAGGAATCCCCAAAATAGTGAGGCCTAAGAAAAAGAAAGGGGAGTAAAAACGCAGGACAGGCATGGACAGCTTTCATCTCCCAGGACAAATGTTTTAGACGCTGGCTGCAGGCAGAGAGGATGTTCTATCATCCTCAAAAGAAAACCATCTCTAGGAGGTGTTACTCCTCCAAAGCAACATCCTTTCTGGCACTGTCCACAGACCTTGACCGAAAGGGCCCACATTCCTGACTAAGCAAAAGTGACATATGCTCACTAGACCACCCCTCAAAATAACCTGCATAAAACCAATCCCTTCTTTGTTCAGTGGCTCCTTTTCCACCAGGAGAGTGGGTCCACGGGCACCATTTCAGCCCCCTGAATAAAGAGCCGAGCTGACGTGTGAGGTTTGCATCCTGCCTGGTCTTTCTGTGCTAACAAGGAGGAGGACGAAATGCAGGAAGGGAGAAAGGAAGGAGGGAAGGGAGGGAGGGATTATACTGAACATCTTTTTTTTTTTTTTTTTTTTTTAAGTATCTTTAGTTGCAGATGAACAGAACACCTTTATTTGGTTTATTTAATTTTATATGTGGTGCTGGGGAATCAAACCCAGTGCCTCACACGTGCTAGGCAAATGCTCTACCACTGAGCCACAACCCCAGCCCCATGAACATCTTTTTTTGTACTGACTTCTCTCCAAACTCTACATGTGGAAGGAGTGTTCTGTTTAAGGGCAGAGGGTATGTGGCAGATGTTCAATCCAGCCAAATTTAGAAATGCAAGGCATTAAAACATACATTTACTGAAACATTATGTATGAAAATATGTCTCAGAAGACACTTCAAGGACAACCAGCACTCTCCCACGACAGACAGACAGACAGCAAGAGGAAGCGGAGCTCTGGGGGCGCTTACTCCATGGGCCAAGTTCCTGCAGTGTTTATCCCGCAAACTGAGTCCACGAAGGCAGGATAACCATCCCCGTGCCCGCCCGCTGTGCACTCAGTGGCCACCCTTCTGTCCCGGTGGATGGATCCCCATCTGTGTGGAGCAGACTTGAAAAGCAACCTCACGTTGACTCAGACTGAATGAAGCGGAATCGCAGACTGGAGGTCCCTGACCCCTCTCTGCTCCTGTAGCTCAGACTGGGAAACTGTGGCCCTCTCCTCTGCCTTCTCCCCAGCCTCTCGGGTCTGGTGGGTCTTCCCTCCTGGTCTCTGTCAGGGCAACTTCAAAGTAACCCAAGATAGGGGTCCAGTTCCCATTCAGAGCACAGCACCAGCTACACTCCGTCTGCCAACGTGGGAGCCACAGACTCAGGTGGCCACTGAGGACCCGCCATGGGATTAGTGAGACGGCAGAATTGAGTTTTCAGTTCTTATTAATTTTAATTTAAAAACAAAAGCATGTAAAATCTTTTCCCACTACTACAACTTTATTAGTTTACTAAAACTGTATTTCATTTTAACCCTTGCATCACATAACATATGATCATATACTGCATATGTAGCCAGAAAACATCGTTTTTGAGTATTATACAGAAGCATCAGTGAATTTCTTCAGTTCAGATTGTTTTCTATGCACCTATGTACATTGGTATGTATTTGAATTTCTCAGCAGACAGAGGTATATAGATTTCCATGTAAATCCTCATTAATGAAACTAAAATCTTAGATATAAAGCAATTAATTTTTTCTAGCTTTTAAGAAAGTACGGGCAAATTTTTAATTTTTAAACAAATACATACCACTGATGCAGAATCAAGTGAAGGTACATAGCACTACAACCGGAAAAGTAAGCAAAAAGACAGTGAAAGGCAATTTGCATTAAAAAATTAAGACAATAAAGTGGATAATATTTTATTCTGAGACTGTGTCAGAATATGCATAGTGTATATCATAGGAAGTTTTCTTTCTTACAGTGGTGCATGCCTATAATCCCAGCAGCTCAGGAGGCTGAAACAGGAGGATCGCCGGTTCAAAGCCAGTCTCAGAAATTTATCGGGGCCCTAAGCAACTCAGTGAGACCCTGTCTCTAAATGAAATATAAAAAAGACTGGGGATGTGGCTCAGTGGTTAAGTGCCCCTGGGTTCAGTCCCCAGTACCAAAAAAAAAAAAAAAAGTGTTTCTTTCCTTTTCTTTTTTTCTTTCTTTCTTGTGTGTGTATGGTGCTAGAAATTAAACCCAGGGGCTCACTCATGGGATGCTAAGCAAGTGCTCTACCACTGAGCTACATCTCCAGCTCTTTAATTTTGTTTTTGTTTTTGTTTTTTTTGTTTTTGTTTTTGTTTTTTAAGCCAGGGTTTTGCTAGCTTGTCCAGGCTGGTCCCCAATTTGCAAACTTGTCAATCCTCCTGCCTCAGTCTTCCAAGGAGTTGATATTACAGGCATACCAAAAAGTATTTAGTTGTCAAAAAAGAATAAATCAAATCAGCTACCTAAAAGCAGAATTAAATATTCAACAAAAATTTGATTTTTAAAAAATTTTTCTTAATTTTTAATTTTTAGATAAATTTAAACAAGATATGCACTTATAAATTTGGCCAATATTAAATGATTAGGATTTTTTTTCTTTTTTGTACTGGGGATTGAACCCAGGAGCACTTAACCACTGAGCCACATCTCCAGCCTTTTTTTATTTTTTATTTTGAGACAGTATCTTGCTAAGTTGCTAAAGGCCTTGCTAATTGCTGAGGCTGGCTGGGAACTTGGAATCCTCCTGCCTCAGCCTCCTGAGCCACTGGTATTACATGTGTGCAGTACCATGCCCTACAGAAAAACACTTTTAGATGAAGACATTTTGTTGTTGTTTTGTTTCATTTTGTTAAAAAGATTATTTTTCAACTATGGAAATAGTGTTAAAAAGTTCTGAAGGCAGAACAAAGATTTTTACAAAAATAAAAGCTATTATATCTAGCTATATTATTACAAAGATAAATTATTATATTTATATTTTATAAATATAAATATATATTTATAATATATATAATTTTATAAATTTATATAATTATATATAAATATATAATTATATGTATTTATATATAAATTATATATATTATATACAATTATATATAATAAAATATAAATTATATATATAATTTATATATAAATTTATATATATTTTATAAATATAAATGTAATAATTTATATTTATATAAAAGCTTTATATTTTATAAAAATTATATTTATATAAAAGCTTTATTATTATTATATTTATATTTTTATTATAATAAAAATATTAGCCACCAGATAATTGTGAAATACAAAGCCTTTCTAACAATAGCAAAGGTCAGTCAATAAACTTGAAAAATTACAAATCTTTGTCCTTAGCCAAGCAGTATAAACAGCTGCTGCCCAATTAATACTTTTGATGCATTTTGTCCCCAAGGACTTCCAATTCAAGAAGAAAAGTTATCAAAAAAAAATTGAATACATGACACAGATTTTTAAAAAATTTTTTATGTCTGTCAAAGAAAAATTCTAGCCAGATAAGAAAAAATTAGTTCCTTTCACCATAAATGTTAGTTTTGCTGTGCGAGGTCAAAAATTCCATTCTTCGGAATTTTCACATAAAGGACTGGTATTTGCCTTATTGCATATTTCATTATATGATACATTTTGAAAATATTTTGCAGTTTTCTGCAGCAGACTCTGGGAAAAGCATCATGGATAGGTAGCTGTTTAAAACCATTTATTATACACAGTCGAATACTGTGAATCATCTCCAGTTTATGGAACTGTTGCAGGAAATAGAAGACAAAGGATCTAATGACCTTTTGTTCTTTGTCAGCGTTCTTTGAATCATGGAAACATTTTACAAAGACTTACTGTATCTTTAACTCCAATTCAAGATGTTCTTGAAACAAAAAGAATGCTTGCCAAATATTCAGCAAGAGACAGAAAGTGGCAGTGTGACTTATGTTTTCTCACCAAAATCAGACTGCACGTGAATGAGTAAAATTTAAAACTCCAAGGCAAGGAAAAACTAATTTATGACATAGTTAGGCAGGAATTGGAATTTATGTTGAAACTAAAACTTTTAAAGCACAAATAATATTAATGACTTCACCTTTTTTTTCTGACAGGAATCAGTATGCAAATTATCTTCGTTGTATTTGACAAGTGTCATGTAATCAGCTGCAAAGACTGGATAAATAGGAAGGACACTGTTGTCATTGACAACTTCTAAGTTGCTTTTTAATTTACGTAATATGCTTCTGCACTGACCCAAGAGTTAGTGAATTTCAGACACAGGTACTGTTTTAAAACTAAAATACTTTCACTCTAAAGTCAAATGAGTTCTTCTAGAAAAGAAGGTTTGTTAATATGGCTGCAAATATTAAAGAATTTTTTTTTTGGTGGTTTTTTTTTTTTTTTGGTTGGTAGAAGACATTTAAATACATTTGTAACATCTCAGGTATGTGAGCCTACTTTTTCAATCATAAGTTTCGTGAAATATAATATAGATGAAGTATTCCAATGAATAGTTTGCATTTGAGTCAAGATATGCTGCAGTAAAAATCAAACACTGAATTTCTCAGAAAAAAGTATATAAAATAACTCAATAATTATTATATTAATTGCATGTTGAAATAACATTTTTGATATATTAGGTTAAATAAAATATATTATTAACTTCACTGATCTTTTAAAATGTGGATACCAAAAACCTCTTTAGTTTGCCTGTGATTCCTACCGTATCTCCACGGGATTGCTCTGATCAGGAATGTAACTGTCATGCTCGTGTGAAAAGGTGCCAGGACTTTGTCTTACCTGCTATTCTACCCCAGAGCCTAAAAGCAGTCCTGGGCACTTGCAAGGTGCTCAGACTATACCGACCTGTCATTTTCAGGGCATTTTGAGGTGGATCTGAACTTGACTGTAGGTGACGACACAGTTTTTCAAAACGATTGGAGAAGAGCATTTTAATCTGCAAATAGAATGTGTTCATTATTCCTTTGCAATGATTTCACAGCTATCATCTAGCATATTAAAGCATCATAAGAGACTGACTGCCTTAAGAAAAAAAGAATACCATGGCTAAATAAATGGATCTAACTCTCGCTTGTTCACACAGTGATGTGCTGCAGAACAACATTTTGGTCAACCATGAATGTGCAATGGTAGGCCCTAAGGAGAAGTTGCCTGGGGCAGGGGTGTGGCTCAGTGGTAGAGGGAGGGCTTAGCGTGTATGAAGCCCTGGGTTCAATTGCCAGGGGAAAAAGAAAAAGCCATCTTCGTCTGGGTAAGTGTACTCTGTGATGAAATCTCAGGACAACTTTCTCCAAGCATACCCTATCGTTAAGTGACCCATGACTTTGTCGGTAAGGATGCGCTAGCAGGAAAAGAAGATAGGCACCTATGCTAAGCAGAAAGAGCTTTACTCCAGGGAATAAAGAATTTACAAAAATCGCTGGACGGCTGGACAGTGGGCTCTGGCCCAGGCCCTGGGAAAGGTGCTCAGGACCTCACTGAGGACCAGCCACAGGAAGCGGCCACACCAGGAAGGCGACCAGCCCCAGCAACACAGGCTCGGGGGGCACGGCTTCGTGTTGGATTTGGAGCCACGCTGTACCCAAGAGATCCAGCTCAGTGAGAAAGAGACGCCCCTTCTTCTGCCTCTGGACTTAGAAGCTGGTGGCTGGTCAACAGAACACGCTGCAGGAAACCCAAGCCAAGACGTTTCCCGCACCCTCCAATCTGCAGAGGGCAGCTGCCCCGTGAACCCCAAGGCACACCCAAGACAGTTAGGAGACGGCTGTCCCAGTGCCACCCTGGCACTCGGACGCCTTCTTTGACTTCCCCTGAGACACTCTGTAAGTCAGCTCTGTGGACTTCATCTGCACACTTGGTTCTGCTCATTCAATTGGTGTATTCCGAAGTGTTTGTCCTTCTCCTCCCGCACGGCAGCAGCTGCGTGAGACCAGGCTGGGTCTGCTCACTGGCCAGAGCACCCTCCCCACCCCATGGCAGCTGCCCAGGTCCACGTGTTGAACGCTGACTGCAAACACAGAGATCTGGGTCGTCCTCCCCTTACCACAGCCACCCGCGTGCTTCCGCAGAGGTCTGGCGCCTGCCAGTGAGGAGCCCAGGGCTGGCACACCCACCCCAGGATGCAATCTTGCCCTCTCAGGAAGAGGCCCCGGTCACTTCCCAGAAACAGGGAGGGACTGTGGTTTGCTCAATGATTTTCAAGAAAATGTCACAGGCTCTGGGATGCTGGGCTCGAGCCTGGGCTTCAGACCAGCCGGGGAGCGTCAGAGGTGTCAGAGGTGGATCTGCACAAAACACGCCCAGCCATGGCTCCTGCCATCAGGAAGACGTGGGCACTCGAGCGAGGGCCCCAGGAGAGAGTCGGGCCATGCCAACAATGACATTTGACACAGGAGAATTGTCACAGCGTATGGTACTCCTCCGGATGCATCCGCGCACCCGTCATTACCCCCCCCACCTCATTTTATAGATGTGGAAACCGGGGCAGAGAAAATTAGCAACTTGTCCAAGGCCAAGTGGGGAGCTCAGGTCATGAACTCAAGCAACTCAGCGCTGTGGTTACGACACAAGCTGTGGAGTCCTACAGAGCCAAGTTCAAAGTCATCTTCTGCCACAGAATAGTCGGGTGTCCTTGGTCACTCTGAGTCTCCATTTTCTCAAGCATAAAATGAAGAGGTAACTCACAGGCACGTTGAGGAAATCAAGTGACAAGTTCATGTAAAGAACTCAGCTCATCACCTGTGAAAAGGAAGGATTCAGTCCACAGTGTCTGTTACTATTAGGACTATTCCAGCTCTAGGGTTTTTCCTTTATCTGAGATGGTCCTCTCATTGTACAGATGTCACTGTGATCGCCACAGCTCACTCTGAATGCTTCGGGAAGCCAACGTGCTGTCAGTGAGGACGGAATCACTCGGCTGGCTCAGATCTGCATCCCAGGGCTGCTGAGCTGTCCCTGAACCAAAGACCCCACCCCAGAGACCTAAGGCAAGCCCTTGCTCTATTTTTATGGTCAATCAATACCTACACGCTTTGCTGATCCATACATATAGTGAGTGTTAGAATTGGTTTTCTATTGGAGGTACTTAGAAGAGAATGCTAACCAGTCTCATGGATGTAAAAAAATACAGGCTCCCACGGATAAAATTCCAAGTGGAAATCAAAATAAAATAGTCTGGAAATGCTTCCTGTTCTTACTTGATCCTTCACTTTTAACCTCCAGGAATGTCACCAGAGTCTTGATCCCTCCGAGCACTGGTGACCCACTTTGGACCCAGAACATTGTGGTCTCTTCAAGGGGGCTTTTTATGGTATTTTGAGATCATCAAAAGGAACAGAAGAGCTGGGCACCATGTTGCATGCCTGTAATCTCAGTGGCTTGGGAGGCTGAGGCAGGAGGATCCTGAGTTCAAAGCCAGGCTTAGCGAAAACTAAAGTGCTAAGCAACTCGTGAGACCCTGTCTCTAACTAAAATACAAATCAGGGCTGGGAATGTGGTGGCTCAGCATTCGAGTACCTCTGAGTTCAATTCCTGGTACAAAAAAAAAAGGCAGGGGTTGGGGGGACAGAGGGGTAGGACCTCACAGAGCTTGCAGAACCCTCGTGTGGCTCTTCTGCAGGGCTATTCTGAGCCTGTGGGTCGATAAATATCCATGTGTGTAGTAACCGTTGGTCTATACTTTCTTTAGTCCCTCCTGGAGAGGTTGGGGGGAGGTGTAATTAACCTTCGCCTACCTCTAACCCTGAGGGCTCCAAGACTTACCAAAAAGAACCTAATCCTGTGCCTGATCAAATGGACAGGCCAACTTGCAGCCAAGGCTCTACGTGTACCTCACAGAACTATAATGAAACCCAGATAGGAAGATGCATGGAACAGCCCCTTACAGGTTTTAGAGAACTCTGGTAATAACAACAGGACTCTAGCGCCTGTCTGCTTAGCCTCCTGTGCTGTTCTGCCTGGGATTCCATCTTCAAACCCTTTCTCATCTTGGGCAATCACATGCAGTCCATGGCCCTAAACACCCACCATATGCAATCGCTGATGGGATGGGGTGGATCGCTAGCTTCAGCCTCTCCACTGAGCCCAGGTGATGTATACCTAACTGCCCGCTTGGTGCTCCAACTAAAGGATGCGTGGCAGGCATCCTGGGCACATCCTCTCTCCCAACTGCTCATTCCCACCATGGTGACCTGAGGCTTACAACTCATGACCTTGAGCATCACAGTTTGGGTCTGAATGTCCCCCAAAGGGTCCTGTGTTGAGGGCTTGGACCCCAGGCAGCAATGTTCAGAGGTGGGAGTCTCTGGACGAGATTAGATCATGAGGGCTCTGACCTCATCGGTGGATGAGTCCACTGAGGGGCTCAAAACGTGAGTGAAGGTGGCAGAAACTAGGAGGTGAAGCCTAGTCCGAAGGACAAACTTGACTTTCTCAGGTGTTTTGTCACAGCAATGAAAACTTGAATGCACTCCAGCTAGAAGATGGCACTGCCCATGCCAAGACCTAGGAGTCGCCCCCAGCCGCCCGCCTCCTCTTGTCGCCCACTGCCCCTCGTCTAACTCACCGTGCCCTCTCGCCCTCTCAGAGGACACCACCTAGTCTCCACCTGCTCTCACCTGTCCCTCCAGGAACCTCTGAACTGCTGCCCTGACCCACCCTCCCCCACCACACACTGAACCCTGTGACTTTTTTTTTTTAATTTGTTTTTATTGTAAACAAATGGGATACATGTAGTTTCTGTTTGTACATGGAGTAACAGCATACCATTTGCATATTCATACATTTACATAGGGTAATGATGTTTGATTCATTCTGTTATTTTTTCCTTCCCCCCCACCCCTCCCACCTCTCTTTTCCCTCTATACAGTCCCTCCTTCCTCCATTCTTGTCCCCCTCCAACCCCCCATTTTGTGTCATCATCCGCTTATCAGTGAGATCATTTGCCCTTTGGATTTTTGAGATTGGCTTATCTCACTTAACATGATATTCTCCAATTTCATCCATTTGCCTGTAAATGCCATAATTTATCATTCTTTATGGCTGAGTAATATCCCATTGTATATATATACCACAGTTTCTTTATCCATTCATCAATTGAAGGACATCTAGGTTGGTTCCACAATCTGGCTATTGTGAATTGAGCAGCTATGAACATTGATGTGGCTGTATCTCTGTAGTATGCTGATTTTAAGTCCTTTGGGTATAGGCCGAGGAGTGGGAGAGCTGGGTCAAATGGTGGGTCCATTCCAAGTTTTCTAAGGAATCTCCACACTGCTTTCCAGAGTGGCTGCACTAATCTGCATCCCCACCAGCAATGTATGAGTGTACCTTTTTCCCCACATCCTCTCCAACACCTATTGTTGCTTGTATTCCTGATAATTGCCATTCAAATTGGGGTGAGATGGAATCTTAATGTAGTTTTGATTTGCATTTCTCTTATTACTAGAGATGGTGAACATTTTTTCATATGTTTGTTGATTGCTTGTAGATCTTCTTCTGTGAAGCATCTGTTCATATCCTTAGCCCATTTGTTGATTGGGTTATTTGAATTCTTCGTGTAGAGTTTTTTGAGTTCTTTATACATTCTAGAAATTAGTGCTCTATCTGAAGTATGAGTGGCAAAGATATTCTCCCACTCTGTAGGCTCTCTCTTCACATTGCTGATAGTTTCCTTTGCTGAGAGAAAGCTATTTAGTTTGAATCTATCCCAGTGGTTGATTCTTGCTTTTATTTCTTGTGCTATGGGAGTCCTGTTAAGGAAGTCTGATCCTAAGCCAACAAGGTGAAGATTTGGACCTACTTTTTCTTCTATAAGATGCAGGGTCTCTGGTCTGATTCCAAGGTCCTTGATCCATTGTGAGTTGATTTTTGTGCAGGGTGAGAGATAGGGGTTTAGTTTCATTCTGTTGCATATGGATTTCCAGTTTTCCCAGCACCATTTGTTGAAGAGGCTATCTTTTCTCCATTGCATATTTTTGGCACCTTTGTCTAGTATGAGAAAATTGTATTTATTTGGGTTTGTGTTCGTGTCCTTTATTCTATTGATCTACCTGTCCATTGATCTACCTGTCTATTTTGGTGCCAATACCATGCTGTTTTTGTTACTATTGCTTTGTAGTATAGTTGAAGTTCTGGTATTGTGATACCCTCTGTTTTATTTTCCTGCTAAGGATTGCTTTAGCTATTCTGGGTTTCTTATTCTTCCAGATGAATTTCATGACTGCTTGCTCTATTTCTGTAAGGTACATCTTTGGGATTTTAATTGGAATTGCATTGAATCTGTATAGCACTTTTGGTAGTATGGCCATTTTGACAATATTAATTCTGCCTATCCAAGAACATGGGAGATCTTTCCATCTTCTAAGGTCTTCCTCAATTTCTTTCCTCAATGTTTTGAAGTTTTCATTGTAGAGATCTTTCACCTCTTTGGTTAGATTGATTGCCAAGTATTTTTTTTTTTTTTTGAGGCTATTGCAAATAGAGTTGTTTTCCTCATTTCCCTTTCAACTGTTTCATCGCTTGCATATAAAAATGCTTTAGATTTATGTGTGTTGATTTTATAGCCTGATATTTTGCTGAATTCATTGATGAGGTCTAGAAGCTTTCTGGAGGAGGTTTTTGGATCCTCTAAATATAGAATCACGTCATCAGCAAATAGCGACAGCTTAAGTTCCTCTTTTCCTATTTGTATCCCTTTTATTTCTTTGGTCTGCCTAATTGCTCTGGCTAGAGTTTCGAGGACAATGTTGAATAGAAGTGGTGAAAGAGGACATCCCTGTTTTATTCCTGTTTTTAAAGGAAATGGTTTAGTTTTTCTCCATTAAGAATGATGTTGGCCATGGGCTTAGCATAAATAGCCTTTACAATGTTCAGGTATGTTCCTACTATCCCTATTTTTTCTAGTGTTTTGAGCATGAAGGGGTGTTGTATTTTGTTGAACACTTTTTCTGCATCAATTGAAATAACCATATGATTCTTATCCTTAAGTCTATGGACATGATGGATTACGTTGATTGATTTACGAATGTTAAACCATCCTTGCATTCCAGGGATGAACCCCACTTGATCGTGGTGCACGGTTTTCTTAATATGCTTTTGGATACGGTTTGCCAATATTTTGTTAAGGATCTTTGCATAAAGATATTGGTCTAAAATTTTCTTTCCTTGATGTGTCTTTTCCTGGTTTGGGTATGAGGGTGATATTAGCTTCATAGAATGAGTTTGGTAGAGTACCCTCCTTTTCTATTTCCTGGAATACTTTGAGAAGTATTGGAATGAGTTCTTCTTTGAAGGTCTTGTAGAACTCGTCTGAGAATCTGTCTGGTCCTGGGCTTTTCTTGGAGGGTAGATTTTTAATGGCTTCTTCTATTTCATTGCTTGATATTGATCTGTTTAAATTGTGTATGTCCTGGTTCAGTTTGGGAGAAGCATATGTCTCTAGAAATTTGTCAGTGTCTTCGGTAGTTTCTATTTTGTTGGAATACAGATTTTCAAAGTAGCTTCTCATTATGTTCTATATCTCAGTGGTGTCTGTCGTGATAATTCCTTTTGCATCATGTATTTTAGTAATTTGAGTCTTCTCTCTCCTTCTCTTTGTTAGTGGGGCTAAGGGTTTATCTATTTTGTTTACTTTCTCAAAGAACCAACTTTTAGTTTTGTCAATTTTTTGAATAGTTTCTTTTGTTTCAATTTCATTGATTTCAGCTCTGATTTTAATTATTTCCTGTCTTCTACTACTTTTGCTGTTATTCTGTTCCTCTTTTTCTAGGGCTTTGAGATGTAATGTTAGGTCATTTAGGTGTTGACTTTTCATTCTTTTCTGGAATGCGCTCCATGCAATGAATTTTCCTCTTAGTACCGCTTTCATAGTGTCCCAGAGATTTTGATATGTTGTATCATCGTTCTCATTGACCTCTAAGAATTTTTTTATCTCTTCCCTGATGTTTTTTGTTATCCATGTTTCATTCAATAGCATATTATTTAGTCTCCAGGTGTTGGAGTAATTTCTGTTTTTTATTTTGTCATTGATTTCTATTCTCAGTCCATTATGATCTGATAGAACACAAGGCAGTCTCTCTATTTTTTTGCATTTCCTAAGGTCTGCTTTGTGGCATAACATATGGTCTATTTTCGAGAAGGTTCCATGTGCTACTGAGAAGAAAGTGAATCCGCTCATTGATGGAATATTCTATATATGTCTATTAAGTCTAGGTTCTTGATTGTGTTATTGAGTTCTATGGTTTCTTTGGTTAGATTTTGTTTGGAAGATCTATCTAGTGGTGACAGTGGTGCATTAAAGTCACCCAGCATTATTGTGTTGTGGTCTATGTGATTCCTGAAATTGAGAAGGATTTGTTTGATGTATAGGGATGCACCATTGTTTGGGGCATAAATATTTACTATTGTTATGTCTTCCTGATTTATGGTTCCCTTAAGCAGTATGAAATGTCCTTCTTTATCCCTTCTGACTAACTTTGGCTTGAAGTCCACTTTATCTGATATAAGGATGGAAACCCCCACTGTTTTACTGAGTCCATGTGCATGGTAGGTTTTTTCCCATCCTTTCACCTTTAGTCTGTGGATGTCTTTTTCTATGAGATGAGTCTCTTGCAGGCAGCATATTGTTGGATCTTTCTTTTTAATCCATTCTGCCAATCTATGTCTTTTGATTGATAAGTTTAGGCCATTAACATTCAGGGTTATTATTGAGAAATGATTTGTATTCCCAGTCATTTGGCTTATTTTTGGTTTTTAAGTTGGCTTGGTTTCTCCTTTGAGTGGTTTTTCTCTAAGGTAGTTCCTCCCTTTGCTGACCTCCATTGTTGTTCTGCATTTCCTCCTCATGGAATATTTTGTTGAGAACACTCTGTAGCACAGGCTTTCTATTTGTAAATTCTTTTAACTTTTGTTTATCATGGAAGGATTTTATTTCATCTTCAAATCTGAAGGTTAGTTTTGCTGGGTATAGGATTCTTGGTTGGCAACCATGTTCTTTCAGAGCTTGAAATATGTTGTTCCAGGACCTTCTAGCTTTTAGAGTCTGGGTTGAGAAGTTGGCTGCTATCCGTATTGGTCTCCCCCTATATGTAATCTGATGCTTTTCTCTTGTGGCCTTCAAAATCCTATCTTTATTTTGAATGTTAGGCATTTTCATTATAATGTGCCTTGGTGTGGATCTGTTGTGATTTTGTGCATTTGGTGTTCTGTAAACCTCTTGTATTTGATTTTCCATTTCATTCTTCAGGTTCGGGAAATTTTCTGATATTATTTCATTGAATAGTTGTTCATTCCTTTGGTTTGTATCTCTGTGCCTTCCTCAATCCCATTAATTCTTAAATTTGGTCTTTTCATGATGTCCCATAGTTCTTGGAGATGCTGTTCATGATTTCTTACCATCTTCTCTGTTTGGGCGACTTTATTTTCAAGATTCAATATTTTGTCTTCATTGTCTGAGGTTCTGTCTTCCAAGTGGTCTAGTCTTTTGGTGATGCTTTCCATTGAATTTTTTATTTGGTTTATTGTTTTCTTCATTTCAAGGATTTCTGTTTGTTTTTTGTTGTTGTTGTTTTCTTTTTGTTTTTGTTTTTTATTTTGAGAATCTCTATCTCTTTGTTGAAATGGTCTTTTGCTTCCTGCAGTTGCTCTTTCAGCTTATTGGTATTATCGTTCATTGCCTGCATTTGTTCTCTTATCTCATGCTTTGCTTCGTGAATCATCTTAATCGTGTATAATTAAGTCCTTTTCTGACATTTCTTCTACCATACTGTCATTGGATTCTATTAATGTAGAATCTAGATTTGTTTGGATCATTTTCTTCCCTTGTTTTTTCATGTTGTTCATGTATCTTCCCCTCTAGCAGTGCAGATCTGGGGTATTGCAGGTTTCCCCCTATAGTCTTATAGTGGCCCTATAGGTTTCCAAAACCCTTTCTTTAAGGGGAGATCAATATTAGCAGTGCCCAATTCAGACACTATGTAATCCTAGACCAAATAGTCCCTATGAGGGCAATAACAAAATTGTCATAATAAACAGAATGAGTTAAAATATTATCTTCAGTAAAACAAACAGATTTGCAGTAAGGTCTGCAGTTTCAGATGGAGGACAAAGAAGATGCAGAGGTATGTAGAATGTGGCTGTTAATGGGATAAGAAAAGAATATACAGAAGTTCTAGATAATAGAAAGGGTAAGAGTGTAATCAAAAGAAATTGGATGTTAGCATGCAAAAAAGGGAGAAAGAGACTCTGAGGGAACAAGTAAACAAAAGGAAAAGAGAGCAAGAAAAAAGTAAAGAAATAAAAACTTAAGGGCTGGGAGATAGCTCAGTCGGTAAAGTGCTTGCCTTGCAAGCACAAGGTTATGGGTTCGATTCCCAGTACCACACCAAAAGAAATAAAAACTTAAATTTTTTCAATAAGGAGAAAAAAGAAAATCTACAATATAACAGTCATATAGTAATGAAACCTCCCAGTCTTCAGTAGCCTGATGCATGAGAAGTACCTGACAATGAGCTTCAAGCCTCCAGCAGGCGTCTCAGGATGGGATTTGCCCCACCTGAAGATCAGAGCTAGGGCTTCCAGTATTATCCAAGATGGCCGCTCTGGTTTCGAAATGTGTTGGCAAATGGGGAGCTGCAGCTCAGGGTGTGGACGTGGTCAGCTGGAGGTCCTGCAGGCGGGATGCAGTTGGTCAGGCAGGGGTCCTGGAGGTCCGGTGTCTTTGGTGTGGTTGTGGGATCCTGCAGGCCGGGTGCAATCAGTTGGTCTGGGGTCCCGGTGATAGGGCGCAGTCAGTTGGTCTGGGGGTCCTGGAGGCAGGGAGCAGTCAGTCGATGTGAGGGCCCTAGAGGCAGGGAGTGATCGGTCAGGCTGAGGGATCCTGGAGATGGGATTCAGTCTGTCCGGCCAGGAGTCCTATGGGGCCTGGCCGTTGTCTCAAAATAGCGGCAGCCACATGTAACCAAACCTGCAGGTTCTGTCACAGTGAACTTCCAGGCAACAGCAGGCAGCTGGTGCTCCACTGGCAGTCAGCGATCAGTTTGCTGACTGTTGTGGGACGATCGGGAGGTGAACCACCTGCGTTGGGTGATGGATAGGTGTAAGGCAGGCGATGGACAGGCAAGAAATAGATATCCTCTGCTTGAAACCGGAGTTATGGAGTGACAAGGAACGCAGCCTCCCTCTAGTCCGCCATCTTGGATCTCCCCCAGTGACTTTTGTAAGAAATGTGAATTAAGGGCTAGGAACAGAGCTCAGTATGTGTGCCCAGGAGTGCTTCTGGGCACTCACAAGGTCCTGGGTCCAGCCCCAGAGCTCGTTGTCGCCGGCTGTCTCCTGTCCCTAACAGGGCCTTTTCCTGCTGCTGTCTTCTGTGGGCAGCAGACTCTGGTCTTCTGCCTTGGAATGCAGATGCCCCAGCCGCTCTCCGGGGGCTCTGGGGCCTCTGCCTTACGCAGGGGCTGCATCCTTGGCCTCTCTCTTATTCCGAGGCTTCTGGCTTCCTGGGTGGAGCAGCACCTGTTCCCCAGCTCCTCAGTCTACTGACCGCCATAAGAAATAAACCCCCACTTATATTAAAAACCAAGTCAGACCATGGGGCTTCCTATCTTGAGCCTCCATGGGGCTTCTGTCACCCCTAAAATAAAACCCAGCTCTTTCCCACAGCACCTCTTCCACCCGCTTGTCTCCCACCTCCCCTCCACCAACCCCAGCTTCTGTCATTTATTCCAGTCCCCCTGACGGCTCCTCTTCCTTCCACGACAAGGAGTGTCTCTCTCAGCCCCCTGACGGCCTTTGCCCCACTGTGCCTTCTGCTGGGAACACTCCTCTTCCGGATCTTCGTTGGTGGCATCTTTGTGTCACTCTCAAGTCTGCCAAGTCACCTTCTCAGAGAGGCCTTCCCTGGCCACCCAATCTGAAGGGGACCAGGGTCCTTACAAGCCACTCTTGTGCCATCGCGCAGACTCAGAGCACCCCCGGAGCTCTACTGCGGCCTGTTCGCCTCTGGGCTTACTTCCTCTCTCCCGCTAGAATCAGAGCTCTCTGAGGGCAGGGGCTCCATTTATTCGCCAAAGTTTCACATTACCCCCAACGGTACTTGGCAAGGAGAGAACTCTGGAAAACATTTGCCCAATGAATCAGTGATGGATTTACCTATGATGGCTTCTTCATGGCCTGTAGAAGTACAAGGCCTGTTCATGAAGAGGATGTGCTAGGCTCGTACACAGAATACTACTCAACGATGAAGAAGAGCCAAGAGCTGATACACAGAAAAAAACAAATATGTTCACACAAACATGTTCACCGTGGGGCTGGGGATCTGGGCCGCAGTGGAGTGCTTCGCCCAGCATGGGCAGGCCCTGGTTCCATCCAGCACTGGGAGGAAAGATGCCGAGCAAAAGAAGCCAGGCACATAAGAAATGAATGATAGAAATGTCCACCATCCTCAGCAATGAGGGAGACACAAAGCAAAATTACACGGAGCCTTCACCTCACGCCAGTCAGAATGGCAGCCGTCAAGAACACAAGTCATAATCAATGCTGGAGAGGATGGGGGAACAGAAACTTTTACACTGTTGGTGGGATTGTAAATTAGTACAACTGCTATGGAAATCAGTGGAGTTTCCTCAAAAGACTAGGCATGGAACCACTACATGACCCAGCGACACCACCGCTCGGTATCTGTCCACAAGAGTGTTACCGAGAACCGCTGCTTGCTCCTGGGCTGCTTCAGGTGGAAAACCGTGGCTTCTTTCCAAGCAGCTCCAAGCGGTTCGGCGCAGCTTCTTGCTCTTTTCCCTTACCTAAAACCACCGCTTCTCGCGCTTACGGCCCGACCAGTGGGACAGAAGACATGTACACTTCAAAGGTTCATCAAGCAGCTTCCCCTTTATTCTAATAACACCCTCAATATATAAGCAGTCTCATGCATAAGCAATTGTAGCCAGATATGTCCATCCAATCCTGTTAAAGGTCAAGCGATCACTCGCTCGAGCATACATGTAAAGTATATCTGTCCACGCGCTAGGCGGCTGAACTGATTATCATACAGCTAATTGTAAACGCGTTCTGCCTTTCTCCATGCATAATCAGAACACCGTTTGCTCTCTGGCAGTCACCATCTTTGGATGCACATGGCGTAACCCTGGGCCCTGGGTTCCGCCTGCCACAGAGTGTAAGTCCTCATACGATAGGGACACATGCACACCCATGTTTATAGCAGCACAATTCACAATAGCCACGCTACGGAACCAGACTCAGTGTCCATCCACAGATGAACGGATAAAGAAAATGGGGTATATATACATGATGGAGTTTGATTCAGCCATAAAGAAGAATGAAATGATGTCATTTGCAGGAAATGGATGGAACTTGAAAGCAAAATAAGCCAAAGAAATCAAGGGTCACATGTTTTCTCTCATATATGGAAGATAAAGAGAAAAAAGATTGGTGTGGTGGAGCTCATGAAACTAGAAGGGAGACTAGTAGACTGGATGAAGGGACCAAGGGGAGGGAGGAGGAGAGGAGAGGGGAGGTATGGGGACACACTGATCCAACGACACCATTACATTGTGCACATGTACCAATACATGACAAGGAATCCCACTTTGAAGTTTAATTATATGCACTAACAAAAACTTTAATGAAGCCAAACACCAAAGAGTGCACATACCACAGGACTCCATTCATACAGAATGCCAAGGAGAGAGAAAAGTCAATCAGCGATGTTAGAAATCAGAAGACCAGCTTGTCACCTCTGGATGGGGAGCTCGGTGTAACCATGAAGCTACTCTGTCTTCACTGGAATTTAGGATCCACAGTTTTATGTATTTGCCAAAACTCATCAGATTGTATACTCACATCTATGCACTTCCCTATCTGAAAATCTCCTTTAATGAATAAACATATTCTTGTGAGCTGAAAGGCCAGTTTCTAGGACCAATTGATTCAGAATGAAGTAACAGTTTGAATTAGCTCTAATTCGGAGGATTTCAAAGTTCTATGCTTCAGTCATGCTAGAATAATACCGAGGCATTTTTGACCTCTTTTTGGAGTGTTTTGATAAGAAAAATATGGTTTGGCTGTGTCTGCCTTTCTATAAAAACCATACTGCTTAGCGGGGCTCTGTGGCGGGGTGGGCCTCCTGGTTTGCTGGTTAGGCTTTGCGTGTTCGCAGATGACCTCGGCTTTACTCTCCTGCTCCTGGGAGTCGTCCAGCAGACCAAGCTTCAGCCAACTCATGAGCGGCGCCAGAGGGTATGGAATGGTCTCACCTCCCGCCTGCGCTCCCGAATGTGAGGCCCTCCAGGAGATGGGCCCAAAGGCCAGTGACCACACTTTGTCCTTCCTGCTCACTTTTGTCCTCGGGTGCCTGAGCACCGCGGGACTACCCCCACCACTGACAGGAGGCGAATGCCGTTGCCTGGCTCGTCCAGGGGCCCAGGGAAGCTGGGCAGAGTGGCCTGGCAGCTGTGAGTGGTGAGCCCCTGGTGGATGGTGAGCGCTGTCCCCCTCGGGAGGGAGGAAAACCCACCGCACTCGTCTGGAAAGGGAAAGGTGAGTGGGGTGCTGCCTCCTCCTGAGCAGCAGGGGATGCCTGGCAAGATGTCCCTGTGCCCCTCGGGACACCTCCTTATCGTACATCAATTTAAAAAGAATCGCTTCTGCTCTCTTCACCTGAAAGATGAGCTATCTCGGACACTGGAGGAGGCTGCAGGGCTGCGTCACTCCTGGGGGTGACAACTTTGTGTGCCTTTGGGGGCAGCCTTTATCCGGTCAGGCAGGGCAGGCATGGGGACAGGGTCTGAGATATCAGGCCAGAGCCTTCTTGCCCTGGTGGCCAAAGCTCTGCTGCTCCAAAACCTGGTGGCTCTTCTCCAGTGAGACACACCCAGTGCCTCTGGGCAGGGACAGGAATGGGAGGTGACCTCAGTTTGTCTGGGAAAACCGGAAGAGAGGAAAGGGATTATATACCAGCCTCACACCAAGCCCACAAGTAACTCAAGAGCTGCAAAAATCTAATCTTCCCTGGGAAGGAGCAGAGTGCCAGACAGGGAAGCTGCCTCGCTTCCTGGGGAGGAGGTTGGGCCTCTTCTGCTGAGTCTCATGAGGTCGAGGTGAGCTTTGGGGACCTCCCGTGTGTTCGGAGCACTCCGCTCGGCCAGATAGGGAAACTCCAAGGGCAAAGAGCAACAAATAAGAGGAAGCGGCCCAGGCCTAGCCGCCTCCTGCTCCTCTCCAGACCCCACCTGAGGAGACCATCGCCACTATCTTTGGGCTTTAGCGTCAGAAAGCCCAAAGCCACTCATTAGTTGCAAGATCCAGTGGCTCTGAAGACTCTCATGCTAAGTGAAATAAGCTAATCCTCCAAAATCAAAGGCCAAATGTCCTCTCTGATATGAAGATGCTAAGTCACAATAGGGGGTGGGAGGGAGAACAGATGCTCATTGGATTAGACAAGGGGAGCAAAAGGGGAATGGGAGCAGGAAAGGCAGTAGAATGAATGGGACGTCACTTTCCCATGTTCATATATGAACACACGACCAGTGAAACCACGTACGACCCCAAGGATGGGAAGCCATACTCCATGTGTGTACGATATGTCAAAACGCACCCTACTGTCATTATATCTAAAAGGAACCAAATCCACAACAACCAAAAGATCCTGAGCACTTGTGACCCTCCCTGCGCTCGGCTCCCTCTCCGGTAGAACAGGAATAAGCACACTTACCTGTCAGGGCTCCTCGGAAGAACTAAGCACGCCTGGCCACACAACACAGTGCCTGGTACACTCACGGGTCTCTGAGAATGCTAGGCGTTTAGTGAGTAAATGCTTTGGTAACTAGATCCCACGGCATGGGCGATCGATTTAACGAGGTGATTCAATTAACTTGTGATTTAGATTAATTAAAAGCAAAATGGGTCCTCCTGAAATTACTAACTCAGGAACATGGCTCCCTGGTTTTGTTGAAACAGAGCCATGCCTGCAGTATTTCTGGAAATATTGCTTACTCATGAAGTAAACTTCTCAGCAGACAGTAGGTTTAAGAAGCCTAGAATTGATAGAGGGAGGCAGAGAAAAGAGAAAGAAAGAAAGAGAGAAGCAGAAAGAAAGAAAGAAAGAAATAAGGAAAGAACGGAGGAAGAAGGAAGGAAGGAAGGAAGGAAGGAAGGAAGGAAGGAAGGAAGGAAGGAAGGAAGGAAGGAAGGGAAAGAAAGAAAGAAAGAAAGAAAAAAAGAAAGAAAGAAAGAAAGAAAGAAAGAGAGAGGACAAGACTGTGCTTGTAAGAATGTGATTGTTTTAAATACTCAAAGAGCTGTTCTGCAGATAAGACATTAAGTTTATTTTAAGGGGTAGAATTGAACCCAAGGAGGATATTGAAGGGAATAGGTTGCTGATCAGAGGAAGGAAGGACACTTTTCCCCCAGAGCTTTAGAAATAAAACAGACTAACTCTGGAAGTACCAAGCTCCCTATCACTGAAGTTGACCAACCCTAGCGTGGATGAGCCCTTGGCATGAGCCCTAAGTCCTATGTCTGTGTAGTTTTATAGGTTTATATGTACATGTGACCTATCAGAGGCATTTACTGCCCATATCCCCTCCCTATAAATGAAGAAACCGAGGCTCTGGGATATATCCATTGCCCGAGGTCACCAGGTGGGAGTTGGCACCACCAGGATGGAATTCCTGGTCTTTTGACTTTGACCCCAGGGCTCAGTCCACTCAGGCAAGCCTTGGTGACAGCAGGCATTGAGCAGTCCCAGCTCGTCACTGGGAGCACGCAGAGGGCTCCTTTTAGAACACAGATTCCTGGGTTCCATCCCAGACCCTTGAGCCCAGACCTTCAGAGACAAGAATCTGCAGATTTAAAAATTCTCCTAGTTGAAACGATAATCATCAAATTCAAGAAAGAGTTACCTTCAGTTCAGTTCAAGAGAGGCTCTGAGGGTCCCGGCTACACCGGGAGAGGCGGGCAGTCTGCCAGGATGCAGTCCTGCTAGCTCTTATGCTGTTTGTGTCAAAACTAAATGATAATAAACAGCTTAAGGTTCTCCATTGAGGGTGCAAGCAGGTTTGAGGTCCACTTAGGGTCTGCAGGGTCTTTAATCCTAGGATGATCTGACCTACGTAGCTGCGGCTGGGGGCCATTCCTGCAGATGCACTGAGGCCTCTGCTCGGGAAAGAGACCTGGCTCCTGCCAGCTTCCTCAGACACGGATGTTAACGCAGGGCCCACCACCCTTCCCTGGAGGTCAGAGGTCTAATTGTGGTTCCCCACGTGCCAGTCATTTGGCCAGGCCCAGCGAGGCCAGCAGCCCTGGGTATCGACAGGGCCACCAGCTCCCCGGCTACTGGAGCATGTGAGGGGACCCCATGAGGTCTCTGGGCTGGCGCCAGGTCAAGGAGACGCTGGCAGTAGGCGCCTCCCCCGCGTGAGTGGGGCACAAACTTGCTTTGGTTAGTTCTGCCTTCACATTTGGTTGAAGCGATGGCTGGTTTCACAGCAGAGTGACAGGCAGCTGTCCCTCCAGGCCCTGGCATTAAGCTCTGCAGAAGTGGCTCAAGACCAGGGAGGCGTATGCAAAGCAGGGAGCAGAGCCCAGGCAGCCTTCACCCCAGGACTGGCCAGGAGGCCCCACGAACCCCCGATCTGATCACTGCTTACACAGAGAAGCCAAGAATCGGAGAGCACAGGAATCGGAGAGCCCCTGTACTAGGGAACCTGCAGTCCTCTGAGAACTTTCCAGCATCTCAAGAATCATACCCGGGGAGGGGGATGGTCCCACCACGGCCTGAGCCACGGTCTCCTCAGTGGGGGGGATGTGCCCCAGAGTTCACAAGAGAGCCTGTCAGTGGGAAGGGACATGCCAGATCCGCCCTTCCAGTTATTTTTCTATATTTTTAAACTTGTATTTTCTTTTATTTCATAAGGTACTTATTGATAGTAGTCATAACAATAGATAATGGTCTCGTTCCAATATTCTGACAGCTTGTATATATCATTTTATTTCGCCCTACAACCATGCTACTAGGTAGGTATTAGTATTTCTACTTAATAGACACAGAAAGGTCAAGTGATCTCTCTAAGAGCACACAGCTGACAAGTAGCAGAGCTGATTTAAATGCCATAATCTGGTTACAGAGATTACATTTATAACTACTATACCGTTCTGTCGTATAAATATGTAACTGAACAAATTGTTCTCCCCCCACCCAGTCCTGGGGATTGAACCTGGGGGTGCTCTACCACTGAGCTATATTCCTGGTCCTTTTGTTTTTTATTTTGAGACAGGATCTGTCTGAGTTGCGGAGGTTGGTTTCAAACTTGCAATCCTCCTGCCTCAGCCTCCTGAGTTGCTGGGATTACAGGCATGCACCACCACACCTGGCTTTAAAAGGGACTTCTGATTCCAAAAGAATCATGCCTGATCCCTTTCTAAGAAGCACTTCTCAGCCACATCCTTTGGGGGATGAGGTGAGAGCCCTGTAACTAGGCTCACAGAAAGCACTTAGCTAAAAGTGAGGGGACATGTGTGACCCCTCCTCCCAGTTCCCCCCACCCCCACACCAGGTACGCCCCACATGCGGCATAATCCAGGAAACCCAGCAACAGAGGGAACAAGTGAGGGCCCTGGTGACATCAGTTACTCGGTATGTATCACCAAAGCGTGACTTCTTTTTAATGTCTGGAATCAGAAAGAATGAATAGAAATAGAAGGTCTGATATTTTCTCCAGGACCCCAATATGACATCTGGGAACCCCATTACAAAAATTTGGAGGTGGAACTCTGGCAGGTTCTTAAGCAAAAGAGAAATGTGACAAAATCTGTGCTTTAGGAAGATTGAACTTGACCTTGGGGTCTCCAGACAAGGAACAAGAAGGCACAGGAGCATCTGAGAGTCGAAGAAAGGGATCAGGGCAGACACAACAGTCTGCCAAGTCCCCGTCCAGATCTCTTCCGGAGCGAGAGGGGGCTCACCGGCAAGCAGCCTTTCTAGAACATCTCAAATGACAGACCTTCTCGCAGTGCCAGGGGCACCCAGAGCTCCGCAGCCAGGGAGGGAGGGAGCGGAGAGGGGGAGGCCAGGAGAAGGAAATGAGCAGGCGAGCGGTAGGACAGGCCAGGCCAGCCACCCACCCCCTCCGGGAAGGCCCCGGTGGCCTCTGTTCCCTCCCTGCCACAGCCCAGTGGGAGCGGGAAGAGGGCGAGGGCAGGATGCAGAGTGAGGCCACCACCCAGTTCCCCTCTGCCTGGACACTCAAAAGCCAGGCAGGAGGCCTGGGAGCTCATGAGAAGGCGTGACAGAGTCATGACTGCTCCCTCCTCAGCTCAGGACCCCCGACACGCGGACGCCACACAGACCCTGCACCAGTCCAGAAGCAGCACATCAAAGCCATGAAGAGACCATGCCAAGCGACTCCAGGAGATGAGGACGCACACCAGGACAGCAGAGTCCCAGGCGGGCGTCAGCGGGGCTCCCGCTGGAATCCCAGCTACCCCAGCCCAGCTGCCAGGCTTCTCCAGGGCCGAGTTCCTTCATCTGCACAGCGGGCATGTCCACTCCCTCCGAGACTGGACTTGATGATGACCTGAGAGAAGTGGAAGCGAACAGTCCGGAATCTCACACGCAGTGGCGACCCTAGGTCCTCAATATGCCTGTCCAGAGTCCTTGGTACGCTGCAGATACCTTCTCGTCTTCTGTTGTTTTTCTTTACACTGTGTCTGTTTGTCTTCCCAAGTCTGAAACTTTTTTTTTGCACACACACACACCTGACAGTTTTTCCTTTAAGGTTTTGGAATTTTATGTCTCGCTTTTTACACTTCTTTAATTTTATTTTATTTCTTTATTTTGGTACTAGAGATAGAACCCAGGGGTGCTTTACCACTCAGTCACATGTCCAACTCTTTGTATGTTTTATTTTGAGACATGGTCTTGCTAAGTTGCTGAGGGCCTGGCTAAGTTGGTGAGGCTGGTTTTGAACTTGGAATCCTCCGGACTCAGCCTCCCGAGCTGCTGGGATCACAGAAGTGTGCCACCACACTCGATTTATGCCTTGCCTTTAAAATATGCTTCCCAAATCCATATTATGAAATATTCTCCTATGAAAAGTATTCTTCAAATGCTTTTTCCTACCAGGCGTGATGGTGTATGTGTGTGTGCGTATGCTTTTATTTGGGGGTACATTAAAAGATAATTCTCTGATTTTATTTTTCTTAGTAGCCAGTTGTTTCAACATTGCTATTTGCATGGGTCAGCCATTTAGACTGCCTTTACTTATTCTTGTGGATATATAATGCTCCATACCAGGTCCAGTTGATCAATTTCGTCTTCTCTATAACAATACCACCATGTTATCATTGCAATGAGTTTGGACAAGGTTTTTACATTTTTAGGACAAGTTCTCTACTCCTCAATATCCTCTTTCAATAATTCACTAGGATTCATTTGCATGTGTTCTCCAGATGAATTTTAGAATCCATATATTAACTACCAAAAAAAAATTACACTGTCTTCTCATTGAAATGACAGTGGGTTTATGTTATTTATGGAGTACTGATTTATTTAAAATATTCAATCTTCTCCTCCTGGAGTATAAGATGTCTCTATATTTATTAAAATATCATTTTGCATACTTGAACATTTCTTTAGATTTGTTCCTGGGTTTCTTGCTTTATTTTGTCTTGATTTATTTTGTTTTGCTTTGGTTGTACTTTTGTGAATGGAGTTTTTCATAGCATTTTATAATTTATTGCTTTTATATAGAAAACTTTCTCAATATTTTAACGTCTATATCATAGTCAACAATCTTACTAAACTTTCATTATTTTTGTGGGGAACAGTACTAGGGATTGAACTCAGGGGCAATCGACCTCTGAGCCACATCCCCAACCCTATTTTGCATTTTATTTAGAGATAGGGTCTCTGAAAGGCTTAGCACCTCACCATTGCTAAGGCTAGCTTTGAACTCATGATCCTCCTGCCTCAGCCTCGCCCCACCCCAGCCACTGGGATTACCTGGCTCATTAGTTTTAATACACCTTTTAAAATTGAGGTCTTAGCAAATAATCATATTATCTGAAAACAATAACCATTTTGTCTCTTCCTCTGTTAACTTTGTTTTTCTGGTTTTATTACAATGGTAAGAATCTACCTTCTTTTAGAATAGTTTTAAATGCATGACAAGGATGGAAAGAAAATTAGAGAGATGCACAGAAGCCAAAGAAAAAGTGAGGACCAGAATCCAAATAAGTCTGCAAGAACTGGATCTATGCCCTGCAGCCTAGAGCAAGAGTCCCAGCAGGTTCCAGGAGAGAGCGGAGAGGTGTCAGGCAAGGTGAAGGGCGAGACTGGACGCCACTGCAGAGAGTCTGGTCCCAACACCTTCATTCCCACCAGAAGAAGCTTCTAGAACAGCCTCCCCTCTGCAAAGTGAGACAAATAATATACATGTTTGTCACGACTTGACCTATGGGAGGAGAAAGAATCCTCCGAAAATGAACAACCATAACCTTTAACTGTGTTTTACAGAATAAGCTGTACCTTTTCCACAGTTTAAAAAACAAAATTTACTTTGAAAATGAAAGGTAAACCTCTTGGCAGGGACCTTCACTTCAAAGAATTCCAACAGGCAAATTCCATCAACTGTCGAAAATCACAAAACACCCACATGCACACGCGCACACGCCTTCGCGGAAGGTGCCAAGAGTAGCACCAATACAGGCAAAGAGAAGACGAGGGAGAAGATGACCTGAGGATGGAACAGAGAGATGAAGATGGAAAGTACCAAAGATCAAAAGGTTCCCGGGACCGGCGAAGAGGTACTAAACTGGAGGGCCCCAAGAAAAAGAATAGAAACAAGAGACATTATTCAAAGAGCTTGTAGCTGGGATTTTTCTGGGGGAATAAAAGTTCTCAAGCAGATAAATGAAAAGAAATAATGTACAGTAGCAAAGTATAAGAGAACACTAAAAATAAATAGAAGATCATAAAAGCAGCCAAAGGGGAAAACCAGATTAATTTTATATATGGCCAGAAGAAATATATCTTCAGAATGCTGAGAGACAACAACTGCCAACCTAGAATTGTATCTATACCAATGTTGGGAAAAAACAACCTCCTTACAGTTTGCTCTGAGACCTTCACTAAAAGAATTTCTAAATTATACATCTGATTGTGTATCGGGAAGATGTACAGGAAGGTCAGAGCTGCAAAAAGATTAATAGGCTAAGAAGGAATTTAAAAAGTGGGTAACAGGAGACAACTCTATTGCCATGGATTCCAACGTTCCAGAGCATTCTTTCCTCCCCTCCTCCTAACGAAGTCTTGCTTCCACTGAGCACTTCACTGTTCGTAGACTTTGTGCTGAGCTCTTAATACACACCAAGGCTTATAAGAGCCCTGTTGTGGTTTGGATCTGGAATGTGCCCCAGAGGCTCCTGCCCTGCTTGGTCCCCAAGGCACCAGTGTTCAGAGGTGGGCTTTGGGGACATGATTGGATCAAGAGGGCTCTGACGTCATTGGTGAATTCATGCTTTCAGGGATCTATCATTCGAATGGACTACTGGGAGGTGGTGGGAAGTACAGGAAGTGGGACCTAGAGAAGGGATTGGGTCCTCAGGGGCGTGCCCTTGGGGATTTATATCTTGTCCCCGGCTCCTTCCTCTCCTCTCCTCTCCTCTCCTCTTCCCCTCCCTCCCCTTCCCTCCTCTACTCCCCTCCCTGCCTCTCCCCTCCCCTCACCATCTCTCTCCCTCTCTCTCTCTCTCTCTCTCTCCCTCTCCTTTCCAGCTGACATGAACTGAACACTTTTCCTCTTCCATACCCTTCCACCATGATGTTCTGCCTCACCTCAGGCCCCCAGCAATGGAACCAGTCAACCATACACTGAAATTTCTGAAATCATGAACCAAAATAAATCTTCCCCCATCTAAGTTGTTTTTCTCATGTGTTTGTCACGGTGACAAAAAGCTGGCTAAAAGAAACCCTGAGAGGGAAAGAACATTGTCACCATTTATACTGACTCTCCAGAGGGAGAGTTAAGGCATGGGAGTTTGTCACCTAGTCCACATTCATGTGGAATAAAAAGGCAACATTAAAAAAAGAAAGAAAGAAAAAATAATTTTATGAAAGCATACTATGCCATAAGAAAGCAATTCATGCCATACAGAAATCAAGGATCACATAATTGTTAAAGAACTCTTGACAATTTTCTTAAATATATTTCATATTAAGTATCTAAAAAAACCTCTCCAATGTCTTTAAAAATACAATCATTGCAATTAAGTTTTTCAAATCGCAACAGAAATGTTAGCTTGTCATGATCTCCTCTATTAAGTGGTTTTCGTTTCTATTGCAAAAAAAAAAAAAAAAGGGCAATAAGATTAAATTCAAAATGCAAAAAAAAATCCTAAATTAGGGGAGGAACTAAGAAGAATAAAGGATCCAGAGACATAAACATGGAATACAAGGTCTGACTTCCATTTCTGGATGTAATGGCACAGACTAATAAACCAATATTCCCATAGAGAATGTTAGAAAGCCAAAGAAAAACTCTTTTAAAATTCTGCTTGAGAATTTTCAAGCAGGAAGAAAACCACATGGAGGCAACTTATACTTAAGCCTGGAAACCGAAAACGAAAAGAAAAGTTTAAAAGCAGAGAGAAACTTTAATGGAAAAGCATTAAAATGGAGAGGTGGTTTTTAACAAAAAGAATGCAATGCAGATGAAAAGATACCAAAAGAAAAGAACTTCCAGTCTAGGGTTGTATGGATATAATGGAGCAGACTACTAATGAAACTATCCTTCAAAACTGAACGTCATGCCACCAGCGAGACGCGTCATTTTTAGTCATTAGAACTGCACTGAAATAAATATGAAAGAGTTCTTCAGACAGCAAGAAAATGTCCCCAAAAGAAACATAGACATACAAAAGAAAGAGAACCCCACAGAAAGGGTAAATGCAAGTGAGTATTGACTTTGGAAACGATGCATATGCTTTCGAACCAGAACTTCCACCTCTAGGAATTTCCACAGATAAAATGCATGCATTCTACACCTCCCTCCCAGACCCATTTTTCATTCTTCTATCCCAGGAGGTTGACTATTCTGTGCTAGGTCACCTGAGCTCCCCTGCCAACTGGCCCTTGTGGTTACTTCTGGCTAATGGTTAATCTCTTGGCCAAAGACTGCAGTGCAGGAAGAGGTCAAGGTGTCTCTCTCTGCTCCCTCCATCGTTTGAAGCTGTGTTTCTGGAAGGAAGGACCCAGCTCCTGCGAGGTGCTCTCCCCGGGCTCCAGTGGAACCCTTTCCCTACAGGCCTGAGGAGGTAAGAGCTCCCTACAGTGGTCACCCTGGGTGCCCAGCATCTGTTCCCTTGGCCTTGCCCACAGGAATCTCTGGATTTGAATTTTTTGAGTTTCTGTGCTGTTTCCTTCCAGAACTCTGACTGGTGCAGATTCAAATGCAGGGATTTTATTGAAGGGTTGTTTATAATAGCAAAATAAAAGGCTGGAAGCAGCCTAATATCTACCAATCAGGAAAGTGGATGCATAAATTAGGTAGACTCATATAAAAGAGTACCATTCCACCATTAAAAAGGAATAAAGTAGTTTAATAAGAATTCACAGGGAATGTCCTCCACGATTTATTATTAAGCGAAAAAAAAGTGAGAGAAGTATTTGTATCATAAATTCTCATTTGTATAACAAAAATGTGTGTGTGTTGGCATACACATAAATATCTCTGCAAGAATAAACAAAAAGGTGACAATTTTGGCTGAATTTTATTGCTCTCTTTGAATTTTGTTTTCTCATATGGATGAATTACTTTTTCAAAAATCCTTTTAAATATCTTTTAAAGAAAAAAAAATTCTTTATTAGAGTGAGAACTACCATTTAATCATTTGACAAATCAGTTTCCGCTCCACTTCTAACCTTGTTTTATTCTTAAAAATCCACCATCAGCCAAAACCAACCTCTTACTTAGGTTGGACTTCAAAGGAACTTGAATAAATCAAAGGAAGAGAGACAGAGTGCACCCAGATTTCAGTGACCTTTGCCAGGTTTCTGTGTAACTTTCCTCCTTATCAGCAGAGATAAGTCCCTTCAAGATTGATAAAGGGTCTAGAAGGGACAAAAGGACAGGAACGGACTATTTACATCCTCTCCCCACCTGACCCTACCTTTGGGTGAGTGTCACTTCATCTGTAGATTTTCACACTCTCTGGATGCTTCTGATGCAGGTAAATTTCTGGTCACCTCTTGCAGTAGGTGAGTGAGGCTGAACCTAAGGCTGAGCTCTCTCCAAAATAGCTAAGGGGTCACCAATTGGTCACTCTGCCAAACAGCATGAATACTAAGGCAGATGGCCTCAGTGTCATCTTTATCCACAAAAGAGTAGGGCTCTTCTGAAAACGTGGCATGTTGTGACTAACAAAGACTGAAGGTCAGAGCTGGCCATGTTGCCCTCTCTGCCTTGGCCACCAGGAAGCTCAGATATGAATTGCTTCCCACCTTGATCATCTCAGTGCTACCCTGGTGCCCTTACATCTGCACACTGACTCTGTGCTTTAGCATCCTATTCAATCCTCTTTTCCAGTTAGGCCTGATTGGTGGGGTTTTGATTTTTTTTGTTTTGTTTTGTTTTGGTTTTTTGTGGGGTTTTTGTACTAGGGATTGAATCCGGGGCCTTTTGGTCACTGAGCTACATCCCCAGCCTTTTTATTTTGTATTTTGAGACAGGGTCTCCCTAAATTGCCCAGCCTGGCCTCAAACTTGCAATCCTCCTGCTTGAGCCTCCTAAGTTGCTGGTACCATGTCCAGCTTTATTTGTGTTCTTTAAAAATCACTCTTGTAGCTGGGAGGGTAGCTCAGTGGTGGATCACTTGTTTAACACATGCGAGCTCCTGAGTTCAGTCCCAGCACCAAAGTAAAAAAACAGATACACAAGATTATTCTGTAGTGCATATATTTCTGGAACCATATCAAATGCTTTTCAGAGTGAGGTAAATTTTATCCATAAATGAAAACAGCAGCTGATCAACCATATTGACCAGTCGATTCACAGAGTCAGTGGGAAGGACCTCAAACTGATTTTATTTATTTAAAATTAGGAAATACTTATTGAGCCCTTACTACATATCAGGCGCTGTTTTGGCACCAGGGATACAGTAAAGAGTCAAACCAAAGACCTGCTCTCATGCAACATCCATTCTGATATCCATGCTGGTGAGGGAATAGATAACAAACACCCGAGAAGAAAACAGTGTGGCAGATGGTGATGATGCTAAGGAGAAAAACACAGCCAGCTCAGGAAGGCAAGTGGCGTGGGAACGAGAGCCTTCACGTGGGGAAGTCACACCAGGCTCTCCCGCAAGTTGGCGACACTGCTGACGGAACATTCTGATCTTTCTTCCCCTCTTCCTTCCAACTGCCTCTATCCTCATTTATAATACCCTGGGGTTCCCCGGGTTAACACAAAAAGCCACAGGTACTTCTCTCCCCATGTCCTGCTTCTCAAAGTCAATGCCATCCTCTGCCCCCCAGGGGATCTGATTACATCCAGCCCCTGATTAAGTGCAGTTTGTAGACCAGCACTTACAAGGTCTGGCTCCATCCTGCTCACACCAGCATATTTATTCACCTTCAGACCACCCTAGACTTCCCATCTCCAGGTCTCCATTCACGCCATTTCCTTTGTCATCCTGCAGGATCCAATTCAAACATCACCTCCCCCAGGAAGCCTTCGGAGGTGCCTCCTGGGGCATTCTCTGGCCTTGCCCTCGAAGTCCTACTACCTTGTTCAAATAAATCCTGCAGCACTGAAAACATCATCCAGGGTTAACTGTGCATCCACAGGTGTGTCTGTTTCCAGAGCGTGACGACTTTCTGGAAGTTTTGGATGTAACAGATCATCAATCACTTAGTGACCACATTAACTCATTGTTAAAATTAATAATAACTTCAGCTCATTAACATGACCTCTTCTCATTCTCACATTAACCCTATGAATCACTAAATTACTTATTTTTCCTATTGGTCAGGTTAGGAAGCTGAGAATCAGACAGGCGATAGGATTCACAACTAAGGAAATGGCAGAGCTCAGACTAAGAGGTCCCAGTCCACGTGGATCGCACGGGTTGGCTCAGTTTGAGCAAAAGCAGTGCAAACAGGCAGGAACCACAAAGTACAAAGCAATCTCAAAGACTGCTACAAATTACAATGAAAAAATAAAGGCTTAAAAGTGATAGTTCAACAAGACAGGCCTCACAGATCTGAGCTGTCTTTCAGCAGGGAGGAAGCGGCCAGGAAGAGAAACCCTGGGGTGATTGTGTCACGGAGCAGGGTCATCCTCCAGTCAACGGGAGGATCAGGCCTGCTTTGCAACAGCACGGCCAGCTGTCCCTTTTGCTCAGGACTGCAGAGGTTCCCGGATGTAGGACTTCTAGTGGTCAAACAGAATCTAAGTCCCCAACAAACTGGAAGCAGCTGGCCACCTACACAGAAGACTGTCTGCTGTTTCTGGGCAAGGATTAATGTTCACCTTGGGAAGTGTGCTTTAGAATTCCTCAAGCTGCCCTCCAGGCTAGTTCATGATCCAGGCAAGAAAAAAGAGCCTTGTTATTTTAGTAATACTGTGTGTGTGTGTGTGCGCGCGCGCGTTTTAACAAAAATGGCATTACATCAATGAAATATGAATGAATTCATGTCTTTTCAAAAACTCATATGCCCTTCAAAAGAAAAAGATTTTTTTTGCCAATATGGATCTTAAAGAGTGTGCCAAGACTAGGGAGTCAATTCCACAAAGATTTTCCCAGGTGTCAAGAGCATTCCTGAGAATGTCAAGGAGGCACTTCTGAATGGGTCACTCATTTGGATACCTGTATCTGGAATATTTTGTTAAACAATTAGCTGTATTAACTTATAAATATTTAGTAGGTATGAAAAGACCTTTGCACTACATGGTCATTAAAATAATAAGCAAAGATGGCAGGCTGCCAGTGGCTCAGACATTTTGCTGGTGTCCAATGAATGGTGATATTTTAATAAGCATACGCATCCCAATTTCCTTTAGATAAAGATCAGAATTTTTGTCTGAGGCATCCACAAAAAGGAAGAGCTGTGGCCAGAGTCATTAATGGTGACTGGTTTATCTGACCACAGACAAAACCAATCATTTCTGCATTTTTACAAGTGAGGCCATCAGTCTTGATTAAAGTCGTGAGTCACAGGTATGTGAAAACATTTGCAGCCCATGCGTTTCCATTGGCATGCCTTGGTTTCACAAATCTTGCATATCCAAGCTGGGATTCTGATTTGGGCAGCACTTATATGCACGGAAACCTGTAATTAATGCCAGAGATCTGAAGTCAATGAATGACATTCATTAAATGAACATAAAGGAGACTTCGTGCATTTGAATACTAATTCACCTTCCTTCATATTAAATAAGCCCTTTTGGTGTTCATTATAAATAAATAAATAAATAAAGTAAGCAAGCAAACAAGCAAGGAAGCAAGGAAGCATGCACATGAGGAACCCCCAAACAGGCCAATCCTTGATTCATCTTCCAATTCTACTGTGAGGTATTCATTGAGTGCTCACTGCATGCCAGGCACAATTCTAGGAATGTATGGTTGTTGCTTCATTTAATTTGCAAAATGACCCAATGAAGTAGGTTCTGGTTTTCTGATCCCCATTTTTGCAGAAGGGAAAACTGAGGCAGAGAGAAATTAGACCCTATTCCCAAGGTCATGCACTGTAAATGAAGACCCTATTCCCAAGGTCATGCACGGTAAATGAAGTCAAGGCCAGGCGGTCTGACGCAGAGCCCATGTCCCCAGCACTGCCCTGTTCCCCTCAGGGGCTCCTCGCACCTCTCAGCTCCAGCCACCACCAACACCCCTTCCCTCGGCACTAGTTACTCCCCCCATCTCTTTGTCTATCTTCCTGACTGACATCTCAAGGCACCTTTGACCCAACGCAGCCCCCGGTGGACACCCCCCTTCCACCCCAGACCTGCTGGTCCTCTGTGCAGGTGTTGGCTTGGCCGTCTGTGGTCCCCTCCCCTCCTCCAAGCCTGGAGTGGCTGTGCCATCTCTGCTGTGTTCCCTGTCATGCTCCATCACTTGGACTCTCCCTGCACTGCGACCTCATCCCCGGCCACCCTCCTCGCAGTCATGGCCTTGACCGTCCTCCCATGCTGCTCTGCCGTGCCCCTGCTCCCACTCAGCCATAGGCCCGTGCATGGTTCACCTTTCCAAAAGGGAACCCCGGTGGGCGAGAGTGCACAGTCTGGGTTAAGGTCCCCGAGGACCACTCCCCTCAACCCCCACATGACAGATGTGCTATTCTCATTCTGCAAAGGAGTCTCACTACAGCGTATGCTGCCTCCTGCTCAGAAAGATCCACACTGTCCCGGGTATAAAGTGTTGTGGAAAAACTCTTCACCCAGCATTGAAGGTCCTTCCACAGCTGATCACCCAACCTTCCCTGACCATCTCCCACATAGCCCCAGGCAAATGCCCTTAACCCCCGATGGTGCTGGTGATGGTGATGGTGGTGATGGTGCTGGTGATGGTGATGAAGGTGATGATGGTGATGGTGATGGTGGTGATGGTGATGATGGTGATGGTGATGATGGTGATGGTGATGGTGGTGATGGTGATGGTGGTGGTGATGATGTTGATGATGGTGATGATGGTGCTGGTGGTGAAGGTGGTGATGGTGATGATCCTTCTCTTCCTTTTCTTTTCTCAGTACTAGGGAAGGAACCCAGGAGCTGCTTACCGCAGAGCTACACCTCCAGCTGCCTGCCACCCTTTTGTAAATTTAAGCACCAATTTAGAAAACAATAAATAAACAGAAGACAAACTGGAGGATGGAGAAAGGGGAGGGAGGGAGAAGAGGAGGGAAAGTGGAAGTCCTGAGAAGTAAAATGGAGCAAACTATACTCTATGCATGCATGACTATGTCAAGGTGAACCCCAATAGTATGTATGATTGTAATGTACTAATAAAAGCATTTAATTTTTTTTTTTTTTTTTTTTTGAGACGGGGCCTCAGATTTGCAATCCTCCTGCCTCAGCCTCCCAAGCCACTGGGATTACAGGTGTGCACCACTACGTCCCGGTGAGGAAATAGGTCTTGAAGGTTATTGTCTCTGATTCCCTAAGGAGACTTACAAAGACACTGTTTCTCATTCCTCTTATTTTTTCTGAATTTCTTAACAAGTCCATTAAGTGAGACAGTCCTCATTTTTATTACAAGAAGATGTGCCAGAAAGCTCTTCTGAAGAGGCCTGCAGCAGGAAAACTTCCTGCATTGCACAGTTAACCAGACACTTCTGAGCCCACTCCTGGGTGGTAGGGCAGAGAGGGTTGAGGTGAGTGACAGGTGAGCAAGCACTAAGGACCAGGCTCCAGACTGTCAGTCAAGGTTGTTTCCTCTTCATCGTGATGAAAAAAAATATTCATTTTATTTTCTTCTGATTTTTAATAGAGTTTGTTGTTTTCTGTTTGTTTGTTTGTTTTAGAGTAGTTTTAGGCTCACAAGAAAAACTGACCAGAAAGTTCAGTGATTTTTCCAAACATCCCCATGGCCAACTTCCCCGTCAGCATGGTACATTTGGTAGAACTGATGAACTTACATTGTGTCATCACCACCCAGAGTCCAAAGTCAATGGACTCACATTCCTCTAAATTCTACTCTTCCTAGAATATAAACTTTCAAATGTTGAGTGTGGAATTGTTGTCTTCAAGCTTAGCTGAAGCCTCTCCTTGTTCCTAAATCAACAGCTCTGCCTTCAGGTCATCATTTTACCTTTTAAGTGCTACAAACTGCAAGCCCAACAATCCTTTCTAGAGTATTTCTGGGCATTTGGAAACGCTTTCTCCAGGCGTGTGTTCTTCGTTATCGATGATGATAATGGCCGGCTTTAATGAACACTTACTATGTGCCCTGTGCCGAGTGCTCCGCAGGTCTATATAACAAACCAAGGAGGGCTTTACATTCCCTTCTTACAGATGAGAAAACAGAGACTCAAAGAGGTGAGGCAACGTGCCAGAATCTCCACAGTGGTCAAGTGTTAGTACAAACCCTCCAGCACTTGACAACGCCTAGGACAGGAAGCCAGGCCTGATTTGCAGCTCCTTAAGTAGTGAGTACCCTTGAAGGAAAGCCCTTTGTTTTCAACCCAAAAACTTTAAAAAGAAGTGTTTCATATTCACATGAGTGAATCTCTTGTCCTCTTTCCCCAGCTCCCAGGCTGGGCATAGTTTGGTAAATGATAAATGATGACTTCCCATGGTTGAGTCTCAAATCTCTCAAATTCTGCCTGTTTCATGATCCATGACCAAATCTTATACCACACCTCTCAACTTTGCCCATGTTAGAAATGCTCAAGTTGATTTAAAATACCTACTGTGGGTTGAACTGTGTCCCCTGAAATATTTATACACCGAAGCCTTAAACCTCAGTGGAGCTACATTTGGAATAAGGAATAATTAAAGTTAAATGAAATCACAAGGGTGGAACCACGATGCTAGAGGATTAGTGTCCTTATAAGAGATGCACTCTCTCTCTCTCTCTCTCTCTCTCTCTCTCTCTTTCTCGTGAGGACGCAGCAGGAAGCTCACCATCTTCAGGTCAGGAAAAGAGCCCTTACCTTACCAGGATATCAATTGACCAGCACCCTGATCTTTGGCTTCCCGGCATCCAGAACCGTGAGAGAAAAGTTTCCATTATTTCAAACCTGCCAGTCTTCAGCATGGGTTGAGCATCCCTAATCCAAGATTCTAAAATCTGAAATGCTCCAATGCTCCAAAATCTAAAACTTTTTTTGAAAGCCAACACAACTCCACACGTGGGAGGTTCCACACCATGAAATGTTGTTTCATTAAAGATATTGTGTAGTTAGCTGCAGGCTACGTGCATAAGATGCTTATGAAACATAAATGGATTCAGGTTTAAACGTGTGTTGCATCCCAAGATAGCTCATTGTACATATGCAAATATTCCAAAATCTGAAAAAATCTGCAACACCTCTTTTCCCCAGCATTTTGGATAAGGGATGTTCAATGTGCATTTGAGCAATCTCAGACAACATCCCGACTCTTCACACCTCCCCCATATGTGGGCCTGCCACATTTTCAGAGACCTTTTGAGACAAGCTTAGAAACAGTGCACAGAGTCCCACCATTTCACACAATGCAAACCGAGCACAAATCTGGTCAGCTGCTCCCCTGGTTAACAGAATACGGTCCCTTCGCACTCAGTGGTACTGAATAAATTTGCATTTACTCCCAGTTCTCTCCTTCCTCTTAGACAGGTAACCAGCACTAAGATGCACAATGATTGCAGTAAAACCATCCCTAATTTATGGGAAGCATTACCTTGGATTCCAGCTTTAGCGCTTGCAAAAAGCCAGAAAGGCTAACTTTAAAAGAGTTACTATTTTTGTTTGACAATGTCAACTTTGCTTTATTTTGCAATGATTTTATTTTTCCTTTCTTAAAAAGTGTTTACTTTTGCATAGTGTAGTGGGTCCACCCAAAATTCATGTCCACTTGGAATCTCAGAATGGGAACTTATTTGAGAACAGGATCTTGGCAGCTGTAATTGGTAAAGCATCTGGAAATGAATCATCCTGAATTCAGGGTGGGCCCTAACTCCCATGTCTGAGGTCCTTATACAAGGAGAGGACACAGGGGCACAGAGGAGAAGACAACATGAAGGTGGAGTCAGGTTGGCGTGATGCATCTGTAAGCCAAGGGACCCAGGTGTCTCCAGAAGCTGGAAGGGTTCTCCCCAGGCTTTCTGAAAGAAACACAGCCTGTCAGCACCCGTCCTCCAGAACTGTGAGAGAGTTCACCTTGGTTGCTTGAAGGCACTGAGTGTGTGTAGTTGGTTACAGCAGCCCTAATGTAAGTGACGCAGGCAGTGGTGAAATTGAATGCTAAGGTGTACAGTGAACAGTCTGTGGAGTTCCATCCACCTGGTCCTCAACCCTCTGTCCCCTCCCCCTGGGAAATCAGTGTTAGCAGTTTCTTGTGTGATCCTCCAGAAAGGCACACACGCATGCACACACGAATGACCGTGCCCCAGTGAGTGACCTTGGGAGGACATCATGCCACACACACACACATCAATTCTGCAGATCAATTCCCAGAAGTCCAGTGCTGGGCCGGGTGTCAGTGCCAAGCTCCCTCTCGTCTCCCTGGGAGGCTGAAGTCCTCCCAACCGCATTGTGAAAGAGTGTCTTCTTCCCCCATCTTGCCAAAAGGACATATCCCTGAACTTGTGACATCTTGCCAATTTGAGGTGAAAAAGACATCTCAGTGTCATTTTATTTTTCTTATTTTTTTGTAAGGTTGAGCATCTTTTCATGGATTGAAGAACATTCGTTCTTTCTTTGCTTTAAACTACCGTTTGTCTTTTTTCCTAATAATTTTCTTATTCCTATTAATCTCTAGAAGTGTTATGTCCCTTAGAGAGATTCTCATTCAACTATGTTAAAATTTCACCAAGTTGACTCTTCATCCTTCTGAATGATGTTAATAGCATTTAAAGGTAGAGATAAATTATTCCCTATTTTCTTCTTTATTTTTATGGTTTCATTTTACACAATAAAATTTTTAGGTCTTTGAAATTTTTCCTGGTGTGATTTTTTCATAAATGTTCTTTGACAATTAGTAAATTTTGCTCCTTTTCTATATTTTCTCTAGTATGATCTTTGTATAAATACTGTGCTAATTCGGTTTTTTTAAAAATAGTAATCATTTATTGGGTTGAATTTTCCTGGACCATCCATTGAGGGGAGGGAAGGGGACATAATATCTCTCCAGGCTTCAAAACCCCAAATGTCTCCTCTGCCACCACATAGGCAGACAGCTTCCTGCACAAAATGGCTCCCATGTGTCCTTCTACCATGCTGTCTCTGCTGCTTCTCTGAATACAACTGGGCCTAGGAGAGCCTCTGCTGCAGCCTGCATGTCCCAGCTTCTCTCAGGTAGCCATGAGCCTGACCCAGAGCTTCCTACAGCGAGCCCTTCCTTCAGAAGCATCTTTTTTTGCTGATACTCTCGGTGATGCACCTCCACCGAGACATCCCACCACCCCAGTCTGCTCTGAGCTCCTTCCACATAACTTCTCACCTTAGGTATCTGGGGTTGCCCTTACAGAGATTTTAGAGTTTATGGATTATCTCCACCTATTAGTTTATCTGGAAATGTAAACTGTGGGAAGAATCAGAGATGCGAAGAGAAGCATTACTGGCCTTGTTGCATCTCTAGGAAGAGAAAGGCTTACACAGCCTCAGCACACTGGAAGTCTTCTGAGTTGTCCTTCTTCAACCATCAGGTGGCCTTTCCTCTTTGCAGCACCATGCCTGGGCTGGCTCTGCGTGAGGGGAACCTAAGATATGAGTTTCCCGGACTAGACAAGGAAGAGAATCGAGGAGTGAAGACGTGGGTTCTCACTTCAGGGCCCCTCCAAGTTCTTCCTCCGCACCTTCTGACCATGTGGCCCTGACCAAGTGGAACCTCAGATTTTTCATATTTCAGGCGAGAATGAGAACATCCACCTCATACGGCAACATGGGGTGACGGAAATACTACATATAGTGACTCAGGTGACGGGACTACTGTAGTCACCAGTGCCCTGGAACTCCATGCTATCAGCTTCTCCTCACCCCTTTCTGAAGGAAAGCCAGACTGTCAACCTAAAAGCACAGCATGCTACGGTTCTGTCACTCATCCGACACCACGTGAAGTATTTTACACGCTTTTTCTCATCACAGTGGAACATTTGCTCATTCAGTCAAAATCAACAAAAAAGAAAAGAAAACGGAAACAAGACTGGTCCCAAGATGGTCAGAATACGGAAAGACCACAGAGCACCCCTGGTTTCCCACAGTCCCCAGAGCCCAGCATCTCCAGGGATCTGTCTTTATACCTGATGAAACAGCTTGAGGTCAAAGCCACATCGACACTGAGAAGCCCTCCTTTCCAGTAACAGTGCCATCCACTGCTGGGGCTTCCCAGCTAATGGACGAGGACGGAGGCAGACAGAGGAACTATGGGCTGCTGGCATCTGATCAGGCTGGTTCCATGGAAGGCTTTCCACACCCGGCAGGGAAAGAGGCAGAAACATGGGCCAGTTACTGGAAGAGGAGGCCTGCGGAGGGAAGCCTCAGGATGAGGGAAGGTCCCCCGCCCCTTGGTGCTGTCGCTGAGCCACGACGAACCAGCACCAACCCCCTCCAGGGCCTGTGGCTCCCTGTTATAGGATGCCAGAATCAGAGGCCAGAATCCCATCCCTGAGTAGCACAGAATGCAACCAGGTTGGGAGAGGGTTATTGAAGAGGGGATTAAGCTAGAAGGATGTCATTAGGATGGGCCCTGATCCTACGGGACCCGGCATCCCTGTGAGAAGAAGGGGAATTGAGGCGCCCACGGGAACGAAGGGAAGATGGCGTGAAGACACCGTGCACAGCAGCTGTCAGCCAGGCAAGGACAGGGGCCTGGACTCCACCCCCCATCACAGCCTGGGATGGAGCCCACCCGCCCACACCCGCCCACACCTGACCTCAGACGTCCAGTCCAGAGCTGTGGGAGCATCCGGTGTTTCAGCCATGCGCTCTGCGTCCTTTGCTATGGCAGCCCTAGCACACTCACACAGTCACTTATGGTGACCTCCAAGCAGGGTCATGGGGTCACATAAGGGCAAGTGGTTCAGACAATAGGGCACAGCCTCTGGGGTTGGGATTTGCATCGCACAGCCCTAAGGTCTACATCCCCCACCCCGACGCACCCCGTCACCCACACAGTGGCAACACGCCCCGCCCCCGTTCTACCCAGACCATTCATTCACCCGTGATGTCTCTTCCTCCTGCAGACTGCTGCCGTCTGCAGCCAGGTGTTATAGCCCAGACGTGAACACAGTCCCGTCCAGCACAGTCCATCATGACTGGCCACTGCTTCTTGAGCATCTCCCATGCTGCACTGCAGTAAGTGCTTGGAGTCCAGGCTGCATTCAACCCGGCCTTCAATCCAAGAGGTATCATGGACTCCATTTTATTGGATGAAGAGGCTAAGGCTCAGAGAGGTGGATCAAGTACCTAGGCCGCCCAGCTTGCAAGCGGTCTTGCCTCCTGGGTCTGACCCACCCATAAGCAGTCCTCATCTCTTCTGCTCCTTGGGCAGTGACTGGGGTCTCCTGTTTCTCTGACTTGACCAGGCTGAGTGCATGCCCTTGCTTTCTTCTGTGTGGACTGGGTACCTGGCCTCAGAGGTGACCTGCAATCTGGCTATCATGAGGGAAGGGGTCCTTTCTTGTGCCACACCAAACTCATCAATGAACTGGGCCCCAGTTGGCAGCAAAACTCAAAAAACACACCATTCCAGAGGAATATGACCTCCACAAGGTGGGGCCCCATCTTCCCTCTTCCCAGCTACAACAACGCCCCCAGAAAATCAATATGGACATCTTAGAGCTGGTGGGGGCCACGGTCAGTCAACAGGTGTCTCTGGCTGGTCAGGCATCCTTCCTCCGCTACAGCATCAGCCTCTATCTCCTGTCTTCTCCACTCCACGGTGAGGTTCTCAGGGTAAACACAGTGCTGTCCACCTGCGTATCATTTGCCTTCGAACACGGTCTGAACTGTGTTCCTTCAATTCATCAATTCAGTCAACAACGATGTGTGCCAGACACCACTCCAGGCACCGGGGAGATGTCAAGCCACTAACAGAGGCAAGATTTAGCTGAGGTTTGTTAAAGGTGTTCTGACGGGCCCTGGGCACAGGACATTTGGCAGGGCAGAGGGGTCCAGCTCTCGGGAGCACGGTGTTCTCCAGGGGATGGAAGGCAGTGAGAAGGTGATGGCCACCAGCCCGCTGCAGAAGAGGCTCAGCCAGAATCTGAAAGGGAGGGGCAAGGGGACGCGCGGCTATAGGATAACTGTGTGCCCCCCAAATCCCAGGTTCAGCCTGAGCCCTCGGGTGACAGCATTTGGAGGGGGTGCTTGGGAGGTGAGGAGACCAGGGTGGGAGCTTTGCCGTGGAGTGACAGTGGCCCTGCCATGCGGGGAGGGGAGGGGCCTCGCACGTGCTGGGCAAGAGCTCTACCACCCAGCCGCAGCCCCAGCCCGTGGTGGGATTATTGCCCCTATAAACGAGGCCCCCAAGAGCTCCCTTGTCCCTTCTGCCATGTGAGGACACAGCAAAAAGTAGCCCTCTGCGAACCAGGAGCCGACCCTCATCAGACTCTGTACTGAGGCGCCGGCGGAGGATCAGCCTCCAGAACTCTAGGAATAAACCTGTCGTTTCCGAGTCGGCCGAGCTGTGGCACTTTGCTCTAGTAGCCAGATGAACTCAGCGGCTGAGACTCTGGAAAGAAAAAAGCCAAGTCTTGTACCCAGCTCTGCCATCGGCCACCTGAGTGGCCTCGAGCAGTCACACGGCCTCTGCAGGACCGTCGCTCTCCTTCGTGGCCCCGCTGTGATGACGCAATAAGATGACTACCGGGAGGGACGCGAGGGGCCAGGGAAGGCAGGCGGCTCTGAGGCGCCTCAGGGTCAAGCTGGCTGTGACGGCTGCGACCTACACTCCTGACCTGACACCTGTCAAAGAGCAGCTGGGAACACCCGCCAGACTCACCCACCCCTCCCCAGCACCCAGGAAACACCTGGGACTGGTTTTGCAGGAATCTGCCTCCAACACTCAGATGCCAATTCCTATTAATATTCAGATGAAGAAGCAGGGCCACGCCCTTTGTGCCCCAGATCCAAGTGGCACGGCCAACCCCAAGTCCTCGGGGCCAGGTCCCCAAGGAGCAGCGAAGGCTTTCCCAGGGGTCAGTCTCCAAATCAAATCAAATTTAGACTTGAGCATGTGTCTGCTCAAATATTCACCCAGGCCTCTGTGTGCAGGGTGGTGCTCAGCCAGGGCCACCGTGGATTTCGGAATGTCCTCCAGGGCTTTGTTCCCCTCCCCATTTCTTCGCCAGCCCCCCTTCACCCTCCTAGTTTCACCCCTCGAGGTGAAATTCAGACACAGATCAGGTGACCTCTCCCAATCTGGATGCCCTGCCATGTTCCTACATGGCCCCACCATGTGACGCGCCCTGTCCTGAGGTTGGCTTCCTGTGTGGCAGCCATGTGCCTCCTGGTCTTCCTGCCTCACTAGAGCATTACTTACCCTTCATGAGGGTAAGTAATGGTCTTTCACAACCATCCCCACATCTGTACACACACACACACACACACAGAGTGCCAACCCAGGGCTGCAAAACAGCGTGAAAGCTTCATAAATGTGTGTGGAATGGTTGTTTAAAACCCAGTTGCCCAACTCCAGATTCAAAAAGTGCTGAGTCTGAAAACTTGGTTTCTGATATATAGATAGGAGTCCCTGCTCTCTGTTCCGAAAATATCCAGCCAAAACTGTCGTAAAGGCCACGGATATAAAATACTCCGCACAACAGGAGGCAGGATCGGTGTCATCGCTCACCATGTCGCTGCTAGTGCCCTTTGACATGATGATGGCGACGGTGATAGAAAATACTTAAGCTTGACTAGAAGAGGGGACTGGAGGTCAAGAGACCTGGATGCGACTTTCAGCGGTGACTTTCAAGCTAGCACTGTGGCCTTGGCCAGCCCTGCAGCACGGCCATCTGTAAAGCAAGAGTGGCGCTCCTGTCCTGAAAGTCTTTGCAAGTCGCTGAGTGGGCGACAGGTGCTCCTCCAGGGACACAGCCCAGGCCTGGAGTCCCCCTCGTACCTCCTTTCCAGACCTGAGTGCCCGCTGAATTCAGTTCTGAGATGGGTCAACAGCAGGCACTAAGCCTCCAACTCCGCAAGTGTGTCCTTGAAGCTGTCCCCCGTCCTCTTCCCTGTATGTTGTCCTGACACTTGTTTCCCTCCCACACACTGCAAGACACATGGTAGGAGATGACCCCACCGTGACTCTTAAAGCAAGGCATAAAAGTCACTGGGGCGCCAGTGCTCTGTCATTGGACAGCCCTCAAAGAGCCCCAGGCTGGGTCACTGTGCAGAGCTGCGTGGAAGTGACCGGCCAGCCAGCATGGCGCACGTAGCTCGATGAAACACCGGCTGCCAGTGTGCCGGAAGCAACGTGCACTGGGGTGCCCCAGCAAGCCAGCTCCTCCCTGTGATTAGCTGAGGGAAATAGCAATCCCATACCTCACCCCGGAGACTGAGTTTTCTGGGTCATTCGGCCCTAAGAGCCCGGTTTCACCCCACTCTGAACACTCCCTCCACCCACAAAGTTGGGGCACAGGGGAATGGTGAGACACGTGGGGTGCATTTCTCTGGTGGATCCAGCAAAGGCATCCTGGGTCCACTGGAGGAGCCATTGACCCACATTGGCCTCGGCCCTTGGAGGAGCTCTGAAGCTTCCTGTGCCTCAAAAGGGAGGAACCTCGGGGAGGAACAGAGGTATTTCAAAGACCCCTAATGGGCTTAGAGACCAAGCAGACCTTCCCATCATCCACGTCCTTCAGCCAGGCTTCTCTGGGAAATCGGGATTACCTCTCTAGAGAACTTCTGCAAGGCTGTGATGTCACCTCTCTCAGGAAGCCCTCCCCGACCTGGGCGTACAAGCCTGGTCGGCTCAGCCTGTTCTTGTCACTGCGCTCTTATCACAATATCATAATGGTTCCTTGATGCACCATTCCCAGTCTGTGAGCTGGAGTGGGTAGGAACTCCATTTTAATCACTTGCCATAAATGAGAGAAATTCAGAAACAGAGTCGAGTCAGGAAGATGTCTTGGCTTGGGCGCAGCAGGCAGGGTTGAGAAGTCAGGCACAACTGGATACAGAGGTGTTAAGTGGAAATCTACTCATGGAATGGTTCCACAAACCCACGTGCCCTTGGCTCGAACCTTGGCAGGCATGCTGAGGCTTCCCAGGCTGAAACCTTGAGGAGGCTTTGCTGGAGAAAACAGTCTGAGAAACCAGATCAGGAGGAAAGACCACAGACACTGTATTTGGAGCTTTACAGTGAGGAAACCTGGCCACTGTCCAATTGTCCTATAGTGATGCCCACTGGGCAACAAGCTCCACCCAGCAGCTTTTCAGTGCTATGTTTTTAAGGATGGACAGGCAGCCAAGGAACACCAGATGTTTAAGAAAGACCTTCCGCAAAAAGGAGGCCTAAACAAATCCCACAAAGAAACTCACAGGAAGAGACAATTCAGAGAGCAGAAATAAACTTGAAAGTCCACAAACAATATCTCAGGGATAAGAGAGACTAGATTGTACCCATGAAAAAAGAACAGGATGCATGAAAAAGGAACGCTCAGAATACAGAAACAAATAGAGCAACTAAACTAAAAAAAATTTAAAAAGAGGAAAAATTATTAAAGAAATAATAAGAAGAAAACAGTTCCCAAAGAACAACATTTTCAGATTTTTAAAGGCTAGTGAAAAGAAAGAAAAGTACCACACAAATGGCCATTGTCATGAAATTTCACAACACATGGATTAAAAAGAAAATTGTGAAGGATCAAAATTGAGAACCAGAACCTCGTGGAACTTTTTAACAACAAAGTAGCAGCTAGAAGATAACGGGTGAATTCAAGTCTCTGATGGCAAGTTACTATTAACCTAGAAACCTACAATCAGTCCCATAATCAAAAATGTGTGAGGATGGACAAAACACTATTTTAGACACGCAAGATGCTGATTCATCCCTTGTCCTGCCCCTGACAGACCACAGAGAGCAGAACCCTACAGGCTGTCCCGTTTCTACTGACTTCCAGTTCGCTTCCTTCCACACATTCTTCACGGAGTCCATGTTACTGCCAAACAGGAGAAAGTTTGTTTTGGGCAAGCTGAAAAAAAAAATTTTATGTTTTGTGTATAAAGCACAACTACATACAAAACTATGCAAACAGATATTCAGTATATATCTGTGATATGAAAACTATATGGGAGAGAATCATTGAGGGGGAAAAGTCATAAAAGACTCCTTAGTGGGGTAATAATGAAAAATGGTTGAGAATATTGATTAAGTCGGTGGAAGTCACTGGCAGACTAGGAAGAGGTCATTGGAAAAGGAAGTCCTTTCTCCCCCAACTTTCTGCCTTGGGCAACATATCTGGCAGTAATTCAAAGTAGTAATCCCGTATCCATGATTTCAGTTTCAACAGCAGACTGCATTCCTAAAATATGAGAAATTCCAGAAATAAACAATTTATACATTTTAAATTGAGCTCCATTCTGAGTAGCATGATGACATCTCTTGCTGTCTCCCTCTATCCTGCCCAGGATGGAGATGATCCCCTTGTTTAATGTATCCACACTGTATGTGCTACCTACCCATTAGTCACTGAGCAGCCATCTCACTTATCAAGTGGATTGTTGTGGTCTCTCAGGTTCAAGTCACCTTTTTTTTTACTTAATGGCCCCAAAGCACAAGAGTAGTGTGCTAGCAGTTGGACTATGCAAAGAAGATGTAAAGTGATTCCTTTAAATGAAAAGTACAACAACATTGAGAGAGAGAGAGTGAGGAGAGTGCTCACATTCATATACCTGTTATTACAGTGTATTATGATAATTGTTCTATTTTAGTATTAGCTACTATTGTTAATCTCTTACTGTGCCTAATCTATAAACTTTATCATAGGGGTGTGTATATATAGGAACAAACATAGACTGCCTAGGAGTTGGTGTTATCTGTAGTTCCAGACATCCATTGAACATTTCAGAAGGTAGCCCAGTGGATAAGGGGGGCCTGCCCCTCTCTCTCTCTCTCTCTCTCTCTGCTTTGAATTCAGCAGCTGGCATCTTCCCTCAGCACTAACCAGTCCCTGGGCTCTGGGCTCCAGTAAGCCTGTCTCCCCATATGTCTTTTCTGAGGAAAACAGTAGCATCCTGCTCCTGCTAAGCTCATTTGGCTTCTTAGCTTTACTATCATTTATGTGCCTATTCCCCTTATTAAATTCTCTCAATTAAGAATGCAGCCCTCCTTGGCCTCATAAGCTGTGTACTTCATATTACTATGAAAAATGTTTTCTCAAACTATTTTTAAATTTCTAGAAGGACCGACTGTTCATATTATAAATTAAAGTGAAAGTTGTTGGCCCAAAACAATACAAGTGGGAGGCCCAGTGAGGAGGACAGTCAAGAAGTCACATTCCCAGTCCTGGAGGCCAGAGACCACTATGTTTCCCTTTTCCCAGTCCCAGTGCAAGGTCCCCGTCTTGTATGGTGGGTCCCAGTGAGCACAGGATGGGTGAGACAAGGCCATGTCAGTGGTCCAGAGGTCCAGGGCCTGCTGACTCAAGCCAGCACCAGCATGCCCCTCTTGGGGCCCTCCAGGCCACAGGCCACTGGAAATGATCAGGAGCCTTTTCATTCAATCAGCCCAGGGCTCCGTAAACCACTGGGTGCCTTCCACCGCTACCCTTCCTCCCGGTTCCGGGGGCCCCACCTTCCCACATGCGGAGTCAAGGCTGTTGAAGTGACTGCAGGTGCCTGGATCCGGGTCTGAGACAGCCTAAGGTGCTTCCTCTTCTTCGCTTTACCCAAAAGAAAACCACAAAGGCAGATGAAATTCATCCTTCATTGATGAGGATAAATTTGAGTCTATTCCCTCTTGAGGGTTTCTTTGAAAGGGTGGGGGAAACAGCCTTTTCAAGACCTATCCCTGTTCCTGCAGTGAGTGACCAGATGCAGGGGCCCCCGCCCTTCTCCATCTCAGCCCCCTAGCCCTAGCCAGGCCGTGGATGGCGAGCAAGCAGAGGGTTTCTATGTGCTGCACTGTCTCCCTCAGCCTGACCCAGCGGTTCCCATTCCTGTTAAGAAAGAGAAAGGAAAGCAAGAGGGGGAGCAGAGAGGGGCAGGGTGCGGTGTGGGCCCTGGTGGGCTGCAGACCATTTCTCTTTCCTTTCTTATTTTTAAAACCAGGATTCAGCCCAAGCCCTCATGCATGCTAAGCCCAGGCTGCACCACTGAGCTACACTCCACGCCCTTCTCTTTTATTTTATTTGCATATTGGTGATTCATAATTTGGCACAAAGCATGAAAAAGCTGTGGAGTTTTGTTTGCTTGTCTTATGCATGAAATGAAGGGGAGGGGGGAGGTAGTGAGGCAGATACTCCCCTGTTGTCACTTGCAGCTGCTCACTTCTTGAGCCTGAAGGCCATTTTTCTCCTTTACACTGTCTTCTCCTTCTTCAGTGGCTACACTTTGCTTTTGAATCACAACAGAAATACCTGTGTATGAAGCAAAGCAATAATCATTGGTGTTGTTTTGAAGAAATGGGGAGGACGAAACCACCCCAGAATGGAAAGAGTAGAACAGTAGGATCTGGGTGCTTTCCCCCTGCCTTTTGTTCATCTCTCTTTTCCAAATTTCAACCATGAAAAGTTATTTCTTGCGTAAGAAGGAAAAATGAAGGCCCATATTTCTCACTTTCCTCTGTCCACCCTATTGTGCCTGGAATGTCCCAGATAGTTCCCCAAACTTCAGCAGGGGCTAGGGGTTCAGGGCCATCTGAGTAATCGCTTCAGATTCTCTCTCCTTGTTTTTATTGTTGCGGAAGATGCAGCAAAGCGACCTTTATGGGCCCAGTACGCTCTGCAGTGCTGCTATGCTCCTAAAATGACTTCGAAAGATGAGTTTCCCTCGGCTCGTGGCTAAATTGCACTCAAGAAAACTTTCTTCAATTGTTTTTGTTTTGTTTAGTTCTGACTAACACATTTATTGTCCCCACAGATTATAGGATCTTTGAGAGAACTCTTTCCGAGTCTTTTTTTTTTTTTTTTTTTTTTAATCTCTCCTACTGTCTATTAAGTTACCCGCAACAGGTAACAAGTGCTTCATCAGTCATTCAATAAACCTTTACTGGGGGACCCACTAGGTGCCACCAATTCACTGAGACCCTGGGCAAGCCTTCCCCATCTTCATGCATGAAACTCATTAAATGGAACCCAAATTCAAGCTCACCTCCTGTCCTCACCCTACTGGAACCTGGGCTCTGTCTCTCAATAGAGACGACAGGGTAAGAGCAGAGAAATGGTATTCATATAAAAGATTTAAAAAAAAAAAAAAAAAAAAACAGCTTTGGGAGCATCCTTGCTGATTTCTGGAAACCTGATCAAAATCCTCCATGAAGCTCCTGGCGATAGCATATTCCCGCCACGTGCCGTGTGGAAAAACAGAGGCCATGGCTCAGCTACCAGGGTCCTAATTCCTGCAGGGCCTCAATTGTAGGCCATTCAATCATTTATCCTTTCAACAAATATTGATTCATCACCTTCCACGGGCCAAGCACAGGCTCGGCTCTGGAGGCACAGAGATGAAAAGCTGCGGTTACTGGACAGAAAGAAATACAAGAGCCAGTTATGCAACGTGAGAATCCCTGAGAAGCACACGGGCCGGAGAGCACATCGATCACAATAAAGGCGGCTCGCCCAGGCCTTCGCAGAGCTTGGCACAGACGGGACTGCAGACACCGCGGCGAAGGGCAGTCAGGAGAGTCTCAGAAGGAGAAGAGGAAGAGGATGCAGGATGGAGAGAGCCCCAGGCACCGTGTGCGGGGTGTGGCCAGGCGGGAGGATCAGGGGCCCGCAGGGTACGGGGGTGGCAAGGCTGAGCAGGAGCCAGCCCACAGGGAACCTGGTATACCATGCAGACAGACTGGAGACAGGCCTGGCATCGCTGAAGAAGTGCAGGAGGGAGAGACAGAAGGAAGGAGGACAGTTTCAAGGAGTGATCAGTAGAGTGGTCCAAAATCAAAGCAAAAGAAAATGAGCTTAAAAACTCCTGATTAGAGGCTGGGGGTGTGGCTCAGTGGTAGAGCCCTTGCCTAGCATGTGTGAGGCACTGGGTTCGATTCTCAGCACCACATATAAATGAATAAATAAAACGGGGGTATTGTGTCCACCTACAACTAGAGAAAAGTATTAAGAAAATCTAAAATTTGAAACAAAAATATATTAAAAAAAAAAAAAAAAGTCCTGATTAGCTAGGCGAGGTGGCACATGCCTGAAATTCCAGCACTCGCTCAGGAGGCTGAGACAGAAGGATGAAGAATTCAAACCCAGCCTCAGCAACTTAGCGAGGCCCTAGGCAACTTAGCAAGACCCTGTCTCTAAGTAAAAAATAAAAATGGTTGAGGGTGTGACTCAGTGGTTGAGCACCCCTGGGTTCAATCCTGTGTACCAAAAAAGAAACTCCTGATCATCCAGTTGGGAGAGTAGGGAATGATTTGGGTCATTCCAGCATGTGGGTGGAGGCTGGGGAGAGGGGCAGCTACAGCAGCGGGGAGGTCAAGAGGACAAGGTTACAACAGGGAGGTGAAAGGGAGCAGGGTCAGAACAAGTGTTGGGTCACAGAAAGGGAGAGGAGGGGACAGAGGGAAGAGACTAAAGGGCCCAGTTGACCAGGTGGGCGGCTCTTTGCATGAGGGGCAGGAAGAGGCAGGACTGAGAAGTGCTCCTGGGTTATCCCATGGGGGTAAATGGGACGCCTGACAGGAGAAGTTTCCAGGTAGCGGTAGGAATAAAGAGTAGTTTGGGGTGAGCTGCAGAGACTCGGAGGGTTGGAGGTGGAGAAGCCGCTCCCAGGAGTGGCGTCAGGAGGGAGCAGAGAGCACTGGCTGGGGCAGCCGCCAGCCCTCGGAGGGTCTTGAATTTAACCATGCGGAATGTCATCACACTCTTGCGTGCCCGTTGGGAATGAGCCAGCAAAGGGAGGAACACTGGAGAAGGAGGAAGGAGGAGGAGGCCCCTGCAGGGAGAGGCAAGCAGGATGGGCCCAAGAAAGGCCATGACCAGCTCTGGGAGGGAGGCAGGGAGGGCGGGCACAGGCAGGGGCGAGGCCGACTTTCCTAGTGAAACAAAGCCCGTCACAGCTGAGCGCCAGCTAGGGAGGTGGCGCTGGAGGCCTAAGGACGTGGAGGAGCCCGCAGGAGGGAGAACAGGGGGCAGCTGGGCCTGGGCGTGATGCAGTTGGACTGGAGAAGACAATGGCGAGTGGGGTCCCTAAACTGCCCATGGATGCAGGCAGGGTGACCAGGGGTCACCAAAGGGCAAGGTGGGGTACTGAGGAGACGGGAAGAGCCTCAGTGGAGGCCGGGAGAAGGTCATCCACTCTAAGCTTGTGAGGCAGAGGAAGAAGCCCCTCCTCTAAAGAGACCCCCCCGGGGAAAGCCCTGGTTAGGTTCCCCAAAAGGGAGAAGGCGAAGAAGGGAGGGGAGTGGGTCAACCACGGGGGACCCAGTGCAGTCGGCAGAAGGAACCATTGGGAGCTCCTTTCCCGGTCACAAAGAGGCAGCTGTCCTTTTCAGCTGTGCAGCCAAAGCCCACGGACAGGTGGCCAACGATAAGAATGAACTAGTGAGGCGATTACCAAAGACAGGCTGGGCCCTGGACTGCCCTGGAACATCTGGAGTCCTTTTCCTCCCCCAAACTGATCACCACTAAGATCTTGTCCCCAATAAACCACAAAGTGCTACTCCGTCCTTTCCCAGAACCACCAGGATGTGGCTCATTCCTGGAAGCGAGGGTACCACTGATGTGCTGACCCCCATCCTCCTTCTCCCTGAAATAACATCCAGATACAGAAAATGACAGCACCTCCCCCTCCTTCCTGGCAAACGTATGTCAAGAAAGCCACAGAACTGAAGTGACCGACACAGGGAGGGTGTCCATTTACACCGTTCTATCAGACATCAAGACGGGGTTCGCTTTTCTACCTCCTTCTGGATTTTAAGTGCTCTTTTGCTCCATCTTGTATCTGGGAATTTTCACTATGTCTGAATACGATTTGCACCCACCACCCCTTACTTCAAATCGCAGATACCTGGGCCCACTCATTCCCTCCCCGCTCTGCTGTGTGGGCCACAGGAACGCTGCAGTCTCTCTCTGGCTAAGTCCCACAAGAAAGAAACACAACAACACCCCAAGAGAAAAGTCATTCCTCCCCTCCACAGGATAGGTCCCCGTTACTGGTTTTATCAGCAAAACCCAGTGTCCTCTTAGCCACATCTCAGTCGAGGAAAACAAAGACAAGGGCCATGATTTACAATCTTCTGAGAGGCTTTAGAGGGAAAAAAACAAAAAACAAAAACTAGTACCACAGTCACCTTAAGGTTCTGCCGTTGCCGCTCAGAACGTTCTGCAGGGCAAAGAGAATGAAGTAACGTAAGTGCTCAGAAAAGTCAGGGAGAGCCGGAATGGGGAGTCCTATCCTCCTCCCTGGTGAACTTAAAAAACTGACGAGGTGTGGTGGCGCACGCCGTAGTGCCAGTGGCTCAGGAGGCTGGGACAGGAGGATCATGAGTTCAAAGCTAGCCTCAGCAACTTAGCAAGGCCCTAAGCAACTCAGCAGGAGCCTGTCTCTAAATAAAATACAAACAAGGGCTGGGGATATGGCTCAGTGGGTAAGTGCCCCTGGGTTCAATCCCTGGTACCAAAGAACAACAACAACAAAAAAACTGACTCTACCATCATGTACGATCTTGAGCAGTGACTGAACCCAACTAAGCACCAGTGTTTTAGCCTCTAAATGAGCGTATTATCAGTACTTACCTACTTACCACTCAGGGTGCCTGTAGGGATCCCATTGTTAATACAAACCAGCTTTAGATACCAAGGCCAAGGTGCTCAGCAAAGGTCAACCTCCATCTCTTCCCCAGGATATTCATGGTGATTCTAAGCCTCACTGTGGAGTACCAAGCACAGCTAAGCTGGAAACAGGCTTAATGTGGACTGAAGCCTCCGTGGTCACGGTCAACAGAAAGGAGAGGATGATGGAAACAGCTCTCCAGACCTTTCTGGGGGTGGGTCCTGTTTCAGGGTGGGGGGACACTTGCTGGTACCTGGCACTAAGCACCAGTCTGTCCCTTCAGGGCCTGGGACCCTGGGTTCTTGATCCTGTTTGATTGACTTTGTGGGCAGAGACATAGGGAGGGAGGGGTAAGTGTCCAGGGTGGGTCCAAAATAATGAGGAATTTTGTTAGTTTATTTTTCAACTGAAAACTCTCTGAGGAGGGTTTCTTTCCTTCCTTCTTTTCTTCCTCCCTCCTTCCTTCCTTTCTTTCTCCTCTCTCTCTCTCTCTCTCTCTCTCTCGCTCTCGCTCTCGCTCTCTCGCTCTCTCTCATAGTAGCCAGTCTAATGGTCTTGTGCTGAGAAGTTTTGGTGAATTAACAACTAGTCTCTAGTAAATGCTAAATAACTGTTTGCTGAAATTTCCTGGGTCATGACCACCTTCTGTGACTCTGTCCTTCCCACAGTTGGCTCCAGGCTCCACCTAATGACCCACTGTTCCCAGGACGGAGGCCTCTCCCTCCCCAGACAGAATAAATCTCCCTGGGGTACTGGAATTGTACCTTGCCTGTAATGTACCCCAAGCGACTATATAAGCAGTTGTTTTTGAATATGTCTTTTCCTATGAGATTATTTTCTTCCTGAAAGCAGGAGTCAGGTCTGCAGCCCCCACCATAACTAGGACAGTGCCAGTGCATGGCAGGTGCTCAGTAAAGGGATCTTGCTGATGGTGGCCCTGATGGTTGGCCACAGCCACCCGCTGGACACATCCCCATAAGAGGACAAGAGGGACTCGTATAACCCCGAGACAAACCAGCCCAGCCCACAAGACTCTTCAGCCAGCATGTCCTCTCCCAATAAATTATGAGGCTAAACCACCACGGACGTCAAAGGCATCTCTGACCACTGGGGTTGGCCCCATGCCAGGCAGACTCTCAGGCCCTCAGATGCCCCTCCAGCTGGGCACCAGCAGGCACGTCCCCGGGTCTCCAGCCCCGTGCTGGGGTCACCGCCCAGCAGCTGGTTATGCTGCCTGTGGACTCTCTCCACTTGGTCTCCAGCTCTGGGAAGAAATAACTGTCCAATGCCACCATGGGGCTTGAGGTAGGGGAATGGGGGTCTGCGCTAACAGACACAGCCCAGGGGGAGAAACAGAGTCACGGAACCTTCCTGGGCAAAGCAGAAAATCTCTACTTTCCAGAGAGTTCAAGGAGGGCACAACCACCTTCAGGAAGAACTGGGAGGAGCCAGAGACTAAAGCATCCAGACAGGAAGGGACCCGGCTGACGGCAGGACCCCCTCCTGTGTTTGGGTTACCAAGGTGCAATTCAAAGGAGCCACAGTCCACTTGGCCACACCCAGGCAGGCCATTATGCCCATATGCTGTCCACCTGCCGCCAGAGTCAGGCATATCCCCACCAAAGGGGGCTCAGAGACAAGTCCCTCCTCCACCAAGGTTTTAAAGTCTTCGTGTTATGATATATTCTCAGCCTGGTCCCCAGTTTTCCATTACCATGGCAACAAAATCCCCTGCCAAAGGAGGTGGGCAGATGATTCCATCTTATCCAGGGACCTTGTGCACAGATAATTGAAGATGCACACCACCCTCAACTGCCTGAGCTGTATCCGGAAGACTCCGAACATTCTCGATGTTTTTAATCCCTGGCCTGGCTTTCCCTGGGTGGGCTCCTGAAGGAGCCGTGGCATTACCAGCAATCCACTGAGACAGATCTGTGCCCAACCAACCATCCTGAGGAACCTTGACAAAAACGAGAAGCGACAAGGCCGCCCAGCCCGTTCCTTTCCTCGGAGCTTCCTCGTGAATCAGACTTACCTTAGGTCACATTTTTTATTCTTATTAATATTTGTCAATGACATCGGCTGGGAATTCAGGTCTCCCGGCTCTGCCTTGCAGATGCAGGAACCACGAACACTTGGGCTGAAACGTTTTGGGTTAACACAGGGAACTCGGCCCAGAGTGAGCAACCCTGCGGTGGGCACGCCCTCCCTCCGTCACGCTGGTCCATACCGCCTCCTGGGTCACGGCTGATGGGCACAGGACTTCCAGGAAGCTCCCAGGCCCTCTCCCACCATAGCTCCGAGTTCCGCTGAAACTGCAGGTCTCTGGCTCAGGCCGCCGCAACACCCCACCCGCTGAGGCCCAGCACTACGTCCACGTCCACCCAGGACCGCCCGGTTGGGAGCACTTTCTCAACCTGGGGCGCCCCTGAACCAGAATCACTTTAGAGAGTTGTGCCAGATGCCCATTCCTCAGGGCAGGTCCAGGCCAAGCCACTCAAGGGCAGGAGCCTGGGAATCTGAGTGTCCGTCTAACAGACATGGTGGCCTCTCCGGAACGGAAGAGCGTGCGAAGGGACGGGCTGAGCTGCATCCGCTAAGTGCCATCTTCAGCCCCAGAACATGCTGTGGTCCTGAGGACTCCGCTCTGGGCTGGGCTGGGAGACGGGAGAGGCGACACTGCTTTGGAGCAGTTTAGGAGAGGGGAAATGGCCCAGGACAGACAGGGCGGGTGTGCGGGGAGAGAAGGGTCAGGGCAATGAGTGAAATGGAAACCATCGCAGAGGACAGAAAGGGGCCTCGGGACCAGGGCAGCATGAAGACCAGGGCACAGGGCAGAGGAAGCTGGCTCTGAGAGGGACGGTTTAGAGGGGGCAGGGGGCTGTCCTTCGGCCCTCCAGGGAGAGTGGCCAAGTGCAGCGAGGGAGACCTGCCTTCAGTCCCAGGCCTTCGACCAGCTGTGCCACACTGGGGAGGTCGCTGGCCCTCTCTGAGCCTGAGTGTCCCTCTGTGCAGAGGAGCTGGTGACAGTCCTTGTGCTCCCCACTGTGCAGAGCACCCACCAGAGGAAGGACATAAGAGTAAAGGCTTTGGTCGCTGGGATTCCCGGCAGACAAGGGAGATGGGGGATGTTGTGAGTGTTGGCATCAGGGCCCAAGTACAAAGGAGGCCGAGGGAACAGAGGGCAGGCCACCCAGCGTGTGCTCAGGAGTCCAGCCTGCAGCCATGGCACCTCGCTTCTCACTTGTGTGGGGCTTCTCTCCCTGCTCCCTGTGTGTTGTTAGGCACGTTTCTTAACTTCTCTGTGCCTTAGTTTCTTCTGCAAAGGGTGGTTGTGTGAATTCAATGGATGAAGGTTGACCGTGGGCTCATATCTTGATGGGTGGCTAACGTCAACACACGGTAGGGAGCAAAGGGGCCTATTTATCAAGGAAGCCGTGGGAGGTGGACACGGCCCCCAAGGAGAAGCTACGTGTGCGCGCAGCTCTTCGGCCTTGTCTCCCCGGGACGAGCAGATGCGGGCACTGGCCGCTAGAGGGAGGCCCTGCGCCCGCGAGGCCCTGGGGACCTCCTCGCTCTGGGCGCGCTGGCAGGGCTCCCATCTGTCCTAACCGAGAGAGCGCCCGTCTTCCATTTGTGCCCAAGTGGACACGGCTGGGACCTTCGCCTTGCCCAGCCGTCCACTGAGCCAAGCCGACTGCCAGCCAGCGAGGCCGGCAAGTCGGCCCAGGGCGTCCCTGCGAGCCTGCGGGGCCCCGGGCTCCTCCCTGCACCCCCCGGGAGGCTCGGCCGGACTCCCGCCCCAGAGGAGACCTGCTGGCGGCGCAGGCGCCTCCCCTCGCCGGCTCTTCCTCCTCCACCAAACCTCTAGAGCAGAGGCTGGCCGGGCTCGGAGGCCGGAGGCTCTGCTGGGGTCCAGGCTCGCTTCCCTGCCGCGGGCGCAGGTCCCGGAGCCCTGGCTGTCCTGAGAGGCCGCTTCCCGGGCTCGGGCTGACCCGGTGCAGCCGTCTCCCCCTGGGACCCTGAACGGCCCCGCTGGGTCCTACCTAGCGGGACAGCAGCGCCCACGGCGGGTCAGCGGGCTCAGGAGCGGCACAGAAGAGAAAGGGGATGGAGGAGCGGAAGGCGGGGTTGGGGACAGAGGGCAGAGCAGGAGGGTGACGAAGTGCCCGTAGTCCCAGAGGCTGGGGAGGCTGAGGCGGGAGGATGGCGAGTTCAAAGCCAGCCTCAACAAAAGCGAGGCCCTAAGCAACTCAGTCAGACCCTGTCTCTAAATAAAGTCCAAACTGGGGCGGGGGATGTGGCCCAGTGGTTGAGCACCCTGAGTACCCTCTCCCCCAAAAAAGAGGGTGAGGAAGAGGGGAGGGGAGGGGGGGTGGGGAGGGGCTGGGCAGAGAGCCTAACTGGAGCGCCATCTAGAGGAAGGGCCCACTCACAAACGCCTCGGGGCCCAGAGTCCTCTCCAGCTGGTTAGGCCCCTGTGACAGGGCAAGACAGACTGGGCGGCCGCAAACCCTGCTGGAGGCTGGGAAGTGCAAGCTCAAGGCCAGCAGATCTGGGAAGGGCCCCTTTCTCATGGGTGACCTTGCTGTGTCCTCCTCACGTGGTGGAAGGGACAAGGGACAGTCTCCGGGACCTCTTTAGGAGGACATGAGCCCTGTGGCCTCATCACTCCAGAGCTCCTGCCTCCTCCTACCACAGCCCCAGGGGAGGACTGCACAGAGTTCGGCCGCAGGGCAGCCTCGCCTCTGGGCGGGGCAGAGCTCTCCTGGGCAGCGGGCCCTGTGCTGAGACGGTCTCGACCCGGCACCTTGCTTCCCTTGCACACCCAGCGGGCCAGAGGGGTGGGATACGAGGAGGCTGAGGCTAATGGAGATCAGGACGGGGGCATGTCTCAATGTCCCCACTGAGAAATGGTCACCCTACAGGGGGTTTGGGTTCAGTGGAAGACTGAGAAGTGCTGAGCGAGCTCAGTGCTTGGCCCTGAGAAGGGCTGAGAAACCCCACCACCCTCCGCAGGTCGGGCTAGAGACACAGGCTGGGCAGGGCCGGAGGAGACGCAGACCCAGGTTCGTGGGAAATTTGTGCAAAGCCCAGAAAAGCTTCTGTTAGTCATCTTTCCGTTGCTACGACACGATACCAGAGATGATCAACTTAAAAGGAGGAAAGGACTGCTGTGCATGGTGCGTGGCTGTCATGCAGCTAGTCAGGAGGCTGAGGCAGGAGAATCCAAGCTCTAGGCCAGCCCGGGCAACTCAGCGAGAGACTGTCTCAAAATAAAATAAGAAAGGGGGGTCCAGTGGCACTGCACTCGCCTGGCATGCGGAGCCAGCACTGAAAAAGAAAGAAGAAAAAAAAGGGAAGGACAGGTTGATTTGGGTTCCAGATTTGGAAGCTGCAGTCCATGACCAGTGGCCTACTTTGGGGGTGCGCGAGCAGCAGGGCACGGCATGGTGGTCTGGTGGGGCAGGCCGCTCCTCTCGTGGCAGCTGGGAAAAGACGAGGCGCCGGGTCCCTGTCCCCCCTACGGCTCATCCCAGTGCCATGACTTACTTCCTCCCCCAGGTTCCCCCAGTAGCACTGGGGACCGAGCCTTTGCGCAAGGCCTTTGGGAGACTTCGGGGTCCACACTAAAGCAGCCTCTGTCCGTATGTTCTCCAGCCAGGCCCTGGGAAATGGCTGAACAGCTCCCGACCGCGGCCTAGGCAGAGCCCTGGGCAGGCTCGGCCAGAGCAGGAGGGACCTGAGGAGTCAGTGTGCCCAGCTCCAAGAGAGCCGGGACCCCGGGCTGCAGGAGGCTGCCTGGCCATCGCCCTGGTCCTCCTGGAGCAGAACGGCTGCCCCTTCTCCGGCCTCCAGGCCTGGAGAGGGGCCTGGGCCTCCTCCTCCAAAATGTCCACCACCCACCTCAACGGCACTTGCACAGCGTCCCTCTTTGTGCACCTTGGAGCAAACACAGAAATGACGGTTGTGCCCAAGGAGGGGAAGGGGCTACTTGTTTCTTTTTTGTTGTTGCATTATAATCATCCACAACAGTGGATTCCCCGCGTCCTGTCCGTGCGTGCGTGCAGCGTCCTCTGGTCACCTCATCCCTCGGGGTCTCTTTCCCTCCCCTCTGCTTCCTTTTCACTCATTTTTGTTAATATTGCTGGAGCGACTTTTTATCTTCCATCAAAGCGAGACGCACGCAGAGCAGACTTGTTGGTGACGTCTTTCTAGATAGCCCTGAGATGCCACCTGAGGAGCAATGAGCACACTGGTGCTCAGACATGGGCGAAGACAGAAGCCAGGTGAGAGAGCTGCAATGGCCGGAGCAGCAGCAACTTACGCCACACCACAAATGACGTCACGCTTGACCCCAAGTGTCATATAAAGGTCCCTGAGTCCTTCTGACAGACATGATTGAGTAAATCAACATATCGGAGAGAGCAAATGCCGGACATTCGAAGATCTGCAGACATTCATGTGCCACTTGTCCCTCATGGAAGGGGCACAGCTCCCTGCTCTTAAGTGTGGTCTGTGCACAGACTGCTAGTGCTGGGCCCTAAACATTCCCAAAGGCCCATGTGCTACGGGCTCCGTCCCCAGCCCTGGGCACCATCAGCAGGTGGTGGTCCCTTTAAGAGGTAGGGCCTGGTGGGAGGTCCTGGGGTCCTTCAAAGGCCTAGTGGGACCCCAGCCCCCTTCTCTTCCTCCCTTTTGCTTTTCAGCCTTGAGGTGAGGCGTTTTGCCCGGCCACCTGCTCCCACTGTGACGAGCTGGCTCAGCACAGCCCCTAAAGCCATGGGGCCAAGTGACGATGGACTGAAACCTCAACAACCATGAGCCAAATGAAACCTTGTGTCTTCATAAGATGATCACCTCAGGTATTTTGTCTCTCAACAGAAAACTGACTACCAGTGACTGCCTCCCACAAGTACAGGATGGAAATGGGGGGCAGGGGTTGCTTTATGGTGGAGAAACTCACCAACACCACCTCAGCTAGGTAGCCCACATCGACAAGGAAAAGCCAGGTGCACGCCTGGAATTCTAGAGGCTCGGGAGGCTGAGGCAGGAGGATCATGAGTTCAAAGCCAGCCTCAGCAAAGGCGAGGCCCTAAGCTACTCAGTGAGACCCCGTCTCTAAATAAAACACAAAATAGGGCTGGGGATGAGGCTCAGTGGTCCAGTGCCCTGCAGTTCAATCCCCAGTACCAAATAATAATAATAATAATGAAAAATAATACCGACGGTACTGGCCCTTGGTTCAGGGAAATGAGACCCACACCTCAGCCCTGTCTCTGTCGAAAGCCCAGGAGCCAGTCTAACCTCAGGAAGGACAGCAGACAAGCCAGAACCACAGGCCGCGATTCAGAGCACCTGCTCGGTGCTCCTCAACGCTGCCAAGGACAACGAAAAGGAAGGAAATCTGAGACAGTGCCCCAGCCGAGAGCGGGCCTGTGACTCCGCCATGGGACCCAGGGCGCAAGAGGACATCCAGGGAAGACTAAGAACCCAGGATGAAATACGGGCTGCGGCCACGGACACTGTACCGGGTGCTTGATGGGGTCGGGTCCTCCGAGGTGACCAGCCCGTCACATCAGAGGTGGGCAGTGGGGAGCGGGGGCGACCGGTGGGAACTCTCCACGAAGGTCTCCGACGTTTTGTTTCTTATTTAAAAATCTAAAGAAATCACGACAAAACGTTAAATTTCCGCAACCCCGGTGGCAGGTCGCAGCGCCCTTCCCGCACCTCCGGCGTCCTCTCATGGCGCCCATTCTGGCCCGTGGACTCGGTGCCCGGCCCCTCAGTCTGCCCGCCCTGGCCACCTCTGGGCGGCCCGTGCCCTCGGGTTCAGCAGGGCAGCCGCTTCACAGGCTGAGAAGCGTCCGAGCCGCAGCCGCCGAGAGCCCTTGGCACAGCTGCTGAAGCGCTGGAGAGCCGGGGGCCACGGAAGGACCCGGGAAGCTCCCGTCCCTTAGCAGGGGACTCGCAGTCAGGTACCGGGAAGCCTGAGGACGCTTCCAGAACCAACCTGTCCCCGGAACCGGCACAGCGGCTGGGGACACTGTCCACGGGCCTTTCCTGCCTGAGCCCTGCCCTGTCCACACCCCAGGAGGGTCTGCCCCCCAGCACAGCCGGCCCAGGGCCCCAGGGCGGCACGGTGGGGGCAGCAGCAATAACCCTCCAAGCGACTTCCCGAAATCCAGCCTTTAAGAAAAGACCTCGTCTGCGCGGCTTTGTCCTCACGTAAAAAACAAAACCAGCCTCGTTTCTCTGCCAGAACCTCCTCACACCCATGTCCCCCACCCGCCCAGTTCACCTCGGCCTCCTCCAGGCCCCCTAAAAGCACAGCAAGAACCCGGCGCAACCTCCCACAGGGAGGAAGGTGGGGGCTGGAGCGTGGGCAGGCCGGTCTGCCCCGTCTTGCCACCCCCGCCTGGCGCTGGACCCATTCTCCATCCATGGGCACTGCGCGTGTCCACACTCCCGTGCAGCCGCCCTGAGCACCAGCAGGAGCTGCTCCACGGGCTGGCAAGGAACCCCAGCCTCGGGGACCTGACCCTCAGAAGGGCAGATGTGAGCAAGGGGAAATAAGATCACATCACATTCCACAGGGGACACGGGCAGGAAAGCAAGGCGGGAGGACAGCAGCGAAGACCAGCACCTCACCTGGAGCATCGGGGCTTCCCTGGGGAAAGAGCCCTGAGGAGGAGGACCTCAGAACACAGGCGGGCGCCAGGCATGGAGACATCTGGGGAGAAGCAGTTTAAGAAGGACCTGAGGAGGTGACAGAGGTGCAGGTGATCAGATAGCCAGGGACAGACCTTGTCACAATCCTGGGAAAGCAATGTCATGGCTGCCATTTTACAGAAGAAGAAACAGAGGGTCTAGAAGGTTGTGGGGCTCACCAAGACCATACAACCAGCACGTGTAGCTGAAGCCACATGGTCTGACTCCGAGCGCTGTGCCATGCTTTACCCCAATGTCTCCAGCACGAGGACACACACAGGTCCACGTCCCTTGAACACTGACATCTTAGAAAGCTCAGGCAGTGGGGGTCTGACATGGCTGGATGGCCCGGGACGTGGCATAGCACGCTGCAGTTAAACTTATGAAGATTTCTGCCGTGAAACCTACTCATTTTCAAGCTAAGTAGGCTAAATACGGCACTATTAATAGTCTGAGTTCAGGTGAGGCTGAGCCACCAAATTCAGGTCACATTTGATGCCACCTGACTTTCAGATTTCAGCGCCTGCTGCATTTCCACTAACGGCCCAGCACTGTTAGTTCTGGAAACAACGGCTCCATGAAGCCGGAGGTGGCAAAGCCCCCTGGAAACTAGCCACCTGCCCTGGCATCCTGGCCGGCCCAGCCTGCAGGAAGGGCAGCCAGGGGCAGGAACGTGGGGGCACGCTTCCTGCTTGGCAGGGGTGACGGGGCAGCCCTGGAGCTGCTGGCTGCCCGCATGGAAATTCTGTGGTTTGATGACCAGGTCTACGGGCCATGCTTACAAAGGCCTGGGGGAGCCCAGCCCACAGAAGAGGCCACCCAAAGAGTTTCCTGTTTAGCTCTCTGTGCCCCTGCTCCACCTGGGCTGGTTTTGAAAACCTCACCGGGAGCAGAGGAGTAACAGGTGATCGACACAGAAAAGCATTTTAACTTAAATTTCTACACAACCACCTCCCGACTGAGGCTTGGTCCTCCTGCCCATCCCTCCTGAGAAATGCAGGCCAATTCAGAGAGTCCCTTCCGTGGCTCCACCTCCCTCCCTATGCTGCCCACCCTCCCGCACTCAGCTCCTTGGAGAGGCCAGAACCTGCAGCAGGGCAGCAGAGGAGCCAGGCTTGGACAGTCCGCCTCCGCCTGGGAAAACGCGCTATCTCCCCCAAGCCCAGGCTGAAACGCACAGCCGCCCATCAGCACTAAGACTCCTGGGGACATTGGCAGCAGAGGCCAGAGGGAAATGACGTCACTCTGGATTTCCTTGGGAAGTTGAGGGAACGGCCATCCATCCATTCTACCGATGCCTGTGGGATCCATCCGTCCATGAACGAAATAACAAACGCGTCCGCGCCCACCTGCAGACCCAAACGTGAATTCGCAACATTCCACGCAAAGGTGCTGCGTCTCCAGGAGACTGCAGCGCAGGGCAAGGAAGGAACTGCGATTTCGAAGAGGGCCAAACCAAGCCAAGAGCTGGAGCAAGAACGAGGGGGCCATTCCAGTGGTCTGGGAGAGAATGTTCCAGAAAGAGGGCAGACCCAGGACAAAAAGTGTGCCTAGCAAGTTCCCAGTGCTGCAAAGAGGCCAGTGAGGCTGAAGTGAAGAAAGAAGGAAGAGTAAAGGACAGGCAGCACCACACTTAGGGACTGGCAGGCCGTTTGTGAGGACTCTGCCTTTCGCTCTGAATGAGAAAAGGAATCAGTCGAGAGTTTTAAGCCTAGGTCATCTCAGCGTTTGGGATGCAGCAGGAAGTCTGGGCTGGTGGCTGGCATCTCCAGTGTCCGGGGTCATCAGACTTGGGAAACCAGGTTGAGCTCTAGGCTTCTCAGGGAGGAGGTCCACTCTGACCCCAGGATTGCAGGATGGCGAGCTTGAGCCTGGAGAGAGGCTGAGACCCCAGGAACTCTGGAGGAGACCGTTGGTCGTTCTGGCCTTTGGCAGTCAGGTGGTGCCACCATGGACAGGGACAGGGGCATGAAAGTTCAGGGATACTTTGAAAGCACACTACAGACGGGGTACAGTAGACCCGCACAGAGGGACGGCGCAAGGCGAGTCCTCAGCTTTCTGATCTGGGCATCACATCTGGACGGCAGAGTTTACTAATATACTAGAACGTTAATAGACTGGCGCGGACTCCCAGGTGACCTTCCTCCGACCCATGCCAGGGGTCACCCTCTCCTCTCACACAGGCCACAGGCCCTGGGCCGGGCTCAGTTCCTGCTGCCTCTCTCACTTGACAAAACTGTGGCTTTTCTTTGCTGAATTTGTTTTCTTTTTAAAAACCTTTAAAATGCAGTCACATGCACAGCATGGAGTTTCCATTCTGGCCATTTTTCGGTGCTGAATTCCTGGTGTCCATGACATTCACGTGTTGTATTTCTTTTTTAATTCCAATATGCCCGGCTCCCTCCTTGGTGCTGTGGGGGTGATGGTCCCACCACAGGATCGAATAGGACAGCCCAGGTGAGAGGACCCAGAGCCAAGATGCACCTGGAAACCCACGCTGTCTGCAGCCTCCTCCCTGCGTCCCCCTGTCACACCACCTTCAAGGTACCCTGGGCCCGCTCCAGGGCTCCGCAAGTGTGGGGAGCCGGAGAATCAGCGAGGCGGGTCCAGGGACCTGGCGGGAGAGCAGAGCCCACAGCCCCAGCTCTGCCCTGCCCACCTGCCCTCAGGGCCTACGCTGACCTCAGGGTCTCCCGCTGCCCTGCCTCTGCCCTTTATCCTGCTGCTCTTCTCCACCCAGCAGGGAGAGGGGCTCCTAAGCAGAGGATCCTCCTTCGACCCGGCGGCCCTCCCTGGGCAGACCTGCGCCTGCTGGGTGCTCCAGGGTCCCGCCTCCCTCTTCTGCACACCCAGGCCCTGCCCTGCCCTTCACTCGTCAGGAAGTTGATCCTGAGCTCGCCTGGCGCCCTGCATGACAAATGCCACCCAATGGCGCACCCCCCTCCCCCGCTTCCCTCCTCGTCCTCAGCCTGCTTGGCCCTCCTTCCCCCAGGGTGCCATTGCCTGAAGCTAGCTTGCTCATCTGATGACTAGATTATGTTACTGGTTATTGATCAGCATCCTTGACCAACAGGGCAAGCAGCGGGTGCTGGTCAGTGCCCCGGAGATGGGAGCACGGGACGTGTGCTGGGTGCACAGCGACGCCCACCTTCTTCATGGCTCGGGTCTCTTTCTGGTCTGAGGCTCGCCCAGACCTCGCCCTGAGACTGCTCCAGGGACTTGCCATCAGAGGAAGTGACACGAACTCTGACACTTCTGAGCCTCCGCACGTGTTACGCTGTTGATCTGGAACGTTCTTCCTTGCCCGGTCCGTAGGCCCACTTACCCACATCCTGAGGGCAGAGCCGCCTTCTGGCTCCCTTGTCTGATAGGACTCCTCTCCTGGCCCCTGCTTCTCTCTTGTCATTTAGATACTGTCCACCTGTGCCCTCCAGGAGCTGCTCAAGGTCAAGGCCCAGGCCTCCTCCATCCTGCAGCAGGGGTCGGGATGGACTCGTGTGAAGCATGGCCAGGAGTTGGCTGAAGGGAGGAAAGAATGCCGGAGTCCTGCTTCCGTTACTGCTATCGCCCTTAAAGTGACGACAGTAACCTGCGCTTGTTATGGTCAATGCTGGCACCTGAGTGTGGAAGGTGAGCCTTCCGCAAGGTCCCGGGATTCTCCCCAGCGGCTCCTGACCCCGTTACTTCCTCCCGGGCAGTGTGGGGATGCCCAGGCATTGGGCCAGGGGTTTGAGGAGTGGCTCAGGCACCAGGACCTGCCAGCTTCCTGGTAGGGCCCCACCTGGATGCCAGGCAGAGGAGGGAGGCTGGAGGCTGGCTCTGGTCACTGCAGGGCTGACCGCTCACGTCTAGGAGGAAGTCATAACCCCTCTGCTTTCCCCTCTTCCCAGAAGGAGAGAAACTGGGGAGGCTGCTGCCCATCCCTGCGGAGTTGCCAAACACGGATTTCCCCAGGAGTCGGTAACACAGTCAAAGGAATGTGTTGAATGTTCGACCTTTGTGGTTTTTCAGGCTTTATCAGAAACTCCGAAAATAAACAGATTCTTTCTCAGTCTGGACCCCCCCCCCCCCCCCCCAGAGCCTTGGTGTTCTGCTTCTGTGAAAATCAAATGCAATTACGAGCTCCTCCACAGGCCTGGCTCCCACGCTCACCCCCAAGGTGGGTCCCCCACAGCCAGGTCCTGACCCAGCCAACTTCTGGTTTAAAAGGTGGCATCTCAGATGGGGACTCCGTGGCAGACAGCTTGCCTAGTGTGCTGGGTTCCAGCCCTGGCACCTCAAAAAGAAAAATGTTGACCTTTCATGTAATTCCAGTAGAGAGAAAAGATGCCCTGATTGGCTCTGAATTGTTAGCAAATCATCTTTTCCATGGAATATTATGATTTTTTTTAAAGGCAATATTTTCACTCTGAAAAGAAGCCAGTGGGATAACAAGACTAATGAATAGATGAGCAAAGATCAGGATTAACATGATGATGATGGTGATGTTGAAAAGGCAGATGATTTTTTTTTAAGAAGCAAGAAAGGGCATGTCTGGCTTAGTGCTTTTTTCAGACTTACAAGTGTTAAATCTGCAAACCTTGTAAGGTGTTTGGCTAAATACAAGGGCCCTGGGATACCCAACAGGATCTAGGGCTCCCTCTAGTGGCCGGATGCACCTCTGCACTGGCCGCTTCACTAACAGGTGTTCAGACCCCAGCTTCGGCGGCTGCCAGGCAGCACGGGAACTTAGTGCCACTGGCTTTCTGGAGCCTACTTTTTTTCCCTCATGGTCACTCCTGCCCTATTTTCCCTGTTCTCTAAACCCCAGCACCCCATTTTATCAACATCCCCTCGCATAGGTTTTTAATAACCAAATAGATCAAGTCCAAACTTTAATATACATAATAAATTATATTTATCTAGCAACCTAAAGTTTTCAGTTTGCTTTTGCGTCAGTTGTCTGAACCTACCCTTGTAAGGTAGATAAACTCATTTCATAATCAAGCAGCTTGGATATCAGAATGGTATAGAGACTTACTCAAAACCACACAGTTCGTTAACCCCAGCACCAGGAATTAAATTAGGATAGTGTGACCCCAAATGATGAGGTTTCCATTTCCACTGCAGCCGACTTTGAAAGGGGGGAGTTAACTGTTAATATGAAATTCAGAGAAGCAGAAGAGAGGTGTTAAGTTTTGTCGCTTCTATCAGCATCACATGGGGGGATAAAGTATTTAAATGAGACAGTACAATCAGAGAGGAATATACGACTTCTCATCAGATCTGTGACTTGGCCTCAAAGGGCCTGATTCCCAAAAGTCTGCTAGTGCTAAATCCCATGACTTATAGGGCATTGTAAAGTCAAGTTCTGCCCTAACTGGTGGTTGGAGCTAGGAATCTGAATGGCCTAGAACAAACAAGAGTCTTTCTGTGCACGTGTCTGGGACACACTCCCTAGTATATTCTTTACGACTTCTAGCACCCCGGACAGACAGACAGCAGCCCCCGGGCAGGCAGTGCATCCCAACAAGGAATTTCCCAGCTATGGACATCTGAGGATATAGCATCCCAGAGACCTGAAGTCACTCCTCGAGTACCAGAGGTTCTCGATGTCAGGGTGGCCCCGCAGCTTGCCTGCTTGCTCGGGTAGACACCTCTGGAGGTGTGTAAACTGGTGTAGCCATTTTGAAACATATACATTGCCACCCTCGCCTGGATATATGCCCAACATAAATGCTTAAGTATATTAACCAAAATGCATCTGCAAGAGTGGCATAGCTGTCCTTAATGCCCCAAGCTGGAAGCAACCCAACACCCATCAACAGCAGTCTGGAAGGCAAAGCAGAGAGAAAAGCAAAGATATGAAAGCAAGAGAAATAAGACAAAAAAGGAAGAGGATCCGCTTATATGGATTTCAGAAAAAGGAAACAGACAAATGAAGAGAATAAAAAAATTAGATTTTTTAAAAAAAATCCAATACAGCAAAAGCAATACTAAGAGGAAGTTTATAGTAATACACACTTTCATCAAAAAAGCAAAAGATCCCAAGATCCCAAGTAACAGCTCATTGCTGCACTTCATGGAACCAGAACAAGAACAAACCAAACCAAAATTAGTAGAAGGGAAAAAAAACAATAAGGATCAGAGTATAAATACATGGCATTGGCACTAAAAAATAACAATGTAAAATTCCAACAAAATGAAAAGGTGGTTCTTCAAAAAGATAAAGACAAATCCTTAGCTACACTAATCAAGAATAAAAGAACACTCAAATAAAATCAGAATTGAAAAATGAGGCTTTACAATGGACAGCACAGGAATGCCAAGAATCTTTGGTGGTTATTGTGAACAGTCTACATGCCAACAGATTCCACAGACACCTACACCCTACCAAGGCTGAATCATGAAGAAATAGGAAGCCTGAATAGACTAGTAATGTGTAATGAGATTGATCAGTAAAAATTCTTCTATCAAAGAAATGCCCAGGACCAGATGTCTCACTGCTGATTTCCACCAAGCATTCAATGAAGGAATAATACCAATTCCTTTTTTTCTTTTTCTTTTCTTTCTTTTTTTTTTTTTTTTTTTTTTTTTTTTTTTTTTGTTACTTTGGAGTAAATCTGGGCATGCTTAACCACTGAGCCACATCCCAGACTTCTTTTTCTGTGAGGGTGAGTATTTTATTTAGAGACAGGGTCTGAGTTACGTAAGGCCTCACTAAGTCGCTGAGGCTGGCTTTGAACTCACAATCCGCCAGCCTCAGCCTCCCTAGCCACTGGGATTGCAGACATGCAGCACCACATTAGGCCCAATTCCTATTAAGTTAATAGAGAGGAGTGAATTCTTCCAAACTCATGCTCAAAGCAAGTATTCCCCCAATACTAAAGCCAGACAAAGACCTAACAAAAGCAAAACTACAGGCTAATATTCTTGACAACATAGATGTACAAATGGGTCATATAATCCCAACAAATCAAATCCAGCGGTACACTATACAGATAATACACCACTGTTTCAGTCAGCTTTTTTGCCACTGTGACCAAAAGACCTGACAAGAACGATTGGAGGCAAAAAAGTTTATCTTGGAGTTCATGGGTTCAGAGGTCTCAATCCACAGATGGCCGACTGACTCCATTCCTCAGGTCACAAGGTGAAGCAGAACATGGCAAGAGTGTAGCAGAGGAAGGAGGAAGCCACCAGGAAGCAGAGAGAGTGCACACTCCACTCAACAAGGACAAGTACACGCCCAAGGGCACCACCTTCTCCAGCTACAGCCTACCTGCCCACAGTTACCACCCATCCATCCGTTCGTGTGGATCGGCACGCTGATGAGGTTAAGGCTCGCACGACCCAATCAGTTCACCTCTGAAATTCCTTGCATTTTCTCACACATGAGCTTTTGGGGGACACCTGATATCAAACCATAACAACCATGAACAAGTGGGACTCATACCAGGAATGCAAAGATGGTTCAACACACACAGTTCAACGAACGTGATCCACCACATCGACAGGAGGAGGGACCTGAACCGAGGCAAGAGCAGGTGTGTTGGCAACGGTGCTTGACTGCATTATCCCCGTAAGTCACCCCATGGTATCAGCCAGGTGCAATCGTCTTCAAAGGGACAAGGTCCTGGGGCAGAGCAAGGAGGACCCAGGGTGCAGAGAAGTGGCAGTGCCCACAATGGTTGGCTCCTACTCAGGATCATTCATTGTGTCCCTGGTCATTTCCCCAACTCTGCTTTACAAATGTGACCAGAGAGCAGAGGGACTTCTTCCAAAACCAGCCTTCAGACCTACACCTGCACTGAGCCTGCCCTGGCAAACAGTCGCCTCCAGAGGACGCGCGCATGGACCTGGCCCAGGGCCATTTTTCCTCTAGTCTAGAAATGACTCCTTGCAGCTGCCAAGGGCCCCGCAGCATTTCCCTTGGCGACCACTCCTGGAGAAGCGTTCCCCTTGAGAGTTTGGATTTGAAGCCAGTGTTGATGTCTGGGCTGACACTTAAACGGGGAAATTTACAGATCAGAAAGAGGAATTTAACCCAAGCAACGAGGAGAGGCGACAGTAGCTCACCTCCACGGCGAGGCGGATGGGGCCAGGGCGTGTCCATGCCCTCACAGGAAGGGAACGCTGCCTGAGGTGGGCGGCCAGCCCCATCTTGAAGGTGGGCAAGGTGAGGCTCCAGGAGGCTGAGCAGCCTGGCAGAGCTCTCAGGACTCTGGCAGCGTGGCCTCAAGGCCAAGCCTGGCCTGTCGGCTCCCAGGGGGTTTGGAGCAGTTGGGGGTTGGGCTGAGGGACGGCTCCTGGGAGGCAGCCTCTGAGCAGGAGGGTGACATGCATCGTGGGCAGAGGACTGGTCTGGAGGAGGGAAGGAAGGTGCTCATGCTGCGAGGGACCCAAGTCTGCATGGGCAGAAGTCGCTCAGGAAGCCAGCGAGCAAGAGTGACAGCACCCAGGGTCCAGGGGCTGCTCTGTGCCATGAACCCCCATGAGCAAATCATCCAGAGATTAGCTTTCTTGCTTTTGAATAGAACAGTCCCTCTCATCTGAGGTTTCACTTTCCAAGGTTTCAGTTCAAAAATGTCATGGAAAGTTCTAGAAAGAGATGTCACTCAATAACTTTAATTATAGTATTTTGGTATAATTGTTCTATTGTGTTGTTGTTGATCTATTCCTGTGTCTAATTTGTAAATTAAACTTCACAGTAGGCATTTATGTCCAGGAAAAACATTCAACCTACAGTCCCATACTATCTGAGATTTGGGTATTTCCTGGGAGTGTCAGGACACATCCACCACCAAGGGGGCACTCCTGCCTTTCAGGGGGTCTTGGTAAGTCTCCAAGCAGAGGGCTTGAATAGTCACTTTCATGGTGGTGAAGAATGCACTGAATCGGATTTTATATAGAAGGTCCTTGGGGTGATCACGATGCTCTTTGGGTCCTTGAAAAGTGCTCTCAGCAGATTCAGAATGGTCCCTGTTCCTGCAAACCTTTGGCACAGGGCATTTGCTTAGCAAATCTTCTTAGATTTTTAAAAATTTCAACAACAGATCAAAACATCCCTATTAACAATGAACAGGATCAGAATCTGTGAGATGTGACTCAAGCTGGGCGTGCATGTCACCCTGCACTCACGGCCACCCCACGCCTGGCCACACTGACATAGAGAAAGCAGCCGTGCTGCCGGTAGCAGCTGTCTGCCTGTGAAGGAGAGGCATGTCAGTGAGACCCGCGGGGAAGGTCCCTGGGATGTGACCAGGAGGCCCTCTGTCTTCAGGAGAAATGATTGCTGCGTCAGGCTGCCTCCTAAAGCCACAGCATGGGGGGGTTGCCTTGGTCAACATCCCCAAGGGGAACCCAGAGCAGCCAGGACCTGGGCAGGGCCCAGTGTCAAGGGAAAAGCAGGGCTTCCTGTTCAGGACGTCAAGAGGCAGCCGCAGAGTGAGAAACGAACAGCCACGAGGGCAGTGGTTGGACCCAGAAAACCAGACTCTGACCCACGACCTGCCCAGGAAACCCAGCCCTAATCTTTGGTGAGCAGCCCAGGAAGCCAGCTACTGTGAGTCGCCCCAGCAGGGACTTGGATGAGCTCTAGTCACAGCCCAGGGGCTAAATGATAACTTCTGAAGCAATCGCCCCAAATGCCACAGACTTGATTACTGACTGACCGCTTCCCTAACCCTTGTCCCTGCTTCCAACTCAGGACCAACTAGAAAGCCAGTTATGTTCCCTCGGCCAGTCACACAGGGCGCCCTGCTTCTGCTCCTGCTGCGGCTTCTCCCGCCAGCAGCCTCCTGCTGGGGCTCAGCTGGAGCTCCCCTTCCCCGCTGGGAGGCATCAGCTCCACCGCCTGCCTCAGTCTCCGACAGACACACGTGACGGTGACGGCCCCCTCGCTGGGCAGCTCTGAGCAGATGGCTCTGCCTGTTCTCATTTGGCTGGTCTCAACAGTTTAAACCAAGCCTGGGCCCCAGAAGCGGGGCCCTGTGTGGCCACAGTCCCATGCCTAGGAAGCCGGCCCTTCACGAACTTCCGAGGGCTTTCAGACACCGCCTCCTCCACAGTCTCCAGGTGGGGCTCACAGGCGGTCCCCCTCTTTGGCCTGTGCTCCTCCTGGCTCCATGCCCAGGTCTGGACTGCTGGGCCAGGAGCAGCCACAAAGCCTGTGTTGTGCTGGGCTTCCCGGATGGAGGCTTCTCTACCTCCCTGCAGCTAAGCCTGCCACCAGCTCTCCCACAGAGCCCCATGTGGCCATGTGGCTACGTGGCTGCAGAGAGCAGCTCCCCCTGACCTTGGGTAGTTCTTTTCCTTGGACCTAGCCCTGAGGGCTGGGAAACCTGCAGCTTTGGCCTGCTGGGAGCCAAAGTTAGGCTTCTTGGGCACCTAGGGACGTTGCCGCTTCCAAATAGGACGCATGCACAGGCCCCATCAATTTCAGGATGAGGACTGCCTGTGGGGCACTGATAGTAGTGAAGATCAACAACCAGCCAGCCACCGGGTAGCATCTGTCCTCAACTTAGGAAGTTCACATGGCAGAAATGTGCACTAGTCACAAGTAAAGGGAACAGGTGGCAGTTGTCAGAGATGTACAGGAAATAATAGGGAATCTTCTTACCCCTCACTAGCTGTGTGGCTCTGGGCAAGTTCCCTAACTTCTCTGTGCCTCTCTGTCATCCACTGCACAAAAGATTACTAAAGCTTCCTTCCTCATGGGTAGAGGTGTGAGGGGATGCTGAACAAGTTAATACACAGTGTATTTAACTTAGGGCCTCATCCTGGTCCGTGCTCCACGAATACATGAGTTCCACAAGAACTCAGCTGAGGGGCAGATGCCAACCAGCCAGGGCTGCTGGGAGCCAGGCACTTGGAGGAGTGAAGAGAGGCTTCGGAAAGGCATTTGAATTTCTCCCTTGGGGACAGAAAGAGTGAGAGCCAGGGACAACAAATATTTATTCTTCTCCTTCAAGCAGAGCATTTGGCACACTTGTCCCTGAAGGCTGCCACTCCTTTGAGCTGGGCTTCACCCTGAACACGTGGCCATCTTCCTTTCCTAGTGATTTACATCATGCCATCTATCCAGTGGCCTCCTAGCAGCGAACACCATCCACCCCTGTGGCCTCTGCAAATGGGCTGGACCAGGTAGGATGCGTCGCCTCCCTGTCTCCAGGCAGAGCAAGACCAGCCGTAACTTAGCAGGACATTTAATTAAGCACAGAGGACCTCTAATTAGTGAGGGCCATTGCACTCGTGTTGGTACTAAGAAGAGAAAAATTGGACTAGAAGTTGGAAAGACTGAAGGCTTTTGTTTTCCTGAATTGCTGAGTCAATCTGCAAATCTGCCCCTTGGATTTCTGTTTCTCAGATGCAAACGGTTACATTTCCTGCCCATCCCAAGATGGTCTCATCCCACCGGGTCCCTTTTATGTTTGGATGGATAAACAGGATAACTGGCATGCGAAGCTTTATTTGGTGTTAAAACACATGATGTAAAGCTGCTGATCATTTTCTGTCACTGCATTATCCTCGCCCCCAGGCCCAGTGGAGGGACCAGCGCGCCTTTCTGATGCGTACTTCAGACTCATCTTCCTCGCAGTGCTGGGGACCGCGTTCCGGGATTCCCGAGCGTTTCCCTACTGCAAACTGCAAATCTGCCTTCCGCTTCGCCCATGTATTCTTTCTCAAAATCACTTCTCTTCCTCTCCCCAGACTCACTGCCTTCCCCAAGGGCATTTCTCACTGGAAGTCTGTTCCCTGCAAAATGCAAAAGGATCTTGACAACGGGGAGATGGGCTGGAGAACACTCAGGGCCATCACCCTCGTCCCCGCCTGACAAGCTGGCTGCCTCTCTGCAGATGGAGCAAGCTCTGTCTCAGAGAAGGCGCCTGGGAGGAGGCGACCAAGGGGACACGCTCCGTGCTGCTTTGCTGAGGAAGCCATGCTCAGCATGGGGTGGGGCATGGGTCTCTCCCCGGTCCACACCACCATTCCCGGAGCAGAAGTCCTAATCCCTCTGGGGGCCACCTTCCCTGCTGCTGAGGCGGGAGCTCAGTGAAGGGTGAAGGCCCATCGTGAATAGTCTGACGTCACCTTCACTGGCCTGCGCCAGACAATGGGTGGAGGTGTCGCTGCAGAAGCCCACGTTGGGAGGGTGGCCAAGGGCAAGGCAGCTGCCTGGGGAGAAGTGGAGGGAGGCGCCGCAGGACGGAGGGTAGCTCCATGCCTGGGCCCTGCACCGGGCGTCCGCCCGGGCCATGGGGTTCCTGTTGGCTCAAGCGCACCGACCGCACTCAGGTTCCCGTGAAATGAGGCTAACAGCCCTCACCTTGTAGGACTGTGGTGAGGTTTAAAAAAGTACGGGTGCTGAAAGAATGGACATTTTTTTAAGCTGTCTGTTTTATCTCAACTCCCTAAGGTCTCCCTCCCAGTGATGGGAACAAAGCCCTTAAAGCTGTTCCAGGAAATAGCCCCAAACAGAGTAAAAGGGTAAATTGAGCAAGACAGTGCTCAGACAGTAAGATATATAGGATATAAGATTACCAGAAACTGTTGACCAGAATCTACGCCCTGTTATAAAACATTGTGAAACGTGTTGTATGTTATCAGCAAACCCAGACCCCCTTTGGAATTTCCAGGCGTCTTTGTTCCCCTTTTCCCTTCCGTGTGCGACCCCTCCCGGTGTGTGGTTTCTGCCTTTATAAACTTGTAAGATTTTCTGCTAGGGACTCGACTCCTCGACTCCTGAGTGAGTCACGAGTTGGGTCCCAGCGCACTGGAATAAAAGCCTCTTGCGGTTTGCATCAAGTGACGCCTCCTGCGGTTGACTGGGGTTGCCGTCGATCCGTGGGACAGAGTTAGGGTCTCTTTTTTGGGGGTCTTACAGTGGGACATGCTTGGAATGGGGCCTGGCTCTGCCCGAACCCAGTCACTGCTAGCAACTAGCACGAGCCGCAGTCAGACAAGCTGTGTGTCCTGGCACTGCCACCTGCGAGCTGTGTGACTGGGGACGAGTCAAGCCAATCTCTCTGAGCTTGGCTTTCTCCCTCTCCCTCTCCTGTAAGGTCAGTAATTCGTTCACTGCAGACATGTGCAGAGACTTAAGTGGTAACGCATATTAAGCACTCTCTATGACAGACTTCTGCCTAGAACCTTGGAAAGCCAGATGTGCACTGGGAGAAAGCCTGGAGCGGGGAGCCGGGCAGGTGCAGGCCCTGTGCTCACCGAAGCCTGAGGGCTGGGCTGGCCCCTCGCAACACAGGATTTGGGGGCATGGTTTGGCAGATCAAGAGGTTCCCGGATCCAGCTGGGTCTAGGCCCTCTTGGGTCTGCCAAGCAGTGAACTGAAGCCCAGTACCACCTCTTGGGAATGAGGGTCAAGCAGAGGCCTGCCTGCCTCATTTCACAGTGGCCAGAGCTGCCTGGACTAGGGGTTCTTTTGAGACCTTCAAACAACCCAGCAGAGGGTCGGCAATTTGGACCACACTGACCCAGAGCCGAGGGCCCTGAAAGGTACCTTCACCCAGCAGGGATGTCAACGCATACTGGTTGTCCTGACCGGGGCCTAAGCAGTGGCTGGCCCAGGCCACTCTCCCGAGCAGTCCCCCTGGGCCTCATGAAACTGGTTGTGATCAGTGCAGACGTGTACACTGACTTCCCGGGCGCTTGGGGACGGCTCTGCCTCCAGGTTGAAAACCAAGCCGAGCTTGCCTGCGCCTCCGCCCAGTCCTTCACCTTTCCTTCAGGTGTCAGAAGCACTGAGCAGTGGCCGATAGGGACAAAAAGGCATTGCCCTGCTTGCAGGTGGGCTGGCCTTTTGCTTCTGTGCTGTGTCCTTGATAACCATGGTGTCTGTGTCCTGCTCCTCCAGGGCAGTCGGCATGGGACTGAGGAGCAGAACTGCCCCAGCCCACCAGGGCTTGGATCCAGCAACACCGTGTACTAAGTGACCTCAGGTAAGTGGCTGGCCCTGCTCTCAACCTCTCGAAGCCCTGGGACCTCGGGGCACATGAGCTTGTCCTGGCCACTTCTCACTGTCATCCTCTCCACCTCTGCTGCTGTTCTTTTTTGCTGACTTAAACAGCAGATGCCTGAGCCATCCTAAACCCTGGTGACTCAGTTCTAGACCTATGTGCTTGTCAGCTCTCTGTTTCTGACAAAATACCTGAGATAATCAAATTAAAAGGAGGAAAATCTTATTTTGGTTCACAGTTTCAAAGGTTTCAGTCCGTGACTGCTTGACTCTGTTGCTCTGGGCCTGGGGCAGCGCAGTACCATGGCGGGAGCAAGGGGTAGAGGAGACCCATTTACCTCAGGCAGGCCAGGAAGCAAACAGAGCCAGGCAGGAGAGAGGGTCTCCAGATCACCCTCAAGGGCTTATCCTCAATGATCTAACTTCCTTCCGTGAGGGCCCACCTCCTAAAGGCTCCCCCACCTCCCAGCAGCACCTCAAGCCTTTAACAATGGGCCTTGGGGAACACTCCAGATCCAAACTATAGCAACCCACTTAGCTCCAGTGTTTTGTCCGTCACCCCACACAGGCAGCTACCTACTTACTGCCATGGTTATACTCGTCGTCACCAAATTTATCACCTCTAACCTCTTCCCTGCCAGTGTCTTGCTCTCTCGACATAATTTCTCTGTCTTTCCATCACTCTGATTCTGGATCTGCACAATTCTCCTGCTTCCTAGTCCACAGGCACTATCACTCTCCTACCCTACCCTTCTCCTTTGCAAATCCCTCTTGACAGTCTTTGTGTTGTAATTTGAAGGGGGAAAACCCACCCCAAATTAAATCTGACTCCACCACTCTGGGCCTGAGGTGAAACAGAACATCATGGCAGAAGGTGTGATGGAGGAAAGCGGCTCGGCTCATGGCAGCTGGGAAGCAGAGAGAGTGAGCAAGATGCCAAGGTCTAAACATAAACCACAGTGGTGGGGGTCCAGCGGCCTTCTTCCCCCAGCCATGCCCCACCTGCCTACAGTTGCCCTCTCAGTCCTTTCAAGTTATGACCCATCAAGTGGACGAGTCTACTGATTAGGTCGCACCTCTCAGAGTCTAATCATCTCACCCCTGAATTCTCCTGCATTAACACAGGAGCCCGTGGTGGACAGACACCTCATATCCAAACCCTAACACATGCCACCTACTCCAGCCCCCCACCTGAGCAGCTGGAGGAAAGGACACCATTCACTGGGTTCACTCTAAATCTATACTCCAAACCTTCGACCGATCAATGTGACGCTTCCTCAGAGAATTCACTACCGTTTCAAGACCGTGACGGCACCTCTCTCCTCTTAGAACCCCCACCGAGACCCCAACAGGGATTTCATAAGAAAATTGCACCTCTTGCCAGGTCTAGAAATGCCAGCATCTGCTACCACCTGCTCTATCATAAGGCCGGCACCTCCACTGTCACAGGGTCTTAGCCCTTTTTGCCTTGGTACAAAGATTTTATCTCACATGTTCTGCCCTTTTCTTTAGAACGGTCAATTTCTCCACCCTTTAGTGAATCCCTTCAGGTGATGTCTAAATATGCATTAGTGTCATCCATCTTTTAAAAAAAAAGTTCTCTAACGCAACATCCATCTCTGGCCACTCCATTTCTCTGCCCCTCACAGCAAAATCCTTGACAAGCTGCCCATATTTGGTCTCCATTCCCTCACTCACATTCAGTCCACACCATTCCAAGATGACGCCTGTCCTCCATGCTCCTGAGGAAGTGTCTGCTGGGTCACCATTCACTTACAACTTTTCAGAGGTCAAAGCCAATCATGTCACCCCTTTCTACACTTCCTGGCAGCATTTGACAAGCCTGACTGGCCCAGCCCGAGGGGCTTCCACCGACCAGTCACCTGGGCCTCCTGCTGCCACCCAGGCCACCCTGATAGCTCCTGCTCTGGCACAGCAGAAAACAGGGCCTACACTTGTAAGGTCACAGAACAATGGCTTCAGCACCTTCAACACCCACATGGACAGATCTGAATTCACATCTCAAGAGAAAAGACCATTTCTGATCTATACTTAACCTTTAGACCTCTTCCTGCAACAACTGGGCAGACGAGCAGTGTGAAGGAGGAAGGGCAGGGCCGTGGTTCCAATGTCGTTAGACGTTCCGCAGAATCACTAAAATGTCGGCAGTCGGGAGTGTGGTTCAGCAGCTGGCTGCTCATGTGACTGGGGCTCCTGGACACCCAGTTTATTACCCAAACTGTAAGAAAAACAATTTACAATAATAATAATGTCTACTCTGTAAGAGGAATCAGGAATGCACACAACAACAGAAGTCTTAGGTCTCCTTGGAGAATGTGAGAGCATTGTAAACTCCATGGCAAGGGACAGGATTATAATGAACCTGTGTCCTTATTTTAATGTTTAAAACATAACAAGTCAATGAGCACAAGTTTCATTCACAGTAGACCTGTCATGAGACAGATTTATCATCTGTACGGTGATAACTACACATTATACTTCTTGTCTTGGAGCATGGAGTTCAGCCTGCGTACACCCGAGGAAAGGTGACATTTATTGACGGTAATGACTTATTACCAGAATGGCCCCTACATACCAACTCAGTTGAACATAATCTTGTTAGGGCTGGAATGTGGCCCTGAGGATTCATTTCCACGTGATGCAGTGCATACAAAGCTGGGGCACAATGATGCCATCCCTCATCTACCCAGATTTGTAGAAGTGTGGGCATCTTGCATGTGTAATTAGCCACCAGTCAGGTTTATTTCTAAAGAAAAAATATACCAATTTTCAATGCAACTTAGTAATTTATGATCTTACAACTAAAAAATCACAAACATCAAATTTCTAAAAAAGAAGCTTACATTAAAAAAAAAATTCTAGCCTTAATGGGCATGAGAATGATCAGATCAGTTTAAAATGCAGTCCTGGACATTGAGTGGATTTCTGGGTACAGCTTTTACAAAAATGTCACCATGTTTAAGTATCAGCAGGTTATTTTAATTTTTTTTTTTTTTTTAGATATTGATAGACCTTTATTTTATTCATTTATTTATATGTGGTGCTGAGAATTGAACCCAGGGCCTCACACATGCTAGGCAAGCGCTCTACCACTGAGCCACAACCCCAGCCCAGATTATTTGATCTAATGGAATGAGCCAGGTTTTTTCTTCATTTTAAAAATGCTATACAATGCTGCAGTGTGCAGTCAGCTAATGCCAGGCTTAGTACTTGCAGAGTAGAAAGCAGTGTGGCACAAATTCATCCTTATCGAAAACTGGCATCTAGCTTAGCACCTTTCCTTTTTAAAAATCTGTACGTAAAGACAAATTATTTCCATCAACATTTAATGCCAGGATTATACAATCTAGAAATTATCCTGAGAGGAATGTGTGATGCTGTGCCTGTCTACATTTACACGATGTTCTTATTTATATGGTTTTTCTTTTTTAACCATGAATGACAAATCTTTAAAACACTTGAAAAATACTCTAGTACCTTATTTTTAGACTTAAAAGAAGGTGGTTCCTTTAGCAAAGGACTTAATTTGGGTGGGAAATATATCAAAACACATTAACAATTGGAAAGTTAGTCCTAGAAAAACAAATTTATCATTTTTGTTTCCTGAGAAACTCATCTTTTGTTGAATGTTTAGAATTGAGCAATGATTTAAATTTCAGAGGCAATTTAAGAGAAATGGTCTGTGTGAATGAACTGAACATGTGCATAGTCCGTGTGATGTTGTGCAGTTTTTACATAAGATGTTACCTATAGCCGTACTTATTAAAACTGATAATGCATTCATCTATTGCCAAACCTTTTATACATGCAGAAATTAAATAAAATTTAGGATTGGTATAATGTCGATTTACATAAAATGTCCCATATGCATATAAACAATATTCCTTCAATAAACTGAATTTTATTATTAAAAAAAAAAATGCAGCCCTGGGTCTGACCCTCATGCTCTAAATGAGCTTGAAGTGGAATCCATGAATTTGCATTTTCATTCATCTGGGCAATTTTTATATAGAAGTGTTTTGTTTCTAGAAGCTCTGGTTTGCTCTGAAAGAAGAAAAAAAAAGTAGGATGTTAACACTGATTACCTACAATATTAACAACTTACTTCCTAGAACTAACAATTTAACAGATAAACTTTCGAACTGTTTTTTTCCGGTGCCTGTAATGAAACCCATGGACTCACATCTGCTGGGCAGGTGGTCTTCCACTGAGCTGTAACACCAGCCAGAGAACAAACTATTCCTACAGACCATTTCTGTTCCAATGTGTTCCTTACTTTCACGTTATCTTCATTGTCTTGACAATGTGACCCTAAGTACTAGCTCCTCATGCTCCATGGGAAGTAAGAATAAGACTGAGAGTCAAAAGCAGATGCTGTGACTGTGAAATCTACATGGATAATTGTCACAACTTCAAAAGCTATCCCCAAGAAACTGGTTAACTCCCAGGGCGATCATGTCATGTGATTTTAGTTACAGTGCCCTTTATTTACTTCCTTGGTTTTTTGGTGCTAGGGATTGAACTCCAGGGTGCTTTACCACTGAATTACATCTCTAGTCCTTTTTTGTCTTTTTTCTCTTTTTTTAGTGTCAAAGTAGGATTTATTCAAATGGAAATAGGAACAGAACTCCTTCAAGTCAAGAGGGGACCCAGTAGGAATTGCCCTCCTTTTTTATTTTTTGAGACAGGGTCTTGCTAAATTGCTGAAGTTGGCCTTGAACCTGTGATTCCCTCCTGCCTCAGCCTCCCAAGTTGTTGGTATTACGGGTGTACGTCTGGCTCACAGCACCGTTTAGAAATGAGTATTTCCATGTCTGCTTGCTGGACTTCCCTAAAAAGTATGAAAAACTTTGGATTAATTCATATATATATATAAACTCCCTATTTATGTTGTCAAGACTATACCATGGTAGTTTTCTTCATGTTTATATTAAAATGTTCTGAATTAAGAAGAGAGAATGTTTTAGCATTTTGCAAAATGTAAAGTTTTTATTTTGGAGAAAAATCGAGAACACGATAGGAAAAAAAAGTAAGAAAAAACAAAAAGCCAGAAAGTCATAGAATTGGAAAGACTTATCACAGTTAAGTCTGGCCAAAATAATAATTCTATTTAAATCAACACAATTTATCCTGGAAAAGAACAGCAGAGAACACCGTACGTAAAAAGTGCCGATCTTGATCAGGGACCACATGCCGTCAACCAACATGCTCTACATACAAGTGCCTCTTGCTTGGTCCTCACATCTATGACAGATGTTCGATGGCCCACTGCACAAGGCCAAATGCCAAGAGACCCACAGAGCGAAGTTCCACTTCCCAGCTTCCTCCATGTCCCCACACTTCACTTGCTGCTCACTAAAATTCCAAACTCAAATTCAGTACTTGTGGTTACACACACTAAAGTGATATCTATGATAATCAAACTGATTATAAATGTTAAAGCCAAGGGCCTAGTGGTATAAAGACAAAAATAACAGTATACATTTAAATATACAATGATAAACAGAAAACTAACTCTATACATTTTATTAAAACCTAAAAAACCTTTGGTTATCTGTTTAAACTTTACTTGGATATAATACAAGTCCAGTTCCTAAATATTTGTTTCGTACATTAAAAGCAGTAATGAAAACCCACTGTCTCACAACAGGAATGATACACAGTGTTACTTCAATTCAACGTTAGGAGTTGACTTCAACAGAGGTAGTTCCCAGCCCAGGCTCAACAGCGAAGTCTGAGAGTTTCAGTTTCAACTTATGCCAATGCCAAAACAATAGGAAGCAAATGTGCATATATCCAAAAAAATCTACTAATGTTGAAGTCATATGGGAAAAATACCAGTAACTTGCTTCCTATTGTGAAATTATAATTCATTCTAAGAACAAGCTATAATTTTTTGTCCCTAATATTCATCAGTTACATGGTAAATTTGTGCAATGCATTCATTCCAAAATACTCTCCGATCTCGTTTCTCAGTGTAGTCTGACTGTTATCTTTCTTGCTTACGAAAGCTCATTTCAGACATTCTATACTATACCATGAACACCAACCACGAATCTGACATTTATGTACATTATATGCCAATCAAGTTTAAGGCCTATTAAGTGTAAGGCTGCAGTTCAACATTTGGTCTTCTAAAGACGTCTGCCCTGCACCTGCACACCACAGTGGCTTCTGTTCAGGTTTCCCTTCAAACCTCACAAAGATCAGACTAACGGAGGTGCCCTGCAGTCCTGTCAAAGGACAAAACTACAAGTTTAGGTTAAGATCTTAACTGGCATTATTTTATAATTCTAGAACTGGCACCACTTCATTCCATAAAATAGCAAAAGTGTTCTGAGCAGAAGAGGTTGATTATACAGCCCAAGAAGGACTGAGAAAAAAATAGAAACAAGGAACAAAGAACTAATCATTTCAAAGTTAGAGGGAGACAGAAAAATAACTGACTGGTTAAAAGGTTACTTTTTGGTGAGGATGGAGGCAGAGGGAATCCCAGATGCCATGCCAATTGAAACTGGCCTGTTTAGGAATTTTGGCTGTTACCTCAAGTTCTACTGATTTCTCCAAAGGTCAGATAACAAATTTTCAGTTTGACGACATGGAACTTCAGCATAGGTGGTCGGCTGGGGCCAATGCAAGAGCCTAGTCCAAAACAAGGGCCTCTTAGAATTTTTTTTAACAATTCCTAAAACTCAAGTTTAAGTTGCCCACCTATTCAAATGAAAAAATACACAGCAACATAGTATATAATCCGGAGAGCAGCTAAAGATATTTAAAGCTTTAACAAGTGATTCTTCATTTATCAGTGAGCTGGTATAAAGATTCATATATAGGCCTTGAGTCTCTTTCCTGCTCAGCTCACTCTGCTCTACCTTATAGAGTGCTGCTTTCATCTTCAATTAATCTGCACTTTGCCTATTTTAAAAATAATTCATAGATAAAATGGATACCCTCTGAAGGTCACGTAAGAATACTGTCCTTCTGACACACACCTGTAGACCCAGCAACCTGGGAGGCTGAAGCAGGAGGATCTCAAGTTCAAAGCCAGCCTCAGCAACTTAGTGAGACCTTGTATCAAAATAAAAAATAAAAAAGCACTGGAGATGTGGCTCAGTGGTTAGTGGCCCTGGGTTCAATCCCTGGTACCAAAAAAAAGAGAAAAGAATACTATCCTACTGTAGGAAACCAGCATTAGGAAGTTAACACCAGTTCATTTGCATTGATGCTGGATTACGGAACCATATTTCTCATGTTCCCAGGTGATCACCAAACAGAGCTACCAAGTCTACAAAGGAAACATACACATCTAAAAACTGCTGATTCAGAGCACAAAGGAACACATGAGAAAAGATAACCCTGTAGGTATCAAGCAGTGTTTCTGCTATTTAAATCATAAAAGGTAGGATTCATCATGGGTTTAGAGTAAATCAATATAAGTTATTTTAAAACAAATTTGAATGTATTCTAGAAACCTAAAATGAACTATAAGGGTAAGATAGAAAAATAAAAATAAATGTCTAAGCCTTTATAAAATATTGAATTCATTAAAATTTTCAGTGATGAATGACTATTTCACTTCTTCCTCACGTAAGAATAATTCTGGACATCCTTCTGACAGACTTTTTCTTTACGTTCAATTTGTGTTTTCTTTAAACTCTAGCCTACACATGGTATTATAAAGAAATCTTAGCAAAATGACTGTGGTCTATGATAGTGACCATACCACTAAGAGAAGATGAAACAGAATATGAAAAAAATTAAATGTACTGTTTATTTCTTTGTTACACAAAGAAAAATGGTCCAAGCCATCTTAGCCCATCTCTAGACAAGCACCAGCAGGCTAGGTCACGAGTCTAGCTCCGGGTCGAGTTTTTCCACTTTAATGACTATCTCTGGGGCCAGAGCAGAAGCAGCAGCGTGCTGGGTCTCCACCTCCGACTCGGACAGCACCTCCTCCTTGATCCTCACGGGTTTATTGCTGGCCTCCTCCTCTTCATCGGAAGACTCATCAAGCTCCCATTCGTCATCAATGTCCATTTCAAACACTCTCACGTGGCGGAGGTTTGAACTTAACTAAAGAAGAAAAGGTCATACAAAGAATTTTTAAATTAATGACTTATCAAAAACATATAAAAAAGGAATGAGAAATCAGAAGCTCAAAGAATGATTTTACAGGAAGTCATATTCCTACTGGTTTACTACAAAACTACTAAATGCAGTCCTCATTTTAAATAAAACATACAATGGGGACAACTGCATGAGACTGTTAAAGTCCAGAATATTCTTAACTACTTTTTAAGCTTTCTCAGAACAAGAGAACTAAATAGCTAAGGCCACTACAAGCTCATCCTCAAACTGGAAAGCACAGAAGGGCTCTTATTATATCATATATCTGTATCTGAAGAAGCATCCACAGAAGCAACGTCTCTTCCTGCTTAGTGAACAAGTTGCAAATACTTACCACACAGGACACTTTTCGAAAACCATTCCCAGCAACATACTGTGCTTTCATACTTTCCAGCAACCTCCAGTGCTTCTCGAAATGCATGGTTCTTGTGGGAATGACACCACATTGTTCATCTAGCCTAGAGGGGAAACCAACCCAGGAATCAGAGGGGATCTTCTCTCCCTGATTACCAGGGTGGCCCCAGGGAACTGTGGGTTCTAATTCTATCCATACTCTCATCTGCAATGTATTAAGGGAAAAAAAAAAAAAAAAAAAAGGCTGGAATATGATTATATAAAAATACTATAATTCCAAATAGGAATTATTATTGTCTTAGTAAGATTCCTTTTCAAGGAAAACCAATGGAAACATTTTTTATTTAGAGAAGAGCTCTAGTTACTTAAAGATGTCAGTCAACTAAAAACATCTCAGAATTGGCTGTGTAGTCTCTGCATGGGTACTGAGGTTCCTAATTCTACAAAGTACTAAAAGCAAACCTAAAATAATTAATTCCACAAACTAGGGTTAATGCTACCCTTGAAAATAAAACTAAAGAGAAGTCCATTCTCCACTCAAAAGAATTTCCCATACTGTCTCTGGATTTACTATTAAAGCAAAGGGACAAGGAGAGCTAAATTAAACTCAGCATTTTTTAACAAAAAGTAGGAGCAGTCCCCTCAGCTGCCTCCAAGGTAAATTACCCCTAGGAACTAGAAAACCATTACCTACCAGAGCTAAGAAAAAAACCCCTGCAATCTTTGGTATATGTTAAGAAATAGTCAGTTGTTGCATCAGGTAGACAGTCTTATTAGTGAGTTGGTTACCTTGTAGAGTAGGTCCCGGTGAACTGATACTCTGCGGAATCTTCACTGTTGTATACTAAAGACAATGGCAACTGGACCAAGAGCCTGTCTCTTCCTTCGCGTCCTATGGTGTCTTTAAGAACCACCGTTACAGTGTCATCATCATAGAACTGTGCGTCTAAACAACTGTAGGTGCTAGAAGTGAAATCAGTTTGTTATATCAAAAATGATCAGGACTATTGTAAGAAGATACTGTATGCATAATGTTACACCTGTACCAAGCAGGAAAAGGACAACTGAAACAACATCAGTCTGTAATAAAACTTTTGCACTAATTTTTCATAAATATAACTAGCTCTTAAAAGTAGGTAATGAAAAAAAAAAAATATGTGCAGCTGGCAGAGTACTAGAGAACTCCCCAAAATCAATGGCTAGGCCTTAAGCTTGTGAAAATCCGCTCAGTGACACTATCCATATAGCTTGAGTAAACAGAATGAACCAGACTGAAGTAAAAAATGGAATTTCACACATAAAAAAAGGTAGAGCAATTCCAAAGACCTTACTATTAAAAAAAAAAAAAACTTGTGTAAGGAAAAAAGAGTGAGAAAAAGACCAACTTCTGATTGTGTCAGCTCTTTCTCCTACAAGGCCTCAGGGATGGCTTTGGTACTGTTACCTTTTGTATCCTAAGAAAATCCCAGATCAGTGAGAATAACACTTTTACTTTTTTTGATGGTAACATGAATTTGAGCCCTGTAGGCCATCTGGCCCCTGGAACCACATTACTTTCTTAGGAGACAGGACATTCAGAAGAATTAATTCTTCCTATGAAAACACATCATACAAATTCCTGCAGAGCAGCAGAAGTCTATTCAATCAGAAGTCAAATTATTTTCTATGTATAAAACCTATAAAGAACCTGGCCCCTCTCTCTACAGAAAGTGAGAGCCCTTCTGCCCACATCATCTCTGTACTTCTCTGTGACTATATTAAACACACACACACAAACACATTTCACAAATACATGTACACGTCATCCACACAAAGTCAAGCCTTACCTCCTCCTGACTTTTTCAGTTGTGGCATATGTGAAGCTTCCGAATTTAATACCAATTAGTCCAATACTTACAGATCTTGAAGAAAGAAAGGGGAAAAGAGACTTTGTGGAACAATCTGGATAAAGCCAATAATCTAAATGCTTGAAAGAACATGATTAGCAATGTTAGTATACTTACCTGAAAACTACATCCCACAGCAAAATAACACTGTTCTCACTCTAGAATACGGTAACTAATTTAAACAGCCAGATAGTCAAACCAACTTGTTTAAAATCCTATGGTTCCCAAACTAGCTAGGTTCCTTAACTAAAGACATCTGGAATGGCCAAATTGTTTTCCTTTAGCTATATCTTGGTCTCAAAAAGTTTCCTTTAAATCTCAATTTAAAACTATTTAAGATACTAGTGGCATTCTGAACATGATTTACCCTTCAGAATTTTCATCTAGGTTTCAAAAAAGTCTCTGTGGGCAAAGCCTCTATCTAAACGAAAGGCACACTTAACCTTAGGTAAAAATTCTTTCATTAATAGTTTTGAACTTCTAGAAATGCGGGAGATATCTGGATAACCTCCTGATTCTGCTGCCATATTTTTTCCTAACCCAGGGGGGGAAATACCACATATAATGGTGAGATGCCAATATAAAATTAAGTAACCTAAAACAAAAAAGGAATCACACAGCTTCCTATCTCAGTGTTATGATCTTAATGTAATGTTGCTGTAAAAATATGATTTAGAAAAGTCAATGACAAACCTAAAGATATGAGCTAGGTTAACTACAGAAGAGCTGGAAGGGAAGCTATATATATTTTGTTATTAAAAACAATAAAAATCTCATCTCTCTGACACACACTTCAAATTAATACTTACTGGGAAATATCAGTATGTCTCCTTAAGATGCACATTTTATAAAGTGAATCTTCTAAAATAGTAAAAAGAAGATAATGTAGATTTGAAGTTTTATTATTCCACCTAAGGGAAAAAAAGTGAACATTGTAATATGGTATTTAGTTATCTAAGCTTAGAACAAAATTGTACTGTTCACACAAGATGGGGAGAAACAAAAACTTACAGAAAAGGAAACTTCAACAATCTACGTGTAGAATCCTCACTAAAACAAAAAGGGAATAAAAGTAAGAAAAAATTCAAATGGGCTGCTAAATTATACTGTTCAACAGGCAAAGGGAATTACCTTCTTGCATCTCTATATAAGGGAATGCAGATTGCTTGATTCATTGATTTTCCAATTACATCCTATAAAAAATAAGATTTAAAAACATAATTAGAGGGGGTGAGTACGTAGCTCACTGGTAGAGAGCACTTGCCTAAGGATGTGAGGCCCTGAGATTGGTCCCCAGCACTGCAATGAAATAAAAACATACTTAGAGCACTTACATGCACAGAGATACTCTACAGAAAAGCGTGACTGACCAGCACTGTTCACAGGTAGTGAAAAACAATCATCCACATATCAAACCTTGCACAGGAGAAATCTTAATGACAATTACAACAGGAAGAAAAAGAGAAAGATAGTTCTGGGCTAAAAAGAACCTCAGAGCTAAGCACATGGCAGGTGAAGGACCACCTTACTTTAGTCTCACAGCATCAATAGTTTGTTTACACCTTTGGTAGTAAATATGAGTCACATCAGCTCTGTAACTAAGACCTTATAATGAGGCTGGTGTTGTAGCTCAGTGGTAGAGTGCTTGCTTAGCACATGTGAGGTAGTGTGTTCAATCCTCAGCACCACATAAAAATAAATAAATAAAATAAAGGTATTGTGTCCATTTACAACTAAAATATACATTAAAAATACTTCATAATGAGTTTGTTCTGGGAGCAAATAAAATACTATACATGCCAACACTTTAATATGTTTTTTAAAAATTTACATAAGAAAACAAGATAGATAAGATTGAACCACATGAAACTGCCATTTCTGATAGCCAAAACAGGCAAATGTCAGCATTTTCGTATAGTTCATTCTCGTGACTGTGGTCATTTACATAAGTGAGTCAGGTAGTGTAGATATTCTTGCTCCCAAAGACATGCATTTCTTTCAAACTTACTGCTGGCTTCTGCAAACACTGATCAATGATGTTCTCCATCCTCCTTTTCACAAAATGCAACGACTTTCGAGGATAATAAGGAAACAGCAAAGGACTTTCTGGTTTCAAACAAAAATAGAAACAAAACTAAAGAAAGGTATAGCAAACCAACAACCAGGAGAAAGTGATCTACTGCTAGAGCCAGCCTGACTACCTTGCGGTGGGATTCTCACTAACTTTCACACACCTCATTAAAATGACCATGGCAGCCGCGCAGTGGGGCACATCTGTAAACCCAGTGGCTCGGGAGGCTGAGGCAGGAAGATCACGAGTTTAATGCCAGCCTCAGCAAAAACAAGGTGCCAAGCAACCCAATGAGACCCTGTCTCTAGATAAAAAATACAAAATAGAGCTGGGGATGTGACTCAGTGGTTGAGTACCGGTGAGTTCAATCCCTGGTACCCCACTTTATCCCCCAAAATGACCATAGTCTTCTGCCTCCCATTGCCCCTCTCCCCCAGCCTAGGCCCTAAAAATAAGCACACTAGTGCGAGCTTGGCCCCACCAAAATCCAAGAGTATGTTTCTGTCGGCTGTAAGAAGAAAGGAATGATTGGCAGCCGTAAGCCCATTCTTCTCTACCTCAGCCACAACAGAACGATAATGGCAGGGCAGTGCTGTTTTGGAAAAGTTATGGTCCTACAACAAAAACGAGACAAGAAACCAGCTCTGTGTGAATGATCCCCTCACTTTTTAAAAAGACTTATCAGTAGAAAATTATAGTTTAGTATTCACTAATCCCTGATGACTAGGTTCTTCTCGTGTGTCATTTCTGTGCTTAGAACAGCCCTATGAAGTGAGCATCGCCATCTCCAATTTACAGATGAAAAAACAAAGGGGCTTCGTAGGTTGAGGCAACTGCCTGGTCAGAAAATGAGTGTCCAGATCTACGGATCAAACCCATTCTGACTCGGAAGCCCACTGCCGTCCTCGGTGCCCTGGAGTCACCCTTGACACAGCATCCCATGTCCCACTTGAGCTGGCCAAGAGGCATTTTTATCATGTTAGCTTTTCAAGTTCCCAGGGAATAACAATGCTGTGGACACAGAAAGACAGGTGGTCTTTGTCCTCAGTTCCTGGAACAGAGTTCCTAAAACCCTTGGAACTTGCTGGTGTGAGGGAAGGTCTTCTGTTTCAATGAGGTAAGTCTAGCAACTTAAGACAGACTTCAGCTGGGGGCTGGTTGTTAGGAAGACCAAGCCTTGGCCAGAAGCTTGGAACTTTGAGCTCTACCCTGCAAGCTCTGAGGAGAAGTAAAGGGCTGGAAGTCAAGTTCAACTACTAATGGCCAATGATTTAATCAATGGTGTCCATGTGATGAGGCCTCCATAAAACCCCAAAACAATGAGGGTCAGAGGATGTCCTGGCAGGTGGACACACCGAGTGCTGGGATGGGCATGGAAGCTTCTCCCTCCATACCTACCCTGTGCATCTCCTTCTAGCTGGCCCTTCCTGAGTTGTATTCTTCATAATAAACACAGTGGAAAACTCAGTTTTCTGAGTTTTTGAGTCATCCTAGCAGATTATCTAACCTGAAAGGGAAGGGGAATATGAGAATCTGCTGTAGCCAAGTCAGATAGAAGTGTGGATAACCAAGGGACCTGGCACTTGTGACTGACATCTGAAGTGAGGGCAAGCAGTCTGGTGGGACTGAACCCTCAACCCTGTGGATTCTGGGTGAACTCCAGGTAGTCAGTATAAGACCCAAAGTGAACTGCAGGACACTCAGTTGTTATCAGGAGGGGAAAAAATATCATTTCAGTGTCAGCAGTAAATTTTAGAGTGTTTTGTACCTATTGCAGTAAGGTTAAACCCTATTTATCATTTTCTGTTTCTCTAATTAAATAAAATGGACACAAAGAATTAAGTCTGAATAACTTAAGTATTCAGCAAGTATTCAGACAAACCATTAGCTAGTCTTAAACATAAATGTGGTCAAAGGTTATCTCGTTCATGAAGTACCTTTAAGATGGTTGCTATTCTGGAGAAAGTCATACCACTGATTTCCTTCTGTGTTAGGGGGTGACACAAGATCATCGTCTTCATCTTTCAAGTACTACAGAGATAAAAATTTAAACTTCATAAAGCAAAGCATAAGAACTTCCAAAATAACTGACATTTTTCTATATAATCAGTTAACCTGCTTTACTGCCAAGTACTCTGAAAGTTCACTACTATTCCCTTAGAATAATAGGGATGTGACCAAAATTTGCTATGTGTCAAACATTTAAATACTGTACAACATTAAAAGATTAGAATATGACAGGTATACAATGCATACACTGAGCTTAAAATGTTGTGTTTCATTTTCATGAGCATATTTTAATTTTACATGTATAAGTTATAAATTAGTTTTACAAGTACCAACTGTGAATATGCTCTTTGGAAGCTGATTTCAAGGTGTAGACACAGACTCCTGATGCTTTGAGGGATCCAGTGTTAAAATAATGTCAAGAAGTCACTCATCCTTTTCATTGTGTTGGCATTTGCACCTACGGGAAAAACTGCCGGTGCTTTTGCTGAGTTCAGGCAGTGGCCCCAAATCATATCGGCAGCCAATGTATCCTGTTTTGCCACGTACACAGAGTTTCATTTATCTTTTATGGAGCTATAAACTGTTAATTTTACAAAATCTCAACACTTGACTACAAACCTTTAATATTCTATGGGACAGAATTAGGAGGGATACACAAGGTACTTTTGTACCAAAGCCAGAATATTATCTTGAGGAAGAGCACTTAATCACACTGTTTTAGTTACTAAGTCAGGCACATTTTTAAAAAATGGAGTTCTAGCTGTCTTCTATTAAGCTGGACTTCAGAGACTTGCAAAAATATAAAACACCATTCTTGACTGACATTTTTGTAGTTATTTCATTAAAAATATTTATATTAACATGTAACGGTAAATGCAGTATTAACGGTAATTCATTATTTTTAATGAATTAATAGTTTAATAATTTCATGTTCTGTTTAATTTTTAATTCCTAATAATAGCTACCATACACAGACTACAACCCATGTAAACCATATAAACAAAAGCTCTTTGGGGTCAATAATTATTAAGAATGTAAGAGGGTTCTGAGACCAAATAGCTACTCTTTGCTAACTGCTACTCTTTGCTTTTTTTACTATCAGGGCAGAACTACTACATAACTTGGTATAAACTTTGGATAATACAGATTAACATTAATAAAGATTAAAAGTCAGTTCTTAAAAATCAAACTCAAGTAATCCAAAGTCCATACCTGACCAACTTTTTCAACATTAAAATATTTTCCTTTTCGATTATAAAGATCTGGAGCCTAGAAAGAACACAACAGTTTAATTCAAAAGAAAAAGAAAATAACTAAAATTAAAGACAAACACTTTAGAAGGAACTGCTAATAGCAATTACTATTTTCTTTCATTGATTATAAGATATACACACAAACAGAAGTTCATATTATAGACTTTGCGTTTAATAAATAAGCACTACCATTAATTAGTTCAATAGTTAAAAAAATCCAATTGTTAAGGACTTAAATTGAATTAAATTACTTCTTACCATTGCCAGGTTTATTGCAATTTTTCAAAAAAGCAGCATTAAAGGAACACCAAATTCCTACCTCATTAAAATGTTCAGTAAGAAATTCAGCAACAAATGTGATATCTTTTTGAGTCATCTATCAACAAAGAACAAAAAAAAAAAAAAAATTAAGATAAAAGGAAGCTTCCCATACTAAGTTACAGTTAGGAGTAAGCAGCTCTGGTGTGCTACTGGACAGGACAGTAGGGTGACTGTAGGTACCAATAATGTACTGCAGAGTCTGAAAAGCTAGAGGGATTCTGAACGTTTTTCTCCATAAAGAAATAAACATTTAAGGTGCTAAGTATGTTTTACCTGATTTAAATATTATGCAATGTATGCAAGTATCAAACATTACTTGGTACTCAGTATGTATAACTTTTATGCCTTTATGCATCAGCCAAAAATAAATTTTAAAAATAGTAACTGTCTCTGTAAATAAAACTTCCCAATAAAAGGAATATTATGTAATAATAAATGTGACTTTTTTACTATCTACTAAAAGCCACGAGAAAACGAAGTTCCTTCAAAGAAACAGATTATGTAGCTATGAAAATAAGAACTCCTAAAATTCTGAGAATGTAATTGAACATTTTAATTCCATTTTTCAATCAACTAATCCAACAACTACAGAACTCTTCACAGCCTAAAGCTGTAGATCATTTTAGGCCTTGTGCAAAAACTGTGCAGGGGGCCCTCATTTTGGGAAAGGGGACTGCAAGCCCCTAAACCTTGGTGAAGGGCTGCAAGTCCACAGTCATGCTTGTGTCACTGTGGGCCCTGGCTGCTGGTAATGATCAGGTCTTTACCCCACCCTAGTTCTTCAAGCACCCCAAAATTTGCACATTGAGGGCCCTCCAAACAATTACATATTTTATCTCCCCAAATAAAGTTAACAGCAATATAAATAAAACAAAGAATATTTAGATTTTGCCTGAATAGTAAAAACTTCAAAGAACAATAAGTATGAGGAAACAGTCAGGTGCAGTGGTGCACACCCTATAATCCTAGTTTCTCAGAAGATTGCTAGTTTAACTTCTCAGAAGATTGAGGCCAGCTTGGGTTTGCTAAGATCTGCCCACTCCCCATCGCAAAATAAAAAGGGTTGGGGACATAGTTCTGGTAGAATACCACTGGATTCCACTGGATTCAATCCTGTTACACACACACACACACACGTTTTGAGGAAGTTAAAGAATACAAATATACAATACTATGTACATTATAAAACATTATACAAACTGAAAATTATAAATTTAGATAGGCATAATTGAAGATATTCTGTAAGATGAAATATATACAAAATATGTATATTTCTTTTTAAAAAGTCTTAATGGATCTACCTGATGTCTAGAGACTCTCATCTTGCTAACAATAACTGTTTAAGAGTACCCAGATGACCAACAAAACCAAGCTCAACGTAACAGTATCAATACATTAGAAAAATACAGTTGTCTCTTTGTTTCCACAGGGACTACCTCAGGCCCCCTTGAATACCAAATTCTAGAGATGCTCAAAAATTATATAAAATGGTATAAACAGAATAATCCACAAACATCCTCCTGTATACTTTAAATTATATCTAGACTACTTACAACACCCAATACAATGTACAGCCTATATGAATAGCTGGCACATTTTATAGGGGGAAATGACAAGAAAAATAGTATGCAAATGTTCGGCCAGATGTAACATTTTTTCAGAATACTTTCATCCTGCAGTTGGTTTGAATCCACCACTGGAGGATATGCAGGGCGACTGCAAGCCTGTCCATTACCTTATTCAGCTCAGGAAGCACATGGTCTTCTGTCATTCTCAACATGGCTAGAAATGAAAGTTAAAAAGGATCTTTAAAGGAAAACAATAAACACAATTTCAATCAATCATACATTTCAAAGATAGAAATGTTTCCCTGGACTAAATCTTCTATTTTGAACAGTTTCTTTCACTAAGAAAAACATCCTTTTTCTGCTAAACCATGAAGAACTTAAATCTGATTCCTATTTCCAGGGTCAAAACTCATCTAACCATTCTAAACTATTATTTTTCTTTTTCTCCTTCAACTCAACCTGTTGCCATTCCTGCTATCTTGTGCTAACACTGTGTGCAAGGATTCCTCTTGCTGCCTGGTGATGTTTTCTGTCTCAAGATCTCAAGGAATTCTTTCCTCCAAAGCCTGATGATACCAAAGAAATAGGCTTATTTCCCTTGGCTTTTTTTTGTTACACGAAGACGTTTACACTAAGATTTACAATGCATACACATACTTACATATATGCATATTTATACACTTCTCTTTAATTAGTATCTGCAGTTGACTCTGCTTTCATTGAGCTGTCCCCATCAGCAGTGTACTTGGTATTCTGTCCACCTGCATGAAGCCTAAGCAGGGGCATTGCATATGGGTCTGCATGTTTGAGTCTAACTCTTAACTGTGCTTGGTCAGTAACAAGTATGTCAGAGGTACTTCCGCAAATACAGATTTTAGTCCCTGCCTTCATGGAGACTACAGTTTACAAAACAGACCACTAAGGTTAAACAGCCACTGCTGGTGGCAGAGGTAAGATTACGGTTAGGTGTCCAGTGTGCTGTCCCCAGTGTCACACTCTCATGACAAGGACTGAGCAGTAATCCATTTGTCTTCTAATTCTGATACCTATTACCATCAGGACATGCAATAAAAGAAACCACATATATTACCTCCAATAACTATAACTTTTCAAACTGAACTATTACTTTTGTTAAAGAAAAGGATTCCTAACACCTCAGTTTTAACACTGTAATTTATTCTGACAAACCAGGTCCTAAATAGGCTGGTCTGACACACACTCTGATTCCCCATTCTGACTAGTGCCTGTATAATTTTTAGGAAAATCTAAGAATTTCAAGTATCACATCTGCAGATCACATTCAATCTTTAAACGAAAGCAATTTTATTAGGATGACAAACATGGAGTCTGTTTTAATAGTATCAGAACTGAAGATAAGGACATCTATTTAAAGGATACTAACACATTACAAGTAATTTACCAGCTATTTCACTCTTTAGAATTTGAACAAATATGAGATAAATTCCATTTATAGATAAATCTTGCATATGCTGAGATATGTAGAGTGTTATTTTAAGAATATTAAGAGTTCACAAAAATAGCAGTATAAAGAACCTAAATAAAATGCACAGTAAATGCAATAAATACTGCAGAGTAAATATCTAACCATTTAGTATCAAATCAGTAAGTATTTGTTAACTAAACTGGTAACATAAATACAAAGATAGCATGGAGACGCAAAAACCATCCCCGTCAACAAGCTATCAAGCTGGGTCCTCACTACCCAATGGCAGTGCTCATGGAAATGTTGGAGTCCTGTGCTGCCAGTGACCATGACTTCTGAGAACTAAGTGCAGCCAGACTGACTATGAAACTCAATAAGGAATTTTAGACAATTTCTATCAATTTTTAAAAGCCACATGTGGCTGGTGGCTACCATCATGGGCAGTGATCTAGAGACCGAAGAGCTTTAAAAACACCAAGTACCTAACAGTGGCCAGGGTTTGAAAATATTATCTGAACCCACGAAGCATTAGAAGGTAAAAAGAGGATGGGTCATCTGTGAGTGACAGGACAAAAGATGTTGCAAGTTAGCTTTCCTCCTCCTGTGGGGAGGTAGGGCTGGTCGTATGTTAATAACCATGGAAGCCGGGAGAAGGGGACAGTGTGGTTCGTGATCCTATTCTCTCTACTTTCATAGGTATTTGAAACTTTACTGGAGTAACTGAAACAGTCTGAGATGCTACTCCCACAATTTTTTAAAATGTTAAAATAACAAGAATATAACTTACCTACATACAGCCACCGAAAAAATGCTTTGAAGTTTTTCATACTACTATCTATAACTCTAAGAAGATAAAAATAAATCAGAAATAAGACTATTATGTGGGTTTCATGTATCATTGCTCAATTTGTCATGGAATATAAAAATCCTTACTGTTCTATTTTATTCTTTCTGGATGACATTTAAGTCTTTGAATCAGCAGATTTTACAAATCAAACACATCCCTAAAAATAAAATGTCAAAAAAAGCAAATCCTGATTCTTTTCAAAAGCAAAGCCAATAACTCACATTCTAACTGGCTGTAACTTCCTTGCTACAACTGTGTAATTGTCTTTCCAGGCATTGGTAAAGTATGAAATCCTTTTCTAACTTTGCAAATAAAAGAAATCAGGAAAAAAGAGTTTTCAGTATCATTCTCAGTTTAAAAAATACCCATTGGTCAGTAAGAAAAACATCAATTCCAACAAGAAAATCAATATTATAAATTTGTAGTATGTCACTACTTCTGATATCAACAGACATTATTTTCTTAAGTTGATTTTCCCATCTGACAATATCTTAAAAATGAATGTTCATGGGCTTTACACAAATGCACCCTCAAAATTAAATGTTATAAATGAAAGTAATTTTCATTTTGATGCAACTATTACTGAATGCAAAGACTGGCAGTATTTTTTAAAGTATCTTTAAGCTCATATCTGTAAGATAATGACTCTAAACAAATAATACCTCCACTTTTCATTCCTGTCTCAAGACCCTTTTCAAGTATGAAGTTTTATAATACCACTAGAGAGGTGGGGTCAGTAACATTCACTCTTCTTCATAAACTAAATTACTTGAAATAAAACAACACGGCAACATCTCCTGTTATAAGACAACAGAACCATACCTCTCTTACAATTAGAATGAAAAAAGAAAAAAGAAATTTGCTTTGTGTCTTTCCCAATCAATACCCTCACACCCAATTCCCAGGCAACCAAGCTAACATCAAAATTACCACTGCCTATTTCTCTACTTGTAACCTGTAATAATAATGCTATATCCTACATACCTGAAAAGAACAAAAAATTAAAGAACCTTTCATTCGTATTGAAAGGTGATCACAAAAAAACCGTAACATTTTAAATTTGCTCTCAGCAAATGTGGTAAATCAAATAATACTTTAAAATACAGGGAAAAGCAATATCATTTTAACTCTTGTGAATCTTATTTTTAGTTCTTTTATAGGTTATTTCTATATTTCTGAACCATGGCTATACTGCATGTACCTATTTTTATCTGTTTTGATTTTCCTGGACTCTGTAAGTGTTGAGAGCAGTGACAGAAGATGGAAGAGTAGTTACTGAGATCAGGGGTCTCTGATGTCCTCATGGCTGTGGCATGCCTGCTTCCTGGGAAATGCTTTTGTGCAAGGGCACAGGATGCCTAGCTGCTGTGGCAGTGCCCTGCATGAGGAGGCTCTGTGCCAGAGCCCTATCAGCACTGACCTTTATCTCAGGCAACAGCTCCGGGAAGGAAGGAATTCTTATGCTAGACAACACAATGTTTCACCAGTTCTGCTTCTCTGGTTCCTGCTAGCTTTATAGTAGCTTTAAACAGTGGACTTTCTTGAGAGCTACACAAAGCTCCTAACATTGCACTTTGCAACTGTGGATTGTAACTATGGAAAAGCTACATAGGATGTCCTAGTTTCTGTAACTTTCCTGAGTGCAAAGAATAATGGTTGCATAGTCTTTAACCTGATAATGAGACATATATAATAAAGATTGCTGGCGTTAACTCTTTAGATCTGCATCTCCATCAGAGAGCAGAGCTCCACCTGATCCCAGCTTAATCTTCAAGATATGTGTCTGTGAATCTTTTCCAATCCCCCTTTGCCTCTCGCCGGACCCGAGAGTTTGGTCACACTTTTCACAACATGTAAGCCCTTCTTATTTTCTTCTACCAGCTATCTTTGTCACATTCTTCCATTATCCTCCCTGTCTGAAGGGTGATACTACCCCTGGCAACCCCTCTGTCCCAGATGCTCCCGTAGCCAGAACCCCTCCCTGCTTGTCTGCACACCGTGCCCACCCCCCGTTGCCTGTGGAGCTGCCGCACTCTACCTACTTTATTGCTTGCATGGGTTAGCTCAGGGCTTTCAGGATCCGCTTTGTTTCTTTCCTTAATCATTTCTCTGAAAAGCATTCTTCAATAACTTCACTCAGAAAGCAGATGTGGAAGACAAATTTTTGTGTTATTTCTCCAACCCTCATTCTTAATTGATGATCTTAGCAGGATTTAAAATTCTGAAGGGGAAATTAGTTCTCATGTAACTTTGGAAGCACTGCTTCATTACAGTCTTAGACTTCCTGTTGGTGATAGGGGATATCATGCTTCCTCATTTCTCACTTCTTAGGAGGGCTGTTTTTTGTTTCTTATCTCAAAAAAAGCACACTCTTAAGAGCTTTAGTCTTTATCTTGGTATCTTGGAATTTTACAACATTTGTGAGATGTGGGTCTTTTCATTCATTCTATTGAAAATAAGAATTATTTTAAATTGAATTCTATTGCATTATTATTTTGATCATTTACTCTCTTCCCTGTCTTTTAAATTAAATTTTTGTTCTACAAATCTATTTGGTCAGATATTAAAGACTTCATGGATTGATTCCCTCCAGGGTGAGGCTAGGTAAGATAGGAAAACAGTTTTAATTTATAAGATAACCCCATTACTTACTGAAGAAGTTCATTTGCCTTGAGTATGAAAGAACCCACAGCAGTAATAGCATCTAAAGAGAAAAGTTAATAAATATCATTTATTGAGTAAGTCAACTATGTTTAATGCATTCTGCTGAGAAATCAAGTAACCACCTTCAATTCCTGCAGCATCTAGTCCAAGAGGCTCGTACTTCTGCTTCCACGAAGCCATTCCTTTCAATTCACTCAAATGGTATAATAAGGACTCTGAGCCACTAGTAAAACAGCAGAAACAAATATCATTACTATCATCAAAGTGGTGGGGAGTAACTACTTCATCTGAGTATCATTCTAAGTTTTCAGAAATAGAAAATAAATAAAAAACAAAACAAAATGAAAGGTAACTTTAATTTTCTTTCTACAAAAAATAATTCTCATCACAGGGCAGCCTCAACAACTTAGTGAGTCCATCTCAAAATAAAAAATAAAAATACCGAGGATTTAGCACAGTGGTAAAGTGCCCCTGGGTTCAATCTCCAATACCAAAAATTAAGCTCTGACTTGACATCAGGCACTGTGCTAGAGGCTGAGGACAAAATGAATGATGGTGTCTTCTTGGCACTGATAGGTCACAACTGCAGCATCATACGGTATATACTGTCCCAACTACTACAATTGCCTTGAAGGAAAGGCAGTGGGTGAAGGCGTGACAAAAGAACCTGATCTAATCTGGAGGTCCAGGGAAGGTTTCTCCGAAGGAGTGAACTGAACTGAGAACTGGTGAGCACAAGCCAAGAACAGTGTGGGAGTGTTCTGGAAAATGAGTAGGGCCTTAAGAGGGCCCTGGGTGAGAAAACAAAATGTCAGATTTGAGAAACTAAAAAAGCCACTAGTGTGGCAAAGCAGAGAAGTAGGAATGCTAAAGGCCATGTAAAGGTCTGGCTCTAAGAGCAAAGGGAAGTTCTCACAAGAGTTCTCAAAAGAGTAACGTCATTAGATCCACTGAAACTACATTCAAGGACAAAACATGGGCTAGAAGAGAGCAGTGCAAAAGGTGTCCACAGGGCTACAAAGGGCTAGAACTAGGTACTCAGCATAATTAATCAAATGTAACTTGCATACTCAGCATTCACTTGCAGACTGCTTCCCTAAAGTAGCTGTGGACAGAAACAGCATGAGGCCTGGAAGATCTAGGAGCAAGTCTCAGCTATGATATTAATTATGGGCCAGCTGTAATACCAATTCTGAACTTCAGTCTCTTCCTGTATAAAATGAGGATAATCACGACAAACTGCCAAGGTGTTGAAAGAAAAAATACACTGTACGCATTTACTTAATTTCATTGTTCAAAAAAGCTACATAGGATGTCCTAGTTTCTGTAACTTTCCTGAGTGCAAAGAATACTGGTTGCATAGTCTTTAACCTGATAATGAGACATATATAATATATCCTAATATAAATATGACCTATTTTAAAATATCTCATGCCTAAGTGGAAAAAAGCCCAGACCGGGTCTAATATGAAAACATATTAGAAAATTATTTGATACAGCAGAACTACAATTATTGACTCTTAAATCTTGGAGTATGCCAATATTCCCCTCAAATACCAATGCAACATTTTAACTAGCAAGGCTCAAAAACAAAAATGACAAATTGAAGAAGGTTGCAGAAAGAGACCAATGATATATGTATATGTGGAAGAAATACCAAAAAGTTCTACATCACCTTCATACCTCTGTAGGTGACTTATAACCAATTTTGTATACTGGAATATGATGACTCTATAGACTGGCCAAGCTTTTTAAGCCCTAATTAAGAAAGAAAATGTATTAGGATACAACTAGGATACTATGAGCCATTCCAAAAAAGAAAAAAATTAAGAAGGTATTCATAATACAAAAAATACTTCACAGCACCTTTACTGTTAACTGGTTCATCAAGAGGGTCTGAAGTTCAGCACTACAATAAAAAGAAAGTGTTTTTAGCCATTTTTTCATTCAAAACTAGAATCCATTGCTTAAAACTTAAATTTTAAAGTAAAAACAAGATTTTGAAACAAAGTAAACAAAAGGAACTAGTCCAATAAAAAATGAAGACTTTGCTGTATTCACAAAGGGACAAAAACAATAAAGCCTAGAAGCTAACTTAAAATATAAAAGAATACACTGTATGCCAAACCAGCCCTTCCAATCAGTAAGGGGAAGGCGAGATACTCAATAATCACATGAACAATTACCTAATCACTTATTGAAAAAAAGAAGCTAACCTTTCACAACATATAATCAGCGAATCACATTTAAAACACGTAAAGGAAAAACCCATAAGCCATAAAAATGTCTTTAGATAAACATATAGATCAATATTTGAATTTTTTAGAATAAATCTTCTTAAGATACCAGAAAGATTAGTTTGGCTACATAAAAATTTCAAAACTTTTATACATTTAACAAATGTATATACATATACACAAAATGATCCCATTTACATAAAAAGTACATGGAAAAGCCTCAAAAGATGTACACAAGGGGATCTTATGAACTGAATTTTCTACTTTTTATTTTTATAATGAATAAGATTATTTTTGAAATAATTACTGTTAACAAAAAAGAAAAGAAAACAACAAAGAGGGGTAAGGCAGGAGCACCTATCCTCTTTTCTTACCTTGCTTTCCCCCACAACAGCAAGTGCATGAACTCATCCTGCACGGATGTGGTAGTGTTCTTTTCCTAGACAGAGGGAAAACAATTATGATACATACTTTATAAATTATAAGCATGTTTATTCAAAACTGTAGGAACACAACCCCTATTTCAACACCTGCTGTTCCCCAAGCCCCAACTGATCCACTTTGCGATCCCATCCCCACTTAAGTAGTATCAATGGGAAGAGAGTTCGTTAGGGTTTGGATGTGATTTGTCCTCAGAGGGTTCATGTATTGGAGGCCCAGTCCTCAGAGGGTAATGCTGAAGTGGTGGAACCCTTAAGAGATGGGGTGTAGTGGGAGGTGGTTAGGTCATTACAGACACTGCCCTAGAAAGAAATTAAGGTAGTTTTCATGGAACGCTGGCTAGTTTCTGCAAGAGTAAGTTATATAAAGGACAAGACAGATCCCTACCCATGCTCTGGCTTCCTGTCTTGCCATGTGACACATACTGCTACCATGATGCCATGAGACTTTCTCACAGGAGGAAGAACATGTGGGGATACACAATCTTGGACTTTCAGCCTCCAAAACTGGGAGCTAAATAAACCTACTTTACATATTACATAACCTTAGATACTTTGTTGTAGCAACAGAAAACTGACTGATACATAGTCCTTTTTGCAAATCAGAGAAAATGTGAGATTAGATCAAGTCACTTGAAACAAATGATTTTAGCCTTTTATAAATCTGACAGATTTTTCTTATGTACCTCATAGAGTAAATGCAGATATTAGGCACTCTATCTCCATGAGAAACTGATTATAGTACCTGCACAAACTTAGTGAGACGAGAATCCATCTGCATCAGTATTTCTTCCCATGCTTCACACATACATGTTAGTGACAAATTTATGTACTATCAGCAAAAAAAAAAATATATTAAAACAGCAAAACAATTTACATTTAAATTGTGCTTCTTATGTAGAGTTCAAAGAAATCTAGTATTTACTTTCAATCGACTTTTAACACAGTTAAGCCCAAGAAAAATAGGAAATCAGAGAGAACCTTTGGTAATCACTTAACTACAAAACATTCAATGATTCTTTCAACTTTATAATAAAATATTCTTAAGGGTTTTGTTCTGTATATTTGGTACTTATTGACCCTGGGGGCACTTAACCACAGTGCCACAGCCCCAGGCCTTTTTTATATTTTATCTAGAGACAGGGTCTCACTGAGTTGATCAGGGCCTCCCTAAGTCGCTGAGGCTGGCTTTGAACTTGTGTTCCTCCTGACTCAGCCACCCAAGCCACTGGGATTATGGCAGGCACCACCATGCCAGGCTCATTCATAAGTGTGTATCTGGTAAAACAAATATCAAGTTTTATTTTATATGTTTTATGTACACTAACTGTCAAAATGCTGATTTGTTCTGCTATTCAAATGTCAAACAGGACGCTTACAAAGTTATTGATCTCTAGAAACCTCTGATATCAAGTAAATTAAGGATCACGGTAGAATAAAAACAATGTCCACAGTTTTTTGTCCAACCATAATCTATTTCTCCAGGCCTTAAATCTGGGCTGACCTACATTTCACTCTACCAGAACACTGCAGAGAAAACACTGGTGGGTACAAGGCCTCGGGCCTTTGCACACTTCCACTTGCACTCTTTTTCTTTCAGTAGTGGGGATTGAACCCGGCGGCATTCTACCTCTGAACTACATTCTCAGCCCATGGTGTGCCATGTCATCTTTGAGACAGGGCTTTGCTAAGTTGCCCATGCTGGCTTCAAACTCAAGATCCTCCTGCCTCAACTTCCTGAGTAGGTGGGATTACAGGCATGTGCCACAGCACCCTCCTGCTTGCACTCTTGATACTCCTGCTATCTATCACCAGATGAACAAGCCTAGGCTGGCTTGTTGGAGGATAATAGACATGAAACAGAATAAAGTCATACTAGCCTAGGACCATGTATTAGCTTACATGATCAACCTAAATGAGAGAAGCTACACCAGGCCCAAGTAACCAGAATCTGCTGGCTGAGCCCATCCAAACTGCTAACCTGCAGACTGCAAACTAGTCTGGCATGAACTCATTATTATAAGCCTCAATACTTTATTTGCAATAAAATGCAAATGAAATTTTATTTATGGGAATATTTTAAAAGACTCAAACCATTCTTTTTCCTTTTCTTTTGGAGGTGGTAACAGGGTTGGGTGGAAGTAAATTCTCAATTAAATTTCCTTTTCTTGCATTCATGAATATAATGAGAAGATTAGTAGATACTCCCTATTATAGATAGCTTTACACAATAAAAATTTTAACTTTCCTCTCTATGAAACTTTAAAAGCTTATAGTAAATACATAAAGCAATTATAAATACCTGTAAAAGAGCTGATATGTGAGTAAACTTTCTGGCCATTCGAGTTACTTCAGGTAAGAAGGAGTACAAGAGATTAGTTTCAAGCTGTAAGACAGAACGAATGTCACAATCAGAGGCATTTGCTTCTTATAAAGACAAATTTTTCCTGCCCAGCTAAAAGACATTCTGTATAAGATAGTCTACATCTAACTATTAGAAAGACAATATCAGAATTCTGCCCACTTCAAGCATAACACGGTTTAGAGACTAACAGAGTACAACCTCAGGATTCCTATGTGTGACTATGCACAGATCACTCTCTGGGTCATCAATCCCTTTTATGTAGCTACAAATATAATAACCTAGATTGTAACAGTATTATGAGGAAATTAAAAATGATCACAAATGCACAACAAGATTAAGTGGAAGTAAAAAGAATTAAAGGCTACTGATAAATATAAAGAAAATATTAATGGTATGTGAGCTGTCTCTCAGTGAAGTTGTCATTAAAAGATATCTATTATAAAACTCATAGAAAGTGATAATTTTTATCATAGTCCAAGTAAAATCATGGTGATCATAACACCTCAGGCTCAAGATGAGGAGCAACACAAACAGCCAATGTAGTAAATTGCAAGTTATAGGTTCTATGACATTCTGGATGCAACAGAGACTGCTGGAAGGCACCACATACGTCACATCTTAGGTTAAATGGCAGGGATATTTAAGATGAAAATATGGGGAAGATTTCTTGGCAAGGTAAAGCTATAATCCACATATCCTATAGGAGCTCCATCAAAATTTCCTCATCTACAACATGAACATCAAACAATAAAAGAAGGGTTTTCCCCAATATTAAGTGCTCACTTTACCTAACAGGCAATGTGCTTATTAAGAGCACGGATGCTAGAACCAGACTGCCTAGCATCACCTTCTAATTCTGAGACACGGAGTAAGTTCTGGTTTCTCTGTGTGCCAATGTACTTAATCTATAAAACAGGGATAATCAGTACTTACCCATGAGATTGCTGTGTTTGAAGCACTCAGTCATAGCACATGTTAAATGACCAATAAAGATTATTAGCCTTTAGAACTATTAAGGACAAAGTCTCAAGAAAGCACTTGGTCTAAAGTGACACTGATATAGAAACCAATTAATGGTTATCAATAGATCACTGAAATAATGTTTTAATGAAAATGACATTCAAGTACAGAGGGCAAATATAGTATTAAATATAACAGCATTCAATATATAAGATTTAGAAACTTGAAGTACTTTTAAATTTTGCTTTGGTGACTATTAGAATATTGTGAAATCTGGGTAATAAAAACCTATAAAGGCTGGAAGGCTGGGGGTGTATCTCAGGGGTAGAGAGCATGTTTAGCATGTGTAAAGTCCTGGGTTCAATGCTCAAAACATTTAAAAAGAAGAAAAAAAAAAAAAAAAAAGAAAGAAAAAGAAAACAGAAAAATTCCCCCGAACAACAAAAAACTATAAAACCTAAAAAATATATAATTACTCTACTGTATCAAACTCTAGTACTCACCTGAAAGTATGAAACTTCTGAAGCACCGCTGGTAGAAACCTCTGTGACCACCGATAATGACTTCAAATCACTTGATAAACATAGTGCAAGACAAGTACCGGCAATCTGTAAAATAGTTAACAGTCACCCCCAGTACTGGGTATTACCACTAGATTTCCTCTGTTTATAATACTGAAAGCAAAAATTTAAACAGTTATAGACACACACTCTTGGTCGCTGCCATAAGCAGGACATAGGTAGCAGGTGAAGGTAGGCCTGCATGACCCTCCTAGTTCAAAGAACACACAAATACCCTGATTCCTGCCTCTCACCATACTGAATGTTAAAGAACCAAAATATTCCAAAGAATCTGTATTTTCTACCACTTCAGGGAATGGTAAGAGTAAGATAAAAAAAAGATGGAGAAGACCAAGATTCAGCAATAGTGGTAGATTTGGTATTGGGTTTAAGATTATTTCTCATGACTCACTATTTTCCAATCACGAATTATAACTCCTATCTACCACAAGCTAGAAAAAAATGTTAAATCATAACCAAGTAGATCATACTAACCTTTTGGTTAAGGAAAAAAAATTGACTAGTTCCACCAAAAGCTCCTGATCTATTTAAATCATACTGCTATTACTTAATCTTAATAAGAAAATTTATTCTCTCAATTTTTTGAGAATAGTGGTGAATGCCTACAATACCTGTAACCTGGGAGGCTGAGGGAGCAGGAGTGCAAGTGTGAGGCCAGCTTCAAAAACCACCCTGTCTCAAATTTAAAACTATAAAGGACTGGCATAAAGCTCAATGGTAAAGCACTCCTGGGCTCAATCCCCAGTACCACCAAAAATAAAAAAGAGAATAAACTATCCAACTATCGGTTGTACTCTCTGAATATTTAAGAACAACAACAACAACAAAAAACTTAAGTTTTATTCTTATTCCATAACTAAACTGCTACTATATTCTATGTTAAACAATACAGGAATTTTTTTTAAAAAACTTACTCCTACATGTGGCTGCCACCATTTTGAGACAACAGTCAGGCCCCGTAGGACCCCTGGCCGGACTGACTAAGCCCCATCTCCAGGATCCCTCAGCTGACTGATCACTCCCTGCCTCTGGGGCCCTCACATCGACTGACTGCTCCCTGCCGCCAGGACCCCCAGACCAACTGACTGTACCCTATCACCGGGACCCCAGACCGACTGATTACACCCAGCCTCCAGGATCCTGCAACCACACCAAACACACTGGACCTCCAGGACCCCTGCCTGATCAACCGCATCCCGCCTCCAGGACCTCCAGCTGACCACATCAACACCCTGAGCTGCAGCTCCCCATTTGCCAACACATTTCAAAGCCAGAGCGGCCATCATGGATAATCCTGGAAGCTGTAGCTCCGATCTTTGGGTGGGGCAAATCCCATCCTGAGACGCCTGCTGGAGGCTTGAAGCTCATTGTCAGGTACCTCTCATGCATCAGGCACTAAATACTGGGAGGTTTCATTACTATATGATTGTTATACTGTAGATTTTCTTTTTTCTCCTTATTGAAAAAATTTAAGTTTTTATTTCTTTACTTTTCTTGCTCTCTTTTCCTTTTGTTTACCTGTTCCCTCAGAGTCTTTTTCTCCCTTTTTTGCATGCTAACATCCAATTTCTTTTGATTACACTCTCACCCTTTCTATTATCTAGAACTTCTGTATATTCTTCTCTTATCCCATTAACAGCCACATTCTACATCCCACTGCATCCTCTTTTGTCCTCCATTAGAAACTGCAGACCTTATTGCAAACCTGTTTGTTTTACCGAAGATAATATTTGAACTCATTCTGTTTACTATGACAATTTTGTTATTGTCCTCATAGGGACTATTTGGTCTAGGATTGCACAGTGTCTGAATTGGGCACTGCTAATATTGATCTCCCCTTAAAGAAAGGGTTTTGGAAACCTATAGGGCCACTATAAGCCTATAGGGGGAAATCTGCAATACCCCAGATCTGCACTGTTAGAGGGGAAGATACATGAACAACATGAAAAAACAAGGTAAGAAAATGATCCAAACAAATCTAGATTCCATATTAACAGAATCCAATGACAGTATGGTAGAAGAAATATCAGAAAAGGACTTCAGATTATATATGATTAAGATGATTCACAAAGCAAAGGATGAGGTAAGAGAGCAAATGCAGGCAATGAACAATAATACCAATAAGCTGAAAAGAGCAACTGCAGGAAGCAAAAGATCATTTCAACAGAGCTACGAGATTCTCAAAAAAAAAAAACCAAAGGGAAATCCTTGAAATGTAGGAAAAATAAACGAAAAAAAAAAAACTCAATGGAAAGCATCACCAAAAGACTAGACTGTCGCTGGCTCTTTGCGGTTCCAAAATCCGTGGGTATTTGTCACCGCTTGCAGCAACAACTTGCACAGGTCTTATGGGTGGTGTAGTGGAAACTGATGCACTTCTATCTTTCTCTTTAGTGCACTGTTTTCTTGTTTGTTCATAGAGGATAGAGGAAATGAGGTTTACTTGCTTTGAGAGGAGAGAGAGAGACGTTGCTTATCAGAGAAAGAGACATTGCTTAAGAGAGAAACTTTGAGAGAAAGACAGGCTTTGCTTAGAGCTTAGAGGAAGAGACTTGCTACACCTTAAAGTCCTGCATCCTGTGAACTAAGGGTACGACCACCCAAGGTACCCTAGTGATGCGTCTCAGTTCTCCATTCCGTGATCTGCCTTCCGCCGCTGCCCCTACTCACTGCTATGCCGCTTTTCCCTACTAGCTGCCGTCATGCGTTTCCTAGCTGCTTTTCCCTGCATGTGTCTTCTACTGCTTTTCTGCTAATGGCTGCTGTAGCGTGTTTTTCCCTCTGGCTGCTGCCGCGCGTGTGTCTTCTTCTACTGCTTTTCTGCTAATGGCTGCTGTGTGTGTCTCGCTCCACCTACGCTTATATCACCTCCAGGAGGCGGAGAGCAGGGCCACGCCTCTTACGCAAAGATTAGGCGAGACGCTCCGAGCAGGCAATTAGTGCTCGAGAACACATGCGCATACATTGTGTGTGTGGACGAGAAAATCACCTGAGTGTGCTTATGTCAATTAACCTCCTCGCTACCGATGTGATCAGGCACCATCCCGGCGCCGCCAACATGACACAGCCCCCAACACTAGACCGCTTGGAAGACAGAACCTCAGACAATGAAGACAAAATATTGAATCTTGAAAATAAAGTTGCCCAAACAGAGAAGATGGTAAGAAAACATGAACAGAATCTCCAAGAACTATGGGACATCATGAAAAGACCAAATTTAAGAATTATTGGAATTGAGGAAGGCACAGAAATACAAACCAAAGGAATGAACAACTTATTCAATGAAATAATATCAGAAAATTTCCTGAACCTGAAGAATGAAATGGAAAATCAAATACAAGAGGCTTACAGAACACCAAATGCACAAAATTACAACAGATCCACACCAAGGCACATTATAATGAAAATGCCTAACATTCAAAATAAAGATAGGATTTTGAAGGCCACAAGAGAAAAGCATCAGATTACATATAGGGGGAGACCAATACGGATAGCAGCCAACTTCTCAACCCAGACTCTAAAAGCTAGAAGGGCCTGGAACAACATATTTCAAGCTCTGAAAGAACATGGTTGCCAACCAAGAATCCTATACCCAGCAAAACTAACCTTCAGATTTGAAGATGAAATAAAATCCTTCCATGATAAACAAAAGTTAAAAGAATTTACAAATAGAAAGCCTGCACTACAGAATGTTCTCAACAAAATATTCCATGAGGAGGAAATGAAAAACAACAATGGAAGTCAGCAAAGGGAGGAACTACCTTAGAGAAAAACCACTCAAAGGAGAAACCAAGCCAACTTAAAAACCAAAAATAAGCCAAATGACTGGGAATACAAATCATTTCTCAATAATAACCCTGAACGTTAATGGTCTAAACTCCTCAATCAAAAGACATAGACTGGCAGAATGGATTAAAAAGAAAGACCCAACAATATGCTGCTTGCAAGAGACTCATCTCATAGAAAAAGACATCCACAGACTAAAGGTGAAAGGATGGGAAAAAACCTACCACATACAAGGACTCAGTAAAAAAGCGGGGGTTTCCATCCTTATATCAAATAAAGTGGACTTCAAGACAAAGTTAGTCAGAAGGGATAAAGAAGGACATTTCATACTGTTTAAGGGAACCATAAGTCAGAAAGACATAACGATAGTAAATATTTATGCCCTTAACAATGGTGCATCCCTAAGGATGAAACAAATCCTTCTCAATTTCAGGAATCACATAGACCACAACACAATAATTCTGGGTGACTTTAACGCACCGCTGTCACCACTAGATAGATCTTCCAAACAAAAATCAAACAAAGAAACCATAGAACTCAATAACACAATCAATAACCTAGACTTAATAGACATATATAGAATATTCCATCCATCAACGAGTGGATTCACATTCTCCTCAGCAGCATGTGGAACCTTCTCGAAAATAGACCATATGTTATGCCACAAAGCAGCCCTTAGGAAATGCAAAAACATAAGAGAGACTGCCTTGTGTTCTATCAGATCATAATGGACTGAGAGTAGAAATCAATGACAAAATAAAAAACAGAAATTACTCCAACACCTGGAGACTAAATAATATGCTATTGAATGAAACATGGATAACAGAAAACATCAGAGAGGAGATAAAAAAATTCTTAGAGGTCAATGAGGATGACGATACAACATATCAAAATCTCTGGGACACTACGAAAGTGGTACTAAGAGGAAAATTCATTACATGGAGCGCATTCCAGAAAAGAATGAAAAGTCAAAAACTAAATGACCAAACATTACAGCTCAAAGCCCTAGAAAAAGAAGAACAGAATAACAGCAAAAGTAGAAGACCGGAAATAATTAAAATCAGAGATGAAATCAATGAAATTGAAACAAAAGAAACAATTCAAAAAATTGACAAAACAAAAAATTGGTTCTTCGAGAAAGTAAATAGACAAACCCTTAGCCACACTAACAAAGAGAAGGAGAGAGAAAACTCCAATTACTAAAATTTGTGATGAAAAAGGAAATATCACGACAGACACCACTAAGATACATAACATAATGAGAAGCTACTTTGAAAATCTGTATTCCAACAAAATAGAAAGTACTGAAGACATTGAAAAATTTCTAGAGACATATGCTTCTCCCAAACTGAACCAGGAGGACGTACGCAATTTAAACAGATCAATATCAAGCAATGAAATAGAAGAAGCCATTAAAAATCTACCCTCCAAAAAAAGCCCAGGACCGGACAGATTCTCAGCTGAGCTCTACAAGACCTTCAAAGAAGATCTCATTCTAATTCTTCTCAAAGTATTCCAGGAAATAGAAAAAGAAGGTGCCCTACCAAACTCATTCTATGAAGCTAATATCACCTTCATACCCAAACCAGGAAAAGACACATCAAGGAAAGAAAATTTTAGGCCAATATCCTTGATGAACATAGATGCAAAGATCCTTAACAAAATATTGGCAAACCGTATCCAAAAGCATATTAAGAAAACCGTGCACCACGATCAAGCGGGGTTCATCCCTGGAATGCAAGAATGGTTTAACATCCATAAATCAGTAAATGTAATCCATCCTGTCAATAGACTTAAGGATAAGAATCATATGGTTATTTCACTTGACGTGGAAAAAGTGTTCGACAAAATACAACACCCCTTCATGCTCAAAACACTAGAAAAAATAGGGATAGTAGGAACATACCTGAACATTGTAAAGGCTATTTATGCTAAGCCCATGGCCAACATCATTCTTAATGGAAAAAAACTGGAACCATTCCCTTTAAAAACAGGAACAAGACAAGGATGTCCTCTTTCACCACTTCTATTCAACATTGTCCTCAAAACTCTAGCCAGAGCAATTAGGCAGACTAAAGAAATTAAAGGAATACAAATAGGAAAAGAGGAACTTAAGCTGTCACTATTTGCTGGTGACATGATTCTTTATTTAGAGGATCCAAAAAACCTCCTCCAGAAAACGTCTAGACCTCATCAATGAATTCAGCAAAACAGCAGGCTATAAAATCAACACGCATAAATCTAAAGCATTTTTATACGCAAGTGATGGAACAGTTGAAAGGGAGATGAGGAAAACAACTCCATTTGCAATAGCCTCCAAAAAAATAAAATACTTGGGCATCAATCTAACCAAAGAGGTAAAAGATCTCTACAATGAAAACTTCAAAACATTGAAGAAAGAAATTGAGGAAGACCTCAGAAGATGGAAAGATCTCCCATGTTCTTGGATAGGCAGAATTAATATTGTCAAAATGGCCATACTACCAAAAGTGCTATACAGATTCAATGCAATTCCAAGTAAAATCCTAATGATATACCTTACAGAAATAGAGCAAGCAATTATGAAATTCATCTGGAAGAATAAGAAACCCAGAATAGCTAAAATAATCCTTAGCAAGAAGAATGAAGCAGGGGGTATCGCAATACCAGAACTTCAACTCTACTACAAAGCAACAATAACAAAAACGGCATGGTATTGGCACCAAAACAGACAGGTAGATCAATGGTACAGAACAGAGGACATGGACACAAACCCATATAAATACAATTTTCTCATACTAGACAAAGGTGCCAAAAATATGCAATGGAGAAAAGATAGCCTCTTCAACAAATGGTGCTGGGAAAACTGGAAATCCATATGCAACAGAATGAAACTAAACCCATATCTCTCACCATGCACGAAACTAAACTCAAAATGGATTAAGGACCTTGGAATCAGACCAGAGACCCTGCAGATTATAGAAGAAAAAGTAGGTCCAAATCTTCACCTTGTTGGTCTAGGATCAGACTTCCTTAACAGGACTCCCATAGCACAAAAAATAAAAGCAAGAATCAATAACTGGGATAGATTCAAACTAAACAACTTTCTCTCAGCAAAGGAAACTATCAGCAATGCGAAGAGAGAGCCTACAGAGTGGGAGAATATCTTTGCCACTCATACTTCAGATAGAGCACTAATTTCCAGAATCTATAAAGAACTCAAAAAACTGTACACAAAGAATACAAATAACCCAATCAACAAATGGGCTAAGGATATGAACAGACACTTCACAGAAGATCTATAAGCAATCAACAAACATATGAAAAAATGTTCACCATCTTTAGTAATAAGAGAAATGCAAATCAAAACTACACTAAGATTCCATCTCACCCCAATTAGAATGGCAATTATCAAGAATACAAGCAACAATAGGTGTTGGAGAGGATGTGGGGAAAAAGGTACACTCATACATTGCTGGTGGAGCTGAAGATTAGTGCAGCCACTCTGGAAAGCAGTGTGGAGATTCCTTAGAAAACTTGGAATGGACCCACCATTTGACCCAGCTCTCCCACTCCTCGGCCTATACCCAAAGGACTTAAAATCAGCATACTACAGAGATACAGCCACATCAATGTTCACAGCTGCTCAATTCACAGTAGCCAGACTGTGAAACCAGCCTAGATGTCCTTCATTGATGAGTGGAGATTATACACACACACACACACACACACACACACACACAGAGTGGTATACATATACAAGATATATATATACAATGGTATATACATACACAATGGAATATTACTCAGCTATAAAGAATAAAATTATGGCATTTGCAGGCAAATGGATGAAATTGGAGAATATCATGCTTAGTGAGATAAGCCAATCTCAAAAATCCAAAAGACGAATCATCTCACTGATAAGCAGATGATGACACATAATGGGGGGGGTGGGAGGGGGGCAAGAATGGAGGAAAGAGGGACTGCATAGAGGGAAAAGAGGGGTGGAAGAGGTGGGGAGGAAGGAAAAATAACAGAATGAATCAAACCTCATTACCCTAGGTGAATGTATGATTACGCAAATGGTATGCTGTTACTCCATGTACAAACAGAAACAACATGTATCCATTTGTTTACAATAAAAATAAATTAAAAAAAAAAAAAAAAAACTTACTCCTGTCACTCGAGCAATTTTGAACATTCCATAAGCATAGAGCTCAATAAATCCAGAACTTCCTCCAAGGACAAGAATATTCAGCCTAATTAAAAATAATGCAAAGAGATAATTCAGTTTTTAAACCAGAAAACAGGGCTACTGTTCTCATATAGTCCATATGCTAACACTCTCCTGCACAGAGAACAAAAACAACAGACAAATCCACTACCACTCAAGATTCAATCACGTCAAGGCTATTCCTTATTTATTTATTTTTTTTTCAAAAGAACGATATAAATTTCCAGTGTAGGCTATAAGAAAAACCGGTTTATAGTAAAATAAATATTAAGAATTGTATTTATATGCAATCAATAACAAAACAATCCTTTTTTAGCTAATATAGCATGTCATCAGTTTTATCATTGATAGACCCTACACTAAAAATAACAGATATTAACATCTACATATTGTTCGGTGGTATTAATATCAACAATGAAATAATATGACAAAGGACTTGCTTGAAACTTTTGAAAACTGACTCAAATATGAAATATCAACAATCAGACTTAGTAAGATATCTGCAATACTTACCTGACATCTCCCAAGAGCTTTATAATTTCATCAGAATTTTCTTCACTAAAATACAAAAATAAATTTGGTCATCTTTCAACTATATTTTTCAAATAATAAAATATTACCTTACTTGAAAATGAAAAAGGTTGATCTTACCTAAATATTTTTGAGGTATTGCTATAACTGGGGGAAACAAATAAAAAATTCTTATTAGAAATATACATTTTTTTAATGCATAAGAAAATTGTCATAGTGTTAAAAGTAGAAGACAGAGAAATGTGCAAGATTAATTCCAAAGAAATAAAACTATGATACTCACTTTTTTGGCAACGTGGGCAGCTTAGGTAAGAGAAGATTTGATTCATCCTCAGCATTATAAAATGATGTTAACACACTAAAAAGGAAGAAAAACCAAGCATTACAAAAACATCAGTTTACTTCTCTTTCCACTAAAAATGTACATTTTTTTGTACATTTTTTTAAAGACTACCAGTTTTATAAAAATTATCAAGATGCCACAAATATCTTTTCATTGTAAATAGTCATTCTAATAATCACAAATGAGAAACACAAAAGTAGGAATTTGTTATTTTTGCAAAATAAATCAGACTACATATTTCACATTTATAGGAATGAATAATAAGAAGCAATTTCTCCACATGATATGCTTCCAAGTACTTTCAATAATCAGACACCAAGAATTTATGATTTCTTAACTCTCACATAAGAAACCATACTACACATACAAGTATTAGAATAATTTTAAAGAACATTTCAATCATCCTATCATTTGATTACTGGTTTATGGCTTACCTACACTGGGGGTTATAACCCAGCAAGCATGAGACAATACTATGAATTTTGAAATAGTCTTATTTATCCCCTCTTCTTTCTCAAGTCTACCTCAGAATAAAGTTGGAAATAAATGAGTGAACAAGTGAAACAGGTGAGTTGGGGTGACCTGCAAAGTATTTTTTCCCACTTTGACACAAAGTAGCTGTCCTGAGAGATACCAGAATTTCCACATAACATTTCTAAACTGTTTGTAGATACCGTGTTAGGAATACACTTGGCAGGTAACTGGGCTGGGACGTGAACTGCATGGCATGCTCTGCTCCTTTCACTTTGTAGAAAGTCACACAACCATTTGCAATTCTCAATAGTCAGGATTTACAACTCATTTGATATTAGCTTAGTGAAAATTCAAAAGGAAAAGCTAATGGAAAGAAAAACAATTTTCTTTCTTTTTTTTTAACATTAGTCAAACTCACTGACCCTTAAGTCCACCTTCACTGCAAGCCTGGTACATTGCTTCACTGAACACACTAAGGCAAAACTACCTTCACAAAACAAATATAAAGACTACGGGCACAGAAAGAACCTGCTCAGTCTCACAACAGAAGGCTCAACGTAGCACTTTTCATGCCCCAAGAATATTTACTAAGACACAAAAGACAAAGTTTTAGGCAAAAAAAAAGTGAAATAGAAAACAGAATCTCGATTTCTTATTTAGTAATTTTAATTAATGTTACGTGAAAATATAAATCATTGATATAAACTACTAAAAATGACTGAAGAGCTAAATCTTGACCATCCAAGCACTGTTGCTCCAATAAGATTATTTTAGAAGAAAAAATATCAGTATTAAAGCATTTTATCTTGATAAACTCAAAACCAATTCATTTATTTATTTTATTTGCATATTTAATTCTATATATGTATGTATTCATGTATTTATTTATTTATTTATTTAGGTACTGGGGATTAACCCACCCCTTTTTAAGATAGGGCCAGCCTCAATCTCATGATCCTCCTACCTCAACTCCTGAGTCGCTGGGATTACAGGAGTGCACCACCACACTTGGCATAAAACCAAAATTTAAATGCAATGTACAATGAACACTCAGACAATCGTTTCCATTTCAAAACATGAAATTTCCTGGGTCTGCTCTTATGACTAATGGTAATGTACTTTTCTGAGTACTGTACCTGCTTTCTACAGTCACTTCCATCCAATGCATACAAGAAACTGGAGCCTCCACAGAAAAAGAATGCAAGCTTTCAGGTTTTTCTACATCACACAAAATAATTTTCTTGGTGTCAGCAAGAGCGAAGGCCAAAACTGAAGGAAAAAAAAAAAAAATCCAAATAAATTATGTAACATAAAATAAAAAAAAAATAAATAAATTATGTAACATTTGCAAAACATAAATAAACTACTTCGCTCATGCCCAGTTTTACTATTTTAAACACATCCTAAACTTAGAAATTATTTTAAACATTAAAGAGATCTTTGCACATACATTATCATCAAGTTTATTTTCAAGTGCTCAAATTTCACAATCTACTAGTTTCTCACATATTGTACTTAACATCTTAAACATTAAAAACTCTGGACTGAAACCTTACTGCCAAGCAGAAAATATGAAACAGATCTTAATAGAGAATTAACTTATCACCAAGATATATGGGTCCTATAAACATGTCCAAAAGTTAGGAAGTGACTCCATCTGCTATGTTCTTGAAAAGTCTTTTTCTTTATGTGTCAAACCCAGAACAAGAAATAAGGCCACTGAATACTGATGAGTTTTCCTCCTTTGACTGTGGCTGAATAATTTCTTAGTATAGTTTCTCTACATAAGTCATCATTACTATTTTCCTAACATGTCCAATTTAAGAATTTCTAAACAGGGAGCAATGACATTTCACTGCATACCACTACACACGACTCTGCTGGATGTGGGGCAAAAAAAAAAAGAAAAAAGTAAAACTATCTTGAAATGATCTTGATGTAACAAAAAACATATTTTACTGTCCAAAAACATGAAATGTACTTTGTAGATGATAAACTCATCTACTTAAACACATTTCCACACGCTGGCTTTCCTTATTTACCTTTGAGATCCTGTTTTTGGATAAGCAGTAGTGTCTTGAAGACCTCAAGGTCCTCAAATTTTAGGACCCTGGGTGTTAGCTCAGAGGTGCAGTGCTTGACTAGCAGGTGCAAGGCCTGAGCTTGATCCTCGACATGGCCAAAAAGCAAAACGAGCAAAACAAAACTACAACAGGAGTCCCCTAATTTTACACATATTCTATATATATTCTGAGCAAAATGGGTATATGAATGAATATGGTATTTTAAAAGTATTTGAAAGTTCTTCCCAGTGTTCAGAATGTTTATATAGCATTGCTTATAAAAGTCAAAAACTGGAAATGATCTAATTGTCCATCAAAAGGGATATATTTAGTAAATTATATAATGAATTAGTACATAGTCACTTAACATCAATGTGGTAAATTTATTCACACTGAGTCAAAAATGAAAGAAAAAAAATCACATAGCAAAACAGCATGCATCGAATAACTTCTTTTGCTAAAACACCACATACAGATTTCTATATGTATGTATTTTATCAGGAAATATCAGAAAAGTGTTCACCAATTGCTAAGTAGTAGGCTTTCAGGGAATTTTTAGTATTTATATTTATTTAGGGAAAAAAAACAATGAAGAGCACATATCATTTATTTCATAAAAATTATATACTTTCTTCCTAAAACACCAGTAATACAGAGGAACTGTAAGCTTTAGGATTTATAGCATTTTACTGTACAGACTACATGTGTACAACAGCTCATATAAGGACTGTTGCTATAAAATAACACATGGAAGAAGAGTTCAGGAATCAGAAGAAGAGTTCAGGAATCAGAAGAAGAGTTCAGGAATCAGAGCCATACCCAAACTACAAAAAAAAGGCACCAAGAGAAAAAAGACCATAAGAACTAGAAGAAATGGAGTCAGAAACAATGGTCTTTTAGATGCACAGAGACTATTTATGAACCATACATTTGGTGCTAAAATATATTTTTGGGAGAAAAAGGCCAAGATGGCACTTAACTGTGCCAGGTGTTGCTTTGGTCAAATGGTGCAGCGCAAGAACAAAAAGGAAAGAACAAAACCAAAGTATTTTGTATATTCCATTAGATCTCACTTCAAAGCATCTTTGCCAGAGTTTTCTCTGCCAAGAAACAAGATGGTAAAATTCACCTGAGTTCTACAAAAAATTGTTAAGGCATTCTTAAAAAAAAAAAAAAACAAAACAAAAAACTCCAAACTCATAATTCTAATGTACACTAAGAACAATTAATTCTTTCTGAAATAAGCATTTTTTAACAGAATAAGCTTTTTTTTTTAAATGAAAATAAGAAATTATTTTTTATAATATTATCATTACGTTTGCCATCTGGTCTCCAAGCCAGACAGGTTACTTCCTTTCCTGTATTTTCATTTGGTGGAAAACTCCAAACACGATGAAAACTTGCAAGTCGATGAAGTAAAACCTAAGATAAAACAGACAAAATGTCAGAATTAAAACTCTATTTCTAAAAACAAAAGCTTGACCCCGCCCATAAGACTTAAAAAACTTATCATCTCTTGAGTAAAATATTTAACTAAGACAAGTGTCCAAATGAACATAAGGCATTTTGAAAGAAAAGGGTGAGGTAAGAATTTCAATTTAACTCTGTACTTACACATATTTTTATCTTTTCTATCAACAGATATACCTTTTAGAAAGGAATAAAAAAACCATCCAAGAAGAAGATAATAACAACAACAAAAAAGAAACAAAGAACATAAATAGCACTTAAAAGGTAGCTGTGAAACAGTAAAATAATTAAGCCTGGGATCAGATAACGTGGCATCTAATTCCGGTTGTGCCCCTTCCTAGCCAGGGATCTTGGATAAGTCTCTTCCCCACTCTACTTTTCCATTTTCACACCAGTAAGGTCAATATCATGACCCAGGGTCCCTTGTGCCTCAAAACTAAACCTGTCCTTACTCGAGCCTCTATATAACCATTGAAAATAAAGAAGGAAAGTCTCAGGACTGCATGTGTTCCTGAAAAGCACCCTCCCCACCTCCTTCGTCCCCACACACGCAGCCTCACTAGTCTCCTGCCTTCCCTCACAGGTCAGAATGCCCTTCATTCCTGATAATACCAGTCACCACTGAGAACCTAGGACTCCCAAGGAATTGCTCACCCCCTGGACTTGATCCTTTTCGGAAGTCATCTCCGCTAGTCCTTACGTCTGAAACCCTCTCTCCATGCACTCTGGAATTCATGGTCAATTGGTCATCTTCGGACACCCTCTATCTTCATCCTTTTCTCTGAAATGTGCCTCTCACCTGAGGCCTCTGCTTCCCAGTAACACTGCGGCTGGTGGCTATTTTGTATCCCAAGTCCTCTATACTTTTACTAAGGGGCTAGGAGATGAAGAGGTGTCCTCCTCAATTCTCGATACCATTTCTGGATGATTTCTCTAAAATCCCCACACATATGCCAGACCCCTAACCCATTCCCCTCATTCCTTAAAGATTTGGTCTCCTGACTCACTCACACTTTCCAAAATTACTCATTATTACTTTTGGTGACAGTAATCAACTACCTCTCTCCCACAGCTATTCCAAGGGTCATGCCTTGGGCCTGGTCCCTACCAACAGTTCACAATGCTGCCAAAATCCATTTCAATCCTTCATTCCCACTTCCCATCCACTGCCTCTTTCTTTCCAGCTGATCTCACTAAGATCCAACTCTAATTCCTCAGCCTCGTCAGGGCATAGAATCCTTTGATTCTACCACCTATTCAATGTCCCTCATCCCCAACATACCCTCACTTGCGTCCCCAATCAGGTTCGAATCCAAGGTTCATCACTACAGTCGCTGGTGTTGCACCTAACATCTACTCCTTTGCATCTCTTTGTCACACTTGCAAAACAATAATCTCGCTTAAACCCAACTATGCCTGCATCCACAGAGCCAAACAGAATGAAGAAACACATACAACTACACTCACTGGTTCCTCAAATTACTAGGCCACTAACCTCATACGGTTCTTAATATTGATGAGCAATCTTATTAGGTTTCCCAGGTCCACCTGTCTTGTCAGTTTTACCTCTTCTCTCTCTCCTCCCAATTTACTTTTCAATACTCACTCAGACGATGTGCTTTACTGCTACAGAGAAAATGGAAGCAACCGTGCCCACTATCACATACCTAATCTGATTGCTCTGATGTCCCAATATCTATCTTCCCTCCTACTGCCATGGCTGTATAACATGTAAAGCTCTCTAGAGCCATGACAGAGTTCCAAAGCACCCTGGCAGAAGAGAGACTAAAGATTCATGGAGAGCCCCAAGAAACTAGACATCATACTGATATATTGAGTCAGGGCAGATAGTGTGGTAATGCAGTTTTGCAGGCTGCTGTTTCCCCAGCTGCTAGGATTTCCTTACCACCTAGTTTTCAACTTGGCTACACATGACGCAACTCTATCTGGTCAGTATTAAGAAAACTGTCAAAAGGCCAAAGGAGGAAAGATGCACAAGTGAAGGTTTCCTTACAAAATGGCTGCTAAATAATACTACCTTTCAGTAGCATATTGGCTACAGTCAGGTTACACAAAATAAAGCGTAATATAAATGACTAGAAATGCTGACAACGTTCACACACTGTCAGGAATCCAGTGAGGCACCACTTTTTTCCAATTTAAAGGTACCATCAAGTGGAAAGTGGCTATCCAACCCAGGCAAAAACGGCTGGACAACAGGACATAAATCCTTAAAATCTTCCCTACTGGTAGCTACACCATGCATATCTACAGTAAGACTTGACAAAATTTCATCTTTATTCTGCCATTAAACTGAAAAAAGAGTCAGGGCAGGGTTCAAGAATCTACCCACCTCCTCGCTCCTGAGTGGCACATCATGCATGGGCTTTTCAAGAAACAAATCAATGAACGGGGGCGACTTGAGCATGCAGGGCTGTGTAGCTGCAGAAGGCTCTGAGAAAACTTCTTATGACCCGAACATACAGGAAACTGGCATATAAATCGTTTTTGGCAGATACACTTTCACTACTTAAAAGTTTACCGCGGTCTTGGGAAGCAGGGGCGGGGCAGGCAGGTGGGCCGCCATGCCCGCAGGAGGGGAAACTGACACTCGAGCAGTCTGGCCCACCGGCGCGGGCGCGGGTGCGGCTGGGCCCAGCCCAGGCGGGCTCCTCGCCGGTTCACTTACCTCGCCCGCTGTGTTGGCTAAAGCAATAAGATCCCGCTTGGGCGACCAGACCAGGAAAATGATCTCCTGGGGCAGCTGCTTCTCTCCCACCACCCGGAAGGATGGGAAACAGGTCGGGAAACGCAACATTGGGGCGGCCCTGCAACCAGACCCCACTCGGAGGCCGGCAGAGCCCTCGGCACCGGCCTTGGGCGAAAAGTCGTGACCCCCACGATCCCTACCAGAGCAGCCCTGCTCGGCCAACGCGGCCCAGCACCCAGTCCCTCTCCCCCTGCCGGCCGCGCGCTGCACCCTCAGCTCCGCCCCGCCGCTCGCTTCGGAAACTTCCGGCGCCGGGGCGTCCTCGCGAGAGGAGAGAGGTGGCGCGCAGGCGGGGCGGGCGTGGGGCTGGGCCGCGTGCTGATGGGCGTGCCTGGGGGAGGAGCTGGCGGCGGCCAGCAGCGCCAGGGCGAGAATGGGGGCGTGGCGAGAGCGGGCTCGGGGCGGAGCTGGCAGGGGGCGTGTCCCTCGGGCAGCCCGCCAGTCTTAAGGTAGGGTGTACACTTGTGTGAGGGCACGCTTTCAGGTCTTTTCAGTCTGTAGTAATTCACTGCTGTAGGGAAAAAGATCGTCAAAGACTTGAGAGCGAGGTCTTAGAGACGCTGTAAACTTTAGATCCAAATCAGCCAGGGGTTCTTTGACAGCTCTTAGTTTTCGGTCCTTAGTTGCTCAGCAGAATTTTAAAAAGCTCCCCATCCAAACAGCATCCCAGATCGACTAAAATACCGAATGAGACCCAGTATTTATTAAAACTCTAGGTAACTCCAGTTTGCAGCTAAGGTTGGGGGAGAGGCTGCTTAAACTCCCTGACGTGCAAATAATACTTCGATTCTTCCTCCCATTTAAATATGCACCTCACACGTTACTGGTGTAGCAGCCCACCAAAATAAATGAGGGCTGTGGGATCCCACAGATTATCCTCCAGTTAAGGTTTTACTGTGTAAAACTACGTGGACACGTGAACTCTACCCACAAGGCTCCTAGCCTGGCAGGTACTCCTTTATAAAAAATACAAATTTAAGTGTCAACATGTTCAACAGTTCCCACAGTGATGATCCCTGATGATCCTGCCTAAGAGAATACCATTCCTGATTCCTGAACTTGACATCTATGGTACAAAGTCAACTACCTTTCACTTCACCTTTCAGTAAGTCCAATCTTGCTGCCTTTTCTGAATCTGGCCCTTGAGGAGCAGGTGAGGAAGTAGATTCTTTCAAAAACAAATATTCAAGTAGCTGTTATGTGCCAGGCACTGTTCTTATCTCTGGACTCAATGCCTTCCATGCTCCCTCTCAGATATGGGCTTTGCTACTCTTGCTTTTGCTGCAAACACTTAATATGCCCCCCAAATTCTTCCAGATCCAACCTATCCAAAGTGAAAATGGACTTGCCTTTGTTATTCATGAAAGCATTTTCAGGTGTTGTTTAATGATTTGAGGCAGCAATAGTGGATAATTATATTTCATATAATCATACTATTACAGTGTGGGTCCAATACCCTCCACTTAATGTTCTTATAGAAACTAATGGCCATTTTTCTGGACTTAACCTGAACATGAACCCCATAGAACACATGAAAAGTGACTGTTCAAAGAGGTATCAACACAGTGTTACAAAGAATAGGAGAGAGTATAATTACCTGCACACCAACCTTCAAGGAAGAGTATGGGTTTGCAAGAAGGCATTACAACACGAGAAAAGGTGAACAGCCTTATAGGACAGCCCCTCTGTGTGGTGGGAAACGGCCTCATAGGACAATCTGTGTGTGGTGGGGAAGGAGGATAGGGACCATTACTGGAAATGCTCCAGTGTAGTGATAGGACAAGGGCTGTCAATACAGTTTCCAGCCTTTTCTTTTTTCTCCTTGCCCCATTAAAGAGATTTTGGTTTGTCGGGCACGGTAGCACACACCTGTAATCCCAGTGGCTCGGGAGCCTAAGGCAGGAGGACCAAGAGTTCAAACCCAGCCTCAGCAACTCAGTGAGACCTGTCTCTAATAAAATATAAAAAAGGGCTGGGGATGTGACTCAATGGTTAAGTGCCCCTGGGTTCAATCCCTGGTACCAAAAGAGAGAGAGAGAGAGAGAGAGAGAGAGAGAGAGAGAGAGAGATCTTGGTTTTAGTATTTCTTTGTCTTTCCCTCAGGAGGAAAATAGTGCTTTGTCAAACGTGCTCATTTATACCTCTGTGGCACAGAATCAAAAAGAAAGGAAGTCCAAGACAGAAGCAGCCTTTTTAAGGAAACTAGAGCAGGAGAGTAGAAGTATTTGGAGATGGGGGAGCAAACTAGAAGGGAAAATGGACTCTGTAATTCCATACTCCATATATTCTCCTCTAGCGTTGGGGTAGAGGTGCAAGAACTACCTTTCTAGAAAAAAACTAGGATTTTTCTTGGGTTAGCTCATAACAGTGGCATCTTTTTACACCATGATAGTACAGGAATGAATTTTGAAGGGCTAGGTAGCTGCCAAAAGAAACTGTGAGGGAGGGGAGAGTGTGACAGAACCTGATTATTTAAGGCCTTAGTTCTTAGGACAAGAGCAGAGAGTTCAAATGGAAAGGACTAGAAGTATAAAGACAACAGAATAGTTAAAGGGATGGTGAGGAAGATTCCAGAAACATTCCTGAAGCAGAACTGATTGGTCAGACTGGGGGAATGAAAAGGAAGGGAACACACTTAGGCCGGAGTATCTGGGTGCACAGACTCGGGAAGCAGAGGCCTGGTTGTTGTTAACTGGGGGAGCAGGGGTAGTGGGGCATGGGAGGGAGAAAGAGTAGACTAGAGAAAAGTTCAGGGTGGCCTGTGTTAAGGCAGAGGAGATGTGGCATGGAAATCTGTGATGGCCCCAGCAGCCAGAGAGGCAGATGATGCGGGGAAGTCAGGGTCTGAGTAACGATCTGGGATCCCCACATCCGGGGATGGAATATGGAGTGGTATGGGAGGTGACTAACACAGCCATGTGAAAGGCTATTATTCTGCAGTCATAAAATGGGTGAAACATACAAAATAAACATCTTGAATTTGCTGGAAAGAGAAATAAATGGAATAATTGATGATGGAAGCTCTCTGCTCTACCACAGTTACTTTCGTGGGTGGGGGGAACACCTGATTCAAAATGACAAAAGTGGGGCTGCGGGTGTAGCTCAGTAGTAGATCTCTTGCCTAGTGTGTGTGAAGCCCTGAGTTCTAGTACCCACCACCACGCCCCACCAAAAAAAATCCGGCACAAGTAGGAATTAGAATGTGTGGCCAACATGTAAATTAAAAATCCGGCAGCAGCACAGACTGGAAGGCAGGCTGCATGCAGCAGCCCAAGGCTGGTCCCCTGTCTGGTCACAGGAAGGCTGCAAACAGCAACTGGAGCTACATGCTTCCCCTCTGGAGAGAGAATGAACCCTTCTTGAACGAGGAAACAAAAGTCCTGAGCTCCATTGTGATTAGATCACATATATGACAAGCCTAACCAGAACTAATCACTGCAAGGGTGACAGAATTATGCTGACTGGTTTAGCCTAACAGGAAACTCCTCCCCAAAAGCTCATCCCTCCCCCAAGTCACAATGGGGAAGGTTGGACTGATGCCACCAAAGCAGTTACAATACTCGATGTAATAAACGCAGCTACTCAGAGGGGTAGTTTTAAGTATGAAGTCCATTCTATAAGATGGGAGGTGTCCCGTCTTGACAGAGTGAGTCTACACTGTATGGATTCATATTTTTGTCATCTTTCTCCCACAACCACTACAACTATGTTCTGGGAAAGAAATTCAGGTCCAACTCATGAAGTTGAGTTTGAAGCAGACATTCTCAGAAGAACACAGAACCAGTATTCATGTGTACAGGAAACACATGTGTTAACAGGTAACTGTATGACACATCAACAGCATATTACATCAAAATAAATAAATTACATGTTGAAGATTAACATACAGCAAATGTATATTTATCCTAAGGAAATTAGACAAGTTTGGTTATAAACATGTTCATCATAGGGTTGTTTACAGTAGTAAAAAATATAAACCTAAATGTCTAACCACAGATTTACTTTTCTAGATATAGTAAAACCACCCTGAAGAATACTACTGTTTTTACACATAAATTGATATTCACAACATGTCTGTGAAAAAGCCTGGGTTACAAAACAGTATGTATTTCCAATTCAATATTTTGGGGGGAACTTCCAGCTGAGTCTGTATACCTATATGCAAGAACCTATCTTTGGAAGAAAAGGGAAATGCTAATGGTGATTATCCGTTGGTTGTAGGATTAGAGATCTTTCCATTTCCTCTGACTTACCTGGCTCACATATTAACTGGAAAATTAGTAAAAAAAAAAAAAAAAGTAATTAAAAGTAATTAAAAATGAATCCTCATTAAAGCATGCAAAGTGTTCGGGCTGAGTTTTTTCTCATTTTCTCCCATTCCTGGCATCTCCATTTGCAGATGAACAAACCGGCCTGTCTACTCAGGCTTGGTTTCTCAGAGATCACCTGCTATTATACCTCTGCTCGTCTGCAGTATACCAGGCAACTCAACAGTTTGAGACTCTTGGGACCATCTGCCTAATGGGCTAAACTCAACTCTCTGAGTTCTGAGATATTCTTGCTAACTTTTGGAGCTATTTTCCTCAATCTTGCTGAGTTAACATTTATACAATGCCTGAAATCAAACAGTAGAGATTTTATCTTCACTTTATGCAATGACTTTCTTAGCTGACCCTCAAAGTAATTAAACCTATATCCTAATGTTCCAATTAAAATCACATCAAATAAGTAAAACCAGATTTTCCTTTGTATATTGTAGAAGCTTTCCTTAACCCAGACAAGGTAAGGTATTTATGAACACCTCCTACTACCAGGCAAACGTTAACCTGGATGCCTGCTTCCCATTAACTGAGGTCACATGCAGTGCAGTTGGGACTCTCTGATACCACCATGTGCAAGGCAGAGTTCTAGGAGTCCCAGAAAGCAAACCAATGACACCCACAGGTCCTGCCATCAACAAGCTTCTAACATGAGTAGGGTAAACAAGTCCATAAAGTCATTCTAATATAGGGCAGAACTTAATTACCTTAAAAGAATTATAAAATGAAAACATACAAACACATACATTTTAATTTCATGGGCCAGAGGTGTACTGCTCCCCTGGAAAGACTAATAAGGACATTTGAAAAGAGGCAGCAGCATGTGGGACCCTCTTTAAGCTACGGTTTTATATTTCAGATTAGCCAAATCTCTCTCAGATGCTGAGTATTTTTTAGATTGCTTTGAAGACATCAACTCTAGGGTTTTTCTTCAAGTTACTCCAAAAGCTGAATTACTGTCTAAGTTTAAAGGCTTCCAGATGAGGCTACCAATCTTCCTCCCTGCACATGCCCACATTTAGAACCCCACTGTGTGCTAGCTTCTTAAGTAGCACAGCTGGGGTGCTGAGGCATAAAGTGGTCTATAAAGGGCATTTCCACTCAGTTGGTATTTATAAACACCTCCTACTACCAGGAAAACATATCATATCAGCTCTTAATCCCTCCCAATATTATTTAGGAGGGATTAGGATTTTCCTCTTTTCAGTCTTTAGAAGAAACAGACAAGAGCAAGTCCTCCCACATCTTAGGCATGCCTACCATCTCAAAGACAATTCTATTCTTTCCTCAGATTTTTATTGCGCACCTACAAGGCAATTATTAAGCATTGATAAAGTGCTTACTAACATTGAAAAGCTTAAATCTTTAGGGAAAATAAAGTAGGCAGTACAGAATACTTAGGGGTTCAGAGAAGAAGATACTGGATAGTATCCAGATTCATGAATCCAGAAGTCAGGGCCTGTAGACTCCATAAGATTTCAACGGATGGCCACATTCCAAGCTGGAAGAGTAGTACAGGATGAAAAGAAGGCAGCATGTCACAGAACTAAGTTAGTCTAAGTATTGGACTAATGAAGAAAAAATTGTGAAATCTCATCATTGAGAGCCTAAAAAAGATGACATGGTAATTCACTAAATTTTGTAATTTAAAAAGTAAAATGAAATTTACCTGTATTTATTTATTTAACATGTCCTTTAAAAAAGCTTACAAAGTTTTTATCTGTCAAATTTCAGAGATTTTTTTCCATTGCTGTTTTGAGTAGGTGTCTCAATGTTCAGAGATTAAGTCCTTAAAATTGGTATTAATTGAGTATAAGAACAGAATCACCAAACACCCTAATTCTAGTTTTCTAAGATAACAAATTTTAAGGAACATTATTTCTGATTAGAACCAAGACTTTATTTTCTCAATTCTAAAGTTGTACTTTTTCTGCATTTCAATATTCCTAAAATCAGAAAATCTAAAACATTAATACGTATAATTAATAGAATAATGTTTCTTTTTTCCCCCAGGAAAGCCATGATAATTTTTTTTTTTTTTTCCTATTTTGGAGATGCGGGTCATGAAACATTGCCCAGGATGGCCTCCAGCTCCTGAATTCAAGTAGTCCTCCTTCCTCTGCCTCCCAAGTAACTAGGTAGAACCACATGCACTTGCTATTGCACCAGGCTTCAATGGTGTTTTACCATTGATATTATCTTAAAATTAAAGACTATGGAGATGAAAATAACTACTGATCATAAGAACCCAACTGCTCAGTGCTCACGTATATATGAGTTTCAGAGGAGAATTCAACTATTTTACCAACATACAGCGAACACCATAAAAGTCAGGTGATATCCCTATCCAGGCTTGAATCAGAAAGGAGAACTCACAATGACTTTACAAAGTTTATGTCTCATCCAATAATCTCCAGGCCTGCCTTTCCTATCATCACAGCAATCACACACCAAAGGGAACAAGATGGGGTTAGGAGTGTAGTTCAGTGGTAGAAGGCTTGTCTAGCATACACAGGGGCCTGGGCTCATCCCCAGCACTGCAAAGGGTCAGGAGTGCAAAGAAGAATTCTCAGATGCTTATTAAGTCCCAGAGTTTAACTCATATTTTGAGGTTGCCTGATATATACCACTACCCTACTGCTCTGGACCATGCCTGAGTATTTCACATCATGCATTAAACAGTACTACTTATCTAAAAGTAAAATATCAGACAGGGTGCAGTACTCAGAGGGCTTGAGCTAACTCAAAGTAAAGATGCCTTCAAATCAGATCTAAAGCAGTTGTTTAGGAATAAGTCATTAAGCAAATATAAGTCATTCAAAACTATTCCACCTTAAGGAGATAATAGCAAATAATTGCAGAGAAATGAGGAGGTGAACTGTTTGTTCTTGAGTTCAAATGGCTCCCTTCAGAGCTATGCCACTCGACCAGCAGATGCCACTAAATCCCAGGATCATTCTTCATCTGTTGACAGAACTTGTCAATGACTGAGGAAAAACTGAGAGCCAGGCACATATGTCTTATTTAACTTAATCACAAAACAAGCCTGACTAAGGTACAGTGACACACACTTGTAATCCCAGCAACTCGGAAGACAGAGGCAGGAGGACTGCAAGTTCAGGGCCAGCCTTAGCAACTTAGAGAGAACCTGTCTGAAAATAAAAAATAAAAAGGACCAGGGCTGTAGCTCAGTGGTAGAGTGCCCTGGGTTCAATCTTCAGTACACTGGCAGCAGCAGCGGGTGGGGGATCCCAAACCTGAGTTATACTGAGTTATAGCTATTATGCTCCACACTACAATAACTAAGAAAGTGGAGTTTTTTTTGAGGGTGAGTGACTTGGTCACAGCCATGCAGCCAGAAGTGTTCATCAAGAAGACAAGAGTGAGGATTTTAATCACAATGCTGCCTTCTGCTACCAACCATTTTTACAAAGAGACAAACTTACAGCATAGGTTAAAAAACATTGAAGTGACAGCAAGTCATGGTTCTAAAAATCTCATTCATCAAACATTTAACTGAGTCTGTGCCATCAAGGACAACTACAAAAAGTACTGGAAAAATAAATATTTAATAATAATATCATTATGATCTTTATAGCTGTAGAGTGCCCTTGCAAAAATCCTTTCCATCATCAGATTCAAATGAAAAATAATTGTAAATTGTACTTTTCTTTGCAAGAGGGGTTAAACCACTGGTTAAAATACAAAATTTTTCATGTCTAAATGAACACACTTTTATGTTCAATGTAAAGAAAACTTTATAGTTTTTTACTTTTACTTTTTTCTGAGATCATCTGCAAAAGAATGCTGAATGCCCATTTTTAAGGCAAAGGAGGCTAAAATAATAAGATTGGGAGAGATTTAAAAGGGAAAATGGCATGCAGAGAGAGCCAGTAAACCAGCTCAGGATGGACCAACTCCCCAGGTCTCCAGAGAGGCAGAGGAGGGAAGGAGAAGCCAGCAAATGCCACCTGCCTATTATTGAGCTTAGAAAGGTGCATACCTTTGAAAGCAACTAAATTTAAGTCCAGTGTGGCACTTGCAGAAAATGGCATCAAAGGTTGGACTATAAATCTTTCTTATTCTCAAGTCACTGGACATTTAAGAGCAAAGATATTGATGGGCTCCTTCCCGCCTCTTCTTTTTCCTTGTAACAGATGCATGATTCATGGACTGTCCTTTCCTGCTCTCCATTTTCATCTTATTACTTCTTCTTTGCTTCTGCTTTCTGACAGCTCTGAAAAACAAGGAGCTAAATTATTTTATAGAATGAGCACAGTGAATTATGTAATTATGTTGAAGTTTAATTAACTAGCTAACCAAATAGGAAAATAGAAGGGAAAGGATTTGCTGTATCGAAAGCATAAATCCTCAATATCCTAACCATAACAACAAAGAAAGAGAGGCCTGACCATGCAAAATGCCTGAGAAAAGACATTTCTTTAAAAGATGACGACTACAGATTTAGAACAAGCTATTTGGGACAAACACACCACAGAGGTAAATAACCACACCAATGAGTGAGTTTGTTTTTCGGCTTTTGTTTTTTTTGGTGGTCTATACTGCTCAACTCAGCACTTCAATCTCCAAATCCCTGAATTATACTTTTTAGGACAGGGATTAATACATGTGGCATTAGCAGAGGTAGAAAAATGAAAGAGCACCATGGAAAACTGGACATTTGAAAGGGCCTATTTTTATAAGCCCTGCAGCTAATGTTCCTTTCCTCTGTAGGTGTAGAAGTCCCGACAAGTGCCATGCAGGAGGTCCACCTTCTGTGCTCCCTATCTTCTCCAAGACAAGCTTCAAAATGAACAGGCTAGAACTTACTTCACCCTCTCGAAACACTACACCACATCCAGGCATAGTGGTGCACACCTATAATCCCAGTGGCTTGGGAGGCTGAGGCAGAAGGATCTCAAGTTCAAAGCCAGTCTCAGGAAAGCAAGGCGCTAAGTAACTCAGTGAGACCCTGTCTCTAAATAAAAAAGCAAAATAGGGCTGGGGGTGTGGCTCAGTGGTGAGTGCCCCTGAGTTCAATCTCCAGTACCCTCAAAACAACAACAACAAACACTATACCACATCAGACAGGGGTATAATGGTGCGGGAGGCTGAGGCAGGAGGATCACAAGTTCAAAGCCAGTCTCGGTAATTTAGCGAGACCCTAAGCAACTTAGTGAGACCCTGACTCTAAACAGAAAATATAAAAAAGATTGGGGATGTGGCTCAATGGTTAAGCGCCACTATGTTCAATGCCTGATATCCAAAAAAAAAAAAAAAAAGATCCTGGTGTTCTCTAAACTAAGTTACACACCATCTGTGGCTAGAAAAGATTATTGGTGCATTCACTCAATGTCTCCAGGCTAGCAAAATCATGCTGTTTATCACATCAAGAACCAAGGAATGGGCTAACACTAACAGCACGGGCACACACACACAGGAACTCCCCCAGCTACCCAGGAATGTCAACCATTAGAGTCTACCTCTCATATGCCACAACAAACTCCACCCCTCTTGGTCTTCCCAGGACAAAATCTGGGAGAAGAGCTTCATCAATCCTCTAATGGGTCAAACTCAGGCCTCGCTTTTTGTTCAATCAGCACGCTGTTGGGAATATAAAACTGAATGGCTGTAAACTTTGACTTCAAGGAGCTAGGAAGGAAACTGAGCGAGGCATATGTCATCCTTCCCAAAGTACTTTTAGGTGAAGAAATTGAGGCTTTGAAGTCCTATATCATCCAAAGAGGAAACAGCAGGGCCAAATAATTCCAGAACCTGTGCTCTTAATCACCTTCATACTATATACTCTAAGTTACTGAAATAAAATGTTAACCATATAGTAGTCACTCAATAAATACTGGCTATTATTTCATTATTCCATTATGTGGAATTTTGTTTGACAACTTTATGTTTTTCCACATTTAGATTCTGCACTATGGACTGGGATACCTCATCAGTTCAAAATAAAAAACCCTTATAAATCTCTTCCCCAGCCATCTTTTTTAAGTAGGATAATTTCCTGACAAGTAATGATTTAGCAAATTTAATGAAGTAAAGTGTTATATCTAATAGCAAAGTCAATGAAGCCATGTGTTCCTATATGCAAAATTTAAATTTCTCTTCAGTTCATCTACCCATAAGTAAAATGAAAAATGAACCAGATCTCACTTGGGGATACAGTAAACAAAACCAGAAGGAAAATATTTACAAATATTCATTTGAATGTAAATAAATGAAACTTTCCAGAGATAAAGTCTTAAAACTGTGATGAACTGATTTGAGAATAATCACTTAACTGTTTTATTTTACCTTAAAATTAAATTGACCTAGTATCTGTCCTCTAAATGCAAGAATTTATGTAACTGATAAAACGAGTTTTAACCACAAGAGGGAGCCAACACCATTCCAGTTCACACCTAAAAGAAAATTACCACTAAGGAGAAACAAAACTTAAGAGTTGTAAAGAGCACAAGTTTGAAAGACCTTTTATGACATACGCGATAAAAAGGCTATTAAAATTATTTTTTACTATTATGATGAAAACATAATTCTGCCTTGCCAATTTCATTATTAACATTTTTTGAAAGCAATAACACTCTTAGGAGAGAAGAAAGTAATACTACTTAAGAATTATCAGGGAAACCACATCAAGGGACTTGCTCTTGGAATTAGAATTGATAAAACCTAATACTGAAATATACTAGATGATTCCTCACAATGAAAACAACATGTTACTATCAAATACACTAGCTATTTAAGAAGCAACAAAGAGCCTACAGTTACCAAAATGTCAACTCAGTTTCCATGTATCTTAAGTTCTCAGAATTAAAGGATGAACCTGTCGCTCCTATTTCTACCCCAAATTACACTATAAATGATACAATAATCCCAGACTAAAAGTCAAAGGTTTCTAGGGAAAAACAGAAGATTCATTTAATTTTTTTTTTTCTACTTCTACTTTGGTCTATTTAGTGAAAATAATTAAACTTATGAAGAGGCGATTTAAATAGTAGGCAGAATTCAAGTGGCTGAATCTTTTCCAGCCAGGTGTGGTGGCATAAATCTGTAATTCCAACTACTGGGGAAGCTAAATTAAGAGGTCTGAAAGTTCAAGGTCAGCCTCAGCAACTTAGCAAGATTCTGTCTCATAATAAAAACCTAAGGAGAACTGGGGAAGTAAGTTCAATGGTAGAGCCTATGGTTTTCAGTACCAAAAAAACCACTAATTTCCACTGGAAGAAAATAAATTTAAAAAACAAGTAGAAAAAAATGATTATCATAAATAATTACTACAGCATCAGATATTGGTAATACTAATCTAAAGGCTTTTCATCACAAATCATATGAAATAGTTCAAAATTTTTATCTTAATTTTGACATAACGTTAAACCTGGCTATCTGGTAACCTACAACTAAAAACAGTGAGTTTTTGTTGTCGTTGCTTTTAAAAAATTAATAAAACAAGAAGACTTAATCCCTATCACCTCTTTTAGTTTAAAACAAAAAGTATAATCATTCCCCATTGAAATAATAGTAGTTTTTCTAAATAGGTACTGCACTGGTATAACTTTTGCTCTGAGTTATAATCAATAAGAAATAATGGTGGGAAGAGTGAAAATAATCACAGGAAAATATAGTAATAAAAAATTTAAATATTTAGGTATTAAGCATGTCTCAATATATTCCTTGAAATTGGGTGTAATTTAAAGAAATAACTTCATTTCCCACTGCGTGGAATTAAATGAAATGCCTCCTGAAAATGCCTTCTCCCTTTCTGCCATGGTGTGTCTATATGGGACCTGTCCCTCCAAGCCTGATCTACACAGCATGTCCTTCCGTAATGCCTGAACTCTCATTTCAAAATTATGATTCCACATGAACCACAGCTGTGAAATCACCTCCACCTCGTGTTTGGTTCTTTTTGTGTTTAACCTGTAAAGTCGAGAGCTCCCTGAAAGCAACCTCTCAGACTTCTAGGCATCCTCCCTCCCACATATTTGTGAACAACGTGTCATGGCAACAATAACAAGATAGCACTTTGAATTCTCTGGATGCCCGCACTTTTGTAGATTGTTCCATACAAAGCGCACAAAGAAATTTTTTTCTAGTAATAAAAAAATTCAACTAACTTGTTAGCTTTCTTACAGGTGCCAATGTTAGGACAAGTACTGCGTTTGTGGTCTAATTCACCACAAATAAAGCAGCCATCTTTCGTGCCCTCACAAGAATGATCTGGAACAGCACAGTGATTGCAAATGCTACAGTGGATCCAGGCTGTAAAATAAAAACTGAATTTTAGAAGAAGTTCATTCACAGTAACTTTTCATTTTATTGACTTTTAGGGAAGAATGCTACTAGTAATAGCGTTTATTTCAAATGCTGTATCTGGTTTGCACAGCTAGTTTAATTTGGCTGAAGAAACCAAGGTAAAGAGGTTGGAATCCCACATAAACCAGTTAACTTCTTTTTTTTTTTTTTTTTTTTTTTTTTTTTGTGGTGCTGGGGGATTGAACTCAGGGCCTTGTGCTTGAGAGGCAAGCACTCTACCGACTGAGCTATCTCCCCAGCCCACCAGCTACCTTCTTTCTTTTACAAGGCAACAAATTCAGGCCTTCTTCAAAAGTCATAAGCTGACAGCCAGTCACAATGGTAGCTGGCTGAGCAACACAGTGCCCTACTGAAATCACTCAAGCCAAATGCCACACCGAAACAGGTTAGCAGTCCTCTCTCAATGTAGAACACAAAACATACAGGTTGGTAATTATAAAGATTAAAAAGCAAATAAGTTTCATCAGGTCTCTATGTTAATCACCTTTTCTTTTTAAATGCAATGAAGTAAAACTACTATTTAGATAAAGGAAAAACTGAAGAATGTTTTCAGAGGATCTCAAACACCAAGTCTCAATACTTACAAGGCTTTACACACTTTCTGCAGAGAAAGCAATGGTTCCATTTCCTGCCATCCTACAAAAACAATTTTTAAATTATATTTAATTTGTTATTAAAAATCAAGTTCCACAATTAAAAATTAAAATGTCTTATTAAAATCTATGTAAATTATTCATTCCTTATTTCTCCCCTTCCTGGGCTTCACAATTAAATACTCTGATTTTAATTTATGCATTTCTCTACTCAATTCAAATGCCTCCTTGATGGGCCTCAATTTCCTTAACTGTGAAATTAGGAGATTTATCTAAATGATCTTGAAAATCCACTCCAGTTCAAGCAACCTAATCTGTACAAAGAAGGATTCGTAATGAAAATTTCAAGAAAATTAATGATTCATAATTTTATGTGTCTATACTATATAATCCTTAATGAAATTCATACCTGAGAGCTTTAAGTAACTTACAAAGATAAATTACAGGTTACTATTGGAGTAATAGTGAAACTTTGAAGTAAAATATATCTAGACGAGTACATAAAACACATATGTCTAATTTAAGGCATATTTTAAAGCAACATTGAGAAAACCCACCAGGTCAAGAAGCAGATACCACCAGCACCCAGACCTGCCACCCATGCCCCTTCCCCAGGAACAACACACACTGCCCCAGCCTTTGATATGGTCATTTTCCTGCTCTTTTTACTTTTGTCACTTAGGTGTGCATCTCTTAATAATAAGGTTTTGTATTTTTCCATTTAAAACTCTGTACAATCTGGGTGTAAATATGGATCATTTCTAAACTAATTGAAAATACGTAATCAAAAGTATTACCATAGATAAAAACAAGTAGAGTACAACTAGAATGTACCAACAAAGAAACATGGGGAAAGTAAGTATGGTCGGTAATGACTTTTCTATCACACGTTGGTGTAATACACGTATACCAATGTTCACAGCAGCACAAGTCACAACAGCCAAGTTATGGAATCAGCCTAGGTGCGCATCAACAGACAAATGGATGAAGAAAACGTGGTCTTTATGCCAAATGGAGTTTTACTCAATCACAAAGAAGAATGACATCATGTCATTTGGTGGTAAATGGATGAAACTGGAGAACGTTATGCCAAGTAAATCAAGTCAGATTCAGAAATTCAGGAATCAAATGTTTTCTCTCATATGGAGAAGAGAAAGAAATAAAAAGGTGGGTTGGGGGATCTTACAAAAATAGAAGGGAGACCCATAGAAAAGAGGAAGGGAATCCAATGGAGAGAACAGAAGTACTGAGGAATGAAATCTACCAAAGTATGTTATATCCATGTACAAATACACCACAAGGAATTCCAATTATATATATAATGATAATATACTAAATAAAACAATAACAACAGAAGAGAGATCAGTAGGGCAAGTGGATGGGGAGGGGGGACAGGAGGGAAAAGGAAGGTACTGGGGAAGGAGAATAAGCAAATTATGTGCATGGACAAATATGACATGAATTTATCATTCATAATTATAATGTACCAATTAAAAAACAGAAAAATTTTTTTAAAAAGGAGTACTAGATTAAATAAGCATTAAGAAAAAAATGCACTATATAACAACTATACCTTGGATGTGCAAGAACCACAGTGCTCACAGTGTCGATTCTCAAGAGAGACATACCGTTGACATAGAGGGCAAAATCTAAAGAGAAATGAAACATATGCATACATATATTCATATTCACAGGGTTAGATAAAAGTTTACAAAGCACATGTTCCAAAAGTTGGAGGTAATCAGAATTCAATTCAATATGAAATTATGGACCAAATTTAAAAGCAATAGAAGATAAAGAAATGACTCACTATTGAAAGCATTTCATTGTTTTATTCACACACAACCATATTTTCAGTAACTTGTGAATTTCAAAGTCCTACTGTGATCTTACCTGTACCCTTCTTCAATAGGAAGGATTATTTTGTTGGGTGGAATGTTGGTAAAAATACGCACAGGAGACTGTTTTCGACCTGTCTTTCCATGTTTATAAAGTGCATGATTGTCATAGTCTACCTAGAAAGTTGAAAAAACTTAGTGTGAAAAGAAAATTTGCTCAAATGAGCCAACATTTACTAAGCTTTTCAAACCAATAAATAAACAAGCTAATGCCAAGATACAGGTTAAAACAAAGTATTTAATAAAAAATTCTTAAAAGCAAGAATTTACTTATTAATTAATAACCTACGGAGTTCTGTATGGCAGTAAAATTTCATCATAAAAAAGGTAAAATGTGTTATGATAAATTCATCCGGCAGCCACCTGGTGTTCCAATAAATTCATGTTGTCTAATATTAAAGGAACAATTCTAATCTTTCATCTAACACAAAAGACTTTATAAGAAAGTCTATTACACAATTAAGGCTTTTGTTCTTTAAAAAAACTATGCCTTCAAAGACGTATGCTAGCTTCGTTGGGACTGTGTTCCTGCATGTGAAGTTGGCTAGATGTCAGCTGTCAGTCCAGCAGGTCTCAGGGTGGCCTCTCTGTGACCTCCACTCACAACATGTCCTCCTGCATTCAGGCAGAGCACAGATTCAGGAGTCAGACAGTGGCTCTTCCACTTACTTTGTTATGTGACTTTAGGAATATTTGCGTATTTTCTACCTGTAGAAGAATGTTTTTGGTTCCTGCCTTAAGGTTACTGTGAAGGTTAAATGGGATTATGCATGCAAATACTTAATCTAGTGGCTGACATGAGGTAAAAAGGTGGACAGGAAGAGAGGGGTCCACAACTACAGGTGTTCTCCCCACAAAGACTATTTCAAACACCGCAAGATCCCTAATTCAACTGGCAGTTTCAGATTATCTTAAAAGTTAACTGAAGCTAACAAGCATGATTTCTATCAGTTTCTTGATTCCATCCTCCAGTCTATTATCCACACGATTCTCAATCTGGTTTATGAATCCACTTGGTACTCAATCCATCTTTATTGGCTATTTAATAAATCACAAAAATGTAAGGAACTGATAATGGAGAAGGAGGCCTTTGATGGCAGATTCCTTGGCTCTGTCTAGGGCCTTGCAAGTTTAATGCCAATGCCTACCAAACTTAGATGAGCATATTTAGGAAGGCCCATTATAAGCTTCAGTAGTGGAGGAAGCTAGGTGTTGGATGAGGAGTCCCAAGGGATGATGTGAAAAGCCCCAGGGATTTCTGGATGACTGCCAGCATTGTAAGCCTTAAGTCCAGCCAAACTACAGAAGGCCAGAGGGCTCAGAGGTGGCCTCTACGAAGTGTAGTGTCCTAACAAGGGAAGTAACAGGTAAAACTGTATTTGCAGTCACTACATTTTAAGAGACACATTGATAAAACTCACTCATTTCTATTGAAAATAATGGGATGAACTGGATTTATAGTTTAACAAATTGGGGGTGTTTATTCAGAAAATAGAAGACTGGGAGGGACTGACAGCTATTTTATAACTGAAGGGGCATCATATGGAATAGAAATTAGACTTATCCTTTATTGCCTTGGAAAATAGAAGAAGGACCAATGGTTAGAAGTTAATGGGGAGCATATTTTATCTCAATATGAGAAAATTTTCTAACGATTAGGGCTATTAAATAAATTGAGTTTCCTTGTAAGACTATAGGACTCTGCTCGCTGAAAGCACTCAGGTGAAGCTAGACGACTGCTCGTCAGGAATTCAGCAGAGAGGATCATTACATTGGGAAGTCGGCCCAGGTTACCTCTATGTTTCTTCCCTACTTTCAAAATTCTGGGAACACATGTTAACCTATTACAGGCTAAAATACAAAAATAGATTCTACTTCAAAATCATCTTTAAAAAGTACTGTAAGTACTTTTCAATCTTTTTAAATGATTTAAATTCACAATTTTTTCCTAATGTACTCCATTGTGTATTTGAATATATGGTTCAATAAAGATATTTTGAACATAAATTTATGAATATCATAAGAAAAAAATTCTAAGAGAATCTTATGAACACTTTCAAATGTTGGAAGTAATATTGTGGGAAGGTTTCTAGTACATGGCCAGCCAATGCAATGTAATAGATAGCAGATGGAAGACAGAGAAAAAAAAAAAACAATTTCTTTATGGGTACCCAAGGAGTTAGAGAATGTATGTGTCAGGAAGGTGGCTGATTGCTTGATTTTGCATAACCTAATTGAGATTATTATTATTTTTAAATGTGGGTTTGTTGTGCTAATTAACTATAAACATATGGTATGTAAAATGCATGCTGCTAGGGCAAATTAATGTACCTCTAACATACATCTATATTTCATAGCTTCATCCACACAAATAAACCTCCTGTGGAAGTGCTGTAAAGCAAACACAATTTTGCAAATTGCACATCACTAGTGGTAGAGCTGATACACCATTTTCCCATCATTATCCCTGACATTTCACTCACAATGATGATGAGAGGCATTTTCAAATAGAAAATTTCTCCCACGGAACTGATTAATGTGATGAAGTACTGTATAGAAATGAGGGAAAGCACAAAATCTCTGCAATTCCTAACTTTTAATTTGATCTATGCACAAATATCTTCCGAGGCTGAAACTGGTTACATGGAGAACCAAGACATTCAGGTCAACAAACACTTGTTTTGTACCTACTATGTTCCAGGCATTATCCCAGGCACAAAGATTAAAGATAGAGTACACACACTCCCATGACACCCTAAGGTACTGTTCTTTTAACTTCAGGAGACACCACAGATCTCAAATGCAGTCCACTCATCAATCAGCTTAAGTCTTTCAGTCACATTATCTTAGGCAACCTCTTGGTTAAAATTCCTATGTATCTCTTACCCCCTCTTTCACAAGTGTATAATAATACATTGAGTTTCAAGTGTTTTGGTTGCTATCTTTCAATGTGCAATAATTTCCCAGAAATTCCTATAAAAAGAGTTTCTTTTCTGACCATGAAATGAATATTGAAAAAGTTTTCTACACAGGTTGATTTTATAAAAGAGTAGTTTTGACAAAAGCCAAAAGCTCTACCTTTAACACTCCAGAGAAGTGTCCCATGTTAAAAGAAAAGAAGAGAGAAGAGAATGTTCAATGAGAAAGAGATGTCAGATCACTGAATTCAGATGTGGTTAACTACAGGACACGAACACCATTACTCCCCGACTCTGAGCCGATGGCAGGCATCACAAATCAATCATGTTACTCTGCTGCTTGAGCCTGAAATCCTCAACAAATTCTCCAGAAAGTCACTACCATTTATCAGGTTTAGCACTAAAAGTGAAACAAACTTACCATCCCTTTTCTGGTTCAATCTTTCTTTTTCACAGTCACAACTCCCTACCCCTCCACCAGAGCACTGCAGATTAACCCAGGGGTATTATAACACTAAGCTACATCCCAGTCCCTCTTATTTTTATTTTTATTTTGAGACAGAGTCTTGCTAAGTTGCTGAGGCTGACCTCAAACTTGTTATCCTCCTGCCTCAGCCTCTGGAGTAGCCAAGATTAGTGCCACTGTCCCTGGCTCAATCATTTTATTTTACAGGTAAGGAAACAGAAACCTAGAAAGATCAATTGACTTCCCCCAAGATTACATAGCCTCTAAATGGCACTGGTAAGACTCAAACATCTTTTGAACTTAAATCAAAATTTCTTTTCATTATTACAGCCTTCCTTTCTAATCTGTCCTTCATAATAACTCCTGGTTTTCCAGGCCTTTGATAACTATTTTATCCTGCATTTACCAAGTGCTTTATCATAAGACTACATAATTTATGTTTTATGAAGATTTGTAGCATTTCTGCCTTCCACCATGAAAAGTATTCCTAAAAAAGAGATTTAGCAATTTTGGTTTTTTTACTGCACTGTGGTTTGAGGGCTTATAATCTTCAGCAATGTCAGAAAAAATGCCTAATCAAGATCTATGGAAAAAGATTTGTGAAGGAGGAGAAGAGACTTTCAAATTTTTCATTTGATGAAGGCTAATATTAAAGAAAAAAAGTACCAGAAAATGAAGCTAAGGTAACAAAAAAAAGCAAACAGGTCCAGAGACATTTTCAAAACTAAAAAAAAAAAAAAAAAAAAAAAATACAAAAATCATCAAAGGGGAGATACAGCAAATAAGATCAATAAATGTATTGATACCAGGAGATATAGTGAAATCAGTTTCTCTAATATGAGCACAATAATGGGCAGAACAATTCCTACTCTTACTAGGATTCATGAAAAACTTAGGTTTTATAGATCTTATTCTCATTTTTCTTTCCAAAGGTTGGCTTTCTCTTTCCAAACAAACAAAAATAAAAGAACTTTTCACCCTGTGAGACACATGCGACCTAACAAGAACCTGTGTGTGTGTGTGTGTGTGCGCACGCTGGGCTTGAACCAGGGGCACTCTATCACTGAGCTTCATACCTAGACATTCTTACTTTTTAAGATAGGGTCTTGCTAAGCTGCCCAGAGAAGCCTGGAACTTGTGACCCTCCTGCCTCAGCCTCCTGAGTCACTGGGATTATAGGCATATGCCACTGGGCCTGGCTCACCAGAACCATTTTTCATCAATACACCAAATTGTTCAAGTATTTCTAGTAAGCTTGGCCCTTGCAATTATTTGTCAAAACTATCCCTCAATATTTCAAGTTCTTCCCTGGTAACACAGCTAGCCCAAGCGAACAGCACACACGGTTATGCTGCATGAACCTCTCTCAACTGCTGCACTAAAGATGGTCATTTTTTGCCTCCCTCACAATTTCAAACTCTTGTCCATCTTGAAAACACTTCTCTAAATGTAGATGCAACCACTGTCTGAGGGACCTTGTCTTAGCTGATTCTAATGTCTCAGATATCATGCAAAAACAGGGCCAAAGGAAGAGTTTTGTCCCTACCTTGGGACTAATCAAATGACACCAAGGCAGACAGCAACAGCCTCTACTCTACACTTGCAAGTGTTAAGGACTGGGCTCAGTCTTTTTATGCATCCTCTCATGAGACAGATATTTCATTATTAGTTTACTCATTTAACAGGTAGGAGCTTGAGAGAAGGTAGGGTGAGCTTGAGAGAAGTTAAGTAAGTAGTTGATCCAGGATTAACACCCAGATCCCTTCAAATCCACAGTTCATGCTTTTTCCATTCAATTTTCCATCTAACATACACAGGGCACCTACTATGTGCCAAGCATTGCACTAGATGGTGACTTACTCCCAGAGGCAGCAGGTGCTGCTGGAAGCTGGAACCAGTTACCTAGTTAACATCTTCAGGATATGTCAGCTATCTCTGTATCGCAAATGTCAACTCTAGAAACAGAAACTAAGACATGAAACAGAAAACTGGATGCCCTAAAAAGAAAAGTAAACAGATTTGAGAGGAATTATGATGTAGTTTTTGCCTGAAGCAGAGCTCAAAAGTCAAGGTTAAAATGGCTTATGCTATATACTTTTGGAAAGCAACCTGTTAATATGAATGGCTCAATAGCCATAAAAAATGCCTGTTAAATTTGAGAAAGTAAATTTAGTTTTAGAAATCTATTTCAAATAAATAAATAAATAAATAAAAACTAGAAAAAATTATATGCGTTAAAGTTGTTTATGGCAATGTTATTTACAGCACCTTAAAGGTAGAAGCAACCTATAGTCCAAAAAGAAGGGAATGATAACATAGCCTGTTAATGAAATAATTTGAAGTTTTTAAAAGCATAAACACTGTGTAGTTAACTTTAAAACTGTATGCTTACATAAGGCACAGAGAAGAAAGAATTCGAAATTATCTTCTATGATTACAACTATGTGAAAACTCCTTTTAAAAATAAATAGAAATAAATACTCGGAAATTATAACACTTGTTTGGAGTGGAATCACAGCTAGGGTCCCCTCTCATCTGTGCTAACACTGTTTCTTTCAAATCTGCAGAATCATTTTCATAATGACACATATCTTTACCATTAGAAAGATTAGAACCAAGTGGTAGCTTGCAACAATTAGTGAAGATATTTAAAATTTCAGGACTGAAAAGGCTACATCAGTGACTTGTTGCTCCTTCAGAAAACACAAGAAAAAAATGCCATTACAAGAGGAAGCAGTGCCTACTTGGTGACCACACAGAGTGACGGTGACAACAGATTAACCTCAGAACCCAGGAAGCAAATAACCTGTCGGACGGGGTAGAGCTCAGTGGACCTTGTCCTCTACTCTCACCTAAAGAGGATGGAGAACACCACAGGTGTCCCCTGAGGCAGGAGGACTACTCTCTGGAACCAGCTCTGCCTCCTCTGACCTGACCTGGGCCTGCTCCTCTCCTTGAGAGTTTCTGGCACCTTCTGGATGCTACAGTGAACAATACATGGCATCCCACCTGCCAGAAAAGGCAATTTGCTCTCCTATAACCAGCATTCATGCAGATGTTCCTGGTGAGCTACGAAATCTGGTGATCAGTTGGTTAGAATTAACTGGGATTCAAGAAAATTTTTTTCTTGGGACTTTATCCTCTGATTTTGATTTAGTATGCTTCTTTTAGTGCTCAAAAATCTTTATACTTTTTTTTTTTTTTTTCAAAAATCTGTATTTTTAACAAGTATTTACGGATTACAGACATTAGGAACCATAGGACTAAGTTATCTATGACAATAATTTTAGGGCATGACACAGCTCAAAATATTTTAAATTACTAAAATCAATGAATAGTCTTGTCAGAATATCTATTTAAGCAAAATATCCATTCCCCAACCACTCCAGAAGTCAGAATATTTGCTATACCTGGTAATCCAGCATGCAAAAGTTGGGGAAAAACTGATGAATTCGGGACTCAAAAAAGTAAGGGAAAATCCAGAAAATGGGCAGCTCTTTTTGACTCTCATCTAATGGATCATAAAAAGAAAAAAAAAGGAAAAGAAAATAAGATAGCAATATTAAAGAAAAAACAAAACCAATAACTTTAATTGAAAAACTTTTGGTATTGGTAGAAATTCAATCATGTAACATGTTTCTTATACATAAAGAGAATGTTTACCACAGTGCCATTTACAACTTGACCTTTCCTAAAGGTTAGTGGAAATCTTTCATATCTAAAACAAAACATAGATTTTATGCACTCTGATTAATAGTCTTAAGAAGAGCAAATATTGAAATACTTAACAATATAAGTAATGTTTTAGATTTTGTTTATATTGTGTCCCCAAAACATAACAGTCGTGCAGAACGATTAATGGGGAAGCTTGATCACACCAGTGACTCTCTTAAATTTATCAGCTCACAAATGAGAAGCTGTATCTTAAAAATATGAATGTACCCACTAATTAGATAATTATATAAAACACTCTGAAGTCTAAGCCACTCTAAGCTGAATAATGTCCCCAGCCCTTAACCCACCTCTAGGGCAGGGAATCTATGTATCTTCAATAACCACTACCACTAGCCTACTGAATGTGCTACCTCCACACATCTCTTGGCAGAGTTCAGAGCTCTGGGCCTGAGATTGGGTGGCCTCCTAAGAGTTCTGGAAAGACTTTAGGAAGAGGGAATATTAAGGCCTGTGAGGCAGAGATATGTGTTTTTTATTCACTAAAGTATTGCTAATTCCTAAACAGTATTTGGCACATAGTTAGCCACTCAGTAAACATTCCTTGAACAAATGACAAGCCACTGATGTTCTACCAAAGGTATTTTACCTAAAAGTCTTTTTGAAAACATATGATTAGGATAATACAAAGCGTACTAAGATAACGAAGTTTGCCCATCACCAAGTAAGTATGTTTTTAAAAAGAGAATAGCCTGAGACATGCATTTTCTATCAGTGCTCTGATTCAACTGAGCTTGGCTAAAATCTGACAGAAAGTAGATACTTGTTTATTTTGCAGTCAGTAAAAAATTACACACCTTGGCTTTGACCTTCTTTCCACATAGCAATTAACTTCTTGAATGTAATAGCCAGAGGTTCAACCAAGCCACCAAAAGGAGGGTCTGTCACCAGAATGACTCCTTCACCTTTATCTTCCTGTAAAAATGCTCTGCATACTTCAAGGGCAGCCTGGAACAAATAAAAATTCATTTCTAAATTAGGACTGTAGAGAAGCACTTCATCCTCTTTGGAGGAGAATGCATTAGACTCAGTCTCACGCTTAGTCCTGGAAACTTAAGGGAGTCACCCTGCCACTGCAAAGTCCCTCAGTGACATCCAAAGCCTCTCTTAGCCTGCCACCGTCAGATTTTATCTTTGGGTTCCCTGATAAGCAGGTTTTTAAATTGCAAATTCAAATACCATCACTATCAGACAACTACACATTTCAAATGGTTAAATTAAAAAACTAAATTTAGTAACCTAAAAGAGAGAAACTCATTACCCATGAAAACTATCTAAAATGTTCAATTCAATTCAACAAACAGGAGCAGGGACAGTGCTAAACCCTGGGGACACAAAGAGGATAAGACATGTTTTTCTCCTATCTGGCTTGTCCACTACCACGAATTCAGTTCAATAACTGCCACAAATTACCAGTCACACATGTGCATGTTTTTGAGAATCAGGTAAATGACAGGCATATTTGAACATGCACAGCAAATAAACAAACAAGTTCTCAACACAAAGCTCATCTACTCCACAAAGCCAGGCTGGAAATGCGTCTTCCCAACAGGCTGATGGTACGTGTTCGGTAAATGCAAAGCTAACATTAGCTGGGATTTTCATCATCTTTTGCTTTAGATGAATAAGGGCTACTCCTATCACTGCACCTCTGGTCCACTTGGAAGTCCTTTTCAAACACTCATTTACAGAAGTAAACTGGCACAGGACTTTAAAGTTTAATGGCATTTTGAACTTCAATGACCATATGTACTTTCTAATAAAATATATATCATTCTACTACTAAATCAACTTAGAATACCCAAATGATGAGAGGGACCAGGATGACTTCCAAGCTGCAGGACTCCCCGGGGACTCCTAAAGCACTGGATGCACGTCAATGGGTAGCCTCAGCCACTGCCCAGCACTTCCTTCCTTCAGTAACAAGAGCAGGGACTTAAGACACAGATGAAATTGAAACCCTCCAAATTCCTTAGCGTTCAAAATAGAAAGAAAGAAAATAAACAAGTTGTTATGGCTTAGATGTGAGGTATCCACCAAAGCTCGGGTGTGAGACAATGCAAGAAGGTTTAGGGGTGAAATGATTAGGTTGTAAGAGCCTTAACCAAATCAGTGCATTACTCCCCGGATGGGATTAACTGAGGGGGACTGAAGGTAGGTGGAGTGTGGTTGGAGGAGGTAGGTAGCTAGGGGTGTGTCCTTGGGGTTTATATATTGTCCATGTGAGTGAGAGTCTCCCTCTGCTTCCTGGTGACCAGGTCATGAGCTGCTTTCCTCCCCCATACCTTTCTGCCATGATTCTGCCTCACCTTAGATCCAGAGCAACAGAGTTGACCGTCTATGAACTGAGACCTCTGAAACCATGAGCTTCAAATAAACTTTTCCTCCTCTAATTGTTCTTATCAGGTCTTTTGGTCACAGGAGCAAAACAGCTGGTTAAAACACAAACTAACAATGCCAAAACTCCTAGCTTAATTTAGAAAACATTAAAGAGTATTCAGGGAGTCATGGCCATCATCAGTTGCTGAAGGTTCTAGTGTGGGCCACCTCTAGGAGACAGAAGCTGCTTATGCTACCAATGTCCACAGCAACTGGGCTCTTCCCTTCACCTCAGTTATCACAGGGAGTGCCTGGCATCTTAATTAGTTTGCATCCTTAAACCCCCTTTACCGTTAAGGCATACAACATCTTTCATTATCTTAAACACTGAGTTGCTAGGACAATCCCTGTGAGGGGAACTCCTGCATTTTAGGCAACTGAGGTGGAAAGTGCTGAGGTGCAGGGTCAGCGTCTTACATTCTCCAGAGTCCCCTGAGAGCCTCAGAGACACTGGTGGGCAGGCAGATGCTTGGAGATTTGTCAAGGGATGCAAACATCCATGGAGAAACTTGACCCCGGGCCTAGGTAGGAAAAGCGCTGATGGATAGTAAAATCACTGCGATGGCTTCTGTAGATCAATCTCCACAGGGCTTTAGTCGCGGGGCTAAAATACAGAGAGGCCGCTGCCAAAATACAGAGTAAGAAAAGCTGAGCCGGGCCACTGTGTTCTCTGAGCAAAGATGAAGTGGGGCTCATCCATGGCAGCTTATTCCACTTGTTGTTTTTGAAACTTATTATAAGGTAATTCTTTAAACTTTCAATAGTAAGTTGCAGAGAGAGTTTCTTCGAAAAGGTCTGATAACATAATACTTTTTGAAAATATGTGAAACTGCTAGCCAACAGATATTTAAATGTAATTTTACCTTATTTTGTATTTATTGTTCAAAATAAAAAAGGAAAATCGTGGGATGGTATTAAAAACAAAGGACAAAGGTCCCCGACCCACTCTGCCCACTTCCTCATCACTGCCATGGCCCTGTCCTGGCTGCAGTTTCAACAGGGCCATGCAGGACTTCCCCACAGCAATATCCACCAGCTCCACGATATCCACGCTTCCAGACTTCACCTCCTGACCTCCCTGCTCTCTGTTCTGAAGGATAAAATAGAAACCCAAGCCAGTCAGAAGGCGGCGTGGCTCCTCCCTCTCTGCCCGTGCCCAAAGTCCTGCTTCCACTGGGGCGATGCCTGCACAGTCCCCTTCTTGTTCCCCTTTTTCTGCCACCACACCCTTGCTGAGGAGTCCCTTATGGTCCAGTGTCAAGCGACTTTAAACTCCCCACCCGACTTCATGCTCCTCTGATCAGTTCTCAAATCCTAGTGATCACCAACCACATGAACTCTGGGAAACAATGAAACATATTTATTTCAATACTTGGTTTTAATGGTTACTGTGGCTGAAAAATATATGTCCCTATGCTCAATTGATTCAAATGAAAAGAGTGCTACGTTTATTAAATCAGGAGACTTATTTTTCAATCCCAACCAATAATTTAATTTTTGTTTTCACTGAACCCAGGGCCTTGAGCATACTAGGTGGACACTCTGCCACTGAACTAAATCCCCAGTCCTGAATGCTTACCTTTTAGGTCTCGCTTAGTTTTCATTCTATTATTAATTAATACTTCAAGCATAACACAGTCAAGCATTGTTTATATTTTTTTAAAACGGATTTATATGTATATGTCTAAGGGTAAGCTGCAAGCTATCTTCTTGATAATTTCCAAACATAAAAACCAATCTCCTGTTAGGTGTGATTACTTGCTTATTTTATTTTGTAACAGCACTACCAAAAAGCTCCACTCAACCTAGGAACAGAAGCATCAATTTTACTAAGTTGTGTATTTTCAGGGACATTATTAATATCACATTGAAAGGTGTGTTTTTCCAAGTCCCTGTCCTTCCCTTTTTAAGGGCAGTTTCAGGTTCACAGCCAAAGTTAGAGGAAAATACAGATTTTCCATACACTCGCTGTCCCTATATCTGCATTTAATCACTGTATAGTAATTCTACAAAGGAGTATTGACCTTATTGGGGGTCAGAGGAGACTGGAGGAAGTGACTGGAAAGAAAATTCTGAAAGATAAGAAGTTATCAAGGCAAAGAAGCTAAGGGGAACAACAGGGGTAAAGGCCCTGTGGCAGAAAGGAACTGAACTAGTTGGAGAAACAAATCATGCACCTGAGCACAAACAGCAAAATGGGGAACAGAGAGGAGAAGCAGGAAGGGACACAGGTCACACCACACAGCAGGCGAGGACCTTGCGAAGAATGACAATCTCTACCCAAAAAGCAATGAAAAGGGAATAACAGACTTGCTTCTAAATGCTCAATAAACACTTGAATAATAAATAAAAATCAATAAATGACAGAAAGATAACAAATGAGATATTCTTGAATTTGTTTTTCTACAATAAGAGAAGCAAAAGATAGGGTCATAACCCTTACCTTTCCATCAAAGAAATGGTGGTTAAACATGTTATAATGGCAAAAGCTATCTTCCACATAAAACTGTGAATACCTGTAAAATAATTCATTGCTGGAGTTAGTTGCCCAAGCACAGCCATATAGTAAGTAATACACACTAAACTACATTTTTAAACTACAAAGTCACTTTCATAAAATAAGTTTCATGATTCTTTGGTTTTTTGAAGTAAATAACACTTTTTAAAAGTTTCAGGAATCTTAATAGTGGATAATGAACTGAATTATTTTCCCAAGTTTAATAAACCAGTAGCAAAACTATAGACTACTCATACATGAAACACACATATTCCTATGAACCAGGAGACTATTCATTAGCAACTGGATTACTGACAGGTTAGGAATTTAAGCTTTCAGTGGACTGGCAAATTAAAATATGTTTCTTATGGTTAATAATTTTAAGGAAAACACTAAATCAACATTTCTGTGCTCCAGCTGTTAATTATTTTCTTCTATGGTTAATAAAAAAAGAAGTAATGCAGTTTTTCTTGTCTAATGCAGATTAGTTTAATAAAATATGCTTCTCAATATAAGAGAAAAAGAAGTATGGGCATTTCATGTATACTGAATTAGTGCCCGAAAAGGGGGATGGATATTCATTTACTGAATGAACTATTTTATTTTTCTAATGTACTACTTACTTTAAGATGCCATCAGCAAAGAATGATAGTACCAGCTTTGGGTATCAACATTTTACAAATTTTTGCTCATTTACTGGGGTTTTTTTTTTTTTTTTTTTTCCTGTTGTTTGTTTGTTTGTTTTGTTTTGTTTTGTTGTTTTTACAAATTATGGTTTAAACTTGCATTTATTTGATCACTTACAAAGTTGAGTTTTTTTTATAACCTTTACTTATATCTGTACTGTTTTCCCCATTTATGCAGACAGGCCTTATAGTCTTTCTTGCTGATTTCTGGGTTTTTCACACAATACAAAAACCTTTGTTATCACAAAAGAATTTTGCGTGTTGTCTGTTTGAAGTAATTCACAGATGAACTACACCATCTTCCTTGAGAATTCATAAACCATTGGAAAGAATGAAAAAACTCAGGGACACGTCCTTAACCAAACCATGAGAGTGGCATTTCTCTGCTCATATGACTACTGTCAGTTACCAGTCCTGTCCATGAACAGCCCAGGCTCATCCTCCTCCTGTTACACTGAGGCCAAGAGCCCAGGCTCTACAGTAAGACCCCCTGGTTCCAAACTTCAAGCCGTTCACTTACACACTGGACGACCACAGGAAGTTAGGGAGCCTCTGTGAGCCCCAGTTTCATCATCTAAAAAGTGGGGAAAATAAGTTCCCACCTCACAGGACTTCTCAGAATAAGTGAGACAATGTATGTAAGGTATTTCACACCATGCCAGCTACACAGCATATACTAAAATGCTAAACAGTATTTTTTTAGTAACTATCAGCCATAAAGATTTATGTCTTAATGTACCTCATGTTAGAGAATTATGTTTATGTTCAACAAAATATTACCCAAACTTTTTTTCTTCCTGTTTTGTGGAGATGGAATAACAGCTGGGCACCATTCTCTGTAAAATATACTTTAATGTCATTTATGATACTGTTAGCACATCTGCTGATTTCATAAAACATTAAAATTTGCACTGAAGACATAAACAAAAGGCTTGGATAACTGAAAACTATTTAAACCACATATTGTAACCTAAGGAACATTCAAGAATCTGTGAAGCAATGTCAATAGTCACCAGTAAACAAATATATCTTCCTATTTAACTAAATTTTAAATACTGATTTTTTTAAAAGTGCATCAATACTAGCACATCTGTGGGTCACCTATCATTCGAGGATGTTCTTGCCCCTTATACTGCCCTGTGAGAAAGAGCAAAGGAAAATACAATCCCCTTCTAATTTAATCTCCATTTTTTCATTTCTTCACAAAGATACAAGAGTCAATTTTGAAAATTAAAAGAGAAAATTTGATTTGCATGAAATTCAGCACAGCACACCTGTCCAAAACATTCTGGGCAGCAGTGTGCCGAGCCAGAGAGAGAAAAAGCCAAGAGACTTCAGTTGTTAGTTTCCATCAAGTACAAATGAGGGAGCATGATTATTCATATTTTAAATTATATAAAAAAATCACTCAACATTGCCCTCTTAAAATGAAATTGGTCACAAAGAATTACTCTCTCCATTGAATAAAGCAAACAAAACCAATCAGAAAAGCATGCACTTGAAACAGCTCAAAAGGACATTCATTTAATTTGGCCATTCATTCTCTTTAAATGAGAGTGAGTTACCAAGTGTGAAACATGCTCTACCCACAGGAAATGTAATCAAGAGCTAACTAAAATTAGTTCATAAAATGAACCTAAGAAATTCATTTTTTGATATAACTTTATTTGGATAATAGTTTGCCAAATAGAGTCTAACATCTTTCAGGCTAAAATTAGAGCACATAGAAATCTATCTTAGCAACTGTTAACTCCATTTCTAACAACCCCTGAAAAGGGTATTTATAGTCCACGTGGAGAATGGAGTTGAGGCAGCCCTGCAGCCTGGGACATACCTTCCACCAGGCAACAGGACACCAGAACCAAAGTTCCAAAAGCAATTCTTCACTGCCACACAATACCCACCAGATTCTTTTCCTGATTTAACTGAATGTGGTCTTTGTGAGAAAGCTGAACCAAACACATACTCCATCATGCTGTAAACACAGACCACACACGGGATACATTCCAAGACCCCCAGAAATCAAAAATGACCTATTAAGTGGGAAAGCATCTCATGTTCAAGGACTAAAAGATCATATTTCTTTTTTTGTTGTTGTTGTTTTTGTTTTGAGGGGTGCAGTCCTGGGAATTGAACCCAATGATACTCAACCACAGAGGTACACCCCCCAACACCCACGCCTTTTTTAAATTTGGAAACACGAAGTTGCCCAGGCCGGCCACCAATCTCCAATTCTCCTGCCTCAGATTCCTGAGTCGCTAACATTAAGGGTATGTGCCACCACACCTCCCTGAAGGCATATTAAAATGGCAATAACCTCCAAATTAATCTCAAGACAGAATGCAAAAAATCTCAGTAGTGTGGGTACAGTGGTGCTTGCTTATAATCCCAGTGACTTGGGAGACTGAGATAGAAGAATCACAAGTCTAAGGACAGCCTCTGCAAAACTTAACAAGACCGTGTTTCAGAATAAAAACTAAAAAGGGATGGCGCTATAGCTCAATGAATTAAGTGTCCCTGGGTTCAACTCCCAGTACTACAAGAAAAAAAAAAAAATTGGATATTGACAGGCTGATCCTAAAATCCACGTAGAAATGCAAAAATCCTCCCCACCAAAAAATCAGAAGAATTAAAACAATCTTGAAAAAGAACAAAGTTGGAAGACTTATACTTCCCAATTTCAAAATTTACTATAAAGCAAAAAATAATCAAAACTACATGCAACTGGCATAAAAATAGACATAGATCAGTGGGATAGAACTGAGAGTCCAAAAGTAAATCCATACACTCATGGTCACTTGGTTTGTTTTGTTGTTTAACGCATGTAGTCCACTTTATTTATTTTCTCTTTGTGGTGCTGGGACTGAACCCACAGCCTTGCTCATGCTAGGCAAGTGCTCTACCACTGAACTACTCCTCAGCCCAGTCACTTAATTTTTAATTTTCAGTAAGGTGCCACCACAATCCAATGGGAAAAGAACAGCCTCTTTGATTAATAATGTCAGGGCAATGGACAGTCATATGCAAAAGCAGGAAGCTAAACCCTACCTCAGAGCACATAGAAAAATTAGCTAAAAACAAATGCAAGACCTAAAAGTAAGAGCAAAACTTGTAAAACCTTTAGGGTTAAACATAGATGTAAATATTTATGACCTTGAATTTGGCGATCACGTCTTCGATAAGACATCTAAGACACAAGCGACCAAAGAAAAAGGAGGAAAACTGGACTTCACCAAATGTGAAAGCACGACCCACAGAAAGGAAGAAAATATCTGCGAATCTTAAGTTTGATAAAAGTCTAATACCCAGAAAATATTATGAACTCTCTGAATTCAACAATAAAAATATAAACTCTTAAAAATGGACAAACAATTGAATAAGTATTTCTCCAAAAGGTAAACAAATAGCAAATGAGAAGATGCTCATCATCAGTCATCAGGGAAATGCTAATTAAAACCACAAAAAGCTGCAAAAAAGATGGACAATAGTAAGTGTTGGCAAGAATGTGGAGAAATTAGAATCCTGTACATTCCTGGTGGGAATGTAATGTGGCACAGTCACCTTGGAAAACATTCTGGCAGATCCTCAAGAAGTTAAACCTAGCTGGGCACACTGGCACCCACCTACAATCCCAGCTATTCTGAAAGCTGAGACATGAAGATTCCAAGTTCAAGGCCAGACTGGGAACTTAACAAGACCCTATCTCAAAACAAAATTAAAGGGCTATGGGCATATTTCAGTGGTCAAATTTCATCTCTGGGTTCAATCATCAGTATCACAAAAAAAAAAAAAAAAAAATGTTAAACAGAGTTAAGTTACCATATGACCCAGCAATTTAACTTCTCAGTGTGCCTGTTATGGGCTGATTTGTGTCCTCTCAAAATTCTTATGATGAAGTTCTAATAACCATTACCTTGAAATGTGACTACTGGTGACAGAACCTTAGAAAGGTATTTAAGCTAAAATGAGAACTTTAGAAAGGTGGGCCCTAACCCAATCTAACTGTCCTTACAGGAAAATTATCTGGACATTCAAGGACACCAAAGATGAGTGTGCACTAAGGACCATGTGAGGAGGCAGTGACAAGGCAAGCCAAGCAGAGAGGACCAAGGAGAAACCAAATGTGCTGACACCTTCATCATGGACTCCCAGCATCCAAAACTGTGAGAGGACAAATGTCTGTTGTAAAGCCACCCAGACTGTGGTGTTTGGTTTTGGCAGACCTAGTAAATTAAAACAATTCACAAGACATCTGACAACATGTCTATTTTTCAAAAATATTATAAAACTAACATAAATATTCATAGTAGTATTACTCATAATAGTCAAAAGTAGAAGCAACCAAAATATCTATCAACTGATGAATGAATGATTAGTCAGCTTTGCGTGACTATAATGAAATACCTGAGGTAGCTCATTTTATAATTTAAAAAAAGGTTTATTTAGCTCACAGTTTTGCAGGCTAAAAGCAAGTTGGTGGCCACCTCTTAGCTACATCATCTCCTGGAAGAGATGGCAATGTACCAACTGACTACATATCAAAACAGAAGTGGGGGTAGGTGAGCAGATTCAGGCTTTTATGATAATCCCTCTGTAAGAAATACCAAGAGGTCCCACAGAAACTGCCTTCCAAGGGCAAGCCCTCACCAAGGACTCCCACTAGACCACTCCTACAAAGGTTCCCAGTAGCACCACCCTGGAGATGAAGCCTTTAATAAATGAACCTCTGGATATATTTAACACCCTAACCAGAGCAATGGATAAACAAAACTCCCTATATCCAGACAGTGGAATGGTATTTACCCATAAAAGAGAAATGTAGTACTGATACATGGATGAACCTTGAAAACATTATGCTAAGTGAAAGCTGCCAGACTCAAAAGGTCACCCACTGTATGATCCCTCTTATATGAAATACCCAGAAGAGGCAAATTTGTAAAGACAGATAGTAGATCACTGGTTGCCAAAGGCTGGGGATTTAGCAAATGGGAAGAGGCTGCTCACTGGAAGAGCATTTCTTTCAAAGGTGATAAAAATGTTCTAGAATTAGTAATGATGGTTCTATAACCAATATACTGAAAAATACTGTTTTGTCAGTGTTGACATATATCTGCATTTTTAAATTAAATATATCTAAAATACAGCAAGTGGAAAAAATACTTTTTAAAAATGTCTATATGCTTAAAATTGTTTAAAAAACAAAATCCAGAATGTTGTGGGTGAATAAAAGATCGCTCTCCTTTAAACAATAAGGTAATATAAACCAGATAATCCCACAATTTGAACTATTTCTTTGATGTGACTATATAGGTGTGTGTGTTTGTGTGTATGTGTATCTATAAGTTATTATTATATAGATATACATACACACATATAGTATATATACACACACATATAAATATACAGAATACATTTACATAGACATGATATATTTACACATGTAAACACACACACACACACATATACTTTTTTGGGGGGAGATGCTATTGGGGATTGAACCCAGGGTTTGACAAATGCTAGGCATTTTCTTAGTGGTTTCTGCATAGATCATTCCACCACAACTATCTTGCGAGAGGTGGGGGACACCATGAATTAGACCCAGGGGTGGTCTACCACCAAGCTACATCTCCAGCCCTTTTTTTCCTTATTTTTAAAATTTTGTCTTTCTGAGTTGCCCAGGTTGGCCTTAAACTTGCAATCCTCCTGCCTCAGTTTCCAGAGTAGCTGGGATTACAGAACTATAACATCATACCCATCTCCGTCACAATTCTCTTAAAGAAAGCTTTCCTTAAAAGAAATTAAACTCATCATACAACTTTAAATGTAAACTCAAAGAACTACAGAGTATTAGAAAGATATCACTGTACCCTTTTCAATGAAGTAAAGGTGCTAAAGGTAGGAATTTGAGTGTTCTTGATAACTGTATATATGGTCTTGAATTATTTAATTGTGGACATCTGGGTTTTGTTTTGTTTTTTCTTCTAACAACTGACTCTCCCCTCTTTCAGTCAAACACCTCTTTCCTATGGATGACCCACTCCACATGGCGGGTCCAGGGCTGGCCAGGGCACAGTGATGGCTGTGACCCCAGCCCAGCTACCAGCACTCCCTGAGTTCTGCTGCCAGAGCCCCTGAGAAGGACGGTTTCTTCCCATCAAACTGGTATGCTGAGACTGCACCCACTTAACAGTGACGTCAGCAAGGTTCCCAGAAGTACAAAGCAAAACTGTCTACAGAGCAAAACCAGCGTGCAGAAGAAGAACGGGAGAAAAAGATGGGGAATCACGACATGAGGGGAGGCTCCGGCTCTCGCCTGGACTGGACCCCAGGAGTGCAGGCCAATGACCCTTTCGTATGAACAGATTTCTGGAACTACATTCAAAGATTCCCCACTAGTAAGAGCACCTTATTCTAAATATACAAATAACCTGGGAACAGTTAGTGATTCGTCTGAAAACCTCTATGGGACAAGAGAGGAGGACAGAGAGAGAAAAGGAGAGACAGAGGGAGGACAAGAGAGGGAGGGACTATATAAGAGAGGCTTATACACAAGTTCAAAAGCAAAGTCATTCCCAGAGTCAGACTGCTTGGGTTTGAATCCTGCTTAGCCATTTATAAACTGTGACTTTATTTCACTTTTTGTATCTCAGTTTACTCATCTAGAAAGCAAAGATCCTATATATTATGAAGAATGAGTTAGAATAGGCCTGACATGTGACAAGCAATGTAAAAAATACCCGCTACTGTTACCACTGACATGATAAGAACCCAAAGGTTAAACTCCTACCTTTGAAATAATGCATTTATATTAACTTTAGGAAAGGAATACAGAATTTTTTTAAAAAAACTTTTATACCTGTACAATGGAATATTACCCAGCTATAAAAGAAATGAAGTTGTTATACACCATGAAACATATGAGTACTGAAAAAAGTCAGACACAAAGGTCACTGATGAGTGATTCCATACCAAACATCCACAACGGAAAAATCCACGGAGGCAAAAGTGGTTGCCATGTAAGTGAACACAGGGTTTATATTCAGTGTGTTGGAAATACTCTAGAAGTAGGTAGTAATAATGGTTCCACAACATAGTGAATACACACAAAACCCACTCTAATATACATTGCAAAATGCAGAATATGACCTGAATTCTACTTCAACTCTAAAAAATTAAGTTCTTCAGAAGAAATCTGTGTTATCATTTTGCTAAGGATCACTCATGTCAAGCAGATTTTAGTCAACTGTGCTAGTCCTATTAACAAGGAATGAGTGGACAACAGGCAAATCCTGTTAATAATGAATGAGAAAGTATAGGTAAGGTCTGAAAAATGCAGTTGCTTATTTCAGACAATATAAAACTGATTTAGGGACTGGGGATGTAGTTCAAAGAGCACTTGCCTAGCATGTGTGGTCCCCTGAGTTTGATTCTCAGCACAGGAAATAAACAGAAAGAAAGAAAAGTAGAAAAAAAAAGATGACTTAGAAGTCTAAAGAAAAATAGATTACAAAAGCTATACTGTTTAATCTACTTTACACTTTAAAAATCTGTCTGCCTTGTTTTTAAGGAAAGAAAGCATATCTGATTTCATAGATTCTCACAAACAAATACTGAATATTGACCAAATAAGCTCCAATTGGATCTAAATAAAAAGATACACCATGGCCGATTAATACATTCAAGAACATATTCTTGTTCTCGAATCTTTGAAAGATTACAAGACACTAAGAGCACAGTGTCTTAGAAAGTCACCACGATTCCTGGAATTCAAACAATTACAGAAACCAGGAGGAGTATTTTCAGTTCTACAGAATTACATAAAGAACAGGTGCACACAGGCGCATGTGTTATCAACCAAAGGCAGGCATCTTGGACACGCCCACCAGAGGGGGAGACCCGCAGGTTCCCCGATCTGCCTCACCGTGTATGTCCCAACTCATCAGAGGCCCTTCATTCTCACATTCTTCCACAGGGCTCAGATGCTGGCCAGTCCTCTGCCACAAGACCTGTCCATTCCCTTCACATTAGGATGTATCCAGTGAGTCAATATGACATCATCTGGTAAAATGTATTTTAAAATGTCAGATCACACTTCAGGGATCTGCTGATGAAGCAAAGTACTAGAAATCTTTATTTATTATGTACGTATGTATGTATGTATGTATGTATTTACAGGGGATTGAATCCAGGGGTGCTCAGCTGCATCCCCAGTCCATTTTACCTTTATTTTGAAACAGGGTCTTGCTAAGTTACCTAGGGTCTCTCTTTAAGTTACTGAGAATGGCCTTGAATTTGTATTCCTCCTGCCTCAGGCTCCCAAATCACTGGGATTACAGGTGGCACTCAGCAAAATCCTAGAAATCTGATTAAGCATGAGGAAATTCAGTTTTTCTTTGACCTTAAGTATATGCAAAGAAACTTGCTTCAATAGGAATCCATCTCTATGTCACAGACAACTAAACACATTCATAGAGAAATATCTAGGAAGCACACTAGCTTGAAAAATCAATTGACTCCCTACTGAAATATGGAAGATCACATGTTGAGTTTACATGATTAAAAAGGTGCTTCATAACTAAAATCTACTTCTAATTTTTTTAAATTCATTTTTATTGTAAACAAATGGGATACATCTTGTTTCTCTGTTTGTACTCTAATTGTTAATTAAAGTTGTGTCAGGTCAGGTGTGGTGGCACACACTGGTAATCCCAGCAGCTTGGGAGAATGAAGTAGAAGGATCTCAAGTTTAAGATTCTTGGCAACACAGCAAGATCCTTGTTTCAAAAGTAAAAATTAAAAAGGGCTAGGGATATAGCTTAGTGGTAGAGTACACCTGGGTTCAATTCCAGTGCTGAAAATAAAAACAAAAAAAGACTTGTGTCAGATAGTAAACAATTAAGAAGAGAAAAAAGAAAAAAAAACCAGGAGACAATGAAGGAGAATAAATATTATATTTTGTAAACCTACCGAAAATCAATGTCCAATAAAAGGCTTTTAATATTAGACTTCTTATCACCTGGTTCTGTCAACCTGATCAGTTCATGCAACCTAAAGCAATTAGCAAAAGCAAATTCAGTAAGAAATTACAAATGTCATAGTTAATAGGCAAACAGACAACAAAACCCATTAACTTTCTCCCATATCGCTGATATTTCAATGAAACACCAAGGAGAATCTGGCAGGCATAACCAAAGTTTCAGTTTTGCAAATATTTTTAAAAGGGTAGAACTCATCTGAAACAGAGACATTTCATATTATAAACAATTTAGACCTCAAATCAGAAAGTGTTTCCTATCACATATATCAAAAAGAAACAGACAGAGATTTCTCTCAAATGGAATACAGGTTGCAAACTCAAGAGAGGGACCCTGCTTTCCACCTCCTTTCAACACTCAAAGATTAAGGTCCTACCCTGCACATGGCAAGTAACGACTCGATGCATGTTCCCACAGTTTAAACAGTGGTGCTATAAAAAAGTTTTTAACAATCACAGAACATACCTTGGTGTTCCAACACACAGTACTCTTCTGAATCCCAGGGTAGAAAGGAGGTCTGCCAGGAACTGACAGGTCCGATCAGCAAACAGGTATTGGGCATTTGTCTTCTTGTTTACCAACGGATAAAGGAGCTGACTGGGCCTTCTTAACTGGGTGACAGAGACATCACCTACCACCTGATGCTCACGATGATCCCCCCAGTCATCTGGTAACAGCAACTGCTGACAGCTTTGACAGAACTTTCTCTGACTCAAGGGCAACTCAATAAACCTCAAGTACCTTCAAGACACAATAAAACACAGAGTAATATATTTTAGATTTGTTGTGATAAAGACAATGTATTTTTGCTATTTTTAGTACCCAAAAAATATTCTTATTTCCTAAAGAGTACTGCATAAAGAAGCAAAGGTAAGAAAAATCTGTGGAATGTTGGCTAGAATTTATGTCTGGCTATATACCTACAAAGTGGAAAAGAATCAGCAATTTCATAAGAATTGAGATGCTCCAATTTAGTCACTGAATGAAGATCAATATCCACTTAAAATGTGAATATAATATATTACTCAAACAACTTAGTAGTAATGGCAACTACTATCATGTTTAAATTTATTGACAAACCCGTGTGTTCTAACTCTGAAGTGTTAAACAGTCTGGCTCAAGTTGACAGTCATTTTAAAATGAGAAATTAAGATCATTCTTCAAGTCTTACAGCATACTTAGCAAGAAAAATTACCTCCTAAAAGAAAAGATATTCTCTTCTGCTCTTAGCAGAACTGACGAAGGCTGAAGTAAGCTCAAACCCTAAAAGAAGGCAACAGGCAAAGCCTCAGAAAGGACCGTACAGGACATCCCACATGTTTTCTTGCAAGTCACCCTGGCACTTGATTTCAAAGTCACCATTTCTTTTTTTCTTTTTCCCCCTTCATTTTATTAGAGATCATGGAAGAGAAAAAATAATCAATGTCAGTATGTTTTTAAAATTGCTGATTTTGTATCTGTGATACCAGCTATGAAAACAGAACAAGAACACAAAAGGAAAATAAGATTATTGGGAACGTAGAGGACGAAAGATATCTAAATTCAAGCATGTTAAGCAGGGCACTAAAGGCCTCTTACAGTCGCACAAGAGTCCAGTAGTTGGAATGGAACTAAATTTGGAAACTCTAACGTAGAACCTATAAACTTAACAAGGACCTGGGTGAGTATTAAAACTTACTCCATCCAAGCATTTTCATTTCAAAGCACCCATGGCAGTGACAAATAGATATTCCGAATGGCTAACACCAAGAAATCAGCTACCGTGCCAGCAATTTAAATGTTTCTATTTCTATGATAAGTGTTCTTTTGACAGATTTATCCATGACTAGAAAGAAAAAGAGAGGGATATTAAAAGAAACTTCTTAGTAATTCAAAGTAAGAATGTCAGTAGAAAAAAGGGGCCCCAAGACATGAAATGCAAATGGGAAGAATCAGAAGCCCCTCCTCATCAACAAACCCTGCATTTACTGCCACTCCCCTCGACACTAGGTGTTGTGTGTTGAAGATTTCCACATTCAGCCTGACAGAGTAGCAGATGCTAGATTCATCATCCTAGCCCTCAAAAAAAGAAAAATTTTTAATTTTCAAAAAATTCTTAAGCAGACAAAATATACAAAACAACAGTTTTAAGATCCTGGACAAAATCGGTAGCCCAAAGCAAAGCTCAAAGAACTGATGCGCCTGAGTGGAGAATCTGGGGAGGTCAAGACAGAGCACTCAGGGAGCAGCAGGATGGGACGCAGGGCCTGGAGTACACTCCAAGGCGTGCTGACGATGGCCCCAGTCTCCAGCTGGTCCTGAGCCGCACATGCACGGGAAGAAACGCCAAAGGCTAGGGAAAGAACCACTGGAAAGGAGCTAGAGGAAAAAGGGCCAGAATATTCATACAGGGCCCGAGTGCGTTTGTCTACCGACAAGCCAGAGTGGGAAAACCTCAAAACGTATAAGCATTGGGTGAAGTTCTCAGAAGGGTCCTGCCCCAGTGGTGCAGAAAGACGTCCCAAGCAGGCACCCTGGTGCACGCCCGTGATCCCAGTGATTTGGGAGGCTGAGGCAGGAAGGTCACAAGTTCAAGACCAGCCCAGGCAACTCAGTGAGATCCTGTCTCAAAATTAATAATAAATTAATAATTAAAAGGGCTTGAGACAGAACTCAGGGCACTACTAGGTTTAATCCTAGTACGGGAAGGAAGGGAGTGAGAGAGGGCAGGAGGGGAGGGGAGGAAGGGGAAAAAAGAAAAAGAAAAACAGCCCTGGAACTGCTCTGTCCTGTCTAAAAAAAACAAGTTTTTCAAAAGCAGGCCAAGCACACTTTTTCTGTAAAGGAAATATTTTGAGCTTGACAGGCCATATATTCTCTCTGTAAAAACTATTTTGTTGTTCTAGCACAAAGCAACCACAAACTAAATGCAAATAGCTGGAGTTGGCCTACCGATCTGGCTCGTCTGTGGACAAACTGTTCTGGACCCTGTATGAAGTATGGGAGATCCTACTGAAGAATATCAAACTACCACAAAGTATTGTAATAGTGTCCCCAAAGGTCAAAATATGTAAAGGGAAAAAAAATATGTCAAATATGCAACAAGGTAAAATTCACCTTCCCAGCATCCAATCAGATATTATCAGGTAAGGCTGCTTCTCACTCTTGAGACAGCCCGCACTCTCCCTTGAGTGTGTATCTACATTTCTAAATAAACCTCTGTCTACACCAACACACACACACACACACACACACACACACACACACAAAAACTAATATTCCCAGGTAGGCAAACAGGAAAACATGACTATGATTATAGGGAAAAATAAATCAATCCAAATCAACCTACAGATAACGGCTAACATAATCAGAAACAGAGACACTTACTGTAACTACATTCCATGTGTTCAAGAAAGCAGAGGAAAGACATGACAGCTGCAGGTTAGGGGCGTAGCAAGTGCTCAGCACCCACCAAGCCCCAAGCACCATCCCCAACACCAAAACATAATAATAACAAATAAATACATACATAAATAAAATCTCTGCATGGAAATATAACAAAGGCTCATATCTAACTTAAAAAATTTTTTTAATTGTCAGATGAAAAAAAAGCCCTATATAAAATAAAAATAAACAGCAATTTAGGGCCTACAGAAGAAAAGACCTGAAGTGAAGGAATGGTGTCAGAAGCTACCCAAAACACAACATCAAAGGGCCTCAAAAAGTACAAATGGAGTTCCCAGATGGGGGAGAACAGAAGTTCTGGAAAATATTACGGATGAAAATTTTTAAAATTTCATCAAAAGATCCAACAAGCTCAGACAACCACGAACACAAGAAATGAAAAGAAACCACAAGATACATAAAATAATTATTCAAATTCAGTGATAAACAGAAAACCTTAAAGAAACTATAGGGAAAAAAGACACCTTATGTACAGAGGAACGATAAGAATGACATCAAGTTTCCCACTGAAAACAATGCAAGCAAGGGAAAGTGGAGAAACACCAAGTCCACACAAAGGCTTCCAGAAACCTAAAAGAGGAGACACTTCCCAATGCATTCCATGAGGCCAGCATTACTCCAATACCAAAATTAGAAAACTACTGTAACTACAGATCAATATGCCTCACGAACACAAACTCAAAACAATTAAAATTATTACCAAATCAAAACCAGCAATGTACTTAAAAGTAATAAATCATGACTAAATATAGTTTATCCCCTGGGTTCAATCCCCAGTACCACAAAAAAAAAAAAAAAAAAAAAAAAAAAAAAAAAAAATATATATATATATATATATATATGTAGTTTATCTAGGAATGTAAGGTGGGAATGCAGGCTGGCATGCAAGGTTGCTTTAATGAATGAATTCAATCAATGGAGTCACCCCATTAATACTCTTAAAAAAAAGAAAAATCAACACACCAGATACAGAAAAGAGCCCTTGAAAAATAAATCATTCAATGATAGTAAACATTCTTGAAAAAACAGAAGAGAACATCTACAGTCTAATAAAGGTCATCCAAGAAAAACCCACCACTAGCATCATACCAATGAAAGACGGGACCAAAGCAAAGATGTCTGCTCTCACCTCCTATTCAACATGACGAGGGTTTCTCACCATCTAACAAAACAAGATAAAGAAATAAAAGGCAGAGACTGGAAAGGAAATACTAGAACACCTTTATTCACAGACAACATGATGGTGTATGTAGAAAGTCCTAAGGAAATCTTCAAAACAGATGCTAAAACTACTAAATAAACAAGGCTGCAGCATAAATGATCAATATGCAAATTCAAGTGTACTGCTACAGACTAGCAATAGACAATCAGAAACTGAAATTTGAAAAGAATACTATTTAAAACAGCATTAAAATATATAAAGGCTAGGGTGGTGGCACACACCTAAAATCCCTCCCTCAGAAGGCGAGGCAGAGGGATGGCAAATTTGAGGCCAGCCTGGGCAACTCAAAGAGACCCCATCTCAAAATAAAAAGGGCTGGGAATGTAGCCCTTTTACTAAGAACAAAGCTGACAAAAGATGTACAACTCCAGTACACTGAAAATTAAAAACACCATAGAGGAAAATTAAAGATGAATAGTAACAAGAAAGATAAACCATGGAGAAAACTGAGTATTATTATGATGTCAATTCTCCCCAAATTTATCTACAAAATCAACACAATCTCAATCATATCCCAACAAGGCTTTTTGTAGAAACTGAAAAACTCAGTCTAAAATTAATATGAAAATGAAAAGGAACTAAATAACCCAAACTACTCTATAAACTTAAGGACAAAGTTAGAAGACTTAAGCTACCTGATTTCAAGGCTTATGATGAACAAAACAAAACAATATGGTATTAATGTGAAAATATACACAGAAGTCAAAGGAAAAGAACAAAGTCCAGAGGGTGCCACACACATATTATCAGCTGGATTTTACAAAGGTACTGTAACTAGCTGAATCATCCCCATCCCCCACGGCCCATCAAAGATGTCTACAACCTCACAGAGAACTTGTGAACACATTATGTGACAAAAGAGACTGCAGATGTGATGAAGTAACAGACCTAAGACTAAGACCTAAAGAGATAATCTTCCTAGAAGAAAACATAGGAGAAAATAATAATGACTAGATTTGGCAGGGTTTTTTTGTTTGTTTGATTGGTTGGTTAGTTGGTTGGTTTTGTTTTTGTTTTTGTGGTACTTGGAATTAAACTCAGGCACTCTACAACTGAGCTAAATCCCCAGCCCTCTTTATTTTTTATTTTGAGACAGGGTCTCACTAAATTGCCAAGACTGGCCTTGAATTTGCAATCCTCCTTCCTTAGCTTCCCGAGTTGCTGGGATTATATAGGTGTGCACCAAAAGATTTCTTCAATAGAACACAAGCACAAAATATAAAAGAAAAAAAAAATCGATGAACTGAACTTCTTCAAAAGATATTATTATAAGGGGCTTTGGATGAAGCTCAGTATATACTTAACACACAGGAGGCACTGGGTTCAATTCCAGGCACAATAAATAAACGAACAAACACACACACACACACACACACCATAAGCAACAAAGGAAAAATTAATCAAAATTTAAAACTTTTCAGCAGCAAAGAACACTATCAAGAAAGTGAAAAGGCAACTCAAAAACAGGAGAGATAGCTGGGCACAGTGGCAGACACCTACAATCCCAGAAGCTCAGGAGGCTGAGGTAGGAGGATCTCAAGTTCAAATCCAGCCTCAGCAACAGCAAGGTGCTAAGCAACTCAGTGAGACCCTGTTTCTAAATAAAATACAACAGGGCTGGGGATGTGGCTCAGTGGCTGAGTACCCCTGAGTTCAATCCCCAGTACAAAAAAAAAGGGGGGGGGGGATATTTGCAGATAATACATTGGATAAAAGAATTATATTACAACATATAAAGAATAAAACTTGGTAATAAAAAGACAATTAGTCCAATTAAAAACAGCAAGGAACTAAACAGACATAGGCAGAATTAACAATGTCAAAATGGCCATACTACCAAAAGTGTTATAGAGATTTATTGCAATTCCTACTAAAATCTCAATGACATTCTTCATAGAACTAGAAAAAAAGCAATCATGAAATTCATTTGGAAAAATAAGAGACCTAGAATAGCCAAAGCATTCCTTGGCAAGAAAAAATGAAACAGGAAGCATCACAATACCATCATAATACCAGATTTTAAACTATACTACAGAGTCCTAATAACAGCATGGTATTGGCACCAAAACAGATGCATAGACCAATGGTACAGAATAGAAGGCACAGAGACAAACCCACATTGATACAGTTATATCATATTAAACAAAGGCACTAAAAACATACATTGGAGAAAAGATACCCTATTCAACAAATGGTGCTGAGAAAACTGGAAATCCATATGTAGCAAAATGAAATTAAACCCTTATCTCTCATCCTGCACAAAAATCAACTCAAAGTTTAGGCACTAGAACAAAGAGCCTGTGTCTAACAGATGAAAAAGTAGGCCCAAATTTCCACCATGTTGGCTTAGGAACTGACTTCCTTAACAAGACTCCTAAAGCACAAAAAATAAAATCAAGAAACAATAAATGGGATGAATTCAAACTAAAAAGCTTCTTTAGCAGCAAAGGAAACAATCAATAACACGAAGAAAGAGAATGGTAAAAAATATCACATGCACCTCAGATAGAGCAATTATCTCCAAGATATATAAAGAACTCAAAAAACTTAACACCAAAGAAACCAAATAACCCAATCAACAAATGGGCAAAGGAACTAAACAGACACTTCACAGAAGAAATACAATCAATCAACAAATATATGAAAAAAATGTTCATTATCTCTAACAATTAGAAAAATGCAAATCAAAACTATACTGAGATTTCATCTCACTCCAGTCAGAATGGCAATCATCAAGAATACAAGCAACAATAAATACTGGTGAAGATGTGGGGGGAAAGGCACATTCACACATTGCTGGTGAGACTGCAAATTGGTGGAACCACTCTGAAAAGCAGAATGGACATTCCTTAGAAAACTTGGTTGGAACCACCATTTGACCTAGTCATCCCATCCTCAGTTTATACCCAAAGGACTTAAAATCAGCATACTACAGTGACACAGCCACATGAATATTTATAGCAGCTCAATTCACAATAGCTAAGCTATGGAACCAACCTAGGTGCCCTTCGACAGATGAATGGATAAAGAAAATGTGGTATATATACACAATGGTATATTACTCAGTCTTAAAGAATGAAATGGGCTGGGGATATAGCTCAGTTGGTACAGTGCCTGCCTCCCAAGCACAAGGCCCTGGGTTCAATCCCCAGCACCGCAAAAAAAGAAGAATGAAATTATGACATTTGCTGGTAAATGGATGGAACTAGAGAATATTATGTTAAGGCAATTAGTCCAATTAAAAACAGGAAGGAGGGCTGGGGTTGTAGCTCAGTGGTAAAGCACTTGCCTAGCACGTGTGAGTTCGATCCTCAACACCACATAAAAATAAATAAATAAAATGTATCGTGTCCATCTACAACTAAAAATTACATTTTTTTAAAAAACTTAAACAGCAAGGAACTAAATAGGTATTTCTCCAAAGACAATACACAAACAGCTAATAAGCACCACGAAAAGATGCTCAACACCATAAAAACAAAGCAAAACCACAATGTCATATCATTTCAAAAACTAGAATTTTAAAAATAGATAATAATACATGTTGTAGATGTTAGAAACTGGAATCTTCATACACTGCTGTTGGGAATGTAAAATGGCAGTGGAAAAAGTTTGGCCATTTGTAAAAAGTTGAATGTCACATGATTCACGTATGCAACTCCTAGCTATTTACTCAAAAGAAAGAAAAGTGTGAATCCATACAAAGACTTACAAACGAGAGTTCACAGAAGCTTTATTTGTAGGAATACATCACTGGAGGAAACCTAAATGTCTACAAACAGGTGAACAGATAGGTCCATACAATGGAATCTAACTGGGGCATAAAAGGAACAACTGACAAATCCATCAACATAGACAAACTTTAAAACCAAACAAAAAAATGATTCTAAGTCAAGGAACACAAGTCTCATTAAAAAAAAAAAAAAAAAAAAAAAGTACAAACTGTTATGCTCTCACTTGTATCAATTTCAAGAAAATGGAAAGTAATCTCTAGTGACAATAAGCGAATCAGTGGTTGATGGGGTCCCTGAAGGTGAAGGGACATGGGACAATGGAGCAGGAAGAAACTGGGGGTGTCATGGTTATCTTCACTATCCTGGCCCTGGTGACAGCTTCACAAGTAGATCCTTGTCAAGATTCACTGAACTGTACATTTTAAATACATGAGATTTATTTTACAAATTATTGTACCTCAGTAAAGATGAAAATAAAAAGTTAAGTGCCCCCTAACAACCCACAAATCACTAATGACCAGAAATCCCTGCTTTTCCAGGTCAGTTCCAGCTTACCTCTGCCATCCTGGAGTTCTACCTGGTTAGTGCCCCTTTCACTCTCAGAGAGTCCAGATTAGAATTAAGATTATACAGTCACCCTACATATGATGCCATCATCTTGGAAAAGTTGAATCCAATTTAAAAAGTGCTATATTAAAAAGAAGGATGATTTCAATGAACTTAAAAAAATACAAATTTTTAAAATATATGTTTCCACAGTGATAAAAACAATAGAACGATGACCCTGATTAGTTAACATCGGAAGTGGCTGGAGTACCAAACAATGATTCTAAAACCTGGTTATAGTTCAGTGGTTAAGTATATGCTTAGCACACACACAAGCCCGAATAGTATCCCCAGCACTGCAAAAAACAAAACAAAACAAAAGAACAGGAAGGAAAAAATTAAACAATTATCTTGTCTCTTCCCATGTGACCTGTAACAGGGAAGGCTAAGAGTTCATGAAACAAAGTTTCTTTATAAAAGAACTCTAGCTCATCAACACATTAAGTGATGATCAGATTTTTTGACCATTTAGTCTCTAGGTACTGATCACAATTACCTCAAAAATCACCAGGAGAAAGGATGATGGTGAGCTTTATAATTATAATGGCTGGGGTGGATTGGCTGATACCTGAACGCATGATCAATCTTAGTAACACAAAGAGTGGCCAGGTGTGGAGGCACACATCTGTAATCCCAGCAACTCAGGAGGCTGAGGCAGGAGGATTCCAAGTTCAAGGGCAGCCTCAGCAACTTAGTGAGGCTCTAACTTAGCAAGAACCTATCGCAAAAAAATGTGTAAAAGAGCTGGGGATGTAGCACAGTGATAAAGTGCCCTTAGGTTCAGTCCCCAATATGAAAAAAACAAAGAAAAAAAATCACAAAAGCAAACAACTAGAGATTTTCTGCCTTTCATGTTATATAAAAGGAAGTAAAGATTGGATGGTGAATTCTAAAAGCATGAGCCAGAAGAGCTGACCACAGCTGCCTCTTTAGGGAGAAGGCAGGCGTGGAGACAGGGGTCTTGGTTACTTTACCCAGCCTCACAGAATGCTTGGTTTCTACTGAAACAGACTGATTTTTATTCAGACATAATTCACATACTACACAATTCACTTTTGTACAGTGTATGATTCAGTGATGTTTAGTATATTCACAAGGTAGTGCCAGGATGCCACAATCTAATTCCAGAACGTTTTCATTACCTCAAAAAGAAACCTCCTCCTGTCAGTAACTGTTCCTGTGTCCCATCCCCCTCAACACACACCCTTAGTGACAACAATTCACTTTCTGTCTCCACACTTTTTCATATTCTGGATGTTTCGCATAAATGGAATCACAGTAGCCACATATAGATTTTTCTCTAAAACTTTTTGATTAATAAAAGACTTTAGAAAGTAAATACTGCTTTGAATTTCAGCCAAATAGAAGATGAATGAAGAAACTGCAGTCAAGAGGCGACCAGTGGGCCCTGAATCCACTTAGCCAGAATCAGAACAGACAAATGAGGGGTTACAGCTAAGGGACAAAATGTGAGACAAATCCAAATGAAAGGAGAGGGGAAGGCATGAGCTAGCGTAAGCATGGTGACTTTCTCATGTTCTAAAATGAGTCATGGGCCAAAAGATAAAATCGAAAACTGAAAATCAACTTAAAAAAGAGTTAAAGGCTGGGGTTGTGGTTCAATGATAAAGCACCTGCCTAGCACATGTGAGGCACTGGATTTGATCCTCAGCACCACATAAAAATAAATTTAAAAAATAAATAAAGGTATTGTGTCCACCTACAACTAAAAAATAATTTTAAAAAAAAGAGTTAAAAGCAATATTAAAAGGCATAAAAGTTAACCCTGCAAATAAATAATTAAAATCAGCAGTAGTTATAGAGGAGGAAAGATAGGAAGAAGAGATATACCATGTCCGTCCTTTCTCTTTTTTTTTTTAGAGGAATGGAGACAAAAGAGAAAAGGATTAAACATGGTATAGAAAGTTACAAAGGCAACACTAGAACAAAACATCCAAGAAACCTCATGAAAAAAGAAAACAGATTACAGGTGAAAGAGAATAAGAAGCAGCAAAAAGAAAGCATAAGATCGTGTAGCAAAACGAAGACCACCCACATCTGGTAGGTCTACCAAAGCCTGTCAGACTGGATCACAAAGCAAGATCCAACCACCCAATTTCATCACTTCCAAGATGCGTACTTTTTCACTTTTTCGTGTGCATGATATCGGGTATGATTGATAACTGCCATCAGCCAGGCAGATGGCGTGGCGCAGTTCAACTGTCTGTCCACATGCAAACTTGGTCCTGGCTCCAGACGCTGTGCTGTCTCCAGGCAGCTCTGTGCACCCCCAGAATCACAGGGAGAGTTCTCTGCCACGCCCCCCGTATCAGTATAAAACACGTTATTGTGCATGCAGTGAGCAACCACACACAGCAGCAGGTCGTACATTTGGTACTGGAGAAGGATCTGCTCTTGTGGAAGCAGTGAGCACAGCTATCGGGCTTTGCAGGACCTGAGAAAAGAGGAAGGTCCCTTCAACAGGTAGCATAGATGAAGTTATATCAGATTCTGATACGCAAACCTGGTCAAAAGGACTACGCAGCACACCTGTAATACCAGATGAAGGAAGAAGCCCCAAAACCACCCGGAGAAAAGGAAAGAAAGTTTGAGGCCAGGATGCATGGGTGGAATGATTCACCCACATAGGGATCTAAGTTTAATCGTTTTTAAAAGGAGGAAAAGTGCAGCACTAAATGAACCTCCACGTACACGATGCATCTCTGGACCTTGCTGATTCCTCCTTCAAGTATTTCCAAATTGCCCTTCGGAAAGCTTTCCTGCTAGTTTATTAAACTTTTCTTGCCAAAAGATAAACTGGGATCTGGTGCATATATCGCCCTTCAAATTCACAGCATCATCATTCAACATACTACTTGAAATTTAACATTCAGACACAGGCTTTTTAAGTTTGGTAGAAAAAACATGAGACTGTTAAGCACTAAGGATTACTCAGTGCTCGCTCCCCATCTTATTCGTATTTACAGCACATGCCCTGGGGGGAGAGGAAATTCATTCTGCGAATGGCTCAGCATGATTCACAAATTGCAGGCTAGCATTTTGAAATGTCATTTTTATTGATCTCCATTTGATGTTCCATTTGCCTTTCCTGGAGTACACAAATTAAGTTTATGGCATTTCTCTAATAGCAAACCTTGAAAATCTAAGTTAAATGAGCTCTGAAAAAAAAAATAACCAAATGAAATATCAACTAAACAAAATTATCTGGATGCACATAAATTAACACAGATTTTAGCATTCAAATTTATCTTCCCTAAGACTTCATAGGTCACAATAAGGGTGCAAACGTACTACATAACAGAATATGAACACACTGCAGAGCATAACGGGCAGCTAAAAAAAAAAAAAAAAGGAAAAGCAAATCTCGGGCACAAAATTTACGTCTGCCAATTGAACGCCTATCAAACACAAAGTACGGAGTTGGGTGTGGTGGACACACCTGTAATCCCAGTGATTCCAGAGGCTGAGGCAGGATTTCAAGTTTTAGGTCAGCCTCAGCAACTGGGCAAGACCCTGTCTCGAAATATTTAAAAAGGGCTGGGGATATAAATAACTCAGTGGCAGAGTACTTGCCCAGCATGTGCCAGGCCATGGGTTCCATTCCCAATGCTGCCAAAAAAAAAAAACAGGGTTCAAGGAGTTGAGACGAAAAAAATAAATATCGACTCCTATTCTGCAAACTAGAAACCTGTGCAGCACTGCAAATTCCATGATGAAAAATTGGGTAACAAAAGTCAACTTACCTTGCCAGTTACCATCACGACTTTCTAAAAATTTCAAAAATAGCCAATGAAAAGCTCCTGTTACTGCCCAATAAAAGATGAAGTTTGTGTTATGTAATACATTTAAAGTTTAAATGCAGTTTAGCACTTTCAAATACAGTAGCTCTTGAATAAGCTAAATTTAAAAATGAGTAGTATGAAATTAAATTATCCACATTAGAAAACAATTACAATCTCAAGTAGGAATACATTATTCTCAAGTCCATTGATACAAAAAGGAACTGCCAGTCTCAAACTGAAGACACTCTTAAAAGAATTGGTAATTTATTAAAGCTTTGACTTTAAAAAGTCAAAATTTCAGTAGAATTTATCTTAAAGCACCAAAAAATTTCAGAATGATTGATTTCAAACTTGTACCCACATAAAGCATCACCTAGAAAGTGAGGCAGGGAAATCGATGACAGCACATTTCAAAAACCTTCAACTTCTACTCATTTTCCAAAACCTGTTTGAGTACCATGTCCTTAAACTGTATTGATCAACTCATGCACAAGTTAGTAATAATGCATCTCGCTTTCCAGAGCATGTAGTCTTTTCTATGAATACTACTGAAGCTTAACAGTCTTCTTCATTCTGTATAATCTTTGTATATATCTCAACCCATTACTAGCAGTTTAAATTCTTTATTGAGACTTCAACAATACCGGATGAATGAACAGATGATTGGATGAATGGATAGATGGAGGCTTCTCACAACAAAATCCAGTCACAAATGGTTTAAGATGTTGAAAACAATTTTACTAAGACAAGTCTCTCAAGGATCAGCACTAGATAGATTGAATTATGGTCCCCGAGAAATAATCTTTTGGAAGTCCTTTAAAACTTCATAATTTTGCCAGTGATTTATGTTTTAATTAATATGATACATGCATTTCAAAAATTCTTTATTATCATGGCTGGGGACATGGCTCAGTGGTAGACCACTTGCCCACCATGTAGAGACCCTGAGTTTGATTCCTAGCTCTGAAAAAAAAAAAAAAAAAAAAAAAATATATATATATATATATATATTCTTTATTATCACAAGACATAGTCTGGCAGGACAAAGATAAGAACAGCAGTTTAGCTATGGACTAAAATTTTATTATACAGGGAAATAAGAACACCTAGATTTTCTTACGGAATTTGATAGAATCACCAATATCCTTATGTAATAACATGAAAAACATGCTTATCAGATAAAAGGAGGTGATAAGGGCAGAGTACAAGCCCATATTTACATTATGACTACAACCTTGTAAAAAAAAGAAACTTGGCACAGGAAAAAAACACCAGCAGGAATTACTACAAAACGGCCAAAGTGATGAGTTCAAAGGGCACACACAATGTTCTTCCTACTGCTACATCTTCAATATTCTCCTTTCTCCCACGAAAACCTCATCATGGTATTATACTACACTACTCCTTACCTCTTATCTCTCTGGATCTCCTGACATGAAATCATTACACAACATGTACTAATCACTATCTACTTTTATGTTTAAAAATGGTGCTTTAGAGCCAGAGTCACAGCTCAGTCATTCTTGCAGTATGAACTTCAAGTTATTTAATTTCTGCATGCCTCAATTTTCTCATCTAAGTAAACTGTCTCGGCAGAATTAAATATCAACTCATGTGAAACATCTAGCACAGTGCCAACCTCACAGTAGTGCTCAATTTACATTAATTTGCTTTTCAACATTTTTGTTGTTGACTGAATTCCCATATAGTCAGTACGTAGACATCTCTGATTAAGTACGAGAGTTAAGAAGCAACCACATTATCTTAAGAAAAGCTTCATTCTTAAGAGGGCTTTAAAATCTAAGACTCTCAAGCCTGGCATGGTGACACATGCCTGTAGTGCCAGGGAGTCTGGAGGCTGAGGCAGTAGGATCACAAGTTCGAGTCCAGTCTCAGCAACTGACCAAGGCCCTAAGCAACTCAGTGAGACCCTGTCTCAAAATTTTAAAATTTTTTTAAAAATGAAATGGGGATGTAGCTCAGAGGCAAAATGCCCCTGGGTTCAATCTTCAGTACCAAAATCAAATACAACACCACTAAACAAAAAAAAAAAAAGAAGCTCAGGAAAGATATTTCAAATAGACTCAGTACTCCTTTGTACTTAGCCAGAATGAGGCTTCACAATCCTGAATACAACCGGACTAGATAGCAGGAAGAACTGTCATAAAAGTGAAAAACTTTTTGTCATTAGTGACCCAAATCCTATTATTATTAAAAATTATTATTATTTTGCAGTAGGGGACTGAACCCAGGAGTACTCTACCTCTGACCTATATCTCTAGATCCTTTTTATTTTATTTTGAGATAGGGTGTTGCTAAGATGCCCAGGCTGGCCTCAAATTTGTGATCCTCCTATCTCAGCCTCCAAGTCATTCGGATTACAGATATATGTCACCACACCTGGCTCAGACCAACGGTTTCTTAAGGAGCTTCTTTCAGCACAGAGTACCATGCCTATGACACAGGAGAGCAGTGAATTGTTCTCACAGATATGCTAAGGAACTAAATCCATGACTCTAATCCACCCAATGAAACATTTTAACAATGCAGATTCTTAAAAACAGATGTTTATAACTTTAAAAAATTATTTTGGTTTAATATTTTAAGAAAGGAACATTACAGTAAATCTTCATGACATTGGATTTGGCAATGGCTTTTTTATTGGTGGCAGGAGGTGGGTACTTGTTGGTTTTTTGTTTGTTTTGCAGTACTGGGGATTGAACCCAGGGCCTGGCCCTTATTGAGTGAGCACTGTACCACTGAGCTACATCCCTATTCCTTAACAATAGATTCATAGCTATATCAAAAGTGTAAGCAACAAAAGAAAAACTTAATAAATTGGACTGTCAAAATTATTAAAATTTCTTATGTATCAAAAGACAACCTTCAAAATGGGCAGAAATATTTGCAAATCACATATCTGATAAGGTTATAACATCTAAAACATAAAGAATTTCTGTGACTCAACAATAAAAAGTCAGACAATTCAGTTGTAGAGCACTTGCCTAGCATGTGTGAGGCACTGGGTTCAATTCTCAGCAGCATTTATAAATAAATGAATAAAATAAAGGTCTATCAACGTCTTAAAAAAATTTTTTTTAAATGGACAGAGGACTTGAACAGATGTTTCTACAAAAGATATAAAAATGACCAGTGCACACACAAAAAGATGATCAGGAGTATTAGTAATTAGGGAAATAAAAATCAAAGACTTCCATAATCCCAGCTTTTGAGAGACTGAAGCAAAAGAACTGCAATTTTGAGGCCAGTGTAGGCAACTAAGCAATACTTTGTCTCAAAATAAAAATCAAAAGGGGTTGGGGTATAGCCCAGTAGTACAGTGTCCCCAGGTCAAACTGCAGTACCACCAAAAAAAAAAAAGAAAAAACTCAAAACCATAACATACTACCTTACAACTACTAGGATGGTAGGATGGCTATCATCAAAAAAAAACTTTAAGCATTGGCAGGGATGTGAAGAAACACCTGTCTATTGCTATTGGAACATGAAAATGTTGTAGCCACTAAGAAAATGTTTACCAGATTCTCAAAAAACTACACAGAATTACCATACAACCAAGCAATGCCCTAGCTATCTAACAAAATAATCAAAAAGAGTTGCAAACAGACATTTGTACGCCAATTATCACTGTAGCTTATTCACAGTAATCAAAAGGTAGAAACAACCCCAGTGTCCGTCCACACATGAATGGATTTAAAAAATGTGGTATATACATATAGTGTTCAGCCATAAAAAGAAATTCTATCATATGCCACAACACAGATGTGCCTTGAAAACATGATGCTATGTGAAGTAAGCCAAGAGGCCAAACATCGTACGATTCACTTACATGAGGCACCTGTAACAGTCAAATTCATAGCAACAAGAAGCAGACCGGTTTGAAGGGAGGTAAACAGGGAGTTTCTGCTTAATGTGAAAAAGTTTCTATTTGAAGTGATGAAAACGTTTGGGAAATATATAGTGGTAATGGTTGCACAACATTGTGAATATAATTAATGTCACTAAACTGCACACTTAAAATGACTGAAATGGCAAGATTTGTGTTATATATACATTTTACCACAGTAAAAGCAAGAAAAGTAAATTTAAAGAAAGAAGAAAAAAAAGACAAACATTAACAGCTAAAATAATAAAGAAAAACAACGTCGTTGTATCAGTCAGTACCTTTTCACACACTGTGTTCGGGACAGAGGAGGCCGACATCTTTGGTTATGGGCTTCTCGCGCAGCAAGTCTAGCTTCTGACAACTAAAAGACAGTATAAAATCCTCTGAACAAATTATCAAACTTGCTACCAATGTAGAAAAACTGATGTCACATTCTGTAACCAAGGAGCAAGAAATTTTGGCAGCTGAATGTTTTAAACAGCATTCATTTGAGGGAAAACAAATCACAGAAACCTGGGAAGGTTCTATGGCAGTCTGAAGCAACACTCAACATATTAAAGCATTGAGAGATTAACTCTCACATGGTGATCTTAACAGGTCTACAGAAAAGTGGTAAAGAGAGCATCTTCCAATAAAACTAAAAAGCCTGAAAATTCTCTAGTCAGACCTTTCAGAAACTTTAATAGGAACTGCGTCCAAAAGGACACCAAGCTCTTAACTTCTTCTCTAAGTGCTTTCTTCAGTCATTTGGTAGCTATACAAAAGATGTTCAATGAAAGGTCAAAATTTTTTTTAAAAAAATGTTTTCCTACTTCCAGGAATGATAATGACTTTTGGGAGAAATCTATACAGTATTTGCAAATGGAATGCTGGGACTTGAATGTTTGTGCCCCCCCCCCCCCCCAAAATTCGTATTTTGAAGCCTTGCCCTCAGCCAGGTACTGGTTGAGCCTCCCTAATGTTGGATATTCAACATACATCTAGAGCAGGGGTTTGGGGAAGTAATTTGGTCATGAGAGCTGAACCTTCATGGATGGAAGCAGTACCCTTTTAAAGACAGGATGCTCCCTCTAGCATGCACATGCTGTGATCTTCATTCATATATTCTCTCTCTCTCTCTCTCTCTCTCTCTCTCTCTCTCTCTCTCTCTCTCTCTCTCTCGCTGCTATGGGGGCACAATGAGAAGACAGTAATCTGCAAACCAGGAAGTGCACCCTCCCCAGACATTGGATCTACCAAGGCCTTCGTCTTGGACTTCCTGAGAAGTAAATATGTTGTTTAAGCACACAGTCTATAGCATTCTTGTTACAGAAGCCCAAACTAAGACATAGAAATCAGTAACCCAATACTAACACCTCCAAGAATCTTGAGATGTGGTGATGCATCTAGGGGGGTTCTAGAGGGGCTGAGGCAGAAGAACCACAAGTTTGGGGTCACCCTAGGCAACTTAGTGAGACTAGTCCTCAAAATAAATAAAATGATTGGTGGCTACAGCTTAGTGGTGGAATGCTTGCTAGCACATGAGGCCCTGGTTCAATCCCCCAGTGGAGGGAGGGGGTTTCAACTCATAAAATGTTCACAGTGTGTTTTCATTGGTTTAGACAGTCTCAATAAAACTGACATTCACTAAAAATAAAACGTACATACTCAAAGTTGTCATACCTTTTCATCTTCCCACTGAAAAAAATTACAGTCTTTTCTATCTCTACAGGCTGAGCAGGCATAAAACCTTCGTGTTTCTTCCTTCCCTCGGTTCACCTTTACAAACAGAAGAGTGGGTCCTAATTCAGAATACGAAAAAGCAAGTCAAAGGATAGTCGCTACAAAGTTCTTAGTTTTCATTGCCTTAAATAAAAACTTGTTTGGGTTTTATGCACAATTTGTCATAACTAAATCCACTGTTCTCTTTAATAAACTTCTTCAGTCACAACATTCAGGCACCGACTTAGTAGAAATAACTTTTTAAAAAGTGGTCTCTCCAAGAGAGAAAATGCTATTGTCTGTATAGTTGCGGCCTATGTTGTGAATGTTACAAACTTGGGTCCTAAGAATAAAATAACTAGATCCCAAAGGACTGAGAACTTGCCATCTCCAGAGCGGTTATCTTTAGTGAAAACCTGAGCTTTTATGGTTGGACACACCCTCTCTGTGAGAGGAAAACTGGTTTCCACGCAAGAATTCATTCTGTCCTTTTCCCTACTTTCTTCTCAAGACAGTAAATCGCCAACGAAACCACCAAGTACTTGCCCACGGGAACTATTCAACACCGCGCATCCCTCGTGCCCACCCTCTGCCCTCTTCGCCGCCAACAGGGACGTAAGAGCCCCGGAGCCAAAACCGCAGCAGCGGGGACTTCGGAGAGCTTCTCAAGTAAGTTGACAAACACAAGGTCCTGAAGAAGGGGCGTTTTCTCGGCTTCACACATGGCAGAGAGCAGTCCTAAAAGCCCACAGCGCTTCCAAGCCGACCCACGACCCCGGCGCCGGGCAGCGGGGCTGAGCCCGGACGCCGACCCACCGTGCGGGCAGAGCGGGGCAGCAGCGGCAGTGTCGGAGGGGAGCGCCAACTCCACTCCGGAGTCCCCCTGGCGCCCGGCGTCCGCCTCTGCCTCCACGGCTGCGGGCCGGCTCCTGGGGGCCGCCATCTTCCCGCCGCGGTCCCGAAAGCCTCGGTCCGAACCAAGGAGGCAGAGAAGGAGCGCCGCCGCCACCCGCAGCCACGCACAGCGCCCCCGCGCGTCTGGGAGGAGTCGGGCCGGCGCGCGGAGGCCACGCCCCCACCTTCTGTCCCGCCCTCCCTGGGCTGCACCTAAGCGGTCCCCAGTCACAGGGTCTTCGTGGACCTGTGACAACAGCTCACCTCCATCTGACTGATCTTCAACACCTTCTTTCATAAGAATATAGCCAGGAGGGGAGGTGAATCTTAAGACTTGCTCAGATTGTAGACCAGAAAGGCAGCATCCCCACCGACGGCAGCTGACAAATAGCGGAAGTAACTAAAAGCTGAAACAGCTGCAGCAGCTGCCCTTGATGGAGGCTTCCGTTTGTACAAGTGGCGGTGTCATCTCCTCAGTCTTGGACAATGTTTATAGATGTCCATTATAACTGCATACACACTGACATTGGCACATCAGAAAGAAATTATCCGTATGTGCCAATGATACATGCCATGGTCTACACAGAAAATGCCAACAATGTACAATTTTTACAGCTTCCAGAGTGAGTTTGGCAAGGTTGCAGGTTATGAGATACACATACAAACATCAATTGTAGTTCTATACACTAGCAGTGATCCCATGGACACTAAAACTAGAATATCGTTTAGGATTGCTCAAACAAAGGAAGTATGTATAAATTTAACATAACATATACAGAATTCATGAGCAGAAAACTACAAAATGCTGATGGAGAAATCAAGGATGATCCAAATAAATGTAGAGACATAGATATGTGCTCTTTATTTGGAAAACTCAATAAGTATCTCATTCTTCCCAGGCTTAGTGCATGCAGGTTTGGTGTGATGTGTCTCAAAATTCTAGCCAAATACAAGCAATTTTATGCTGAAATTTATGTGGCAAGACAAGAGAAGAGCTACAATAAATTTGCAAAAGAATAAAGTGGGAGGAATCTATCTACCCAATTTCAAGACTTACAGCTGCAGTAATCAAGACATACCCACATTTGTGCACATGTGTGGCTATAGATGAAATAGTCAAACGTCTCCTGCATTATTTAAAGAATTGATGATACACGTACAAATTTAGCATGACCCATTACTATGACATATTAACTTAGAACTATTTCTCTTTGTCACTCACATTCTGCACCTGCACCAGTAAGATCTGTCTGTGATGTAAGCTCTTTCCGAGTTATCAGCACAAATTTCCAGCACTTCTATGTCTGAGAGATAGGGGACTTTCTGGTACCATGCATGATGCTACTCTGGGAAATTTTATCTCAAGACTTAACTACCCACTCACATTAACATTTATTTGAAATTTTCTTATGTATACAGACTTGTGATCTGCAAAAGTCTTGTTTACCAAATTTTCCATTGAATTCATGAAATCCTACCATGAAAAATAGTTACTGAAGTTCTAATTTTCATTTTCTTGTTTAAATTATGCTGATTCTGTGACAAGACCTCTGTAGGCAGTTGAAACCAGTGTGGTAATCTTACCAAACAAAAAGCACAACAGGTCTGGGGCTAGGAGTGTTAGAGCACTTGCTTAGCACGGGAGAGGCCTTGGGTTCCCTCCCCAGCGTGGCACATGCACAAACACACACACACACACACACTTAAAAAAAGTTTGATCCAGGTAAGGTAAATGACAGAGTATTTCCTAATGAGATAGTGAAGGTTTCAAAAATAAGACAATTATCTCTTTTCTGAGGGAAAACTTTGAGGAGAAAAATCCCTCACATAATATTTAGATACAGAGTCATGTTGTTTAATGCCGGGGCTGTGTTTTAAGAAAAGTGTCTCTCGGTAACTTTATTATGCAAACATCACAGAGTGTATTTACACAAACTGAGAAAGCTATGACATTACTAGGGGATAAAGGTTTTGGGGACTCCTGCCATGCAGAGGTCCTTTGGGGTGCACGACTATCTGTGGTAAATAGTCAAGGTTGACTACTGGTTAATTGGGCCATGAAGATGAGCAGTTAGTTATCAGTGTTCCCTTTCACTGCCTAAAAGTGGTATTAGTTCATACTGGAAAATTCCGGAGCAGAGACACACTAGACATCCAGCAGGGTTCCAGCAGGAAACTAGAGGCACAACTGAAAATCAGTCCGTGATGTCTGAGCTCCAGGTGAACACTGACCACATGTGCGGTCACACAGCACTTGACCAGCCACTCCTCCAGCAGAGGCTCAGGACCACTGGGGAACTTCCTGTGGACGTCAGGAAGTCTCACCCCTTGACTTTATAAAGAGAATAGATAGGTGTGTTTTGAAAACTGCCAACTTTCAAATCTTCCTCAGAGAAAACGATTGAAGCCAGAGGAGCATTTTGTAGTTGGTGTCTGACCATCTTCTCCGTCTTCTCATACCATGACCCAGACCCACAGTTTTCCTTTGGGGAGCCAACCAAAGGAATTTTATCCTGTGCAGTATGAGAGGTTCCAATAGGGACTGGCTTGGGTTTGGACAAGTCCCTGAGATAGCTGAAGAGAGAGAGAGAGAGAGAGACTCATAATACCTAGAGGTTTTCTCAGTTCAGTGGCATCCATAATTAGTTGGAGGACTTCAGCTCTGCAGCACTGCCCAACTACATCTTGTGTGTTATGGCTGGTATACGAGGTGTCCCCCAATGCTCCTGTGTCTGTGCAAGAATGTTCAGAGGTGAAAGGATCAGAGTACGAGATCTGTGGCCTCATCAGTTCATCCTAGTTTGTATGGATGAACTGGTTGGGAACTGTAGGCCAGTGGGGTGCAGCTGGAGGAGGTGGGTCACTGGAGGTGTGCTCTGGAAAGCTTAGTCTTCCCTGCAGTCCCTCCCGCTTCTCTCTCTCTGCTTCCTGGCTGCCTTCAGTGGAGCACGCTCTCTACCTCACCCGCCATGACACTCTGCCTCATCTCAGGCCTAGAGCAATGAACTCAGCCTGCTGTGAGCTAAACTTCTGCAACAGGAGCCAGTGAGAAACTTGCCCTCCTCTGAGTTGTTCTTGTCCTCCTTTTCTCCAGCTCTCCTCCTCCTCCTTCTCCTTCTCTTCCTCCTCCCATTCCTCCTCCTCTTGCTCCTTTTCCCCCTCCTCGTGGTCCTCCTCCCCCTCCCCCTTACTGCCATGACACCTGACTAGGCCTACAGTGCGGTTGCCACTGTACATCAGAATCGCCTAATTGCTGGCTTGTGCACCCCCTACACTCTGAGCCCTCTGAAAACCATAGCTGTGTATTTTTCTTATATCAGCACTACTGGCACATAATAGATATTACTGGTTAAATAACAACTATAATAAAATTTCTTAAAATCTGAGAATATATGAGCTGAAAGGGACCCCTGAGCCATCTTATCTAGCATGCCACCTCCTAGGGGGCATTTTGGAAATGCAAGGAGGCATTTCAAGCTATCGCAATGATTGAGGGACCCTTCCTGTGTCGAGGGGGGCTGGGTGCTGAATGACCAATAATGGTTAGGACAGTTCCACACAATGTGTCACACACATTTTTAGAGTCTGGATGAGTAACCTGTTTATAATTACTTGAGACTCAAATCTAACTTTAATTTACACAAGGTATTTATGTACAGTTTTAATTCATCTGAATACTCCATGGATACAACCATTAAATACATCAAGTATTTACATTAAATACACAGTGTTTTGTCCAGAAAAAAAATTTTTTTTTTTTTTTTTTTTTTGCTTACCATTGTGGGAAAGCCACATGACCAAAAAAAACAAAAAAACAAGGTTGGTGTTGGTATCTGAATCCCCAGGACCACCCTCCTGTATCACCTGCACCTGTAGCTCCCCCCACCCCATGACTGTGTCCAGCAGTGATTTCTACTGAGCAAGTCATTAAGTCATTCCAAATCAAAGCAAGGAGCATCCTCCCATGTGGCTGCACGCTGACCAGGTTAGCAGCAGGCAGAGCTGCTTCAGGCCTGGTCAACCAGGTGGGGCTTCTGCATAGATGGCACTCAGATCTGCTCCATGTGTCCCTGCGGGACCAGGTGAAGGGGCCGCTTTGCTGCACACACGCGCTCCTCTGGGTGCCTGCTTTTGTCCTCCCCTAGATAGCCTGGAGCTGATGTCTCAGCCAGGAAGCCAGTTTTCTGTACTAGTTGTCTCCCCGTTTGGCCAAACCAAAAAGAGACTCTTTTCCTGTGTCGCCACTGCTCATCTCTGTTAAATGAACCACTTCTGGGGGGGGGGGGGGGCAGGTGACGAGATCTGATACCCCAGCATCAGGCCCCAGGCCTAGGACTTCAATAATGACACCTCCCATTGAATCCTGCCGTCTTGTATAGAAATTATGTAACTCCAGGCTGGTGGCATAACATCTCTGAGCCCTTCTCGGGTTTACTACGGAGGTAATGATACATATCTCTTCCAGGCTGCGGTAAGCATTAAATGTGATAAAGTGTGACCTTCAGGATCCTGGCAGGAGACAGACGACACACTTGAGTCAGGTACTGAGGTGGTGCCAGTCTTGGAGACCAGGAACAGGTCCTAGTTCTGTTGGTGTTGAAGACTAAACATCTGAGAAACACCAAGTCAAGCACCGAAAGCAAGTTTCATTTAAGAGAGGGACAGAGGTAGAGGTAGACTTCTCCAGAGAGCTGGGAGTGGGTGTGTCTTTCCCTTTTATAGACCCCAGAGTCCCCACACCCTTTCTTCTCTGTGCAGGAGCCCAAGGGCAGGAAGGAGCAGCACAGCAGGTGATTGCTTGGGCTGGGAAGTGTGCTCGCCATGAGCAACCCAGAGATAACCAGCTCTCATCCTCTCTCCACCCTCGTCATTCATTATCTACACTGACTGCCAGACCTGCGCCCCCTGCCTCAGTGTGTCGAGGATTGTGACATTTCCTGTCCCCTCAGGCTGAAGGCAGATTGCTGTTTGGCAAAGAAAGCATGTGGGGAGTCAGCACAGTGGGCTCATTTTATACAATTATCCTCTTACCCTCTGCTCCCAGCGTCCTCATCTGTTTGTCCCCTTACAGAGGGACCATTTGCCCAGGGTGTGGGTTACGTTCAGGTGAGCCACCCAAGGACCCTGCACGATGATGGGCCATTAACAGCAGGTGCCACCTCCACCCCAAGTCCTCAGGGCCAAGGGAACAGAAGTTTCTGGAAACCAAAGAGAATAATTACATGGAAAGGGCAGCTGTACAAGACCTGCCTGTAGGAACAGTGGCCTTCAGTAGAGGACCTCAGTCAACCATGACAAGCCCAGGGGGCAGAAGCCAGGAGGGACAAGAGAAATTAAAGAGGGGGAAAAAAAAAAGGAATGGAAAGACATCCCACGCTCAGAACTGAAAAGAGTAGTACCATGAAAATGTCCTCACTCCCCAAGTCAGCTGCAGAAACTGGGGGTGCGGGATGAACACTCCAACCTCACTCAGGCCCTCAGAGCTTTCTCTGTCAGGGCCTCCTGTTGGCAGGAAGCAACCAGAAGTGAGAAGCGTAGGCTGCTCTTGTCCATCAAGGTCAGCCTCTCGCACAAAGCAGAGGGGAGGGTGCAGAGCGGATTCGGCAGAGAGAACAGGCCCTGTCCAGTGCAGCCAGGAAAACAGTTTAACACAGCACGCGGCAGAGGAAGGAAGGGACCCAAGGCAGCCCTGTTCAGTAGGGCAGTAAAGGCATGCGCACAGGTACGCACGCAGCACTAGACCCGCAGTACAGGGTGAGCTGCAATAACCTGTCCGCTCTAGGGAGGGGGCACTTCCACTGCGGTCTGTTTGACTTCTTCCTTCCAAGTTCAAGAGCATTCCTCTGGAGATTAGGAAGCACTGAAGATGGCCCACTCCTTCTGAAGGGGGAACATTCCGCCTGCTGAGGATGGAGATCCTGGGGTTACAAACCCCAACCCTGGCAGGCCCTGAAGAGCTGGGAGAGGCTCTGGGCCTCTCCAGAGGCTAACAGATCTGCGCATGTGCATCCCTGCCTCTTCTGTAAAAGTTCTCACCTGCACGGATTTTGAAGGTGAAACTTTTAAAATAATTAAGTTTCTTCTCTCTTCCTTCAAAGCTGGCTTTGAATAAAACCAACCAGTTTTCCTACCAGTTTGGCTCCGAATATTTCTGTAATAGCAAGCAATATGGGCCTGTCTCTTCACCAGGGGAGGTATTAGACCCAGGGTGGTATCTGAGCAGCTGGGTAATAGTACCAAATTTCTGCCTTGACAACGACAACTCATCTTGAGCTGTAGAATTTTGAAATTTAAAATAAGGATCTTAATATTGGCCTTTAAGACATAGTAAGGGAAAGCCATCCCATTCAAGAACTGCATTATTTTCCTTCAGTACTGGGAGTCGAACCCAAGGGTGCTCTGCCACTGAGCCACACTCCCAAGATCCTTCACGGGAAGGAAGAGCCAACTCCAAGGTTGGCTACTCCAGAAATATCTGGTGTTAAGTTGGAAGGACAATAGTTTTTTTTTTTTTTTTTTAATTAGTGCATTATAGTTATATACTATTGGGTTCATTTTGACATAATCATACAAGCATTTGCTCCAAATCAGTCCCCAGTATTAAGAAAATAGGAATAGGTAGCTACTGAGCCACAGATGGGTGAGCAAGGAGGGGACAATGAAGGGCACTGGAAACCACAGATGCTTATATGACAGATAAGCACCTGGAAGTTGTGAAAACTTCCCTCAGCCTTAATTAATAAAAACGGCCATTCCTGGGCCAGGTTGTCATTATCCCCATAAACAAGTCTCCAGGACCCTCGCCTTTCACCAAAACTGTTATCACAACACCCAGTCACCCTTGTTTTATTCAGCTTTTTTGGTGGTTGTAAACCAAAAACCTGACAAGAACAATTTTAGAGGAGGAAAAGTTTATTTGGCACTGAGTTTTAGAGGTCTCAGTCCATAGCTGACCGACGTCATTCCTCATGGCCCAAGATGAGGCAGGAGGTCATGGTGGAAGGGTGTGGCAGAGGAAAGCAGCCTGGAGGGAACAGTCAGGAAGCAGAGAGGCCTCTCTCACCAGGAAAAAATATAAACCCAAAGGCATGTTCCCAGAAACCCACCTCCTCCAGCCACAGGCTACCTGCCTACAGTCACCACCCAGCTGATCCACTCAGGTGGATTAATGCACTGATTAGGTTAAGGCTCTCAAAACCTAATCATTTCACCTCTAAACTTCTTGCATTGTCTCTCACATGAGCTTTTGGGGGACATCTCATATCTAAACCATAACAACCCTGATCACCAAAACATCAAGACCCTCAGGAAACTTGATAGGGGCTATTCAAAGGGTAAGAAACTGAGGAGGCAGTTATTGAGACAAAAACAGGGTGACTCAATGTCCATGAAAACTCCTACTGTATGAGCACCACACCATCCTGTCTTGGAGGTGGTCCATGCAGCTCCTGGAGCTGTTGGTCAAAATCAGAAGGTGAACTTGAGTGGGACTCTGGAATCTTCCCTGGGACTCCCAACCCTCTTCCCTCCAAGAGGACCTACTCTCTCACTCGAGAGCGTCCCCCTTTCCCCTTTCCCATCCCTTCCAATAAACTCATGCCTGTTACTCTGAGCAACATGTCTGCAATATTTCTGACTTGACCACAGGAATCAGGGTTTGAAGGGGGTTCTTTGCACTGCCTCAGTTTCCCAGAAGGCCCCAGCCGGGTAACATTTGATGTTTCTGACCAGTTTCAGGACCCCTCTGTAGTGAAGCTGTTTCTTCTCACCTGAATAAATCTTACTCTTTTGCACTCATTTTCCATTATCCGTGGATTTCATTCTGTGAGTTCATGAGACAAGAACTCAGTGATTGTAGCAGCAGAGGTGGAGAATTTGGTTTCATCTCTAAATATGGTTTCAATAGGTTTTATTCAAAGCCAGCTTTGAAGGAAGATGGAAAAAACTAAATGCTTCAAAGGTCCCATATCTCCAAAATCCCTGAAAATTAGCAGCACTTTTAGAGGAGATGTTGAGTTAAACACTCATCAGTGCCTAGGAAAGCTTGCAGTGAGATAAGAAGGCTAAAGAACGTGATAAGGAAGGAAATCTTTAGGGGAGGATCTAAATAGAGTGAGCTTGCTTGTAAAGGTATGTTCTCATAAAACATCTGAAGAAACCCACTTGCGCAGTAGACGACCCACCCCGTGGCTCCCCCCGCTTCTAGGCACCATGTGGTCCTGGGCTGTCTCCTGGCCCACTGCCCATCGAGGAGTGCTTTATAAAATGTCCAAAACCTCTCCATCACGTCCTCCAAGTTCTTTCTTTGGGATTGGTAAACAGTATGCTTAGGGTGTTTGCAGCACTGGGTTGGACAGAATGAGGCAGGGAAGTGACAAAAGACAGGAAATATGCACATGTAGACTTAGCCTGCTGTGGATAGGCGGGGTGGGCTATCTCAGCTGCCATCTTCTTGGCACATCAGGGTCAGAGGTTCCAGTTCTCCAGCTTCCTTTCGTGCGCAGGAGGAGTGTGTTTCCAGTTCAAGGAAGGAGTAGGGACCCAAATTCAGTCTGTTTTACCAGTCTTTTATTTAAATTTTGAGACAGGGTTGTGCTAAGTTTTCCGGGCTGGTCTTGAACTTGCAATCCTCTCACCTCATTCTCCCAAGTAGCTGGCATTACAGGCCTATGCTACCATGCCCCACCGGAACAGCGCTTTAGCTAGAAATATAGGGTATTATGCATTTCCACCTTCTTTCAGAGGGTGTAGGGACCGAGCTGAGCCTTAACTGGATGTTAAATTGCTTAGAAGTTAAGTTGGGATAGTTGCCATGCTGGCTTAAACCAGTGCTTTGATTTAAATGTAGTTCCTGATTACCTTTAATTGCTGCAATTTAAAACAAATATTTGAAGGTAGAATAGTTTTCTGGAATGTTCCCCCAAACCACAGCGAGATAAAAGGCATTGTTGTTCACCCTGGTGGTATCCAGGCAGAAGCATGTGGTTAGACCAGTTCTCTCAGTCCTACATGGCCCTGGATGTTTACACAGCGCTCACCCTTGGGCAGGGGAGGCTGCCTGGTTTCCTGGTGCTTCTGCAGGTCTCAATAGTTTCAGAAGCCTTGACTGCCAGGGGACTTGTGTAACCAGAGCCTCAGGAACAGATAGGGTTCCTGGAATCAAATAATAAATCATCTTTGCTTACAGAGATTAGCTGCTTCTTTTTCAAAGTGTGCTTTCAATTTTCAGATTAAAAAAAAGAAAACCCCACAAGCTCACAGAAGCAAAGGGCACTGACCACCAGGTTAGCATTTCATGGGCAGACCTAGGTGTCAGGATTCTGAACAGATTTTGAAACTTCTCTTAGTTTCTCAGGGAGTAAGGTTGTCACAGGGAAGAGATGTCTCAGAGAAGTGTAGTTGGAGTTTCTGGAGAGACGGGCAAATTTGACCCAGGACCAGTGGGGTTCTTGGCACTGGGATTGAACTTGGGTTGCTTAACCACTGAGTCACATCCCCGACCCTTTTATTTTGAGACAGTCTCATTAAATTGTTCAGGGTCTTCGTGAATTGCTGAAGCTGGCCTGGAACTTGTGATCCTCCTGTCTTAGCCTCCCAAATGGCTGGGATTACAGGTATGAACCATTGCCCCCAGCAAGATTTTTTGTTCTTCTAGAACTTTTAGCTCTTACAAACTCTTGTAAACTCTACGTCTGAGGTGAAGGTGAAGTTTCACCTGCGTGTGCACGCAATGCGAACACTTTTTCTAGCTATTTTGGCATCATTTGTTGAAAATCAGTATACCATATATGTAGGATTTATTCTGCACTCTGTGGAGAATTAAGACTATTGATCTGTATGTTTATCCTTTTTTTTTTTTTCTTTTTTTACCACTAAGCTACATCCCCAGTTCCTTTTCTCATTTTTTGAGAGAGAATCTTGCTAAATTGCTGTGATCTTGAAATTGTGACCCTCCTGCCTCAATCTCCCAAATCAGTGGGATTACAAGCAGGTGTCACTACACCCAGCTTGTGTGTTTATCTTTGTACCAGTATGACACTGTCTGGGAACTGCAGCTTTATGTCTTGAGATTGGGTATCTGAACAAGTCCTCCAACTTTGTTCCTGTCCAGTTGTTTTGGCCCAAACATTTCTGTATGCAATTTTCTTTAGAGGAGCAAAATGCATTTGGACTCATAGTTTTAGAGGTTCAGTCCATGGTTAGCTGACTCCACTGCTCTAGGCCTGAGTGAGGCAGAACATTGTAGTGGAAGGGCATGATGGAGGAAGACTACTTACTTCATGGCTGCCAGGAAAAAGAAAGAGCAGGAAGAGTCGGAAACAAAATGCATGATCCCCAAGGCATGACTCCAGTGAACCACTTCCTCCAGCCACACCCCACCTGCCTATAGTTACCACCCCTTAATTCATTCAAATTACTAATCCATCAAATGGATTAATCCACTTACCAGGCTACAGCTCTCATAATATCTCACTTCCTGCATTAACACAGGAGCTTTTGGGGGATAACTCATATCTAAAACAACTGCGCCCCTTGCCCGCAAAAGCTCACATCCATCTCACAAAGAAAAATCATTTGTCCCATTTCTAAATGTCCCCATATTCTTTAACAGTTTCAACATTGCCCAAAAGACTAGGTCCAGTTTCCTTTGAGACTCAAGGCAGTGAGCCCCTATAAAGATCAAAAGCAAGTTATGTACATCCAATATATAATGGCACAGAGCAAACATTCCTATTAAAAAATAGGGGCATGGATAGAAGGGATGGGACCAGTTCAGCTGGGCGAATGAATCCTGTAGCCTCATGTATGGCATCTTAGGCACATGGCAGCAGGATGTGATCCCCAAAGGGCAGAACCACCCCATGACCTTTCAGGTTGCAGCTCACATGGCCTCTCTCTTAGGCTGAACTGTAGCCAGTAGCTTTCCTTGGCAGAGGTTCCATGTTACTGGTATCTCTTAATCTCAGAGGTCTACACTGTAGCTTTGGCATCCTTCTCACACCCTCACACATCACCCTCTCAAAGGGATGATCGCAGTGATTCCATCCCTGTTATAATTTGCCTGGCCTCCAAGGTCTTTGAAACCTTTGTGGAAGTCTTCGTGACCCCTTAATTCCAGCGTCCTGCATTCCTGAATAACCAGCACCATATGGATGACACCAAGGTCTGCCATCTGCTTGAGCAGTAGCCAGGCCCCCTTGGATTATGGCTGCAGTGGCCTCTGGGTGCCTGGGTGGCTGAGCGTCATGAAACAAATCCTGGGTAAACAACTTTCTAGGAACCCTTCTGTGAACAGGGTACCCCAAGGTCTCATTAGTTTTCACTTCTATATCCTTGAACCTGCTGATTCCCGAGATGGCCTCAAGGCATCTTTCCTATTGTCTTTATACAAAATACTTTTTAGTGGCAGCAATCTCTTCAGTAATCATGACTTCCTTGGCCCTAATATTAGGTATGCTTCTTCTATGGTCAAACTAATTTTTTCAGATCTTTCCTCTCTGCTTTTTGCTCCCTAGTCTCAATGTATACCTCTCTAAAAGCTGCTAGCAACACTCATGCCAAAACCTGAATGCTGTGTTGCCTTGAAATTTCCCTTGACAGATTAGTCAATCATTTTAAATTCGACCTCACACAAAGTCTCAGGACATGGACAAAATGTAGGTAAGTTCTTTGCCAGAATATAAAACGAATATAACAACTTTAGTGCAATTCCCAAAAATGTCCTCCTGTGCCTCTGAAATCGCTTGAGCACAGTCTTTACTGTCGGCATTCCTATCTGCATTCTGGTCTTCTGAGCTCCCACCAGAATCTCCCAGTAAGCTTTGATTATAACACTCTAATCCTGCATCTCCCAACTTTTCCAAACTCTTCCTACAAACCAGCTCCAACGACTTTGAGCCACATGGCAGGTTAGTCACAGCAATGACCCCACTTCTCAGTATCAATTTCTGGGTTAGTTAGGTTTTTGGTGCTGTGACAAAGACATATAAACCACTTAGAGGAGGAAAAAAGAGCATTATTTTTATTTGTGCATTATAATTATACATAATGATGGGATCCACAGTTTCAGAAGCTCATCCATGATCAGTTAATCCCATTACTTTGGGCCTGAGGTGAGGCAGAACATGGTAGAAGGGCATGGTGGAAGACAGCTGCTAACTCTTGGTAGCCAGGAAGCAGTTCCATATGCACTTTAGAATTAGCTTTTTTTTTAATGTTGAAAAAAAAAGGATATATTTAGAATTAAACAGTTGGACTTTGTTTAGATAATTCTGATTTTGTTGGCAATGTCTAAAGCATCATAATCAGGAGCCAGTCAAATGTATACCTTTTTCTCTCCATCAGGCCTGATCAGGGTGTTAACCTTGGTAATATCAATGTCATAGAGCTTCTTTTTTAAAAAAATTTTTTTTCTTAAAATTGTTGATGAATCTTTTTTATTTATATGTGGTGCTGAGAATCAAACTCAGTGCCTCACAAGTGTTATGCAAGTGCTCTTACCACTGAACCACAACCCCAGCCCTCATAGAGCTTCTTTAAGCTTGTTTCATCTGGTGCTTGTTGACCTTGACATTCACTATGAACACAAGTGTGTTGCTGTCTTTAGTCTTCTTCACGGCTGACTCAGTGTTCAGAGAGAACTGGATGATGGCATAGTGGTCAGGCTTGTTTCTCCTGGGGGTGCTCTTCCAAGGTATTTGGGCTGCCTCCAATAGGTGGTATTTGGGCTGCTGGAAGGCAGGTGATGTGCAGATCTTTTTATAGCTGTGGACACCCTTCAACACTGCGTTCTTATCCTTCAAAGATTTTGCTTTGGCTTCAGTTTTGGGAGGGGCAGGAGCTTCCTTCTTAGTTTTCAGTGCCATCTTAGTGAAAAAGTTAGAATGAGCTTTTGACAAAAATTTCAGATAGGATTTTATGGTAAATCTATACATTTGAGAACTGACATGTTGATATTATCAATACATAAGCATGGCATACCATAGCTCTCCATTTGTTCAAATCTGTTTTTTTCCAATGCTTCTACAGTTTGGAGGAAAGATCTTGTTGCTTTATGTAAATACTTTTTATATTTTCTTTTATTCTAATATTGCTTGTATAGAAATCTTGCAAAATTACTTTTTAGTCCTAATAGTTGTCTTTGATATTCTTAAGTTTTCTACATGCATAATTATATCACCCATAAATAATAAACATTAGTTCTTCCTTTCTGACCCTTGTACCTTGTATCTCTTTTTTTTTACCTTTCTACACTGGCTAGGCTCTTCAGCATAGAGTAAGAAGTGAGAGCAAGCATCTTCCTCACATTACTGACCTTATGGGGAAAGTGAGAAGGCAGAATAATGGCCTCTGAAGATGTTCACATCCAGGGATGAAGATTATAGCTGGAATAGAGGAGGGGAGGGGAAGGGGGTATACTGGGGAATGATACTGTCCAAATTATATTGTTACATTATGTGTATGTATGAATGTGTAACAATAAATCCCACCATTATGTCTGATTATAATGCACCAATAAAAATATGAAAAAATTTAGTTAAAATTAAGGTTGCATGTCAACAAACTTTTAAAAAGAGAAGGAGCTGATGGGTATAGCTCAGTCGTATAGCATGTACTTAGCATGCACAAGGCCCTGGGTTCAATTCTCCGCACAACTAAAAAAAAGGTGGGGTAATTATCCTAGATTATCTGGGTGGGTTTAGTGTAAACACCAGGGTCCTTTCAAAGCATGTGGGAACGGAAGGTGGGAGAGAAACAGATCCTAGGAATGGGAGCCTAAAGGGAAAGCAATGGATTCTCCCCTACTGCCTCAAAGAAGAAAAAGCCCCGTGGACACCTTGATTTTAGCCCACTGAAAGATGTGTCAAAAGACTTTTGAAGTTGTGGAACTACCAGATAATAAATTTGTGTTGTTTTTAGCCATCAAGTGTATATAATTTATTATAGTAGCAATATAAAATATAGAAAAGTTTTAGATTTTTCAACCCTCAGTGTGATGTTTTTGATGTCAGATTCTGGTGATGTTGCCTGTTTGCTCTTGTGTTCCTTCTACTTGATTTCTAAAACATGTTTTCAAAACTTGATATTTCCTCTGAGCTCTGTTAGCTCTCATTTTATTTCCTTCTGTTGCTTCCCCATCTCATTTAGAGTTGATTTTGATGTTATTTTGCTCTTTTTTGGCTTCTATCATTTCTTAAAATTCCTTTAGCATATGTTAAAACCACCAGGGGTGATGGCATGTGCCTGTTCTCCCAGCTACTTGGGAGGCTGTGGTAGGAAAACCTTTTGAGCTCATGAGTTTGAGACCAGCCTCAGCAACAAAGGAAGACCTCAACTGGGGGAAAAATTGAAGCTTTTGATTACTGTTTTCCTCAGCTTCATTCATATGGTTGTGGGAAGTCTTCATTTTCTATGGGTATGTTAAACAGATACTTATCCTACTTTTCTCTTCAGGGCATATTGTAAGATGTAGTCATGTTTAATTGAGATGGGTTTTCCTATTATTTTCCCAAGTGTCCTGTGCAGGAGGTAAGGGTGGGCCTGGACAGCTTCCTAGCTTCATGGTTCCAGGGCTGTCAGTAATTACAAAGGTTTTGTTTTCCTGCCTCTTTAGTACTTTGTGAATTCTCTTGCATTTGGCGCCCTCTCCTAACAGAGTTCTGTTCCATTTGGCAGTACCTGAACCACCCCTCCTTCACTGCAAGGCCGGTCCCTTGGTGTGTTGTTTCCAGCAGTGTATCTCAGCACAGACTTATGTCCTCTCACTGGTGATTTCTGAGAACCCTCAGGACCAGATCGCCCTACCACTGAGGCTCCTTTTTACTAGCTGTCCATTGAATGCCAGGAATCCTTTTCCCCATTTTGATTGTGGTTTTTGTATCTACCAGTTGAGGTTCCTGCCCCTATCAGGTATCCTCCTCTTGAAGCTGAGTAGATGGTAGGAAATTCTGGGCTCCTGGGCTCTTAGCACCATCACAAGCTCTACTTTTCTTTTCTCAGCGTGCTCCTCCATAGCTAGTGTTCCCATGTGATCTTGAGGCTCTTGATGGTTTTGACCCAAACCACCCAAAGTCCAGGATTTAGAGAGATCATCTGTCATTTACTTTTGGTGGGATGGTGTCACACTGTATTTTCTGTTATCCTAATTGCTCTATGGAGATTTAGGGACCACTGGTACTACTATACTTCGTGTAAAGTTGGTTTTTGATTTTTTACTTTAAAGCAATGTGGTTTCGATTTTAAAGTGAATTGTTTCTGCTCATGTCACAGTCCAATGCAGTCAGGAGGCTATCCTGGTAATATTTCTCCAGCACTGACTCCTATGCCCAGGCTACTTCCCATCTGGTAAAGTCTCTGCTTAAAATCAAACAAGATGAGAGTGGTCAGTTATGGCAGTAGTTTTACTGCCAAGCCTGGAAGTCACACATATCACATATCTCTACATCTCCTGAAATCAGTCATAAGGCCCCGAACTGCAGAAGAGGCTTGGAAAGGTAGAAAAGCACTAAGACTCTCTGCCACAAGTCTGTAAAGTTACCCAAGCAACTCAGTTGACTGTCAACCTACAAAGCCACCTCTCCTCTGCATCTGTACCAGGTTTAAGATGTAACATGATCAAAGAGCATGAAATCACTGTTATTTAATGAGATTTAAATTTCATTAGCATAGTACTTTGAATATAAAAAAAAATTGCAGTCTGGGATGTAGCTTAGTGGAAGAGCCTTTGCCTAGTAAGCACAAGGTCCTGAGTTCAATCCCCAAAAACAAAATGAAAGTTGTGTAAATCAAATTATTTTCAGGTCTGTAAAACACCAGGTCTCCATAGTCACCTGCTGGTGACCAACAGGGTCGATAAGGCAGCATGCAATTAAAAAAAATTAAAATGTTTCTGACCATAAAGATTCCAGTTAAATAATGTTCTTTGAATTACAGAGTTAAACTATACCACTAATATCCCAAGTAAGAAGAATGGTGGTTTACCTTCATTTATAAACATAAGTACATTCACAAATACTCTAGGTATATTCAACATACAGATGTGCAGGAGAAAACTAGCCTCAAGACAATGGATTTTATTACCTTTAATCTACCAGGTTTGACAATATAAATATACTCATTGAAGAAAACACAATATTTAAATAAGAATTAAGTTCATGAAAGTTTACAAAACATAGCCAGTGTACCCTAACTTGTAATCTCATCTTAAATATCTACTTTTGTGCATGGTCAGACATTTAAAAATATATTCACACTATTTTAATTTTAAGATATAAAACAGTAGCAATTTACTAAGTGATCCATTATAAAAATCAATATAGTAATTCTCAAAATACTGAAAAAAATTGTTTTAGGAAAGTCAGACCCACATCACAACTTATATCCTTTCTTTTAAAAAAGACACATCTTCAAAAGGCACATTTTGATTACTAGTATTTACCTAAAGACAGTACTTTGAGTTTTGATTTTCCAGTCACTTTCCTTATTATCTCAAAACTGAGCAAATGGAAGGTTGTAGAAGACAGGAGGCCCCAGGCTTCCAATGAGCTCCTGGGAGGCAGCAGTATGCTCCTTCATCACACCCATGGACATCGAGAGAATGACTCCAGGAACAGAGACAGCAGATCCGTCCTACATCCTAAAAGAACCACCTGGATATGCTTTTTACACAAAAATAACTCATTTTAAAAAAAATCAGTAAACCTAAAAAACAAAAGACCAAGACCACCAATTGCCCAGTTTAGTCCAAGTACTGATGTTACTAGCTTTGAGACTGAAGAAGAAATTAAACTTTTCTCCTCTGGAATCACAGCTTTATATCAGGCTCATTTCAATTTAAATCACTTGGTGACTTAATAGTATTACAGATTCCAAAAATGTGAGACACACTGATATTCAAAATAAAATATAAAAGTAAACTTCAAAATCAAATATAAATGATTTGTGGTTCTCTCTCATGTTAGCCTCTAATTTGAGCTAATAATCTAAAACCAACTCTAATTATAACAGCATCTATAATTTCAAGCACCACTATTACTTTTAAGAACTTATTATTGAGAACTCCAAATGCAATCCAATACACACTTTGGGGTATGGTTTACTTTCCAGTGACTTTAATACCAATTGAAGTACTAAAATGAACAAGACTAGTACTCTGAAGTCCTGATTGATTAATCACTTAATCCCATGTAAGAAACAAAAGGGAATTTTTAAGGTTATTGTGAAATTTCAAAACACTAGAGTTCTACCTTAAATTTAAGTCTCATTTGAGTATATCCATTGGCTTTTTGAAGGGGGAATGTCTTCAGATGTTTTTCCTTACTAAAAATAATTCATCAAAAATGTTCTAAGGTGCCAGGCATGGGAACACACGCCTAGAATCAGAGTGGCTCAGGAGGCTGAGACAGGAGGATCACAAGTTCAAAGCCAGCTTTGTGAGGTCATAAACAACTTAGTAAGGCCCTGCCCTCAAAATTAAAAAGGGCTGGGAATGTGACTTAGTGGTTAAATGCCCATGGGTTCAATTCCTGGTAAACTCCCCCTGTCCCCAAATTCTAAGGTACAAAAAAGAAAATGGTCATCTATCACTTCAATAAAATATCTAATTTTTAGGTCCCCAATAATGACCACTTTAGCGGCACTTCCTCAAGTTCTAAAATAGCAGCTTTTAAAATTAAGGCAGCATTGCTTTATTCTTACCTATTTTTCTACTGACTACTCTTAAAAGTTCACAAGAGTGGTTTCAGACTTACCCACCCTCAAAGGCCTTTTGTTACCCAATGTTAAGAAGAGTTAACAAAAACATTCTTCTCAATGTTTAAAAAAAATATAGAAAATGTTATCGTATTCAAAATCAATAGATATCTAATTTTTCTTCTTGGAATTATACAGTAATTATAGTCATTCTAGTTTTGTAAACCACAATTTTACCTTTTAAACTAACAAAAACACAAAATACAAATTTCTACAAAAATACAATGTAGAAGACTTATCACTTCTTCCCTGATATAGAAATTTAATATTTGGACAAAAACTGTAAACTTTTGATTACATTCAAAATGTAACCTTTTTAAAGACTTAAATTATTTGAAGTTTTGGCATCTGGAGCTCTTAACAGCAGATTTACAATGCTGCAATGTTTTAACAATGCAATAATGCCCAACAGTTGTTTCTCTTACACCTGCTACCAGGAGGAAAAAAATGGCTTCCTGCAATGGACGGTCTGGGTAAAGGAGCTGCCCGGGTGGATAATCCGTCCCTGACCTCCCCCTTTACTGCGTTCCACAATCACACAAGGCATCTGTACCAGCTGAACAGGACTCTTCCCATCTCTCAACGCCTGTGTAAGATTTAAGATCTATGGAAAGAAGAGAGATTTTCATCAATTCAAAGAAGCAAAAACACCTCCATTGTCATTATTTCAATCATTTAATTCACTATAATTTTTATTTCACCCATTCATGCACAACAGAGATTGTGACAAGTAACTTCTCTAAGTGTCTTAAATGTACAAAATTAGAGTAACCTACTGATTTGGTAACTTTAAAATACTTTAGAATGCACCTATGTCCAGGAGCAATGAAAAACTGAAAGGTTCTACACATTTCATTGACAGAACTTAAACAAATAATGGTTTAAATATTTGCCTTATTCGTTCATTGCAATAAATAAGTTAACTGCAATTTGGCTCTATTCTGTGTGCTGGGGATATGATAGACAAATTTCCTGCCTTCATTTTAGCAAGGGGAGGGGCCAATAAGCACAAGTAAGTAAATTGTTTCATGTAGTAGAAGGTGGGAGAGTAGAAGAAGTTCTCTAACAGAGAACAGGGGGAGGTGCCAATTTCCAAATAAGAGTTCCATGTAAGAGTTTATTCTTTATTTTATTTGTTTATTTTTATGTGGTGCTGAAGATCCAACCCAGTGCCTCACACATGTTATGCAAACACTCTGCCACTGAACTACAATCCCAGCCCCAGAGTTTACTCTTAAACAGGAAAAATCAAACTTGGAAAAAATATATTCCATGTTCAAAAATCTTAGGATTTTTACCTTTGAGCATACAAATAAGGTTAAGAAACTCAATTCATAGCTTACAGCCTATTCTACTCTTTGTTCAGATAAAATAAAATTTTAATAATTCATTTTTCTTTTTTCCGACAGAGTAGGAAAAATTCTTTATGTACTTTAAATATACAGATATCTCCTTCAGATACTTGAAAATATCTAGTATACATATGCTATGCATTTCACTGGTTCTTTAATAAAGATTAGCTAATAATGATAAACATGAAAATGTCAACATACAGCCATACTATCCAACAAAATTCATAATATTTTGAATAGTATAAAAAAGATGGTTGAGCTCCCAAAGTATTTAACATATCAGAGAAATAAATATTTACTAGCAACAGTACTTATAGATTATATTTGTTTTGGGTGCCTTTTAAGTTCCCCTCTTATAATTTTCTAGTTTGGTTATATTTGGATAACAAGAAAAAAAGAACTTATGAAATTTAGTTTATAATCAATGTTTGTACCATGAAAATAAAATGTAGACCAGCATGAGTAAGGAATGAAATGTTCTGGTTAGTTTCCTCTTTGATTTTTAAAAATTCTATTCCACAAATAGTAAGCCTAAATACAGCATTTTAAGTAACACCTAAGATTTTCCTGATGCTAATAAATAATGCATGATTGTTACAGAGAATCTGGAAAATAGAGAGGTACAAGAAAATGGAAAGTCACTCCACCAGATTATAGAGTTTCAAATTTATACAACAGCACAAATTACTCATTCTTAAAACAATCCTGACTTAACATTTCTCTGGGATTCAGAGGAGACCTGATAATCTTGCATTTACTTACTAAAGACACATTTACTAAGAGCTCCCTGGATAGGAAAGGGGACAAAACAGAAAGGAAAAATAACATGAGCCCTGAAAGAACTCACACTCCTGAAACAAAGGGCCACAGGAGCAAAGAACCGCAATGCAGCGTGAGAAACACTTGAACTGCAGGAAACTGTGCCCTGAGTTTAAAATCTGATCCCTTCCCCCTGCCCTGTTTCTTTTTTCCCCCACTTCTCCAATACACAAACCTATTATCGTATGTTTAACTAGAGAGGGTTGTTTTTAAAAAAAGAATAGAGCAAACACTGCAGGCGAGAGGAAACACTGAAGCTCTCGGCCAACGTCACACCTGAGAGCTGGATGGGGACGTCTGGGATATGGCAAAGGCAGGTGGCACCGACTCACATACCTCATACAGACTGCTCTCCTTTAGATTAGTGCACTGGCCTTCAAGTTTCAGTTGGCAGAAGAATTACTGTGCTATCCATATAAAACCACAGATATTCTAACCTAGGAGCCGTTTTATGTTACTTTCAACAGTCATGTACTCAGGAGGCTGATTTTAAAACCAGGTTTCTGAGTACAACCAACTTTTCTGAGTGCAGACAGTATATTCCCAGGGAGTGCTGCAGAAACCGCCTCCCTGGGTGGCAGAGGAGTCTAAGAAGATGGAGCTGGAGCTTCAAGGGAAAGTCTTCTGCAGAGGAGGGTGGTGTACAAGAGCTCCACCGAGAAATGGGAAGAAAGAGCAGCTCAGAGATGCGGAGAAGCTCAGGAAGTCGCACAACAGCCAGAGTAAGGGGAGGTGCGAGGGCTGGAGGCCCTCTAGCCCTCAGCAAAGGGCCCTGCTGGCTGTGCTGGAGGGCTGGTAGGAGCCCTGCACAAGGACAAGTCAAGGGAGTTTTACGTGACAAAAGACAGGACAACAGTTGTTTTTAAGAGATTGTGCTCTCTCTCTCCCTCTGGATGCAGTGCAGGGAATTGAACCCAGGTCCTCATGCCTGTTAGGTAAGCCCTCTACCACTACCCTCAGCCCTGTTCTCATTTTAATGTGACAGAGATAGAAGAAGAGATAAGGATGCGACTTCGGAGATGTCAGTGAATCCAGAAATGAGATGATAGGACCCCAGGTAGAACAATGCCTAAATGCTGCAGCATGTATCTTACACCCCCTGAGCCAAGTTTCTTCCACATAAAATGAAGATAATAGTAGTAATTGTGAGGATAAATGATAATAAACATAAAGCATCCAGTAAAGGGTCAAGGGCTTAGGAGGTGCCAAAATGTTAGCTTCATATTCTTTAATATCAATTACTTACTTTGCACTTGAGTTTCTGGCTTGTCAATCACTGAATACAAGTTAACTGTGTTTTCTTAAAATAGTTTTGTTATTTTTGCCAATTTTTCAGATCACATATAAGATACACTTCACATCTCTCATAACTAAATGTACTCTGAGATTTGGTGTTCCATGTATAGGTAGAGCATGAGTTTTGTTGAAGCCAATTATGACCTATTGTTACTAATATAAAATTCAAAACATGGTTTAGCTCCTATGAACATTGCCAGTTCTGAATTCTAAGAAAGGCTTTCATACTCCTTCCAGGCCACATCCTCATGTGAAGAATTAGAGCATGTCACTGGTTATGTGTACAAAACTGAACTTACTATAAACTAGGGCAAAAGGCTTGGTTGCACACAGCATAAATCACTAAGATAGTGAATAAAACTGGAGGGGAGAAGAATTTAAGAGATATTTATAAATGATAAACCATTTTGACTGAATTAAGGGATGGCTAAAATAATGATTCTGTTGTTCAGAATATAAAATATACTTTTTTTTTTGTCTACTAAGTCTTTGCTTTATAAGTTTTGATTTATTTTAGGATAAAGAGCAACATCTGATTTTTAGGCCAGCTTTCAACAAACTAAAACCCAGCTAAAACCAGGGAGCTACACAACCACACACAGTCAGGGTACATTATTCTTTTTGGATATCAGAAAGCTCAAAAATCAAATTAAAATTTAAAAACAAAATAAAATGAAACAAATTAAAACATACAACCAAGATATCATCATTTTCTTTCTTTCTCCCCCCCAGATCTTGGTCCTATCATTTTTTATATATTATTACAAGAATTTTTATAATACCTTAGTTCCTATGTGAATGAGACAGGATAGGAATAAACTAAACAAAACCAGCAGATACCCAGGGGCATGCTTTTGTTGCTGACTTCAGAAATAAATGTTCCCTCAGAGAAGCATTTTTAAATTTAAATTCCTTATGTGCTAACTTTAATCCACAAATAAAGTTGACAAAATTATTTACAGCATTTACTTATTTAAAATAACATTCCTAATATAAAGACACAGGAGTCCCCCCCTTAACTATGATTTCAGTTACCTTCAGTTTACCTTATTCTGAGAATATTAAATGGCAATTTCCAGAAGTAAACAATGCATATGTTTTAAATAACTTATTTCAGTATATTGCTATAATTGTTTTATTTTACTACTGTTATTGGTAGTCAAAATTTATCACAGGTATGTATATATGTATGTATAAGAAAAAACAGTATATATAGGGTTCAGTACTCTTCAGTCTCAGGCATCCACTTGAGGTCTTGGAACATATCCCCAGAAAAGGGGAGACAACAAGATGCCTTTAGGGAGAAAAAACCCCAAAAGATGAAGCATATTGACATGGCAAGTCAATTTGTTTCAAGCAAAAAGGTCAAAGAAGGGCATAATTCTTCACTCTGGAAAATGTTGCTTAAATATATTTTGGAATGGTTAAAAATTCTGCAATATAATTATAATCACTGGTCATCTAATCCCTTTATCCATGCCTGAAATGCCAAAATACTCTCCTAGTTAGGCTCCCTGGCTCTAGCGTCCTCACTGCTAAGCAATCTCCACCCCCGTCCAGTATCACTTTAGGCAGTGGTTCTTAACCTCTTCTGGATTAGGAATCCCTTTGCTGAGATATGAATCCTATACCAAAATGCATACAAAATTTTACACATAATTGCAGGGAGTACAGAGAAAAACCCAGGAGGTCTCCTCTTCAAAAATCTCTGTTTAATCACACTCTCCTTTAATGTTAAATTTCTAGTTCCTCTAATCCCTTCCATGTGGAATCCACACTCTGGTTCTCAAGGTCCTCTATAAACCAGCTATATCCTACTAGTTCTGTTGTACTTGGTGAAGTAATAGAATATCTGATTTAATTATATTTACTTCTTAAAGTTACAGAATGTAATCAGTGCAAAAGCTTGGTTCATCTTCAAACAGCTTCCTTAAATTCAATATAGGTTTCAGGAAGAGAATGCTAACTTGGAATTCACTACAAGTCAATGTTTACAGTATGGTGTATTTTCACTGCAAGGTTTCCTTTTGGAACAAAGAAGCAGATGCCACGCGAGCCACCGGGCCTGCAGGTCCACGCCAATAGATCTAATATTTTGTGTTTGTGTTTAGAGGAGTTGAGGAGAAGGAGGGTAAGAAGAATGACTTAAAATTATGTAGTGCCCTGAATCTTAATCAGTACTCAACTCTATTTACTGATGGCTCTAGCAAAGCCAAACATGTTCTGCAAGGAAAATAATCTAATGGACTAGAGCTTGGTATTGAAGATCCACACAAGTGGATTGAGGGATTAAAAGTAAGGCTCAGGAAAAGTGCAAATGGCATCAATGACTGGGGGCAGGCACAGAAAACTGGTTAAATACATCTCATACGACTAGGTCCAACACGCCTCATTTATATTACAACAGAGGAAAGATACCTATTTAAATCAATTTCATTTCAAATCACAGGACACAGTGAAGAAAAAGTTGATAATGGCTCAGGAAATTTTTTTCTCAATTATCAAAAAGTGACCTACCTGACCCCTCATCACAGACATCTGACTTTCAAAAGTAGCTTTGTCAAAACTTTTGTCAGTCTATTACAGAAAGGAAAAAAAAAATTATTATGATTCTAAAACTCAAAACCTTTGAAACAAATACAAAATTTGAAAAAAAAAAAAAAAAAAAAAAAACTTCCATACAGCAAATAAGGACATTAGAAAGTTTTCCTAATTGATAAAATAACAAGAGCATCTTCATTTAATGTATCTTTTGTATACCCCTAGAATGACAAGAAGAGTTTGATTTGTTTACTCTCCAATTTGTTTCAGAAAGGATTTAAGATGATTTTCTAGTCAGACCTCAGGTCTTTCAAGAATTAAATACTAGCAGTTACCAAACACATACAATTCATACAGTGATTTTGTAAAAATTCAACTTTTATATAAAGCAGCTTCTCAATTTTGATGTGATCTCACTTGAAAGGATATTCATAGTAAGTGTAACTTTACAAATTTATGCTTCTGGAAAATAAAATTGCTAAATCCTCTCTGTCACGCCAGATTCTACTGCAAGCTGAAATACAAGAAGTAGTAAACTGTGAATTAGCTCTCTGGAAAATTTTTGTGTGTGTGATGGTGCATGCCTGTGATCCCAGTGACTTGGGCAACTGAGGCAGAAGGATTGCAAGCTTAGAGCCAGCCTTGGCAACTTAGCAAGACTCTGCTCAAAATAATAAGTAAAAACAAAGCAAAAGGCTAGTAACATAGCTCACTAGTATAGCACCCCAAGGTTCAATCCCCGGTACTGAAAAAAAAAAAAGATTTTTTTAAAGATTTTATTTTTATAATAATCAAAACTAAACATTTTAAAAAACACTATGCTGACTGCTTGTTTTATTTATTTTTCCTTTCCAAAAGTGAGATACAAGCAACTAGATTATAGATGAGAGCCAAGTATCAGAAGTAAATACAAATAAAATTGGTACAAGGCAGACAAGTATCTGCATTCTAAATTTGGGCAATGAACTTGACCTTTCTCAGCACTAGCTTCATCAAGGGTGCTATAGAGTTGTAGTAAACTTTAAGTGAAACATAAATAAAACAGGATGGTGTTGCCGGGCTGAGTTTCACATGCCCAGGACCCTAGCTACTAGAGTGGCTCAAGTAGGAGGATCCCAAGTTCAAGACTGGCCTGGGCAACTTGGTGAGACCCTGTCTCAAAATAAAAATAAAGGGTCGGAAATGTAGCTCAGTAGTAGTTGTGTGTGCCCAGCTTACATGAGACCCTTGATTCAAATCCCAGTTTAAAAAAAAAAAAAATCAACATGCAAACATTACCCGCCCACACAAATATTTATTTACCTTAAAAAGTTCATAAAGATCTTCACATAAATCTTGCACAAAGTTCATGTCAGAAATATATGGCAGAACCAAATTTCTTATTTCTTCAGAAAAAGGAACTTTTGCTTGCGGAAGCCACGCCCAGTGAAATGGATCTAATAGAAAATAATTAGTGGCAGGAAGGAAATAGTTTATTTAGACTCACATTTATCCTGGTTCCTTCCTACAACTTCTAGATTCTCACAGAGAAAACAAGAGACAGAAGTTAGCAGAGTACAACTATTTTTTGCAATCCAAATTAATCATATTCCAAGTTCAGATAGCCAGTTCAGATGTTAAAGCACATTTAGGTCTAACCTGAACAAGTTATATTTCTGAGTTTGAGACAGTAAAGAATCAGAATTTGATGAGTCTATTTCAAACAGGTCTATCCAAAAAATGTATCTGAATCTATCTGGTTCCCAAGATCAGAAACTGGGGGGTACCTACTAATTATTCACTGCCCCAGACTGAACACCATGGGTGAGGGCTCCCTGTCCTCCACAGCTACAAATCAACAGGAACTGAAGCACTGTATATAGAAGACATGCTAAATTTTTATAATATCAGGAATTAAATAGGTAGCTTTAAAGGATAAAATATCCAGGACTTGGGTGGTGCTGTAGCTTAGCAAGCACTTGCATATCAAGTGAAGTCCTGGGTTAGATCTCCAGCACTGCTAAAAAGAGTAAGAAAAAGAAAAAAGAAAAGAATGCATATTTCTGGGCTAACTAGCTGCCCTCCAAGGAGACCATTAAATTCACACAGTACCAGGACTTGAAAGATTTGGGTAATGGTGGAATCTTCTAGAGAGGGTACGTAGGCATATTCCCAAACCCTGCTTGGTGGATCCCACCACTCAGAGAGCTTAGGAAGAAATCTTCCCATGGAGCCATTGATTCTCATATCCTTCTATCCATCTCTTTGCACACTGCGGGAGGTATGAATTGCATTAGAAAGAAAGCCTTTCCTTTGACCCACATCTCCTGGAAGGTATGTCCAGTTTCCTTCTTGCCTTCCCCTGAAGCATTTCATAAAAGGAAAGCCCTTATTCTTTGCCTGCATTCACTTCTCATCCCTATCCCTCAACTTCATCCAAACTCCTTTCCCTGGGCCCCCCAGTCACCTCACCAGGGCTTTCCACTGACCCATGTGCTGTCCCCATGCCACTTTGTCTTTGTAGCAATAGCAAGGAGCACTGTTTTTATCTCACCTTGAGGAAACTCCCCCCTCCAAGTTTCTGGAGATCCCATTCTCTCAAAATTTACTTTCTGTCTTGTAAGTCGCTCCCTCTCTCCGCTGTTGGTATTTCTTCCCTTCTCTCAACAGCAGTGTTCCTCCAGATTCTACACTCAATTCCTTCTCTTCTTTACTGATTAAGCATTCATGAAACACTCATCAAGCTCTACGTTCCTAGCACTGCATTAGGCAATGATGTTCTCTATGATTTCCCTGGGTGATAGCAAATACCACCCCAGCTTCCTTGGTGACAACAAGTTTAAAAACTACATCCTAATGCCAATTCCTCTTTAAACTTCAGACCTTTATTACCCAACTACATATTTGGTAAAATTTACCAGATGTCTTACAAAAAACTTAACACTTTAAAAATGCAATTTGAACAGTTTCCAAAAGATTAGGAAAAATAAAATGGAAACAACAATTCAGGAAAAGCAAAAGGGAACAAATGGGAATTCATGGTCAGGAGAAAAACAGGAAAGATGGCAGAAAAAGTTCAAACAGTTTATTAAGACTTTATAGCGTTAAGTATGACCATTAAAAGACTCAGACTGGGTTAAGAAAAATATACCCAGCTTTGTTTATAAGTCACGCACCTAAAACAAAATGATGGAGGTTAAAAATAAAGGTATAGTCTAATACCAGGTAAGTGCCAACAAAAAGAAAGGAGGGATAGCAATGTTGTAACAATAAGAAAAGCAAAAGACATGGAGAGGGATAAAGGACAATATAATTCACACAGATTCAAAACAAACAAACAAACAACAACAAAAACAAAAACCACTGCTGGACATTTTTGTGAATGAAATACAAAGTAAAAAATACAAGAAGAAATTGATGAAATCACAGTCATGGTGATCTTAATTGCCTCTCAAAAATTAAGTGGTTTAATTAAGTGGTCAAGAAATAAGTCAAGGATGTGACAGGACTAACAACTAACAAACTTTAGTTACACAGATACAGAACTTTGTGCCAAACACATTTTTTCAAATATAGTCCTCCGAATCAGCCACATATAAAATCATAAAGTACATACTAATGAACTGCAAAAACATAATTCACCTGTGTGCATGTACAAATATATAACAAGTCCTATTGTTATGTATAACTACAATGCACCAATAAAAAATGTGAAAAGAGAATAAAATTCATATGCCATTTTCATGGATCACAATGTAATAATATTGGAAAACAGCAACAATGGGCACTTATAAAAATGTCAACAATCAAAACAAACTATCAAAATCAAATAAAATACTTCTAAGTTACTCGTATCAAAGAAGTCATAAAGTATGAATAAGCAAAGCAGAATAATATAGCAGAATTCATCCAATCAGTAGTTTAGATGAAATGATACTCAGATGAAAACATGTGGCCCAATAATAGCATTTATAATGCCATAGTTTGGATTTGGATTTTGAATGTCATCCAAAGGCCCATGTGCTAACTGCTTGCTTGTCAGCCTACGGTGCTACTGGGAGGTGGTAGAACCTTGTGAGGGAAAGTTAGGTCACTGCGGGTGTGGACCCTGGCTTCTTCCTGTCTCTCTCGTTAGCAGCCACGAGGCGAGCAGTCTCTGTCGCAAGCTCTCACCATGATGTACTATGCCACCACAGGCCCAAAGCAACAGAGCCAAGAGACCACGGATTGAAACCTCTGAAACCATGAGCCAAAAACCCCTGTTCCTTCACCAAGTTTCTCAGTTATTTTGTCACAGTGATGGAAAGCAAGAGGATAAACATAATAAAAAAATAATGATAGGACACAAGTCAATGAAAAAAATCAGGCAAACAAACTTAAAAGCTGATCAATAAAATAATCTGAAAAAAAGCAAGATAAGTAAGTAAATAGGTCAATGCTTATCAAGCAGCAAATCTTTGATGTGCTTAAACACAAAAAAAGCACATTTATAGCAGGAATTTAAAAGAGATAAAACCATAGTTACAGATTATTTTAAAATTTTAATTACTACATATATTTTACTACATATACCTTATACTACGCAAAAACCAAAAAACAATGTAGCAAATGCCCACGTTCCAAGTAACCTAATTTAATTATTAATAAACTTTTGTGAAATTTGCTTCACCTATTCTACCTGATCTCTACCTCCATAAGTATTTTAAGGCAAATTCTACATATTAATTCATTTTATCTTCTAAGTATTTAAAATACATAAAGGGGATTTAAAAAAAATTATGGGGGGATTAGGGGGTGGAGTCATACCAGGGACTGAATGAAGGGTCACTTAACCACTGAGCCTCATCACCAGCCCTTTTTATTTTGACATAAGGTCTCATTCAGTTGCTTAGGGCCTCACTAAATTGCTGAGGCTGGCTTTGAACTTGTGATCCTCTTGCTTCAGCCTCCCAAGTAGATGGGATTATAGGCATGCACCACCATGCCCAACGTTTTTTTTTAATTGTAAGAGAATAGAATTCTACATAAAATGTTACACTCGCAAATGTGAAACTCAATATATCATGGATAATTTTGAGCAAACTTAAAAATGTCTGTAATTGACACAAGATAAAGAAAACTTGATATTCAACCACAGAAGATACTCAGAAAGCAATTAAATCACTATTGATTTGGTGGGGGCAGACCTAAATTGTTTTATAAATGAATGCAACTCAAAATATTAAAATACAGTTCTATAAAATATTAAAATAGATGTTCCCATGTTATACTTACTTCAGAAATTAGAAAATTAGGGCTGGACTTATCTCAACATTTGAGGCTTTGCCTAGCATACATAAGGACTTGGGTTCATCCCCTGCAAAAAAGTTACTGACCCCATTTTCCACAGCTAACAGCCTAAAAGTCAAAACCAAACACAATTGCTCCCAAATAAGCAAACAAGAGGCAGCAAGACCCAGGAGATACACGTCTTTTGTATTCCCAGTGCCTAGAACTGAGCCCTAATGAAGGTTTATACTTCATCCAGTTCTGCTATTTTAAAGTCTATAAATTTTGTTCCCTTCCTGCTTTGGAAAAGAGGCAATTATAGAATCCACAAATGGTTCTAAATACTCACATGTTCTCCATTCATCAGGATGTTTAAAAGGAAATGCTAGACCATTATCAATTGCAGCTATTTTAATAAGCAATTCTTTATCATTGATCCAGTTTGAGTCCTAAAGAAGAAAGAATGATCTGTTGACAAAAGAACCTATATAAATATTTCCAAAGGATAAATTATTTACAAAACTTACTGATGTTTAAAGACATATTCTCTCTCAAGAGCCCATAAAAATTAAAATTGCTGCCAAAAAAAAAAAAAAAAAGAAAACCAAAACCAAAACCAAATTGACCCAGAGGAGATTATTTTAAAAACCAATAAGAATTTCACAATTGCTATTTTTAAAATTTGACAGAACATGTTTACTTAGCAATAGTTTCACTTTTTTACCCCCCCTTTTGGAGAGAGTTTGAAAATATTAAGGCAAAAGTGATATTCTAAGCCAGGAGCAGTGGCACATGCCTATAATCCCAGCAGTGCGGGGAGGCTGAGGCAAGAGAATTGAGAGTTCAAAGCCAGCCTCAGCAACTTAGCAAGCCCTTGTCTCAAAAAAAAAAGCAACCGGGGATGTGGCTCAGTGGTAAAGCACCTCTGGGTTAAATCTCCTGTATTCTTCCCTCACCAAAACAAGTGATATTCTATACACACTGCTTAAATGTTTGATATTTGCAAAATATTACTGATTTCTTTAAGATAACAACTTAACAAAATTACCTTATTAAAATTTAGTCTTTCTTATTGTCCCACAGAAATGATTAGGTCAAATATAAAGAGTTTCTAAAGAACACTCCCGAAGACTATAATTAAATATAATAAGGTCAAGCAGAAGGAACCTCAAGATATTCTTGACTACAGAATGTAGGCCATTCCTGCATTCTACATTCTTCTGTAGCAGAAATGAAGACCTCAGGAGCAAGACAAAGAGTATTTCCCATAATTTAAAGACAGATGGTTGGCATTACTAAGTGTCCTAGATAAAAGAGCAAGAAGTGAAAAAGGCTATTTTTTGTTGTTGTTGTTGTTGCTATTTTTAAATTAAAAGTTCTACTGCGAAGACTCTGGTGATATGTGCCAGATTTCTTTGTTTCTTTTAGTTTAATCAAATCTCACCTCAATGAAAATGCACAAAAGACATGGGGCAAAAGAAAGTTTTCAACAAATTTAATTACCCAAGCTATACTGATAAAACAAATTCAGGAGGTATTACAAACATATATATTCTGTATGTATTTTAAATCCCTTTCTGTTAAAACTGCCACTTATTTTTATTTCTATCATTCTTTCTTCTATTTACAACTTTGTTGAGGTATAATTATATCTTACATATCAAAGGGTACTATTTGATAAACCTGAAAGATGTGAAATCTTCACACAAAAGTTCCCTAGATCCCACTGAAGTTCATCCCTCCCTCCACCCCATCCCCATCAACCACTGGTCTGCCTTCTGTCAGTAAGGACTGATCTGCATTTTCTATACTTTTATGTAAACAGAATCATACAGTAAGTGACCTTTTATAGCTTCTTTCATTCAATGTAGTTTTAAAAAGATTCATCCATTTTTCATGTGTATCAAGTTTATTCTTTTTTATTGCTAAATACTATACATATGGATTTTTAAATTTACTGGATAAACAAAAGCACAAATGCTTCAAAGTAATGCAAATGTTTTAAGTGACAATTTAAGAACACAGAGATTATAAGTACTTTTCTTAATTACTTAAAATTTTCTCAAAAGTATAGACTGTTCTAAATTTTAAATACTTCTAAAAATGTCTTATGTAACTCATATTTGAACTTGGGAACTCAAAGTTGAGAGCAATGAATCTAAAATTTTTTATAGTGTTTAGAGTCTCAGTCTATTATGTTAGTTAAAAACCAGCATCTAAGTAACAAAAGTACTTTTCTTTAAGTTCAGTGGATATAGTTCATAAGTGAAACATATGTTCCATTGCATTAGGTAGTACAAGATTACCTAATACTGAATCAAAAACTCAGAAGGAGGGCTGGGGCTACAGCTCAATTGGTAGAGTGCTTGCCTTGCACGCACAAGGTCCCGGGTTCAATCCCCAGCACCACAAAAAAAAAAAAAAAAAAAAAAAAAAAAACCACAACTCAGAAAGATCAATATGCAGTGGTATATACATGCCTACAATCCCAACAACTTGGCAGGCTGAACCAGGAGGATCACAAGGTTTGAGGCCAGTCTCAGCAACTTAGCCAGACCCTGTCTCAAAAATAAAAAGGGCTGGGGCTGTAGCTCAGTGATATAGCACCCTAAGTTCAATTCCTAGTACCAAAAAACTCAGTAGGAAATGAATTAAATACTAGAAACCTTAATTACATAAAAGCAAAATAAACGTGGTCATTCTGCAAATTTCCCAAGTTCTAAAAAAGTATACACCTGGTATCATTAATCTATTTTAATGCAAAACAAAAAATAAAGTTGCCCAGAGATAATAAAAAATAGAATCCAGAAACACAATGTAAACAAGTGACAGAAAGAAAAAGGATGAGAAGAACAGAGAAAAGGGATTTAAAATCAGGGATTTAAACAAGGAAAGGAGGAGATAATGGAGAATAACTTAACTTCAAGAAATCTCTTACATGGCTTAAAATTTGCTTACCTCATGGTCAGTTTCCTTTTTACATTTCTTCTTTTCATATCTGATTAACCAATTATCATTTCCCCTGTCTTTTAAAAGAAACAAAAAAATTTGTTAATTGATTTTTATAGGCATTATAGATAAATATCAAGGGGAGAAATCTAGTCACCTGATGATTTTTGAGATTTTCATTGGTTTTCTATAGCATATGTCTACCATATCAAAGTTCCAATTTAAAACTAAAACAAACCCATAAATATTAGCAACCATTTATTGAACATTTTCTCAGTGCCAGATACTGTTCTAAGTGCTTCACATGTGTTAATTTTAGTCCTTGAATCTACCCTGTGAGGCAGTTTAATTATCAGATTAAGGTTATTAAAATCAAGGGTAACTTCTTAAAAAGCATCTATTCTTCCTGCTAGGCTGGAGTACCCTGGACCACACACTAATTTTAGTATTAACTTAAGACCATATTAATTAAGAAGGTCAATGTAGAAAATTACATGATGCTTTTTCAGAAGCTAATAAAAATGAGAAAACATTTCAAACCAGTGGTTCTCAAACTTTAGAGTACATCAGAACTACCTGGAAAACACAAGAAAACACAGTCCTGGCCCCACTGCAGTTTCTGCCTCAGTAAGTTAGGGTAGTGTATGAGAAGATGCGCATTTAGCAAGCGCCCCTGTAAAATGACCCTGAGAATCCACAGAGCTACAATTGGGAACTATTTTGGACTGTCCACATCCAAATTTGGATTTAGACTGTCCCCTTACAAAGCAGAACAAAATAAAAGTTTAACATATTTATAACTATACTAATCCTTACACAATGCAAAATAAGCACCTAAATTAATTTATACAATCAAGTGTTAATTTTTCATATTATGCAGATAATGTTTCTAATATCTGGCCTTGTCCTGCTCCTAGGAAATTCCTCTTTAGGGGTCAAGAATTGATCCATCACCTAGGCAGGAGGTTGCTATGAGTCAGAAACCCCCAATATAGGATTAATTATGCCTAGGAGAGTAGTACTACATCTGTTTTCCAAAACAATTAGACGCAGCGGCTTTATGATTTTTGCATCAAAATTTTATGGTTCTGACTTAGATAACAAAAGTACACTTGGAAAGCTAACAAGATTGGGGTGAACAAATGAGAGAACTTCAATACCTGTATTTCTGATGATGTAATCCAAAACAACTAATCTTTCAAACTGTGACTGAAATTGTTTTCTAATATTCTCAGGCAAAGGATCAGCTTCAAATTTTCTAAGCCAATATTCAGCCTCCTTGTAACCTTCAACAAATAACTGAAAGGAACCAATCTATAATTTTAAGAACTACAGTTAGAAAAGAAAGTACAAGAACAAAGGGATTAATTTTTAATTTCTTAGCAGTACTGTCACAAAATGTTATATAAACATAATAAGAAAAATAGAAGAGATAACACTAATTTAGAGAAGCATATTTATCAAGAAACCTATTTTTACACACTAATTTTAAATAATCACATGACGAACACACAGCAATAAAAAATGTTCAACCCTAGACTATTAAGAAGCATTTTTAGCCTGGACTTTTAAGCAGCTATTTTAGGATGATCAAAAAGGAAAATAAACATGTGCCCTCAAGGTGACATTCTTAACAAGAATGCTGCTTTCTAAAAATATTCATTAAAGTGAATTTAATTATGGAGGCCAAATTGTACACCTATCCTGGTTATTTCATAAAAATGCAATTTTAACTTGTTAAAGAAACATTTCAGGATTCGTTTTACAACATAAAATACAGAAAATAATTTTACTTTAAAAATAGAATGAATTCTTTGACTATTCAGATTAAAGATCCTTTCATAAATTTTAAAGAATCAATTAATCATAACCTCTACAGTGGTTTTTTTTTTTACAAAGTCCTTTCCTCGAAGATATGTCCATTTTAAAAGGCATTTTTGTTACTAAAATTTACTAGTTAACATTAAACCATGTATTAAAGACGGAAATACAAGTTTTCAATAGCAGATGATGCCTGGGTAATGAGTGATCTATTCTGCCTCACAAATGCAAACAAATCACCACACACAAAAATCTAATACTTATCCCAACATTTTATATTCTTGTTGGCATGAAATTTTTTTTAACAATTCCAAGGTTTTCTTTAAAGAACTTATAATTAAGTCATAGTAGTCATTAATATGAAACTACAGCTTCCTAGAGTCATGCTTATTTCAGAACATCCAAGAAGGAAAAGGCCTTAGGAAATTTTTTAAAATTTCAAACTTACTTGGAATACAATTTTAAAAATTAGGCCATGAATTTCTACTCAAATTCTTTTGTCTAGATACATGTACAGCAAGATCATAGGTCAAGTCTATGGGGGTGGGTATTAGAGATTGAACTCAGAGGCCCTCGACCACTGAACTACAACCCCAGTCCTATTTTGTATTTTATTTAGAGACAAGGTCTCACTGAGTTGCTTAGCACCTCACTTTTGCTGAGGCTGGCTTTGAACTTGCGATCCTCCTGCCTCATCCTCCTGAGCCAAGGGATTACAGATGTGTGCCACCTCACCTGCCGATCAAGTCTATTTTTAAAAAATAAATACCAGAGCTTTCCTAGAATGCCTTTCCCATTAGCCCTCTCCACCTTTGCTCAGTGAGCTGCTAACCATCTCTCAGGTTTATTTTAAAGTGATTAGAAAAAACAAAATCTAATATGCAGTGAGCAAACATAGTTGCTACCATTTACTGACTTAACTATGTACCAAGTATTTGACATGAATTTCTCAAGTTTATCCTCACAATATCCTAAGAGGTAGTTTATTCGCAACTTTATAGAAACTAGGACTGACAGAATAAGGACCTTGCCCAAGGTCTCATGCTAACTAGTAGAGAGATGGGTTGGAATTCAGCTCTGACTCTAAAGCTGAACTTTTGCCATTACTTTATAAAGCCTTTGATGTAGCGTCATCTTGGAAACATTTCCTGCTCCTCCAGACTCAGGCATCCCTCTTCTGCATCTTTTCTTTTTGTGTGTGGTGTTGGGGATCCAACCCAGGGACTTGGCCTGCCAAGCAAAAGTTCTACCACCGGGCCATCACCCCAGTTCTAGGCATCCCTCTTCTAACCTCTCAGACTCCCTGAACTTACCACCTACTGAGCACTTTATCGAACTGCACTGAAATTGCTTGCTTACTGTGAGCTCCTCAAAGAGGAAAAAGTTTACTACTATATCCACAGTCCAGAGCCCAGTGTCTAGCTCAAAGAGCTCAGGCTAAACCTGCCCACTACATCCTAAGTAAAGTTTATCAGCCACTCACCTTAGGAGGAAGTCCTATCCGATGAAACTTTCTACCTACTTTTGGCACTTTCTGTAAGGCATACTTTTTGCCTCTTGACTTTGCACGGTCAATTGCACTATAGTTAAATGTCTCACTGACAAGCCACACCACCTAGAAACACAGAGATTAGAAAAATGGTTAGAATTTGTATTATGATATTTCTATCTACATATATAATCAAATTCACTCTAATCCTATAAATGAGCAAAATTCAATGCTATACAAATGCCCCTGAGAAGCTAAGATAGAAAGTCCAGGGAATTTTGTGAAGCCCTGTTAAGTGGCACATATTTCTTTTTCAAAGAGGAATAATATTGCCCTAAAAACTTCCAGTGGAAAAAACTAAGCAAGAGTTTTAAATTGCAGAATTAGAAATTAACGTTTTGAGGATGGCATCAATTAAAACATATAAAGGGCAACAAGAAAACAATAGCAGCCTTGTAAACACAATAGCTACCTCTACCTTCAATGGGATCTCAAGGTACCTCATTTTTGTCTACTTTCTAAATGCAAGTTCTTCCTCCTTTTTGTTAGCATGTTAGCATCCTGTGACCTCATGGGAACAAGAGCTGTTCCCTTGGATACTTTGGAGGTCTACATGAGAGTAAATTAGTAGTTGCTCATACTCTTGAATTACTAAGAAGGGACTCAACTTTAGCCTCAATCATTAAGTTCATACTAAAGTACCTACAGGCAAGTGGGCTAAAAATTAGAAGTACCTGACTGGACACCAACTCTGCTTTACCTTTGTTTTAGGTACAATGCCCAGATGAAGTTTCTCATCCACTAGGTAGGCCCCAGCCTCAGAAAGGTAGCCCTGGTTGGGAATCAGGCAGCCTCTGCCAAAGCAGCAAGGGCAGCAGACCTTGTGGACATACTTGGTCCATTTTGGATTCAGTTGACCATAAGGCTCTTCTGATTTTGGTTTAAACACACCAATAATTTTCTAAAGGGGTAAAAAGTAAGAATCTTATTAGACTTTTATATATGTGGGGTGGGTATACACATACACACACACACAAACACATTAATATCTATATTTTACATATATAGATAGAGACGATAATCCATAAAATGCATTCTTATAATTCATTTCCTCCTACTCCCTGCCCCAAACTTAGGCATAACCCTCAAGTAATAAGAGGTTTGCTTCCAATTACATTTTAACATATATTTCCATTGGGGAATCTAAATTCAATATTCCTTTGTTTGAAATACAGAAGTTTTCAAATTGTGCTCTCAAAAACCTTAGAAGGTGAGGGCAAGGCTTCATGCCACTTAACCTGTGACCCATGCCATTTAACCAGATTAACTCTAATTTCACTTGTTTTATATTACTGGACTTCAAGTTTTTGAAAAGTGTCTCACCAATCTTAAATATTTGAAAGCCTCCAATCTAGGTCAAACAGTATGACTACTCAGTCTATTAAACATCCAACCCATATGTTTGTTTAACATCTACTTTCCCCACTATGGTGTACATTTTTAAAAGGCTGGGGCTTTGTTAGGGCTGCATCTCTAGTATACTCAGAGCCGTATCTGATAGGCAGTAAGCTTCCAAGTATTTGCTAAACAAACTAATAAATCTATGCCAAAAAATAGTTCTCTAAACACAAAGGGAACAAGATACATTGAATAACTATGCTGTCAGTTACTTTTAGCCTAAGATTTTCCAAGTTGTGTTTTCCATGAACCAATTTTAAATAAACTCCTCTATTCAAAAGATTGGTTTGTGAATGTCTAAAAGTCTCTATTACCTTTAGTACTGATCTAATACAAAATATACATATAAAATAAATAAATAAATAAATATATATATTATCTTATCTATTAAGAGAAAGGATGTTGCTGTGTTGCAAAGGCTGGTGCCCCCAAACTCCTAGGCTCCAGTGATCCTCCTGCCTCAGGCTACTCAGCAGCTGGGACTACAGGCAGAGGCCCTTGTGCTAAGGAACCTACAAATATCTTAAAATCTCAAAGGAGGACTATGCTTTAAAATTACTTTTAAAATATAACTTTAATTTTGCAAAAAAATTGGGTGAAATTATAAACTTCCTTCTCCTTCAAAAGAAGAATTGCTGGTTATGCATCAGAAGGATGCATCAATTTTTGAAAAATTCTAGACTAAGTGGAAGAAAGTACCATCAAAACTTATATTTTCTGCTCTAGAATCATATTTTTATTCATTTCACTTTAGTGCAGTCCAATGACTTCAAACTTCAGGTTGCCCAAACTCCTTCCCTTGGCACAATGTCAGAAAAAAATATCTAGAGGAACAGCCTTGAAAAAAAAGAAAAGCATTTAGAAATGACATCAGACAGGTTTTGAAAGTTTCAAGTTCCACTGTGCTTGGTAAATATGGTAACAGACTACTTTATGGTAAGGACATATGGATATATGCTCAACAAATCTTCAGGTGAATATGGGTATTCAATAATTGCTTGAAATCAAATAGAAGCTGTCAGAATAGCACACTACAACTTACAACAATTAGCTATTTCTATATGGGAGGGTGTTTTAGTAAAAAAAAATAAAAACCAAAAAAACTGTGCTTTATTTCAGATAAGGGGATGCAATGAGAATTAATATCTTCGGAAACTCACAATGACTTCACATTTAAGTGAGTGTTTCCCAAAATTTCCTAGTTATAGTAGGTCTGTGAAATTCTCACCCTCTTAGGATCCTTTACAAAGTAACTTCCACTTGACCCTTGAGAGATTCTTTGTGGAAAAACTCTCAATTCTATTGCTTGTTCTGCTCTCAATATAATATCAGCAAATTCTGGATCATCCAAGAATGCATTCATCTCCGAAGCTCCAGTAATCACTGCATTAAGAAGAAAGACCAGACGTGAGAATGCTCTCCATATGGATTTGAATATAGGGGTTAGGTTACTGGCATTAGGACAAAGGTACTGAAAAATGGAATTAAGTACTATATGGATAGTTTTGATCCTTCTTCCTGACCCCAATTCCACTTCTAGGTTCTAAATAATGCCACATGGAAAAAGAAAAAGTTTACTATTTATTGAAAAAAAACTACACAAATACTTCTCATTTCTTGAACTTCTCTGCAATGATTCTGCCCATCCTTCTGTAGCTCTGACTCCACAGTCTTGCCTCAAATCCTGTCACTATCAGTAACTACAACTTCTGCACAATTTTTCAAGCACCTAGCTTCCCAGTTCAGTCCCTCGGGCATCAAATTCACCCATCCCACAGGAACCTACAAAGCACTGATCTCCCATGTTGTCCTTGGTGTTTACTCCTTTCATGCTGCCCCACCACCTTAAAATGGCAAATCATTACAGAATCACTCTTCCTCCTTTCCTTCGTGGTCACCTGGAAAAATCCCAGTCCTGGTGAAACCTGTCTTGTTGACTCTATGCCTGTACCAGGGTAGCTGAACTTGACCACAGAAACACACACTGACTCATCTCTTTCCTCAAATTCTCAACAACTCCTCTCCCACCCTCTCTCTTAGTAGATGATCTAGCTGCCTACTTCATTAAGTAAAAAAAAATCAGAAAAAATATATATCACCAGCCCCCAGCACCACACCTACTGACCCACTGCTTAACTGTGGGTCAACACTGATGATTTCCAAATCTATCTCTTAGGCCTGGACTTGCAGCCAGAACTCTCGACTACTATGTTCAGCCTCTCTACTTGGATGTTAACAGCTCAAAGTCTACTAACCAAAACTCAACACTTCATCTTGAACACCCCTCCTGAAGACTTCAACTCCATTCCTCCCTGTTCCTGCTGCCGGCAACTCAGAATCTTCCAGCTGCATAAACCAAGAACCTTAGAAGCATCTCAGTCTTACGGTCTGGCCCTCTATATCCAATCAGAAAGTCACATAGGCTCTACTACCCAAAGCATCCAGGGCCCAAGCTCTTACCATCTCCCTTTCTTCCACGTTACCTGGGTCATCATCAGCTCTTGCCTACATCATCAGCAGCCTCCTGACTGGTCTTCCTCTTTCACTCCTGCCTCTCTACGCTCAACAGAGCGCTCATAGTGACCCTCTCAAGCAGGACAGACCGCACCACCCCTTTATACCAAACAGTCCAAGGGCTTCCTGTCTCACTCCAGAAATGAGCACATCTCTGGCAGTTTCAGCCCCTATCCTAGACTTGCCATCTGGAGCAAGTCTACTTACCCTCAAAGAGCTGAAGATCCTTTCACATCCCACTAAGCATTCCCTTCCCTCCTCCTTCCCAACTCAAGTGTGTTCAGGCTTTGCAGCATCCTACTTGTCCTATTTCCTGCCTCAGTATTTCAACGTTCCTCCTCCAAATTGGGTCTCCAGAACCAAGCAACTCACTGAACAGAACAGACACCTCAACCTCAGTCTTGACACTAACCCCAAGAAGAGTCCCTATAATACTGTGTGAGTTATTTGGGAGTTCTGTCATAATGCTAATTTACACTGAAAGGGCTAAACTCTTGGACTACTCTTGTTCTCTCACATTCTATGCCCAAACAGTTCTGGACTACGTGCAAGCCTTCACAGTATTACTATTAAGTGTTACCAAGTTAGCTAATGTGTGTCATAGAACCTCCTTTTGTTCCTGTCATGAAGTCCACAGTCATTTGTCAAAAACTTAACAATTCAGTTTCAACCAAAATCAGATCAATTAGAAACATTTCTGTTCTTGTCCCATTACTGAGATAATATCATCCCTACAGGAAGCTGTGCATTTTTTTCCTTGAAGATGGCTTGCATTTACTGTCACAATCCAGAAAGGCACTTAAAAAAATTGGTCCTACTATCTAATTACTGTCAGAAAAAAGGCTACATATCAACTCTTCTAAAATGAAAGCAATTGGTTTTTAGTAGATAATTTTTCCTTAACTGATTCATTACTGACAATTACGTTCTATAACTCTCCGCATGCTCATTACTTAAATGTACTCTGGTAATGAGTTTAATGTGAAAGGCACCCCTGGATATTACACTGCTTCATGTAACATATGATACGGCTATTCTGGTTTGAAGCTTTATTGTCAGTTAGCTTGATTTTTAATAACTCAGTGCTGAGAACAGAACCCAGAGCCTTCTGTATGCTAGGTGAGTGCTCTAGCTACAGAGCCACACTGGAGCCGCCTTTGAGTTTCTGTTTGCTCTGTGTGTGTGTGTGTGTGTGTGTGTGTGTGTGTGTGTGTGTGCGCGCGATATCAGGAATTGAACCCAGGGACAACCTATCACTGAGCTACATCCCTAGTCCTTTTATTTATGTATTTTAAATTTTGAGACAGGGTGTCATTAAGTTGCTGGGTGCAAGTTTGCACTTTTAATCCCCCTGCCTCAGCCGCCTGAGTTGCTAGAATTATGAGTGTGCACCACCATGCTCAGCTTTTATTTTTATTTTGAGACAGAGTCTCACTAAGTTGCTAGGAACTTTCTAAGTTGTCCAGGCTGGTCTCAAACTTGCAATCTTCCTTCCTCAGCCTCCCAAATAACTAGGATTACAGCATGTGCCACCACACCAGGCTGTCTTTGATATTTTTTCAATTAAAATTATAGCCACTATGTTAAGCAATAAAGTATGGCATTTTGTGTTTGTGTCAGAATATATTCAAAATTATTTTATAAGTCCTCCCTTTAAGTCAATGCTAGGAAGAGATCGTGGTCTTCTAGAAAAGTTTCCGTCTCATTCAGGCTCCTCATTTTTCACAAGATGTCCAGCCACCCTTGGAAGCTTTGCTGTTTCCATGACTATGCCAAGCTTCCTTCCCAGGGCTAATTCTTATTCATCCTTCTCACTTACAACACTGTAACAAAATGATCTCAGTTCCAGGAAAGCAAGAGATCTTTGTGTTGTTCTCTAATGTAGCCTATGTGCCTAGAAAAGAGGTCCTGGCACATGGCAGCTCCTCAATAAATTGTGTTCAAAAAATTAACAAACTATCCCACCAGTCACACTTAGGGGTCATTACCAGTCCTTTAGAAAGTAGAAAATGAAAATGGATTAAGAGAACCTTATGTTCCACAGCCTTTATGTTCTTAGCTGAACATAGTACACAAGGTAACTTACCAATTTTCATTTTAAATAAGTAATTAAAACAAACTCATCCTCCCTTAAGAATAAGAATTATCCCTTTGAGGGCCTTTCCCAACTTTCCTTATCTTACCCACTAATTAGAATATTTCTAGAAAAAAGTGCTGATGAGTCTGGTGAACTGAATGCTGCCTTCAGGGTTCCAATGCTGGATGTTGCTTATTCGGCTGAATCTTTCCTGTCCCCTACGTGTTTAGGGCACAGCACCACATGTAACCTCAGCTTTACCAGAGTACAGACAGTCTCTTAGAACTATTTATTCTAACTATGTCCTCCTCTAGGCTACACAGCTGTGTAGGGATAGGCATGCATTTGATAGGTCATTATTGCTTCAAGACCTTGATTTCCACTGGTACCCTGTAGGCACTCATATTTGATGAATGATGTATCTCTAATAAATGGAAAACAAAGAACTACATGTGCTGTAACCTAAGCAATAGCTGAGAATAATCTCCAACATGTCCCTGCTAACTTTCAAAAGCTCAGTTTTGGTGACCATCAAGATAACCTGAAACTTCTACTCTTCTAAATGTTTCTCTAAATTAATCCAGGTTATCAAGTGTCCTGAACTTGGATCAAGTCACACTGTTAACACCAGTTGTTAGAATTACTTCTACTGAAATGGACTTCAGGAAAGTTATAAGAACTAGTCCTATGAATTCAATCACTTTTATTTCAAAGATATTGTTCAGTATATAGTGTCTTCTCCAAAAGAACACGTAACAGGTTATTGTCAGTTTTGTTTTGGTTCAGACAACCTGTTTAATGTCATGACTCTGATTGGTTTTTTCCACGTTAGCTGTTCAGTAATCTTATCTTGGTACTCTTACTCCGGTCTCCATCTTATTTAGTTTACTACCCTTATTTCTCATCTTTCTTCACATTTAAATGATCTTCTAATTTTGTTCAACCATTTATAAGCTATTGTGAATCATTAAATGACATAAATAAAATTTCTTTTTACTTTGTGAGTTCTAATTGTTCTGTTAGGTTCTCTAACAATAGACATGTATGTGCTCAAGGTTTGTACTAACTGGGACCTTGCAGAAGTAACTTTACCCCTCTGTGTTTTATAAAATGGGAATAAAAAACAGTACTCACGTCATAGGATTAGTTATGAATTAACAAATATGAAGTACATAGAACTATGCCCAGCACATACCAATGGCTACGTAGATATTAGCTCTTATCACCTTTATAACTGTGCAATTCACTGACTAAAATGATAAGGAATACCACTACTCCTACTCTGACAATGACCTAACAAACAACACTATGGTTTTTGCTATTTCTAGACTTTGTCATATGCCTTGTTAAAGATAACAGACATGTGATTAAAGTACATAAAGTTCCTGTTTTTATAAACAAAACAGCTAAGCATCATAAAATAATGTTAATCTAAAAGCAAGAATGTCTTAGAACTAAAAGTGGTTTGACGGAAGCTAGATGGTAAAGGACAAAGGAAGTAATGAACTCATGAAAAAAAACTAAATTTTAAATCTGAAATTAATCATAAGAATTTTTAGAAGTCTGTTTTAAACATCTTTAAACACTTTATCATTCAAAACTATTTTAAAATCCCATTAAAAATAAAACCTCCATAATAACCAAAAGTAATAATTGTTTTATAACACTTAGGGATCTAAAGCAAAACGGAAAAAGTACAGGACGTGAAAAAAGAACTAGGCTTTACCTAGAGCCCTGGCTTTACCACTTCCCAAATATTTGACTCTGGGGAGAGACAACATACCTCTGAAGTTCTATGAACCACCAGCCACTGCAGTTTTATTAATTTTATCCAAAAAGGATGGTCAATGAAAACTAACTATAAATTGTGATACAAATATCACCATTTAAAAAGTAGGACTTCTTTTCAATAAGCCATTTGTATTCTAACTACCATACTCTAGCTTCACTGTAACTTTTTCTAGCCTTAATATTATTTATTTACCAAAAAATGCCTTACTTTCACACAACGAATGCACTTTCAAGACTTTTGGGGCCCTATTACAATCTAGCTACAAGGTAACTTTGAGGTAGAAAAGCAAACTAGCTATATGGATCTTGGTTACTTCACAGACTGGAGTCTAGGTAATAGAGGTCCAAACTGCTAGCTGGATGTGGTCCACTTATGATCTGGTTCCAATTCCACATCTGTTTGCCAGGTCAAGTGCTGTACTGAAAATGCACCCATTAGCCTAACATTATAATGATAGCAGAGATGTATGTCAGAAATGTTGCTAAAGTTTACTAAAAAAATATTTTTAAAAAAAGGCCTGGGGTTGTGGCACTTGCCTACAGCTTGTGAGGAACTGGGTTTGATCCTCAGCATCACATGAAAATAAATAAATAAAATAAAGGTACTGTGTCCGCCTATAACTAAAAACAAAAACAAAAAACAAAAAAAAACTTATTTTTTTTTAAAAAAAAAGAAATGTTTGCTAAACCTTAAGAGTGGGTCAGACCACTTCAATTTATTTTGTAGTATTTATGTTTGACTAGAAGTTCAATTAGAACCTGAGTAACTTATTCTATCCCAAATTCTTTAGGTACATTAATTAGTGTACTAGTAGCAGGGCAGGTAAAAATCTAAAAGTCTAAAACTCGGGAAAAACCAAACAATATTAATAGAAACTACTCCAGACATAATGTGCACACCATCTCTTGGAATTCATCCTACCACCGACAAGTAGGTGTAAACATCACCATTTCGCAAACAAGTTGGTCTCTTCTCTAGCTAGAACTTTATCAAGTCTCTTCGATTTACATGAAATTAGTCTCACTTCTCTCCATAGGCCCCAAACTCACTTCAACAAATACCTATGCTGCAACAGCATGCCTAAATTTCACTAACTTTGAACCACGTTTCAACTACCGTCCCTTTCAAAGGCGATCTGTTCATTTAATAGAGAAAAGATGTGTGTTTTAATGCACAATTTTAGATATGACTCAAGAAATAAAAACTTTGCAAGAAAGCGCAGGATAGTCCTCTCTGCACCCTCTGACTAGCGTCACAATAACATTTAGTAGGAAAACGTTTTCAAACGTGCCCTGGATATTCTTGATGTACATCTCTCTGCTGTCATCCACTTGCAAAGTCACAACTCTGGGAACTTCTGGATACCTTCGAGTTCCTAATTCAGAACTCAGGTCCAAACTTGAGCAAACAACTTACGTCACTTTGCTGGGTTAAGGGTCTGATGGCAGTTTGTACTCACTTTGGGGGGAAGCCTAAAGAATCAGAGTTTAATGACAACCGCTGGTCTACAGCCTACAGCAAGTGGACAAGGCGGGAGGCGGCGTGGGGCAGGTGTCGCGCCTGGGCCGGGGCTGGCTGTTCGCCCCGCGACAGGGGAAACCCCTCCAGCCAGGCGAGCGCAAACGAGGGGCGCAGCCGAGCCAGGAGCACGGGGAGCAGACCCGGGCGGGGAGGGAAGCGGGTCGCGCGGCGGGGGCAGCAGGCACGGGGCACGCACGCGCGGGAAGGGAGCCGGTCGCACCTGAACCGGAGGAGCGGTTCCCGCTCTGGTTGGTGGGTGAGCCGCGGGAGGCCCCCGAGGACCGGTCCTTGGGCGGGAGCGGCGATTTCTGGTCGCGGGCCTGGCGGGGGGCGGCCGCGCCCTCGTCGCCAGCTGCCTCCTGCAGCCTCACGGCGCCCCCCGGCGCGCCTCTTCGCGGCTGGGCCCAGGCGATCCGCGGCAGTAGCGGCTCCCGCTCCTCGTCCTCCTCTTCCTCCGGGTTCCCGCCGCCCGCGGACCCCCGGCGGCCGGGATCACAGGGCTCCGCCATGGGCTCCCCCTCCGCTTTCCGTGCCGAGACCTGATCAGAGCGGCCGGGTGCCGGGGCCTGACCTCCGCATCGCGGGGAACTAGAGTGCCTGGGTCACACCGACGCCACCTCACCAGCTCAAGGGCCAGATCGGGGCCCGCCCCGCGGCTGCCGCCCGCCCTGCCGCCGGCCGCGCCCAGCTCTCGGCTCCGCGGGGGCGCCGACTTCGCGCCTGCGCAGAAGGATCGGGGCGTGGCGAGGGGCGGGGCCGGGCGGGCCGGGCGGGGCAGTCACCTGCCAGCCAGGGTCTAGGAAAGCGCTGGGCGCGGTTACTGCCGCGTCTACCCAGGTCAGAGATCGGGTATTTTCGCGGAGATCCCTCCACTTCAACCTGAATCGCCCTCTCCCTCTACTACGGAATTTCTCCTGAAGTTGACCACAGCTTATACTTTATATGAATTGATCTGAATGACTAATATTTGTTTCCTCTATTAGAAGCCCATATGGGCTGGGGAATTCATCTGTACTCATACAATCTTGATAGTGGAGTTTGTATTTTCCTGTTTTCTGAGTAATCTAGCTAGAGGTTTATCAATGTTTAAAATCTTTTTAAAAAGCCATCTTTCAATTCCATTAATTTTCTGGTTTTGAGCTCATTGACTTATGCTCTTTAACAGTCGGGATTTTATTTTCATTTCCTAGTTGCTTAGAGAAGATTATATTATTGGTTGAAGACATTTCTGCCTTTTAATATATGCATTTTAAAGCTATGAGTTGTCCTGTAAGTATTGCTTTAGTTGCATTCTGCTACTTTTCATGTGTTGTGTTTTTATTTTCATTCTGATGAAAGTTTTAATTTCCGCTTGTGATTTCTTTGACCCATTTCTTTTGAGTATGTTCTTTAATTTCAATATTTAAAGACTTTTCTAAATAGTGCTATTTCTAATTTGAATTTGTTGTAGACAAAGATTCTATGTCCTTTCATTCTTGTGAAATATATTAAGACTTTATAACACAGCAGGGTATATATGTATGTGAACATTCCATGTGCATTTTTTTAATTTTAATTTTTATTTGTTCTAATTAGTTATACATGACAGAAGAATGCATTTCAATTCACTGTACACGAATGGAGCACAACTATTCATTTCTCTGGTGTACTTGATGTAGAGTCATACAATTCATGCAATCTTACAAGTACCTAGGGTAATGATGTCAATCTCATTCTACCATCTTTCCCACTCCCTGTATGCACTTTTAAAAAATCTTTTTGAAAATATATTTTTTAGTTGTTCATGGACCTTTACTTTTTTCATTTATTTATATGCACTGCTGAAAATCGAACCCAGTGCCTCACACATGAGGAAGTGCTCTACCACTAAGCCACAACCCCAGCCCTCCATGTGCATTTTTAAAAAGAAGATGAATTCTGCATTTGAGTACTTTTATAACTACCAATTGAGTCTATAAATATAAATTTAGTTAAGTCACTTATATCCTAAGATATTTTTTGTCTAGTTCCATTTCTTACTGAGATTATTACAATCTCTACTTATTATTGTGGCTTTCTCTATTTGTTCTTTTAGTTTCATGAGTTTTGTATCTTGTATTTTGAAGATGTATTATTAGTTGCATTATTAGGTGCATGCACAGGAGTTTTATGTCTTTCTAATAATGACTTTTTTAAAAAGTTTAAAAATTAAACTTAAAAAAATTATTATTATGGACTGTTCTTTCTTATCTCTACTAATACTCTTGGCTTGAGTTCATTTTGAGACATATTACTATAACCACTCTAGCCTTCTTAGGCTTACTGTTTACCTTAGGTAAATATTTTTCTATCCTTTTTAATCTACTTAGGTTTTTATACTTAAAGTGAGTGTATCTCCTGTAGATAGTTTATAGTTGGTTTTTGAATTAAAAAAATCTGATAAGAGGTTTCAAGATGGCGGCCTAGAGGGTGGCTGCATTTCATGTTGCTCCAGGACTCAGGATTCAAAAGAGGAGATATTGAGACACTTGGGACCAACTCAAAGCAGTCGGGTGACTCTCACCCGTTGGGAAGGCGTCCCAGATGGGACGGTGGTCCCGGAACGCAGGGAACTTTGTGAAGTAGAGCTGCCGGCGAGACGCCCCTCCCCCCGCTGGAGCAGTGAACTCGGACAACTGGGAGCATCGTAAAGGAGGCCGCTCGGCACAGCACTGGGACTCGGAGCAACCACTGGGGCTCCGGCGGCTGCCCAGGGGAGGAGTGGCGAGGAGAGCTGTGTGGACTCAGGACACCGGGGCCTGCCCTGAGAAGGAGGAGGAGGAACGTGGCCGCTTGGATTCGGAGTGACTGCACCAGAGCTACAGGCGGTTGCCAGAGGAGAAGCTCCGCGGCGAGCTGTTTGGACTCAGAACAACGCTTCTGAACACTGGGGCCTGCCCGGAGGACGAGGAGGAGGAAGAGGAGCGTAGCTGCTTGGATTCAGAGTGACTACACCAGAGCTACAGGCAGTTGCTAGAGGAGGGGCTGCATGGCGAGCTGTTTGGACTCAGACCACTTCTGAACACCGGGGCCTGCCCGGAGGAGTAGGAGGAGGAGGAGGAGTGCGGCGGGTCGTTTGGACTCCCAGTGACTGCATTAGCGCTCCAGGCGGCTGCTCAGAGGAGAAGGCGAGTGGTGAGTTGTTTGGACTTAAAGTGACAGCGCCTGAACACAGGGGGGCTGCCTGGAGGAGAAGTGTGGTGGGTCGCTTGGTCTTGAGTGGCCGCACCAGAGCTCCGGGCGGTTGCCCAGAGGACGCGTGCAGCGGGTCACGTGGATTCAGAGCCACTCAGAGCGACCGCTCCTGAACACCCGGGGGGTTATCTGGAGAAGGAGGAGGAATGGGGAGGGTCACTTCGACTCGGAGTGATTGATTGCCCAGGGCTACGGGTGGTTGGTGGGAGGTGGAGGCACGCAGGGAGTTTCTTGGACTCCTAGTGACCGCACCGGAATACTGGGCGGCTGTCTGGAGGAAGAGGCGTGTGGCGGGTCTTTGGGACTCAGAGCGATTGCCCCAGGTGGCTGCTCAGAGGAGGGGCCGCATAGCCAGGCGATTAGGTGCAGAGCAGGGTCCCAGGATCTAGGAGGCTTCTTGGTGGAAAAGCCGCACAGAGACAGGCTTAGGGCGGAGCGAAGGTTCCAGGCCTGCGGGCAGATTCTCTGAGGAGGGGCAGCCTAAGGAGATTCATCTGCGAAGGGTGAGGCTCTCAGGCCCAGGAGGCAGGGCCGGGCCCCTGGGAACTTTGCAGAGGAAGGCAGCCCAGCCCAGGCGGTAGCTGTAAATTGAGGGGAACCTCTAGAGGTAAATGAGAACAAAGAAACATCATATCAAAATCTCTGGGTCACTATGAAAGCAGTACTTAGAGGGAAATTTATTTCATGGAGCGCATTTAATAAAAGAAGTAAAACTCAACAACTAAACGACCTAACACTACAGCTCAAAGCCCTAGAAAAAGAAGAACAGCACAGCACCAAAAGTAGTAGAAGACAGGAAATAGTTAAACTCAGAGCTGAAATCAATGAAATTGAAACAAAAGAAACAATACAAAAAATTGACAAAATAAATAGTTGGTTCTTCGAAAAAATAAACAAAATTGATAAACCTTTAGCCACACTAACAAAGAGAAGATGAGAGAAAACCCAAATCACTAAAATTCGGAATGAACAAGGAAATATCACAACAGACAGGATTGAAATACAAAACATAATTAGAAGCTATTTTGAAAATCTATACTCCAACAAAATAGAAAATTTCGAAGACATCAACAGGTTTCTAGAGACATATGAATTGCCTAAACTGAACGAGGAGGACATAAACAATTTAAATAGACCAATTTCAAGTACTGAAATAGAAGAAGTCATCAAAAGCCTACCAACAAAGAAAAGTCCGGGACCAGATGGGTTCTCAGCCGAGTTCTACAAAACCTTTAAGGAAGAGCTCATTCCAATACTTCTCAAAGTATTCCATAAAATAGAAGAGGAGGGAACCCTCCCAAACTCATTCTATGAAGCCAATATCACACTGATACCTAAACCAGACAGAGACTCATCAAGGAAAGAAAATTTCAGACCAATATCCTTAATGAATATTGACGCAAAAATTCTCAACAAAATTTTAGCAAATCGCATACAAAAACATATTAAAAAGATAGTGCACCATGATCAAGTGGGTTTCATCCCAGGGATGTAAGGTTGGTTCAACATCAGGAAATCAATAAACGTAATTCACCATATTAATAGACTTAAAGTCAAGAATCACATGATTATTTCAATAGATGCAGAAAAAGCATTTGATAAAATACAGCACCCCTTCATGCTCAAAACACTAGAAAAAATAGGGATAGTGGGAACATTCCTTAACATTGTAAAGGCCATTTATGCTAAGCCCATAGCTAATATCATTCTAAATGGTGAAAAACTGAAAGCATTCCCCCTAAAAACTGGAACAAGGCAGGGATGCCCTCTTTCACCAATTCTATTCAACATCGTTCTTGAGACTCTGGCCAGAGCAATTAGACAAACCAAAGAAATTAAAGGGATACGAATAGGAAAAGAAGAACTCAAACTATCCCTGTTCGCTGATGACATGATTATATATTTAGAGGAACCTGCAAATTCCACCAGAAAACTCTTAGAACTCATAAGTGAATTCAGTAAAGTAGCAGGTTACAAGATCAATGCTCATAAATCCAACGCATTTTTATACATAAGTGATGAATCTTCAGAAAGAGAAATTAGGAAAACTACCCCATTCTCAATAGCCTCAAAAAAAATAAAATACTTGGGCATCAATCTCACAAAAGAGGTGAAAGACCTCTACAATGAGAACTATACAACACTAAAGAAAGAAATTAAAGAACACCTTAGAAGATGGAAAGATCTTCCATGTTCTTGGATAGGAAGAATTAACATTGTCAAAATGGCCATACTACCTAAAGTGCTATACAAATTCAATGCAATTCCAATTAAAATCCCAATGACGTACCTTACAGAAATAGAGCAAGCAATTATGAAATTCATCTGGAAGAATAAGAAACCCAGAATAACTAAAGCAATCCTTAGCAGGAAGAGTGAAACAGGGGGTATTGCAATACCAGATCTTCAACTCTACTACAAAGCAATAGTAACAAAAACGGCATGGTATTGGTACCAAAATAGAAAGGTAGATCAATGGTACAGAATAGAGGACACGGACACAAACCCAAATAAATACAATTTTCTCATACTAGACAAAGGGGCCAAAAATATGCAATGGAGAAAAGATAGCCTCTTCAACAAATGGTGCTGGGAGAATTGGAAATCCATATGCAACAGAATGAAACTAAACCCATATCTCTCACCATGCACGAAACTCAACTCACAATGGATGAAGGACCTTGGAATCAGACCAGAGACCCTGCATCTTACAGAAGAAAAAGTAGGTCCAAATCTTCAGCTTGTTGGCTTAGGATCAGACTTCCTTAACAGGACTCCCATAGCACAAGAAATAAAAGCTAGAATGAACCACTGGGATAGATTCAAACTAAAAAGCTTTCTCTCAGCAAAGGAAACTATCAGCAATGCGAAGAAAGAGCCTACAGAGTGGGAGAATATCTTTGCCAATCATACTTCAGATAGAGCACTAATCTCCAGAATCTATAAAGAACTCAAAAAACTCTACTCCAAGGAGTCAAATAATCCAGTCGACAAATGGGCTAAGGAAATGAATAGACACTTCACAGAAGAAGATCTACAAGCAATCAACAAACATATGGAAAAATGTTCAACATCTCTAGTAATAAGAGAAATGCAAATCAAAACCACCCTCAGATTCCATCTCACCCCAATTAGAATGGCGATTATCAAGAATACGAGCAACAACAGGTGTTGGCGAGGATGTGGGGAGAAAGGTACACTCATACATTGCTGGTGGGGCTGCAAATTAGTGCAGCCACTCTGGAAAGCAGTGTGGAGATTCCTTAGAAAACTTGGAACGGACCCTCCATTTGACCCAGCTATCCCACTCCTTGGCCTATACCCAAAGGACTTAAAATCAGCATACTACAGAGATACAGCCACATCAATGTTCATAGCTGCTCAATTCACAATAGCCAGACTGTGGAACCAACCTAGATGCCCTTCAATTGATGAGTGGATAAAGAAACTGTGGTATATATATACAATGGAATATTACTCAGCCATAAAGAATGATAAAATTATGGCATTTGCAGGCAAATGGATGAAATTGGAGAATATCATGCTAAGTGAGATAAGCCAATCTCAAAAAGCCAAAGGACGAATGATATCGCTAATAAGTGGAGGATGACACATAATGGGGGGGAGGGAAGGGTTAGTGTTAGGGTTAGAGTTAGGGTTAGGGAGGGGGCAAGTATGGAGGAAGGAAGTACTGTATAGAGGGTAAAGAGGGGTGGGAGGGGTGGGGGGAAGGGAAAAATAACAGAATGAATCAAACAACATTACTCTATGTAAATTTATGATTACACAAATGGTATGCCTTTACGCCATGTACAAACAGAGAAACAACATGTATCCCATTTGTTTACAATAAAAAAAAAACAAAAAAAAAATAAAAATAAAAAAGTCTGATAATCTCTGTCCTTTAATTGGAATTTTTAGTTTCTTCACACTTATTGTAATAATGATGTGGTTGAATTTTGATCTCTCACTTTGCAATTTGTGTACTATTTGTTTCATCCTTTTACCCCCATTATTTCTTTTCTACTTTCTTTAGAATTAATCCAGTATTTCCTGTTAGCTCATATTAATTTCATTGGTTTTCTGCTATACAACTTTAATTTTTAGTGGTTATGCTAGGACTTACAGTATGCATCTTTAAATTATTTCAGTGTATTGAGAGCTTATATTATACTGTTAGACATAAAATGCAAATCTTGCAAAAATGTAGTTCTATTCATCCTCCACCCTTTGTTATTGTTGCCATGTATACTAAACCTGCCTGTTTAAATACTGTTAATAAGTTTTACCTTAAACAATCATGTCTTTTAAAGAAATTAAGAAAAAAATTTATAGTATTTTATATTCACCCACATTTTTAGCATTTATAGTATTCTTTTCTCCTTCCTGTAGATCTGTTTGTATCTAGTATCATCCCTTTTACTTATGAAGAATTTTAAAAAATTCCTTATAATGCAGATCTGCTGCTGCTAAGTTCTAAATTCTTATTTATTCAAAATTATTATTATTATAACCATTATTTTAAAAAATATTTTCTTCAGACTTAAAATAATACATCAATTTTACTCCCCTTACTGAATTCCAAAAATGTCATTTCATTGTTCTGTGACCCTCTTGGTTTCTGAATCATATCCATCTACCTAATTGCCTAGTTCATATCAGTCCTTTTCTCTAGCTGCCTTTAAGATTTTCTCATTATCTTTGTTTTTCAATAGTTTGACCATGATGTTTTGGGTATTATTTTCTTTACATCTATCCTATTTGTTTTTTTTTTTTTAATTTATTTTATTTTTACAGGCTGCATCTATCGTTGTGCACAATGTAGTTCATACTATTCATGTAATCATACATGTACATAGAGTAATGGTGTCTGTCTCATTCCACCATCTTTCATACCCCCCCCCCTCATTTCCCTCTAAGTAATCTAAAGATTCTCCATTTTTCTCTCATCCCCAACCCCCATTATCATCAGCCACTTACCAGGAAAAACATTTAGCCTTTGGTTTGGGGGATTGGCTTATTTCACTTAGCCTGATATTCTCCAATTCCATTCATTTATCCGCAAATGCCATAATACTATTCTCCCTTACGACAGGATAATATTCCATTGTGTATATATACCACAGTTTCTATCTTTATTCATCTGTTGAAGGGCATCTAGGTTGGTTCCACAATCTAGCTATTGTGAATTGAGCTGCTATGAACATTGATGAGGCTGTTACTGTAGTATGGTAATTTTAAGTTCCTTGGGTATAAACCAAGGAGTGAGAGAACTGGGTCAAAAGGTGGGTCCATTCCAAGTTTTCTGAGGAATCTCCACACTGCTTTCAAGAATGGCTGCACCAATTTGCAACTCCACCAGCAACATGAAAGTGTGCCTTTTTCCCCACATCCATGCCAACATCTATTATTATTTATGTTCATGATAATAGATATTCTAATTGGAGTAAGATGAAATCCTAGAGTTGTTTTAATTTGCATTTCTCTAATTACTAGAGATGTTGAACACTTTTTCATATATTTATTAATCTCCTGTATATCTTCTTCTGTAACATGTCTGTCCAGTTCCTTGTCCCATTTATTGATTGGGTTCTTTGCATTTTTGGTGTAAAGTTTTGTAAGTTCTCTATAAATTTTAGTGCTCTATCTGAAGTGCATGTGGAAAAGATTTTCTCCCGCTGTAGGCTTTCTCTTCACATTCTTGAATGTATCCTTTTCTGAGCAAAAACTTTTTAGTTTGACTCCTTCCGATTTATTAATTCTTGTTTTGATTACTTGTGCTTTGGGAGTCTTGTTAAGGAAGTCTGATCATAAACCATCAGGATGAAGATTCGGGCCTGCATTGTCTTCTATTTGGTGCAAGATCTCTGGTATAATTCCTAAGTCCTTGATCCATTTTTGAGTTGAGTTTTGTGCAAGGTGAGAGTTAGAGGTTTAACTTCATTTTACTGCATATGGATTTCCAGTTTTCCCAGTACCGTTTGTTAAACAGGCTATCTTTTCTCCATTGTATGTTTTTGGCTACTTTGTCTAGTATGAGGTAACTGTATTTATGTGGGTTTGTCTCTGTGTCTTCTATTCTGTATCATTGGTCTGCCTGTCTATTTTGGTGCCAATACATTTTGCCATTTTTGTTACTATTGCTCTGTAGTATAGTTTAAGGTCTGGTATTGCGATACCTCCTGCTTCACTTTTCTTGCTCAGGATTGCTGTGGCTATTTGAGGCCTCTTAGTCTTCCAGATGCTTTCTCTATTTCTATGAGGAATGTCATTGGGATTTTAATTGAAATTGCATTGAATCTGTATAGCACCTTTGGTAGAATGACAATTTTGACAATATTAATTCTACCTATCCAAGAACATGGGAGATCCTTTCATCTTCTATTGTTTTCTTCAGTTTCCTTCTTTAGTGTTCTGTAGTTTTCATTGTAGAGGTCTTTCACCTCTTTTGTTAGATTGATTCCCAAGATTTTTTTTTTTTTAAGGCTATTGTGAATGCAGTGGTTTTCCTAATTACTCTTTCAGAGGATTCATTACTTATGAATAGAAATGCATTAGATTTATGCATATTGATTTTGTATCCTGCTACTTTGCTGAACTCATTTATGAGGTCTAGAAGTTTTCTGGTGGAGTTTTTTGAATCCTCTAAATATAGAATCATGTCATCAGCAAATAGTGATAGCTTGAGTTCTCCTTTTCCTATTTGTATCCCTTTAATTTCTTTGGTCTGTCTAATTGCTCTGGCTAGTGTTTCAAGGGCAGTGTTGAATAGAAGTGGTGAAAGAGGGCATCCCTGTCTTGTTCTAGTTTTTGAGGGAATGCTTTCAGTTTTTCTCCATTCAGAATGATGTTGGCCCTAAGCTTAGCATAGATAGCCTTTACCATATTGAGGTATTTTCCTACTATCCCTATTTTTTCTAGTTTTTAAAGCATGAAGGGGTGCTTTCTTTTATCAAATGTTTTCTACTGAGAAATAAACAAATGATTCTTAACTTTAAATCTATTGATGTAATGAATTACGGTTACCGATTTCCAGATGTTGAGCCAACCTTGCATCCTGGGATAAACTGCACTTGATCACAGTGCTCTATACTTTTAATATGTTTTTGTATGTGATTTGCCAGAATTTTATTAAGGATTTTTGCATCTATGTTCATCAGGGATATTAGTCTAAAGTTTTCTTTCCTTGATGCCTCTTTGTCTGGTTTTGGTATCATAGTGATACTAGCTTCACAGAATGAGTTTGGAAGGGTTCCCTTCTTTTCTATTTCATGGAATAATTTGAGAAGTATTGGAATGAGTTCTTCTTTGAAGGTCTTGTAGAACTCAGCTGAGAATTCATCTGGTCCTGGGCTTTTCTTGGTTGATAGGCTTTTGATGGCTTCTTCTATTTCATTGCTTGAAATTGATCTGTTTAAATTGTGTATGTCCTCCTGGTTCAGTTTGGGAGGATCACATGTCTCTAGAAATTTGTCGAGGTCTTTGATATTTTCTATTTTGTTGGAGTATAGATTTTTAAAGTAGCTTCTTCTTATGCTATGTATTTCAATGGTGTCTGTCGTGATCTTTCCTTTTTCATCATGAATTCTAGTAATTTGAGTTTTCTCTCTCTTCATTAGTGTGGCTAAGGATTTATCAATTTTGTTTACTTTTTCAAAGAACCAACTGTCTGATCCATTTTTTGAATTGTTTCTCTTGTTTCGATTTCATTGATTTCAGGTCCGATTTTAATTATTTCCTGTCTTCTACTACTTTTGGTGTTGATCTGTTCTTCTTTTTCTAGGGCTTTAAGATGTAATGTTATTTTATTTAGTTGTTGACTTTTTTTAATGTATAAGCACAATGAAATGAATTTTCCTCTTAGTACTGCTTTCAGAGTGTCCCGGAGATTTTGATATGTTGTGTCGTTTTTCTCATTTACCTCTAAGAATTTTTTTGTTTCCTCCCTCATGTCTTCTGTTACCACTGCATCATTCAATAGCATATTATTTCGTCTCCAGGTGTAGGAGTAGTTTTTGTTTTATATTTTATCATTGATTTCTAATTGCATACCATTATAGTCTGATAGAATACAAGATAGTATCTCTGTTTTTTTTTTTTTTTTTGTATTTACTAATGGCTTCTTTGTGGCTTAACATATGGTGTATTTTAGAGAAGGATCCATGAGCTGCTGAGAAGAAAGTTTATTTGCTCAATGATGGATGAAATAGTCTATACATGTCTGTTAAGTCTATATCATTGATTGTATCATTTAATTCTATAGTTTCTTTGTTCAGTTTTTTGTTTGGAAGTGGTGAGAGCAGATCCAGTGGTGAGACCAGTATGTTAAAGTCACTCACTATTATTATGTTTTGGTCTATTTTATTCTTAAAATTGAGAAGGGTTTGTTTGATGTACATAGATGCTCCATTGTTTGGGGCATAAATACTTAAAATCATTTTGTCTTGCTGGTTTATGGTTCCCTGAAGCAGTATGAAATGTCCTTCTTTATTCCTTTTTCACTAACTTAGGTTTGAAGTCCACTTTATCTAATGCAAAGATGGAGACCCCTGCTTTTTGACTGAGTCCATGTGCGGGCATGTTTTCCCCCATCCTTTCACTTTTAGTCTGTGGATGTCTTTTTCTATAAGATGAGTCTTTGAAGGCAGCATATTATTTGGTCTTTCTTTTTAATCCAATCTGTCAATCTATGTCTTTTGATTAATGAAGTTAGGCCATTAACATTCAGGGTTATTATTGTGATATGATTTGTATACCTGGTCATTTTGGTTTATTTTTGGTTTCTAACCTGACTTGGTTTCTCCTTTGATTGACTTTTTCTTTAGGGTAGTTCCTTCCTTTGCTGACTTGTATTGTTGTTGGTTTTCACTTCCTCCTCATGAGATATTTTGCTGAGAATGTTCTGTAGTGTAAGCTTTCTATTTGTAAATTCTTTTAACTTTCATTTATCATGGAAAGATTTTATTTTATCATCAAATCTAAAGGTTAGTTTTGCTGGGTATAAGATTCTTGCCTGGCATCCATGTTCTTTCAGAGTTTGAAATATATTGTTCCAGGCCCATCTAGCTTTTAGGGTCTGGGCTGAGAAACCTGCTGATATCTGAATTGGTTTCCCCTTCTATGTAATCTGATGCTTTGCTCTTGCAGCCTTCAAAATCCTATCTTTATTTTGTATTTGAGGTATTTTTATTATAATGTGTTATAATTTTGTGTGTTTGATGTTCTGTACTTGATTTTCCATTTCATTCTTTAGGTTTGGGAAATTTTCTGATAGTATTTCATTGAATAGGTTTTCATTCCTTTGGTTTGTATCTCTGTGCCTTCCTCAATCCTAATAATTCTTAAATTTGGTCTTTTCATGATATCCCATAATTCTTGAGGTTCCATTCATGACATCTTACCATCTTCTCAGTTTGGTGAACTTTATTTTCAAGATTAAATATTTTGTCTTCATTGTCTCAGATTCAGTCATCCATGTGATCTATTCTGTTGGTGATGCTTTCTATTGAGTTTTTAATTTGGTTTATTGTTTCATTCCAAGTATTTTTTTTTCCAGAATTTCTATCTCTTTATTGAAATGCTCTTTTGCTTCCTGCATTTGCTCTTTTAACTGTTTGCTGCAGTGATCATGAATTGCCTGCATTTGCTCTGTTATCTCATCTTTTGCTTCACAGATCATTTTAATTATGTAGATCCTAAAATCCTTTTCTATCATTTCTACTGTCATGCTGTCATTGGATTCTATCAAAATAGCATCTTGGTTCATTAGGGACGCTTTCTTCCCCTGTTTTTTCATATCATTTCTGTGTATTCCCCTCTAGCAGTGAAGATCTGAGGTATTGCAGCTTCCTCCCTGTAGGCTTATTGTGACCCTGCAGGTTTCCAGTACCTCTCCTTTGAGGGGAAGATCAATTTTAGCAGCACCCAATACAAACATTATGCAGCCCTATACCAGATAGCCCCTATAAAGACGTTAACAGTATTGTGATAAACAGGAAGAATTCGATTGTTATCTACAGTATAGCCAATAGACTTGTAATGAGCTCTACAACTTCTAGGTCTGGATGAGGAAGATGGGGAGTGGTGTAGGCTGTAACTGTTAATGAACTAAGAAGTGAGTAAATAGAGGTAACTGGCCAAGGGAAGAGTGAGTGGGGGATCAAAGGAAGTTGGTCTTTAGCATGAGAAAAGGGAGAAAGAGAGTCCGAGGAAATAGGTAAATAAAAGGAAAATAGAGAGAGGAAAAAAGGAAGAAATAAAAAATTTTTAAAAAAATCTGTATTTCACAGTCATCCACCACTCAAACCTCCCAGTCCTCAGTATCTCGATGCAAGCATGATACCTGTCAAAGGGCCTCCCGTCTCCTGTATGTGTCCCAGGATGGGAGCCACCCCACCCAAGGTGACGGCCCTCCCTCAGGGATAATTCAAAATATCTGCACCAGCCTCCAAACACGCTGGAGAGCCACAGTGTGGGCACAGAGTCTATGTGGGGCATGGGCAGGCGACAAAGTCTGAAAGCGGTGGGGGGTACGGTGGGCATGGTCTCTGGGTTCAAAATTGGGGGGCCCTACTTGGGTTTTGTTGAGTTTATTTAATCTGTAAATATATATTTTCTATAAAATGAGGGAGAATTTCAGTTATTTCTTTGGTTTTTTTTTCTGTTCCATTTTCTCTTTCTTTTCCTTCTGAGATTCCTGTTACATGTATGTTATCCTCTTACATATTGCCCCAAAGATCAGTATGGCTCCACCTATCTATTTATTTTTCAATAGTTTTTACCTCTGTTCTTCAGATTTGATATTTTATCTTAATCTGTTTTAAGGGTCTGTTTCACTGACTCTTTGACTGTGGTAAATCCACACAGTGAAAAGCTTTAAAATTCCAACCTCCGTCCTTTTCAGTTCTAGATTTTCTGTTAATTTGTTATGACCACATATTTTATTATGTATTGACAGGTGTATTAACAGGAGTCAAATTCCACCTGATATTTTCAACAATCCAACTATTGCTTTCTTCTGAGCTCCTTGAAGTCTCCACCATGCTACACAGTTCAGATGTAAGGCAAGGATCTCAACAGGATGTATGTGCAGATTGAGCCTCCTCTAACTCCTTAAACTATGGAGGTGTAACATTTTTACTGAGTTTCAGCTGTCTTACACAGTGCCTACTAGGAGCTGCCCCAATGCAAAATGTATGAACATAAATCTCACTCATTGTATGTCCATCCTTTGAAGACTAGTCATCTTTTCAATTTCAGCCTGCCTGCTTTTGGTTACTTTCCAGTGTCTTCAAATCATTTTTCTTACATTTTTTCCCCAAAGGTTATAATTTTTATCTAGAGGGTTAGTCTGAAAAAAATCTCTCATAACATATTTTATTGCAAATGTATCTTTTAGTGAAATAAGTTGTGCTATATGTTCTCAGTTCATGAGTTGATGGAGAAATATTGCTTTATCTAGATGAGAGAGTATTTAGCATCAATTCCATTTATAGTTTTAGTTTTTATAGACTTAAAAACTGAAAAAAAATTGTTCAAATAAATAGATGACTATGGGAACCATTTTGCAATGGCAAAAAAAAATCACTCAAATGGTTTATTTCCTTCCAAGATATATGCTAAAAATTGCTCGCATAATGCTTTACAATTAAAAATTAATTTTTACGATCTATCATGAGACATATCATTTAGTTATTTCTTTGTTTTGAGTTAATCAATTTCTAAACTTCTGGAATATATATCAAAATTACTTTTATATGACATCAAAAATAATAATAGAGCTTATTATAATAAGAGAAATGCAAATCAAAACTAGGATTCCATCTCACCCCAATTAGAATAGCGATTATCAAGAACATAAGCAACAATAGGTGTTGGCGAGGACGTGGGGAAAAAGGTACACTCATACATTGCTGGTGGGGCTGCAAATTAGTGCAGCCACTCTGGAAAGCAGTATGGAGATTCCTCAGAAAGCTTGGAATGGAACCACCCTTTGACCCAGCTATCCCACTCCTTGGCCTATACCCAAAGGACTTAAAATCAGCATACTACAGAGATATGGCCACATCAATGTTCATAGCTTCTCAATTCACAATAGCCAGATTGTGGAAACAACCTAGGTGTCCTTCAGTTGATGAATGGATAAGGAAACTGTGGTATATATATACAATGGGATATTACTCTGCCATGAAGAATGATAAACTTATGGCATTTGCAGGCAAATGAATGAAACTGTAGAATATCATGCTAAGTGAGATAAGCCAATCTCAAAAAACCAAAGGATGAATGATCTCGCTGATAAACAGATGATGACACATAATGGGGGGTGGGAGGGGTTAGAGTTAAGGTTAGGGTTAGGGTTAGGAAGGGGGGCAAGAATGGAGGAAGGAAGGACTGTATAGAGGGAAAAGAGGGGTGGGAGGGGTGGGGGGAAGGGAAAAAATAACAGAATGAATCAAACAACATTACCCTATGTAAATTTATGATTACACAAATGGTATGCCTTTACTCCATGTTCAGAGAACCAAAATGTATCCCATTTGTTTACAATAAAAAAAAATAAAGCTTATTAAATTATTAATAATCATACTGTAATTCTTTCACCTTAAGGTACCTTATTTTTTTTAGTGCTTTGTGAACAAGAGAAATACAGGGGACTCCTGACCCAGAAGCTGTGAGTCTGTCCATCAGCAGGAACAGGGGGGCTTTTAAAGAGGTGACTCAAAAGCTACATTCCACATGTTCTCTGTTGGAGTTGTAATGCACTTCTTAATTTGGGAGATAATCATTTCTGAAATATTTTGGTCCCATTCCCAGAGTCTGGATTAGTTCATTCCTATGGTTGGTGTGTACTCAGGGACAGATTAATCTGCCTAAAATGGGGAAGAAAGGTAATCCTGTTTCCCTGAAATTAGGGAGGAAGACAGATTAGGGAGGAGCAAGGAGAGAGGAAGAGAAAGAAACATGTTCATTTTAAAAATTAAGTTGCAGTAGCAGAGCAATGAGGGCTACATTCAAAGCATAAAGTTTACCACTGTTACATTTCTCCACTGTCAATTTCTATATTCCATTTCTATGGAAAAATGGGCAACAACATCTTCAAGGTGCTTCCTGCTGAAAGAGGGTGAAGTTATGGGAAGTATCCCAAAGTCCTGTTCTCTAACAAGTGGGGCATGGACTGTTAAGCATCAAAGCAGTCTAGAGGTCCACAGTGGCAGATGGTAGGTCATTGAACAAGGCATATATGGGGCAGGGATCATGCTAAGACAACAATAAACAAGAGAGCAAAGCATTACTTTTTTGTAAACAATTACACAAAAGCAATTAGTATTTCAGTCAGTCTCTGAAAACCATAAAGACAGTAACTCATAATCATATCAGTGAAAAACAGATTGAGTTTATCAATATAGTAGGTTAGGAAGATATTTAGGTCTATGAAATAAGGCTCAAATTAACCCAGGACAAACTGCAACTCTTGAGTCCTTTGCAATCATTAGTTATTAAGCACTCCCACACAAGAACTTCCTTTATATCCTCCAGTTTTACTTACTTTTGGTAGGACTGACACAAGTGTACATCTTAAGTTTCATTTAAAAAAAAAAAAAAAACATTGTTTTTCCTTTTAAATGTTCAAGAAGGACTGGGCTTAGGTTATAATCTTCTACCAGGTGTTTAAGATCAAGTTAGTCAAAACTGACCTTGTTCTTATCTACTATTAAGAGTCAGCTGAAATTCCTCAGAGAGCACTCTTGGGGACATGTGTGAAGCCTCTTGGCTCCTTTAGCTTTCAATGTTTTTTTTTTTTTTTTCAGTGCTGGGGATCGAACACAGGGCCTCGTGCTTACAAGGCAAGCATTCTACCAACTAAGCTATCTCCCCAGCTTTAGCTTTCCTTTACCGGTGTTGCCATCTGCCAGGATGGGTCAGGGTCTTGTTAACTATATGTGGTTTCTTTTGGAAGCATCAGGACATTTCTGTCTCTAATGACCCTCCTCTTTGCAGAATGTGCACTGGTTGGCTTCTTGTTCTCTAGAGTCCTCTTGATCTCCCTGATCAATAGACTGGGTAACTCATCAGAATTGCAGGGCCCAGTGAGGGGTCCCAGATTAGGATTGAATAAGGATTTGTGGAAAAAACAGGGCAAAGATTTTTGAGGAAGAGATTCAAAGAATTTTGAGACCCAAACTGTCTTCTGATGCTTGAACTCTCAGGCAGTTCTTGTAATGAACAACAAGTTATTTGTAAGGATAGGAGTGGGCTAGATTAGTAGTTATTCTAATGAAGACATCAGATACTAAAGTCAGTACGAACAGATGTGGGTGGATAGCTGTTTTCCTCTCAGTAAATATGAATTTTTTAAAAATGAGGAATATTTTAACTCGTATTTTGAAAGTGAAAGTATAAGTTCATTCATACCTAAAGTTTCTAAGGAAAATGACTAGCAATAATTCACTGTACTCCCAGATCAGGGGGAAATTGCATTGATTTATTTTCCCCAGATTTGACCTCTGATCCATCATCATGATTTAAGACTGACCTCAAACAAAAAGCAATTGTGTTCTGATGTGAAAGGTGGTTTGAGGTAAGGGAAGACACGACGGGCAATAACACACACCAAGCATTTACAGAGCATCTGCTATATAACAGACATGTGCTCTACCCATAACCTCCATCTTTACATCTACCCTGAAAGGTTTTATCATTTTTGTTTCACAGATGAGCAACCTGAGATTCAGAGAAGCTAATATCAGTAGGCCATGTGCCCATAACTAGTCAGTAGAATTGTGACTTGAACACAGGTTTCTTGGCCTCGGAACCCAAGTTACAGGTTACATGCAACTCATCACCTCAAGTACCTTTAATAATTTTAATTTCCATGGGGATCCTTTTGGGCAATATTTAAAAATCTGTGACTTTTCTCCACCTTCAGATTGCTCCACCTGCCCTCTGTTCAACTAACCTATTGCACCACATGAAAGGCTACCAAGATGCTGAAAAGGAGGACTTTTGTAACAGTTAGCTAATGTGTTTTGGTCACCTACTATGCATCAGGGTCTTTTCCGGGGAGAACCCTGGTCTTGCATGGGAATGGGTTCAAGTCAAGGATGGGGCAATAGTTTTAAAATATATATGTATTTAGGCCAGGATTGGTGGTACCTTCTGGTGACACCAAAAGCTGGGTCTTTGTCCTGGTGCTGATTCAAGGTTTCAAAAAGACAGGAACAAGAAAGTTTACTGATCTGCAGGCAAATGAGAGATGGACTCACGTCACAGAGGCTGCTGTTCTAACTGCCAGGGGAAAGACACGACTTTCAAAAGGGGGATCCAGGGCTGTTTTCCAAGTGTATCAGTTCATATAATTAATACTCTAGTCATCTCCTTGAGAGAGCTGTCTCTCCTGTTCCCAGGTCTGGAGTTCCCTTAGTCTATGGGCCGTGAGTGCAAGGACAGACCATTCAGCTGACAACAGGAAGAGTGTTCATCTTGTTCCCCTGTTGGCAGGGAAGAGAAGAGAGAGAAAACGTCAAGGGGAGAAAAACTCAGTTTTAAAGTAAGCTTCCAGTGGTCAAGCAGCAAGGGATATATCCAAACCTTGAAGTGGACTCCATTACAGGAAGGGATCCTCCTGTGACATAGTTCCAGCTACTCAAATAAACAAAAGGAAAATAGAGCAAGAAAAGTAAAGAAATAAAAAATTAAAATTTTTCCAAAAGAGGAAAAAAATCTATACTGTAACAGTCATACAGTAATGGAACCTCCCAGTCTTCAGTAGCCAGATGCATGACAGGTACCTGACAATGAGCTTCCAGTATCCAGCAGGCATCTCAGGATGGGATTTGCCCCACCTAAAGATGGCAGCTTCCACTTCCAGGATAATCCAAGATGGCTGCTCTGGCTTCCAAATGTGTTGGCAAATGGGGAGCTGCAGCTTGGGGCGTGGGCATGGTTGGTTGGGAGTCCTGGAGGCAGGGTGTGGTCGGTTGGGCTGAGGAGTCCTGGAGATGGGGCTCAGTCAGTCTGGCTGGGGGTCCTACAGGTCCTGGTTGTTGTCTCAAAATGGTGGCAGCCACGTGTAACCAAACCTGCAAGTTCTGTGACAGTGGACTTCCAGGAAACAGCAGGCGGCTGACCATCCACTGGTGGTCTGCAGTTGGTCTGCTGACTACCGGCGGATAATCGGCAGGTGGACCTGGGCGGTGGGTGATGGTAGGTGAAAGGCAGGGGATGGGCAGGCAAGAGGCAGGCAAGTGGCAGATGATAGGTGCCAGTCAGTGAGCAACCTGCACTGAAAAAGTAGTCTATATGCTGACTGACTGCAGGTGATCGCAGTGGACAAATGGGGTAAACAGCAGGGGATCGATAAGCAGCAAAGACTGCCTCACCGAGAAACAGATATCCTCTGCTTAAAACCCAAGTTACGGAGCGACAAGGAACTCAGCCTCCCTTTAGTCCACCGTCTTGGATCAATTGCTATGTGTATCAATTGCTTCCCTTTTTAAAGGCAGGTTCTTATTATGTTGCCAAGGCTGGTCTGGAACTCCTGGGCTCAGGGGTTCCTCCTGCCTTAGCCCCCTGAGTGCTGGGACCACAGGCGTGGGCTAATGTGTCCAGATTGTTTTTTATTTTAATGAAAGAAAACTAAAACATCGAAGTGCCAATACAATTCCAGTCGCTAGATAAACCCAGCAACTAGAGTGCAGAAACTGAGGTTTAAAAGGTTTTATACACTTTGAAATTTCCCCAGGATTCTTCTTTCCATGGTTGCCGGTCTGTAATAATTAATTAAAAAAAAAAAAGCAATTAAACCAAGAAAAGGCCGTGAGCTTGTCAGCAGGAACCCGGGGAGCTGGAGAAGCCTTGTGCCACTCCTGCTGGTGTTGGGGAAGAGGAGGTAAGTGTTGGCAGGTGCTGAAAGCAATGGAAAGTAGGCCAAATCCCTAGGCCCCAGGCAAAGAGAGAGAACCAGGGCCAGCAGGTCAGGCCCTGAAGAGGCCTGAGGCTCAGTCCTGGACTTGTTTCCTGAGGCTGCCATAACAAATGACCACACACTGGGTGGCTTCAAACAACAGAGGTGTGTTCTCTCACAGTCCTGGAGTCTAGAACTCGCTCAGAAGCGAGGTGTTGGCAGGACCAGGCTCCCTCTGAAAGCTCCCTGCCTCCTCCCCCTCTGGGGCTCCTTGGTGTTTCTTGGCTGGTCCACACATCACTCCAGTCTCCGCTCCATTGTCACGTGGCCTTCTCCTCTATTTCCTCTTCTCATAAGGACAAGTTTCACTGAAGTTAGGGCCCTCCCTAATCCAGTATGAACTCACCTTAACTAATGCTATTTGTAAAGACCCTATTTCTAAGTAAGGTCACAGGCTGAAGTTTTCCATGAACAAGATTTTTTTGGGGGGAGGGTGGCGTTATACAACCAATTATAAGACCCATCACAGTGATTTAGTTGGACAGTTCCCCCTTCGCAGCCTCAGTGGGTCTAATAGTACAGCTTTCCTGCAACTAATCACAAAAAAGGAACCACTGAGAAACCTAAACGTGGTCACAGTGAAGAGGGAGACACAAGGGCAGCCCCTTCCTGTGTGTGACCAGACTCATTCTGTTCCATGGGTGAAAAGTCCGTGATTCCAAGTTTCTGACAACAGAGGTCTGTGTTGAAAACCTGCCAAAACAATCTGCCCACAGAACACCACATGTGGAATGTGTCCTATTCTCCACTCAGGATGTCCTGAGTGTGCCCCGAGCTTCATCAGTAGAGTCCCCTTCCTCACTGGGAACGACAGGCCCCACTGGAAGGAGGCTTGGGAGAGGACAGGAGGAACCATCTGTCCACACTAAAGCGATCTTGTGCCAGCTTAGACACGTGTCCAGACCCGTCTATCCTAAAGCGATCTTGCGCCACTCCCTTCTGGAGGCTGCTTTTCTGGGCTTTCTCATCCAGCTGGCTTCAAGATAAAGGAAGCTTTCGCTTATCCCAGGAAGCTCTGCAATTGGAAATTGTCACTCTTGCCTCTGAGGAAGCACTCAAGAGTAGCTGCCGGGTAGCTTCAGTTCATTGAATTTGACTTTTGGACTCTGCATGTAATAATAAAAGGTAAACAACCTCAGATGCCAGTACGGTTTTTAACTTCTGCTCTCAGAGTCGGTATTGTTGGGCAATGCATTAGATGCAAAAGAACAGGAAAATACAGACACAATCATTCCTGAGTGATAAGAAAACATTAAGCCATTGTCCACATGTACAGAACTTTCCTAGTAATTTAATCTGTGCCTCTGCCCATTCCTCCGCCCTTCCCTGTTCATTGTCTACTGAAATGTCTGCTCAATCACCCACCTTCCTTCTTTCTACCGCTACCACCATAGCCCAATCCATCACTTTCCCCAAACATCACTTACTCTCCCTGTAAAAGCCACCCCCGCCCCCCATGAAGAGGGCTTTGAAACCTTAAACGTCTGGTCCTTTTATTTGCGTTTCATTTCTTGCATGGTTCTCTGAGCACAGGACACATTAAAAAATTTGCATGCCTTTTTTCTTGTCAACCTGGCCATTGTTGATTTGTTTCCGCAGACTCACCTTCTAAACCTTCAGAGGCAAAGTTTGAACTTCCTTGTACTCACCTGGGCTTACGAGGCCCTGTGGGCTCTGACCCTGCCCTCCTGACTAGTTGTAAGCCAGTCCTGGCTTGCTCTTTATTCTAGGGCTTGACTCTATGCCTGCACCCAGACCATATCAGTTAAGGTTCTACAAAGAAGTAGAAGCAATGAGATATACAAAGTTTATTTTAAGGAATTGACTCACATGATTGTGGGGCCTGGCAAGTTCAAAATTTGTAGGCATTGATGCTGTGGTTGCAAGGAGGATTTCTTCCCTCCAAACCTGAGTTATTGTTTTTTTAGGCTTTCAACTGATTAGATGAGGCCCACCCACATTGTCGAGGGTATTGCCTTTACTTATAGTTAACTGATTATAGATTGCAACCACACCTGCAAAATATCTCCACAGCAACACCTGGTTTAGTATGTAATTAGATAACAGGGCACTGCAGCCGAACCAAGTTGATAAAGAAAACTAACCATTGCCGGGGTGTCCACTCCTAGCAGCAGTTGGGGGTCCTAGGTGGCTGGGAGGCATTGATGTGGTGGAGAAACAGCAGACAGAGACACCGAGTGTTCTGAGGATGAACCTCTATCTTTATTTTTCTGCCAGCCTTTTTATACATTTTTTTTCTTTAGTAATGATTATATCATTTTATGGTAGTTCAAAATAGAAAACAAAAAACCTTCAAAAGCACAATCTATGCTTCTTCTCAAAGTGCACACTCCTTCTGCACGATAGCCCAGACCAAAACAACCCTGTCCCCCAGACAAATTGAGTGCACCACCACCTGCCAACCTTCAATCTCCAGAACAAACATGTCACTAGACTCTCTGAGAAATCACCCCCACCATGAACTCCAGTGTTTAACTGTGAAAACTTTTACTATTATTAACAAAGGGCAAAGAAATCAACTTATAGTTAATATTTAGTTTATTCTATTTCATTTAATGGCGGACTACAATCTTATTTTGAGTCTCAAAGAATTAGACTAAACATAGGAAAAAGACGAATTATATTTATGACTAACCTAAATATTTTTATTATGTAAAGTATCTCTACAATCAATTATTAAAACTAGGAAAGCAACAAAGGCTAAACACCGCATCCATGCTCAGAGAAATGCCTCTTTATTCATCTATATTTAGAAATCATTCTACTAAAGTAATCACAGGCTCCTTTTAACTTGAGCATAACTACAATTGTTTATTTTCATATATTTTATCTATGTATTACTACTAAATTTTTATCGTGTACTATTTTGTGTACCAATACAGTAAAACCTTCACAATGTTTTTCCAATAAGTTTCTAATGATATATTGACTATTAATATTAAAAAGCAACTACACATGGAGATAAGTCATGCCTCTGGCCCCAAATGGGAGGATGATCAACAGAACTGTGTCGTGTCGGGACCTCTACTCCAAAAGAACTGTGTCAAGTGTCAGATCCTCTACTCCAGCAGAGCTGTGTCAAGTGTTGAGTCCTCTACTCCAACAGAACCGTGTCAAGTGTTGGGTCCTCTACTCCAACAGAACCGTGTCAAGTGTCAGATCCTCTACTCCAACAGAACCGTGTCAAGTGTTGGGTCCTCTACTCCAACAGACCATGTGAAGTGTTGAGTCCTCTACTCCAACAGACCATGTGAAGTGTTGAGTCCTCTACTCCAACAGAACTGTGTCAAGTGTCAGGTCCTCTACTCCAAAAGAACTATGTCAAGTGTCAGATTCTCTACTCCAGCAGAGCTGTGTCAAGTGTCAGATCCTCTACTCCAACAGACCATGTGAAGTATTGAGTCCTCTACTCCAACAGAACCATGTCAAGTGTCGGATCCTCTACTTCAACAGAGCTGTGTCAAGTGTCAGATCCTCTACTCCAAAAGAACTGTGTCAAGTGTTGAGTCCTCTACTCCAACAGACCATGTGAAGTGTTGAGTCCTCTACTCCAAAAGAACTGTGTCAAGTGTCGGGTCCTCTACTCCAAAAGAACCGTGTCAAGTGTCAGATCCTCTACTCCAACAGAACCGTGTCAAGTGTCAGATCCTCTACTCCAAAAGAACTGTGTCAAGTGTTGAGTCCTCTACTCCAACAGACCATGTGAAGTGTTGAGTCCTCTACTCCAACAGACCATGTGAAGTGTTGAGTCCTCTACTCCAACAGACCATGTGAAGTGTTGAGTCCTCTACTCCAACAGACCATGTGAAGTGTTGAGTCCTCTACTCCAACAGAGCCATGTCAAGTGTCGGGTCCTCTACTCCAACAGAACTGTGTCGAGTGTTGGAGTGGTAGGAAATAGACCAGGCAAACCATCACATGGAACGCCCTTTATTTCTCATCTTGCCGAAACCATAACCCCTCACTGTGGTGACCAGCCCTCCTTTGCCGGGCCTCAGTGCCCTCAGGAAGACTTCTGTGAGGGCCTCGTTCCCCACCAGATTAGATGTCCCCCGTAGGTTCTAGATGCGTCTCTACCTCTAACATAGATCAACATTATACAGTGTTTTATTCAGCTTTTTTGTCACTGTGATCAAAGGACCTGACAAAAATGCTTTTAAAGGAGGAAAAGTTTGTTTAGGACCCTCAGTTTCAGAAGTCTCAGTCCATAGACAGCCTACTCCATTGCTCTGGGCCTAGGTGAGGCAGAACGTCAAGGCAGAAGGCCATGATGGAAGAAAGCACCTCAGGACTTAACGATCAGGAAGCAGAGTGACCATGCCACTCACCAGGGACAAAATATATATCCCGAAGGCACACCACAGTGACCCCCCTCCTCCAGCCACACCCTACCTGCCTAGGGTCACCACCCAGCTAATCCCATCAGGGGATTAATGCACTGATTGGGTGAAGGCTCTCGTAACCCAGTCATTTCACCTGTGAACTTTCTTGCCTCATCCCACACATGAGCTCTGGGGGGTCACCTAATATCTAACCATAACACACAGTTTTGTAATGACCTATTTATCTGTCTGTGTTGCCAACGAGAACCTGTGAACCAAAAACCTGTGCTCAGTTCACTGTGGTGCCCAGACAGAACTTGCCATATACCAAACCCTCAGCAAACACCAAGTGAACACATCTGGTCCAACTCCATTCTTATGGTTGAAGTAGTGAGTTGAGAGAGGACAAACCCTTTATCCACAACGTCACCACAAACAAGAGTGGAGCTGGACCACAGCTCCCATCTCCTGCCTGTAAATTTGGGCTTCTCTCCACTTGGCTGTGCCTGTTTGTGCTGGAAGGCTAAAAGCCTCCAGATGTGGTGAGGTTCAGCTTTTAGAGGTGTGTGTGTGTGTGTGTGTGTGTGTGTGTGTAAGTGTTTGTGTGTGTGTAAGTGTGTGTGAGAGAGAGAGAGAGTGAGTGTGTATGGGTAGCTCTTCTGTGTTAAAAAAGACGGACACTCAGGTTCCTTAAGTGATAGGGTCTTATTATTATTCTTTCTTACGTGGCCCAGGACGATAAGGATGCTAAGAAGCTCATGAGGCAGGAGTTGCCATCTAGCTGGGCTGAGGGAAACCTGCCCAGGACTGAGCTGTGAGCAGTGCCAAGTTGCCAGTCCCCTGTCATCGTGTTGCCCGGCTCTCTGCTACCTCTTTGTCCTTCCTGCCAGAGCCCTGGCATGCCCTGCCCTCCAGGCCTGCCTTCCTGAGCCTGCGTCTGCTGCTTAACAGCAGAAGAGGCTCACTCAGGTCTTCTCTGTGATTTCCCGCAACTCTGCTGCCCAGTATTCTCATTGGCTTCTTTTGTCACTGCCTTTCCTGTTTGGGTTGAGCTTTTCGCACCTGGCATTTCACAGGTCAGCCAGAAACTGGTTGTTTTTATAGCCAAGGGGCTATGATGGGGGGAGGGCGGGAGGCAGGGAGAGCACCTGGAATTGGACATGTTTTCTCCAGAGACTGTGAGGGAGGATTTTTATTTATTTATTTAATTACTGAGAGTGAGGCAGGTAATGTCATTGACTTGTCCAGTACAGGAGAAAAAAATAAAATAAAATAACCAGTTTTTGAATCGTAGTCTTAGTCTGTTTTCTGCTGCTGTAACAGAATGTCACAGACTGGATAGTTTATAAAGAATAGGGGTTATTTAGCTCACGGTTCTGGAGACTGGAATGTCTAAGAGCATGGTGCTGGCATCTGGCGAGGGCCTTCTTGCTGCATTATAACATGGTGGAGGGTGTCACAGGGCCAGACAGAGCAAGTCTGCCAGCTCAGGTCTCTCTTTCTTTTCTTCTAAAGTCACTAATACCATCATGGAGCTACATTCACATGACTTCATTTAATCCTCATCACTTTTCAAAGACCCCATCTCCAAATAACATTCAGATGTGAATTTAGGGATTAAGTTTCCAACACATGAACTTTTGAAGGACATATTTGAACCACAGCATAGTCCAGAGTATTATCATGTACCGAGATAGAGCAGTATTTTTAAAAGACTCAGCCTCCCTCCTTTCTAGCATATGGTGGCTCTCGATTTCCCTTTGCACCTTAAACTTCTGGGGGGTAAGTCCCACTGGGAGTGCTAAGACAATAGGAAACGTGGAAAATGGTGAGAAGTAAAATAACCCGAGATCACAGCACAATTTAACTTTAACAATGACAAGCACATTTAAATGAAGCTAGTGCTGAAAAGTGATTTCTATGAAAACAGACAACTAAGTTTTATTCTACTTTCTTTTTAAAAAGAAGATTTTAATCTAATCTGGTCAAATAGAAGAAAATAACTCAGTGTTCTGAAAATAAATTTCCCAGAGGAGGTCATTAAGGCAGCCCTTTTGTTTCCTGTCATACTCTGAATCAGTTACAAGGACAAACTCTATTTGTTTGGGTACATTAATTTTGCTCAATGGCCTTTCTATAAAATGAGCATCAAATTGATGGGACTGGACCTCAGTAAAGAAGAAGTTCCAATTTTCTCTGGATGGATTGTTCTGGATGTGCAGTGGAAAATTATTATTAATAGCAATTCATGTTTACTATCCAGTGAGCACGGGAGAAAGATGGGAGTTTAGAAATGCAGCTGTCTCCCACTAAGTGCTGAGCACCACAGGACAGTTTATGACCTGATCTGAGACTCCTCGTGGTGGCTAGTCTGTGGGACCATACTTGATGTATTGGACCACAGGTTTTTTCTGTGTCTTAGTTTAGAAACTTCATGGGAGCAGGACAGGTTTTGAATATGACCTGAGTTATCTTCTTGCAGGTACCATGGGATGCGGACCAGCTAGAGGCTTCCGTGTGTTTATTTCAGTCATTCACTGAACCATGGAGAGGGACCAAACAAACACGCCCTCCTCCCTCATGGGGTTTAGATTCTAGCACTGAAATCTGGCCCCACACCGTCCCGATTCTGACTGAGCCTTCATGGTTCAAACAAAATCAGAGATATATGGCGGTTCTAGATTTTGCTTCTTGGGTTAAGGGATTCAGAGCAAAGTGTTCTGGAAGAGGCTATGAAGACAGAAACGGGAAGAGGTAAAAAGAACCTGATCTTCCTGGGGCTCAGTCAGAACCCAGCTAGTCCCTGTGGACAGTGGGGTACCAAGAGCTGCTGTGATCCCCAGTTCTCAAAAATGTGTGTGACTCTGTCATCGGCATTCTCTATGTTAGGCTCATCCCTGACTCCATTTCTCTCTCCCTTCTGTGGACAGAAACAAAGACCAACCAAATGAGAACAGGCAGAGCCATCTGCTCAGAGCTGCCCAGCGAGGGGGCCGTCACCGTCACGTGTGTCTGTCGGAGACTGAGGCAGGCGGAGGAGCTGGTGCCTCCCAGCGGGGAAGGGGAGCTCCAGCTGAGCCCCAGCAGGAGGCTGCTGGCGGGAGAAGCCGCAGGTGGTAAGCAGAAGCAGGGCGCCCACCCTGCAGAAGCAGGGTGATTGGCTGAGGGAACAGAATTGACTTTCTAGTTGGTCCTGAGTTGGAAGCAGGGACAAAGGTTAGGGAAGCCTTCAGTCAGTAGTCAAGACCTGAATGTTTTGCTATCAGGGTTATTATTTGTCTTCCTAGGCTGCTTGCTCCAGATAATGGGTTGGTTGCTAGAGATTGTGGGTTTATTTTTTATGAAGTCTCTTGCTTATTTAGTCTCTTGCTTCTTATTTGACCTATATTGCTTCACCAATTCTAACTTTTAAATTCTCCATGTTGCTGAATGCAGTTATCCACACCTATAATCCTAGAGATTTGGAAGGCTGAGGCAGAAAGATCTCAAGCTCGAGGCCAGCCTGGGCAAATTAATGAGACCATGTCTCAAAGAAAAATTCCAAAAAAGAGCTGAGGTTGTACCTCAGAAGTAGAGTGGCCCTGTGTTCTATCTCCAGTACTAGGGGGCAAATCCTCTATCTTATACATATTTCTGCAACCATTATGGCACATTTTCAAGAAACCTTTAATATAAAAATAATGAATATTCATTAAATTTAAGAGTTTTAAAATGGACAAAAGCAAAAGGAAAAATAATTCCATCATTTCCAGCCAACCATGTCCCTGCTAACCAATTGCTCTACACCGTCCATGCATCTATGTCAATACAATCCCATAACATGTGTACATTTGTAATTCCTTATAAATAGTTGCTGGTGTGTTTTCCCCATTGAGAGTTTGCAGAGAGAGGGAATATTTTTTTATTAACCCTTACTTTCCAAGCCTCACATGGTGCATTGAGCATGGTAACCTGTTCCATCTTTATTAATTGAATATTTTATATTGACTTACACCAAGTTACCTTTTTTGTAAGTCAAAAAAAAGTGATCATATAATGGGCAATTCCTAGTGGATTGGTAGATGGGCGGATAGATGGTTGGATGAATGGATAAATGACTTGTAATGCCTTTAACCACCGTCCATTCTAGTCTATGTAACTAATGATTTAAGCATCACAGTTCTGAATAAACATGCTGTGCCTCCTGACAATAAGGCAGACAACTCTGTCTTCTGCTTCCAATTTTGTTATTTCTTCTATTTGTCTATCCCTGTTATTTATCCAATTACCAAATGGTTGTGTCGATCCTTTCATCTGCCTGTGCATTCAACTTCTTTGTAAAACTACAATCTCCCTGTCATCCATAGATGGATGATTTCCATTTTTCAATTATTTGAGCTTCCAGTTTAGGACTTTGGTTAATGATTTCGCAAAGCATTGATTATAGAAGTCTTTTTTTTTTCCTGATTATAGCACACATATCTTTTCCCTAGCTATGTTTTATTTGTGTCTAGTAATTGTGAATCTAAATATATGACTATGGTAATCTGTCACATACTATATTATGTAAATTTTTAGGAGGCAAAGTTGCATTTCTTTTTTCTTTAAATCAGTTTAGAAGGTTGTCGCTATCAGAGTAAGGATTTTTGAAGAAAATCTGTCAAAATAAATTGTTTTCGATAAAATACTATAATAATACCAAATCATTGTTGCCAACTCATGTTCCATACTCCTCCTATGATAACGCCCTTGTGTTGGATCTTGAGAAGTGTCACCACATAAATTATCTCCGGGGTGTTGAACTTACGACTTGTTTTTTTTTTTTTTTTTGGTAGGGCGGGGGATTGAACCCAGGGCTTATATGCATAAGGAGACAAGCACTTTACCAACTGAGCTATATCCCCAGGCCTGGCTTAGTCTTAAAAAGCTATAGTTGGTAGTCAAGTCTGAAGGAGAGCACTAGAGTTGGCCGCTCTGAGTTCCCTCTGTTTCCAGCTCTTACAAGTTCTGTGATCTTGGCTGTGTTCACTTTCCTGTTCGAGTTCTCAGCTCTGGAAAATAGGGATAGTGTCGTCTTGTAGAAAACACTCGTTGTTCCATTGAGCTCACTCTGACTTGAGCACCCACACCCTCTTCTTGGCAGAGCTGTTGGGTGCACACCTCCACTGAGAACATTCCCGTTGCTCTGAGGCTCTGGGGTCTTAGTGGGCAAAGAGGCAGGCAGCGCTTCTGGACTCTAGTGTTGTCAGGACCTCACTGGCCACTCCAGGGGATTGGCGACCCACTGCCTGACACTGGCATGCTGCGGTTGGAGGTAGGAGTATTTGGGTTCAAGTCTGCAGTAATTCGATTTGGAGAAACTCTGAATTTTTCCTTCTCAATTCCTTCTGGAAGAAAATGTCAATTAAGATTGGGGACATGCTCTGAGAAATGCGTCACTGGGTGATTCTGTCATTGTTCAAATGTCATTGAGTGTTCTATACTAACCTAGATGGCGCAGCCTACAGCACACCTAGGACACCAGGTGTACATATGGCACAGACTGTTGCTCATAGGCCACGAGGACCAAACACACTCCAGGGGAATTCCACCACAGGAGAAAACACCGTCGTGAGACACAAGAGACACGAGGCGAACGAGGCCACTGCGAGTGACATGGCTTGCTGTTTTACTTCTTTGTTAATGAGTAGAACACTCTAAAATAATGATAAAAAGTATAGGACAGTGAATACTTAAACCAGTCACATAACTGTTAATTATCGTTAACGACCACGCCGTTAATGTTAATCATCACTAACAAGTATCAAGTACCGTATGTAATCGGGTGTGCCATATTCTTATGGGACTGGCAGCCCATAGTTCTGTCACATGCCAGAGAGCTGTGCGTCGTGCACAATGTGCTGACCACGCTGTCACTCTGTGACAGGGGTTTCTCAACTCCATTACTACCCATGTGACCACCACCAGACACATGGCCTCCTTTACCCAAACACTGCTGTGCAGGTGTGACTGCTGTGGTTTCTGCTTCCGGAATGGTCCAGGCTGTTACACCTGTTCATGGCTTATGTGCATTAAATGAGATCATTAAGCCTGGTGCACGCCTGTAATCCCAGTGATTCAGGAGTCTGAGGCAGGAGGATGGCAAGCTCGAGGCCAGCCTCAGTACCTTAGCAAGACCCTCTCTCAAAATCAAATTTTATAAATGACAAGTGGAGAGCACCCCTGGGTTCAATTTGCACACATAAGGACGCTCGTCAAAAGCCAGTATCTCATGAGCACACTTTGTAAACTGTAATTAGAATTCTTACTTTTTTATTTCTTAACTTAGGTTGGTTTGAGGAAAGCAATGTGACAATATGCTTCTTGGTTAGAGTTAAATTTTTCCAGAGAGTTTCAGAACTCTTCCCTGCAGCTGGCCAGACAGTTCATCCACAGCATTACCCCAGGGCCTCGCCTTCCACCCAGCGTTAGCATTTAAAAATACTTAAAAACACCCACCCATCCCGCCTCCTGTGAAGCAATTAGGCGCAAAGCCTCTGGTGGTGGAGCAATAAAATAACTCCCGGGGATTCAAAGTGCAGTGGGGGCTGAAGAGCAGCTAGCCTGGACTCCTGAAGTCCTTCCAGGAAACCTTCAGCGATCACCGGGCCTCCCTCCCACTTTCTGGAAGGTAAGACTGAGCACTTGGGTAGGTGGATACAGAATCTGCCCTCTGCCACTTCAAAATGGCATTGCAGCATTTATTGTGTTTTATAGTCCTCATAAAATTGCTTTTTATAATTGAGTGCTTCACAGGTCACAGAGTGCTTTCAAAAGCATCATCTCCTTGAAATAAGTTTAGTTTTTAAATTCAGATACAAAGAAACATATGCTTTGACAGGAATCTTAGAAAGCGTAGAGAAGCTGGAAGATTTAAAAATCTCCCAGGCCATTTGTGGCACCTGTACTAGCCACCCTGAAGGATAAAATGGGAGGGCTGGTTGAGGCCAGAAGTTTGAATTTTTTTTGGGGGGGGTGTGGTAGTGGGTATTGAACCTAGAGGTGCTTAACCACTGAGCCACATCCCCAGCCCTTTTTATATTTTATTTAGAGATAGAGTTTTGCTAAGTTGCTTAGAGCCTTGCTAAGCTGCTGAGGCTGGCTTTGAACTCGTGATCCTCCTGCCTCAGCCTCTCAAGCCACAGGGATTACAGGCGTGTGCCACCGTGCCCAGCTGAGTCTAGCAGTTTGAGACCAGTCTGGGTGACATAGCAAGACCCATCTCTTAAAAAAAACAAACAAAAAAGCCAGACAAGACTCCCAGATCCTATTGTCCAAAGGCAACCACTGTTAATATTTTATAAATTTCCTTCCAATTGTTCCTAATGAATTAATTAAAATTTTTGTCATAAAATTATATATTCATAGCAAATCAAATAGAGTTTATAAAGCAAAAAATGAAGGACCCTCTTCTCTTCCTCTCTCCTCCCCTGCGCTTACCTTTCCTCTCTTTTGCCAAATTTCATTATTCAGAAACAGACATTATTAATGATCTTTGCATTCAAATCCTTTCAGATTTTTATTTTCTACGTGCACAAGTTAAAAAGTATTGATTTTCATGTTGTATTCTTGAAGTATGTGCAATTTCTATTTAGCTTACAACCTCCCGACATTGTATCATGTTTCTTGAGTACAGTTTTGAATGACTGCACAATATTCTATCACATTTATAATTTTGCTTATTATAATTTGCTTGATTATATGATGTTGAATAACTGTTTTACTATTATAAATTCTGCAATGACTCTATACACACAGCTCTTTCTGTTCTACTGAGGCAGTTTCTGTCAATACATCCATACTCCAGGAGAGCATTCCTGGGCCACATCGATAATTCTTTGGCTATGCAGGTGCCCACCTATTTTATGGTGATGGAGAAAGGGGGTTTTGGGGGCCAGATAAACTTGTGTTCAGATTCCAGCATTGCTAATTGGCTATGTGACTTTGAAAGGTCACTTGCCTCTCTGTCATATTTGTTGTAGAGAACCAACAATGCCTACTTAAAAGCATTATTCACCAGCATCATTTTGTAAGGCACTCAGGTAATACTGTCCCTGAATAAGCATTGGGTCAAAGATGTGTCCCCGTACCTGTGAAACAGCAACTTCTTTTGGCCTTTTAAACACTTGAGGTATGTCTTACGTGCAGCAAAGTGCACACAATTTATGTGTCTGGCTCAATTTTTTTTAACGTATGTAAACAATTCCGATTGAGACATACAAGAGCCCCATCACCCCAGAAGATTCCCTGTGTCCCTTCCCGGTCAGTAGCCAGTCCCTCCAAAGAGGTAATTGCTGACTTCTATCAACATGGATTAGTTTTTGTTTTTCCTGTTTTAAATTTTATTTAAAGAAATCAAACAGTGTGTATTCTTGTATTTATGGGGTCCTTGCTCAACAACTGTGTCTGTGCTGTTTACACGATGTCCTATTAATAGTCTGTCCTTTTATATCGAGTCCCATTCCATGCATCTCCCCTCCTGCTGCTGAGTCGCTCTAGCTCGCAGTCGCTGTGAGCCCCTTCCCTGCCTCCAGTGGACATCGAAACCGACTTCTCTGCGTAAACCAGGAGGGAGACGCCGGCTCTGGCAGGGGCATGGTAGGCTTCGGAGGGATTTCCCTCCTCTTTGAGGAAGTCAGGTTTTGGAAAGCTCAAGTCCCCACGTGGTTTGAAGCCTGGTCCCCAAGTGCCAGCCTGGGGCGGTGGCGGTGCCCTGGAGGAGGGGCCTGGAGGGAGATTAATCCCTGGAGAGGTTAAAGCTCTTCTCTCTCAGGATTGTTCTAAAGAGAGCAAGCTGGCCCTGAGTCCCACTGCTTTCTTCCTCTTGCAGGCGCTCCTGCCTTGAGGCCACCTGCCCTGTTGTGTCGCAGCCAAGGGGGACCTTGCCAAAGGGTGAATAGTCGTGCTGTCCACTGTTGGCCTTAAAGTCTCCAAATCTGCTGCCCAGTGTCCACCTGTCAGTCTCCTAATCTTTGAGTTAACTAGACCTCTTTCCTTTATAAGTTACCCAGTCTCAGATATTTTGATGTAGCAACAGAAAATAGATTTATACTGTCATTTATTTATTAATTCAATAAATGGGAAGTGCTCCAGGCATTGTTCTAAGTCCTAAGTTGGAAGGATTCCAGAGTTAGTTAATTGAATGAATCAAAGATTTCCTTAAGGATCACTCTTCCTTTTCACCATCTTTAGTGTACCTCGGAGCACTGACCTTTGTCTTCGCATCTGCACCCTCATGGTCTCAAGATGGCTGCTGCAGCCCCAAGTATTATACCACTACAAGACATCATCCAAGATCAAAAAGAAGGGGCAGTGGGGAAGGGTTCTTCTTGTGTGTGTCTATGTTCTGTTTTGTTTTTTAATTTGGGAGAAAATTCACAAAACTTCCTGCAGGCTTTCTCTCTGGTCCCATTGCCTAGGTCGGGTGACATGCTCAGACCTTAGCAGTAAAGAGGTTTGAGATAAAGAATAGCCAGCATTTCAAACTTCCTTAATGAGAAGCATGTTCAGCCAATAAAGAAGGAGGACGTGATTATAGACAAGGAACCAACAGCAGTTGCCATTGCTGTTGACCAGTTTAAACTTGGGTAAACAGTATACTCTCATTGAGGCTAAAGGAAAAATGACAATTTAAAGAAGTAACACTTGCTTTGAAGACTAAGGTCAGAATTAAATGAAATAAAACAACGTGATGTAATGGATGCATAGTAGGTGTGAGTAAATGCTAGATCCCTTTCTTGCTGCTATTTTACTCCCATGACGCTCGGCGTGGGTGGAGATTTCAAGAAGTGTTTCCATGAGAGACCAGGTGAGCAAAGCAAAGAATCAAAACAGAGGGTGCATCCCGTGTGGTGATAGATGGCCACAGACTTTGCAAGGGGCGTGGGTAGAGAAATCATTTATTATTTCAAGACGCAGAAGAGAATGTGGAAATCAGTTGCCGGGAGATGAACTGCAGTCAGCCAGATTGTGTGGCTTCCCAAATACATGAAAAAATATGGACATGTGAAGAATATTGGGTACCGAGTGGGCTTTATTTTTAACTGTTTGTTTTAATAGCTCGTGAAAATATGGTGGTGCATTTTATGGCTGTAATGAATTTCAGGAATATGAGACTTCATGGCGGCTTTCTAGTACTAAATCTTTCCAGTGGGGAGAGAAGAGACTTAGTATGCTGGTTTCTCACCATGCATGCTGGTGGCCAATTCCTCTTTCCGTGGCTGTTCATGCTTTTCTAAAAATTGCAGGCTCTGAGTGTGAACAAAAGAAGTGACAATTTCAAGAGTTGATGCCTGGAGACTGGTGTCATCTCTCCTGAGCTTCATTTGCCTTCCTCAGATTGAGTCTCATTTCTTAAACAAACATCTTTTTCCTTTCCTGTGTAGGGTATTTGATGGATTCATTGGCATTGAAAATTTACAAAGGGCAAGAATGTGTGAGTGTGTAAGACTCTTTGAATTCAATATCAGAAGCTCAGCTTAACTTCTTAACTATAAAAAGAGAAGTAATTGACTCATACAATTGAAAAGTCTAGAACACACTGACTTCAGGTATGGCTGGATCCAGGAGTTCAAAATATTACATTTTTGGTAGGCATTTCTTTATTCTGCCTGACTTCCTTTGTTGGGGCTTCATTTGCAGACAGGCCAATCCCTAGTGGTGATAGTACCTGCCAGAATTTTGTCTTACTAGCAAATCCAGCTGGCAAACAAACAAAATGAAACAAAGCAAAATAAAGCAACAAAAATAAAAGCCCACACACATTCCTTTTGCAATAGTGTCAGAAAAAAGTGTCTACTCTGAGCATTATTCCACCTGTACTGCTGCCAGAGAGCAGCAGTACAGGTGGAATAATGATTTAAAACAGGCATCAGATTAGGCAATGCCTATACTGTACCCTTTTCAAATGATTTTGAAGGAAAGAGAAGTGGCAAATAATTATCCTAATGGCTGTTTGTGTAGCTTTCATTTCTTTCGTTCCTCTCCATCTTCATTTCCCACTCCCCTCTTTCTTTTCCCCTCTGGTGCCTCAAGAAGTGTTGGGTAAGGAGAATTTCAAGATGGCGGAATAGAGGAGGTCGCTTTCCTGGCTGCTCCATGGAGTGAAACCAAGAAGGCAGACAGGCAGCTTCTCAGCAAGGTGGGTGAACAAAAAAAAGCAGGGGGACTTTACTAGAATTTATAACTGGACATTCAAAGCAGACTGGGGACACAGGAGGTTGGAGATAATAAAATAAGGAAGAAATCCCCAGCAGCACAGCCACGGCTGAGGCCGGGCCGGAAGCTCCAGCCAGAATAGTCCCTCCATGAACAAAGTGGAGGGATAAGATGTCGCCACCAGCAGGCAAACTCTGGGGTCTGTCGAGGGGCGGAGGGGATTGGAAAATAAAATTGACAGACACAGATCTCAAAGATTAGGCTGGGATCAGGTGGAGCCTGCTCTCTGATGGAGATGCAGGTCTGAAGAGTTACACCAGCCATCTTTATTTTTATATGTCTCATTTTCAGTTAAAGACTATGCAACCATTATTCCTTGTATTCAGGGAAGTTACAGAAACTAGGACATCCTATGTAGCTTTTCCATAGTTACACTCCACAGTTGCAAAGTGCAATGTTAGGAGCTTTGTGTAGCTCTCAGGAAAGCCCATCGTTAAAAGTTGCTATAAGGCAGGTGGGAACCAAGAAGCGGAGCTGGTGAAACATTATGGTTGTCTAGAATTCCCTTCTTTCCGGGAGCTGTTGCCTGCGATCAAGGTCAGAGCTGATAGGACTCTTGCACAGAGCCTCCTCATGCAGGGCATTGCTACAGCAGCTAGGCATCCTGTGCCCTTGCACAGAAACATTCCCAGGAACTGGGCATGCCACAGCCATGAGGGCTTCAGAGACCCTGGATCTCAGTATCTGCTCTCCCATCCTCTGTCACTGCTCTCAACAATAAGGGAATTAAAGGATCCCACATTTTTGGGAGGTCTGAGGCATGTCTGGGTATGGAGCATTTAGAGATCAAGGATCTTGCCAGGTAAACCTGCACGATATCCGTGTCCAGGGAAGGAAGCCACCATCTCTCTAGACAGCGTGCAGAGGACAAAGGAAGGAATCATTTTGCAACTGCTTCGCAGGGGCCAGCAGCTGAGGGGGCTGATTCCTGGCAAACCGGAGTTTGACCGAAATACAGGCCCAGTTAACACATGCTGCACGACATAGATTGTGCTTACGTGACCAGGAGAAAATCAAACGTGGAGAGAGGTTTACGCAGGAGACAACTGGTCATGGAAACCCACCCAGCTCTACCCCTCCCCCTCCAATCCAACTGTCTCTGGCTGGGAACTCAGAAGGGCTGGGGTGAGAGTGGTTGGAGACTGAACCCGAGATCAGGACACGTGGGGTCTGCAGGTGACACAGGGGACTAAGAATCGGGTCCCTCACCACAAGAGTGGAATCCATACTATCCATGGGTAGACACACAAACAACATGAAAAAGCAAGGGAACAAATCATCAAATACAAACCAAGATATTCCTATAACAGAATTCATCAACACCACAGTGGAAGAAATGTCAAAGAAGGAGTTTAGAATGTTTATAGTTAAATTGATCTGTGAAGTAAAGGATGGTATAAAGAATGAAATCAGAGAGAAAACACAGGAAGTGAAAGATCACTTTAATGAAGAGGCAGAGCTTCTGAAAAAAAATGCAGAAATGCTCAAAGTGAAGGAATCAAAAAACCAAATTAAAAAGTCAATAGAAAGCATCACCAAGAGACTAGATCACTTGGAAGACAGAACCTCAGGCAAGGAATAATCTTCAAAATACAGTTGACCAGAGAGAAGATATTAAGAAACCATGAACTTTGGGATGACATGAAAAGTCCAAATTTATGATTTATCAGGATAGATTGTGGGAAGCCATCCTTATTTAGCAGAACCAGACTAGGTTGAGCCATGGGACACAGATGTCTGGCTTCTAGGAACTGTCGGGAAGCATGTGGCGCTGCGTGGGAGTGGTTCCCTGTCTCCTTCTGGAATATTCCTCCTAAGAGAATGGCTCCCCTAACTCCAGCCTATCCCGTCCATCACAGAAGAAGCTCCCCCTGTCCAGGCCCTTTAACTGTTTGTCTAAAAATAAAAGAGTGGGGCAACTCCATGTTGTTAGAGTCCAGAGCTGGTATGGCCAGACCCGTCACGCCTCCTCTCATTTAAAAAGAGTATTGCTCTTGTGTGTGTATTGAGCAGATAAGTTTATGGGTAATTGATTGATAAACTGTCAACATCATCCTTCAGCAGTTAACCCTTTTCTCATTCACATGGGATGAGGCTGAAAGACCCCTGCAATAGATGAAGGTGTGGAGATACAAATAAAAGGAATACACAATCTTTTCAATGAAATAATATCAGAAAATTTCCCAAACCTAAAGAATGAAACGGAAAATCAAATACAAGAGGCTTACAGAACCCTAAATGTACAAAATTACAACAGACCCACACCAAATCACACTATAATGAAAATGCCTATTATACAGAATAAGGATAGGATTTTCAAGGCTATGAGAGAAAAATATTAGATTATATATAGGGGGAAACTCAGCTGATTTCTCAACCCAGACCTTCAAAAGTAGGAAGTCCTGAAATAACATATACCAAGCTCTGAAAGAAAATGGATGCCAAACAAGAATCCTATATCCAGGAAAATTAAGCTTCAAATTTGAATATGAAATAAAAACCTTCCATGATAAACAAAAGTTAAAAGAATTTGCAACTAGAAAGGCTGCACTATGGAACATTCTCAACAAAATATTCCAAGAAGATGACACGGAAAAAAAAGTGAAAATTAGCAAAGAGAGGAACTACACTAAAGGAATAATCAAAGGAGAAAATAATTCAAATTAAAAATCAGAAATAAACCAAATGACTGGGAATATAAATCATATCTCAATAATAACCTTGAATGTTAACAGTCTAAACTCATCAGTCAAAAGACATAGACTAGCAGATTGGATTAAAAAACAAGATCCAACAATGTGCTGTCCCCAAGAAACTCATCTCATAGGCAAAAACGTCCACAGATGGAAGGTGAAAGGATGGGAAAACACATATTACTCACATGGATCAAATAAACTAGCAGGGATTTCTATCCTTATACCAGATAAAGTGGACTTTAAGCCAATGTCAACCAAAAAAAGGTCATTTCATGCTGCTTTAGGGAATTATACATCAATAAAACATAATAATAGTAAATATTTATGTTCCAACAAAGGAGCATCTATGTACATCAATAAACCCTGATCAATTTCAAGAATCAAATATACCACAACACAATAATACTGGGTAACTTTAACATGCCTCTGTTACCACTGGATAGATTACTTCAAACAAAAACAAAATAAAGAAGCGTTAGAAGTAAAAACTACAACTGATAATTTAGACTTAACAGACATACAGAATATTCCATCCATCAATGACTGGATACACTTTCTTCTCAGCAGCACATGGATCTTTCTGTACTATAGACCACATTATGTAAACTATCACATGGTTGGTATACAATTGTAATATTACCTTAGTATATTTGTAACATCTGTAGGGTTATTTTGGTAGCTTACGTTCCGTTGATTTAATTTTTGTATTCTTGCTTTTTGCTTGGTTAGTCTTGTTTTATTTGCATCAAATTTTAGCTGTATTACTTCTTCTTTATTTCATATATTTCTGCTCCTACTCTTCTTGTTTCCTTCCTGCAACGTGATTTGAAATTTGTTACCCCAGCTTCATTCTGGTATGAATACTTTAAGTTATAAATGTTCATCTGAGTACTATTTCATCTCAGAGATGCTGATTTTTTAAGCTTTTATTATCGCTTAGTTCAAAACACTTTTTGTTTACTTTTCTTGTTCTTTCTTCCTTGACCTCTGATATTTACAAACGTGCCATCTAATTTTGAAATAGTTGACATGTTGGGGTGGGGTTCTATGTAGCTTAAGGTGGTTGATTTCTAATGTAATAAATCATGTAGGAAACACAATCTCCACAATTTCAAATTTTTTTAAAAAGTAACGGAAATGCTTTTTACATTGATTCTATTGGTTTCATGTGTGTTAAAGCCAATCACATTGCATATTTCAAATATGTACATTTTATTGTACTTCAATTTGACCTCAATAAAGCTATGGGGAAAATAGTCAATAAATAAATAAATAGGGAAACAAAGTGGTGGGTGAGATCTGTTCTAGTTGGGGTGTCGAGGGTGGTGGAGTGGTATTGGTGGTGGTTGTGTTGGGGGATTGGCTCTGCTTAATCCAGCCCCATTTCCCCCATGAATCCCCAAGTCCAGGAAGAAAGGAGGAAAAACCTTGGCTTCACTAGGCAAGTACCCGCTTCTCATTTGCCACTGCATTTGCTGTGGCCCAGTCACTGGACCCTCAGAAGCATGTAACAAATATTGTTAGGAAGAAGAAATTTGAAGAATTCATAGGATCTGCCCCCCCATAGTTGTCTTTATTTTTTTATTTACTTTTATTGCTACCAGGGATTGAACCCAGTGGTATTTAACCACTGAGCCATATCCCCAAACCTTTTTGTTTTATTTTGAGACAGGGTCTCACTAAGTTGCTGAGACTGGCCTTCAACCTGTGATCCTCCCATCTCATCCTCCTGAGCTGCTGGGATTACAGGTGTGCACCACTACACCAGGTTCATTAGTTGTCTTCAAAGCACGAACTGTAGAACTCCAGTTCCTGGGCTTAAGATCAGGCATCTCAGCTCTGCCCTTATAAGCTGTGTGTATTTGGCTGTCTTACCTATCCTCTCTGTAACTCAGTGTCCTTATGGAAAAATGGAGATAACAACAAGATTTTTGAGAGAATTAAATGAATTAATACATATAAAATATTAATGCATAGACTGGATTTCTAATCATTTCTATCTAAACAGATAGGTACCTCCCCATCCCCTTTGAAGGTAAACTTGGCCTCATGACTTGCTTTAGTCAATGAAATGTGAGAGAAAGCCACATCTATCACTTCTGAGTAGAAACTTTAGAAGCCTGTGTATGTTCTGACATATGCTGTGTAGTAGAGAAGTTTGCCTTGCTCCCAAAAATGACTAGCCTTTGCCTGCAGCTTCTGTATTACACCTGACAGGAACATCCTTGGTTAGGGCAGGGTCTAGCCACACCCAGTAAATCATGTGGTTTAGGGTGGGGCTTTGGGTGGCGTGGTGTCAGCCAACCTGGATACTGAGTTTGACGTGTGGCTGGTAACCTAATCAATCATGCCTCTGTAATGAAGCTCCAGCAACAATCTAGACATAGAAGCCCAGCTGAAACACCTGGGTCACCAGTACCCTGTGGGCCTTGCCACATGTCGGTGCCAGGAGAAGCTGTTCTGAGCACAGTGTGACTTCATGTTTGGAACCTTTCGGATCCTGCTCTCCACCTGTCTTCCTTTAGCTGTGTTCTTTGGCTGTCATGAACTGGAATTGCGAGAGCAGCAGCTTTCAGTGAGCTTCATGAGTTTTTCAAACGACTTGTGGGAACTGAGGGCTGTTGGGGGAATGCTGAGCTTGTGGCCAGTGACTAGTGTCAGAAGTGAGGCTGTCTTGGAGACTGTGCCCTCAAACTTTGTAGCTTGGCTACCCAGTTGGGCTCTGGTCCTTGAGTGCCACCCTTGGCCCCTCACTTGAAGGACTGCACTCCAGACATTGGCAGTTCTGACATTCTGGATCTTGGGAAGAATATGGCGATGCTGCCAGATTTCCAGTCCAGCTGCACAGCCTGGGTGAGAAATCTACCCTCCCTTATCGAAACCACTGAGACATGGGGTCTAACCACCCAGTCTATCCCATCCTCGTTGATGCAGCACCACAGGGGCCTGGCACAGAGTGGCATTCAATAAACATTAACTACTATAATGCCATATTATGTATAGATTTTTTTTTTTTTTTTTAAGCCCAGTGCAGTGGCAAATATCTGTAATCCCAGCAGCTTGGGGACACAAGTTAAAGGTCAGTCTCAGCAATTTAGCAAGACCCTGTCTCAAAATAAAAAATAAAAATGCCTGGGTATGTGGCTCAGTAGTTAAAAATTTCTGGGTTCAATCCATGGTACCCCTTGCCCTAAAAAGAAAAGAACAGTCAAATATATGCAGAAAAAAGGGATAATCTTTTCTTTATTTTAAAAAAGATGAGGGGCTGGGGTTGTGGCTCAGGGGTAGAGCGCTTGCCTGGCATGTGTGAGGCACTAGGTTCAATTCTCAACACGGCATATAAATAAATAAAGTAAATGTCCATCAACAACTAAAAAAAAAATTAAATGTATTTTAAAAAGTTGATAAAATAGGTCAGACATCTCTATTAATTCTTGAACCTGATGGAAAATAAGTCATTGGCTGAGTGAATTGTTTTCTAAGATTAGAGCAAATAAAAGCAATCAGAAGAAACAGATGGAGAGCTTTATTTATAAAACATTCAAAACATTCAGCCTGGTGTCTTGGTGCACACCTACAATTCCATTGCCTTGGCAGGATGAGGCAGGAGGATCACAAGTTCAAGGCCAGCCTGGGCAATTTATAGAGACCCTCTCTCAAAATAAAAAGGGCTGAGGATGTAGCTTCGTAGTAAAACACCCCTGGGTTCAATTCCCAGTACCAAAAGAGAAGAAGAAAAGAAAAAAACTTAACAATTCAATTGTTTGTAGTCCCAGCGCTCCAGAGACCAAGACAGGAGGATGGCTTGAACCCTGGAGTTTAAGACCAGTCTGGGCGACATAGCAAGACTTTATTTAAAAAAAAAAAGTCTTCTGTATCTGGGGGGAAAAAAAGCTAACCCCCGCTCCTCTAAAGTCAAAATCATAGCCCAAGTGAAAGGCAAATTTCAGACTGGAAATGTTAAACAGATGATAGGTTAATACTTTCATTATATAAACAACACATAAAATTCATAACAAACAGACTTAGAACCCAATAAATGGTCAAAGGACACACAATAAACCTGGGACTTTTCCATATTACTATAATAAAAGAAATATAAATCAAAAGAAGAGGTCATTTGTAGCCTTACATATTTGAAGTTTTAAAAAAATCTAGTACTTCTAAATTCTCTTGGAAATGACTTGCTAAAGGACTTGGTAAGCAATTTGGCAATCTACATCAAAGCCCTCACTAATGTCCAGATCTTTTTTTTTCTAATAGTATTTAAAAACATTTTTTCATACATGTATATAGGGTAGGTGTATGTAGATAATCTATTAATTGCAAAAATTCTTATTCATAGTTCTTTAAATCTTAGGAGTTCAAAAACATCTCCAAAGAATACTTCACAAATAGCAAAGTCCTCTTAAATACCACACACACACAAAATACAGTTAATGTTTAGAACTGTCTCGTATGGCCAGGCATGCCCAAAATAACAAAATTAGAAGATATACCCTTTCTAAATTAAAAAAATAACCATAAAACTACAGTAATTAGGATGAGGGGTATTGGCATGAAAGAATATAGATCAATAAAATAGAAAAGATAATTCAGAAATAAACCAGTTTATGACTTGATTACTTTTTTGACAGTGGTGCCAAAAACTACTTAGTGGGGGAAAGATTTGCCTTTTGATAAATAGTGCTGGGATCACTAGATACCCATGTGTAAACAAAGGCAGCAGAGCCCTACCTCACACCACACAGAAAAGTAACTCAAAATGGACCAAGAACCAACATAGAAAGGGCTAAAACTATAAGAAGCTTAGAAGGAAACAGATGGTGGAAGATGTGAGGATAAATCTTTGTGACTTTGAACCATACAATAATTTCTTAGATATGATACTAAAGTTCAGCAACTAAAGAAACAATGGATTAATTGGTCTTCATCAAAATTAAAACTTTATAGGAGGCTATCAAAAAAGTAAAAACAAAACCAAAACCAAAAAACAACCATGAAATGTGGGGAAATATTTTCTTTCTTTCTTCCTTTCTTTTTTGAGACAGGGCCTCCAAGTTGATGAGGTTGTCCTCAACTTGATCCTGCCTCCACTTCCTGAGTCACTGGGATTACAAGTGTGCACCACCATGCCCAGTGGAAGAACATATTCTCAAGTTATATATTTGGGAAGGGACTAGTATCCAAAATATATAAGGAACTCAACAATAAAAAATAAACAGGCAACTCATTTGAAAAGTTGGTAGAGCATTTGAATAGAAATCTCCTAAAAGAAGATACATAAATGGCCATTAAGTGAAAAGATAGTCAACCTCATCAACCATCAGAGAAAGGCAAATCCAGGTCACAATGAGAGGAGGAGAAGATGGTGAAATGGAGGGAAGCTGTGTTTCTTGTTGGTTGGTGATTCGGGATTTTAGCAGCAGGAACCCTGCTTCTTCTATGAAAGGTGAGTGAAAGGTATTTCACAAAAACTCAATATTGGACTGTCAGAGTGTCTTAGAGACTTAGAAATTTTGAGTACATTAAACAAGGGAAAGGGACAAAATCAGAGCTAAGTTGCTTGTGGGAGCTGCAGCATTAGCACACAAGGATAGAGAGAGTTGAGAAATACTGCAGACAATCTCAGCGTGGAAAATCCTGAGATCAAAGTGGAAGCTTGCCCTGGGCCAATCCAGAGGTTGTGGGCACAATAAACTGGTGCACAAAAAGTGACCTATGTGTCCCAATTGTCCATGGAGAGCCAAGGCAGGAGCCATCTTGAGGCAACTGCACTGAGGCAGCACCAACAGGAACCAGAACTGGGATCCCCGAGATCAGGGCTGGGTTCAATTCACAGTCCTGACAGACACCAGCCTCGTGACCTAGACTGTGCCTAGCCAATCCAGAGAAAATCAGGCGTGACGAGTATGTTGCCTGGGGTAATAGAAGTCCAGGAGGCTGGGAGAAATAATTAAAATCAGAACTGACACTGAAACAAAAAAAAATTTCAAATCAACAAAACATAAAGTTGTTTTTTTTGAAAGAATAATCAAAATTGACAAACCCTTAGCCATGCTAACCAAAAGAAAGAGAAAAAAAAAAAAAAAAAAAAAAAAAAACCCTCAAACTATTAAAAATCTGTGATGAAAAAGAAAATATCACCACAGGCACTACTAAAATACAGAGGATAATCAGAAACTAGTTTGAAAATTTATACTCCAAAAAGCTAGAAAGTCTTGAAGACATCAACAAATTTCTAGAGATATATGACCTACCTGAATTGAACCAGGAGGATATAAAACAAATTAAATAGATCAATTTCAAGTAACATAGGTGAAGAAACCATCAAAAACCTATGAACAAAGAAAAGCCCAAGACAAGACAGATTCTACCAGACATTTAAAGGAGAACTAATACCAATTCTCAAATTATTTCATGAACTAGAAAAGGAGGGAACCCATCCAAACTCATTCTACGAGGCTAGTATCATCCTGATACCAAAACCAGAGAAAGACAAATAAAGGAAAGAAAACTTCAGACCAATATCCTTGATGAACATAGATGCGAAAATTCTTAATAAAATCCTGGGAAATCACGTACAAAAACATATTTAAAAGATAGTGCACCATGATTAAGTAGGGTTCATTCCAGGGATGCATGGTTGATCCAACACATGGAAATCAATAAATGTAACTCACCACATCAGTAGACTTAAAGACAGGAATCACGTTTATCTCATTAGATGTAGAACAAGCATTTGATAAAATACAACGTCCATTCATGTTCAAAGCACTAGAAAAAATAGGTATAGAAAGAACATACCTCAATATTGTAAAAGTCACACATGCTAAACCCAAGGCCAACTTCATTCTAAATGGAGAAAAATTGAAAGCATTCCCTCTGAAACAGGAACAAGACAGGGATGTCCTCTTTGTCCACTTCTATTCCACACAGTCCTTGAAACTCTAGCCAGAGCAATTAGGAAAAAGAAAGAAACTAAAAGGATACAAATAGGAAAAAAGAGCTCAAACTATCTGTTTGTGGATGACATGATCCTATATTTAGAAGACCCAAAGAACTCCACCAGAAAGCTTCTAGAACTCATCAATGAATTCAGCATAAAAGCAGGATATACAACCAACACCTGTAAATCACTTATGTTTCTATATACCAATGATGAATCAGATGAAAGAGAAATTAGGAAAACCATCCCATTCACAATAAGCCTAAAAAAAAAAAAAAAAGAAAAAAAAAAACTTGGGAATCAATCTAACAAAAGAGGTGAAGGATCTCTACAATGAAAACTATAGAACACTAAAGAACAAAATTGAGGAAAACCTTAGAAGACAAAAAGACCTCCCATGATCTAGAATAGGCAAAATTAATATTGTCAAAATGACCATATTACCAAAATTGCTATACAGATTCAATGCAATTGCCATTAAATTCCAATGATGTTCTTTATAGAAACAGAAGAAGCAGTCATGAAATTCATTTGGAAAAATAAGAGACCCAGACTAGCCAAAGCAATCCTTAGTGAGCAAAGTGATGCAGGATACCACAATACCAGAACTTAAACTATACTACAGAGCTGTAGTAACAAAAACAGAAGGTATTGGCACCAAAAAGGCATGAAGGCCAATGGAACAGAATAGAAAACAGACAAACCCACATAAATATAGTTGTGTCATACTAGAGAAAGGCATCAAAACTTACACTGGAGAAAAGATAGCCTCTTCAAAAATGGTGCTTGGAAAACTGGAAATCCATATGTAGTAGAATGAAATTTAACCCCTATCTCTCACCCTGCACAAAACTCAAAGTGAATCAAAACCTGAAAATTAGATCAGAAACCCTGCCCCTACTTGAAGAAAACGTAGGCCAATACTTTAACATGTTGGCTCAGAAACTCACTTTCCTAATAAGACTCCTAAAGTGCAGGTAGTAAAATTTAAAAAAAATCAATAAATGGTATAGCATCAAATTAAAAAGTTCTTCACAGCAAAGGAAACAATCAAGAGCATGAAGAGAGCCTACAGAACAGGAGAAAATCTTTGCCACCTGCACCTCAGGGCATTAATCTCCAGGATGTACAAAGAACTCAAAAAACTTACCAAAAAATGAATAACCAATTCAATAAATGGGCAAAGGAACTGAACAGACATTTCTTAAAAGAAGAAATATGAATGGTCAATAAATATATGAAAAAAATCTTCAACACCTCTAGCAATTCAAGAAATACAAATTAAACCTACACTGAGATTCTATCTCACTCCTGTCAGAATGGCAATTATCAAGAACACAAGTAACAATAAAGGTTGGCAAGGATGTGGGGAAAAGTCCCATTCATACATTGCTGGTGGGACTGCAAATTGGTGCAACCACTCTGAAAAGCAATATGGAGATTCCTCAGAAACTTGGAATGGGAACATCATTTGACCCATTAATCCCCTCCTCGGTTTATACCCAAAGGACTCAAAATCAGCACACTATAGTGACACAGCCATGTCAACGTTTATAGCAGCACAATTCATAATAGCTAATTATGAAGCCATCCTAGGTGACCTTTAACAGATGAATGGATAAAGTTTCGTATATATACGCAATGGAGTATTATTCAGCCATCAAGGAGAATGAATTTATGATATTTACCATTAAATGGATGGATCTAGAGACTATCATGCTAAGTGAAATAAGCCAATCCCCCCAGAAAACAAAGGTTGAATGTGTTTTTCTGATATGTGGAAGCTAACCCACAATAAGGGAAGGGAGTGGTGGAATAGAAGATCAGTAGATTAGACAAAGGGGAATGAAGGGAAGGGAGGGGGATAGGAAAAGGAAAGCGAGTGGAATGAATCTGACATAATTTTCCCATGTACATATGTGAGTAAACCACAGTGAATCTCACCATCATGTACATCCCCAAGAATGGAGTCCTCATTAGAATAAGCTATATTCCATGCTTGAATAATGATATCCAAATGGATTCTACTGTCAGATATACTAAAAAGCACCAATAAATAAATCACAATGAGATAAGACACCACACTCCTGCACAGTTATATCTCAAAAGACAGATAATAACAAGTATTGATCTGCACGTGAAGAAATTAGAACCCTCATACATTGTGGATGGGATATCAAATGGCGCAGGCGCTCTAGAAAATGGTCTGGAATTTATCTAGAAGTTAAATATATGCTTACCAGATGCCCTGTTAACTTTACTCCTGGGAGCAGCGTATACCCAAGGATAATTGAAATGATACGAATTGATGGGACATTTCTGGAGAGCAGATTAGAAGTAGTTACCATTGCTTTAAGTGCACATATCCTTTCACCCATAAATTGCACCCCTGGGAATATATTATAATGAAATATATTAAGGCAAGAGTAAAAATATATAGAAAGGATGGTCTCTGAAGGGTCGTAAATTTAAAAAGACCTACAATATCTATCAGTAGGTGCTGTGTTATAATACAGTTTCCATTAGGAATACCTAGCTCTCGTTTTTGTTTCTGTTTTTCTTTTTAAAGGAATAGGATGTACCGCGGTGAAGGGCGCATGACCCTTCTGTCCTCTGATTTTGTCCTTTCTTTGGGGATGGAATGAACAGTCTAGGACAAACATCTCTTTTTCCTACTCACTTCTGGCACAATTCCCAGAAGATGAACCGTGAATTTGAAAGAGCACAGCAGGATGTGTAACCTTTGCAAATTCTTTCTTGACAGTCCCCGGCTTGGAGGCTCCGCTTCTGTGTCTCTGTTAGAGAACTGGGGAAGGAAAGATGCCCCCCGACCCTGGTGTCCCCGAGAAGAGAACTGGTGATGGGCAGTGTCCAAGGCCCACAACTTCACCTTGGAGAAAAGTCAGTAAGAGGTGCCCTGGCCTTACCCTGGGCCTGCAGAAACACCACAGGGGCCTGGAAGTCCCTTTGTGCCCTCTCATCTCACTGAGAGACCTTCCCTGACTTGGGGCTCAGCCCCACTTGGCAGTCTAAGCTCCCCACATTTAGGCAGAATGTTGGAAACAGTACGGCTAATGGCTGGACTCTTCAGAATTGAGTGCTCCTTGTTAACTTTGGTCCTGAATATATTTCAGGTGAATTTCTACCACCCTGCAGTGAATCTAAGTAAATCCTGGCCTGATCCTTGGTGCGGAGGTGCGAGCCTGAATCTTAATATGCCCTGACGTGTGTATGTTGTGGTTTGAATATGGTTTGTCCCCTGAGGGTCCACGTGTTGGAAGTTTAGTCCCCAGGAGTCAATGTTGAGGTGGTGGAATCTATATGAGTTGGGTCCTTGTGGAAGGTAAATATGTCATAGGGTTTCCAACTTCACGAATGGAATAATGCTATTTCAAGGGAATTGGTCAGGTCTTTTAGGTCTGGATTAGTTCTGGAGAGTGGGTTGTTACAGGTGAATCTGGCATCTCCTCTGAATTCCTCTTCCTACCTGTGTCCCTGCTATGTGATGCCATCTGCCATGAGGCCCTCATGAGAACCAAGCAAATATCAGCTAAGCTCTTGGACCTCCATAATTATGAGATAAATAAACCTCTTTTCTTTACAAATTACCCAGCCTTGGCTAGTTTATTATAGCAACACAAAACAGATTAAGATGACTTATTTATTGAAAGATGCTCATAATATATTAAGTAGGAGAAATGCCAAATACATTAGGAGATGGATATATTAATTTGCTTGATGTAGCAATAATATCACTATGTATATTTATATCAAAACATCATGTGTTTACCTTAAACTTACACAACTTAAAAGGCTGAAAATAGTATATATTGTGATTGTATTGTTTATATTAAAAGTTTGCATAGAAAAAACATTTTGATGACTGTATATCCAGCATGGTAACAGTAGCTATCACTGAGCGTTGTGTTTTTGGAAATGATACTTATTTTCTTTTATATATTTCACTAGCATTAGATGTTTTTACTACAATGCCCATGTATTACTTTAATGAACAGAAAACAAAACCTATTTTCCAAACATGCCAGTGTGAGAGGATCAGGCGGGTATTAGTATGTCAGGGGGTGGACTTTGGGCCTGGTAGGTGCATGGAAAAGCACAAAGGTGAATCCAGACTGCAGGGCAAAGGGTGCTCACTGCCTACCCCACCTTATCATGCTAGGCGTTGGCGACTTCGTTTCCTCCTGTGTTACGTGGGAGCTAGAGGGGTGCTAGAGTCCACTGGGTTCAGTGGAGGCTTGTGATGGACTGAATTATAGCCCCTAATTCGTATTTTGAAGCCCTCACCCCCAGTTCTTTGAGATAGAGTCTTTAAAGAGGTGTTAGAATGAGGCCATTTTCATGCCCCCTAACCAGTCTGACTGGTGCCCTATTAGGGGGATATTTGGATACATAAGGAAAGTCCTTGTGAGGACACAGGAAAAAGTGGCCATCTGCAAGCTAGGGAGAGAGGCCTCAGAGGAAACCAAACCTATTGACACCCTGACCTTGTACTTCCAACCTCTGGAACTGTGAGAAATAAATCTCTGTTGCTTAAGTCACTCAATAGGACTTTTTGTTATGATAGCTCCAGGGAACTACCTCAAGAATATTCACAACTTTAAGCTTTGCATGTTGAAATGGGCAAATATTTCAGTCAAAATATTTTCCCAGATGCTGTCTTTTTTGCTTTCATTCAGAATACCTCTCTTCAGCAAGTATTTCATAAGCAAAACTTCATCAACTAAGTTGTCTCTATTTATGATTCCACATAATTATAGGCCTCCTCAATTTCATTTCATTCCAGTACAGAACATAAATTTATCCAATTAAAAATAGGTGCTTCAGCAAATGAGTCATCCTGCAAGTTGAGATATTCTAAAATGCAATTATAGAATTGCAACATTAATATTGTATATCATTTGAGGAATCATTGTTTAACTTCCTCACTACCTCTGGTGCCTATGAAAGGATAAATTTCAAGTTTCCCTGCTTGCAAATCATGTTTTTAATAACTGCATTTTGGCACTTAATTTGATAAATGCTTGATTGAAAAATTTCATGATCACCTGAAAAACTTTGTTATTCATCAGAAAAATATCAATTAAAAGTTACAGTGAGAGATCACCGCACACTAGAATGGCTAAAGTCATGAAGAATGACAATCCTAAGTGTTGGCAAGGATTTGGTGCAACTGGAGCTCTCATTCATTGCTGATGGGGATGTACAATGTACAGTAACTGGTAAATAGTATGGCATTACCTTATAGAGTTAGATACTTCCACAGATTACCTGAGGGAAATATGTTCAAACAAAAACATGTACGTGAATATTCACAGCACACTATTCATAACAGCCCCAACTGAAAACAACCCAAATGTCATCACTATTGAATGAATAAAGAGATTACAGTATATCCATACCATGGAAAATCACTCAGCAATAAAAAGAAAGGAAACATTGATATAGATAATGACATGGTTACATCTCAAAAGTATTTTGCTTAGAGAAACCAATCACAAGAGACTTCATACTATGTAAGTCCACTTACATGAAATTCTATAATATGTAGATGGTAAGGACATTCAATTGAACATCATATTAATCAGCTTTCCATCCCTGTAACAAATACATGAGATAAATCAACTCAAAAAGAGGAAACGTGTATTTTGGCTCCTGAGGTTTCAGTCTGTGATTGACTGGTCCTTTTGTATTGGGCCTCTGGCAAGGCAACCCATCATGGCAAGGAGTATGTGGTGGAAAGAAAGAGAGAAGAGGAAGACAGGTGTCCCACCATGCCCTCTGAGGGTATGCCTCCAGTGACATCATCTTTTAAAGGTTCCCCACCTCCCAATAGGGTGGTGGTAGGGGGACCAGTCATTAAACCCATGGGTTTTTTGGGGGACATTCCAATTCAAAGTATTGCAGGCATACATATATGAGGAAACATTTTGGCTTGAGGAATTGTGCTTTCTTGATTGTGTTGGAGGTTAAATGATTGTATACAATCACTGAAATTTATAGTAGTATAAATATTACAATGAACAACAACAAAAAGGATATCATTTCCAATGAATTTTAAACAACATACAACCAAAATTTAGAGAACTTATTTACAAGAGTTCAACACAGTGTGGAATACTCATATTGGTTTGCAGAAAAGACATTCAGAAGCTTGAACATTTTTAAACATCAGATTGATGACAGGCAGCACAAAATAAAACACTAGGTTGAAATATGGTTGTACATTCAATGTCAGCCTTGTGACAAGATTTTGTAATTCGTTTGTTCTGTGCACATGTAAACATATTTGTAAGTCTAGGCAATTACAGATTGTTTTTGGTAACTGAAAAAATATTTTTCAGCACCAGAGATTGAAGTCAGCTCCTTACACATTGCTAGGCAAGTGTTCTACGACTGAGCTACAACCCAGCACTAAAATAATCGCTATTTGACAATTTGAATGTAATTAAAATTACGTGTGCACCATATTCAATTGCAAGTAGATCTCATTTTGATAAGAACACCAATCTTATCAAAATTTGTGTCCATGTTATATTATCACCACAAAATGAGTCATTTTCTCCAGTTGAATTTTTAATTGATTGTAGAATAACAATCATAATCATTCCATATGTCTGACCTTCAAGAGAATTCCCTTCAAAAAGCTTTGCTTTTGTAAATGTACAATTACACAAATGGTACGTATGCCTCTACTTCATGTACAAACAGAGAAACAAGTTGTGCCCCATTTGTTTACAATAAAAAATAGATAAATAAATTTTAAAAAGCTTTGCTTTGATTCTATGGACCAGAAGGAAAAAATGATTATTGGGCCGAATTGCTTTTCCATTTCAAGCAGCTGAAGACAGCGAAACATCATGATGTCACTCACCTGTGAGATTTTTCTTCTTCACGTTTATCCTATCGCTTTTTCTATATACACAGGGAAAAAATGGGGTGGGGGAGCAAAGACATGAATGTTGTTTTGATCTAAGGGAAAAGTCACAGGTCATAGAGTGAGAAATAAATCACTTTCTGCAACTACACAGGTTGAATGGCCAACTCTAGGCACAGGTTTCTTAAAATAATCCCTAACTTTATGAGTAGATTATTGGCATCAGATCTACTATTTTGTTGCCACTATTATTCTGCCCCCCGCCCCACACACACCATTTTACAACCCAGATCATCAGTCTGCGAACATCCCAGCCAGCCATTGGTCCACTCGTCAGTCTGCGAACATTCTCAGCAGCCATTGGTCCCATCGTTAACCCTTGAACTTCCTTGTCAGCAGTTGGCCCCATTGTTGTTAGCCCGAGAAATTCCACTACTTAAGAGAAGTTCCCTTGCCATTTTTCCTCTCTCTCTCTCCCAGTCCTGAGAGCAGACACCCTGTTCATCTACCTAATAAAATCTCTGGTGTGAGTTCCCACATCTGGAGTGGTTTTCTGGGGGGTGCATTCACTAGGGCCACAACTCAGATTGGGTACCCCAGAGTGCTTGCTCCCCTGGATTCAAGGGTCTGAGCTGCCTTGGAACCCAAACGGAGCCACATTTTTCTTACATAGATAATGATCTTTCTCCAAAAATTTGTACTTATTTCTATTATCAGGGAAACCATTAAGGCCCTGACAATTGTGGTAAAGTTAACAAATACAACGTGAATATATCTTATCATTTACTTTCTTGGGAAACAGTTATTCAGAAGTTAATTTTTCACTTACACACACACTTCACAATTCTTGAAAGGGTCAGGAAAAGACAGATGGATTATTTGCCAGTCATTTTTACAACATTCTTTGCTGTATATTCACCTCATGGCTAGTAGATAAGACAAATTAGTACAACACGGAGGTCTTCCAAACTCATCCCAATTTATAACCCTTAGTGAAGTAAAGTTTGCATATAAAGCAAAATGCAAAGATTCTAGATGTGTTCCTCATAGGGTTTTAACAAATGTTACCCCCACCCAAATACAGTAGAGAATGTTCCCATCACTCCAGGAAGCTCCCCAACTTCCCTTCCAGGCTAATTCCTAGCCCCACAGGAGACCTGTGTTCTAATTTCCATTTCCATGGATTCATTTTTAAGCTTCTATAAATGGAATCACTTAGCATGAAGTCTTTGGACTTTGGCTTCTTTACCTCAACATTGTAAAGTGAGATTCATCTGCTTTGATACCTGTATCGCTAATTCATTCTTTTGTCATTTTAAAAATTGCTGAGTAGTCTTCTATTCCATGGATTTTCCACAGTTTATTTATCCATCTTCCTACTGACAGGCATATAGATTTTTGTGGGGGATTTTCTGCTGTTATAAATGAAGCTGCAATTGATGTTTCTGTACAGAGCTCTTGTAGATGCATACTTTCTTTTCTCTTGGGTGGGTACGTAGTTACAGAGCTAAGTTCTGGATCAGAACTTAAGTATAACTTAACAATTGTTTTCTAAAGCAAGTCTAGCATTTTATACTTGAGCTTATACGTGGACTCAGCAACATATGAAAATGCTGTTTATTCTACATTCTCACCAATGTCTGATCTAACAAACTTTTTAATTTTAGCTATTTTAGTGGGTGTGAGATAATACTTATTGTGGTTTTAGTTTCCATCTCCCTGAGGAACACCTTACAGAGAATAACTCCGTAGGTGAAGTATCTGCTCAAGTTTTTTGCTCACCTTTTTGGCTGAGATTTTGGGGATTTTATTATTGATATACAGGAGGTCAGTACATTCTGGATATAAGTTCTGCATTAAATATATGTCTTAGGAATTTTTCTCCAGACTGTGGTTTGCTTTTTAATTCTCTTAATTATGTCTTTTAAAGCATAGAAGTACACAATATTGATAAAATCTAATGTATCAGGTTTTTCTTTTATAGTTAATTTTTTTGTATTCTGTCTAAAAAGGATCAGTTTCTTAAAAGTATTATTCAATGAATAGAAGTTTTAAATTTTGATGGAGCCTAGTGCATCAACTTTTTCTTTGCAAGTTAGTGCTTCTGTGTTTGTTCTAAGAAATCTTTGCCTAACCCAAGATTTTGAAGTAATTGCTCTTATTTTCTAGAATCATTATAATTCTAGCTTTTATGTTTGAGTATATGATTCATATCATATTTTGGTGTCTGAGTAAGGTGAGGTAGGGTTTGGAGTGGTTAATTTTTATCTACTAATTTTTAAGTGCTCTGAGTCTCATTGGCCATCTGCAAAGTGATTAAAGTCTGTCTCAGAGCTATTGAGATAAATAATTCAGCAGCATTTAGCACATAGTAGGTGTTGAACAATGGATCTCAGTCAAGATCATCCTAAATTTATGTAGGTCCCTCTACAGATAGTCCTCTGCCCATTTTTCTTATACTTCATTGCTGCCTAAGACCCTCAATTAATATTGATACAGAAGCTCTTAGCAACCATTTGAGTAGCACCATGAATCTGGCATTCCTATACCTTATGCCATCTCTGGGAGGAAGGGTAGTCTTCTTTCTGAAGCCGGAGTTGGTTGAGAGAACAGGAGTAACTTGCCCAGGGAAATGGTGACTCTGGTATTCCAGCTGTGGCCCAAGACCCAAGCCTGTGTCCCGTCCACTACATGCTTTCAACTTCTTAGTGGCACCTGTCCTTAATGGTAACAAGGTCTTCTGGAGTGCTCTGAGTGTTGTGAGGAGCACTTGGAGTCAGACCCCAGTTTCAGCTGTTGGGGGTGTTGTTTCCTGGTGCATCTGCCTCCATGGCGATGGTCTATCAGCGCTCTCCGGAGGAGAATCAGGGGCTTTCCTGGACACTCGGGGTGCTCCTCCTGCCTCGCCTCTCACTTTCCTTCTACTATCCATCAGTGGTTCTCACCCAGGGAAGTACAGTCCTCCAGGGAGCATTCGATGTGTGTGTGTGTGTGTGTGTGTGTGTGTGTGTGTGTTGGCTGGGCTGGGAATGGCACTTTGACTCTCGTGGCACTTGGTGTGCAGTCTTCCACGATGCTAAACATCGTGCCATGAATGAAACAAAGAATGAATCATTCCACCCACAAGGCCGGTAGTACTCCCTCCAACATGTCGACTACATGCAAACTGTTGTTAGGCCTAATTCAAGCCAGCTCCTCTGTGAGGCTTTCTCTACCCACCAGGCCCCAGACATCTCTCCCTGTTGACTGACTCCATGTTATTACCTCCTCCACTGCTTCTCGATAGATGGTCCTCCTGGGTTCCCTGCTTCTCTTCTCTCCTTGGTGTATGAGTCTGTCTGTCAAAACACACTGGAGGTGCTTTGGCTTCAGGAGGTGAGTCTGCTCTTTGGTTGTATCCATGAACACAGCACTTCCTGTGCTAAGCCACTCAGTCAAAAAATGATTTAAAAAGGTTTCAGTCAATAGAACCATAAGAATTTCTTTAGGGGTTGTAGCAAGAGAGACATGAACAGTGGCCTTTGTGAAGAATGAGTATAAATATGTACGCTACAGAGTCCTGTGAGAGACCTGGGGGCTGGGTGGGTGGGATAGGGGACCTCAACCATAGCTGACCTTTGCCTGGGGCACAAGGCAGCCTCGGAGCTGGGAGAGAGCTGTACTCTCCCACCAGCACTCAATCCTGTGCGAATAGTCATCGTGATTCATGCACCAGGCCATTAATCCAGTAAGAAACTGCTAAACGGACAGACGAACAAAAACAGGAGGCCCTTCTGAGAGCCCTAAATTATGTCTCATAGCAGCTTTATGTACTTGAAAGTGAAGGGTATCCCGTGAACACCATGGAAAGTACTTGGAGCCTCGGTTTCTAATAGAAACCTGGGAAATTCAATTGAACTGCTAATAAATTGAGGACTTATGTTGTTCAAGTGGCTGGGCTGGCACAGAGATGAATGAAAAGGCCACACTTAATCTTTCAGTAGTTCACAAACTAGTGAGAATAATTCTCGTGACTGCTATTCCTTCTCCTGCTCCCACACCCGGTGCTAGGAACTTGCCCTCCATCCCCTCTCTGGAATCTCTCCAGTCCTTCATGTTTGTTACCGAGGCCTCCTTCCCTAATATCTGCGTGGATGGCTGCAACAGCCTCCTACCTGGGTTTGCTCACTAATTCTGCCACCCTGATTGAACCCAGGGCCTTGAGCATGCTACCTAAGTACTCTACCACTGAGCTCCACGTCCAGCACTTCCTGCCCATTCTTATCTGGCATAACACACCAATAGATTCACCTTCCCCCAAAGCCACATGGTCCTATCATTCAGTAATTGATGAATACCTCCCTGCTTTTTTTTAAGGATAAATTCAGACCCCTTCCTTACCAAGGTCCTCCACCATCATGGCCCCAGTTACTTCTCCAGTCTTTACACAATAACATCCTCTAATCTGGACTCCTAACACTTTGGTGGTTCCCAGACCTCTGTGTTCCTCTGTACAGTGTGTCCAGGTCCCTAATCTGTTAATCATGCTTTCAAGATTGGTCCCCTCATTTCCTTCTCCTCCTCACCCTGAGTGAGGGGCACCTCTTATTTGGGCTTCTGCCACCCCTGGACTTGTTCACCTATCACATGCACCATACCTGATTCCTATGTCTCTCTTCATCGACTTTGATAGTCTCAACCAAACTGCAAGAACTATATCTGATTTGTCTTTGCTCAGCATCTACTAGAGCGCCTGGCACCCGCTAGACGCAGGATTTGCTGCCTGTATTTGAATGAATGCCTGTGCAAGGTCATAATAAGCAAGACAAGAAGGCTCATTCAGGGACAACTGTAACGTGCATTTATCTCCATGTAATCTCTGCTTTGCTTCTAATAATGCTGCACTTGGAAAAATTTTCATGGACAATTGAATACCTCATTGTTCCTGAATGATGTATGGGAGTGGTAGGATCTTAGGAAAGAGACAAGGTTTATTATCTTTGGGGAAATCAAAATACACATCTCCAATATACTTCTCTCAAATGATATGAGCATTTATGTTCGAATGATCTATGCATGGAAGAGCTATGTTTTGGTAAATTGAACATTTTAATTAAATACTTGAGTTTGAAACTTCATGGTTTTATTGAACAATCTTGCTTGCTTTTAATTCAGTTTTACTTATTTGGACTTGTGGATTGTTTATCAGTTTCCTAGGGCTACTGTAACAAGTGACCCTGGGTAGCCCTAAAAAAACAAACTTTGTTCTTTCACAGTTCTGGAGGCAGAAACCCACAATCCAAGTACTGGCAAGCTGCACTCCCCCCCGAAGCTCTAGGGGAGAACGCTCCTTGCCTCTTCCAGCTTCTGGGGTTCCAGGCATCCTTTGACTACATCATTCCAGTCTCTGGCTCTGTCATTACAGGATCTTCTCTTCTGCTCTTTCAAAAACACTTGGATTTAGGTAATTACCTGGCTAATCCCAAATGACTTCATCTTTGGATGCTTAGCTTAATTATACCTGCAAAGACTGTTTTTTTCCAAATAAGATCACATTCGCAGGTTCTGGGCATTAGTATGTGGACAGCTTGGAAGGCGGAAGGGCACAATTCACCCCTCTACCCGCAGTTAATAGTCATTTTAAATACATTTGTAAAAAGCCACTGGGGTGAAATTCCAGGTTACATGATTATTTTACCTTAATTATAAATTACTATTTAAAAATGCTTGAGAACAGTCTTACTTGCTCGGTTTGGAAGGGGCTGCAGCACTGTGAGCACTAATATTAATATTAAATGGGGATGCCACCTACTGGTTACTCAGATTCACAGCTGGCAGAGCGGGGACAGAACACTGAATGCAGAAACCTGCAGCCACACAGACCCAGAGCGTGTGGTACCTGTTGACACACCTGAAAATGGCTTTTCAGATACAGCTCCTTTCCCATTCTGAGCCTCAGTTTCTTTACCTGTGAAGGTGAGGATTCACTCGCTCATTCCTTATTTATTGAAATACTGTTATTAGGACAATCGCTAGGTGGTGGTAGCTAGGGATGTAGTGATGAATGAGTGTGAATGCAGTCCCTTACAGACAATAATTCCACACATAGGATTGTTATATGGTTTAAATGGAGTAAATAAAGAGTGTGGCACAGTAGTTAAATTCTTTTTTTTTTTTTTTGGTACCAGGGATTGAACCCAGGGGTACTTAATCACTGAGCCACATCCCCAGCCCCTTTCTGTATTTTATTTAGAGACATGGTCTCATTAAGTTGTTTAGTGTCTACACTACGTTGCAGAGGTTGGCTTTGAACTCGTGATCTTCCTGCTTCAGCCTCCCGAGCAGGTGGGATTACAAGCATGCACCACTGTGCCTGGCTAAATTCTGTTTGATCCAAATGCTTACTTAGAGTTGCTCGCTTGGCCCTTAGCCTTATTTGTTGACAATCACCAGACTTTTTGGGAATACCTGTTGGTTCTTACTCTCTGCCAGGTTTTCTCTGCCTACAGAAGCTCCATACCACCTGTTCTGATTTGGCTAGCTCTTTGGATCTGAACAAATTATGAAGTACTTGGAATTCCAAACTAAGAAGGAGGGAGCCTGGAGACACGCTTTCTTTCCCTCTTTCCCCTTCATTTCAGGTTCCCTTGGTTTGAATATTCTAGAAGAGATCCTTCCTTCTTTTGACATTATGGAATATCTTTCCCATGTTCAATAATGTACTCAATGTCAAATATACAAAAACACTGAACTATGATCCTAAGAAGTCAAGAAAATTCCAAATTCAAATTCTAAAACTGGACCAGGTAGACGTTGGTGTTTCCAAGAGTATAAGAAGATGTCCTCCTCCAATGAGTGTTTAGAACAGTGTCTGTCAAACCCCAGGCCTCATGATTTTTTATAAATTCAAATTCAATAGCTTCTCAGTCTTTCGGCTAAGATCAAGTATAGTATATCTTTAAGTTTAATGTCTAATATGTCCTCTATCCAAGGATCATATATTTGAGAAGGCAGAAATGTTGACTCTGCTTTGAACACTAAACAATGTTTTCATGCATCTAAATATATAATAACCTTTGCATAAGCATGATTTTGATGTGTCAATTAGAAAAATAAAAATAAAAATTCGAAGGCCACACTGTGAAACAGGGGCACAGGACTTCCCTTGATATCTTTATCCTCTGCCAACCAGGTTTTTCCCTTTGTCTGTGTTAACTTGTTCAACTGGACGTCTCCTAACATCCTAGGGAGGAAATGTTTCTAAGCTCTAAAGAACTTGAAATGCAGATTTCAAATGTACGTTTTTCAACATTCATAGAATTTCAAGAAGCGTGGCATTTGCCTAAGGGCAGATGATGTAAACATTCTCTTATGATAAGTTGGTGATTGGGAAGCTGATACACGAGTCTAAGGCATTCTTATTCTACATCGATGCTTCAGAGGAGGAAGTTAGTCAAGGGAATTTTTCCTCCCTCACATTTTATCCCTGCTGAAATAAGTCAAAATAACCTACGTTCTTGGTATTCAAAGGTGACACAGGACCAGCACGACCGTCAGCGGCTGTCAATCCCCAGCTTTTGGAAGCGATGTCACGGTGCTTTAACTTGCTTTTCAGTTTGCTCAGCATGTCTTGGAGGCATCGCTCAGCTCATCTCCTCCACAGCTCACTGTTCGGCCAAATTGCAGTGTTTCAGCAGGAAGGCAGCTAATACCGAAAAGCAAGTGGGCCAGGCTCCTCCTGGTTCAGGACTTGAGTGTGTGCTTTTGATGGAGCAGTCCTCAGAGAGACAGCAGCTGCACCTCCTGCACCTGTGCACCTTACATCATAGGTTCCCAGATCTCATCCCCAGGCCAATGAATTCAGAAGTTCTGGGAATAGATTAGGTAATCTGCCTGTGCGTGCATATGTGTGTGTGTGTGTGCACACGCACGCCCGCCAGGGATCAAGCCCAGGGTCTCATGCTGGCAAATGCTCTACCATGAAGCCACTTCCCCAGTCTGTAATCTGCATTTCGAACAAATGTGCCTTAGGATTCCTGTGCACTGGTGTTAAGATCTCTGAATTGAGGGCTTCTGCAGTCACCATCTATGCCTTTGTTGAATTTTGTGTCTTCATTTCCACAAGGGGTCATCAACCATCTGCAGAAGCTCATTCCCAGCAACATACCTGAATATCTCCACAAAGGGGAGGCACAGTCCTGTGATTCAAATCTTCCTTTGCCCTTAAATATATTACAGATCATATTTGGAAAATGTCCCACTTGGCAATTGAGTGATAGTTTCCTAAATTACAAGGTAGATCCTGAATAAAGAAAACAAATCAAATTCAAAATGTTAACATACATTGAAAGAAGAGGAGTTCAAAGAGTGGGAGAAGAATTCTGTATAACCTTCAACAAAAAGGGATAAAGCCCTCAGCTTGACTGATAAGCAAGAACGTCTCTGCTTTCTATTAAGAATATAGAAGGGAGGGCACTACCTGGGGCCACCTTCCTAGACAGGTGGACTCCCAGGGCTGCTCAAGGTAACTTCTTTCTCTGGCTGCTGAGATGCACTCCCACTGGCCCAGAGCTCCATGTACATCTGTATTATTTCTACATCCACAGACAGGATTTCTATTCAATTCTTTTTCTAACTTGTGATTCTGAAATAATTATAGATGTGCAGGAAATTGCAAAAGAAAAAACAACACGAACATTATGTATAGAGAGGTCCCATATACCCTGCAATCCAGTTTCCTCAATATTAACATCTGGCACAACTATAGTACAAAATCAAAACCAGGAAATTGACATTTGTCATTGGAATCCACAGGGCTTATTCAGATTTTGCCTATCTTGCAGGCACTGTGTGTGTGTGTATGTAGTTCCATGCAATTTTTTTACATGTGCACATTAGTGTAACCACATAACTAAGCTGCACCTCTGATCATTACTACAGGGACCCTTCATAGTTGTACCCAACCCCTGCCTTCCCAATTCCTGGCTCTAGGCAGTGACTAATCTACTCTGTCTCTTCAATTTTACAAAATCATTTTTAATAGTTTTTTTAATAGCCTTGAGGCAGCCTCCAATCATGCTGAGCTTCCTGCCTGAACTGTCCAAGTTGTCTCTCAAGATACCAATTACTGTTTTTGTTAGCACTCGAGTTACAAAGTTGCATAAATTTTTAGTGGTTTGACTATAATCCTAACATTCCTAGATGCATTTTTTTTTAATGTATAATTTTGCTGAGTGTGTGGTTTTCAGCAATATCTGTTCTGTATCGTAGGAGAAATATTTGTGTAATGGCTGAAATAGAAGTTTATTTTTTTTACTCACAGAAGAGTCCAAGAAAGATTTTCTGTCTGGCAAGCATTTTGGGACGGGGTGGGGAGTGGCTCAGTTTTCATTCATAAACTTTTGAACATGTTCTTTGTTGTCGTTAGTATAACAGGATACCCAAGACTGGGTACTTTTTGAATGAGAAAGGTCTGTTTTGGATCATGGTTCTCGAGGCTGGAGGTTCAAAGTCTTGGGGCCGTATATCTTTTTGCTGGTGGAGATTCACTGCACAGTCTGGAGAAGGTAGACAAACTAGTTTCATAAGAGACCCACTCTCGAGATAACCCATTAATCCCTGAATGGATTAATCCTTTCATGATCTAATCCATTCATGACCTCAGAATTCACGTGATCACTTCTTGAAGGTCCCACTTGGTTCCACCTCTTAATAGCTCACAGTGAGGATTCAATTTCAATAAATTTTTATGGGAACTTTCAATTCATAGCAATTATCATTAATTATGAATCTCAACTCTAATCCCATTTTTAAAAAGTCATAAATTACAATATGCATTTTTTTCATTTTCACCAAAGATCATACCATTCATCAGAACATTTCTAAAGAATTTGGCTCTTTAGACACTTCTGAACAAATATGATGGCCATATTTTGTGATCTCCCATCACCATCACCCACAGCCTTCTCCATCCTGGTCCTCTTGTGTGGCGGCAATTCTCCTGGTTCCTACCAGCTCCCCTGCTCCCACCTGCTCCTATCCCTCCCCATAGCCAGGTCTTCCTTCCTCCCTCTGTAATGAGACAAGGAAATAACAGGAATTGCTATAGTTGTGTGTTGTGTAGTAATAATAAGCTGTACTTATTTGCCTGGACTTGTAAAACTCAAAGGCGCCTGATGACAAACTTGCAGTGTGGCAGGATGACACCCCTGGACAATGCCGATGTGAAGCTTTATCTATGATTTGAGTGGCGGCTCCTAGAATAGTCGTATTCTGGCCTTTATCAATGGAGACCAGAGCATGACTGGGCTGAAAATCACTACTTAAACCCCTGGACTTTCGGAGCAAACTGTCAGCAGCACCATGACCAGAGGACTCCACGTTGCTCTGTGTCTTGACTGCCCCGGATAAAGATGGCTTTTTGTTTTTTACTAAAGCTCTGGTAGGGAACAGGTGGAAGGGAAGGGGTATTGAAGCACCTAAAGAAGTAAGGAAATCTGATCAAAATGTGAGGATGAGGTCAGGTGAGGTCATGTGGATGGTGTTTGTATTTGGGGATGGGATATTGCTGCTCAAGCTATAGTAGAGTGGAAGAAACGCCTGATGGAATTCTTATCAGGATCCTCAGATCTGAATGGAGTGAGGCCCAACTTCCATATTTCTGATAAGCTCCAAGTGAGGTTGAGGACTCTGGTCCACAGACATCTTGAGTGGCAAGCCTGTATGAGATCGGGAATTATTTTCTGTTGCTCTCAATAATTGCTCGTCAACTTATTTATTATGAAGCAAATGTATGCTATAATCATTTTGATTAATCTAATATTTCTGATATGTGCACAATTCCCTAAGTGCACACCCATCTGGATAGGTTGCTCATGTGACTCACATGCCCCCACCTTCCAATGACTCCCCATTATCAACAAGCTTTTGCGTCTTTCACAAGCCACTCTAAAACACAGTGTCTTAACACAACCACCACTTATTTTGGTCACAGTCCTGGACTGGGTTCCGCTGGGCAATATTACCAGTCTTGATTGGGCTTATGTGCACCTGGTCAGCTTCGAGGGACTGGATTGCTGTTCCTCAGATGGTGCTGGCATTGACTCAAACATTGCAGAGGACTGAGTCACATGTTTCTCATCCTCCAACTGCCTAGAGCAGGTTTGTTCTTACAGTGGCAGAAATACCTTAGGGTGAGCCCCAAAGTGCAAACCCCTTCCTACACATTTGGTTGTGCTGGTTACTGATGTAGTACTTGAGGAGGCAAGCTGCACACATCTAAATCACATTTGCTACCTCCTATCTCCTTGGTCAAAGCAACTGGCAGCATCAACTCCAGGGTGGAACAGAATTGCCTGAGGGTGTGGACACTGAGAGGGGAAGTATTTGTGATTGCTTTTGAAGCTGAATTATTCAAGTTCAAGTTGACCTTTAAGCCCAATCCCAGAAGGTTTGTCTTTATCCCATAGAACTGCTCTTTCACTTCTTTCTTACTGGAACCTTCTTTCTACTTATCTTTGGATACAGCTCCAGTCCACTTTGAATTACTGGCTCCTTCTTAAGCTTGGTATCTAAATTGGATGAGGTTGTTAGTTACGCAACACATTTCATTCAAACAGCCATAGTTACTTGTGTGCAGCTTGCATGCTCTGCTCTATCAAATATTTCTAAAGGGCTTTGTTCATTTTTGTATCCCTGTAACACACAGCAAATATCAATTGCTCTTACTTATTTATATTCCTTCATGTTACTTCATATATTTTAAATCCCACAAACATAGGCAGGCTCAGTGATTCCTTCTTACAAAATAGGAAACTACAACACAAGAGAACTAAAGTTACTTGCTCAAGATCATAGAGCTAGGAAGCCTCAGGGCCAGGATTTAAACTCTATCTCTTAAGCTTTGGATCCTGACCTCTTCAATTTGTCTCCTAAACAAATGGAAAGTAGTGCTCTCGGAAAAAGTCACATGCAGATAGTCAAGAAGTGACCAGGACATGTGTGACTGCCTACTGATTGGAACTGTATGTGTCAGGCTCGAGGGGTAGAAGATGTCCAGGTTAATGAGTTTCTCTTCTCAGCCTCAGATTTTGGACTTAGATCTATAGATTCACAAGTTGTTCTCAGTTCTCTTAGAGATCAACAGTCGTTGTTGAACTGAACCATTATAACCAGTGTCACAGGACATTAGGATGCTCATTTTAAAGGTCTGTGGAGATAGCGAAGGGACAGCCACACTGGCACGAGTGGTCAGATGGTCACGATCATCTTTCAATAGGGAAACTGAGTGAAGATGAGAAGATCTCAAGATGAGATTACTTCCTGCCCCTTCCAAAAGGGATTTGAGCCTGTGGCACAGGGAGCTGCTATTTTTAAGGAACACAGTCCTCAGTGAGCCCTATGAGTCACTCTGGATGAAAGGCTCACTCTGCCAAGCCAGCAGGAGACTCATGATGAGTCATTAGTGCTCCGTCTCTCTTGGATGCTGCTGGAGAAGCTCTTTTCCCTCAACTTTCCTTTTTCCATATTCCATGAAAACACCAGGGCTGGGCTTCACTTTATTGGTTTGGGATTGTGGCATCTGCTCAGTTGCCTCTGATTCTTCCCTTCCTAGCATTGCTGTTGCAGTGTGGGCAGCTTGGTCCCAGGGGAGGGCAATGCCTTGGCTTAGTTACCTACACATGGGGTGGTTGGTCAGTCTTTCTCTTGATGTCATTAACATAGGAAAAATAATAACACAAGCAGGTGTAGTGAATGATTCTTTTTCTTAAAAAAATATTTCACTTACGAAAAATATGGTCCACAGCTGAGACTGTGAGGAGAAGCAGTACAAACACCTAGTGGAAGAGTCAGGATTGAGTGCAGAAAACAGAAGCACTCAAGATACTTGAACTTTGAACTCCAATGCAAGGGATGGAGACTTTAAAATAGTCACTGGAAGATCTTGTGTTGTGGGTTCTAAGCTGGGTGTCTAGAAAGACTCCTAGTGTATTAGTCAGGGTTCTCTAGAGGAATAGAATCAACAGGAAGTATGATTATGAAAAGGGGATTTATTAGATTGGCTTACCGGACCAGAAGCTGGACTGTCCACAATGGCCGTCTGCGGACAGGAGAGCTAGAAGAACCAGTGGCTTTGCAATCCAAGAGGCAGAAGCCCCAGAGCAAGAGGGTCCAACAGTGCTACCCTAGTCCAAGACTAAGGCTTCTGGAAACTACCTGGAGAATCACTGGCAGAGTCAGCTTTGGAAGAGTGAAGAAGAGAGTCAGATATCCTCACACGATGGAAGCAGCAATCAAGAACCGGTTCAAGAAGAGTCAAGTTTGCGTCTGCGTCTGCTTCCTTGTTCTTCCAGCTCTTATTCCATCCAAGCCACCATCCTATTGGGCAGTGCTGCCCATGCTTAGGGAGGGTCTCGACTTCAATTGGATATCCCACACGCCAGTCATTCTTAGACACGCCCTCATTGACATACCCAGAGGCCTCTTAATCATGGTCATCTCTTAATCTAATCAAGTTGACCAATCAAATCAACCGTTACACCTAGGACACTACAGAAACAACTCCCTGGGAGGTCACCACCAGGGCTGCTGGTTTCAGGAGCCCTCTGCTGAGACTGTGTTGTCAGGAAGCCACACTGTCAGCTCACACTGCCTCTGGACACTCAGAAGGCTGTAGATCAGAAGCCAAAAGGCCCAGAGCCTCCTGTTTCTACTACCTTAAGGTTGAATGGACTTGGGAAGTTGGCCTCCCCTGGAGCTGCCTCCCAATCTCAGGTGAACAGAGTTGTCCCCAGGGGCATTGGACCCAGGGCCCTTGTGGACACCGAAATCCTTGGTGTCCACTCCTTTATATAAAACGGCATATTTGCATAAACCCCACACACATTCTCCTTACACTTTAAATCATCTCCAGGTAGCTTTGACACTTAATACAACATGAATTCTACGTAAATAGCTGCTATATTGTCCTCTTTAGGGGAAAATGACAAGAAAAAGCCTGTACATGTTCACACAGACACAATTTCTATTCTGAATGGTTTCAATTCATTTTTGCAGGAATGGAAACTGTTTGTGCAATCTAATTGGCCAAACTTAATTTGCTTCTGGAATGCTGGTTAGGCGTGAGTCTGGAGGACAGAGTTTGTTGGTTTCCAGGCCCTGGAGGGAAGGTCGAGGGAGGGGTCTGCTTTCTCCACACACCTAATATCAGGCAGCATAGTCCCTGTCCTGGTGACAGCCAGCTGCACACCGTGGCCTTGGTCATCCTCTTCCCTCGTTAACTTCACCCCCTTCCACAGAAGAGCGAGCCAGAGGCCTTGGGTGATTTGCACACATTTTTGTGAGAGGGGTACAGGCTCTGAATGCCATCTGCCTGATTCCAGAGACACACTCCCCAGCTGTCCTTGGCCACTGCACGCTGCTCTTCATCCCTGCCTCACCACCTGCCACCATGCTGAGGTCGCAGGCTTTGACACTCTACCTCACTCTGCTTCAAGTGTCAGCGAGCCCCAGGCTCCAGGCCTGTTCACCGGCTCCTGATAGCTCTCCCGCGGCTTTTCTCTTGCTCCTGCTTTTATAGGGAACAGGAACCATCTCCATAGTCTGAGTGCTCAGAGGAAGCTGTCTCTGCTACCCTTCTTCCCTCTGGAGAGAGAATTGCTTTACTCATCCCAGGGAAGATCTGAAATGGCCTCTGCTACATCCTCTTCTACTTTGTTTCTGTCCCTCTCCAACAGAAATAGGGAAGATGAAGGCAAAACCCTGCTCTATGAATTTTCTTAGTCTCAGCAAAATGTAATTACTCCACTCTTTTTTCTTTCTCGAATCACAGGAGGCTTCTCCCAGCAGCCAGCTGCGGATTCTTGTATTCCCTCCCTGCCCTTTTCCAAGTGTTCCTTGGAGCATGGCCTTGGTGTGGAGGTTGTTTTGCTTCAAATTGTTTAAGAGGCCTCATTAATGAGGTTTGCAACAGTCAGATCCTGTCAGGCCTCTTAAGAGAATGGCCACAGTCCTGATCCCAAACAATTTTTTTTTTTTTTTTTGGTGATGGGATTGAACTCCAGGGCACTTGACCACTAAGCCACATCCCCAGACCTATTTTGTATTTTATTTGGAGACAGCGGCTCACTGAGTTGCTTAGCACCTCGCTTTTGCTGAGGCTGACTTTGAATTCGGGATCCTCCTGCCTCAGCCTCCCCAGCTGCTGGGATTATAGGCATGTGCCACTGTGCCCCGCTTACCCCAAACATTTTAAAACACTCGTGAATGGAATGGTAAAGCAGTGTGGCCTTCACTGTCTATCTGCCTCTGCCATTGGAAAACATCTCCTCAGTTTAAAAATGCCCTCGTAACATGAATTGTCATTCATTCGTGCCTGGTCCCTGCTTGCTCCTCTCTCTCTAAACCGCTGTTCATTCAGCAACCACCAAATGATAGGCCACCATTGGGACCCATTCTTGCTTATTCCTTCCAAAATATTTGTGAATCCTTACTAGGCACTGTGCTAAGTGCTCAGAAGAGTAGGTGAATAAACAGGTTTTATTATTATTTTTTAATCTCCCAGAAGCTTCCAATCCAGACATTACACAAGCAATCAATTCCTCAAAACACAGGTTCCTACTTAAATAGGGAAGACTTTCCAGAGGAGGTGACATTTATGCTGAATGGAAAGTAGGAGGCAGCTGTGTCGACTGAGGAAGAACAGAAGGGCTGCAGGTACAGGGCATGGAAGGTGCCGAGTGAGAAAAGGAAAACAAGCTGCATGTCAGGATCGACCAGGAGGCCCACCGGCCAGAGGGAGGAGTGCACTCAGGGTCCATGGGACCAGACCTTGCAGGACCTGGCAGGGCAAGATAAGGGTTTGAGATTTTGTGCTCAGTGTGATGGGAATCCGTTCAAAGGGAGGAACTGTCATGACTGAGTGGGGACTGGACTGGGACGAAAGGAAGAGGAGAAAATTGGAGGAGAGTGGCCACTAAGCTGCCCAGCCTGGACTAGGTGACGGAAGAGGTGGGGAGAAGCGTGGGGAGGGATGTGAGGGTGGGGAAGCAGAGGTTCACCGATGCTTCCTGTTTTTTTCCTGGGATGTTGGGACTCAGCGTCACAGAATCCTGGCACCAATATGGCAGAGGGCTCTTTTCCACCCATGGGGGGCTAATGGGCTTTACGACTCTTGACAACCCCTCTCATCTCCCCTTCTGGTTCTATTCTTGTTATTCCAACCACATCCCAATGGATAGAACCCTGAGGCTGCAGAGTTACCTGCCAGTCCTGTGGTGGCTAAGGACACCGTTTCCAGAGCCAGACAGCCTGGTTTGAGCCCTGACTCTTTTCTCTTGTTGAATGGTGCAAGTCCATCTAGCTTCTCCAGGCTTGGCTTCTTCAACTGTAAAATGGGGTGAAGATATAGCACCTGTTCCACTGAGTTACTGGGAGGTGGGGATGAGCTACTGCAGGTAAAGTCCTTAGAATGTGCCTGACTCAGTGCTAGTCCGAGCAGTGTGAATCGGTGGGGACCAGGTACCTCTGAGCTGCCTGATTTTCAATCTACACCCATCCTTACAGCAGTGTCTCGAGGCAATCTTCAAGTAGATCCAACCCCACAAGTGGACTAATAAGAAAGGTTACTTTTCCAAGTGTTTCAGGGGGAGACGGAGGATGAGGGTTCCTCTGGAGTGCTCAGTGTCCCACCTCAAAGTCCCTATGGAAAATCTGGTCCCTTTCCTCTTTGTACACCTGCTCTTGTGCCGACCCAGCGCTACATTTTCCTCTTGCAGTTTCCCTGGCCTCTGGGTCTGGGCTCTCTTTGCGACCTTCTCTTAGTCTTTTCACAGATTTCACTTTTGGTTTGGCTCATTCTCTGTTTTCTTCTGTAAACTGAATGTGTCCCTCTGTCCCTGGAAATCAGTTGAAATCTTACCCCTTAGGGTGCTGGTATTGGGGGTGAGGCCTTGGGGAGGTCCTGAGAGCAGAGCTTTCACAAGGGCTTGGTGCCCTGGAGAGGAGGCCTCCACAGAGATCCATCATCCCTTCCGCCATACGAAGACACAGCAAGAGGAGGTCACCCATCTATGAACCACAAAGCAGATCCTCAGCAAACAGTGGAGGCGCCAGGACCTTGATCTTGACTTCTCAGCATCCAGAACTGTGAGCAGTAAATTGCTCTTGTTTTAAGCCATTTTGTGATATATTGTTATAGCAACTCATAAGGGGCTAAGTCATTTTCTTTTCTTTTTTTTTTTCGCGGTGCTGAGGATTGAACCCAGGACCTTGTTCTTGCTAGGCAAGCACTCTACCAACTGAGTTGTATCCCCAGCCCCGGGACTAAGTCATTTTCTATTTCCCTAATTTCTGGTCTTGTATATTCAGTCTCTCAGTTCATTTTTTTGGTCTCTTTCTTACTTGCAAGAGGTTGACCAATTTAGAGAAGGTTAGGGATCCAGATCCTCAACACTGGGGACTGTTCAGTTGTCTCCATCATCCATTTTTTTAGGACATCTTTTGGACATTTACGTTGTTTTACCCTCTGATGAGAGAATGGCTGGTCAGAATTCCAAGGACGTGGGGTGTGACTCAGTGGAGGCACGCGTGGGGTATCAGGTTCAATCAGAATTTAAGACTCTATATAGAATGCAAATGGCCAGCATCATTACAGTTATGACAAAATCAAGGTCAAGTGATAGTTTCTTTAGGAGGCTTTGAAACCAGGAACCCAACTCAGGCCCAGAGAACAAATCTCAGCTCACGAGAATCATCTTAAGACAGCTGAACGTCTTTCCTTTGAAGGCTCCATAAAGCCTTTTCTACCTGGCGCTTCTCATTGATCCAAGAATAGCAAAGCATTTTAGCGATGGCACAGAGGCCACTGTGACTGGCCAAGAAGAGATTTAGAGCAATGTGATTGTCCATCACTGCTCATGCGGACGAAGTGCAACTGATCTGTATTCCACCTAGTGCAGGGAGGCATCTTTGCAACTGCTTGAGCTAATGATGTCTCTGGCAGTCTTTCCTACTTGCATCACCCACACCAGCATGAACAATGAATCAGAAATTCCCCCAGGGAGAGTGCTGGAATAATTATAACTGGCCTGGTTTGGAGCTCATATTCGATCGGGATTTCTAAAGTATGTGAGGTGTTAGTCTGAGGCAAACAGGATTATCTATCCTGGGCCAAAGGAAGTTGTATTCAGTAGGGACACCTGGAGATAGAGGAAAAAAAGAGTTACTCATGACACAAGGTGAGCCCCAAAGTTTGACATTAGCTGGGATATGTATTTGGATTGCAATTAGTCTCTTTCAGGTTGCAGGTATTTGGATCATCATCCTATAAGGGTTGTTGAATTTAAATTTAGAAATACCCAGGGTCTGATCAATACTCTAATAATTGGTTCTCTTTCAAGGAGAGAGGGACACTAGCAAAGTTACAGGTTGATTCGTTTAAGATCATTTGTCCATGTAATTGCAAGCGGAAACATCATTGGTTGTGATTCCCTAAGGTCTTGTTTAATGAGATTGGAATTGCTCAGAGATTTTTATCATGGGGATATGGTGATGGATGGTACATTCAGCAGTCACTAAGATTGAGGGAAGTGGCTATTGTTGGGGATAACCTAAGAATGGCATTAGAATAAGTGTGTTCGGCCTAACAATTATCTGAGAATAAAAGGGAAAGAGGCCATTATGGGAAGACAAAAGCTAGGGGTCCATATAAAATAAGCAAGCAGTTGAAACAACAACAAGAATTAGGCAGGAATCTTAAACTAATGCCTGGGGAGGAAACTGTCCTATTTGAGGTCATCAGCTTGTTCTGAAGGTATTGGGTTGGCCCACAGCTTCGGAAGAGTGACTGTTTCTGGAAGGTCTCTGGGAATCCTCAGTTTGAAGCACTTTGTTGCATTTGCTTTTCAGTTGTACAGGATTCAAAATTGCTTCTTTAGTTGTGAAATGTGAGCCTAGAGAGTGACTCCTTGGAATTTTGCTGTTGTATTTGTTAATAGTAGCAGATAAGGCTCCTTCCAATAAAGTTCAAGAACAGTGTCTGTCGGATATTCCAATAGACAAAGTTTTCTTGTTGGAGATCATGAAGAGGTTGCTTAGTAAGATGTGGGACTAGTAGCATAGTGATCTTGGTGACAGGACTGGGTATAGTACATGAATCTTGCAATGTTGTGACATATCTACATGCAGTAGGACAGAGTTGTTACCAGGGGTGAAATCTCTAAATGCCTGGGCCTTCCAGTTAACAATTCATCGGGGAATGATCTATATATTCCCAAGGGCCTGGATCATGTGGCCATAAAAGTTAGTGGGAGTGGGAATACCATTAATCAAGGAAACTCAAAAGGTTCACATGGTTTTGCTAATGTAAATATAAGTATGCCATTGATTCTTTCAACCTCTCCAGAAGATTTTGGGTGGTAAGGATGGTGTACTTTTAGATGAAGACTGTAGATTCTTTATAATTTTACAACTAAGTAAGGGGTAATGACTTACAATGTTTACATAAAATGTGTCACTTGATATAAAAGTTGTTTTGCCTCAGGTTGGAAACATAAAATCAAGTAGCTTTTAGAGACTGTAAGGGAAGTAGCTTTTTGGCAAGGAAGTGCCATAGGCCACCCTGAAAATAGATATACAGTAACTAAAATGCATTTTTAAAAATTGGCTTGACAGGTTGAAAAGGAAATTTATAAAAATGGAGAACAGATGTGTAGTTGCCAGAGGTTCAATAGCAGGTAGGTGGGAAGGAAGTGGGTGAGGCCATAGAGGGGCAGCACAGAGTGTCTTTCGGAGTATGGGAATGTTCTATACCTCGGCTGTTTGATTATCCATGTTCTGATTGTGATACTGTACACATATCTGTCTTACTAGATATTTCTATTGGGGGAGACTGGGTAAAAATCACCGTTGCACATGCACCCACCGATATCTCAAGATGGAAAGATTAATAAAAAGAAAATAGTGCAATTAAAAATATTGGTTCGAAAGTGCTAGAAAAACCTGTTAAGTCTTGTTCTGGGCCATGCCTCACTTTTATAGATTTTTCAGGGTGATGGTGTTGACAGGTAAATCTCTCAACTAATGCTGATTTGAGATGGTAACCAATTGGTCTACGCCACGATGAGTAGTTTCATAAATTTCCGAACTAATGCCGATTTGGAATAGTAAACAATTGGTCTACACCATTGTTGGGGCAGTCGGAAGAGAATGAATGGGGGCAGGGCATCAGGCAGCCCATGCTTGCCGAAGAGCAACCAATCAGACGCTGACAGATAAACCCTAAAGGCGTCTCGCACCCGCCTGCCAGCGGGATCCCCAGCCAATCCCAGAAGGACACGAGTCCCACAGGGTCTCCCGCTAACTGCGGGAAGACACGTCCACCCCTGAGCCTACCCGCCCCCCGCCCCCCCCACCCCAGGGTACAAAAACACCGCCCTGTACTTCCCGGCCCTTTACCTCGGTGGATCTGGATTGGTGAACCTCCCTGGAGAGATAATCCCAATAAAGCTTTGTTTAGATGCTTGAGGTCTGATCTCTTTTTGGCTAGCATCCGATCTTACAACCATGATGAGTAGTTTCATGCAGAGATGAAATTTTCATTTGAAGTCATCGATGGCACCAAGCAACTGCTTTGGGAGTTTCAGAGATTATTCAAGTAAAGGGAACAAACAGATTTTTCCCATTCTTTCTTTTCAAAGTCGGGCTAGACATGATCAAGGCAAAAGGACCCAACATAAGAAAGCTGCTCAGTTTATGAGAAGGTCAGGAAGCAGAGAGAGAGAGAGAGAGAGAGAGAGAGAGAGAGAGAGAGAGAGAGAGAGAGAGAGAGAGAGAGAGAGAGAGAGAGAGAGAGAGAGAGAGAGAAGAGGGACAGAGCCAGCAGGGAAGGTGAACCCTTCCTGGGCACACCCCAGTGACTCACCTCCCCCAGTCTTTCCCCACCTGCCTGCAGTAACCACCTAGTGAGTCCATTCAAACTAGGACACAACTTGCTTATGAATGGAGTGTCCTCTGGAACTTTATGAAATAATCCCTTTGTTTCGTACTTGTGATTAATAGTTTTTGCTGATTTCTGCGGTGTAAATGCTCTCACCATGGCTAATTTCAAGGCACCAAGGTTTGAAAGACAGCTGAGTTGGGAGAAGGTGTGCAAAAGTACACCATTATTATTGTGTTTCCACCACACAGATACAACAGATGAAAATAACCTGAGAAGCATAGAAAATAATAAAATGTAGCAAAATAATTAGGAAGTGGTGAGTTTTCAGTATTTTGTTTTAAATATCATTACGTGTAAGCTTATATAATTTAATTTTAGGAATATCTATTTAAAGACTAGCTCACAAAATTACTGATCATTTAAAAGCAGTTTTCACAATCATGTGTGAAACTAATGCCGATTTGGGCTCTAGTACACTACTGAGTGAGGGCAATGCCAGGAATTCCTATAGGATTAACTAAGATAAAGATTACAAGGAAATTGAAGGCAGGGATTCTGCCTTCTGCTTTTTGTTTCCAGCACTTCTACGTTATTCAAGGGCCAAAATAATTCATTAATTTTTCCCCCCTGATATATTCTGGGCATTGCTTTAGGTGCTTGCAGCAAAAATCAAGGCTCTGTCTTAAGAGACTACATTTATTGGGGGGTTGCGTAAACAAATATCTGTGTATCACGTGGTGGGTAACAAATGTTGTGGCTAATAGTTCTGTAGTGCCAGCCAACAGGAGTGGAGCAATGCCATTTGATATGGGGTTGTCAGGCAGTAGTAAATGTTTTGGAATCTGACAAACTGCATAAGGTCGATGCACAGATTCTGTGCAGATCTCAACCAACAGGATTGGAACACAAAGGAACGCATTTTTTTTTTTTTTTTTTCTTAAAATGCCCATGCCATTGCACTTCTGTATCCTCAGCACTTCATCCAAGGGCAAAGTCCTTTCTAAAGTTCTACTCTTGGTCTCAGGAAAAGTAGGGTTTAACTAGACCAATCAGATGCAACCTGAATTTTAACACCGCCTCCTCCCATTCACGCCTGAAGCCGGCTAAACAGGAGGACTCCCTTGCGCATGCCCAAATCCTTCAACTTCCTGGTGTTCCCAGCTACAAGTTTGCGCACGCGCAGGAGCGGGCGTTGATGATTTTTGGCTATTTTTTGTCCCAAGGCCCCGCCGTACCGTCCAGGCGGCGAGTTGCATTCTGGTTCCGTCGTGTGTCCGGTGTGTCGGGGATTGTACTTCAGTCTAACCCGCCTCGGGCGCCAAGGGCGTCATGAATCGCGAGAGCTTTGCGGCGGGCGAGCGGCTGGTGTCGCCGGCTTACGTGCGGCAGGGCTGTGAGGCCCGTCACTCGCACGAGCACCTCATACGGCTGCTTCTGGAGAAGGTACCGAGGTGTCGGTCCCCCGCCAGCCGCGCGCCCGCGAGGCTCCGGCTCCGCCCCGCGCCCGGGTCCATACCGGGTCCTACCTGCAGGCTGCCCTTCGAGGGCTGAGGCTTGTCCCAGACTGTCGCAGCTGGGCTCGCCCCGCGGTGCTGCCCGCTCTCGGTGGCGCCTCAGCCTCGCCGCAGCCTGGAAAGTGCTCTCGGGGAGCGTGCGGGGTCGGGGTGCGGAGACCCTGATCTCCGTTTTCGGAACCACGTGAGGGACAGTCCCAGCTCCTTTGCTTTTTGTTTTCTGAAAGAGCGAAGTCCGCGTCTTTCGCGCCCCCAAGGCCTCTGGCAGCACTTTGGTAATCCACGGTCCGGCGACTCGAGCCGGGATGTTTCCGCGGAACTTCAGGGTCCCGCTCCTGCCGGTGTTCCCGAATTTTAATTTCACTCAAGCGTGACAACCCTGAATTATAACACCCTGGTTGAATAATCTTCATTGACAATGCGGTGTATTGGTTTTCCCTTACTCAGACCTACTGAGACTTAAAAATCCGAGTGAATCTCAGGGTAAGCATTTATCATCACTTCCCGCAATCTGTAGATAGTCGTAATCAAGTGTAATACGAATGTTTTGCCAATTTGAGGTTTCTTCATAGTGCTGAATTTTATCCCAATTTTAGGAAGCAAGGAGCATGGCAAAATACACATTTAAAAGTTTTAAAATACATCGATGCAAGGTTAACATCGTCTTGAGGAAGATGGTTTACTTGCATATAATTACAAGCGTTTTTTTTTTTTTGTTTGTTTGTTTGTTTTTTTTTTTAAATAGGGCAAGTGTCCAGAAGATGGTTGGGACGAAAGTACTCTTGAACTTTTTCTACATGAACTTGCAATCATGGATAGCAACAATTTCTTGGGCAATTGTGGTGTGGGAGAAAGGGAAGGGAGAGTGGCATCTGCATTAGTTGCTCGTCGTCATTACAGGTATTTTTTTTTTTTTTTTAAGTAGATGTGAAACCATTTCTGTTTATTTTTTCAAGGATGGTAAACATAATCGTGGCAGTATTTGGCTTATAAAATTGTACAGGGACAAACCACTTTACTATTCAGATGGGGTGTGGAAACTAGATTCAACAGGGAGATGGAAGCAGTTTATCTGAGCAGGTGCTTTTCAAAGACAAAAGTTTAGAAGTACTATTAGGTGGTGTTTACCCTCTCAGGTTCTGGGTATGTTCTGAAAAGAACGTTTAATCTTTTGATTGTAAGGGTTTAGAATACTTGTAAGGTTGTTTATAGTTTTTCATATTTCTCTTCTAACATTGCAGTTTTTGTTGGAGAATGATTTATAGTTAGAACTTTAATAAAACATTTCCATCTGTATCTGAGTCCCATTTTATTAATATTTATTTTTGTTGAAATAGAAATAGGAAAAAGTATATTAGATTATCAGTTCACTTTTATTCATTATTTCAGAAAGTTTTTCATCAGTTCTGATAACTGTGATTAATTGATAGTGGTTTTAAATATGACGATTTGTTTTTCAACCTTTCTGTAAGATATATGTAAACGCTCTTAAAAACTCCTGTCTTCCATGATTAAATAATGATGAAATTTTCCTAGGCATACTAGGATTTTATTTTTTATCAAAACTGTTAAAGTCAGAACTAATGATAAAGTATAAATTGAACGAATATTTCAAGTTTAACAATTTGTTTATATCATAGTTGATAAGTAATAAATGCTTTGTTCATGATGTTTTGGTGATAAGGAAGTGCAACATGAGTGTTCTGTGATAATCCCATTACACATAATTTCTGATTTTTTAAACTAAATTACAAATTATTTCAGATTACAAAAGGAATTTTTATTTTCAAAAGTATTTAGAGGCATCTTTAAAAAGGCATCATCTAGTTTAAAGCGAGTGGATTGGCACAGTAATTTTCAAGAAGCTTATGTCTTTAAAAATTAGGGCAATTTTTGAAACATAAGCTCATTGCTATTAGAACTTACCTTGCTTCTCTGGTTATAGTGTAGTTTTCCATTGTTGCTTAACAAACCATACCAAAACTTAATGGCTTGAAACAGTCATATATTATTATTCCTCAAAGTTCTCTGTGTTAACTGATTCAGCAGGGTGAGTATTGTTTGGGTCTTTGGTATAGTTGTGGTCAGATGTTGGTAGCCAGTTTAGTCATCTGAAGGTTAAAGTGGGCATTTTATTCAAGATGACTTACTCACCTTGCGTGGGAACTCAGATGGCCTCTGACTTGGGCTCCTCCCAGCTTGGCAACTTGATTTGGAGAGGGGGTGCCCTAAGAGTAAGCTAAGAGTCCTGGTGGAAACTGTATGTAGGGCTTCTTAGGAACTAGCTTTGAGGTTCCAGACAATCACTTCTGCTAAATTCTTATTGGGCAAGCAAATCACTAAAGTAACCTAGATCAGGTGGAGGGGAATTAGACTTTGTTTCCTGGTTTGGGCATAGGGAGAAAAGGAATTGAGGGTAGCCATCTTTGGAGACTAGGGATCACCACAAAATTGCGTAAATTGTTTCAATTTAAATGAGATATTTTCACTCCATTAATAATTTATGAAATATATAATTATCAGCTGAATATTTATTGCCTCTGCTGTTTTTTGGTTATTGTATTTGTATACTTGTATGTTGAATCACTGAAAAAAACTGAATGTATTTGTCCAGTCTTTGGCCCATTTTTTGCTCAGGCTCATTCATGGAATTGGACGATCGGGTGATATTTCTGCTGTGCAACCAAAAGCTGCAGGCTCAAGCCTTTTGAACAAGATTACTAATTCTTTGGTCTTAGACATCATAAAGTTGGCTGGTATGTACTGTGTTAAGTGTAAGACATTTGGTGCCCAGACAATACACCTTTCCTTCTTTTAAAAAGAATATGACTGCCTTTTTTTTGGTATGGAGAAATGAACCCAGGGTCCCTTAATCACTGATCCACTCCCTTTTTATATTTTATTTAGAGATAGGGTCTATCTTAGTTGCTTAGGTCCTCACTGAATTGCTGAGGCTGACTTTATTGATACTCATGATCCTCCTGTCTCAGCCTCCTGAGCAACTGGGATTACAGGTATGTGCCACCATGCCCGGCATAACTAGCTTTTAAAAGGACACACACATAAGAAGTGTTATACAGTAAGACAGAAAACCAGAGTCATAACCCCAGAGGATGAATTTGACAATGATCTTTTTGGGAGTGAGTACAGAAAAAGAAATACTCAGGCTACAACTCTTATTATTTGAAGAAAAATATATCATTTCTCTAAGAAGGATGTTAGTTTTTCAATGGGATAACTAATTTTTGTTTTCCTTCTCATTTGTAGGTGTGCATACAGTGGCCAATTGCTTTGTAGTTCCTATGGCAACTGGTATGAGTCTAACTCTATGTTTCTTAACGTTACGACACAGAAGACCAAAGGCAAAGTATATCATATGGCCACGAATAGACCAGAAGTCCTGTTTTAAATCCATGATCACTGCAGGTAAAAAAAAAAAAAAAAAGAGAGAGAGAGAAGAGATCTATGTAGTGTTTTAAATATCCCAGTGAGAAAATTCAAAATTTTGTACAGCTAGGTAAATGAAAAATTAAATCCGTTCTGTATTTCTTTTTTTTTAATTGTGATAAAATACTGTGTGTGTGTGTGTGTGTGTGTGTGTGTGTATTGCTACATACAACTTTTAAGTTTATGGATACTTAAATATTTACCATTAAAGGGTACATAATTATTATTTGTGGGACCTTTAATTGGATTCCAGTTAAATATACTCTTTCCATTGAAAATTTAAAGAGAAACTTTATATTTTGATTATAGAAGCCTACTGTGAGCTGATATGGGCCAGTGGTCTTCAAACTAGTGGAATCAATTATATTTTCTTTAAAGGTGAAACACAGATGTTTGTGATTTGTTTCAATACTTGAATTATGTTATTATTTATGTCCACCTCTGAAATAAAGTGAGCTGTCAAGTAAAACTAAAATGTTGCTGATTTCTGTGGACTGAAATTGAAGAGGACTAGTGATCCTTTTTGTTATCAATATCTGTTTTTACTTTTGTAGATATCTATTTAATTTTTGTTTTTCTTACTTTCCATAGTGACTCTCTTTTGTCATATCAAAATGTTAAAAAGATTGGCGATCCTAATTGTCTTGTCCTTCACATTGTTTTGACCTGGCTTTGACTAATGCAAGCTTCGTGCCAGGTCTTTATTACTAGAGGAAGGCTCATCAATCAAAATGTTTAGAGTTCTTATGTGGAACAGCACTCTGTGTTGAGTTCCAGGATCTGCCTTTATTGTTCACACTAACATTTAGGTTTCTGATTGGCTTGGTTAGGTTTTGAGCCTGTGGTGATAGAAAACGTGTTGGAAGGTGATGAACTGCGCACAGACCTGAAAGCAGTGGAGGCTAAAGTCCAGGAACTTGGGCCTGATAACGTGCTGTGTATTCATTCTACTACATCCTGTTTTGCTCCAAGGGTGCCTGATAGGTAAATAATTTGTGAATATTGACCTTTAGGTGTTTGTCAGTATTTAAAATAAAGTCTATATGCTATTCTCAGATATGCTTAAATAACATTTGGTGGTAAATAGTGGACTGCCCTAGGAGGGTAGAGTAACCTTATGGAGAAATAGCATGATGGCTTGGAAAGTAAATATTTACTGTAGAAGGAAAAAAAACAGTTAGTACAGGGGTGGAGATCCCTTTGTCACCTGAGTAGATGCAGGCCATCTGTTTTCTTGCCTTTTTTGCTTGTTGGTTGGTTTGTTTGTGGTACTAGGGATTCTACCCAGGGCCTTGAGTACTTTAGGCAAGCCCTCTATCACTGAGTTGCATCTCCAGTCTTTTTTATTTTTATTTTGAGACAGAGTCTTGCGAAGTTGCCCAGGCTGTTGGAATTTACCATCCTCTGCCTGAGATTCCTGAGTCCCTGGGATTACAAGTGTGCAGCATATGCCCAGTTTGCTTTCTTGCTCCCTGTTTCCTCTCTTAACGTCTTTTTCCTCATTGTTTAGTAAAAGTTTCTTTTCTAAGCTCAATACTGTGTTTAGTTGTTTTCATTGTTCCCTTTACTTCTTTGACCTTGTTTTTGGATGTAGGAACTGTTAGTATTAACAGATTTTAAATGGAATATTTTAGGATTATTTATTTTCCTTTGAGTTTCTTTTAATTGGAAGATTAAATTCTGATGTATATTGTGTTTACAATGGTCGTCTTTTTGAGGATGATACAAATATTTAAGAGAATAAAAGCAAAGGGGAAAGAAAAGCTATGAAGGATAGCCACAAGTTTTTATTCTGAAAATGTAATAGGACTTTAGTCTGTTAGTACAGATTTCTGTTTTTGACAGCAACTGTTTTTGTTTTATTTTAATAATATGAACATGAGTGCTAATAATTTGTAAGAACTATATTGACTGGACTTTTCTTGTATCAAGTTATACTCTGGCTTTCATATAATCACATTATTTAGCAGTAATTCATGCATGTTAGCTTTTATTATAGACAGATTTGGAGAGATAATTTTAAAACCATGCTCTTGAAAATTTATCTTGCTACACTCACAAATCTGTGAATTCTAGTTTTTGATTATGTTGTGTCCATGTTAGTGTTTTTTATTTTTTACTTAACATTTTAAATTTGTGTTGAAATATTAAACATCTCTATTCTTATTAGATGGTCTTGATATCTAGGAAAAAATTTAATGTGATAAGGATAAATCACATTTCTAAAAATAACATGGATATTTGCATTAGTTGGATTATTTATCCTTGGAGAGGGTTTTGTTTTATTTTGACTAATGTTTATAGTATACGTGGCACAGTGTTGAGTATTTTACATTTATTTTCTCTGTTAGAAAAAAGTCGTTAGTTTTTTCAATCAGTTAGTGAAATTCTCATTTGTCACTTTTTAGTAGGGTTTTGTAATGAATGTTTCTGTTAAGAGGGAAGTTCAGGAAAATGGCAGTGTACCTTTAGTAATATGTTAGAATTTCTGATTTTATTAAATTTAAAAGTTACATTTTGATTCCTTTATATCAAGTGTAGTTCCTTTAACATCTCAATTTTAGTGGGTATCGCACATATTTTGTTTTGATTAGTTAACTGGACAGGGAATATTATAGGGGAAATCTACTTAAAAGAGATGTTAAAAAAAGGGTATCATTTCTCTTAATTGATTAACACCTTAAATTAGATTCTGAGTTAGAAGATAGTTTCATCCCTATGGAAATTATTTTTCTGCCTTTTCTTGCTTTTCATTTAATATATTTTCATATACCCTACTAATGTATTTGGTCAGATTATTTAAAACTATACTTACAAGTGATTTATTCTTTTTAAAATAGAACTTTAATTTTATTATGTACGTTATTTTCAAGGAAGTTCATTTTGAAGAATATTTTCATCAGATCACATACATGTGAAAATGCTTTTTATCTTGTGAATATGTGTGTGTATCACAGGTCTATTTGTTAAAAACATCTGATTACTTTTAAGTAACAAAAGGATTTCTGTACTGAATTGTGAAGTTTATGAAAATAGATGATACAATGAGTTTCAATTCATGAAACTTCAGGGATGCCAATCGAAAATTTCTGATGAAAGTAATCTTATTTCTATTTATACTAAAAAAAGAAAATGTATCATCAAATTTGATAATGAACCATAATGTATATTTGAAATATGTCCTTTTAGAAGAGAATTAAAAAAAATTTTTTTTTAGTTGTAGAGGGACACAGTACCTTTATTTAATTAATTATTTTATGTGGCGCTGAGGATGGAACCCAGTTCCTCACACTTGCTTGGCAAACGCTCCACCACTGAGCTACAACGCCAGTTCCTAAAAGAGATTTTTTATTAAATGAAGATGCTTTGCTTTCAAATTCTTTTATTAGGTAAAAGAAAACTTTAAAAATTGTTATTAAACAATAGGAATGAGTTTTAGTTCCATAGTGAAGACATTTCTAGTGCAGATGACTTCAGTCATAAATAGTATTTGGTTTTGTGAAGGACCCTCTTTATTATATACTGAGACTTATTAGCTTCATTTAAAGTTAGACTGAAATTGCCTTAATATGAGAAGTGTAAAATGAGTGAATAAGTATAGATTTAAGTAATTATTTAAAAGATTCTGCTAGTATACAGGTTGTTAGAAAATGACACTTATTTTGGTACTGAAACATTCTAACATCCTATATTTTTTAATACATTAAAGTCTATTTGAAAATGTATTTTTTAATGAGGGTTTAATGTGAGATTTCTTAAGATTTCTAGTTGTGCTAATTATTTTGCATGTTCTATCAGTATGGTAAACAATTAGAAGCATTTAAAAAAGAATATACCACTTTGTGAGGGGTCAATATAAATAATCTTCTTGTATATAGAACATTTTTTAATGATTTGAAAGTTACTGTCTAGCTGGGCGTGGTGGCACTTGCCTGTAATCCTAATGGCAGGAGGATTGCAAGTTCAAAGCCAGCCTCTGCAACAGCAAATCACTAAGCAACTCAGTGAGACCCTGTCTCTAAATAAAATACATAAAAGGGCTAGGGATGTGGCTCAGTGGTTGAGTGCCCCTGAGTTCAATTCCTGGTACCCCCCGCCCCCACAAAAAGAAAGTTACTATGTAAGTTTTTATAAATTCGTTTTTTCTTATTTATTGGTAACATTAATTTACAAGCTTTTTTTAGGTTTTCTAAAGTTCTTGCTTTGTATTTCCAAACTGCTGAATTATATGCTAAGAGACTACAAAAGAAATTTTAGTTTGTTTTTCCCCTGGTGTACATTAGTGTTGGTTGTTAAGTTAAAAAGTTTCTGCATTGTAATCTATAAAGCACCGTGTCTTCCTGGTGTATTTGTGCTTAGATTAGAAGAACTGGCTGTGATTTGTGCTAATTACGGCATTCCACATATAGTCAACAATGCCTATGGAGTGCAGTCTTCAAAGTGCATGCATCTTATTCAACAGGTAAGCGCTTAAAAAGATACGTAGAAGAAAGTAGATTTTAACATTCAACAGGATTATTACTTTTGTCTTACAACCTTAAATAGTAAAAATAGTTACCTAACACTAATATTGCTTAATATTGAATGCATTAGAAACTTACATCCAGTATTCTCTCAGTAAAACTCCTTATTCCTTGGCTTTATGGAGGTAATTGGACAATAGCTTTGTTAGTCCCAAATTGGTGTAAAAATATTTCATTAGTTTTTTACTTTCTGAGAATGTTTTATTACTAGGATCCTCATTTTTCTAATAGTATTTTAGAAATTTATAGTGTTTTGTCCACATTGTAGTATTTTTAAAACTATATTGATGATTGTATTCTGTATTTAAGGAATCATTTTATGTTATTATTTTAGATTTTATTTTATTTATAAGCATTTTAACAAACTGTGAAGTTGTGGGGACTTTTTGTTTTTATTTTTCATGTTTGTTTTTGGTTTTCTTTATGGTACTGGGATTGACCCCAGGGGGTTCTACCACTGAGCTAGCCCCAGCCCATTTCTTTATTTTTAATCTTGACACAAGGTCTCAATAAGTTGCTGACCCTCGTCTGGAACTTGTGATCCCCCAGCCTCAGCCTCCTGCTTTGCTGGGATTACAGGTGTGGGCCACCATGGCCAGAGTGGTTTTGTTTTTAATGCAAACATCAGCTCCATCCTGGTGTTCTGTCTTAGGCTCTCAGTTTAAAATATGCTGTTTCCTATTCCACTCAGAATAAGAGTCAGAGGTGTGGCCCACAGGACCTGCGTGTTTAGGCTTCTGCCTCTTTTCTGACCCTCTCACCTGCCCTGCTCCAGCCACCCTCACTGCCTTTTGCTGCCTCCAGCATGCCACAGATGTGCCTGCTTCCAGGCTTTTGCTTTTGCTCATCCCTCTTTCTGGTTTCTTTTGTGGACTGTTTCATGGCTTCTCCCCTTACTTTTTTTTTTAGGATAATGAGACTTTTTTAGATAGCCTATTTACAATAACACTCCCCTACTCCTTCTAGCATTTCCCATACCCCTTTCTCTGTTTTACCTATTCATTGGTTTTTTTGTTTGTTACGAGGGATCGAACCACTAAGCTACATCCCCAGAACTTTATTTTTTATTTTGAGACAGGGTCTTGCTAAGTTGCTCAGGCTGGTTTTGTATTGTGTTCTTCCTGCCTCAGTCTCTTGAGTTGTTGAGATTACAGGTGTGTACTACCCTGTCTGCTTCATATTCATCGATTTTAAGGTGCATAGTTTTCCACATTATAACATCTCTGAAATTGGAATGTCTTATGATCAGTGATGTCTTACAACGTAAATTACCAATGTTTTGTCTTACATAGTGGTATATAAAGTAGTAATCTTAAAATTGATGGGCTTTTGCTGTTTTTCTCCATAGCTTTTGTTTTTTTTTAGTCACCTTCTGATATGTTTATTGTTAGTTATTGACAGTAGTTAGAATTAAGGTTTTTTTAGGACTGGAATTTTGTTTTGTTTACTGTTAGTTTCTCGATATTTAGGACAGTACTTAGTATCTAATACATAATTGACAATAACTAATTACCAAACAAAGTGAAAGGGAAAGTGAAGTATTATATTTTAGTGATATTTATATGTGATTTTAATATACATATTCAGTTTTGACATGTATGATGCATGTTATGTGTACTTAAGTTATTCATAAATTACGACATTCTCCAACATGGTGAATGTACTATAAGGTTTAGTAGATACTAAGTCTAGTAAATCTAGTAACTTTTTGTTTTTTAATTTTGCATACATTAATTTTATCTTTGATAAAGTGTGGTTAAAGTGATAGTAGTAGCCGATTTGCTTGCTTTCTTTACTCAGAGTTCATATCTGTTGGCATGGCACTGGCTGCAGGTAGCAGAAGCTCAAGTTGGCTTAACCAATAAGGAAGTGGATTAGTTTGAGTACACTAAGTCCAAAGGTGGAGTAGGTTTTAGCCATGATGCGTCAGGATTTCTTAAAACCATTACTAGGATCACCATTTTTCTGTTTACCATTTCCTTGATGTCATTTTCATTGTTTCTTAACTTTTTAAGGCTTTCTCACAGTTCTAGACTAGATTATATCTAATTTGTGTGGAAGCAGGGGAGGGTGTACAATTTTCTACACTGGAAATCTTTAGACAAACACTTTGTTTCAATTACTCATTTGTATTGCTCCTTTCTCTTTTCTCCTTCCTCTTCTCTTCTTTAATGTTTAGTAGGATCAGTTCTTTTGAAATTTAACTGTATCACATTAAAAGTTCAGAAAAGTGTGGAAGGAGTGGAAGGTCATTCATAACCGTTTACCTTTATAAGTACCACTAATAATTGTGTATCCACATTTTCTCTTTATATTTATTACTTTTTTATGTGTCATTATATACATTTAACATTAAATAATTTTAATTTTGTGTTTCTTTTCACACTACTCTAAAGTTTTTATAATGATCACTTTAACATTCTGTAACAGTTAGTTGGATATTATTAATCTAGAAGTGCCAGTGTTTTTAGGGCTCAAAGTGTATTTCTGAATACTAGAAAATTTGGCGAGATTAAGACCTTAAAAGAAATCGAGCTCCATAAAGCTATACATCAGAACACCCTGCTTTGTCATCATCTCTCTGCATTCATGAAGTGTTTTACTAAAATTTTAACCTGAAAAATAAAACTATGAGATGGGTGGATGGATTTTTTAAATGCAGGTATTGTTTTATTGGAGATACTGTATTCCTTCTAAAATTGATGTATCTTAAAAAAAAAAAAAGCAGTAAATAAACATTCAAGTTTCCCCAAATTGACTTTCATGAAAAACGTCTGTGGCACTATTGCTTTAATCCAAATAGATACATGGGTCTTATTGAGTGCTGGTTGCTGTTTCATGACATTCTAAATAATTACATCAGCTTTAATTCATGTCTGTAGCTCTTACTGGCAGCATATACCACATACTGCCTGCCCACCTTGTGTGTTTAGGCATCCTGGCAGGCTTTTGAAGTATCTTAACTAATCCTAACAATTTAAGGTATACTTCTTTTTGTTCCTGTTCTCTACATGAAGAAACAAACTCAGTGAGGTTAAGTGACTTGCTCAGGGTCCCATAGCTGCAAAATAGCCCATCTAGTTCAGTGTGACTCTAGAGCCCCATGTTTTTCTTTAAAAAACAAAGTACTAAAGCTTCAAGTCTTTTCTTGAGAAAATAGTATTGCAGTAATCAGGCAATCAATGAAGAAAGAGCTGTAACTAAAATGTTTTAAGAATTTCTTAAAATGTTTTTAGGGAATGCCCCAGAGTGACTTAATTCTGAGCAGATAGGATTTTCTGGTATACACATTCAGTTTCAAGAAGCATGCTTACGTTTATATTTACTAAAGTGACTAATTGGAATCTCATGGAATATGGATGTTAGAACAGATTTATGGCAAGGATTATAGTCTATATAAAATACACATATAGGATCAATTATTTTAGTCAAAATGGTTTATAAAGCTCCAAAAGTGTGAGAAGCAGCAACTCTTTACAAATTTGAGAGCAGTAGGTGTTGCTGCTACTTATCACAGATCCAGTTGTGAGTTCGTTCAGCAGATGTTTGCTGGGTTCCCACTGTGATGCCAGGCCCTAGGGTGTGTGCTGGCATTGATGTGAATACATCAACGTCCTTCCCTCATGAAGATTGTCTTTTTGGAAGTATGGCAGATATTGAGAAATACCCTGTTATTTGGAAGAGAGGGATGTTAGATTATATGGAGTGAGGCAGAGGTCTCTTCAAAAAGTAACTTTCAACCACAGCCTTGAATGGTATGGAAAAAGTGAAAAGAGAGAGAGAGGTTCCAGATAGAAGGTAACTGCAGGTGCCAAGACTTAGTGTATGCTTGGAATGTGTGAGAAATGGCAAGGAGGCCAGTATGACTAGGTCCCCATAATGAGGGGAACAGAGGTGGTAGAGATTTGAGGTGTGTTAGGAATTTGGGATTTTATGTGTGGAATGGCTATTTGCCATTGGAAGGCTTGGAGCAGTAGAGTGACCTAGAATGTGGTGAGTAGAATGTAGGATGGCAAGAGTAGAAGGCTATGGTAGCAGCCCCTGGGAAATACGTTGGTGGCTGGGGCCAGAGTGTTCTCTGTGCAGGTAATTGGAAATGATTAGATTCAGACATATTTCTAGAGTAGATTTTATAAAGTATGCTGGTGAATTATATGTAGGATGTGAGAAAATGAGAATTCAGGGCTTCCAGGCTTTTGATCTGAGTGACTGGAAGAGAGGAAGTGCTATAGGAATAATGTTCTGTCTTTTAAACAGGGCCTCTTTGCCTAGATTCTGGTCCTGCTGTGTCATTGGTTGCTTGGTTCAATAAGGAGCTTTAACTGCTTGGATTTGAATCACAGCTGATCTTGGACATGCCACTTTAAATTCATTATGCTTAATTTTGTCATCTGTAAAATAGGTATTACAGTAGCATCTACCTCATATGGTTATCGTGCAGGTTAAATGTGTTTTGAACGTAAAATGCTTAGAGCAGTGCCTGGCACACACTAAGCACTCAGTAAATCTGGCAGCATTTATTATGTGAACAATTATTGGTTTTATTCACTGCTGCTATCCCCAGAACCTGGAATAGTGTCTGCCATATGATAGGTGTTCACATATTTGCTCTATGAATAAATGAGTGAACTAATAAATGATGGCCCTTACTTCATAAGCCATGCTCTGTTTCCTGTTCTGCTTCAGCAGTTCATCCTTCCAGTATTTTCCCTTTGGTATTGGTAGCCCTGGACATTAATGGAACAGTGGAGTCTTGGACCGTTCCTGAGATTGGGTCTGGCCTGCTTGTTTTCTTGCCGAAGAGCGTGCTGCCATTTGAATCCTGTGCTTTAGTGATAAAGAGTTCTAGCAAAGTCTGGTGCACTGATTGCTCTCTTAGTACTCCTGCTCCTGGTTGAGGTTCGAGTTTCAGGAAGCTTTTGGCAGCCCTTAAATGGTAATAAAAAGGCATCACTGTGCCATTTTCTAACATGCTGCCACTTGGAGTATTTTTCCATTATTTATTCTGTTGGTTCTACATGCTTCTCTCTGTTTTCCTGTGATATGGATATGGTGAGGTTCTCTCTGATTATAGTCTGTTAGGGAATTAGAGGTGTAATGGGAGGGTTAAGATTTAAACAGCCCCATGATAGTCTGCATGTCGCCTGCTCCCTTTTCTGGCTTTCGCTCCCTCTCCCTTTAGCCTGGATCTGGTCTCTCAGATTAGGCTGGCTATCTGCACCTTCCATTCTTCCTGAGATATGGAGATGGAAAGGAAGTGTGAAAATGAAGGTCAAATGTGGTTATAATATTAATAGGAATGTAGATTGTGAATACAGATTGAAAATCTGTGCCTACAGATAAAGAAAAAAAAAAACGATTTTAGTTGAAATTTAGATAGTATCTTTATTTTTAAAGAGGAGAGAATTGAAGCATATTAGACAGAAGGTCACAGACTATGTTGGATAGGGACCAGAACTTAGTTTTACATTTCTAGTAGGTAAATATTCAGTTTTTCAGTAGAATATTAGATTTTCATTTGAAGTTCATTTTGCAGTGGAAGGAGATCATTTAGTATTGTAATATTAGGGAACATGTATTATGTAGAAACATTGCTTTTGAAATTGCCAAGAGGATACAAATAAAGTTTCCATTAGTTAAAATTTTGCTTTTCTGTTTTGTTTTTAAGTGGCAGTGGGAGCAGAATTTATTGCTTAAAATGGTTTCAAAGATATTAGACTGTCCATGCTTCAAGAAGAGGCATTTAACTAACTGACAGCTTGGGTAGCTGTAGTTCATTAGGTTACAGTGGCAGCTCTTGAACTCACAATGAGTATTTAAAGCTGCTTAATTGTTGCAAGACCCACTATAGACTTTTATTGTCAAAAGATTTTGGATAAGAGGCATGGAAAGAATCCATTTTTTTCTATCCAGTTTTAAGGTATAAAACTGTGTTTCAGTAAAATTCCCACATGAACTAATAATGAAAACCTGCCTGCTTCACAGGGTTTTTGTGAGAATTGAATAATTAATATGTAAAGTATAAAGTGCTGTTCTGCTTATTAGGAACACCATTTAAAAACTTGATTTAATACTTAAAAACATTTTACTAGCACTGTCACAAAGATGATGAAAGTGTTTGACCTATTTTTTATTTCAATGCATTGTTTTAATTGTATTATTTAATTCAGATATAATTGTTTATATTTATGGTATATAATATTTTAAAATATGTATGTGTTTTGAAGTGGTTAAATCAAGCTAATTAACATAGCCTTCCCCTCACATAATTAACATTTTTTGTTGTGGCACTTAATCATGAATAGTAGTTGTCTGTCCTAGCAACTAATATGTAATATTACATGTTATTTATTCTAGGGGGCTCGGGTTGGTAGAATAGATGCTTTCGTTCAGAGCTTGGACAAAAATTTTATGGTTCCAGTAGGTGGTGCTATAATTGCTGGCTTTAATGATACCTTCATACAGGAAATCAGCAAGATGTATCCAGGTAAATAAGTCATTCTTCGGAAAAGGTAACTAACAAGCAGAAATCCATTTGTATATTCACTGCTGTAATAAATCTTAATTTCCAAAGCTTCCCCTACCCAATCTTTAATGTAATTTGTTCATTCTTATTTTAGGAAGAGCTTCAGCTTCACCTTCTTTAGATGTCCTTATTACTTTGTTATCACTTGGATCAAAAGGCTATAAGAGACTGTTAAAAGAAAGAAAGGTAAGCTTTTCCTTTAGGTGAACTAAAGGGAGAAGGATGACCAGAATAAAACAGGACACAAAAATTTTAAAACTTATGTTATGCATTCATCATAAAACTGTTGGTGAATTCATGAAATATATGTGCGCACGTGTGTACGTATGTATGTATGTAAAGTGTTCACTAGAACAGTGCTCTAAACCATTGGTGTTTTTTCCTGTTGCTTCATTCCATCACGAATTTAGGTATCTGATATGGCAATTTACTCATATCTAGATCCATTGTAGGTGGTTTTCAGTTAGTCATTGTCATCCTGTCTATCCTGATAGTCTGAGGAATGTTGAATAGGTGATTTTACTTTTATTTATTTATTTATTTTAGAGAAACTTCACAAGGAGGATGTTATTTAGTAAAATTAATTTTATTTATCACTTAAAGATAGAGGTTCTTAAAGGACAAATAGACAAGTCTTCTTTTTAGGTTTTGGAAGCCTAAAGATAGTTTAGGTTTCAGATGTCAGTCACAGGAGGAAGTATCAGGTCAGAAGTTGGCCAACTTCTCCTATTAAAATAATAAATTTCTTTCTCACCATATTTGGAATATGTCAGCTATGAGAAGAAAAGTGACATTTATGTTTAAAAACTGGACTTTGTCTCCAGTACCAAAAACTATTAAATTCAGGACAGCTCCAGACTCAGACAGTGTTGACAGAACAGGTCTGATTAAGATGTTTTTTTCACCTCCCATTTGGGAGAGCCGTAGGCCCTGGTACAGGTTTTATATGTATGTAACTTTCTAGAACTTATTAGCTATTGTAGTTCCTGAGATTTATATTACTATTTTACGTAATTTAAAACATTTATATACATGTATATAATCTCCAAGCTCTTCTAACAGCATTATGATGAATTAAAAGTTTTGTACCCTGTTTTGCTCTGATCATCCTTTTCCCACTAATTCAGTCCATGGGCAAGCAGTTGTTTACTCTTTGTTGTGAGGCCATTTCTTAAGATGTACATGATAGAGGAAAAGATACTCAGGAGTCATTAGGAAAATGCAAATTAAACAGTGAGATATTACTGCACAGGTAATGTAAAAAACACACCTGGCAATACTAAATACTGATAAGGGTCTTGAGCAAATACGACTCTTAAACATTGCTGGTAAGAATGAAAAGTATTACAGCAACTTAGGAGAAACTCTGGCATTTTTACAAAGTGAAAACTACACTTAGCATATAATTCAGCCATCTTCTACGTATTTACTCAAGAGAAATGGAACCTGTTTTCAAATTTGGGCAGTTATGACCAGACACTGTAAACATTCATGTGGAGATTCTTTTTTATAGCTATTCTATTTGTAATTTCCAAACCTGAAATAACCCAACTATCCATGATCTGATCTGTAAATAGACAAACCGGTACATCCATACTGAGCAATAAAAAGAAATGATCTGATAAGTGCAACAAAGTCATGACTCTCAAATACATTATGATAAAAGAAAGAAGCCCAACTCAAAAAACTACATTTTGTATGGTTTCATTTGTATGCTGTCCTGGAAAAGGTAAAAGATAGGGACAGAAAAAAGATCTGTGGTTGCCAAAGGCTAGGGATAAAGGAGGGGACTTTTTGGCATGATGAAATGTCTTACATGTTGATGGTGAAAGTGGTTTCATGGCTCTGTGTACTTGTTAAAATTCATAGAAGTGGACACCTGAAATTTTACTTTATTTAAATTATAGCTCAATAAAGTTGACCAAATTTTTATACAGTAAGAATAAAACTCCAGTTTTATTAACTCCAAAAAGTAACATCCTGGTCATAGGTTGCTGTAGCCAAGAGAAAAGCTCAGCAGATCTTCTAAAAACTTTCTCCATGTGTCAGATGACAACACTTATCATCGGTTTGTTTGAGAGTTTGGTTTCACATGCCAGGGATTTCAATCACATAATTAGTTATTTAACCTTGGAAAAGTTACTTGAACTTCCAGATTTTATTTCCTTATTTGTAAAAGAAACTATTGATGTCTCAGGCCACTACTATTTCTAAAAGAATTTAGAATATTTATTAAAATACAAAATTATTTTCTGGGCTTTGGATGTTATAATCATGGGAATTGGTCATAATTAAGTAATTCAGTATAAGGCATATTGGTGACTTAGAAACCAGACATTTTATGTTTGAATTTTTTCCTTTTTTTTTTTTTTTTTTTTTTTTTTTTTTGTATTTTTAATGTGGTACTGAGGATTGAACCCAGTGCCTCACACGTGCTGGGCAAGTGCTCTACCACTGAGCCACATCTCCAACCCCTGAATTTTTTCTTTTTAAGATGATGGTCTCTTTAGTTTCATAGAACCTATGTCCATTTCAGGCTGCCTTGCCCCAGAGACGAGCCTACTTAAAACAGCATAGACAAATGTTTCTGTGAGATTAAAAGTCAGTGAAGTTGAGTGTGGGGCATTTCATTGAATAAATACTTAACCCACTGACAGAACCTGCTCTTGTGGAGCATGTATCGCACATGGGGGAGGTTAACAATGACAAACAAGAACATAAACTCCAAGGTTTACTTGAAGGTGAAAAGTGCTGGAGAAATAAAAAAGAGCTCTGGCGACTTTAACCTCGAAGGTCTGGGAAGAGAAAAAGGACCCGCCAAGGAATTGAGAAGGAGCTGTCAGTTGAGTAGGAGGAAAACCAAGAGCGTGGAGTCCTAGAAGCTAAGTAAAGGGAGGAAGGCATGAGTAATGTAGCTGATACCACTGATGTAGTCAGTTAGGGTGAGATTAAGATTTGGCTGTTTGTTAGAAAAGTTTCTATAACCTCATTCATGGTGTAATCTGTTAGTACAGGGCTGTATTGTCTCTGGGTATCTTTATGTGCATGTGCATACATTATGGACATATGAAATACTGACCCTGGATACGGAGCACTTACCATGTGGCAAGCACTCTTCTAAGTGCATTTTCATGTCTTCATTTAGTCCTGTGAGGTAAGTTTTATTGTCATCCTCATTTTCAGAGGAAATGGGACAGGAAGTACCATGAGTGAGGTAAATTGTGAAATCAGATTTAAATCTAGGCACTTGGGCCTCTTATTCTCCCTTAACCTCTAGACTCTACTGCCTTTTTCTGTAGTCTAGTCTGGTACATAGAGCTATAACTCTGAAGACTTAGGTCTACGAATTTCCAAAGGAGGCAAAAACAATGCATAAATTTAGCTACTCCAGCCAAAATAAAGCACCGTTCTAGTTTAGAGAGAATATATGTTATTTGCTTGTGTAGAATTGCTGTTCTTGGGGAACAGCCCCTCATTGACCCCATGTAGTCCTGGTGAATCTGTCAATCACAGTGTCCCTTCCTCCTCTTTCAGAGGAGTGGGCATGTGATATGGCTAGTGTGGTTCATCAGCAGGTATGTGGAAAATAAGTTCTTCTAGTAGATTTTATAGATCCTGCTGAGATAAAGGGCTTCTTGCTTTGCACATAGCAAGTTTTAAGGGTAGAGTTCTATGGCTATCATCTGCCACATTTCTGGCTGTGCCAAAAGGGATTTCTTGAGACTGGGGAACATGAGAGGAAAAACATGTGAATCATTTGAGACTCTGGATCCAGCCATACCTACTTGTAGACTGAGCTGTTAGATGAACCAACAAGTTCCCTTTTCTGTTTTAAACTAGATTTCTAACACTGATACTTTTGATTCCTTCTACCCCTTATATCATTAAGCCATTTGTAATGATTTCAACATGTCACATCTTGTCCCTTTCAGCTGTTGTTACTTCCTAGCTTAACCCCTTAAAACATCCAGGCAGGGTGGCTACGATGTCCTAATAACTCTTCTGATCCCTGTTGTGGTTTACCCTCATTTGTCATGTTAACTTTAATTTGCAGTATGACTACTTGTCATATTGTAGAGTAGTACCAGATTAATATTTCTAAAAATATAGTTTTCTTCAAGTTACTCTGCTTTGAGTTTGTTATTTATAAGACAGAGCCCAAACTCCTTAGTCTGCCATCCTGATTGTTAATAATCTGATCCCACATTTGTTTAGCAGTATTTGCATTTATTTATGTAAACATTTATGCATAGGCCCTAAGGTTAAACTCACAGACAAGACTAAAACAGTTTATACCCTCATGGAAAGTACAATTTTGGGTAAGTCTGGATATTAAATAAACAATTGTAGATCTGATGAGAATTATGAAAGGAAAAGCAACATATATAAATAAGAACATCCGTTGCAAAACAACTCTGAAGAAGTGACATTTATTCTGCAAAAGTACAGTTTATGTCGGATGTGGCAGCACACACCTGTAATCCCAGTGACTCAGGAGACTGAGGCAGGAGGATTGCAAGTTCAAAACTTAGCGAGACTGGGCCTCGAGGTAAAAAAGTGGTTAACCACCTGTGGGTTTAATCCCTGGTACTAGGAAAAAAAAAAAAAAAAAGTACAGTTTGTACATTTATTCATTGACATGTGTGCTGTGTTCATAAGCTAGCATTGTTAGCCAACATACTATAGAACTTGAAAGAGTATTTTAAACTGTATCTAGAAAGCAAAGTCTTGTGCAGTCACTAGAGAATTGACGATGCTAGCCAAAACATCAATTCTTTGTAAATACTAGTTTTCTATAGGGTTGATTCAGATTCAGTAGGTCTGGAGTAGGGATCAGACATCTGCATTTTAAGCAAATTTCCCTGATGTTATGTGCACCCAAGTTATAGACCTGTTGTTTTAGGACTCACACAGGTCACTTGTATGTGTAATCGAAACTTGGAAAGGAAACATGCAGTGTTGTAACATTTTAATACTTAGATAATAGTTTATGTCATTTTAGACAGACTACATAACTATCCCAAATATAAAAGCTTGGAAATATAACTTGTTAATTAATCTGTTTTTTATCTTCTATAGTATTTTTTATTAGCTACTTTTTTGTTTTATATTGATCAATTGGCAAATTTTGCTAAGATTCATTTTTAAACTAAATAAATGGAGTATATTATTCCTGTTAATAAGAACATTATATAGTTTTAAATTAATCATTTTAAAAGTATACTTTATCATCTAGATGTAAGCCTTAAAAAATCTCTAAAAATTCTTTAAAAGATTTTTACATGCTGTCATTTAGAATGCTAAATATGCATGCTATCTAGTATTTCTTGCTTTTGTTCTTGAATTGACACTGTGAATAATAATAGTATGAAATATTTGCTGAAATATACTAATATAAATCTTGAGTAATTTTGTAGTTTAACGTATTTAATGAGCACATTAAAGAGATAGTTTGAGTGCACATGTCTAAAAATTGCCATTAAGTGTCTGAAATGAAATGGCTAACTTGATTACATATCAAGTTATCCAGGTAATCTGGGAGACTAGTGCCACCTTGGAGTTTGCCATTTGTCCATTTGTTCTTAGCATCTTTTGTGATATATAATAGATGTTTATCAGATGCTTGTTAAGTGAACTGACGAACAGTCTTTGGGACACCCGGATACCTGAGTTGAATGTTGTTATAGTTATCTCTTGTTTTACATAGAGTAAGTATCTTCGTTCCTTATATGAACATAGTTGAAACTTGTGGAAAGAAATGAGTTAAAATGGCATTTAACCTATTGTATATAGTAGGTATTGTACCTCTGGGAATAGTATTTCCTGCCTACTTTTCTCATTTCAGGATTTTAGAATATTTGTGTGTTAGGGATGACTATTACCTTTTTGAAATCTTAAGAATTTCTTTTATGTCTTGGTTCTTATGTTTTTTCATATATAGAGTTTGATTTAAAAAATTCAGCTATTCAGTGGTACCCATATATGTGTACATTTTGCTTAGCATGAATGAAAATCCACTTGTTTTGAGAATGACCTGCAGGAAGATGCAGCTCAGCTACTGAGGGATCCAGCAGGCATTGCAGTTCTGCTTTTCATGGACTTTTTTCTTTATTCCCATTGAGTAAACACTATGGGAGAAATTTTATGTTCACTGGTATTCTTGAATTGGGTGGCTCCAACTCAGATGTCAAGAGGTAACCCTTTGTAACACCCAGAGCTTTGTTCTTTCCCTTTTATCTAGATTAGGTAGTAGAGTAGAATAAACAGGGACAGGACAAGAATAGCATCGCAGCTCCCATGTGTTAGCACTTGTCTGGAGGAGTCCTGCCAGGTAATGTTGGTTTTTTTTGTGTGTGCTGGGGATCGAACCCAGGTTCTCGTGCATTTTAACCACGTGCTCTACCACTGAACTTCATCCCAGCCCCGGTTTTTGTTTTTATTCTGAAAGCTCTTTCAGACTAAGGTAAGAGTATGTGGGCGGGAAACTAAGGTATATGTGAATGTCTGCTATTCGTCAGGACCTGTGCTAGGCTGATTATAGTCATTATTTCATGTAATAGTCAGCAAGTTAATGAGGTAGGACTATCCCCATTTTACACATGAAATTGTGCCTAGAGAGGTTCAGCACTTGCCCAGGAACAGCACAGAACTAAGTACCAGACCTGCTGTTGAGACCAGATCTGTGTGGTCCTCCAGCTTTGTGCTTTTCTCTCTTACTGCTGTCTTCTCCCTGCTTGCAGTCACTTGTTCAGTGCCTAGGGACCAATCGATCGCTCTGAGCAAGGTATTGAGCCATAAGATGATTGATCTTGTGACCTTCCTACTCTTCTCTGGTGGACGTATTAAAAACCTCAAAGGCTCTCTTATGTACTAATTGGTTTTATTTAAAATTCTATGTATGGAATTTATTTAGAACAGTTCATAAGAGTAATTTTCTAATTGTTAAAATACTTGTTTGAGAACTGTGTCATTGTAAATAAATAAAACTTTGCTCTTTAACAACTTCATTCAGTCGGTAGGTCTTTCTGTTGAAAAATGTGGATGTCCTCCATAAGCCATAATTGCATATATGTAGCATAAATATTGTTCCTTTATTGGATTTGTTGCAGAAATAAAGCCTCTTTTGTGTAAATAGACTTGATTTTGAACTGTGAAAATTTAATCGTGATAGTTTATTGGTTCAGCTCTAGAGAAGCTGAGGCAAAGCTATTTTGCTCCAGCCAGAGCTATTTATATACCATCACTATGAGCTCCTTTTTATATTATTGGTGTTATGCGAACTAAAAAAAGGAGTGTTAAAGGAAAACTTTGGATTTCTTTTTATTCCGTGCCCTTATTCACCACAATGATATTTTTAGAGGTTATTTCAACTAGCTATATCTCTTCAGGAAAGGCTTTATCTTTTTCACAGTAGAGACAGACAGGAACTCAGCTTGAAGCCATTTCTTCTCAAGCCTTCCTTTTTGAAGGGTGAAAGGATCAGAGAATGTGGGACTTTGTGTGTGAATTGAGCCTCTTTGCCCTTAGGCCCTTGATGAGTAGCACATCTGCTTCACTGAGGGAAGAGATGACCAGGAGTTTTAATGGAAGAAACCTTTAAGGAAAGAGGTTAAAATATAAGGTACTATTTCTTGGAGTTTTTCTATGTAAAAAGAAAGATCTGTCTTAGAAGTTTATCCTCACTTTGTTTTGCTTCCAGAGAATACCATTATTCTGCTTAGCTTTCTTTTTATAAAAGTGCTTTTCTGAACAGGGCAGGCAGGTAATCATTTATTGTTGCAAATATCTGCTGAATTGAACAAGTACTGAAGAGGAGTGACAGCGGAATGGCTGCTTCAGAGGCTGGGATTTGTGAGCTGAAGCTTGGAGGACAAAATGAGTTCTAAAGGAACACCTGACACAACCGCAGTGTCCTGTAACAGAGCAAAATTTGGAAACATGAGTAAATTTGCAGCCCCAAAAGTAGAATCTCCAGAAATTGTCAGATTTCAGGCCTTGATATAAGGCCTCAACCATTTGAGCCCAGTGTTTTTGCTCCAGAGACCAGGCCTGCTGAGTATGTGCAGATCCTTTGCTCTGGCCAGTCATGGACAATAGTCCATCGCATTTAGTACTGTTTGCTTCAAATGTGGACCTCTGTGTATGTGCAGTGTACCTACAGTTAGGTCTTCCATCCATCCATTCAGGTTATCGACGAAATGTTAGACTACACGCTAAGTTTCTTTTTTGATCTATTACCCACTCTGGGAGACATAACAAAATAATATGTGAAGTACCACTTTCATTTTATCCTAGAACATGAAACAGTATGTTTCAAAAGACATGATCACTTAACACCTTTTTCTTTAATATTTAGCTGTTATACACATCTGTGGATTTTGGGGAGGGATAGTCTGGATGTGGGGTTTCATGACTGCAAATCACCTTGCAAAAGGCCATGTGAAAGATAATGCTTAATGTAATTCAACTTATTTTCCATTAATATCTTGAACTATGGTGTACATTTTGTATTTTTATTCTAGAAATATAGCTGACATTAGCATTTAAGCATACAGTTCAGTTTATCTCTAGTGAAAGTCTTTTAAAATTGTTATGTACAGCACAAAGGACATAGAAAATCAATAATATTTCATTTCTTTTAAGTAAGATCTTTCTATATACATTTGCTTGGGTTGCTTATAAATTTCTTCCTTTACAGAAGTATTTTGTAATAAATGTCAGTTATGGATTTAACTGTAGCAAAAAATAGTGCAGGTTCTGTAGTACCTTTAATATGTCAGGTAAAAAACTGCTTAGCTAAGTATTAGTATAGTAGAGAAGTAAAATTTCCTAAAAGATATTTTTAAAATGTAGTGATACTAAAAGGAGAGCATGTAGGACCTTAATACATGGAATATTGTAGAATTCGATGTATTGTACTTGAAAATATTTAAAGCTTCTTTGTTTATTGTTTTACTGATCTTAACCTTTTATATAGTGAAGAGATACTATAAATATTTTCTGTTGAATGTAAACTTGATTTGAAAATACTCTTCTTTTTAAATCTAATTATTCCCATCCTAGTGTGATTTATTTACCTCAATATTATCTTTATAGTCTAAAGAATTATAATATTAGCTACAGTGAAAACTGAATTTTGGCAGCATTAGCAAGTGATTTAACTGGTTAAAATTAATTTATTAGAGTATTAGAAATTGAACATTGGGCAAATTCAGTTTTTTAATAGTCATGTATGCATCAGTAAGTTTAAAAGCGTCCTTTAGGGGGTTACTAAGGAAACAGTTCCAATTTTTTCAGAAATAGCTAATTCAAGTACACATTAAGTACTCATTAGGTTTCTCTTAATCTACAGATGTGATCACATTGGTGTTTAATGTGGCAACCAAACTAGAGAGAATGATATTTTAAATTGGTCTTCACTACTAAGATACATAAACAGGAGAAAACTTTGCTTCATTAATACATGCTTAAGGATGAATGAAAGGTGGAAGTGGTCTTGTTGGAGGGGGCGCAGCGGTCTACAAAGGGTGTTTCCTAACTCTCAGTTTTGTTTCTGCTTAAGAGAGAGTGATGAATCTGAGAGTAAGGGAAAATTAGACAGATGCAGATTGAGACTTCAGTGACTGATGTAGATGAAGATCAGCATGTAATAACTAAATGAAATCATGTGACTGTCTTAATAAAAAAACACAGAGCATTTAAATTAGTGACCTAGGTGCTTTAAAGTAGTTGAAAATATATATGTGAAACCCAGGACTTCTACCTTTTGTTAAGACTCATGTGGTACTGGAAAATTACAAATTGTTCTAATTGCTATAAAAACTGATGATATATTGTTTCCATTTAATTATTTTATATTTTACCTTTTGAAGGAGTTTGGATATTGGTGTAAGGAGAAGCCAAGAAATCTTTAAGAAAGGAAGCCTATAACAATTTTTTCCCCATTTCTAAAGATAATATTTGCCTCCTTAAATATTTCTCCACACTTTTCTTAATGGCAAAAGAGAAAGTCTTATCACCTGTAACAGTAATGGTTGCTGATAGCTTCATTAAGTTTGGCAGTTGTGGATGTTAAACTTTTTTAGAATAAAAAGATTATTTTAGTGATCTAACATTGCATGATTTCAACATGCTGAGAATTAATCTTATAAAGTATCCTAAAATTTAATGATAATTGACTTAAAATGCTTTAGGGGAGAAAATATTGTTGATAAGGATAAAATGTGGTCATAAATAGGCTCATTAATAATTGGAAGAAATTTTCCTGTTCCCTTAAAAAGATGGAGTTTGTCATCCATGTGCTTTTAGACATGAAAAAGCCCCTTTGGGGCCCAGCCAGAGTATTTAACCCTTCATACCACAGACGCAGCTTGTATGGCCTTTGAATTTGCAGAAGTGTGATTTCCTGCTGTCTCCAGTTGGGTACTCTGTTGACTTTTTACTGTTAGGTATATCTTTCAAGTTTATATGATTTAACTATGTATATAGGACCCCACTGCAAATGGGTTGATTCAGCTGCAGATGTTCTTGGACAGGTTTTTATTTTAATACCTGTCCAAAAAGACTTTATGAAGAGAGCAAAGTAAAATTTTAGTTCAAATAATTGCCAACTTGAAATTTATTTGTAAATATTCGTTTGTTCCACTTACATGGGGCATTTTATACTAACAAGGCAGACATTTTTGTTATTTTCTGCTATGGGATATATGTTTATTTTGGATTAGGACAGTTTTTAACTTTGATTTAGAAGAAAGACTTTTAAGACTGAGGATGTAGTTCAGTGTAGAGCACTTGCCTAGTATGCCTGTGGCCTTGGGTTCATTCTCTAGCACGAAAAAAGAAAAAAGAACAACAGCGACATTTTTAAACTACCACTTCACTTACCACATAACTTGCATATTAAAGTCAGGCGTATTTTTCTTGGTGTTGGTGAAGCAGTGAAGAAGACAAAAAGCTCCTTTCAAGGAATTTTTCCATTCTACTAGGTAGTATAGGCAATATTCAAGTAAGCAGAGATATGAGATAATTTTAGATTGTAGTAAGTATAGTGAAGAAACCAAAATAGGTAATAGTGGTAGAGGGAGATTGGGAGTTGAGGATGGGGAAAGCCAGAGCTATTTTAATAGAAACATAACAAAGGAAGGTCTCCTTAGAATGTGACAGAAGGTTTTGGCCACTTGGGGAGTAATCTGGGAAATGTGGGGACAAATAATGAAGGTCAGACATGAAAAGGTCACAGAGGAGGCTGTGGACAGTGAATGGGTGATGACAGTCACTGGGTTGGGTATGTTGCTGTGCTCCATCATGTGGGGCCTTGGAGTTGAAGAGTGGTGTTTTTTTGGATTACAGAAGAAAGTCATCAGAGGAGTGGCATGAACTAGTTTATGCATTTGAAAGCCAACTCTGGCTGTGCATGAATGGATTGTGGGAGGGCAGAAGAGGAAGCAGAGAAACCACACGGGGACTCTTCTGCTATTTCAAGGGGTGGAGTTGATGGCTCTTTGGACTGGAGTGGGGATCTCTGGAGGTTATGAGGAGATGGATTTGGTATGGGCAAATCATAGCCCCAAGGCAGGAAGAGGGCTGGTTCTTCGCCTTTACCTAAATCCTGTGGTTTCTGAGAGTTGTGGAAGCTTTGAATTTCATTACATGTGGCAAGGAGAGCACGCAATGAAGTGATTTGTAGCACACACTTCTTACTACTCAGATTTCATGTTATTACAGCTAATGAGTTACAGTATATTCAGTTTGTTTTAAATATGACATTTTGCTATTGCAGGAAATGTTTTCATATTTGTCCAGTGAACTAAAGAAATTGTCAGAAGCCTACAGTGAAAGACTGCTGTGGACACCTCACAATCCCATATCGCTAGGTAATTTTTTCCTTATAAAAAGAAAATTAGTACTACTTATCCTTCCTTAGGAAGAAGTTGGTCTTCATAGAAAAATAACTCTTTTTGTAGTATTAATTTGTAAATTGAAAAAATTTAGCTTTTAGAAATGCTTTAATTATTTCTAAGATAAAATCTATCCACTGAATCAGGATCTATCTTAAGCATTATAGTGAATGTACATAAAGTCTTACTTCTAACCAAAATACCTTGGTCACTAGTAAGAACTCTATATAAATGATTAAAACTTTATCCAGGATTGGGGGTGTAGTTCAGTGGTGAAGCTCTTGCCTAGCATGCCAGAATTCCTGTTTTTGATCACCAGTACCACAGAATTAAATAAATAAGTAAAACTCTCTCCACTTAGCAATACCAGAAATTAAAGTTTTCTTTATGTTTTTAAAAATGTTAAGAGAAATCTATATTATTTATTGATTGATTGATTGATTGATTGATTGATTGATTGATTTTTGGCACCAGGGATTGAACCCAGAGGCACTTTACCACTGAGCTACATCCCTAGCCCTTTTTTTAAAAAATGTTTTTTGTAGTTGTAGGTGGATAGTGTGCCTTTTTTTTATTTGTTTATTTTTATGTGGTGCTGAGGATCGAACCCAGGGCCTCATACATGCTAGGCAAGCACTCTGCCACTGAACTATAGCCCCAACCCCCAAGCCCTTTTTTATATTTCATTTAGAGATAGGGTCTCACTAAGTTGCTGAGGGCCATTGCTGAGGCTGGCTTTGAACTCGAAATTCTCCTGCCTCAGCCTCCAGAGTCACTGGATTTACAGGCGTGCACCACTGTGCCTTGACTTAATTTGTTTGTATAAGGAAGAAATGATAATATAGACTTATGCATTTAACTAACAAACATATATATCATAATAGTATGAAAGTGAATAATTTGTAACTGAAACCTTTTAAAGAATAGGCTTCTGTGGTAAACAATTTGGGCACCAACATAATAAACCAATCCCTTGCTGGAAGGTAGAAGGTGGTCATAATATCAATCCTGCTGTGTGGTAGTCTTTCATCAGTTTTTCTCTGTTTCTAAAATTGAGATAATTATCCCTCACATGTAAAATTGTTAAAATTGATTGAGGTTATGTTTGTAGAGTATCTAGCATGGTAAGTCAACCTTCAGTAAATGGTAGCTGTAGTAGTGGTGGCATGTGCAGTTTACCCGCAAACTCAGAAGGATAATTTCCATTTCCATGAGAAGTTGATCTTACAGTCTTAAATGACTCAGCTATCTCCCATAGTCTCATTTTACATATTCTTAAAACTTGGTTGAATTTGAGGGCTGGGGAGATAGCTCAGTTGGTAGAGTGCTTGCCTTGCAAGCACAAGGCCCTGGGTTCAATCCCCAGCACCGCAAAAAAGAAAAAAAACTTGGTTGAATTTGAATAAACAGCTATACTGATCATGTCATTGTTCCATCTATTTAATTGGAAAAACTCACCTTTTGGGAGGGTGATATGGAAATTTTTTTCCTGGTCGTGAACATATTAATTTATGTAAAACTGTGTTTGTCTGATATTTAAACAAATCCCTGATGTAATTTATTAAGTGCATTAAAGTGATATTGTGCCACTTGACAATGAATAAAAAGTAATTTCTCTGTTTTTGAGTGATTTGTGTGTGTGCGTGTGCGCGCGCGCGTGCACTAGTAAGCTAGAGCTTACAGGGTTATTCTTTCCTTTTCAGCTGTGACACTTAAGACACTAGATGAACACCAAGACAAAGCTGTCACTCAACTTGGCTCGATGCTTTTTACCAGACAGGTTTCTGGAGCCAGGTTGGTGTAATGTAAAAGAAACTTATGTTATTTGGCTTTTCCAAGTTAACTCTGATAAAATACTTTTCTTCTACAGTAGCCCCCCAAATATGTGCTAAACTATGCCTGAGAATTCATTGTGGACTCAAAGAATGAAGAGAATCTGTAAAAATATTACTCACCTGTGGACTTTCTATGCTTGAAATAGTCCCAGAAAGATATGAATCTTGTTTAATAGATATATAGAAACAAAGTTTCATTCCTCTCTACAAATTTTTGTGTATTTCCTTTGTTAGTTGATTTTCATTGATACCATATGATATATGGTATTAGAAATAAGTCATTACTAAGTTCAGGTGAAATTTTGCTCAAGAAATCACTGTTTACCAAACTAAAAGGTTTATGGAATTCTTAACTAAGAACTTCCTTGGAAACATACTTTTTCCTCTAATATATACATATCATGATAATGAATCTCATTTAGTATGATATTTGATGAAGTCAGAGAAAAATGACTTGAAATGAAGTATATTGCTGTAAATGCTTTTCTTTACATACTTCTGTTATTTTATTTTGACTACCAGAGGGTAGAAATTTCACATCAAAGGACAGCTTGTTTGAAAGAAAAAAAATCTTAGATTAATTTAGCTCATACTTTGATAACCTCTTATCTATGTACAGTATAATTTTGACACTTCCAAAATGCTTTTCTTGACCTGACTTTCAGTATTGCCACTATTTATCTTTGTATTTAGGTTTATCTTAATTGACTTCTTAAAAAAAAAAAAAAAAAAAGTAAAAGATTAGAAATCTGCTTTTATCTAAGTATGCCTGTGAAATCAAGCTTAGCAAATGCCTGGGCCAGTGCAAATGTTGCACTTTGCTGATCTCTGCCCCATTGTCAGCAGTTATGTCCTTTCTTCTGGCTTCTTGCTTTCAAATCTTGCGTTGCATAGCACACTGATCAGATAGTTTGAATTCTAGTTTGTTGATATTTTGAGGTGACACACTACCATTAAAGTGGTTTGACTTAGTGTCTATATAGGAATTCAGATTCCAGGTTTGGCACAAAAACAACTTTCTTTTTACTACTTTGAAGAGGTAAAAATGTTTAGAGGTTCCTAGAGCTTGTTGTTCTTTTATAGATGTTAAATAAATAGCAATCATCAGGCAGGACCTTTTAATGTAAAATAGAAGTGTATTGTATAATTTCATTTTAAGGCTGACAATCTGCATATGCCATGATTTATGGCTGTTTTTAAGTCTCTTAATAGATAAACGGCTTAGTAAGACAGATATCTTTTGTTTATGGGTGACATTCTGTTAACATCACCAGACATATTAAATTGATAGATCTTCTCCCTTTCAGGGTTGTACCTCTGGGGTCTGTGCAAACTGTGAGCGGCTACACTTTCAGAGGCTTTATGTCCCATACAAACAGTTACCCTTGTGCTTACCTCAATGCTGCAGCAGCCATTGGGATGAAGATGCAGGATGTGGACTTGTTCATAAAGAGACTTGACAAGTGTTTAAAGACAATAAGGAAAGAAGGAAACAAAGACAGTGATGTGTCTGTTGTTGACAATTATGACAAAACTAAAGATGCAGATACTGAAGAAATGGCTTTAAAACTAGATCACGTACATCTTGATACATATCAGGATACTTCTTCATGATGTGGGAAGTGTTTCTTTTTGATAATTTGAAAGAAACAGTGTGGCTACAGTACAAACATGCAGTTTAAAGAAAAGAACTGAAATTTTTGAATTGAGAATTTTATAGAGAATATTCACTTGAGGAATAGACTGTGATCTGAGTTAGCTCTTGATGGTTGCTATGTTTTTTATTTTAGATTGCCTCAATCTTTTAGATCCTTAATAGGTTAACATATACAATTAGCATTTTTCTAATTGTTACAATATTTGTCAATTAAACATCATGATTCAGATAATTCTTATAAATATAATGACTGTAAAATTACCTCTAATTCTCTTTGAAATGTAGAGTGCTTCTTCCTAACCATTGTCCAGTATTCATAAATCACTTATGTTTCTGATCACACAGAATCTAGAAAGATCTGTAATGCTGTTAATTACTGAATGCTTCCTCAGTTGTCTCAGTATGTTTGTAAATGAGACATTCTCACAGGAAGCAGAGTCAAGGCACAAACTTCCCTTTAGACATTCTTAGAGCAGTGGTTCTCAACTGGGGATGATTTGCTTGCATCTAAGCAATATTTAGGGACATTTTTGGTTGTCATAGCTGGTGGGATATTATTGACACTTGGTGGGGAGAGGCCATGGGTGCTGCTCAGTATCCTATAATGCACAAATTCCTGGAGCAGAATTAACCAACCCAAAATGTCAGCAATGCTGAGGTTGAGAAACATTGCTCTGAAATAAATGAAATCCTCAAGTACAGAGAAGTTTTACCTAATAGCTGTGCAGTAGTTAATAGTCATGTGCTGCATAATGGCATTTCTGTCAGCAAGGGACTGCATGTCAGATAGTAGTTCCATAAGATTATATTACCTGGGGACTTCATATCCATTTTGGTTTGTTTTTGCCTTTTTTTTTTTTTTGGGTGGTGGTACTGAGAATTGAGCCTGGAGGTACTCTGCCACTGGGCTACATCCCTGGCCCTTTTCATTTTAAATTTTGAAATAGGAGCTCACTAAGCGGTTGGAGCTGGCCTTGAACTTGTGATCCCCTGCCTCAGCCTCCTGAGTCACTGGGATTGCAGAGTGTTCCATGAAGCCCAGCGCCATCTTGGTTTGTATAACTATGTACTTTGATGTTCACTTAACAGCTCCATTAATGATGTATATCTCAAACCATGTCTCCATCATTAAGCAACACATGACTGTCCTCCAAGAAGCTAGCTGTAGAAATGTTTTCAACTGTAGAACCTTAAGTTCTAGGGTATCGAGTTCTAAACATGTCATTATGAATTGTTCTGTATGGCCCTTGTACATTTTCCCATTTGGGCAAGTGGAAGTTTTATTCCACTTGCTGTTTTTGCTTTAAGCAACCTTGTACATTGATTGGTTTGCTCAGTTTTGTTCTCAGCCACCATCAAGATTGGCTAACCAAGGGTATTTTAATATATTTTTGCTAGGGTGAAAACTAAAAATTATGTTGTATGAGAAATGGATGTATTACTCTTTCTCTGCCCATATGCTTATTTTCTGAGTCTGAAATCCCAGGTTTATTGACTCTTAGTAATGATTTTTGTTAATTTTAAGATTTTAAGAAATTGACTGATGTCCCCTAGCCTAAGGAGTTGGTGAAGCCTCTGAATACACCACCTTGCTGAGGTCATGTTGCCCAAAACCTGCTCTGTGCAGCATTTTTCAATCTGAGAGATGCTCATGTGGGAGAAAGGTCCCAAGGACAGTTAATTTGGGAAACACCTTTGCAGACCTGCTCATTGCATTATTGAAAGCTCTAGAAAACTCCTTTAGTAAAGATTAATTTGGTTCAACTATGTCCTGATCCAAGGAGAACCCTATTTTTGAAGTGAAATACTACTTATTAACATCCTCTTGAACATACTTTAAAACTATAGTAGGGGACGTGTGTTGACTTATTTTTCTTGTTTTGGTGGTGACAGCTGTAAAGAAAGTTTCCTGGTATATTGGTGACATGTGCATTATCTTAGACGATTTCAGACTTGAACTCAGCAGAGACCACCCCCTTTAACATCTAAGTCAGAAGGCTTCAGACGCTGGCTTGACAGATTGAGTCAGGGCTGGGTTAAGGTGAAGTACTTATTTTGTATAATATTAGAAAGCTTATTTTTAAATGTATTAAATTTGGGGACTTCAAACATTTTAACTACAGGAACTTATTTCAAAGGAGTGAATACTGGGTCACAAAGTTATATAAAGTTTTCTGTGTGAATATGGGACTAAATTGTAGAACCAGCAAAGAAGAACCAGGCACAAATGAGCCCCCAGAGTACGTGAAGGGCCCAAGGGATGCTGCAGATGTAGGTGCCGGTGGAGCAGCGCACCCTCGTAGAGCGTGTGGTCTGTACTGTGTGGTTGTCATTCAGCTTAAGGCGGCCAGTCGAGAGACCAGCACGCCTCCCCTCATCTGCAGCGTATCAGCAGTTCTTGGGCTTCAGCTGCTGAAGAGATAATAATGCTAATTGAAGATAAATTACATGAACCCACGTGAGATGATAGATATGGTATAGCATTTTTTCCTGATGCATAATATCAGCTGCAGTTTTTATTAATGCCCCCCCTTTTGTTAGTGTTTTTGAAATTCCAGGTCTAGTCCTTCAGACTTCATGTGGACCCTGAGGTCATAGACTCACATAGTTTTTTTTTTTTTTTTTTTTTTTTTTTGCGGTGCTGGGGATTGAACCCAGGGCCTTGTGCTTGCGAGGCAGGCACTCTACCAACTGAGCCACATCCCCAGCCCCATCATGTAGTTTTTGAAGGGATTTCATTTGCTGCTTCAGCGTCAGGCTTCCTTGCCCCCACCCCAGGGTCATCCTCCTGCACTCTCCCATTTCCACATGAGTATTAAAAAGTGTGTACATAAGACTACTTACTATAAATTGCTAGTACTGATTGGTCAACCTCATAATTTGGTTATCCCTCAGCTGTAGCAGGGACAATGGAGGAGACTTTTTCTGTCCCCTGAGATGACCTGTCTTTGTGATCCCTTATTAACAAGGCCATCAGATTAGAATTTTGGAGTTGGGCTTTTAAAGTCACTGGGCTGCCCAGAAAAGAAAATGGAATAACAAACTCTTTGTTTTTGTCACTTAGAGAGCAGGGAGAGGGGTTTAAATCACACTCTGGCTCTTGGTCCTCTGCTGATGAGTTCTTTCTGTAAGGGAATGATATGTGATTCGAGCCTCGGGAACCCTGGATTCGGCTACACAGCTTCCTATTTAGCTTTTTGTGTTAGTTGGATTAAGTTGCAGAATATGAATTATGGAATGCAGTTCTGTTCAGCCAGTAGGCACTTGATGAACAGAATGGTAAATATAAATTAAATTCTAATTCATGTAATTCTGCAGTGGTTCCGTTTATTTAACTACCCATAATAAGAAGTGTCATTGAGACCTGAGCTACAGATATGCATTTATTTTTAGACTATGCTTGTGGTTTCCTTAGATTTTAGTAAAACTTAAACTAAACAAAGGTGTTTTGGTTGCTGTTGTTTTTCTGGTGGTGTTGCTTTGATGATGAATTAGTAGCTCATTCTGAGAGTTAAATTCTTGTGTCCCTTCATAATCAACAATTGAAAACATTAGCAACCAAAAATTGATGAATCTCTTATTATACTCAGAAATTTTGGGGACACACACATTTTGCCACACATAAAAACTGGGTTTACTTTTCCCACTAAGTTACGATTTCTGCCAAGCTCTCACGTGGTTTTGTTGTTTTACATACATGAGCCTGAAGTTATTTTGCAATTTTAGAAAAATCTAGTTTTGAATACATTAGAAATTATTTCACACCTCTGAATAATTTGAAAAGAGTTGATTGAATGTGCTATTAACAGTTTTTTAAAGTTCCTGTAGGCAGTTTTTCCGTCTGTCACATTGCTTTTGTTCTGTGACTCCAGTGGCCAGTCTTAGTCCATGGGTCTGATGTACCCACTGTGTCCTTTTGTGCCTTGCTTTTTTACTTTTATTCTGTCCATTATGATATGTACAGCCTAAGAGAATGAGTTTAAGGCTAATGAATATGTCTTTGTAATTTTCCATCTAATATTCTACATTTCAAACTGAGGCCTTAGGCAAAACCTGGAAATGTTTATACTGTTTTATCAGCAATGTGAACATGGGTTTTTGGAGAAATGTGAAGAAAAGTGATATTTAACTGTATAAGGGGCAGTTTTAGCCATGAGAATGTGAAGCTGATGTCAGCCTGCTAACCTGTATGTCTTATCAAAGGGAAAAAAATGTTTCCAGGAATATTTTTGGTGTAGACTGTTTAAATATAAAATTGAATTGTATAATTTATGACATGATATTAATTTTTAATAAATCACTGATAGTGCCTCCTATTATTCTACCTAGTCATTATTACAGATAAAGTATAAAGGTACAAATAACTGACACTAAATTACTTGCCCATTTTTTGATTTTGTCAGCAGTATGAACTTGCCCAGAAATCAACAAGAAAAGTCAGACCTGTAATGATTCATGGTTGGGATCTGAATTATTGCTATGATGATTGGTACCAAGGTTTGAACCCAAGGGTGCTTAACCACTGAAGCACATTCCTATTTTTTATTTTTCTTCAAAGACAGGGTCTCCCTAATTTGCTTTAGGGCTTCACTTAAGTTGCTGAGGCTGGCCTTGAACTTGTGATCCTCCTGCCTCAGCCTCCTGAGTTGCTGAGATTACAGGCATTTGCCACCACACCTGGCTCGAATTACTTTTTTACAAGGAAGGAGACAATATTCTAGTAACCATTTTGCAAAGGGCTGTAGAAAATTGGACACTTAATAGTATTTAACCTTTTCTAAAAGAAACACTTTTATTTGAAAATAAGATAGATTAACTAGTGTCACTTCTTCAAATTTCATTTTTAACTTGTGCTTTTTGAATTATATAGTTGGTGTCTTCAGGAGTTACATCTTTGTACGGTACCTACAATCTCATTCTTATCCTTAATATGTGAAATGGACTCAACCTTATAGGATTGAGAATTAAAGGGAATGATGTGAAGTGATTAACTCAGTGTCTGAAACGGCACTTGTTGACTGCTGCGATCTTCTGTGTAAAGCTGTACTGTAGTAAATAGTGTTAAATCTAAATTAAAATGTGTTCTCTATCATCTGTTTATTCCATAGAACTGTTTTTGAGGGAAGTCATCAGTGAATGGAAATAAATTTTAAACATTTGCAGTTGACTTTTTTTTTTTTTTTTTTTTTTTTACTTTTAGGGTTTTCCTACTTTTTTTTATGAGTTTCCTTTGGTTTTTCATTTAAATTTGAGGATGAACACACACACACACCACATTTAAAGCACATTAACTGTGCACTTTTATGTACCTGAAACTTCAGATCTTAACCTAAGAGATGTACAGAACAAGTTCATGTCACAGTGACGCCACAGGGATGATGATATCTGATAGCAAAGTTCTTGGTGTAGCCAGTAGACTGCAAGCACAGCAGTTGTTGGTATATTTAGCCCTGTTCTTTCGGGACTTAGGTAGAACAGCTGGTCATGGCTCTAAATTTCTACCTGGAGCATATCTTTGTTCCTGATCCCCATATTGTATGCAGCCACCTAATCACCGTACTTGGATGTCGGACAGACCTGCCAGACGATTCCTCAATCCCACACTCCTAAATGTGTTCGCCCATAGCCTTCCCACCTCAGCTGTTCACTCCTGTTCTTTCTATTGCTTAGGCCCCTGGGAATCATCCTTGCCTCCACATCTAATCAGGAACTCATGTTGTATCTGCCTTGAAATTTGACCCAGGATCAAGCCCTTTCTCCTGCCTGTAACCAGCCAGCTCTAAACTACCGAGGTTTCTTGTTTGTATTGTTATAGCACCTTCTTCCTACTCTCCCCAAAAAGGTCTCCCTGCTTCTACCCAGGCCCCTGGCAGTCTGTTCTCAGTGCAACTGCCAGAGGGACCCTTTGAAATCGATCCGGTCACTTATCTGCTCAAACTCTTGCTATGAATTCCCTGTACCACTCGAGTACGAGCCACAGCCCTTGCTATGTCCCCAAAGGCTCTCTGCATCACCTCTACCCAGCCCCTCATCCTGATGACCTGTGTCTTCCTACAGTCACCCTCGCCCCTCCTCTCCAGCCACACTGGCCATCTTGTTTTCAGCTCCAGACCCACCTCAGCACTGGCTGTTCTCTCCGCCTCAGAATGTCTCTTAACCCAGATGCCTGGCTATCTCACTTCCTTTGTGGTTTTTATTAAACTTTCTCGTTTTCAGTGACTACCCTTTTTAATCCTGTAGCTGTCTCCCTGACCTTAACACTGTTTTAAAAGTCAGCTTTTTCACTACTGTGACTTAAAGACCCCACCAGAACAACTGCAGTGGAGGAAGAGTTTATTGAGGGCTCACAGTTTCAGAGGTCTCAGTCCATAGACAGTTGACTCCATTCCTCAGGGCTCAAGGTGAGGCTAAAGAGCGTGGCAGAGGGAGGAAGCTCACGTGATGATCAGGAAGCAGGGAGAGAGAGATCCACTCTCTGGAAATATATACCCATAGCCACGCCCCCAGTGAACCACTTCCTCCCGCTTCCCCCCACCTGCCTCCAGTTATCACTCACACCATCAGGAATCGAATCGCCGATTAGGTTATGTTATAGCCCAATAATCATTTCTCCTCCAAACCTTGCATTGCTTTGGGAGTTTTTGGGGGATACCTCACATCCAAACCATAACACTGTCTTAAAATTGATGGTGAAGACTCAGTTTTAGTATTCCTATTTAAATGCAGATTGAAATTGAGTAGGTCTGGGGTGGGGCCAGCATTTCTAGCAGATTCCTAAGTGACAACTGTACTATTTATTGGCCTCATGGACCACACTTGGGAGCAGAGGTCCATCATACTACGCAATTCACGTATGCATTATGTCACCTGGTGTGCCCCCCGCTCCCACTAGACCAGAAGATCCACTAAAGCAGGGTCCTTTCACCCATGTATCCCTAGCACCTAAACTGTACACGTCACATGACATTCTCACATACTGGTACGAATGATTCAGTAGGTATTATTAAATATTGATATAATGAGGTATGAAATCCCATCATGTCTAATTGAAACTATTCAGTAATTTTCCATCTCTCTCCAAAAATTTTACTTGAGGTGGCAGACAGGTAGTACTCAGGTCTCCCTGCAAGCAGAGATTTGCTCCCCAGCTTCAAGGAGCAGCTCTGCTGTCACCCTCCTGTCAGAGCCAAAGTCATGTTCTTTGGCCAGTTTCTGAGCCAGGCCATGGCGTAGATGTCACCCAGTGCAGTGTCCTCTAACAGGCTGTCTGCTTGGGAGCTCCCTGCTGGGCTGGCAGATTCTCTGTCAACCCTGATCAAGGCTGACCCCGCCCCCACCCAGCTTCTCTTTTCTCTGACAGGTGTTGGTCCCCAATAAACCTTTTGCTTCCTTTGCCTCTCATCTGGTTCCCAGAGGATCCGAGGCCCAAAGGCCCCTGCCTACCTTTCTACTCAGGTTCTCTCCTTCCTCCCTTGCTTTAAGCAAACCTGCCAAACCCCGTGTGCACCACTGGCCCTGTTCAAACAGTAATCTACAGCGTAGCTCAGCAGCTTCCTGCGTCTCTCCTCTGCTGGCCGGCACAGATCTCGAGTTTCTGTCTAGCCTTTTTAAGCTATTTCCTGATTTAAAATACAAATTACTGCTTTGAAATACGGATCCAGACTGAACGCTTTGGCACACCTTTGATAAGTGTTCCACGGACGCTGAGAGAAGTCAATCATGCAATGACAAACTTCAGGAAGTTTCCTTCAAAGCCACAGAGTGACAGCAAAGTGGGAGGCCAGACTTCAACCCTGGCTCTGCCATGCAGTGACTATGCACAGGTTTCTTTTGACTGATCTATAAAATGAGGATAGTGAAACCTCAGAGGGACGAAATAAATATCAAATGAAATTGTACACGTACTTAGCAAGGAGTCAGACATGTAGCAAGCGGTGTGACCATAGCTGTTATTAAATGGTAGTTAACTACAAGCAAGAAAAAGGAAAAGATCTTTACTGAAATAGCACCAGAAGTAGCCCTTATAGACGTAGATGTGTTTGTTAACCTGTGTTTTATTAAGACAAATTTGTCCTAATTTTAAAAGACAATTGAGCCGGGGGACTCTCTTCAGAGCTTTTGGCCCATGTGGCCCTTTTCAAAGGAGGCCTCCTCCCTCCTCTCAGCTCTGCCATGCTGGGATTCCCTTCCCGTCTCTTCACTTCTTCTGTTAAAATACAGATGCTGCAGGAACTAGAAACTGCTCTTTATCCCTGTCAGTTAGTGACTTCTTAGTTTGGGTGAGTTTATCAGCTGTTATCCCAAGAATGGAATTAAGAAATAAAAAAAAAAAAAACAACTAAAAATCTTTGTATCATAGGTACTTTCAAACATGTGTCCCTGCCCCATAGGAGGACACCTCGTGTCCCTCAAGCACCCCACTGGCCACTCCTCCCCTATCAGATGTCAAAGCCCATCTCAAACATCAGTTCTGGGTGAGGGTCACACCTTACTATGTACCTCCAAAATAAAGGACTCTTTTTTTTTTTTTTTTTAGTCACAGTAACATTACCTCACCTAAAAATGTTGGTAATGATGTCTTGCCCCTTACATCATTGAAATACGGGGTCGGGACTCATTCACTACCTTCCCTTTACTCTTGAGTTGGGATCCAAATGAGGTCACCTCTGGGTAGATTTCCGTGGGAAAGGGTGAGAGTCGAGGACGGAGTGTTGGAGCCAGGGAGATGGCGGACGTACAGAGGGGAGGTTTCAAGTGCTTGAGGCCCTGTTGTTCTGAAGCCGGATCTGAGGTGGAACTGGGTTTGTCACTGCTGGCGGTGGGGTCAGCACGAACCGCACGCAGGCTCTGCCGCAGAGGAATGTGGTGCAGTGCCTCTTGGCGGCTGTGTCCTCTGGGGTTGCCACAGACCCCAGAAGCTCACCACCAGCTTCTTTCTGAGTACTCATCTCATGACTGAGAAGAATGAAACCCACAGACGAGGATGAGTGAGCTTAAGAGCAGGGTTCACTCAGGAGTGAGTGAAAACAGAGATCCCACAGGTGAAAGAGGACCGGGCAGCAGCCGCCCTCTTAGGATGCTAGTCTGGAGGTTTATGTGGCCCTTGGCTCGACGCTCTTGGTCCCCGCTTGTGCTCATTGGGTGTGGAAGGGCGTAGGCTCCTGGCTAGCCCTGCCATCCCGCTTGATCTGCTGCGCTCTGCTTCCTCCGTAGCTGCCCTGCAATCCCAGCTTCCAGGAGGCTGAGGTTCCCGCTGCTGGGCTGCGATTTTTGGGCTGGGCAGCCCAGCAGCCAGGGAGCCGTGTCATCTCCCCCTCGGATGAAGTGCCCCTAACTACCGCTAGGTGAAAGGGGCGATGACCACTCTGGCAACTTCAAATTGAGAAGGGGCGTTGGCTGGGTGGCACTCGGGGTCCTTCTGCAGAGGTCTGTTTGAGGGAGTTTGGTTTTGGATTCTACCTGTAAGGCCATGTAGCTCGGGCATCTTCCACAGCAGGGCAGTCCAGAAGTCCGTGTTGGTGATGCTCGGCAGCTGGGGAAACACGTCAGTCCTAGCAGCTTTCCCTGGGGCTAGTCCCCCGGGCTGGTGGGGACTGGCCTACCCACAACAGCTCCCAGAGAGCTTCCAGCACGCTGAGGAATTGCAATTTGGCTCCAGCTTTCTCTGGTTCTGATGAGACAAGGACTTGAGTCCACGCATACGTGTTAGTTCAATTTCAATGCCCAGTTCTCTAATGTGAGGTTTTAAGTCAGACTCCCGAGTAAGACTAGGCCTCTGCAGCAAGATGGGGTCATTGTCCTGGCTACACAGAGGTCACCTTGACTCTAGAGTGGATGGAAGGTGCATGGAGCTAGGGCGAACTCCAGCCGCTGGGCTTAATGAGCCGTGGAAGGCACAGCGCCATCTCAACTCAGTCTTCCTTGGGAAAGGGCGGCCACAGGTGCCCAGGAGAGCTCTGAGCTGCCGAGCGGGGCGCCCCTGGGGGACGATTCTGCCCGATGTGCCTCGGGAATCACATTAGAGAGACAAAGGTTTTTAGGAGGGGCTTGGAGGACGTGGCCAGATAAAAAAACAGAACAGTGATTTTTACACTCTTCCCTCCAAAAATCTTGGTTACGCTAAAGGGGTCCTTTGTGCCCAAATGGCAGGAGGTATAGATAGAAAGCTATGAGAAGAAAATCAAGGTCAACCTGTCCTTGGAGTAGTTCACCTGGACCTGTGAGCCCCAAGGGTGCCTGGGAAGGCATCGGGCTGCTCAGATCCCCACCTCAACCCTTTACGTGAGAGCAGAGTCCTCCCTCGGTGCAGAGCTGCTGAAGGCCCAGCCGAGGCAGCTCTGAGGCCAGCGCCAGCCATGGGCCCAGGGCAGGGGCAGGAACAGGTCTGAAGGAGGTGGAGAAACCCTTTGCAAGGTAAAAACTTGGCCCAGAACATTCCTGCAGCTTCTGGATAGACCATCTCCCCGCCCCAAGAGGTTCTGTTTCTTTTGCTCCTTGTTTCCGGTATCTGCTCTCTACCTCCAGTTGATGGATGGACATGCTAGTCACCATTGCCAGGGACTCAGACCTTCCCCGGGTGGGATGGGGTGAGGTAGGGCAGGCAGGAGTCTTTTGAACAGTGACCCCTGCAACTTCCTGAAGGCTGGTAAAAATGCTCGGCAGTTTTCATCTACTAATTAAAAGCAAATAGGCATTTTAACGTTAGGAAATTCAGCATTTTTTTGGGGGGGGGGTTGCATTTATGATCATAGTCTGTTTTCTATTTATTCTCATCTATTTGCAATAAATGTGTTTTGGGGCCAACTTGGTTTATGCTGTTCCCCAGGAAAAAAAATAAATGGAAATAGAAACACAGTCTCCAACCAACCAAACTGCTCCTCCAGCCATCCCCACGGAGCCCAGAGCTTCCTAGGCATGAAATTGACTGACGCACATAGGCAGCAGGTGCGGGGCCACATGCCACTTGCCGCCTTTTTTTTAGTGTGTGTTTATAATCAGTAAATGGCTGTGGATGTTTAAATGGTTCCCTAATACTGATGGAGAGCGGATGCCGTTATAACTTGAACTTGTATTGCCACGCAGATGGTGGAAATAAACATCCAATTCTGCACACAGTTTTGTTTGTCTCACTTTTAAAAGATCAGCTGAGTGTCAGGCATCCGTGGTGCCAGCAGGGGAGAGGGGGCAGGGAGAGCTGCTCTTGCTTCCAGATTGGCTTTCCTGCTGGGAGCTGAGGATGGCAGGACCGGAGAGGGTCACGGTAGCAGCAGACCCCACTCCAGAGTCCCAGGCAGCCCCTCCAGAACCCCTCTCACAATCAAAATGTGTCTCTATCCCACAGTTCTCTGGATTTGCTGCCCCCCCCCTCCCCCCCGCCATCAACTGCAAAGCCGTCCCAACCCAGCCACCCCTGGAACTGGCTGAGCCCTTGCCTCTAACACCGGGTCTGGCGTCTGTTCAGCATGGTGACAATACCAAATTCAATTTTACCTGCCCAGCCTCCTCTGCTGTCCCTCTGATGGCCACCTTCCTGGGGTCTGTTGCTTTACCACCTTTTGTGGGACCTTAGCACATATTGTTTTGAACAATCATCAATTAATTTGTTTACACTACTGAAATAACCAGTAAAGTTAAAGTGAACCCAGTCCAGAAATATTTGCTTTGCTAGGTTTGAAATACTAGAAATGTCTCTGAATCACACAGTGCATCTGTGTGGAAGTCTTCCCGGTCACACACGCTTTCAAATGCAGTATCTTGCTCTCTTTCTCAGACGGTCTTTGGAACCAGGCAGGGTGTGGTGAACATACTTATTTTCAACCAAGCCCCAGAGGATCTTGGTGATGGATACGGCTTGCTTGGCATCACTCCAAGAGCAGGGTCTGTGTTTAGTTCACATTCACTTTCAGTTGCTATAACAGAATGCCTGAGACTAGATAATTTATAAGGAAAAATTGGGCTTATGGTCCTGGAGGCTGAGAGGTCCAAGAGGCAGCATCTGCTGAGGGCTCTTGCTGCTTTAACTCATGGCAAAGCAGAGGGGAAATGAGGGCTTGCACAAGAGACAAAATATGGGGGGCAGCCTTGCCTTATAACGTGGATCTTGCACATTCGAACCACAGAAGGAAACCCTGGGCTTGAGGCTTGACACTAGCGGGGTGCTTTCCTGGAAAGACGAAACCAGTGGTTAAGATGGGGTCCTTCAGAGCAGAGCAGGGCTTGTTGGCCATCTTTTTCCCTTAAAGGACCAGGCAGCAGATTTCAGGCTCACTGGCCACACTATCCGTGCAGATCTGCAAATACCAGAAAGCAGCCACAAACTGTAAATGAATGGGCACGGTGTGTTCCAATAAAACTTTATTTATGGACGTGGAAATTTGAATTTCATATAGTTTTCAGAAATGCTCTTTTTTTGCTTTACTTTTTTCAATCATTCAAAAGTGTAAAATCTATTCTCAGTGCCTGGGCCCTACAGATGGGCGGCTGGCTGGATCTGGAGCGCGCCTCCCCGGCCTTCCTTTAGAGCCGGTTCCGCCAGCTGCAGAGCGTGTCATCTGATGGCTCCCTGGGTAAGCCACCCTGTCAGCAGTGGAAACCACGGGCAGTGGGGTGGCTGTCACATAGTAGCCTCAGGCGATGGGAGGGGTGGTGATTAGGTGATGCTCAGTCTCCAGGAATTATGGGTTCTTCCAACACCTACCGCTGGGGCTTCGGGTCCCTTTATCACCACCTCAGTCTCGGGCACCCGGTGCTAAAGAAAAGGCGATGGAGAACATCCACACGTGCCCCCAGGGCGGAAAGAGGCTTCTTCTTTTTTTTTTTTAAATCGAAGATAAGTCTTTAAAAATAATTCATGATGAACTAGAGAGGTCCCAACTAAAAAGCAGCAAGCCCAACGCGGACCTGCCGACCCAAAGCTGGGCAATGGGTTTCTTGTCCTGGCCTCAGCTTCCTGGGCTGGGGGCGAGGACTCGGGGCTCTAACCCGGGGGCGGGGGGCGAGCCACAGAGCCAGAGGCTGACCTGGGGCTGCCGCGCCTTCGGCTTTGGGGGCGCCTTTTTCTGGATGCTCTTTCCCTCTCGCGCTCCCCATAAGGAGTTGTCGGGGCTTCGCCATAGACGCGGCCCTTGGGCAAGAACCTCTCCACTCCCTTCTGTGAAATGGGGATGACGGCCGTGACCTCCACAGCTCAGGATGGGGGAGATGGGACGGGTCGCGGGTGCCAGGGGTCCAGAGGGCTGGGCCGGGGCGGAGCACGCGTCCCCAGCAGCAGAAGGGCTCAGGGCTCTGTTCCCATCCGTAGCAGCCTCGCTGGGCCTCTGACAGCCCCCTGCGGCCTTGGCCTTGACCTTGGTCTTGGCGTTGATGGTGCGGAATCACCTAACAGCGGCGTTCGCACCTCTCATTCCTGAGGACTAAGACGGTGAACCGGGAAACCCGCTCCCAGCACCGGAGGACTCAGTCCCGCGCCGGCTCAAGGTCGGGGGCTCACACAGGCGCAGGGGAGCCTGGCTGGGGAGGTGGCGCTGCAGAGCTGGAGCCGGGGGTCCCCAGGGTACCCACTCAGCACGGAGCTGGCCAGGACTCCAGGCCGGCTGGCCGTGCTCTGCGTGCAGAAGCAGAACCTTGTGACTTGGCTCCTGTTCCTGGAACCGCTCCCCAACCCCCTCAAGAGTCGACCCTCACGCGGGAGGATGCAGGGCCGGAGGAGGACAGGGCTCTCAGGACCCCGAGGCCCCGTGGGACTCTCCCTCCCGCCTGGCCTGGAGCTCCTCATTCGGCAGCTGGAATCTTTGCCCCTGCCCAGAGCATGCGGGCGCCCCACTGCCCACCGCGGCGGGGTCGCTGCTGGTGTCCGGCCAGGGTGGACAGCGAGGAGCCTCGGCAGCCCAGCCGTGCAGTCCTGGGTGCTGAGTAAGTACTGGGACCCGGAGGTTCCGTGCTGTTCCGCTCCAGGGGAGCCAAGTGCCTGCTGGTCATCCGCCGGGCCGAGGCTGCTCTCTCTGGCAGTGACTCCGGGCCTGGCCCGTGGGCAGAGGGGTCACCAAGGAGGCAAAGGGCTGCTCCTGCTGGCCCCACCCCCTCTCCTGAGCCACTCAACCAAGCAGCGGTCACAGCCCACTGAAGCAAAGCTGGCCCAAACAGCAGATCAACTGTAACCTGCAGTGGGCCCCCCAGGGCATGGTGGGAAGGACCGAGTCTGACCAGGAGGTACTGAGCTTGGCCAAAGGACTGCTAGTGTCTTCTCAATATCCTCCTCTCTCCCTTAGAACACCAATTTTAACTGGAAATAATGCCACCCTTCCAATGGATTCAAGCATAACCATGTGATCAGGTCAGGCCAATGAGATGTAAGCTGAATTATTGAATAGAACTGTGGGAAAGTTTTTTTTTTTTTTTTTTTTTTTTTTTAATGAAGTGTTCCTAACAGGGAATTCATATGTGGTGGCTGGAGCTCAAGCAACCATCTTGGACCATGAAGTGGGCACACAAAGTCTGGTGGGGAAGCGAGGTGGAAGTAGCTTGGGGCCCTGATGATGGATGAAAGCTGCATATAACTCTCCCTGGGTTGCACAGCTCCAGACATTGTCCAGGAGAGGCAGATAAACTGCTGTCTTTTATCCATTGTTTTGAGTTTATTTGATCCAAAGGATTCAAGTCTCATTCAAGGGGTGACAAGACAGTCACAAAAATGGGAGTGTGGCCCCCGCCCCTGGACCTCACATTAGCAGAGTGAGGAACAACTGGTAGCACGAAGCAAAGACAGGTCACATTCGAGAGCCGTGGCCCTAAGACTGTCTCATGCAGTGACTGATTTAATGTTCATGTCAATGCTGTGACCATTGTCGTCCCCCTATTGCAGATGGGGAAACGGAGGCATGGCGGGTCCAGCCGCCTGCAGGAGGACAGAGCGCGAGTGGGCGGAGTGGTGTGTCTCCCAGCCCCTGGCCTCCAGGGCCCAGCCTCCCAGCCCTGCACAGCAGACCTGCAGCCTACAGCAAGCAAGCACTCGGAGGGACTGCCACCCGACAGCACAGCCCTCCGTCCCCAGACAGTGGTTCTCCTCCCATGTGACCTTGCCAGTGGGTGACGCTGGGCAGGAGCTTCCTATGTGGTGGCTGTCCTCTGAGAGTGCGCAGCCCATAGACACGATGGCTGGAGCTCAAGCAACCTACCTTGGACCATGAAGACTCCAGAGACACACCAGGAGCCAACACCATGGCACAGATAACAGGGAACAGGTGCCATCCATCTGTCCAGACCTAATCGTTTGAATTCTGGGATCTGGGAAGCTCAGGAGGCTGGTACTGCCCTGGGCATCATACCAGTCATCAGAGCTGGCCAGGTCCCCTCCCTGTCTCTGAGGACCCTATAGTTGCCAACATTGTGCCTGCCGACTTGGGAAGAGTGGAGGAGGGGGCCAAGTGTGAGTCCCCAAGGCATAGGGTGTCTGTGCTGAGGTCAGCTCTGCACATCCAGCAGCCCCAGGGAGGCAGGAGCTTCAGCATGGACCTCTAGGAAGGGAGGCCTTTCAGATCAACTTACCTTTCCAGGCATCGCTAACTTCAGTCTCTGCAGGGACCCAGGAGCAGTGGAACTGCCTGAGGTTTGGGGCATGGAGGGCAGCGGGCAGAGCCTGCGCCAGGCGGCGAGGTCTCCCCGGTCCCCTACCCCACCACACCACTCACGAGTCGGAAGGCACGGCCCCAAGGCCGGTGGGTGCCTTGTTCAGGGCACAGCGAACGGGAGCACTGGGCGTGTGCCAGGGCCCGGGCGGGCCAGGCGGTGTCGCCTGGTACCTGGGGAAGTTGGGCAGCCACCCTGCAGTACAACCCTGGCGAACAGCAGGCAGGGGCCACGCCAGGCCCGCGGGCTCTGGTCCTGGCCTCTCCTCCCGATGAGCCCTGGGCTCGGATCAGCTGCGAGGGCCGAGAAGCCACCCGCCGGCGCCCCCCACACCCAGGCCCTGGCAGCCCCTACGGCGGGCCCTGCGCGGGAAGGAGACCCCACGACCGAGGCGCGGCGAGCGGCCGGGCGCTGAAGGCAGCTCTGGGCTTGGACGGAGCGTCCGGCCTCGACGCCTCCAGCTGCTTTGAACTGAGGGCAAAGCGCTTCCCTCGTCGACAGACGGTTTATCCTTAGTGGCTTCTTGGGGACCTCGGCCCCACACTCACCCTAGCTGGCCCGGCCTGTCCCCTGACGAGGAAGGAGAGAGGGCAGAGAGCCGCCTCCCTGAGGCCCGGAGCAGCCCCCGACCCCCGACCCGCCAACCCGCTCCACCCGGCTCCGTCCAGCCTCCGCGGGTCCCATTTGCGCGACTGGCCATGTGTTTCCGCTGCGGGAACGACGGCCTGGCCCGGGGTGCGCCCCGCAGCCCCTTCCTCAGAACCCTAAAATCCAGAAGGTGGGGAACTTGCGACCCCGAGGGCCAGGGACGCGCGGGCCTCGCCTGGGTCCCCGCTGGCCGGCCCCTTTCCGAGCGGAGCGCACTCTGCTCCTCTCCTCGGTGCTTCGCTTGCGCTCCCACCATCGCGTGCAGGTCCCTCCGGCAGTGCATGTCCAGCAGCCAGCATGGGCTCGTCCTCCTGGGCACAGAGGTGACCCAAGGGCAGTCGTGGGCTCCGGCCCAGGTGAGTGCAGCCCGGGAGCCCACGGGGAAGAGGAAGGGGCGCCCGAGGGGACATGGGAGGGACAGGTGGGAGGGAGGGCCGCCCAGGCTGGACTTTATGCCCTTTCAGTCACTCTCGCCACCCACAGGCGTCACCAACACTAGGATGTCATGGCTGCAACATGGCTTCAACACCATCTGGGTCTCTCCCCTACCCAGGGTCAGGGGCTGGCAAAGGGTCCCCAAGGGCAGGACTGGAGGAGCCATCAACTGGACTTCCTTGACATCCGGGGTATTTGTTTCATAGGGCTGAGCGACCAAGTTCCACAACTAGGTAGTTAAACCACAGAAACGTGGTTTCTCCCGGTCCTGGGGCTGGAAGCCCAGGTCAGGGTCAGCAGGTTTCTTCCTGCCAGAGCTGGCAGAGCCTGCTCCAGGCCCCGCCCCTCCCCGCGTGGGTGCCCTGTGGCCGCAGCTGCAGCCTGCTCTGAGTGTCTGTGGCCTCAGTCTCCCTTTCTATAAGGACATGTGTTGCACTGGCCACCAGCGTGACCTCATCTATACTAATGACATCTGCAGTGACCCCATTTCCAAATCAGGTCACATTCCGGGGTACCGAGGGTTAGGGCTTCAACCTCTGGGTAGAGGGGGACCTAAATCCACCCACGGCTCTGTGTCTCCCTGTGGTGATGCTGCCCCCACCAACTTGGTCAGGCCTGTGGCTCCTGAAAGGATAGATGGGGACGAGTCCAGAGGCAGAGAGGGGGCAGTGAGGACAGTGGCCCTGCCGTGGTGAGATGAGGGACAATGAGCCCACCAGAGGCTGGGGATGGTCAGGGCCTGGGAGGGAGGGTCGGGCGCCAGCACCTACAAGGTTCTTACCAACGCTGACCATCCGGTGCAAAAAACTTCAACTAAAAACAAAAATAATTTTCCATAATCCCATCCTCCCATCATTAGGAAGTTTTGCAAGTTAAGCTCAGAAAAAGTAACAACGGACAGATCCATGAAGCAGGGTGGTTTAAGGGGTGGTTTTGAATGCTGCCTCTGCCGCTTATTAGCTGTGTGACCTTGGAGAAGTTACTCACCTTTCCTGTGCATCAGAGTCCTCTGCTACTTCATCCGGCTGCTGAAGGACCACTTGTGAGCCCATGAAGGAGACCCTTGGCCCAATGCTGGGCAACCGCGTGCGTTTGGTGAGCGTAGCTGCTGTTCTGTGAACGTGAGTGTCGCAGCCCAGGGCGCACCACAGCTCCGTGTGCTCTGGCTTCTCTGGCTCACCTCTGAGCATCTTTCAGGGAGAGGATGGCGTGTCTGGAGAGTTTACACTGGAGCCGTCTGAGGCTCAGCCAGCTTGTGCCCCAGGACACTGAAAAACCAGTTATGGCCACAGAACTACCGCCTGTGTTCCTTGAGGAATCGAGAGACGCAAGAGAGGGAGGAAAGAGCCAGGAATGGAGAGAGTTTTTCTAGTTCTTTTTTAAGGAAAAAAGGTTGAATTGTAGGATTCCCAGATTGGCATGGTAACAATCCCTCACAAAATGATCGGACAGCTTGGGCACACTTGTGGAAGACAGGGGCCATGACCTGGTCCTCTCTGGGCTCACTGGGAACAAGCCATCCCAAACCTGCTTCCTTCCCAAGAATGGGATTAAAGTGGATCTGGAAAACGCCAAAGACCTGGGGGAACTTAATCTTGTGAGAGATTTTCCAGAGACCCTCGCAACAGCCTTTTGGACAAGATGTAGAAATGTGATCTCACACAGGTGGGTCATTCCCTCTTGGGCTGTAGCCAGAGAGTGTCAGGTGACAGTTTGAGGAGAAGGTCTGCAGAGCGACGCCCAGGCGCCAGCATCTGCTCACTTGGATGAACACTGGCGTACTCTAGATCTTTGATTCTCTTGTTCCACTGCTCTGCATGCAGTTTTAAAGCTTTTCTGTTTGTCTGTAGATGCAGACTAAAATATTTATGACACGTTTAGGATAGTTTCATATTTGCAATTAAAAAAAAAATTTCCGCCACTGGTGACATATTCAATCAAAATTCTGAAGTCTTCCTGGAGCCCTGCTGATGAGGAAGGAAGCTAGGTGGCTAATAGGCATTATTTTCTGCTCTTGTTCTTTTAATAAATAAATAAAATAAACACTTGCACGCATGCACTGTGAGCGCGTGCGTGCACACAAGTGCGCGCATGCACACACACACACACACACACACACACACACACACTTTAATTCCGAGGCTCAGAACCCAACTTCTTGAGCTCAAGAGCAGAAGGCATTTTTCCAGTGACTCAGGAGCTGTGGTGGCAATTTAATGCGAGCTCTGGCTACCCATCCTCAAAAAGTGTGCAGCCTCTTTACCCTCTGTGCTGGGTTTTACTTTTGAAATAAAAGCTGATCTCCTGAGAGAGGCCGTAAAGGCAAAACTGCAGTCCAGACTTTTTTTTTTTTTTTAAAGCAAGGAAGAATGTTCACGAAGGAACCCCTGAAAGATTGTATTTGACCAAACTCTGGGATAAAACCAAATAACCTTCTCCCCTGCCCCGACCACTGAGCATCCACCCCCCCACACCTGGGAGCTGGCTCAGCCCACCTTAGGCTGTTCTTGGCCTCGCAGTCAGTGGCACGAGCACGTGGGACCTGCTGTGTCCTGTCCTGGCCCAACGCCAGGAACACTGTCCTACATCGTAAGTGGAGTGGGACAGGCCAGGAGCCACTGTCCCCCAGGGTTCCCATGCTGCTGCTTTCTGTTACTCTGCGGCCTTATAAAGTGTGCTTTCTAAACATAAAGAAAGAGAAAGGCGCCTTCTCTTGGTTCAGTCTGACCCCGCCCCACCCTCTCAGTCCTCTCTGCCCTTCTCCACCTCAGCCTCGGTCCCATCAGTCAGGGGTGACCCGAGTCACACACGCGGAGGTCTTAACCCAAACACGGTCGCTCTGAGCTGCTGGGAGCCGGGGAGGTCAGAGCCCCTGATTTTTGTACAATGGCTGAAACGACTTTCGGAAATAAGAACTTCGACCGCTGACCTCGTGCGGCCGACCTTGATCCTGGCAGCCTATTGGGAGGGAGCCCCCTGAGAGCTTCAGAAGACACCAGCGCCAGGGCCCCGTGCACGGCCAGGTAACCTAAATCTCCAGGGGCTGGCCTGGGTCTTCCCAGATGTTTCTGAACCATTGGGGTGTCAAGAGCTAGGGCTCCACATCAGAGACCTGGCTCTGCAGTTTGGTTGCACTGTGGAGTTTTGAGGGGCCTGGAGCCTGCTGATTAAATTATTTGTTGGGGGCGGATAGAATAAAACACTGTTAGTGCTTGGTGCACAGTAGGTGCTCAGCGAATCCATCTTCTCTCCCATTACCTGCTGTCTTCACTCTCCGGCTCCAAGCTGACCCAGCTGTGTCCCACCCACTCTCCCGGCCATGTGAGTGGAAGGGTGAGGGCCCGCAATCAGCTCACAGCCAGCGTATCATTGGCTCCGGGGTGTCTCGTGCCACTTTGGCCAGTCATCTTAGTGGGAGAGGCAAAGCTCTGGTTGGCTTAGGACTGAGTCACGTGGTCCATCGAGAGTCCTGTGAAGGACAAATGTCACTGTGGACGGGAGACTGGGAAGGAGGAGTCCCTGGGTAGAAGCCCAGGTGGGGTCTGGTGGGGGCGCATACAGTAGATGCTTCCTTAGCTCTAACTGTGCAGAGGCTGAGTAAGACCGCGGTGTGCAGTTGGTAGAACAGGCCGGTTGGCAACCCTGCACTGTGGGTGGAGTCAGGTCTAGCTGGTGCCAGGCGCGGCTGCTCTGTGGGCGCCATATTGCTGTGCTCACTTTCAGTAGTACTCCAGTCCACAATTGCAGAGGATTCCTGTGCTTCCTGCCGATTCCAGTGTCTCACTCCCTCTGCTTTCTCATCTACCTGATGCCATGTGTCTCCTGTGTGCCCGTGGAATCTTACCCACCGTCCATATGACACCTCAAGCCCTGTTCCAGAAAGCCTCTGTGATCCCTGCCCTTTCACCTCCTCCTAATGCTAAAGGAGTGCGTTCAGGTTGCTGACACTGTTACCCGTCTCTTCTGTTTTGTACTATTATTGGATTTCATGTTATTGTTTCCACTTACTAGCCCAAGACCACCTACAGGGTGGGTTTATTCAGCTTCCATGACTTCATTAACATGATGGTTCATTTTATATGTCAACTCGACAGGGCCATGGTGCCCAGAAATTTGGTCAAACATTATTTTGGATACTTCTCTGAGGGTGTTTTTGATTGAGATAAACATTGATATCAGTAGACTTTGAATCAAGCAGATTGTCCGTAATGTGGGTGGGCCTCATCCAATCAGTCGAAGGTCTAAAGAGAACAACAGCAACAACAAAATTCTGACCTCACCCCAGGCAAGAAGGAATCCTGCCAGAAGGTGGCCTTTGGACTTAACTGTGGCATTAGCTCTTCCTGGGTCTCCTGTTGTCTTTATCCACCCTACAGGTTTGGGACTTGCTAACCTTTCTAACTGAGTCAATTTCTTAAACTAAACCTTTGCCTTTATGTGTACACACCCTGTTCTGTTTCCCTGGAGAACCGTGGCGAGTGTGGTTACCTAGCAGAGTGGCAGTAAGTCTTGAGAAGAAGGGAATGAACCAATAAACGCCCCGCACAGCCACTGGGTGCTGCGTGTCCGAGGGGAAGTCGTCTTTCCCGCGGCTCCTGGAAGACTATGTGGAAACATGCCTTGTGGTAACGCTCTGCCCACCTTCGCTGCTGGAAGCACCACTCCTCCCTCCACCTGCACCCCCACCACGGTGGCACCAGGGCTTGTGCCACCCCTGGCCTTAAAGTGTCCTGCAGCTCTTCCCTCATGGGCCACCAGATACCGTATTCCAGATAACCACCTCCGGCCACCTCCCGCAGCCACCGGGTGCTGAGGGATCCTCCGGTGTTCAGTCGCTGCCTCTGGCTCCTGGTTTACAGTTGCGTCCCCTCGGATGGAAGGAAGCCCTGGGGAGGGGGGGCGGGTGCTCACTCTTCTTTTTCATGAGCAAATCGTGCAGCCATTCAGAAATGGGACATCATTAGCAGGTAGAGGGGGTCTTCCTTTGCCAGGTTGTCTGGTGGTAGGACAAAGCCAGTTTTCCAAACTAATGATGTTGCCAAGACATGCTACCGTCTCCACCGAGAGGCTCTGCTGAATGAGAGCAGTTTCTGAAACCAACGACAAGCCCCAGAGGAGAAATTGCCCCGATTTATTGCAAGTCCAAACAGCTTGGCTTCCACCGGAGGCCTGGCACAGCGTTTGAAGAACAGCTGTGAGATCGATTGGATTTGGGTTTATCAGTCATGAGTCGGGCTTGGAAGGGCGTCTTTGGGGAGAAGGGGTCTCGGGCAGGGGACCCGAACCACAGTGAATGATCCTGACAGACAACGAGCGTTGCTCCGGCAGATTTAACTGCCTCGGCTGGGCCTTGTCAGTCAGCCAGTGCTGTGGAGCCTCAGGAGATAAGCACCAGGCCAGCCCAGGGCCGGCGCCAAGCCCCAGCCTGACATTCGGCCCGGATGGATTTTACTTGTTGCCTGGTGCCAGGCCAGGCTCAGGGCCTCAGAGCTGGGCGAGGCCGGGAAGGCCACAGCCCTGCAGTGGTCGGATCGGAGGAAGCCCAGGAGTCGTTCAGAGTGAGAGTATTGGCCCAGCACACCGCAGCCACCACGGTGAGCCGTGGGCCAGCCCGGTCCCTCCATGAGCTCCGATCCTCCCCGGGCAGACTCAGCGGAAGCACCAGGGCCTCCTCGAAGGCTGCTCTGCTTCCCGGGCAGCCAGTCGCCCGGCTGGGTTTCTCTGTTTTCCTCTCCATCCTCTTCCGTTCACTCGTTCATTCTGCAGATGAAGATGGAGTCTGCATTCTGGGGTCATGACCTTTCCATACAGAAAGGTCAAAAGAAGGTGAAACTCCCCATCAACCAGAAACATCCCTGGAGCATTGCGACAGTGACACCCGGGACAGCTTGCTCAGCGTAGGCACCGTGCAGACACTCCGGTGTGATTCTACATGATGAGGATTTTTCTGTTTCTTAATTTGCACTGTTTTACCTAACAAAGTTGTAGGGCGTTTCCTACACATGTCAATATTTTTAGGGACTGCTCAGGATTCTGCTACCTTGCTCAATAAAAATGTCTGGACTCAGAAGTCAGGCGTGGTGGTGCAGCCATAATCCCAGGGCTCAGGAGGCTGAGGCAGGAGGATCGCGAGTTCACAGCCAGCCTCAGCAAAAGCGAGGTGCTAAGCAACTTGGTGAGACCCTGTCTCTACAAAAAATACAAAATAGGACTAGGGATGTGGCTCAGGGGTCAAGTGCCCGTGAGTTCAATCATTCGATCTCCACTACCAAAGAAAAAACAAAACAAAACAAAACAAACAAACAAACAAACAAAAAAAAACCAGACTCAGCCAGTCATAGATGAACCCTCAGGTTGCTCCCAGCTCTTTGTTCTTACAGAGGCCACTTGGGTGATCCTTTCCAGACCCACCTGCACCCCAACATTCACCAGCCTGTTTGATTTGCGCCCTGACTGTATAGTAGGTTCTCAATGCTGTTGATTTGGGAAAAGACCAAACAGAGGGCTTTGTGTCTAGTTGTATTATCTCCTTAGGAAAAGTTCCAGGAACAAGAATTTTAGGATCACGAGGAAGACATGGAGACATTAGTCATGTGCTCCGGCTTAACTTCTGGAACTGCCTACCAAGTGGCAGCCCACACAGCTCTGCCAAGCTGGGTGTTTTCCTTGTTTCGATCTTTACCAACCCAATGGGTCTGCTGCTTTGTACTTTAAGCTCTGTGTATCCATCTGGGTTTAAATTATTTGTCTACTCTCTTTCTTCTCCTCACCAGCAGTCAGCCCAGGGCCTAAAGCAAGGTAAGTACTTAATAAATATGTCATGCAGTTGTGCCGGAATATTTATAAAGCCTGTCCCCATGCTGTGCACCCAAGGACATGCAGAGGAGCGTGTCATCAGTTTTGCTGCAGCCCGCAAGGAGACCCGGTGACCCAGCAAGCTTGCACCTGCCTTTGGAGAAAAAGAGGCAATGTCATGGGAGGGAGAAGACAGGAAGCCCGGGTTCTCCCCAAGGTGGGCCGCAGAGGATGTGCCCGGGAGCTGCCATGATCTGGGGTCAAGAGGTGGGAAAGAGAAGAAGCCAACAGCAGCCCCAGCCCAGTGAAGAGTCTGGTCGCCACAGCCTGTGTCCTGACTGCAGCTTTTGGGGAGAGATGAAGTGGGGGAGGAAGGGGCTCACCTCACTGAGGACCTCCTATAGCAGAATCCTGCATAGGCTTGTTAAAAACGCATGCTGCGGGCTCACCTGGAAGTCGGACAGGTCCTGACACCTCCGTCAGGAAACGACCCACATGCCCCACTCAGGAGCCCCTGAGGTGACCCCCCAAGGTGTTGGATGCAATGGAGAGAGGATTCAGGGTTCACACAAAAATGAACAGCCAGCTCGCCCTGCACCCGCCTCACCTCCTGCCTGCCCGTTGTCTCCGTTGTCTTCGTTGTCTAGGTGACAGGCAGCAGGCAAGGGAACCCTCTCCCTTCCTGCTCCCTGTGTGCCTTGCTGCACAGGGTGTGTGAGACACCTGGAGAGCTGGCGAAGTGTGCGTGCTTGTGCATCACCGTGAGACCCAGGGAGCCTGTGTGTGGCTTTGTCCACACAAAGGGGAATTCTCTGGGGACTTCTCTGGCCATCAGGGGAGGGCTGCGGTTGCCTCTTTGGTCACCACATGGGACGGCACGCTCTTGCTCCCCTGTTTGTCCCCAGAGTGGCCTTCCCTGTCTGGAGAAGGTGGTGTCCCCCAGGAGAGCTGGCCAGGGCAGAGCTGCAGGGACAGTGGCAACTGCCAGAATCTTCCAGGTAGTTGCCTGTCGGCCTGAGGAATGATCTGCCAGACGAACACACTGGAAAGTTCCATTTGTGCTTGTTGCCTCCTGCGGCTCTGCACTGGCCGGCTGCGAAGGTGAGGCCGGGAAGAGCTATGGAAACGTCAGACAGTAATTGACACGGCTAAGTCACGCTGTCATCGCCGAGGCCCCCATACAGCCCGAGCCTGCTTCCCACAGTGGAGGCCCAGGACCACATCCTGATGGAAGCTGGGTGGGGCAGAGGAGCTGCGATTTCAAGGATGCTGCCAGATGGCGGAGAGCCCCAGTGTAGCTGCCAACTGACAGCCTTGGAAGGGAGGCAGATGGGAAGGAGCCCTTTAGCTACAGAGGGGGGTGCTGACGCGAGCCAGGCATGCCTGCGTGGGCAGGAACGCACCCTGACGACCCTCCGGAAGCTCTCAGTAAAGGCCTGATGTGCCCGGCCGGGCCTTCCAGCAGCCGGGACATGTCGGTAGTGGTCATTGCAGCCCTCTCTGCTGGGACACGAGGGGGCAGCTGCTCTTCTGGGTTGCTGACTTAAAACCAGGCGAGCGAGGAACAGAGACGGGGCAGACAGCTTTGCCCAGGACTGCCCGCTCCCCAGCTTGCTCTGCCAGCACCCACCGAGGTGGAACTCTCTGCCCTGCCCCCAGAGGCCTCCTGGGTCAACCGCACCCGAACGGCCAACCCTCCTTACCATGAACGAGGGTCTGAGGTCTTTTCCTTACTGATTGTGCGGCTCTGGGCTGCTCCTGGGGTTGCTGGGAAGATGGATGAGTTCATATGCAAAGAAGCTCGAAAGGCACCTGGAAGAGAAGAAGACTCATTATTACTGCACCTGATCCGCAGCGCATGTGTGACGTATACACGCACGATATATATAGCATGCAATGCACACATGTGCTAAAATATGACATTACATACATAAAATGCACATAGTATAAAATATTTATGGTATTTATTATAAATATTTCATGTTATATTTCATATACATATTGTATTTTATATACATATATAGTATATACAATATATAATGAGAGTAAGTATTAATTCAACAAATATTCATTAAGCACCTACTGTGTATGAGAGAGAGACAAAGGAAGCCATGCAGACAGAACAGGAAGGAAACAGGAGGACACAAGCTCTTCCCACCTCCTCCGCTGCTCCAGGGCCCCTCGATTGACAGAAGTGGCAGAAGTGACAATAGGTGTATTTTGCAGCCCAGGTCCCAGGAGGCCTGTGCTGCTCTCCTGCCCTGAGAAGACACAGACCACCTGTCCCCCAAGCCCAGCTGCTGCAGTGAGCCTGGGCAGGTCCAGCAGCAGGGCCACCAGGACCCACAGAGGCCAACGCTGGGAGCAGTAGCTACTGGAGGAGCAGCGGGCAGGGCGGGGCAGGAGGAGGGGAGAGTCTCTCTTCTGACTCTTTCTTACTGCAACAGGACAGGGTAGGCCCACCTGGTGGGTGGTTTCCTGGGTAACAGGCCACACTTTGTGGTCCCCTTCACCACTCTCTTCTCTCGCTGGACAGGCAACTCCGAGCTCATGCTGGCCCCTCCTGGTCTGCCCGTTCCTGGCTCTGCATCTCGTCAGCCCCGTGTGTCCTCACTCTCAGCCTCGATGGCCATGTCCTAAGAGCTGTCCTTCCTGGCCCTACCTGGGGCTCCTCTGTGCTTTCTCCAGCTGCATTTTTCTACAGAACACTCATCTAAATTTGTAATTATATATTTATTTTTGTGTTTCAAAGGTCCAGGCCCAGGGAAACCAGAAGAGCTTTTGCATCTAGACATTGCACAAGACAAAGGATGCCGGAAACTTCCTGTCCCTTGCCCTCGATACAGGTGTCTTTAGATCACTGCTCCTCAGAAGGTGGTGTTCCTAGATCCACATCATGTGGCCTCACCTGGGAACTCGTTGGAAATGTGAATTCTTGGGTTCCACCCTAGGGCTGCAAGCATCAGAAGGTCTGGGCTGGAGCTTAACAGTCAGGGTCTGGCCTTTGACGACAGGCTATGATTTGAGGGCGGAAGGTGAACTGAATGGGCCTCAAAAATAGAGTGGGGCCACACCCCTTGGGCTGGGTTTGGGGAGCCAGTGGGTGGGGCCAGGAATACCAGGTAGTCTGCAGGGATGGGGCAGAACTACAGGGGTCTGTACCTAGTTTCCCTGGCAGGAAATGACAGTCAATCTGCCTTTCATGACTTAATCCTCAATATACTCCAGTGACAGAGGGACTGTCCCCACCTACCCTTAATAGATGAGGAAACTGGGCTTTAGCAGGAATGGGTAAACTTTTCCAGGCTCACACAGCCAGGTTGTGGCAGGGTCAGGACTTGACCTCAAGTCTATCTGTCCCCAGGGTCTGCATGGTCAGCAGTCAGCCAACTGTTCCACTGCCAACTGCATCGGTATTTGGAAACACATTTCACACTTTTCTTAAAGATGCAGCAAAATGATCACCTCAGCAGAGAAATACGCAGCCCCTGCCTTGGCTCGGGGCGTGGGGCAGTTGGAAGGCTCAGCTGCAGCTCTACTGTGCTCTTTCTCGCTCTCCGTTTTGCTCCAAGAGCTCAGGGTGAGGCGGTGAGGCCAGGGACATAAACAGCACCCAGAAATGCATCTCCCCAAGTTTATCTACTAAAGCAACTTTTTTTTTAAATTACCAGGACATGTTCACAATGAAAATATGACAGCCTACATTTCTTGTCACCATTGATCTTTAATTTGAACCTGCCTCAAGGTTTTCTATAAAACCAGGGCTTCCTGGCCCCCAGTGTGGTTCCCGCACGCCAATGAATGACCGCCGGGGTGCTCTTTTCTCATCTGAAAAGGCTGCAATTGCTTTGTGTAAATGGGTGGAAAATGCTGATATTTGGATTCTATAAATAGCTCGGCTCGCGATCCAGCAGGGCTGGGTTTCATCTGCACGGTCTCCTTGGACTGTTTGGGGCCTTATCGCTTCTATCCAGGGTGCGGCATACAAATGAGCCCCCGCCAAGTGCGGATTTGGGACATTTGGGCTCTTCTGCGGGTAATGAGGGGGGCTGCTGCTGAGGGAAGCAAGAAGCGGCCTGCGAGCACGGCGGGCCTGGGATGCGCACCAGCCTCCCGGGAGGGGAGACAGCACGCACGGCCCCTGCGCCCCACTTCCATTTGCAGCCTGCGCCCGCCTGCGTGGGAGAAGCTTCTATCTATAGCGCGCTATTTTTAGCCGCATCATCTGAGGAACCTGACAGCCAGTTAATGACTGGGACTGAGCGCCGCGTCTGCCGCGCTGTGGAATTCGCAGGCCCGGAGCAGCTGTGCGCAGCCCACGGGTGTTGCATCTGCAAATGCCCTTTCTTCCCCGGAGGGAGGCAGGGCTGTTTGAGGAGGGCCATTTGAGGGGCATCGTCCCCAACCCCCCACTTTCTGAGAATGCTCCTCTGGCAGCGAGGGGCCCTCTGGTTCATTTCTGCTGCGAGTGCACGAGCCCCTCCGAACACTGTAGGCGCAGTCGACAGGGATGGCGGGGGGGAGGAAGGCCCCAGCGCTGGGAAAGGGCTTTCACTGCAACTTGAGGAGATGGAAAACTTGGGGGGAAGACCAGGACACAGTCGCCCTGATTCAGAAGCTGCATCTCTAAGGAGGGAAAATTCAGAGGCTGCGCCCTGTGGCTTCCAAGTCCTGACTCTATAGATCAGGTGCTGCATGCACAGAGAGGCCCAGGGAGCTGCCCAGGACCACACAGCCTGCCTCCTGCCTGCACCTGCTGCACCCAGGCCCAGTTACAAGTCGAAGGGCTGGTGGTGCCCTGTGAACAAACACAGCAAGGCGTTCCGTGCGTGTGTGTTGGTTCTCTCTGTCACCCTGCCTGCGAGGGTTGGCTGGTGACAGAGAGACCCTGCCTGCTAGGGTTGGCTGGCTGACTGAGAACCAGGAGATCAGATTCAGAGCAAGAGGTGCCCTGGAAACAGCCAGTGTCAGGGTGCTAGTTGGGAAGCTGGGGACCTTCTCGGGCAGGGCTGAGGGTTAACACTACAGATAGGCCGGGGAGAGTCCCTCTGTCTGGTCTCCTGGGTGACACCAAGAGCTGATATGGACAGTTGCAGGGCACCATTCTGAGCAGGTTACATGCATCAGCTTTGTGTTCCCACTTCAACCACTGGAGATGGTATATCATTTTACAGATGGAGAGAGGCACAGAGAGGCCAAGTAACTTGGCCGAGGTCACCCAGCTAGGAAGGGAGGATCTGCAACTGGGGCTGGGGATTGAAACTGAGGATTGAAACTGGGGCTGTCTGACCCCAGGGTTAGTCACACCCTTAACCCTCTTCCACACTGCCTCCAGGCCAGGCCCATCTGAACTGTCTCACTCAGCCTGGACAGATTTAAGTGGTCTGGGGTGAAGCCTGGGCAGCACTGATTTAAAAGCTCTCCAGGTGAATCTAATGGGCAACCAAGGGCTGAGATCCCTCGAATCACGCTCTCCAGAGCCATCCTGGCCTCCGCTAAGCAGCCCTCCGTTCACGTTGTGTGGATGCCTAGGTGACTCATTCGACAACACTCCCACCCCATCAGGCCTTACCTTCCTCTACTGTGGAGGTTAGAAAGCTAAGTGATTTCTCTGCTGGCTGTACAGCTGGAAGTGGCCGTGGAATACTGTTCTGGCCAAAGAAATGAAGTGGAATTCTGCAGTGGTGTTTTATCAACCTTCTTCTTCCTACTGGAAATGTACTAGATGTCCAGAGCTGTGGCAACCATCTTACACCATGAGGGAAGACCAAGAGGTGTGCTGGCAACACCTTGATAGCATCGTGTTACCGAGTCCAACCAGAGTTGCTCTGTCTAGACTTCTTATTCTCTGTGTGTGTGTGTGGGGGGGAAACCTATTTGTCTGAGTCATTCGAATTATGTTTTCTCTCGGAAAACAGTCTCTAAAGTTTTTCTAACACATCCACTTTTATTTTCTTTGGCCTTGAAATTACCTTAAAGATTAAACATGTTTAAGTATATGAAATGACTTTGCAAACTATAAAATACTCAGAGAATGGACAATGTTTGGGTTTGGTTTGAAAGTATTGCCCATCTCCACTTTAGGCAAGAAATCCAAACCATGCTATTTTAGGATGAGAGGGGAGGGTTCCTAATGGAGTGGAGCTGAGTCCTGGAAATAAGGTGAAAAACTTGTCCTGCTTTGCCAGAATATTCCCAGTGTTAGCACTGAAAGTCCTATGTCCTAGGAAAACCCTCAGTCTTGGGCAAACCAGGGTTGGTGGCCCTCCCTGGAAGTATGGGGCACAGAGACGTACCTTCCAGGATGAGACACCTGCTCTTGGAGCAGATTGCTAGCTGACCTCAAAAGACTTGGCCGCTTCTTGCAGGAAAATCCATCAGCTGAAATGCTCTGAGCCAGAAGATGCTTCACTCAGCATTTCAGCTGTGGTTGCTGGTAGTGAATCAGGGACTCCTCCTTTGGAGCCCCTGCTTCTTCTTGCTCTGAGAGGGAGGGAGTGTGTGGAATTCTGCCACTCCTGGGGAGGCAGGCTGGTCTTTGGTAAGCATTCTGCTGCTCACACCGTGCACTGCCCAGATCCAGCCCTCCGAACGCATTCCCCTGGAATGAACCACATGGGCTAGTCTTTGCCTGCAGTCCTTATTCCCCATATCCCCAGCTGATCACCCCACCTCTGTCTCTCCTTAATTTCATACCAACTGAACTTTTCCCTGCCAGCAATCACACTCATTCCCCGTTATCCATTATCGTACTTTCTGAGGCTTCAGTTACTTGTGGTCAACTGCAGTCTGGAACTATTAAGTGGAAAATTCCAGAAAAAAAAATTCATACGTTTTAAATTGCATGCTCTTCTGAGAAACATGATGAAGTCTCCCGGTGTCCTGCTGTGTCCTGCCTCGGACGTTACTCTTCCTTCTGTTCAGCATATCCGTGGTGTATATGCCACCCTCCCATGAGTCACTTAGTAGTCATCTTGATTACCAGGCTGACTGTGACAGCATCACAGCATTTATGTTCAAACAACTCTTCTTTCATGTAACAGTGGCCCTCAAGTGTAAGAGTAGTGATGTGGGCAATTCTTATATGCTGAAGAGAAGCCTTGAAGTGCTTTCTTTTTGTGAAAAGGTAGTTCTTTACTTAAAAGAAAACAAAACTGTATGCTGAGGCTGTTGAGATCTATGGTAAGAATAAATTTTCCATTGGTGAAATTGTGAAGAAGGAAAAAGACTCTTGCTGGTTTTGCTGTTACATATCAAATTGCCAAAGTGACAGGCACGGCGCATGGTAGGTGCTTAGTAAAGATGGAGAAAGGCGTTGAATTTGTGTGTGCTATAAGGAAGAGATAGAATATATAAGGTTTGGTACTGCAGCTTTACCCACTGGGGGTCTTGGAACATGTCCCCTGCAGCTAGGGAGTACTACTGCAGGCTCACTTCTTTTATTCCAATGGCACGTTTTGGTTTGCCAAGGAATCTCACGCATGGCACTTCTTTGATTATTCCAACAATCCTAAGAGGTGGATATTAGTCACCTGACCGCCATTTTCTAGATGAAAAGCAGAGGTGCAGAGAATCAACTCACTGGACAGGGTCCCTCCAGTTTCTCTCTGCCCTTTCTAGGGTGTGGGTGTGGTTTGGCACAGGGCTTCAGAACCCACAGCTTTGGTTTTGTATGCTGCCTGCTCTTCCCCCGTGTCACTCTGGGCATTGGCTCTTGTTCTGTCTCACCTCTTGGTTGTCGGGAATAGAAGGGAGTAGGTCTGAGGTTCCAGGACGTGCATGGAACCCAGCAGAGGCTCAGCGAGCGACCCCTGCCTCGTGCCTTCTGTTCCCTGTTGTACTCTGCGCTCACATTTTAACAAGCCTTGAATGGACAAGAAGCCTTGGATAATACGCTGAGACCGCGTGCCCAGGACTATTTCAAGCAATCTATCCTCCTGGCCTTGGAGGACCACCGTTTCCTCTTCCATCCCACAGAGGAGGAATCTGAGCCCAGGGAGGCTGGGTGACTTGTTCACGGTTTCTGTGTGGCAAGTCTCAGACCCGGGATGCCACCCTGGAGGCATGCTTGTTCCCACCCTCCTCTCGCCTTTACTGATCCCACATGGGATGTCTGGGAGCTGGCAGTGCAGCAGGCAGTGCAGGGGCCTGTGGACCTGTCAGGCCTTCTGTGCTGTTCCCACCAAGATTGACTTACTTAGAAATATGTGCTTCCTGACGTCACCCTGGTGCCCTGATAGCCCCAAAGGGGCCGATCAGTCTTCCAAGTGCAGCGGAACCAATGGCTACAAACTGAGTGGCTGACCCAATAGGGATTTAGCACCTTGTCATTCTGGAGGCTGGAAGTGCTCCTGGGGTCTCCGCAGGCTGGCATGGAGGCTGGTCCCTTCTGGGGACCCTCTCCTTCGCCTTTTCCCGCTCTCTCCAGCTGCCCACCTTCCTGGGCTTGCCACCTGTGGGTCTGTGAGTTCGAACTCCTCTGTATGAGGATCTGGCAGCCGAGTCCACTTGGTCCTCCAGGACACTCTTGACTTTGTCACATCTGAAGTCCCTTTTGTCATGCAAGGTAACAGACTCATAGGTTCCCGTCCTTAGGATATGGCACCTCAGGTGCCCATTGCTCTGCTTCTTGTGGGGGTGGAATAGGGTTCGAGTCCCAGTTTGCTCCTCTGTAATGTGGGGGATGATGAACGTGTAACTTCTTGTTAGTCAGTAAAGGACTGGCTTGGGTCAATCCAAGACTGGTAAGTTCCAGTTCCCACAGCCCAGAAAACCTAGCCATGGCTTACCCGCTGGGTCGCTCGCTTCTGTCTGGGCTACCCTGTGGGGCAACCCTGCCAGCCATCTGCCTCTTGGAGCTGCTTTTCTTGGACTGCAACCAAAGTCCGGGACAGTTCCTCCTGGTTTGCACCGACCGAGCACCCCTCACTTCCGTGAGATTTGACTTCATCTGTGAACTTCCGCCCCGTGTGCGCCTCAGGGCCTACGCCTCCCTGGCTGTAGTGTGCAGGGGGGCTGCAGAACTGCAAGTCCACTGCCCTGCCCTTCAGAGGGCCTCCAGAGACTGCCTGCACCTGGATTCTCTTGTGGTCAGGGTACCACGAATGACTCCAAAGCACTCTTGTGACTTTTCCATAAAATAGTTCATAGATCCTCAGAGAAACTCTAAGAGGTAGGTGGGGTCATTAATCCCATTTTGCATTTGGGGAGACTGAGACTGGGGAGGTTAAACTAGCTCTAGCCCTAACCCTAAGGTCACAGACTTGTAAGAGGCTCTCTGCCGCTCTGTACTACCTCCGTGGCCTCATCTCTTTCTTCTTCCCCTCCAGGGTCATTTATATTTTAACAGGACTCATAAGTCTTAGCAGCTACATAATAATGATGGCAAAGAGGATGAGGACAGCACTGTTAATACTGCAGGAGGCCAGAGAGGAGATTTTCAGAGACCCCTGGGTGGCGAGAAACCCAGCGAGGCACTGGACTGGGCTTTGCAGGGGACCGAGGTGGCATTTGGAGGGGAGGGAAGCCCCAGAGCAGAGCCTTCTTTATGTGGAGGCCAGGCGTGTGTGGAGCCCGTGGGAGAAGCTTCTGGTGAGTGGAGAAGGCGTGGCCCGTGTTGGAGGAGAGCTCCACTCAGTCACTCAACAGACTTTAGTGTGTGCCTTCTGCAGGCTGGCACAGGGCAACAGCAAGGAAAGGATGCGCGTCCCACCCTCCTGGAGCTGCCCGGGCTGAGGAGAGACAGAGAGTAAGTGAACAAGCAAAGGCCCGGAAGTTAGGTGCTGAGACGAAATGAAGCAAGGCGATGGCGGGAGGGCTGCACACGCACGCACATGCACACACACGCACGCACATGCACACACGCGCACACACATGCATACACATCCATGCACACGCGCATACACACGTATGCACACCCGGCCCTCAGGGCTGGGTGTGCCCAAGCACAGGTCCTGATTGGGCTTTGCCTGGTCCCTTCTTCAGGGCTGTGTCTGTAGCAAGCAACCTTGTGTCCCACAGACTAAGAGCTGGTTTGCTTACCAGTCCCCCCAGGCCCACAAAAGCAATTGTTTCCCCAAAAGCAATGTTTCTTAACTGCGATGCAAACCCACTCACAGCACAGCATCTACCTGGGCCCCTGGGTGTCACCCCCATGGCGCTGGGGGACACGGGAACCGTGCCACTCTCCTGCTCTTCTTGCTGTGCTGGACTGACACCAGCTCTTTTGCCTCTGGCCCAGGGATCTCCTGTCTGCCAGCTTTCAAGCAGGGCAAAGTCCCAGATGCCTCCAGACCCTGACAGAAGGGTGGTGGCAGAGGACACAGGGTGTGTGTGGGAGCTTGCGGTGATCTTGTCTCAAGAGGTAGGGAAACACCGCTGACTGTGGGCTGTCCAAGTCCACCTTCTGTTGTTAGGATTCAATAGCACGGATTGGGTTAGGTAGAATGAAGAGGCTCATTTTGGCTCAGTGTTCCAGTCCAAGGTCAAAGGTCATGCCTGGCGATGTCCCTTTTGCTGGCAGTTATGACATGGCATAGGCCATCACATGACAAGAGACAGGGGGCATCCGTGTGTTGTCCTCTCCCCTCTTACACAGTCCCCGATTCAATAAGGGGCCCCTCCCGTGTGACTTGCTCTAATGCTCTCAAGGGTCCTGCTGGGAGCACTGGTTTCTGCCCTCTTCGTGCCTCACGGGGGACGTGAGACTCCCAACGTGCCATCTGAAGCGGGCAAATCATATTCAAACCACTGTGCAAATTGGAAGTTTGGGAGATAAAAAGAGCTATAAAACTATTAACTTGGTGATTTGGGAGCCTTTACCTGGTGACTCTAGGGAAGGTGGAGAGAATTTTTCGATTTTTCTACCTAGGAAAGCAGGGTGTGGAGGTGCTGGCGATGTTACGTTGCCTATTAACGTATTTTATCAGCAGCGGGATAACAGGTGGGCCTGTGTGGCTCCCTCTGGCCTTTCTCCAGAGACAGTGGACGCCGTTAGGGTTATCAGTAGCACATCCAGGGGTGCCTGGTTGGAAGCCAACCCCTTGAGGAGACCCCCACAAGCTCTCAGTCTATCTCACGTCCAGATCGGAGGCTTTGTGAATGAACCCAGTGAACGCTGGAAGGTGTTTTTCACTGGTGAAATGAGGAGTTTCCAGTGTACACAGATGGGCTTGAGATATAATCAGAGCCAGACTCCTGCTCCTGCAGAGAGCTTAAGAATCTAGGAGAAATGACTTTTGAGATGAAACTAGGTTCTCTGCTTCACCAATTTCTTTCTGGGTTCTTGTGTCACGAATTTGAAGAATAAAATTCACGGACAATAATGGAAGGGAAGAGAAAACAGTGGGATTTATTTAAGTCAAAAGGGAAGAAATAGCACTCCCGCAAACCAAGAGAGCAGGGAAATCCTTCTTGGTGTGCTAGCCTGGGCTCATGCGGTTTGGGGTCAGAGCATTGACCGAATCTGTGTTAAATAGGCATTGAGAAAGGACCAGAGCCATTGGTCGAAATTTACTGAATGGTCTTGGGAGGAGTTAAGGCTAGGGCTTGTCCTTTAGCCTTGGAGTTTTACTCCTTCCCATAACTCCCGTCTGGGTTCATTCCCACCTTCCATTTCCCCTGCTTTGGGACAAGGAATTGGTTGGAATGTTCCCACAGGAAAACCACGTGGGCTCTACATATGAAAATGGCCTCCGCTGGCCCCAGTGCCCTGACTACTGACCGCTGGCCATTCTTATTCACAGGGAGCCTACAGTCCAGGTGCTCAAACTTGGCTGCACCTGTAATCACCTGGTAGGCAGCTGTGAAAAGTGAACCAAGACTGTGGGTGTTCTGCTTGGTGAGGCTTACTCACGGGTGCATCTGAGTTTGAGAAGGCCCATCACTCACGTTAGGCCCATCACTTCGGATCTCTCTCTCTCTCTTTCTTTTTTGGTAACAGGGATTGAACCCAGGGGTACTAACCACCGAGCAACAGCCCCAACTCCTTAAAAATTTTTTTTGAGACTAAGTTGCTTAGTGACTTGCTAAATTGCTGAGGCTGGCTTTGAACTCACGATCCTCCTGCCTCAATCTCCCAAGTGGCTGGGATTGCAGGTGAGCGCCCCCAGGAGGAGCGGCACAGAAGCACAGGGAGGGAGGGAGACGTGGGGCTGGACGGGAGTCTTCCCACTGGCCCTCTCGGATGGGAGGCTGCTGGGTACAGCTCCGGCTGCAGGGCTCAGGACTGGCTTTTCTGGCTTACATATCACACTTCCTTCTCAGAGTTCCTAATAGGCTCTTGCAAGAACTACCAAAAAACTATCCCTGAGGCTTGAAAAGTGTTGATCAAATGAAAAAACGTGCCAATTTTATTAATACTCATTAACAGACTTAATTATGCTGTGTGCCCTATACTGTCAATAACACGTGGCTGTTGCTTTAGAAATGAGAGTTCCTGTGCACGCTCCCTCCATCGCCGGGCCGGGGCTGACTGCCTGATTTGGGGAGTCAACGGCAGCCCCAGTCTTCTGCCACGGCCCGTCCCTGGGCTTCTGGAACCCCTACTCTTGCCTGTCCTGGGGACCCGGATGGGAATAACCTTTCGTCTGCTCATTCTACAGCTTGCAGCTTCTCACTGTGGCAGCCCTGGGCTCCGCCTGGGAACTTAAACGGATGTTGCCATCTGTGGCCCACCTGCAGAGATGCTGATTCCATGGCCATCCCCAGCCAGGCAGGGGTGGTCTCTGCTGGGGTCTTCTCTAGGGCAGGGGGCAGGTGTTTAACATGTGACGAACAGGGACCCACCAACCCTACCTTCCTTCCTGGGGAGCTGGCTTCTCCTCCTGGGGCTTCTGGTTGCTGAAGAAGGCATAAGATGTTAGCTTTGGATTGTCCATGCAAATGTAGATGAGTGGGTAAGAAGGGTGTGTGTGTGTGTGTGTGTGTGTGTGTGTGTGTGTGTGTGTTTCCTCCCAGAGGGAAACAGAGCTTGGAAACCTGGATCCTTGAAGGTCTTGTTAATTTTGGCTCAAGAGGAAGAGACCTCTGCTCTTAAAGGCTTAGCTTGGAGCCTAAGGGCTGGAAGCTGGTGGGGGCTTTGGGGGCTGGGAGCACTCCGAGGGTTGACAATACCAAAAAAGGCAGGCATGGCGGCACACTCCTCTAATCCCAGTGACTTTGGAGGCTGAGGCAGGAGGACTGCAAATTCGAGACCAGCCTCAGTGACTTAGTGAGACCCTTTCCCAAAATAAAAATAAATAAATAAACAAAAAGGACTGGGGATGGACCTCAGTGGCAAAGTCCCCCTGGATTCAAACCTCACTACCAAACAAACAGACAAACCCAAAAAGCCACCACCACCAACAACAAAAACAAACCAAACCAAACCACCCAAGGCTGGCACTTGTTCTTCTCTTTTGGGTGCTATACACCATGCGAAGGCTTTAGAGTGACTCATTTGTTCTCTGCTATGACCCTCTGAGGAAGAGAGTAGTCATATCATTTCAGAGATGAAGAAACTGAGGTTCTAAGTGGTTCAGAAGGTGACCTCAAAGTGGAAAGGCTCCCCAAGATCAAAAAGGTATGGGGTTGAGGGTACAGGAGGTGGCAGGGCTGCACCTTTGTCCAAGGTCCCTCTGGGTTGGGGAGCTCCTAGAAGGAACACGTCCAGCGTGATTCCTGGGGTCTCCTGCTGGGGACACAGCATGGAGGGTTAGGGTTAGGCCTCTACCCTGTAGGGCTCCAGACAATGGGCTCACCAGCACTGGGCGGTGGGAACGGGGCACAGAGGGCTCTCTGGACATGTTCTGTGAGACCTAGAGTCTCCTGCCGTCCCCTGTGCTGCCCCCAGAGGCCTGGGGTGGCTGGGACTTTGACTCACACTTAAATTTACTGTAATAACTGAAATTCATATTGTGTTAGAATAAAACTCGTTCTCCTTATGACATCTGGGGCAGGCTGAGGGCCACGAGATTCTGCCAGTCTTGCTTCTGGGCCCCTCTTCCTACTCCGACCACGTTCAAGGTGGCTCCATCCCTCGGTAGATTCTGAAGCTTGCTTGCCCAGCCTGCAGCGGCTGGTCCCCAGTAGCCGTGACTCGGCCAAGCTCACACAGCCTGGCCCCAGGCCTCTTGTCCCCGCCTCGGAACTGTGTTTACTTGGAGACTAAGAACCCAATTTGGCTTGACTCAGACTGGCATCAACCAAATGCCCAGCTCCTCACCCTCAACCCAGCCCAAAGGACTCCCTCTAGGCTGCAGGGAAGAGCGTGCCCACCCCCCAGAACACCCCCCCAACGTTCTTGGCAGGGGCTGCCAGGAAGGAGTTGGAATTTGACTATTTGTACTCGTGTCTGGTGTTGCTTAATAGGATTTAAAATGTTCTGGGGGAAGGAGTGTTTTAAGCGAGCAGCGGGGGCGGGCGGAGAGGGCCAGCCCTTGGAGGACAGGAAAGCACACCTTTCTGGAGAGTCTGAGGCTCTGGAGGGAGCAAGCTGCAAACTGCGCATCAGAGGATTCCTATGGGAAAATGGCAAGTCCTTCCTCACATCAGGAAAGAAGAGTAGCAGGAAATAATCGTGGCAGCGTGCGCCTTGTAGGCGTGGAGAGCTGCACCCTGGCTCCAGCCTCTCACTGACCACCTCGTACAGAGGAAGACTAAGAACCAGAGAAGTTAGTTGTTTTGCCCCGGCCACACAGCATGGGGCTGAGCTGACTGAAGGCCGCTCTCCAGATGCAGGGGGGCCACAGAGGAGTCTGGTAGGCTCGTTGGTAGCTCTCAGCCCGGGCTGCGTGGTGGTAAAATCAGCTGGGAGCTTTTAAAACAGCACTGGTGCCCCAAAGCCACCCTGGAGAAGCTGACTTAATTGAGTTGGGCCGCAGCCCAGGCACCGGTGTGTCTTAAAGCTCCCCAGTGGCTCTCATGTGCAGCCAGGGCTGGGAACCGGGCCGCACGGTCCCGGGCTGAGATGGAGTCCTGAGCTGACCTGAGCTGAAATGATAGAGACCGAGGGAGATCAGGGTAAGTTGGACGAGCTTGAGAGAAGGGGGACAGAAGTGCTCGCTGTTTAGTTTGTTCTTTTTAATGATAAGCGGCTGTATTAGGTTTTAAGAATTTCAAATACCACGTTTCCCTGGATAAAGCACTAACAGAGACGATCCTCTCATGTTCCTTAATTTCTTCAGTGGTTGGCCCAGAATGGACCTGGCTGCTACCACCCTATCCCTAAGCAGGGTTAACTCAGGCCTGGGAGTTAACCCAGACCTTTTTTTTTTTTGGTGGTACTGGGGATCGAACCCGGGGCCTTGTACATGTGAGGCAAGCACTCTACCAACTGAGCTATATCCCCAGCCCAACCCAGATCTATTTTGTTTTAAATATATATTTCTAAATTTATGGAAGAAAAAATATAACATAAAAATAAACCACTTTAACCACTCTCAGGTGCCCTCCTCCCCACTGCTGTGTCACCACCGCCAACATCCATCTTTGACACTTCTTTATCTTGCAGATCTGGAACTCTATGTTGGTCAAACCACAACTCCACATTCCTCCCTTCTCCTCACCGCAGGGGCTCCTCATGCCGATTTCTGTCTCTATGAATTTGACTACAATCCAGACCTGATTTGATGACAGTAATTATACTTGTGTTGGCGAAAAACAAATAACAATACCTGCCGCTGAACAAGCAATCGATGACACAGCCACCTTCGGTAGGTACCGCGGCATCTGTGCTCAGGCAGGTTGGCAGAGGAGATTTCCTGCGCTCACACTGGAGGATTGCCTTCCTAGCCCCTGTGGTGGTTAGGTGGGGCCATGCTACTGGGTTCTGGCCAAATGAAAGTAGCAGGAGTGATGTGTATCATTCCCAGGCCTGGTCATACCCTTCCTGTCCTGTACTACATACCACACCCTCTTCCTCTTCCACAGAAACCTCATGTTTAAGGTGGCAGTGTTAAAAGATGAGAGATCTCACTCTTGAGCCTTTGCACCAAGAGCTGTGTCCAATCTGCGCCAAACTGGAACATGATCAAACTGAGTTATTGGATATATTTGTTACAGCAGCAGAACCTGTCCCACCCTGACCAATAGAGAGAATTAAAGAACTTAACCAATCACATGGGTAATAGCTACTGAAGTCAGGATTCAACCCCAGCCCTCCCTGATACCAAATTTGATGGTCATAAGCATTACACCCAATTTTTCTCATATATTTCTATTGTTCTCAAACTCTTTGAGGTTAAATATATGATCTTAGGGAAGAAAAATAAAGAAAACACTTATTTGTGTGAAAAAAGTTAGATATTTTAATATTTCCTTTTCTCCACATCAAACCATCGCCAAAAAGAAAAATAAAACCAACTTCTGCTGAGCTCTCTCTTTCTAGCTGATAAAAATCCTCGGAGCCTCTGGTACTCTTGTCAGGCAGACATTTAAACCTATTCTTTAAGAGATGTTTCTCCAGCAATTTATTTTCTGTCACAGGCTGTGTTTTCTGCCTATGAAGGATGATATTTTGTTCACCTTTGGTGCCCTTAGCCTGTCGTCTTCTGCAGTAAATGTCCTCAAGCGGTGTTTGCGCTATCCATTAGGTAGGGCTGTCTCGGCCGGCTGTCACCAGCAAGGCTGCTTCCCCCAGTCCTGGCTTTAAGCTTCATGTCACTTCTCAGCACATCACCCACTCCTATCTCCTATTGAGTGAGCGTGTGAGCATTTTTAAAAAAACGCTTCAACTAAGTGTTTCTTCTCTGTCCTTTTTCAATATAGCATGGATCAACGTGGAGTGCAAACCCAGTGCAGGACGACCTTTGCAAACTTTGAAGCGGAAGGTGTAGAGAAAACTGGCCCAGAGGGAGGACACACATCTGGCGACTTGGAGCCGGGAGAGCAAAGTTGGATGCAGAGTGGCAATAACAGTAAGAAGAAATATGCCAGGAAGCTTTTCACATTGTGAACTTCATGCAACAGAGAGGGAAGTACTTTCTAATCAGGACTGAAGTAGGGGAGGGTGGCCAGATTCAGCAGGTAAAATTCCGGATGTCCAGGTCAAGGCAAATCTCTTTTTGCATTGGTATGTCTTGTGTAATATTGGGGTGCACTTCTAAAAAAAAAAGCAGTCATTGTTGACCTGACATTCAGCTTTGCTGAATACCCTTCATTTTGCCTGACAACCCTAGGACCGGGTGACATTTGGAAGCCTGGGCTGCAGCTCAGAGTGCTTGGGTTCCCACCCTGCTGCTGCCCCTCACTGACTGGGTCACCTGGGGTGGAATATTTAACCTCCCTGTGCCTCGGTTTCCTCTCTCTGCAGTGGGGCCTCAAGGGAGATGCAAGTAAACACGACCCACTGTGCTTGGCCACATAGTAAGTGTTCAGCAAACGCACAGACCCTGCAGGAGCACGGAGGTGGAGCCAGGCTTGTCTGCATCCCCCGCGGCCTCAGATGCCCGGTGCCATCTTGGGCGTGTTCCACAGCATACTGCTTGGAGACAGTGGGCCAGGTGCCCTGAGCCTTTCTCTACTCATCTGTAAAATGGAGCTGATAGCACGTGCCTTTTGGAACTAACTGGCAGCATTAGTGACGGTGTACAAGGCATGGCACAGGCACAGTGACTTCACCCCCGTGGCCATTTCTGTGCCCCTCCCAGGTGAGTCCTCCTTAAGGCCCAGAGCAGCCCAAAACGCTGAAGCTGGCTGGGAGATGAGGGGGAGGACCAGAATTGCCAGAGGAGAAAACTGCACCCTGGGGACAGCAGGGACAGAGGAAATGTCCCCTCCCCTTGCAGTTTGTTCCCCTTGTGCAACAGGAGTGGGTTTCCATCTTGGTGAGGGACCCCCCCCATCGCTGCTGCCTCCCCGCACCCAGAGGCTCCTTCTCTCCTCAGCCCCCTCCTCTGATTGGCTGATGTTTCAAGAATGTTCCTGGAGGACCTGGATCCTAAGTCAACTGGATTCCTCAAATGTTTGTGAAGAACCCACTACACACATTGGGGCGGCAGGTGTTGGGGAGGCAGACAGGAGATTTGAAGGATCTGAGACTGGGGGTAAAAGTGCAGGTGCAGGTGCGGAGGGCGGGATTTTAGGAATGGGGGCGGAACTTCTGGAAGCAGGAGAGAACTCAGGCCTCCTGGAATCACACTGCGCAACTACGAAATCCCATCACTCGGAAGGCGTGTTGCGCACACCTGTTCTGTGCCTGGCGCTGCACTGGCGACTGGAGAGGTAGCGGGAGAAGACCCGTCTTGCAGCTGCTTATGGTCCACTAAGCAAAATGTTTGAGTGCTACACTAAGTCCCCAATGAGGACCATGGGACGTGGAGGAGGGACGGTCGACCTGGTCCGGCGGGGCACAGGGAAGCCTCCTGCGGGAGGCACCCTTGCTTGAGTCCTGAGGAGGAGGCGGCCTTACAGACAGGGAAGGAACCAAGGAGAAAAACATTTCAGGCAGAAAACAGAGCAGCTCCGAAGACACAGCTCAGCCACAGGAAACCCACCCTGGATAATAAGTCATCCAAAACCGGAGCACCGACCTTTCTGGAACACCGTACTGGAGGCTGCTCATTTCCCCATTCTCCAGGTAGGGAAACCGAGTCCCGATGCATTGGGTAATTTGCCCCATTCACCGGCCCCGTGAGCACTGGCGCTCCACACTGTACCTGGCTTTCCCATTTCCAAAGTTCAACTCCTAAGCCCCCTTCCACGCGCCTTCTGAATTCTAGCTTGGAATGTTGCCAGGAGACACTGAGTACATCTTTCTGTATGTTTGCCATTTTCACTCTGATGGGAGCATCCGGCCCAGCCTGAGGCCCCTGCTAAAACCCACCGGCTAGCCCGCATGCATCAGAGGGTCTGGGCTTCCCTCTGCCCCTCCTCTGCCCAGATCCACAGCCATCGGTCTTCACAAAGCACTGAATCAGAGAAAAGTTCTGGGAAAGGCAAAATCAATGGCCGGATGTCACACCGGGCCTTGAAGGAAACCGCAGGACGCGTGGCCTCTCGTGGCCTCCCCCACCGCCCACCCCGGCTCCCCGAGCACTTAGCTGTCCCTATCGATTCCCAGGCGGCTGGAGATGGGAGCCCATCAGCAGGAGTTGCTGAAGTCTGTTCATTTGCCTTCCATCGTGGGTTGATTTTTACTTGTTGACTTTTCTTACCTCATTTCCCTGGTTGCTCCATTTAGAAATTTAAAAAAAAAAAAAAAAAAAAAAACTGTCAAGTTACAAAGAAGAATGAAAAAGAGGAAAGTTGTATTGGTTCTGTTCTCTTAGGTTCACTCCCTGTCTAGCGCGGCTCTGCCGGCAGGGCCTCCTGGCCACCCAGTGCAATCCACTTGGGCTGCATTTGGCCAGGGAAGGTCATGGAGGGAGAAGACAGATGCCAGGTGAGGCTGCCCCCAGCGCCCCCAGCAGCGCTGCGTCTTCTCCAGGGCAGCTTCCTCTCAGGGTCCACCGGGTCCTGTAGGGGCCCTGGCTCTGGCTTTGTTAGCACCACCTGCTCCTTCTGTCTCTCCAGCCTAGGGGTTGACTCGCCATCCTGCCTTTGTTTGGCTTTTAGCTGCTTCATCAGCTGGGCAAACAACACTCCATATTATATTCCTTCTGATTTAAGTACTGCGAGTGATTTCTGTTTACCTGGCTGGAGTCTAACTGATCTAGAAAGGGAAACTAATTTGCTAAGCAAAGACATCTGGGATGTAGCCCAGTCTATAAAACTATCGGTGATCCTATCTCAAATGATTTGGTTCCATCCGGGCAACGCAGTGACTCAGTTCAACTCAATTGAGATTAGCGAATGCTCATAGTGCACCCTCTTTGAGAAGGCACTCTGCCTGGGGAGGGAGACGGAAGAGAAAGCAGAGGCGCACCACTCCGTGGGCTGGTGGGGAGTCGTGGAAGTGGTCAGGAGCACTGGGCTGAGCTATTCTGCGTAGTGATAAAGGGTGGAGACGGGGACGTCCTGGGGAGATGGGCGGAAGGACTGCAGGCAAGGGCACTGTGTGAGCGTGGTGCGTAGGCCCATGGCTGTGGAGCTTGGGAAATCTAATTCCCAGAAAGCAGAACACAAAAACTCCAGCATCTAAAATCCACTAGGTAGCCAGCTGTGCACACCTATCGTTCCAGCATTTGAGGAGGCTGAGGCAAGAGGATCGCGAGTTGGAGGCCAGCCTGTGCAACTCAGCAAGACTGTCTCAAAATAAAAAATAAAAGGGTTGGGGATATGACCCAGTGGTAGGGCACTCCTGGGTTCAACCCCCAGTACCAAATAATAGACAGACAAAGAAACCAGGCAGATGGATGGAGCAGAAAAGTCAACTAGGAGACCTTAGGCTGTTTCTATTTGACGAAAATAATAAAGGTTTAAAAGAGACCATTAAATAAATGGTGTTAGGACAGCTATTTAATTATTGGAAAGAAATATAAATAGAGATTTGTTCTCTGCTTTTTATCAAATTAATTGAAGAGCTAACTCCTCCCTCCCAAAGTAACCATAACATCCTGAAGACACTCTAGGTTAAAATTTCTTGGACTGGGGATGGAGAAGGACTTTCTGAAGCATGGGGCATTCAATTAAGAAAAATAAAATGTTATGGAAGCTAAACTCCATGAACAATACTATAATTAAGGTGGAGTACTAGTATTAAAAGTTTGCAACAACAACAACAAAATGAATATAGAAAGAGTTTGACAAACAAATATGAGAAAACAATCTAGTGGCATAGATGTGCAATTCATATGAAGTATGTGGGAGAATTATAACCAATTAGTCACTGGAGATGTGCAGATTCTTCTTAATAAGACAACTTTTGCCAATAAAGTTGGCAGAGCATGTTTTGTTTTCTAAATTAAACTCGACACTGGTGGGCATTGTCTGAGAACTCTCATAATTGATGGTGGGAGTGTGAATTCTTACACTTCCAGGGAATGATTTTGTAACAGGTATTAATGGCTCTAAAAATGCTTATGGCTTTTGCTTTTCTCTATAATGCCACTTTGAGGAAGTATGTCCAGAGGAAATTCACAGGAATGCATCATCTTGGCATTTTTTGGAGTGAGAGAGAACACAGTCCACCCTTGGCAACCCTGTAGTGTAACAGACAACCAGTGCGTCTCTGGTCATGCAACATCAACACGTGATAAATATGATGTGATAAATGCACTTTGCAATAAAGATAAGAGCAAAGAAAAGGGAGAAGTCAGGTGAGAAAGAGCATTCTGCCTGGAGCTACCAGGAAAGTTCTCACAGAGACATTGATATTTAAATTGGGTCTTGAAGGATGAATAGGAGTTTACCAGGTAGAGGAAGGTCCAGGCAGAAAGAAAACGTGTAATTGTGGGGAGTCCTGAGTTCGATGTGACCAGAGCTTACACTGTGCTTAGACTGGAAGAGGGAGGGAAGGTAAAAAGCAAGGCATCACTGGGAGTCAGAAGGATTTTGGTCAACTCAAACTTGCCCGCAGAATTGCGGGCAGATTAGTTTGGCTTCATTCAGTAGGTTCCCCGGGCACTCAGGAGGCAGGAGGACATTTCGAGGCTCTGATGACAGGCTGGCCAAGAGGTTTGGCCCAAGGCAAAGTGAGGAGAGATTCAGGAGGTATGAAGGGGCAGGACTGCCACCACGAGAAGACAGACAGATTCCAGGATGTGTGACTCTCTGGGACGAATGGGAACCGATCATCAGAATTCAGTTGGCACGTGGGAGTAAGAATGCACCAAGACAGAGGAAGTAAAAATAGGCGTTTAGAAGTCAAACAGTAGGCGTTCCAGAAGAATCCCTCCACACCTGCTGTCAGCCTCATCCAGGAAAACAAGACTGCTCCTCCCTTCCGGAAGGACTCAGGAAGCCCGTCCCGTGGGATGGCCCTGAGGAGGGCTAGCAGGTGCTCAGTGTCTGGCATGGACCGGTCTAGCCTGTGCTCCATGGGTCCCCTCTCCACCCCTCTAGAGGAGCTGAGGGAACGGAAGTTCATGACCTGCCACCTTTGAACTTGCTATGGAGTACAGAGTGCAACTGGTGGCCAGACTTGAAATATAGATTTTCTGTGAAGATCTGCAAATAGTCCCTCCCGTAGACAGGTGGACAGCCCCCAAATAGATGGACAGCTGCAGACAATGGAGATCGGTTGCACTCGCGCGTGTGTGCACGCACATACACACGCGCGGCACCTGCCCCACCCCCCTGGCACACATTCTTGATCCTGTATTGGGCGATCACCTACGGAAATGACGTGCATGCCCTTGTGGAATTCCACATGTCACTGTGACAGACTCACTTATAAAATAAGACAAAGAGGAGAGAGTGGGGGGTGGCCGTAGAGCAGCAGCCGTGGTCTGCCTGCCAGGTCCGTGGTGGGTGGGAAGAGGCTGCCCCCTCAGGAACGTGGGAGAGAGGAGCATCCATTACCCACAGCATTGCTGTCATGGACAATGCAGGTGTGTCACTACCTCCAAATGTGTCATGAAGGGGACGGACTTGCGGGTGGTACAAAGGGGACCTCAAGGCCAGGAGACAGGGGACGGAAAAGACCACCCAGCTAGAGTTTGGATGTGACCCATTTGAGTGCACTGTCCTGGTCACCTGGGGGACCGGTTATCTAGCCCTGGTTAAGAGAGAGTTGCACAGTTTGAAGTCTATTTCCAAAGAGCCTGTCCTTACTCCCAAAGGCCTTAGAAGAGCTGCAGCCCAGTGACAGCAGGGTTTAATGTGCCAAGCATGTGACCATTTAGTAAAGCTGGCGATCAGCCTCCATAACCCCTGTTATCACTTGGTTTCTCAAAATGGGATGCTAACTCTTGATGGAATTTCAACAGTACATTATAGATACATGGTCTTTGGTGACAGCTGGCTTCCTGGGCACCATCCTCCAGCAATGCTTGGGAAACACCCTTTCCTAGTTTCTGCTAACTCCCCACCTGAAATGCTCCCTCTTTAGTGGCTGCTGCCTGTGGCCTCCTCTGGTGGCTCCCATGTTTTAGGGTGAATGTTAAGTACCTTACTGATACTGGATCACATGCAGCCTCTGACAAGATCTAAATTTCCTTCCTTCTCAATGATCACTTTGGGTACAGGAGGATGCACCAGGTAGGGTGGGCAATCTTGTCTGTCGAGTCCTGGGACACAGGATTTGGCTTCCGGCCTCTGGCAAGCATCTTCTGTAAAAGACCAGACAGTAAACATTTTCAGCGTTGTGGTCCATATGGACTCAGTTATGACTGCTCAGCTCTACTTTTGTAGCACTAAAGTAGATAGAAACTAGGTAAAAACAAACGGATGTGGTTTTGTGTCAATAAAACTTTATGAAAACAGGCAGCGGGCAGGAACTGACCCATGAGTCATAGTTTGCTGGCTCTGTTTTCATGCTGTCCAGTGGAAGTATCAGGTGAGTCACATACATGCTTTTTCACTTTTTAGTCATCACATTTAAAAAGTACAATGAGGCCTGTAAAATCAATTTTAATTTTGCATTGTTTTTAATTTAATGCAATCTACCTGAAGTTTTTATCATTTGGACATGTAATCAATAATGTAAACGCTTTAATGAGATATTTTGTGGGAACCTAGTCTTTGAAATCCTCCTCTGTGTGAGCGCTTGGCAGCCCTCCTGGGACCAGCAGCTGCCCCAGGAGAGCCCAGTTCTCATGGTTGCTCTTGGCTGCACACTGAAATTCGTCTCATTGGCACCATGTTTGCCTTCCAGCTCATGCTGAGGGAGGGAGAGCACACGCCCAAGTGTTTTAGAGTTAAGACTCCAAAATCACATATGCCACTTTCCCTTATCTAATATGGTGAGAATCCAGTCGCGTGGTGCAGTAGCTGCAAAGGACCTTGGGAAATGTAGTCTCTAGCTGGTGGCCATGTGCTCAGCTAAAACTTGGGGGCAGGGCTGTCATCAGGGAAGAAGGGGAGAAAGGTATTTGCTGGCAGTGAGCAATCTTGCCATATCATCTAGATTTTATCATTTTCAACAGAGTTGGCTCTCTGATTCTGAGATAATACTTTCACCAAAGGCTGGTCTTGAAAGTCAATCTCTTGGAAGGTGTGCTAGTCAGCTTTCCATCACTGTGACAAAATACCTCAGAAAATCAAGTTAAAGGAGAAACTTTTATTTTTTATTTTTATTTTTTATTTTATTTTTATTTTGACTCATAGTTTCAGTCCATGGTTGCTTGTCTGCGTTGCTTTGGGCTTATGATGGCGCTGTATGTCAAGGAAGGATGTGTGGTGGAGGAGCCCTGTTCATCTCATGATATTTGGAAAGCAGGGCTGGGGGCCGGGGGTGGGGGGTTGGGGGCGTGGCAACAGACAGACAGACATGAGGAGAGTCCTCCAAAGGCACACCGCCAATAAACTAACTTCCTTCCACGGGGCTCCACCTCCTAAAGGCCGCACCCCCTCTCAACTGTGCCATGGGCTAGCGACCAAAGCCTTTAACACGCGGGCCTTTGGAGGATGTTCAAGTTCCAAACTCTAACAGAAGGGAAGCGTTAAGCTCAGTTAAATTGGCCAAAAGGTTTAAGTTGGCCTAAAGGTTTCTCTGTACACAGTGAACTGTAACCTAACCTGATGTGTCCACAGACCATCGAGTCTTGGAACCAGGAGCTGCATCTCAGCCAATCAGAGTCTGTCACCTGTGCAAACCGCCATCCAATGAGGCAGACGCGAGCTGTGTAACCAGTCAGCCGCTCACTGTACCTCACTTCCATTTCCTGCAGGCCGCTCACTCTTCTCTGGCTATAAATGTGGCCTGCCTGTGTGGCAGCAGGGAGCATCCTGAGGCAATTTGGTGGGGACTGCTCTAGAATCACAAAAAGCCAGGTAAGCTCTGAAAATCTAGTTGGTGATAATTTTCCCTTTAGCAGGAGGGAGGGGACTCCTGTTTCAGACCCATTCTTCCTTCTCTTGACACCCCCCACTGCCATGCCCCTGGTCCCTCTCCTCATCTCCGTCTGTTCCCTTGTTCTCCTCCATCTGCCTGGGTTTCCTAGGGCTGCTGTAACGATACCACTAAAGCGGTAACTCAAAACAGCAGAAATGTATTCTCTCAGCTCTGGAGGCCCCGCCAAAACCAAGGGGTGTGCCTGCTCCTTCCAAAGTCCCAGGGGACAGTGACTCCCCTGCCACTTCCAGTTTCTGGTGGTCTTCCCTGGCCTGTCGACTGCGACTTCAGCCTCGGCTTCCACTTTCACATGTCTCCTCTTCTGTCCCCTGTATGCTCTTCTTACAAGGATGCCACTCCCCGGATGGTTGACCCATCCTAAGTGCAGGCTGGTGTCACCTGGAGATCGTTAATTATCCCCGCATAGACCCTATTTCCACACAAGGTCACGTTCCGGGTGGGCATGAATTCGGGGAGACCATTTTCCACCAGCGACACTATCGACTAGGACTCCGGAGGCCAGCACTTCCCAACCCCCTCATTTCTGCCCCACAACCCTGAATTCCTGGTGCTCGCAGTCCCTTGCAGCTCGGCTCTCTAGCTCCAGGGAAGTGCTCGGGAGGCAGAAGGGGCAGCAGAAGGAAGGAAGGGACAGTTAGAGGAGCGAGGAAGCCAAGGCCGCGCACCCACGCTAAGCGAATAGGTGGACCCATCCTGCCCGAGACGTAAAAACACACCACACCTTGTGTCCCCAGATAAAAATAACTGGATCACCTTATCTAGTCCTAGTGCACAAAATAAATGACTTCTGGAGCATGTCCTGACAGTCGCTGATTACCTAGCAAAACGCCTTTATCCCTTACGCAGGCGGCACTGGCGGCTGCAGATGTACAGATGATGACCTCGCCTGCAAACAGCTGTCGTTCCGCCATGAACGGACTCGGGATGTCGACAGCCTCCGTGCAGGTGTTTTGGGTATTTTTCTTTTAAATGTTGTTTTTTCCATTTTGTCTTCCTTGCAATTCTTTGCAAATGACCTTGGTTTTGCCTGGAGTCTTCTTTCACAGATGGACTCCTCTGCTGTCCCCGGGTTGGAATGGTGGCGTGGAACGGGAAGAGGTCCTCCTCTCTCCTCACAGCCTATGAGTCCATCTCTAGCTGTCCCTTCCTTCCGTCCACTTTCTCCACCCGACTCCTGGTTCCCGTTGGAATCTCACCGGGACCACTGCAACTCGCCTCAGCTTTACTGCTGCCCACGGTCCCTTCTCTGCACAGAGGTGGGGGGTCTGTTGGAAACACAAACTCTCCTGCTACTCAGCTGCACTGTCCCCCTGTTGATCTTAGCATAATAGCTAAGATGTACTCAGCTCTGTGTGTCAAGAACTACCCAAATTTTACCCACATCAGTATTAATGTGACCCTCTCGCTAACAGCCTCACATTTCATATTAGCAATCAGAGAAATTAAGTCACATAACTAATAAGTGATAGAGCAGGGATTTGACCCCAGAGACACTTGCTCCAGAGTCTGTTCTTACCTGCCACTCTGCACAATGGCCTGGTGGCCTCTGCAACCATCCATGAAGCCCATGCCACCTTGCCCGCCCCCTCACTCCCTGTGCTCTGAGGACAGTGTCCTGCTTGCACTTTCTCGTACCTTCCAGCTCTTGCATGCCTCAGGGCCTTTGCACTTACTCTGTCCTCTGCTGAACGTACTCTTTCCCCCAATTCCCAGGCCTCCATTCAGGGATGCCATCCACCATCTCCCAGGCCAGATCGAACCCTCTAGGGGCTTTGAGAACTCCAAGGACCTCCCCTTGCTGTCCCACCTCTCAGTGGTCTGGGTGAGCATTTGATAATGATCCTGCCTCCTTTCTCCCCACTTCTTCCACAAAGAAAGGGAGGATCGTTCTCCACTGTCCCTCCAGGGCTTGACACAGGATCTGGTTCACAATATTTGCAGAATAAAGAAATGGAGAAAGATATTAAATCAGTGTGCTTGATATAAGGTGGAAAAAAAGTCCATACTGATAAAGATCACAGAAAAGAAAGGGTGGAGAAGCATAAACTTGAAGCTTGCTGGGCGATCCAGCATGGGTTACAGTTCTGGTGTGACCTGCCACCATCGGCACGTGGCGCGCACAGCAGGCAGGGGGTAGGCTGCCGCAGGAAGAGCTGGGTCTTCAGCCCAGACGGCTCCTGTGCCCGCGTCCTCGGCTGCTGTCTTGCCCATCTCTGGGGAGTCCAGATGCTCCATTTTCTCTTCAAGTTTTCATGCCTTTGAAAGCCAAGTTCATCTTACAGCGAGCTGTACATTTAATGAAGTGTATTTTTTTGTGGGTCCCTGAAAAGCAGTTTCGAGATCAATGGTGAGTCCCGCAATCAATGGCGTTTGGAATCGAGGAAATTCCATTTGTGGCCTGGGGTGAATTTTTTGCTTTTCTGAATCCTAATTTCCTTGGCTACAAAAGGACAGGAGTGTTGTAAACATTGGAGGTGTATCTGTGGCCTTGGCATCGTGACCAGCAGGTTTAATTTCTCCATGGAAAGTCTGTTGTGAGTTCCGTGAACTATGTGTCGGATTGGTGTTTTACTGGAATCATTCACATGCTGTATCTGCGTGGTCAGTCACACGTTTGGCTACTCATCATTTCAGAGGAGAAACGAGAGAGAAAATTGGCGGGGGTGGGGTGGGGTGGGGGGCTCTGTCTTCTTTACGTTTTAGTTAATGCTGCACGGAACCTCTTTCTTGTGTCTGGGGAAGAGGCTTCACCAGCAGGAGGAGCCGGAGAGAGGCGCCTTGGGCCCTGGCTAGGGCGTGCTCCAGAGGGTTCTGGGCCCCACTTGGGGAAGACTGCATGGGACGTTTCCCCGTGATAAAAATGTAGAGAATTTGAGTCATCTATGGAGCACCTCACTTTTTAAGAAAAAAAAACTTAGGGCAATTACTTGTTCTATTTCTACATCTAATGTTCCTTCCAGTTTATTCTGGGTGCACATTAGTCAGTGCAGATATGTTGCAATAAAAGTTTCTATTTGCTCTGAACCAGTCACTGGAGTCCAATCTCAAGAGCTCTCCGAAGGCTTCGCTGGCGTCACCGATGGCTCCTAAGCTGACTTGAGCCAGGGCCCCAGCCATGATGGAAATGAAGCCTTCAGATGATTCTGTGAAAAACGCTGCCTTATGAACAACCTCTCTTGCCTTTTGACATGCCCAATAGAAGTCTCAACCCCATTGACCTCGGCAGACTAACGCGTACTGTGAAGAAGCTAGAAAATGTATATTTGGGTTAAAAACAGAAAAAGAAATTTCAGAGGAAGGGTGCAGAAATGTAATGAGATTGACGACACCTCCCAGGTAAGAGTTCCTGGTCCCTCTCCTGCTGACGGGTGGGACACAGATCAGAGCCTGCCTGGTCCCTGGAACAGCTCTTGTGGATGTCAGCAAATTGTTTTTCATCTCTGCAGAAGACCCATGCTAGGGCTTCTGCTGTTTGCCGTGGGGCACATGGCTTGTCTTTTAGGAGTTGATGTAACCTTTGAGAAAGCAAAAACATTGACCCTTAAGTTGGGTCAATGAAGAGAGGTGTTGGAATTTGTGTGTGTGTGTGTGTGTGTGTGTGTGTGTGTGTGTGTGTGTGTGTGTGTGAGAGAGAGAGAGAGAGAGAGAGAGAGAGAGAGAGAGAGAGGTTAAGATCAAACTGTCTCTAAAGCGAGGTAACTAACTGAAGCAGGTTGAGTGCTATCTCCCTCTGAAAGACCTGCCTGTGTCTTAGCATGAGGAGCCTGTAAACGTGACCTTATTTGGGGAAAAAAGGGTCTTTGCCAATGTAAATAAGTTAAAGATCTGAGATAAGTTTCCACTGGATTATCCAGGTGACCTTAAATCCAAGGATAAGTGTCCTTCCAGGAGGAAGGCAGAGGGAGATTTGAGACCACCAAGAGCAAAAGGTCATGTGAAGTCAGAGGCAGAGACTGAAAGACGCAGCCACAAGCCCAGGAGCATCGGCAGCCACCACAGCTGAAGGAAGCAATGAAGGACTCTCCCTTAGAGCAGCCGGAGGGACACAGCCTTGCTGACGCCTGGCTTTCTGACTTCTGGCCTACAGATCTGAGAAGATGCACTTCTGTCACTTTAAGCTACCACATTTGTGGTAATTTATTACAGTTAACACTTTTTTGGCTAATTTATTACAGTTGATTCTTTTTTGGCTTGAAAACTTGGTGCTAAGATAATTCCCAAAGAAACAAGAATTTCAGAACTAATTTGAGTAATGACAGTTTCAATCAATGGCGTGCCTATTTTTCTCTAAAACCTACTTAAAATAGTTTCTTACCAACTTTATCAATCAGGGTCCAACTCAGCATACAGCAACAACTTCAGGTATTCATAGAGAGGGGATTTCTTGCAGGACTTTGTCACATAAGTGATGGAGGGGCTGATAAGTCACTAGGTGACAGAGAGGTCACCCAGAAATTAGCCACTTCAGGTAGCCATGCCACTCCCAGGGAGGAGGTGGTGTTACCAGAACCCAGGGGCCAGGGTCACCTATAGGGAGCAGGGAGCATGGTAGGCTTATGTGGGGAGACTCTGAAGCTGAAGGACACCCCGAGGTGGAGAGGGGAGGGAGAGATGCCCAGCTCTTCCTTCCTCTGCCTTCTATGCCTCACCAGTGCTGGCTGACCCTCACAAAGGCTGCACCAACGGTGGTCACTCTGAGTTCCCACCTTGCTGGCTGGCAGCTCCCTCACAAAGCAGCTTGAGAGAGAGAAGAGAGTCTCCAGCGGACTGAACGGGTGAGGGGATCTTGGACTGAGCCGCTGAGCCCTCTCCTGAGGACGCACTTCCAGAGAAACTGGTCTGGATGGTGGGGGCGGGCATTCTCCTTCCTTCCCAGGAGGCTCAGCTTTCAAAAACATTACACTTCAAGAGAAAAGTGTAGCCAGGGTAATGCTCCCAGGGCGTGTCCGCCTCCAGGTCCCTGGATTCTGTGAGGACCTTACCTCGTTTGTCCAGATGTGATTAAATTAAGGATTCTGAGATGGGGACATGAAGCTGGATCATCCAGGGACCCAGTGGGTCACAGAGGGCCTGGTAAGAGGGAGACAGAAGGGTTCTGGAGACAGAAGGGTCCTAGATGAACAAGGAGAGGAACAATAGGAGCGGAGGGTGGAGTGATGAGCTCTGTAGGCGGAGGAAGGGGTCCTCAGCCGAGGAATGTGGGGCCCCTAGAAAAGACAGGAAACGGCCCCCAGGAAGGGGCTCAGCCTCACCAACTCCCGATGCTGGCCCAGTGAGGCTGGCTGAGGGCTTCTGGCTTCCAGATCCCCGAGATGATATGTTGGAGTGGGTTTAAATCTGTCTGTGGTACTTTCATACAGCAGCAGTAAGAAAACACTAACGAGCCCCTTCAAACCTCAGGCTCAGACATCCAGCCTGTTCTTTCTCCAGCTGGGGCTGCCATGGGCCCATTTCTTTATCACGCAGGAGAGGTCATGGTGAAGCTGAACGAAGCAGCTGCTGGCAGTGGTTTGATGCAGTCTGAAGGATTTCAAACCACACTCACGGTCCTGAATGATGCTGCGATGTTGTGCGTGGAAGTCCGCTTCACACCTACGAGCCCGGCTTGATCCTGCGCCTGCACCAACGGGCTGTCACCCTGAGCTCCCACCAACGCCCTCCCAAGTTCTAGGCACCATTGCTGGACTCTGGGAGTTGGTTAGCATTGCTTTGGTGATATTTAGTAAAGCTATGAAATGTCTTGTGTTATTACTTGAGTGTCTTCATTAAATGAAGCAGACTCGATTCAGATAAATTAAGTGGGAAAGAATATTTTCTAAAATAATAGCTCATGTTGTTGCATGGTTTCTATAATCTAATTAATGGCAGTGTCCCAAAGCTCCTTTCTCCATTCTAGGGAAAAGGAAGCAAAAGGAAGAAAGAAAAAGCATCAGGAACCAATTCCTTTTACTCCTAAAGATAACATAATAATAATAACAGTGGCAATAAAAATCTAATAATTAATTCAAATGCTAGAGCCCGTGTCGAGAGTGATTTTGCATATCCTTTTCATTTTGTTCTGGTAACTTAATGAGAGAGGTCTGACTGGCCGTGTTTTTCATGGGAAGCAGTTAGATGTTGGCAGGTCAAGTTCAGGCAGGTGGGAAGCTGGAACTCTTGAATCAAATATTGTAAGTGCTGTGTTACTGTTGCTGTTTCCCAGCTTGGCTTGTGTTTGGATCTTGGAGAACACCCTGGCTCAATAATAATTTATACATGGCAGACATTTGTTGAGGATCGATCCCAGTCACATATAAATAAGTTATTTATATGTGACAATGGCCCACCCAGCCACAGCACGCCCCCAGGGAAGTGACCACCACTCATATTCCTGAGCGAGTGTTGCATCCTAAGAGGCAAAACAGCTTCTGGTTTGGAAAAGAGCGAATGGCTTGGGCTCGCGGGTCCCTTCGCTGCTTCTGTCCTTCACCCAGCAGACGCTGCTGAGGGCTTCCCTGGAGCCAGGTCCTGTGCGGGGTAGTGGGAGTCAGTTCCCTCTCTTAGCCGTGTTCATTGGCCTGTCCGTAGGGCCTAGCCACATAGTCCACCCTGCTAACTTGGAAAAGACCCTAGACTTACAAAGCCCAGGCCTGAAAGGACCTTGGAGGGCATCTTCATGTGAAAGGAGGCACAGGTACCAGCTGGACGACAGCTAAGGGTTGCATAGGTCTGAGTTCAAATTCAGGTCTCTGCCTTCCAGCCAGACCTCAGGTGCTGTGCCTGCTGGTTTGGGGATGATAGTCACACGTACCCCAGAGGGTAGAGGTGAAGTCTAAAGATGACCACAAAGTGATTAGCTTAGGATCTGTCCACAGAAAGTGTAAAATAAATATTTGAACTCTATGTCACTGTCCTGGCCACGCTTTCCCCTGCATGCTGCCATTACGGAATGTTGAATGTGTGTGGGTCGAATCTATGGTACCGGTGCCTTGGAGACTGGTGGACACAAAGCTGCGGGCTTCCCATGCAGATCCCAGGCCCAAGCCTTCAGCACCACCGCTGGTCCCAGCCCCATCACACCTTCCGGGGACTCTGAGACCTGACGTCCCTCTCCCTGCTCGCTTGTCCAGTCTGTCCTGTGCACAGTGTGTCCTGTGGGCCCTGCGTGGCCCGTCCTGTGACTCCCCAGCCCTGCCAGCTCCTGCTGACGGCCACCGTCCAGCCGGCAGCTCCCTGCTTGCGTCTCGGAGCCGCCCCTCCGCCTCCTTTCTGCTCCTTGAGCACACCGCGTCCTTTCCTGCCCCGAGGCCTCTGTGCCTTCTGTTCCCTCTGTTCAGAGTGACCTCCCCACTGTCCCCGGACTTGCCTGCCTCCTCAAGGCCACCTGCACTCCTCAAAGGCACCTCCCCTCCACAGAACACCCCTTCCCCAGCACCCGCGCCGTCTCCCGCTCGGGAAGGGAAGCTTCCAGAATGCTGCCAGCCTGGGACCTGGAACGGAAAAGGCACACATCAGGTGCTCCATAAATACCTGGGGAGCCAGTAAGTGAATCCCTCATGGCAGTGGCTTATCTAATAGGCTCGAGACGTCATACTTTTATGATGCAATGACGGGGTTGATATCTAATTTTTAAATTGAACATGCTTGAGCTAGAACCATTTATCAACAACGCCCAAAAGCTAGACAATAATTACCATCCCCCTTCAACGACCTCTGGGCCACACTGGACACCACAGCCAGAGTATCTGTGTCCCACCGTCCCAACATGCCAGGGAGGGAGAAAGGGTCTCTGAACCTGCAGCTGCCTCGGGAAGTCCAGGCAGATCCACAAACCCAGGCGGAAGGCCGCTGCCAGGAAATCAGATCTCAAGCCAGAAACGCGGGTTCTGGGACTCTACAAAGAAGTGCAGTGTGTGTCACATTCGACACACATGAGGGCAGGGCTCTGAGGTCCTCCAGTCTGCCCCTGTGTCCCTGTACCCTTGAGGAAGGTGACTTGGGGGGGAGGGACCTGTGCAGTTCCCGGCACTGATGTTCGAGTTGGAAACAGATCCGTCCACAACCCGGCTTCGGTGGCTCATGTGGAAAGATGATACAAGATGACGCAGATCCCAGTGTGAAAGCTGGGTTGAGGGTGACAAAAATCTTACCGCTTTATGTATAAAGAACATTTAGATACTCGTGTACCTGTTATGGGGTAGGACTCAGGAGAAAACAGATATTTACATGAGGTCTCAAATTCACCTACCTGACCACCCCCGTGAGGTTTGGACGTGGCTAACCCTTTCCTAGACAGGGAAACTGATCCTCTAATAGGCTAAATGGTGCACTCTTGTTCACCCAGCTGTTAGCTGGGGAGCAGAGACTAGAAGCTGCCGAGTTCCATGTGGTTCCAGAAGAAAAAGTATTTCCCATAGGAACAGTAGAAGGTGCTCAGGGCCAGTTAGTGCCGCTGGAACACGCTGTTAATAAAGCAAAATTGGGAGCAGGGTCCTTCCAACTTCCTGTCAGGAGTTTTCTGACATCCTGAGGATTCCGGAGTCCCCACACCTGGGGGGGTCTCATAAACACACACGAGACCTCCCAGGTATGCCCTCAGGGATCATATGGGAGCACGAGACAACCAGGCTGATGGAATTAGACGGACATTGCCCAGCACTAAGGGAGACATGAAGAAAACAGCAAGCGTGCGTCTTACAGAGGGATCATCAGGCTTCCCAGGGCAGGTCTCCGTGATGGTGGACAATGAACCCTGGCCCTTGTACATTGTGTGACCCAGACAAGTAGTTTGACCTCTCTGAGTCTAGTTCCCTCATCTGGGAGCAGAAGGGAGTGAGGACTAGTGAGATATTCCATGAGAATGGGCCTTCCAGCCCTTGTTAACAATGGTGCTAGTGTCTCCATGCCTGTCCTTTCATACTCTGTGATAGTTTCCCTCTCCTAAAAGCTCTGCCTTAGCTCATTTTCTGTTGCTATAGCAAAACACCTGAGACCAGGTAATTTATAAAGAATAGAAGATTATTTGGCTCATGGTCAGGGAGGCTCTGAAGTCCAAGAGCAGAGCACTGGTATCTGGTCACGGCCTTCCTGAGGCATCACAACATGGCGGAGGACATGGTAAGACAGAGCAAACCTGCCAACTTGGGTGTCTCTTCCTCTTCTTATGAACTCACTAATGCCGCCACGAGGGCTCCACCCTCATGACCTCATCTAACCCTAATTACCTCCCAAAAGCCCCACCTCCAAATACCATTAACATAGGAATTACACTTCCAGTGCGTGAGGGCGGGTGGGGGAGACACAAACAACAGCGACTTTTTCTATTTCATTACAATGTTTCCTGTGTCCCCAGTGATTCACAGAGAAGGGGGTAGTGGGGAGGGACCTGGGCCTCCTGAGCTCTAATGAAAGTTTTCAGATGGATTTGTCCTCTGTGGGCCCCACGAAGGGCCCTCTGTGACCACAGAACCACCAAGAACCACTTGGTCTTGGGTGAAGACCAAGTCCAAGGAGGACAGGAAGATGATGTAAAACATTGAACTGTTTCAAGCGTCTTCACTGCTGGGCACCCCTGTTTACATTCAATTAAAACAATAGGATCTATCTCATCTTCCCCACTAATGAAAGTCCAGCTCTGAAGAATTTTTCTCAGTGACCCTCTTTTAGTCTAGCACTTTCCTCCCACATGTTTGAATGTGGTTGCGTTCCATTTTTTCCCCCACAGGAAATGAAAACGTTCTGTTGCTCACAGTAGTGTGTGCGGGTTGTTCAAGCGGCATTTGCTCCCCTGGCCTGGTTCCTGTGTGCCCTGTGCAGACCCGTGGTGATGGCGCCCCCATTGGAGAAAGGAGGAAGTGCAGGCGAGTCCCAGTGTGGCTGCTCCTGGGCTGGGTGAACTTGGATTTGTGAAGTTCTCTGAGCCTCCATTTCTTTACAGTTGAAACAGAAACAGTGTTAGTGTTTAGATATGAGATGTCCCCCAAAAAGCTCATGTGAGAGACAATGCAAGAACATTTAGAGTCTGAATGATGTGGTTATGAGAGCTTTAACCTAACCAGTGGATTGATCCAATGATATGGATTAACTGGGAGGTAACTATAGGCAGGAAGGGTGTGGTTAGCGGAAGTAAATGACTGGGGGCTGCCTCTGGGGTTTACACCTTGTCCCTGGGGACCCTCTCTCTCTCTGCTTCCTGTTGCCATGTTCTGGGCTGCTTTCCTTCACCACATCCTTCCGCCATACCCTAACTTGGGCCCAGAGCCATGGAGTTGGCCATCTATGGACTGAGACCTCTGGAGCTGTGAGCCCCAAATAAAACTCTTCCTCTATGTTGTTCTTGTCTGGTCTTCTGGTCACAGCGATGAAAAAGCTGACTAAAACGAACAGTGATTCCTGATGTGAGGATTAAATGAGATCAGGTTTGCTATAAAAGTTAGCATTCTCAATAGCGAGTGGTAAATTGACAAAATACATTCTATATCCCACAGACACAGAATGTGTTTGTTCATGGACCAGCACGACCCAGGGACATAACATCAGAGACTGCTGACAATGTCAGCAAGGGACGCCCCTTACACACACAGGGGATAGAAAGGAGGCACGCCAACCTGGGTTAGGTGCTGTTCCACCACTGACTCTAAGACCTCTCAGAGCTGAAGACCCACTGTGCACTTACACTCTGTGAATATCAAAAGAATAATTCATTTGATACTCCGTTTCATTGTTGGAAAACTTTGAAGGGTATTTTGAAATTTTGGGGTATATGGTTCTTTTCCAACTGGAAATTTTATAAACTATAAGGATAGGAAAAAAATAGCTATGATGAAAGTTTACTGCTCTGAGTATAAATAATTGTAAGTATAAAAATACGCCACTATGTATCATGGTAGAAGTAAAAAATTCATCACCGAATTTCAGAGACTTAGTGTGAAGAAAACATTTCAATTATATTGATGACAGGATGAAATAAAAACATCTGGAATATCTTATGGCTCAGAACTGTGCCCCCCTCAAAGCCCATGTGTGGAAGTTCTAACCCCAGGACCTTGGAATGTCACTATTTGGAAATAGGAAATAGAGTCCTTGTCAACAGAACTCATTGAGATGAGGTCCGACAGGGGGGAGGGGGGAAGGTGGGTTCCCAACCCGACAGACTAGGGTCCTTATTAAAGAACACTAGCGAAGGGACAGTGGCACATTCTGAGGGAAGACAGTGTGAAGACACCATTTCCAAGCCATGGAATGCTGCAGATGGCCCACCACCACAGAGGCTGGGGGAGCATCCTGGAGGGGACTGTCCCTCCCAGCCCTGGGGCGGGGGCACCGTGGCCTTGGGCTTCCAGGCTCCGGACATACTTCCGGTGATTCTACCACTCCGTTTGTGGTTCTTCGTTATGTCACCCTTAGCAAACTATCACTTTTGGGCTAAATAAAATATATCATTAAAGTCCTTTCTTTGTTGACTTTCTAAAAATGTTAACAGAAGGTTTGAGATTGCACATACAGTTTGAATTTTGTTTCTATCCCATGTTGCTTTCCCAGCGGTAAAGTCCAGATACCATCGGACACAAGACCAGGAGACTTGATCTCCGGGATGGGGTTCAGAAAGTGTCCCTGAAGAAGTGAGGCCTAGACTGAGTCTGGAGATTCACGAGGGCTAATGAATTGAGGCATGAGCAGGATGTGGAGGGGCAGAGAGCTTCAGAGGAAACGTGTCTCCTGAGCCACCTCCCCAGCCCCTGTGTGGCCAAAGCTGACCAAAGTGAAGCATCCTCTGGCATCGATCGATATCTATGAGGGAAGCCACGGGCTGCATTCGCACCCCTGGCTTCTGAGGCTCAGCAGGGAGCTCGAAAGAGGAAAATGAGCCCACAGCTTCTGGGGAACACCCGGTACCATCGAAAACTCAGAGTAAACAACTAGTATAATTATTTACAGGTGTCAATAATTCAGGCTCAGTTGGAAGATGAGACACGAACCTGTTACCTACCTCAACAATTTCAAGTTCCTAGAACATTCCCTGCTCACCGCTCAAGGGAAACAGCTCCACTTGACACTCGGGAGCCAGTGGTGGCTGTGACCTTCAGGGTGTCCTTTCCTGGCCAAGATGGACCAGTTTTTATTGGATTATCAGCAAAAGCAACCCCACAGGAATTTTCATACCAGACCCACTGGATTCCAATCTGTGGCCAGAAGTGGCCTCCCTCCTCCATCCCAACATAGGGCGTGAACTTGGCACTCTGAGCCAGGAGCATAGATGCAATTGTGCTCAAGAAGACAGAAAGCAGCGAGGAGGACAGAAGTGGAATCGTGTATTTATTTCCAAGCTAAGTCCTGCCACTTTTCAATATGTCTGATTTTTATGTAAAAAAAAAATTCCTCAGCCAGGTATGACTTGGGAGGCTAAGATGGGAGGACTGGAGGTTCAAACCAGCCTCAGCAACTTGGTGAGGCCCTGAGCAACTTAGTGAGACTATGTCTCTAAATAAAAACTAAAAACAGGGCTGGGGATGTGGCTCAGTGGGTTAGTGACCCTGGGTTCAATCCCTAGTACCAAAGGGGGAAAATAAATCCTCTACACTTTGAAAAATGAAAAGGCAGCTGGTTAACACTGCAAGAACATCTCTGGGGCGATCAAATTTCCAGGGATCGAATTCCTCTCTCCTTCCTCGCACCACTGAAAGTCCCCGCAGCATGGCGTTCTCATTCATTCATTCATTCCTGTGACCATTCGTGGAGCTCAGAGAGGTCATGTGAGTTCGCAGAGACTGTTACTGATGGGGTCTGTTTTGTGTGAAGCCTCCTTTTCTATGAGGGAAGCAGAATTTAAGCAGCCGACCTCCACAGACTCCTTAGGCCGGGAATCTGAATGGCCCCAGGGGCCTGGAGAAACTTCCATTCTCTCTGGCCTCTCTTTGTGTGGCTTCTCCTCTTCCTCAGCACTTACTCCAGGTGCTCCCAAGCCCTGTGCTGGCTGGGACACTTCCTCCGTCCCGCTGGGGGAATGCTGGCCTGGACCTGGGTCCTCCCTTCGTTCTTCCACGTCATCCCAGAGGGGTCCGTGCTGCGCAACGCGGCTGGAACAGCAAACCGAACATCCTGGGCCCCGCGTGGCTCCTTCTGGAACACTGGGCTTGGGCGCCATCCTCGCCGCCATCCGAGGCCTCCAGGATTCAGCAGGGAAGAAGACAGCCAGGTTTCTGCCTCCACGGGGTCCCATCCTAGTGAGGAGCATGCCTTCGCCAAGCCAGGGAAGTTATGTATACGCGATGTGAAGTCGGGGAGACGCTCCCCAAGAAAATGCTGCGCGAACCGCTGGGGCCCCTTCCGAGGGGGCGGGTGGCAAAGGCCTTGTGAGGTGGAGACCTGAGTGAAGCAGGCGAGGCGCTGCGGAGTGGAGACGGTGGGGGCGTCACTCCTGCAGGGTGAAGCCCGGGTGAGGGGATCCCTCTCTGTCCCCGTGGCAGCCGCATGCGGAGAGCTTCGTGGGGCAGGCGGGAGTCGTCCCAGCCTCTCAGTCTCGTGGAGTCGTACCTTTGGGTGCTCAAGGTCGTCTTCCGCCGCAGACAGCACAGCCTAGGGACCGTGCAGAGCCAGCTGGAAGTCGCGTCAGGGTGACAGAAAGGAGGCTCGCCACACGAGCTCCCGTCCATCTGGGAGAGGGGAGCCTCATTTCCCAGAATCGCTTGACCACAGCCTTGTCCCTGGAGCCATGTGTGTGAGCAGTGGGACTCCTGTCACCTGGCTCTGGGAAAACGGGTCAGCAGCCAGGACAGAATGTGCTGCCCCTGAGGAGTGCCAACGAGAGCCAGGGTGCCCACTCAGCCTTGGTCCAGAGACATGTGTACCAGAGGGACAAGCACACCTGTACCCGGCATCAAATGAAGAGGAGTCCTGGCCATCTCCCCTCAACAGGGCATGAGGGTCCTTCTATGTTCCCACACCTCATGGGCAGTTCCGGCTCCCGGCCTCTCAGCCTCAGCTCTCCACAGCTCCGGAGTCACCCCCTTTATTCCCCTTCTCTGCTCCCAGGACAATACAGCTCTTTTTGTGACAGAATGAATGCAAAACCAGGAAGCGTCATCAACTCCCAGGTAGCAGCAGATTTCTAAGAACCCTCACCACTAATATTCTCATGGCTCCAGAGAGGCCTGGAGCTTTTACTGAGCTCCTCGTGGTTACGTCCATCCACCAACTAAATGTCTTTTTTGTCCTTTGTAACAGACCTGGAGCGAGGCAGCTCAGACCTCTCCTCCAGAAGGAGCTGGCTAGCCAGGGCCTAGAGGGTGCTGAAGCTCAGTCTCCTGCTATTAGTGCCTTCGGATCTTCCTTGACCAAGCAGGGCCCTGTTAGGAAACCCAGCCATTTCCCCCAGAGGTAGGACTCCTCTGCAGGGCGTCTCTACCTGGGAGCGCCAGGTACTACTCCCTAATAAACCTTTTGCGTTCAACTCTGGCTTCTGCCCCTGCTTCCCAGTGATCCCAAACAGCACACGCTGCAGACTGGAGTTCCAAGAGCGCCCAGAAAGAGCCAGAGGGCAGGCCGACCTTCCTTCCCAGAGGCCATGCACGTTCAGGGCAGGGAAAGAAACAGAAGATGGAGCAGATCTGACAACATTGATTCTGGCCGTACCATGGTCCTTGGAAGCTTTTTCCAGTGGCCCCTCCGTATCCCAGAAAGGACATGAGTCTTTTGTTTCTTTGGGGGAATTCAGCTGTAACCACATTGTCCAAAATATTACAGTAAAATCAATCAGAGAGAATGCTATTCTCATGGCAAATTTTCTGATTTCCCAAATGAGTCTAAAGCCAAAGACATTATTGATGAATCCTATTATTCCTCTTGGAGGATAAAAAATAAAAATAAATAGTGCTGTCTTGGATGGGCCCCTAAGGGACCGCTGCGGCTCCTGCTGGAGGGGCAGGGCTGGGAGAGTGTAGGGGACAGCTCTTCCAGCTGGCCCTTTTCTGGTCTAGAGGCTTCATGATCTCTGCTGTCCCAGGGTGACGTTGCCGTTTCCTCTCTGTCCCCGTCAACCCTCAGCGACTCTCTCTTGGTTCCTGGGGGTTCTTGCCTCAAGCCAGGTTTCCTTCGCCTGGCATGGGGTGTGGGTTGCAGAGGGTAACCATACTCCACACTCAGCTGGGGTCTTTGGGGACATTTGGACAGGGTCATCCTGTAGTTCATGTGTCTCTCTGAGTTACAATATGTAAGGTTGCTCTAACAGCAAGGAGATGCCTTGGAAAGCTTGGGTTAAGAGGAAGGAAGACAGGGCAGGGTTTCTACCTTCTAGAACTTTCTGGAAGGCATTGAGACCATTCCCGCACTGGTCCTGATACCCTCGGCAGGACCGTTGGTGGAGCAGTCTCTGACACGTGCACGTAGCTTCCTGATGGACAGGCCACTCGACCTCCAAGCCTCAGTTTCTTCTTTTGAAAATTCCTGCTCCAGGGCAGCCGTGAGCTGGGGAGTCGTGACTGAGAAAATGGGGTGAAAGGCCTTGTGAACCACCGAGCTGCGGCGTGAAAGTCAGACGCTGTCACGGAGCCGCTGACCTTCTCTTTTGTATCCTACCAGGACTCAAAGCCTGAGATAGAAACTCCCAGAATTTCGAACATAACAGAAGGCAAAGCTTTGATGTGAGCTAAGATGGCCCCGCCGAGGACGGACCTGGGATTTACAACTGTCCTCTCCTTGAAGCGACCGCTCCTGCGTGTCAGCATTTGGGCCAGTGGACATGACCCCTTGCCCTTCCTTAAGTGATGGATCACCCACTCTCCTGCCAAGTGAGCAGTTCTTCAGGAGCCACATAAATTCTAAGTTCCAATGTCACTGTGAAGATCCAGAACAAGGAGTCCGGAGGTTTGTTTCGGGATGGGAACTTATCTCAGTGCAGGGATAGGCCTGGTCTTGCCCTGGGAGGCGGGGAGGCGTGAGAAGGGTATGAAAGTTTCCACTTTCTTGTCCCTTGGCTGGCCTCCTGAGGCACTGCCCAGTTGCCTGGGGGCTGTCAATCCAAGGGCAAGGTGTCCATCTGGATTTTAGCATGTGCAGGGCAGGCTGGAGGCAGTAGGAGGCGCCCTGCCCATCACTGTGTCAGAGTCTAGCACAGGGCCTGGTCCACAGGAGCCGCAGGGAGTATTTCTTGGACAATTAAACTAAGCTTCTCAGCTTTCAGATAAATACACAGATTGTGTCTCCTGGAGCTGTTGAAAAAAGTTTTGAGGAAGAAGCAAGACACTTTTGATGTACTGACAGGCTCTTCTGAGACAGAAGAGCCTTATTTCCTTGGACATGTTGTAAGCTCCTTGAGGAGAATTATCCAAGTCCATAGCATCCATATCTATAGCCTATTCCAAATCCATCTCCATTTATCCATAACAAAATCCATGTTCACAGTGATTTATGGCCCTCAGTAAATAGGTAGAGACCAACTAAACAGGCAATTAACTAACTCGAACGGCTTATAAATACTTTTCACAGTCTTCAACTGATTTCACGTTCCCAGCAATCCAGGGTGGCGGGCACTCTCTTCTTCCACTGGCAGAACAGAAAGTCGAGATCGTGGAGATAAGTGGGGAATCCGGGGTTCAAACGAAGGAGTCTGACAACGCAGTCCATGCTCCCTGCTGTGCCGACTCCTGGTACCAGACTCTGCAGAGCTTGGGAGAGGGAGCCAGGTGGAGGGCCACGAAGACAAGTCCCCCTGCTTTTCTTCTATAAGACAGAGGCAGAGCCGAGCGGAGAGACCTAGAGGTGGGCGGGAGAGCAGTGGAAATCAAGGCCCGTTTTCCGATTTCAGGAACTCTGCAGGCATGGCCCCCAAGGTGTTTGGTCTAAGCCTGAGAGCTAAGTTAAAACGGCGACATGCCAGAGTCGGAAAGCCCTATAAATACACAGTGTGTGCATTGCCCATAGTCCCCAAGGAACACATTTTGATGCAGCTGGGGCAGGTTGAACAGAGGACATAAGATCACAGAATAAGTCAGATGTCATAGCACAGAAAAATTATAAGCCCCCAATCTATTTGATTTAGCCTTGATTAAAATTAAGTGGAGACCAGAGGTCACACAGCTTTTAATAGCCTGGATCTTCAGATTCCAGATTCAGTGTGCAAAGCATTGGATTAACCATGGTTTATGGATAAGAGAAGAGCTTAGAGGATATTTACAGATCTATTATTATAAATTTAAGTTAAATCTCTACTTTTTTCTTAACTCATACTCCTGAAAGAGGATTTCTGCTAAGGCTCTTCACTAAGAAGAACAAAGAGATTTCCCATAAAGTTATGGTGTCGACTAGTAAACTCGAGGCCATGAATGTTTGTTATAAAGGGCACTGTGTTTGTTTGAGGAGATCGACTTTGCTCACAGACCCACCGCCTGTGACCTATCCTCACACAACCCAACTGAAAGGCTGGCACGTTCTCTTAGAACTAGGAACACAGCTGAAGAGCCTCTGTCTTGTAAACGTAAATAAAGTGCAAAGCAAGTGACCTGTGAAATACAGTGGCTGGTGCTATAAAGTGACTGTAACTGATTAACTACTTGAGTGTTGGATTTCAGATTAAGTAGAAGAAAACAGATGGAAGGTACAACACAGCAAGCTCAGCGCAGAGAAAATTAACAAAGAAACAAAACATAGGTAGAAGAAAGAAAATCAACAAAGGCATGACTTGGTTCCTTGAGTGAGTTAATAAAATAGGCAAAACACTGATGCCGTGATTCGAGAGAATTAAAGAAAAAATTGTGCATGAGCAGGAGAGGCAGAATTTCAAAATTTCTTTAGCAAGTGCGAAGGAAAGGATATCATAAAATTGGGGAGAGAGGGGAAGCACATGGTGAGAAAGCTTTGAGTTTTCCCCATGTTGGCCACTGCATACTGCCTCTGTTCTTGGTGACAGCTCAGTGGATTAGTTAGGATTTGTTTGGTTGCAATAGCCAAAACCCAGATTCAGAGAAGTTAAGCATCAAAAAGCATGTGTTATCTCACATGCCTGAAGAGTCGAAGGGTAGCTTGATTTGAGACCTGAACAATATCACTGAGATCCCTCCCAGGTGGAGCCTCTCTCTGGATACGTGGGTTTGCAGGTTCGTGTCACATGACACCCACACCAGTGGGATAGAGAGATGATTTCCAACATTTCAAGAAAAATCCCAGCTAAGGGATTCTGTTAGCCCTGGTTGACCCTGGTTGTCTCAGTTGGGTGGTGTATTCATATTTCAACCAGTCACTGTGGCTGAGGGAATGGAATGTTCTAGAATACTGTAGCCTAGCTGAGATGTGCGATGGAAGATGAAGGTTGGTCAAGTGAGGCCCTTGGGTTGGACACTGGGGAGGCTGATTACCTTCAGTGCAGATGGCGTCCTGTGGCCATGAGAAGTTGCAGCTGGTACGAGCTAACAAAAACCCACGGAGTCCATTATGCTGGGGTGGGAGGAGGTGACAAAGGTCACTGGAACTGTGGCCAGGGTCCTGAGGGTCTTTGAGTTGGCTTAGGAAACTCAGTGAGACGCATACACACAGCCCTTCAAGAACATGACTGAATTCAAGAGGCCAATCAGGGGCAGCTCTAAAGCGAGCTCCAGCCTCAGACACCACCGAGCTTTGGAGAGGGAATGATGGGGAGCCAGGAACCACATCTACATTTGATCAGCAGCCAACCACAGAGTGGCCTGTCAGGGTGATGTGGTCAGAGAGGGACTGGCGAACTCGGAGACGGGGAGGACATGGAAAGTCTTTCTTTTTTTTTTTTTAACCCCAGGGAATCTAGTCTGTAGTCATTCAAACCAGGAAGTACCTTTGAGGTTAGGGCGAATGATTTTTCTTCAGTTGTTACAGTAAGCTTCGGAGCCAAAAGTACTGGACATGAGCAAAGGCTCTCTGAAGCCAGGGTTCTGGTGAGGAGACCAGGTGGGATTTGGTAGCAGGGAGGGGGATTAACAGCATGATGGAGTCTCTAAGACTCTTACAAGATTTGTAGTTTGGTTGAGGATTTGAAGATGATCTGTGATCTAAAAATAGATTTCCCAAACTGCAGTATTCTTAGATCCACAGCCTTCTGTGACATTTCTGCTGCTCTTACTGACTGTACCTGGGATGGATCTTCTCCTTCATGTCTGGAATTTCTGAAATGCCACTTCTTCATTCAATCAGCCAGGAAGGACCACAATGGCCTCACCTGGAGAGATGATTTCCCATCTACGCCAGCTCCTCTTTCCATCCCTCCGGTTACTGAGCTGCCAGTTCACCACGTGCACGTGGCTGCCTCAAGGTCATCTCAAACTCAACCTCCCAATTCCAAATTCCTGATACCACTCTTCCCCAAACCCTCTGCTCTTCTAAGCGTCCTTGTCTCGAGAAGTGGCTCCTCCACCCACCTACTGGGTCTAGCTCCCACCCGGAGACATCCTGACATTTCTTCAGCTTTCCCCCTAACTTCAGCCTAGTGGTGAGTCCTGTCCATCTTCCCTCTAAGATGTATTTTGAATCCATACCTCTCTCCTGTATCTTCTCTGCTGCCCGCTGAGTCCCAGCCACCACCATCTCTCTCCAGGACTTGTTCCTCCCGTTCTCTACTTGGTCATCAAAAATAACCATTTGGAAGCATAAGGGACATCATGCCTCTTCTGCAATGGAAGTCCTTCCTTGGCTCCCTATGGCATTTAGGATGACAGGCAGGCTCCTTGCTTTGGCTTACAAAGTCCCCCAAAACTTGGTTCCTTCCTGCCTTTCAGATCTCGTCGCATCTCCTCCCTCTCCCTCCCTCTCTGTGCACTGGTCACACTGGCCTTCATTTGAATTCTCCAGGCATGCACCTCTTTCTGGCGTTGGGCCTTTGCACATGCTCTGCTTTCGAGGGCACTGCCCCTTCCTTCGCCTCTGCCTCTTCCCTCAGCCCTGGCTTCTTCTCCGCCCAATGCTCAGTGAAGTTCTCAGACGGGCTTCCAGCGCCTCTCCATCCATTAAACGGCTCTCCTTTTCTCTTCCTTTGAGGGATCTACCATCATTTGTGATCGCATGTGGTGAAGGTGGGCACCATGTCCGTCTTTGCCATTACGTCATTATGAATGCCCAGCACCCAGCAGGCTCTCTGCCTGTATTGACTCCTGAACTGACAGGAGCTGAATGTGAGCGTGCACCATGGGACTATTTTGAGCTGCCCACAGGTAACAGCATCAGGTAGAACAGATTTCGAGAAGGCCACTCCAGCGTGTACCATGTCACCCATATTCAAGGTAGCAGCGTGCGTTCATGTCACAGGGCTCCGTCTGAGTAAGTGTACATCTAAATGAGGATTTCTACATCTTCAAAAACTCTTGCTATTTCCTGGAAACAGATTGTGTCTCTCTGATTGTCTATTAAGTTTTTTTTTTAAACTGCTGAAGATCTTGGAACCCAACCAAAGTCATCTGCATTTCCATTTTTGTACCTTAATTTATAAACTGCGCCTTATAATTTACAAGCACTCGCTTACTTAGTGTCTTCAGCAGAGTTGAAACAAATACCAGCTCTGCCAGCTAGCCACTCCAGTCTTCTCTCTGCACGCTGTTCCAGGGTGAGCCTGAGCCTGCCTGAGCTGTGGAGAGGAAGACAGCGATAATGACGGCATGTCACATTTATTTAGGGAAGAGAGAGAAGCCTTTTCATCCCCTGTAACAGGTGAGGGAAGAGCAGCAGGGAGCGGGAATGACATGACCAAGACGGTTTGCTGGTGAGCAGGGAGCACGGCCTGGAATCTGTGCCTCTGGGATTCTCCATGCCAAGGATTTGTTTAGGTCACTAGGCCTCATGCTAGTGACACTTTGGACCAAATCATTCTTTGTTGGGTACTTCAGGGTGTTCAGCAGCATCCCTGGCTTCTACCCATTAGATGCCAGCAGCACCCACCCCACTGTGACAACATCCGGACATGGTCAAGTGTCACCTGTATCACGCTTAATGGGAAACCAGTGCGTTAGACTGTGACCCTGACCTTGATTAAAATGCAGGCTCAGGAGCCAGGAAAACTCCCTTTGCACAGTTGCGGAAGCAGAGGCACAGAGAGGGCCTAGCTTTCCCAGCATTACACAGTAATACTTGGCAGGCTGGGTGCCAACCCTAGGCCTGTCTGCTTCAGGGGCAGGAGTTCACTTACCTCCCCCAACCCCCAGGCGGTTCCAGGGCAGATCTTCTTGTCCTGGGTCGGCAGGAAGTGCTGTATTTGTGAACCCTCAGCTCTACCACTCTATACAGCAGGAGGAGCCCCTTCTTCTTTAGACAGACTCATGCACGATGTTGGGTCCCTGTGTCTGTTGCCGTTCCCAGACCCAGAAGCCAAGTCTGGAGTATGATCCTCCTGGCTGGGTCCTGTGTGACCTCAGGCAAGGAAAAAAAAAAAAAAAAAACCTCTTGGAGTTCAATTTTCCTATCCATAAAATGGGAAGACTCACTTCTCAGGGTAGATGTGAGAATAAATGATGAGAAATGTTGCTTGGTTTGCATGGATGCTGGGTGTTGGGTAAATGGTGGCCTGCAAGGAGTGCTTAACTCCCTCCTTGAAGTTGCCTATGAGTTCACTTTCCATTCCTGAACCTCTCCTGGTCAGTCTGTGACCTCCATGTAGCCCTGTGCAGTCACTGCTTTAGGGCTACCTGCTGAGCTAGACTCAGGCTCCCTGAGGATAGGACCTGCCCTTCTGTCCCCTCCCACAGTGTGACCAGTATGGTATTTTCCTCATGAATGGTGCTATAAATGATTGTGAAAAAGTGAGAGCCCTAAACTTTTGCACCGGGCCTTTCTGGGTATGGCTCCTTATCAGAAATGGTTTCCTAGGTGTGTAGCCTCATAATGGGACCCTTGACTCCCCTCCCAGCTGTTTGGGCCACTGGCCACCATTTGGGTTCTGCTTTGTGGTTTTCCTTGATTTCCCCAGCTGCTCACTAACTCATGGTAAGATTCAAGGTCACAGGACAAGCTCAAGGAATAGCAAAGGGGCTCAGTGGGGCCAGGTAACCAATCCCCAGCCCAGGCCAACCACTTAGACCACAGGCCTGATCCCGATGCCTTCTGGTTCCAGTTTCCTTATCAGTAAATCAACTGCATGAATAGGATCTGCCTCAAACCAGTAGTGAAGGTATGTGGCCGTTCCTACAAGTATCACACCCTCAGTCTCTATCAGTTTGCATCCCCTGGGTTAAAGGGGGTGGGTGGGCTGGCGGGTAAGCCACCTTGCTGAGTGAGGGAAAACTTTTGCAGGCTTTTTATCAAGTGCAGGCAGGGCCCTGAGTGACGGGGCGTGTACAGCTGTGGCAGCTTCGCTTTTCTGCATGCCTTCAGCATGGGCGAGCGCCTGGCTTCAGTAACCAGATACTGTGGAGACCAGAGCCAGAACCCACTGCCCCCTCAGAAGTCAGCCAAGCCAGGCCACTCCGCTGAGCCCCAGGGCTCACTTCAGAATTACTAAAGGCTGCCTAAAAGTCTGGACTCTTCAAAGCTCCCGGGGCAGAGTCCCCTCCCCAGATCAAGCCAGGTCTCCCTGTCCCTACTTTTTGGAGGCTCACGTTATGGCCAGGCTTAAAGGATCCACCCCCACCTTCTTTGCAGCCTGTGGCGGGACTGCGGGCATCTGATCCTCCGCGGCTCCGCCAGACTCCCGAGGGGTCTCGGTCCGGGCTGGCCCCTCCCCCGAGGTCCCCCAACTTTTCCCGGTCGCCCTCGGGGGCGCCGCGGCCCCCTCCCCCGCGGGGCGGGCCGGGCCGTGCGCTACTCATTGGCCAGCGGGGCTGCGGGCGCGAGTGCTGATGTCAGGCGGGCGCGAGTGCGGCGGGCGCAGCGGCGGCGGCCGCCCAGCAGCCCGGGCTCGGGTGGGGGCGCCGAGTGGGGGTGGCGGCCAGCATGCTGCTCGGCTGCGGCTCGGCCTCCCACACCCGCGGCGCCCACGTCCTCGCCAGCAGCGGCGGCGGCCGAGCAGCGAGCGGCGCCCGTGTCTGCAGCGGCGCCGGGTCCGAGTCCGAGCGCGCGGCGCGGCGGCGGGGGTCGGGACCGAGCCGGGGGCCGGGGACCCGGCATGGCGCTGCGGCGGGGCGGCGGCGGGGCGCTGGGGCTGCTGCTGCTGCTGCTGGGCGCCGCGTGCCTGATCCCGCGGAGCGCGCAGGTGAGGCGGCTGGCGCGCTGCCCCGCCACTTGCAGCTGTACCAAGGAGTCCATCATCTGCGTGGGCTCCTCCTGGGTGCCCAGGATCGTGCCGGGCGACATCAGCTCCCTGTGAGTGGGACCCTTCCAGCCCCCACCCCGCCCCACCCCGTGTCCGCCGCCGCCAGGGAGTTGCCTTGGCGCTGGGGCAGCGCCACCGGACCCCACTCACCAGTCCCTGTCTTGGCATTTGGGTGCCGGCGCGCTAGGGACGTGGGTGGAGTCTCGGTCCCGGGAGGATGGAGGGACCCCAAGCCTTAGAGTCTGGGAACCCAATCAGGTTCCCGTGACAGTGTTTCTCAAAGTGTGGCCCGCGGTCCACCTGCATCAGACCCACCTGGGAGATCTGCACCCATGGAGGGTAGGGTCTATGAAATGGAGCCTCAGGGTCTGCGTTTGGCGTCCGCCGGTGATTCCGGGGTGCAGCATTAAAGTTTGACAGCCGCTGTTTGTGTTTGTGGGGTGGTGGGTGTGTGGTTGCCATAGGAGCAGCCGAACATGACTGGATGGGGTGCAAACTGGGACCCAGTGAGTCTCACTGCCCCACCTCACAGTGAGGCTGAGGTTGGCACCGTGGCCTCTTCCTCCCTTCACACTGCAGGGTGGGAAGAGCCTCTGGAAGTGGAGGCCACCCCACGTGGCCGGAAGAGGGGGCTCCCAGGTCCCGGTAGAGCCCTGGGATGTGGGGTGTCCAGCTCAGTGTCAAGGGCAGGAAGTCAGACCACTTCATGCTTGACTCCAGGGGACTTCTTGCCCCTCCCCTCCCTTCGCCTTGTGTTGACTGCTTTTCCAGTACTGGAGTAAATGACCAAAAAGGGCTTAGCATTCCTTGTTCACCTGCTAGGAGATGCTTTCAACTTGGATCACACTGCCACTCAGGCCAAATGACTAGCTGTCCTAATGACTGTGGAAGGGGCTGTTGGGCTAGATCTGCTGCCAGGGCGCTCCCTTGTTCCTGGCCCAGGTGCTGGATGCACACTTGGTTGTAGAAGAAGGAGTCCTGAGGGTGATGTTACTTGTGCTTGCTCATGTCCAAGGCCAGAACGGGGCCTGGACCTAGGAGCCAGGGGCATTCTGTTTGCATTTATAGGAAGTCAGGAGAGTCTGGCTGGAAGAACAGAAGGCCTGTCTGATTCTTACTATTGCCAAGTCAGGTGACTTGGAGGATTCCAGAAATCAGAAATCCCCTTGTTAAATCCTTTAAACCAGCAGCTGCTTAATTGATCTGCATGTTCACGGAAATAAAGTATTGAGGTCCTGCTGTGGCCAGCAAGGGTAGGGAACCTGGGGGCAGAAATGTAGCCAAGCTTCTTGTCCCCGAGTTGACCATTTCATTTGGCAGATGGCATTGCCTCCCCTGCACAGTCAAGTTCAGGTGTCTTTTGAGTTTTCCCTCAAGGCTTTCACGGTGCATTTAATCAGAAGTGCTCAGAGTGTCTTTCAGAGACATTCTCCCAAGGGGAATGCTTAATCCTACCCCAGAGTTTCGTGGGCCAACATTAACTTTGTGTCTGCACAAACAGAATCTTGGGCAGAGGTGAAGTAATTATCCATTTGCAGCCGGGGCCTCCCGTAGTTAAGTGAAGGAAGCCAGGGGATTGATTGGAGCTGGCTGAGCTAATGTCTGTGAAGGAAGCCAAACGGATGGTGCAGGTGTCTAGTATCCAGACTAGTTTTCATATTGATCAAATGCGTTGGCAAGAGGCTCTACTCTTCCCATTCCTACCCCTGAGAAGCTGATGGTCTCCTGTGGTAAGAGGAAGCGTTCGAAGAGCAGGTGGCGGGTGAGGCCGATGGCCCACCACACCCGGCACTTCCTGAAAGAAACCCAGGCCTTCTTTTGTCCCTCTTTTGCCTGTAGGAGCCTAGTAAATGGAACATTTTCAGAAATCAAGGACCGAATGTTTTCCCATCTGCCTTCCTTGCAGCTGCTGTGAGTATGGAAAGCTCCCTTTGCAAAAAGGGGGTCCCGGAAGGGTGGTCCTTGAAGGGTGGTCTCTGTCTCTTTGGTGTCAGTCCTTCCTGAAGTACCCCAGCTCCCTGAGTGAACGGTGGCTGGCTTTTGGTGTTAACTGGCCCCGAGATGTTTTCAACAAAGCATCAAGTCTCCTTGCTCCAGGTCCTTTCCTGACTTTGGTCCTCGCTGTCTTCCAGGACTTTGTTGTAGATCCAACTCCCAGATTCAGCAACGGGGCAGGTGATTACATCAGTCATGACCAGAATGAAGCTCCTCAAACATCTCACTTCAAAAGAAACTTACATTTTAGGATCTTAATGTTACCCTGGAATGAGGAGCATTTCTAGTTTACCCATTAAACAGGCAGGTAGCATAGTATGAATTTATGTGCTTAATTATATCTCAAGAGCATATCATTTCTTTGAAGAGGGTATTTTGATTTTCCCATTTGACAGATGAGGAAACTGGGGTTCAGAGAATTCAGTAACTTGCCATAAAAAAAAAGAATCACAGCGATTCTAACCCAAAACTCAAAGCCCTCACTCATAACTACTCTTTGTCCCAGCTTCTCTTGGTGAGCAATGCCCAGGTTACTGTAGTGTTGTGCCCATAACCCAGGTCAGCTGGGTTGGTTTGTTAGTAAACACAAATGTCCCCAAAGCACTTTTCCACAGTAGATCATTGCCAGGCAAAGTCAAGTATATAGCTAATTCTCTTTGTCACGTTAGTTTCTTAAATTTGAGATGAGACTGTAACTAAAGCGAGCAATGAGCTACAGAAAAATATTCAGAAATATAGATCACTACTCCTCCTAAATAAATGAACTGTGGTTATTTTTTTCTTGAAGTGTTATATGTCTGCTTACAATATTATCCTTACTGTTTTAAAAGTTAAATTCTCTTAGAATTATAATGATATTAGAATAAACTTTCTCTACAAGGTAGGAGTAGATATATAAATTTAGGTATTCTAAGTGATTATTATAGACTGCATAGACTTACCAAATTATCTCAAGTGGCAATTCAATAAAAAACTATACAGCGATGAAGAGTCTTCTGAAGACTTCTTAAACTTTTCTGTCATTTTTCATGGAAATGTATAATGTAATAGAAAGGATTTTTTCCCCTCAACTATGTGACTTTGGTCAAATCACCTAACTTCTTTGGGTTTGGAGTTCTCTAAAAATAAAGTTGGATGAGATTCTTCTAGGTCTATAATTCAGTGGTGGCTTACGCATCATAAAGCTGCTGTGTCTTGCCTCAGAATTATCAGTTCATATTTACTGAGAAACCTAGGGGTGAGAGGGGTGGGGTATTGGAAATGACCAGAAAATCCAACCAAAAGGAATCCACTCCCCATCATTTGAATCAGCAGTGTCAGAATCAGGTTGGGGACCTAATGGGCTGCTCTTGGGCTAGAAGAGCCCAGGTATGTTCCCAAATCAGAGCATAGCAAAAGAAACAGAAAGGGCTGTATCATGTGGCTCAGGCATTGCGTTTCTGCCTTGACATCTGTCTTATTTTCAGACTGCTGAATTCTAACTCATTCACCGTGATCCGGGATGATGCATTTGCTGGACTTTTCCATCTGGAATACCTGTAAGTGTGTTGATTTGTTTGCTTGCAGAGCACTCTGTCTCTTGGTGGCTTGCTGGATTGTGTCCTGAGTTAGGACAGAATCTCTGGGAGGGTCTGCAAATGGAGCCAACCCTATTCTCTTTTCTGCACTGACCTTTGAGAGCTTCCTTGCTTCTAAACATGCAGGAGGAGGCTGGAGACAAAGAGGGGAAAAGCAAACAAAGAAGGAAAGAGATTCATTCATTCCCTGGTGACATTTAATTTGTAGTGGAGTAAGCAAAATTGGAAACTGCGTTGGTTATTTTTGCCTCTCATAACCAGGCATGGATTTGCTGATCAGCCAGAAATAGGGCTGAAGGGTTCTGAGGTTACTTATTTTAAAACAAAGTTTCCCTATTTGGGGGTACAACTCTTTTCTTATCCAGCTATCCCACATCCGGTTTGTAGTATTTCCTCTGGCTTCTGCTGAATCTAATAGTATTTTCTTTTTCCCTATCAAAGAAAAATGATGATTTTCCCCTCTTCAGATGTGTGGTTATTATTTTTATTTTTATTAGCAATGAGCTTTGCCTTTGTTCTGGTTTCCGCACCAAAACACCTTGTCTTTTTCCCCCTAAATTCTTTCATTCTGGTATTCTGAAAGTCTGTAATGAAGCTAATCCTGCCATCAGATGAGATTTCTTACTTAGCATTCAGATGGATTGTTAAAGCCCTGTCTCTGCTTTCTTATTGAAGATGATAGGTAGATGTTGGAATGCCAGATACACCTGGGGGTAGGGAAACTTTCTGCTGATCTGGATCTGGGGGAATGGGGGGTTCTTCCTCCAGAGAAGATGTAATTTGCATACTCTGATCATGCAGTACTCTGACTTTACATGGCGTGGAAAGAACGGCAGGACCCCAGTGCTAAACCCATCCAACCCCAGTGCTAACTCCAGCCAGCCTCTGTCAAGGCACACACTCTGTGAGGGAGGGATGGAGGGGAAGCTATGAGTTTTCCTGGAGCGCTGTTCATCTCTGGGGCCAGATTGCTGGGGAGGAAGTTAGCTTGTCAGTTTATGCTGAAGTCTTTTACTAAAGAGATACCAGATTCTTTTTCTTTTTTTTTAAAGGCATCAGAAAGTTCTCAGTGCATGGATCAAGAACCTATTCACAGATGTAGCAAAGCTTCTTTCTTAGACGGTCTCATCAAAGACTCCCTGACAGTTGATGTAATGCAAAACCATAAGCTAAAACTTAGTTCTCTGTGACCCCAGGGAGTAGTCACAGTACATTCACATCCTGTCTTCCCCACAGAGTTTAAAGCATGACCAGGGTTATAGTTGCAAGATTCTATGAACATTTTATCACAGAGAAAGCAAGCCAGCCCCTGTTCAATTTCATTATACTTCCTACTTCCTGGTGGCAGAGATCTGGAAAAGATCCCTGCCTTGTCACCCCTTTGCTTGGAGGGTGGGACAGGAAGAGCTCCAAGTTGTTGAGAAGCAAGCTTAATGGAACTTTCCTTCGGCAAAAACTTTAATAGCACCATGTAAAACACTGGACTCCCCTCAAGGGACTGTGATATGATCAAAAGAGCAAATAGCCAGGCGCTGTGAAATGCAAGCAGAGCAGAGCAGGGGACATGTCTGGAAGCGCTCCAGTCTTGCAGAGATGAGCATTTCTTGCCTTTGTCCCAAGCACCCCTGCCCTACTCCAACTCTGAGCTTGAAGACTTCCGTGCTGTCTGGAAGGAGCGCAGATACGCTGGTGTGCCTTTCTCCCACGTGGAATTCACTGTAGCTAACTTAGTCTTCAGAGATGTTATGATTCATGAATGCTTCTAGATTTTACTCCAAAAGCATACCAGGATCACTTTTTTAGAAATTTTAAGAATAGGAAATTCAGTTGAATTATGCCACTTTTCCCCCCTTAGGTTCATCGAAGGGAACAAAATAGAAACCATTTCAAGAAATGCCTTCCGTGGCCTCCGTGACCTGACTCACCTGTAAGTCCCGTAACAAATGTCGCCAGTCCTTTCATGTGTGGAGTAGGATTGGTCCCCCAGCATATGTCTCTGCCTTCCCATTTCTATATTGTAACATCCCCGGAAGGAAACTTATCTCCAGGTGGCCCAAGAGTTTTCTTTACTGTGGAGCAGACCTTGCTCTTTGTGATTACCACCACTTGGCTTAATTATCTTCCCCAACATCCTGAATCGCAGCTGGGGCCACATGAAGTAAGGAGTCCTGAGCTGTGAGGGGTCTTGCCGCTGGAGGTAGGAAATGGCCAGGGGCTAACATGTATCCTGTACCTACTTGGTGTTGGGTGCAGGGCTGGGTGCCTGGTGAGCCTTCTCCTCTCTCTTCTGTGATAACCTGTGAGTCCCCATTGTACAGATTTGGGAACCGAGGCATAAATGACTCATTGAAGAATGTCAAATATGGGATCAGAATTAGGACAAAGCAGAATAGAGACATCTTTGTGGTTGCTCTCATTTGAATGCAAATCACTTTTTCTCTTATGTTGGATTAATCTGCAGGTTCAGCTAAGCTCTTGGATTCCTTAATAGCTTTCTGGAGACAAAAAAGAATTAAACAAATTGATTTGAATTGGCATATCAAAATGAAGCAAGTACACACATTTAGCAAATTTATAAAACTAGAAAAAATGGTGGCTGTGTTTATGAAAATGCAAAAATACTCATTGTCTTGGTGAGGGTAATTTATTAGGCAGGAGCCAGGTTCCATTGGCATGATTGATATTTTGTGTCTGATTAAGGAAACCGGTCTCATCTCCACAGGCAGCCTGTCTGCAGCAAAAAAAGAGCATTGGGAAGCCTGAAGGGCTTTGAGTGTGGACATTGGGCAGGGATGGTGGCACCTTTGGGTGTAACCCCAACAGATAATGGTATACACAGAGTCATCCAGCAAGACAGCCATCACATCAAGCCCTGATGCTGGCCCGTGTGTCCGCCTGTGGACACAGTGAGCCCTGTTTGGAAGCCCACCATGCAGGAACTCTGCCCTGGGCCCTCTGGAGCAGGGAGATCATGAGAGACAAAACATCTGGATCAACACAATCCCTGCAGGTGGAAGGTTCTCGTTGGCATTATTGCTCCAGGTTTCCTTGTCTTCCTATAAAAATCTTGACTTTTTTCAGATTCGGTCTAAATGCCAACTCCCTACTTCCTGTAGAGGCTAAGATTATAGGCTTGGAGTTTCATAGACTTGGGTTCAAGTCTCAAGGCCATCATTTATTAATGTGACTTAACCTTTCTGAGACCCAGCGTCCTCATCCTTAATATGAGGCTGATGGTGCTGACTGCATAGGGCTGCTGTACGTAATACTGCTTTGTTGCAAAGCATCCAGCCCGTACCTCATGGTGAACGCTCAAGGTGTGGTCAGCCTTAGCGCCATCGTCAATGAACATGGTTCCCTCCTACTTGTTAAGAAGTCTCGATTTCTCCATGGACTGCTAAGTCCTTGTCCTAAGTCTGTGGCAGACTGGGTGGCCAGACAGGGTTTTCTAACAGGACAGCTGCGATGTCTGGAGAGGAACAGCTGAGTATGGGTACGTCTGGCTCCTAGGAGTCAGGAATGAGGAGCTTTGTTTTTGAGTGATTATGAAGCTAAAGTAAAGCCTGCATGACTGACTTAGTCCAGATGGTGACTTCATTCATGTGCCCAGTTGGCTACTGTTCCTCCATCAGAGAAGGGAATACCCTGGCAGGTACCATGGGTGGATTTGAGATCTTTATGTGTGCGTGCCCATGGGTACACAGACATTTATGTGTGTGCATAACTGTGCGTGTGCATGCTGTGTATTTATTTCATGTGTTATCATATGTGCGTGCTTGCAAGATGTATCTCCTTCTCTGGGTGACATTCAGAGAGCACAAATTCAGAGGGAACAAGGGAATCCTCCACTTGGGTCCAGAGTGTTCTAGATGCATCGGCTGAGCTCGGCTGGGCTAAGCCCACAGGGCCCTCCTCTAGCTCTCCAGCCTCATTGTCCCGAACATCCTCAGAGCGGGAGGCTCTCCGTGGCCCCGCACACCCAGGTCATGCCATGACAGGGCTTTTCCCTCTTGTCCTTTCCCTTGCCTGGGATGCTGTTTCTTCTGTCCTCAATCTCCTAGAGACCCTTTTCCATCAAAGTCTAGATTGAGTTCTGTCTCTCCCTGAAGCCTTTCCCGATCTCCCTTGTCCCCACTTTGGCTGGGGACACACACACACACACACACACACACACACACACACACACACACAATACTCATTGTCGGCACCAGCCCTGGCTGAGGCTTCTCAGGTGTTAGTCCTGGCTCCCCAGCAGGGTAGAAGGACTGATGGGGGCAAAGCCCTTGCACATCTTCCACCAGCTCTGCCCTTTCGTGTCCAGCTCAGGGCAAATCCTGCAGGACACATTTTGTGATTTGTTGATTGACCAACAGATTTCTTACAGAGCTGGATTTTTTTTTTTTTTTTAAATGTCTCCTACTTCCAGGCAAATCTGGCAACTTTAAAAAGTTGCCTCTCAAGGCTGCAGATGTATTTAGAAGTTAACACATTTAGTACAGTGTTTAATGAATGAGCAGGTCCCCCTCCTTCCCTTTTTGTGAAACCTCTAATGAAGAGAAGACCTCAGCTCTGAAGTTCACTTCTGTGCCCTGGGACAACCCGGCCTGGAATTTGCTTGTTTACATTAAGTATCTGGTTTTGTCTCTTTTCCAGCACCTACAGATGCAAGTTCATATGCAAAGAAACATAGATCAGGTTTCAGAGCATTGATGAAGCAGTGCCAATCTGTAACTAAAATCTAGGGCGTTTGTTTTCCAGCAGTTCTATAAAGCCCGAGGGATAGAGAACTGTTAAATAGTTTCAGAAATGAAGTAAGTGCCATGAATTTGTAGACAAAATGAAGTAGGGAGGGAGATGTTAAGCACTTAGCGTGAGTGGGGTGGATAACCCTCTAAATAATTCTGCTTTCTGAGCTCGAAATTGCATTCTTGGAACGATTGCTAAACTTGTGACTTTAGCATTCCGCATATTCTTATCACTTCAGTACAAACTTTCTGTCAGCCAAAATTTTTAGCTCAATAATTAACCTTTAATTAGTCAAAACCCTTTTGTACTTTGCTTTCCAGAAAAATCCACCATCCACCAGAAAAAAATCAAAACACCCCCTTTTTAAAGTTAAAAAGCTACTTCCTCACTGGATTCAGTCTGATCACATCTCTAACCTCTTTCCCAATACATTTAAAAATGTACAAATAAATCATTTAGGAAAAAAATTAAAATAGTACATACAATTGGATTTTAATCACTTATGGGTACCTGGGTGGGAAGGGGTGTAATTTAGAAACCACGAGTCTCCTCATATTGAAGTAAAACATTTGACTTAAAAAAAAAAAAAAAAAAAAAAGCCCTAAGCAAACCAAACCAAAACAGAAACACGATGGGCTCACACTTTTGACTCTGCCAACCTAACTGACTCTAAGAGGAAACATTTCCTTAATCATCTTGGTGGAATGGGTCCTTAGGATGCTAGGAACAACTCATTTCAGATATATTTATGTTTTGTCATTTGTCCTTAAATTCATAAGAGAACACAGAAGTAGGCATCAGTTTCTTGGCTGACTCCCATGAGCACGTGGGGCCTGGGAAACCAGACTTGAGGTACAGCGTTTGGATTCCCAGCATCTTTCCACAACAGCCCTGCACCCTGGATGTTCATCTTCAGCCGGATGGTGGTAGGGCACTGCGGAATCCTGGGTCAGCAGGAGGAGTTGATGCTGTCAAGCTGGTCTACTTCCTGGAGGTGGGGCATGGACCCGGGCATCTTGGGAAGATCTTCAACACTAAGGACAAGCAAGCACAGTAGTTTCTCCCCAATCTTTGTCAGTGAGAAAATGAAATTGAGCATTACCAGTCATTCTCTAAATATTATGACTCACCGAGTTTTTATTATATTATCCTTGAGGGTTAGAGCTGAGTGTCTTTATGTAAAAGAGTATTCACTGGGTCCTTTTTAGAGTCATGAGTGATAGAATTCACTTAGGTGGACCATTAGGGAACTTCCAGGGGACAGACTGTACATCTTCTGTTGTCACTGTTACTTGGGTGCTTAATTCATTCATTCAACAAAGATTTAATGAGATCTACCATACAGTGGGCACTGTTCTAGGAACTGGGCATACAGCTATGGACAGATAGACAGTCATCTGTCTTCATGTTGCTTCTGCATGGGGAGGATATACAGCCAATAAGCTAATAATTCAAACAGATAAATAAAGTACAGAGCACGCCAATGACAGTCTTTGAGTGAGGATTCATAAGCGGGGAGGGACAATGGACAGAGGTCAGGGAGGGCGGGAAGAGTTGAGGGCAGACCTAAGGGAGGTGGAGTGAGCCGTGTAGATATCTGGGGAAGAGTGTCCCAGACAGGCTCGTGGGTGCTGAGGCCTCAGGCCTCCTGGGGAATCCTATGGAGGCCATGTGGCTGGATCTGAGCAGTGTGAGATGTGCGCTTGTGGCTGAGCAGGAGTGGAGGGACCTGGACAAGGGAAGGTCCTGCACATCATCAAAGGGACTTTTCCAGGAAACATAGAAAGCCATCTGAAGTTTAACAGATGTGCATAAACAGCTGCGTAAATGCTTATTTTAAGAAGCAAACACAAGCGGGCCATGGTGGCACACACCTGTGATCCCAGCAGCTTGGGAGGCTGAGGCAGGAGGATTGCAAGTTCAAAGCCAGCCGCAACAGTGAGGTGCTAAGCAACTCAGTGAGAGCCTGTCTCTAAATAAAATACAGAAAAGGGCCGGGATGTGGCTCAGTGCTTAAGTGCCCCCGAGTTCAATCCCTGGTACCAAAAACTAACAAATATAAATAAATAAAAATAAAAACAAGCACAAAAAAGCTTCCAAGGTAATCCAGCATCTACAATGTTATCTTTGTGTGAGTGAGCTCATGACTTTCTCCCAGTGCTGATGATCAAGGCCAGGAATGAAACCACACTATGATGAGGAGGGCAAGAGCTGGTTAAGTCATTAGCTACATTTACAGGGACTTCAGAGTGATGGGGCATGCAGATGATAACCACATTATTATGTGACTCTCTGTTTCTAGTTCTTTGGCCAATAACCACATTAAAGCGCTACCAAGGGACGTCTTCAGTGACTTAGACTCTCTGATTGAACTGTAAGTAATGAGATTAAGTCTGTGTATACTTGTCACTGGGCCCCCGTTAATCATATCTTCCAGTCCCCTCTGCTTCTTGCTGCATTTCTTTCACGCTGTCATTAACAATCGATAACAAGTAGTAAAACTGTGTGGTTTGCATTGTGCTGGATCAGTAGGCACAGTACTATTAGGTCAACGGTAAGTTAGGCCTGCTGGACGGGAAGTCCCCACTCTCCCAGACAGCGAATCCGGCTGCTTTATCTTGTGGGGTTTGTCGCTTCTTCCTGCACATGGTTTGACAGGATCTTAAACTGTCTTCCTGTGACATCCTGTTTGGTTTTTGAGAACCTAAGTTGTGTGTGTTCTTTTCTATTGCCCCTCCCCATTTCCACGTGGTGACAATTTCAAGAGGGTTTGAGAGGAGGTGATATGCCATTTCTGAGAGCGGTCTGTTTGTTATACAGCCAGCATCATGGCCCTGAGAAGCCTTAGGTAAAGACAACGATACCCACAAGAAATAGGAAGCACCTAATGCCCTTTTTAAAAATTCTACATCTAGGGGGCTTAAAATATATCAAGCTGTTAGTATCCCTACATCACTACCAAAGCACATCAAGTTTTTTTTTTTTTTTTTTTTTTTTTTTTTTTTTCCTTTTTTTAGGGACTTAAGGGGTAATAAATTTGAATGTGATTGCAAAGCCAAGTGGTTGTATCTGTGGTTGAAGATGACCAATTCCACCGTTTCTGACGTGCTGTGCTTCGGTCCACCAGAATACCAGGAGAAAAAGCTGAACGAGGTGGCCAGCTTCGACTACGAGTGCACGACCACAGGTACCCAGAGCCTGCCTTGTCCAAGGTGGACGTTTAGCACAGTCACTTTGTTTTTCTTGTAGGTCGTCAACAGGGTGCAAGGTAAAGAGGATGCAGGAGTTTCCTACCGAAGTTAAGAGAAAGTTGCAGCGTTCTAACAGAAATGAAACCGTGAGGTTGGCAAAATCTCTCAACCATTTGGAAGGACTTTTGTTAACTGCTCTGGCTTTCATTTTGAGTCTTTACAAAATTCAAATTTCTCTGAAGTTTGTTTTGTTTTTCCTCTTTCAAGATCAAAATATCAACTCATGAGTTTGGCATGAGAACATCTTTCAAGTCTGTCTCAGTTTCCTGGAAAACTAGTTGCAGACCTGAATTGTTTTGTCTTTACCCTTCTCCTGATTCAAAGACAGTGTTTATTGGATATTGAATACCAGACTCCTAAATCTATAAACGGTTTTTGTAGTTCCAACTAAGAAGAGATCAGTAGGTAAATTATAATAAAGAGCAAAGAAGAAAATGTAAGTTATCAAAAGAAAAAAGATGTAAATTATCCAAAGAAAAAACTCATTGAGAGAAAAATGTAAAGTTCAGTTTTGTTTTTCTAGGACTGGCCTCAGGGTTTTAGTTTAAATGTTTTTTAAGGTTATAGAATAGAATTAAAATACCAACCGGCTCAACTGTCACAGCAGGCAGAGAGCAGGTGGGCATCTCCATATGAAAGGCACAGGCAGTTTCTGCTGCTTCTAAAGCCAGTTTTTAAAGGAGAGAGGATCAATCCACAGCATGAAACCTGCTTTCTAGATCTTCATAAAAATAAACATTGAGGTTGAGAGTTGGTATCTACAAAGCCGCTAGGCCTGTCAGCAGAAGCAGCAGGAATGAGAACTCAGAAAATAGTTGCAGAAACTCAAAAGACACCCAAATTCCACGAAGAAAATATCACCTCGAGGCCAGAACCCGCTACCACCCTCCAAACAAATAAACAAAAATCCATAAAGTGAAAATTATTTCTAAATGCCTTTCCTTTGTAAATAAGGGGCCCTACAAGTTGTCTTTTTAAATTTTATTTTATTTTATTTATTTATTTATTTGAAAGCCTGAAATCTCATAGGAGTGCCCTGTCCTTCATCATTGACTGGGGACTTATTCAGCTGTGTAATTGGCGGGTGCCCTTTAGCCACCTGAGGCCACTAGGAGGTTATATATTGTACTGTGGGGCCAGTGCAATAAATCAGAGGGCATAGTCAATGACATTTGCACCAAAAGATGGCATTTGAGACCATTTAGTATTAAATGCTACACAGGAGCTTCTTAGGGTTCCTTTCTGTCTCTCGTCTAGTTTTTCAGGGGCGTTCTCTAAACTCCAGGTGAAGGTGGCATTTTCCTTTGTTGTGTTCATACTGAACCAGCCATAGCGTGGGGAAACTTGGCCAGTTTCTGAAAGGATTGACATGGGCAGCAGAGGACCTTGGGAGTAGGGAATCATTCATACAAAAAACACGATTTCCGACTTGAAGACCATCTGGATGGTTATAAAAACGATCCAGATACTGAGAGTGATTATTGGAAAGGAGATGGTTTGGAACTGAGGCAGCCAGGTCCTGAAACAGAACCCGTGGGGCAGTGTGAGCCCCTAACCCCACTCAGGGCTGTGTCTGTCTTGTGTATCTTTGTCTCTCTAGCAAGCTTCCTGCCCCAGCTTGGAAAGCCAGCATAGGGCTTTCTGGAAGGGAGATGACAGTGCAATCTTTGCTATTGTTTTGAGACTCAAGGACATGTTAGCTCTTACAGTTTCTCCCATCAGGGAAAGGGGGCACCACAAAGTATGACCTGGCTGTCCCCCAGTGTAGTCTCTGCCATGCAGGAAGAAGGGCGGTGAAGTGTGGGGATTTTGGCTTCCCTTCTTCCGCTGAGCTCAAGCCCCAGTCTCTGGTGCTTCATCAACGGCTGTGGAGGAAGCGAGATTGGATGGAAGATGCAGAGCCTGCGGACAGCTCAGGGTGCGGCTGCAGCCTCCTTGCTAGAGGTTTGGGAAGAAGCACATTTCCCAGAGCCTGGTTTTCCTCTTAGCTCAGCTTTTCGGGAGAGGAGGCAACGTCTTCCGGTAGATCTCCCCTGGTTTGGCCCAGAGAGAGGAAGGCACCATTACCGCTCTGTTTTTTGGCAAAGGGGACTAATTAACACGAGTCAGCCACCACTGAGTGCTTCAGCTCTTCAGGTTAATCACTGTTCTTCCACAGCTTCCCCTTCAAGTCTATTTTTAGCTGCTCAAAAATCCCTGTTACCTGTGATGATCCCTGTGTTAGGTGGATAATTCACTAAATTCCTTAGAGGGAGCGAACTTTGCATCCTAATTGTCCTATGAGCTTCCCCATTTGGGGGCTGATGAAAACGCAAAGAGAAATAATGCATTAATGTGCACTTTCTCTCCCCGTAGGCTCAGCATCATGTATAATTTATTTTCTGCCAGTGCTATAAATAGCCGCGTACAAATCTGTTGATTCTAGGGGGAGAAAGGCCTAGATTGTAAGAGACCCACTGACATCATGAACTTAATCCAGTGTGAATGGCAGAGAGTGCCATTAATATTTTAACACCCGTAAATTGATGTCATGTCAGGATGTGTGTTCGCTGAGATCTCTCCACAAGGAGCACTGGCTTTGCAGCGTGGGAAAGGTAAATTAAGATGGGGGTGGGAGAAGATATTTAAATGCCTCGCCCTCCACTCAGATACGCACAGAGGCATCGGCATCTAAGGGCTTCGTTTGCCCTTTCTTCTTTTCCTTCCGTCTTCTCCTCCTCTTATGGCAGGGCTGGTGGTGATGTCTCCTACTAAGACTTAGATTTGTCATTCAAGTGACTTAACAGTCTGCGTTGTACCAGTTCATATATAGAAACTATGATGAAACCACTGTTTTGGAAAATAAATTGAAACAGGGCTGCTAAAGGGTAGATCCGTACAATGCTCACTCTTCCGGCAGCCTTGCTTCATCCTGGGATTCTTCAATAAAAACGGAAACTTTTTGGTCTGCACTTGAAACAGCCTGCATTTTAAAGCAAATGCTCGTGTTTCTGAGAACTGAGCGCAGTTGGGAGACTAATGGGAACGAGGAGCCCTGAGTTATGGGCATCAAGGGAGCGTTCAGAACCTCTGGCAGGCTGGGATGAGCCGGTGCAACCAGAGAAGGAGGAGTTTATAGCCGTCTCGGCTGTAATTAAAAGAACTCAGCTGCGTTTGGAGTTCTTTTATATCTCCAGAAAAGGAGCACCCCGAGCGTCACATACCTCTCTCCCGTTTATCTGCACGTGAACACAGAAGCCAGCCAAGCCTGTGAGGTCAACCAGCGCTTTGTGGCTCCAGCGCTGGCTCTGCTGGTGCCTGCAGGGGCGGTTCTGTTCTTGGTCTTTGATGGAACCGCAGTGTGATCTTTAGGAGTGGGGCGGGGTGGGACTCTTCCCTCCATCTTCTAGCAGCAACCCGTGCTGTGGTGGTTGCGTATATAAAGCTCGGGAGCAGCGTCCCCAGGCCCGCGCTGGGCTGCAACGTACCCGCGCAGCCTTACCAAGGGCTCCTCATTTTACCAGGAGGAACCCCAGGCTCTATCTTCTTGCTCAAGGTCACACAGCTAACCTTGAACAGGGCAGACTCCGAAGCCTACTTTAGCTTCACCAGGATGCTCGCTGGCTGCGGGGATGGAGCTGCCCCGTCCACTAGGGCCACTGTCTCTCCACTGTCCATCACCTCCTGTCGGGCTGCAGGGGCAGCTTCTTCTTGGTTCCCAGTGGCACGGCGCACCTCCACCTGCCTCTTTCCTCGCTAGCGTGTACCGTTCCGCGCATGCGCTCTGCCGCAGTCTTTAGTGGGCCTTGGGGCAGCCAGATCACCCCCATTCCTTATGCCCCAGGCTTTATCGTGCACCCACCGTGCATCCGAGTGGGGGAGGGGCACCTCTTCCAGTGAACTGGTTGAAGTCCACTTTGTGCTGGGTGAGCGCAGGGCCATCATAATATACGATGAGGAAACCGAGGCACAGATGGGGTGAGCCATTTGCCCAGGGTCATTCTGCAAGGAGGTGGCGGCTCAGCCCCAGCACCTTATTTTAGGTGTCCTTAAGGTGGACACTGCCTCTCTTGGGTTAAGTCAGAGGAGGTGGACTGTCCTTTCTTGGACCTCAGTAACACATTTATTAATGTCCGGATCCCTGAGATAGGCATTTCTATCCACGTGACCTGATCTTCTCTGTCATTGAGCCTGGGAGGTCTGTGTCCTTGCCCCATGTTGTGCTTGAGACCTGGAGGGTGAGGTGGACAGCCTCAGGTCTTCAGTAGCTTCAGACTACAGGCCTTCAGGACCTGTGTGCTTTCTGGTGCCCGCTCACCCCTGCCCCTCGGCCCTGGCCTTCCTCCACCTGCCCTTCCTGTCCCTGGTCCATGCCACCCTCCTCGACCTGCCCAGCTGCCACCCTCTCCTTTCCTTCCTCTGTTTGTCCTACACTGTTCCTCCTTTGCTCATACTGAGTGGCCCCTTGGTCCCTTTCTTGAGTGACATCTCTGACGAGGCTCCCTCATCAGCAGTTATTTCTTGAGTGACTGCTGTGGGAGGCTCAGAGTAGTGCAGGACCAGGCCTGGCCTCTGGGAGCCCTTGGTTCAGGAGACACCAAGCTGGCTATGTGGCCAAGGCCAGGTGCTCACCCCTCTGGGCATGGTAAAATGCTCAAGGCTCTTCCCCATATCTCCAAATTGGACTGTGATGTTATTTGAAGTCATGGTGGATTTCACCAAGATTTAAACAATCGTGCCTAGGATGAGCCCGTGAGTTTCATGGATTGGGCTGCTTAGGGAAGGCCTTGCAGAGTGCAGAGAGGAGCTGGGGAAAGCCAGGATTTCCTCCTAGGAGTGATTTTCCTTAGCAGCATCCATCATGGCCCCACGTTATTAAAGAGTGGCATACACTGAAGCACCTCCGGCCAAAAATGTAGCTTAAACTTTATTTCACAGCCTTTATTAGTGTGTGTGTGTGTTTTAAAGAGGATCTTTCTCCTCTTGATTTCTGTAGCTACTCCCCACACCTTCTACCCTTGCTCCCAAGGGTGTGCTTTGCTCTGTTCCTTGGCCATTCTCTGTCCCTCCCGTCAGTTATAATGCAGAAAGTCAGCTGCAGCTCAGGGCAGCAACATGAGGACACTCGACTCACTGTGAAATATGCGGAGAGTGTGTCCTGAGTGCGCTGTGGCACTGTCTAGACCTGAGGACGGCTCTTGCTTACCAGGACACCAAGTTCAGCAGCCAGTGAGCATGCTTAGTTTCCCTTCCCCCTGGGTGTGGGACACCACTGGGACTGCAGTGGAGGGCTTGGTTTGGTTTTTCCAGATGGTGGCTCCCCTCTGGAGTGCAGTGCTAGTTCTGAACAGCGGGGGCGCTGTTTTCCAACAGGGGTGCCAGGGTGCGTCCAACCACTGGGGATCCTGAGGAAAGTCTGAGAAGCAGGCTGCTTTCCTGCAGGGGCTGAGCTGGTAGGGCTGGAACTGCTGTGTTTCCAAACTTGCTGGACCACAGCACCCCGGGGAACAGAGCAATCTGCATGACAGCTTCAAGACTCTCTGGCCTCCTCTTGGCCTGGGCTTTGAAAGTCAGGTCTCACCAGATTTGTTTAACGTGTTATCTTTCACCCACCCTGTGAAGCTGTTTATTCATGGGAAGCTGCAGGAGAAGCTGCGCATCCAGTCCGATGGCAGAACGTGTTGCTTGGCTCCCTGCCTCCTGGTCCCTCCCCAGTCCTCTAGAACCAGGGTGGAAAGGAAGGAAGGGCAGGGGCGGTTGGTGGATCCCACAGGAGATTTTATGGATCTCATGAACTTCTTTTAAATGCCCATCCCCAGATTTTGTCGTTCACCAGACTTTGCCCTACCAGTCGGTGTCGGTGGACACATTCAACTCCAAGAACGACGTGTACGTGGCCATCGCGCAGCCCGGCATGGAGAACTGCATGGTGCTGGAGTGGGACCACATCGAAATGAACTTCCGGAGCTACGACAATATCACAGGTGGGTTGTGGCTGAGTTCGGCGTCTCCCAAGGCCCATGGGACAAGTGCCCTGTGTCATGTCAAGGAAGGACTTGGCACTAACGCAGTCGGAGGTGGCACCATGTTCCAGCCCACCCCCTTCATGCCTCCAGCGTTTTCTTCAGTGACTGGTGAGAGCAGAGGCCACAGGTGACGATCCTGTCAGTTGTGGACAACCTTTGAGGGGGGCAGGGGCAGGAGCTGCATGTGGGCAGCGGAAAGCATTGTGTGGTGGCCAGGTCACCCCGTGCAGTTGGAGCAGCCTGTCTGCCCAGCTTCTTAGCAGCTCAGTGTCAGCTTCCACTTGTGAAGCTGATTAACCAGCACGCTCACCCACCCACCCACACCCCTCCAGCCCATTGCCCCTGGCCGCTGCTCTCATTTACCTACAAAATAAGAATTAACAGATCGCTCCACCCAGGCCTTTGGGATTTGCTTTCGTTAGAGCTCCTTCCAGTGCTGTCATGGGATCCCAGGGTCTCAGTGATCCAAAAAGAGAACTGTTTACTTGCTTTTGAAATAAGTGGATAAAATTAAAATCAAAAGAAGTCTTTCAGTGACTTCTCAGTGGTCAAGTGCGATCGGACACTGACGCTTACTTTATGGACAGTGCCCCACCCCCTCAAGCCTGTTGTCACGAGAAGGGACTTCCTTTCCAGGCCCTTGTTTGGAGACAGAGCAGCTTTCCCTTTACCTGTTGCAGCAGGAGAGCTTGTGGGAAGAACTTCAGGGTTGGGGGGCTCCGAGGCGTGGTGCAGGGTGAGGAGGCCAGGGGGTGGTTTCCCCCGGGGAAGGAGCTGTCATGAGCCTGCTGACGGCATTTCAGAGGAGCCACTGGCTGTGGCTGGGCCATCTGGCCTCCTGGTGCTGAGCTCACCTTCCTGAGCAGCGGCTGGGGGTGCAGCGGAGGCCGGAGGACTAACAGCCTCCATGTTGAGGGAGAGAAGGCGGCGGAAGACCCCTGCTTTTTGCTTCGCTCTCTTTCCAGACTCAGGAGAGGGGGAAGGATGAATGGGCTGGTGGGTGGCTTCTCCTCCCGCCCCAGGGCAGGAGGCAGGAGCAGCTGAAGCTTCGCTGCAGCACTGGGCACCCGGGGCCCACGCTGCTGAGGCCTCTGAGGTGCCAGCACCGGCTTCTGTCCTTGGCAGGCACAGCAGCCCCGGAAGCAATGGCCGAGGGCTGCCTGCCCCCAGGTAGGGGACAGAATCCTCTTCTCAAGAGAGGGGTGGTGTAGACCTTAAGCAGCTGAGGTTCCGACCACCGACGAGCGTTTAAGCTGTTGTGTGCTGGGAAGCAGGTGCGCCTCTGAGGGGGTGTCCCCTGTGGATGCGGGAGGACTCGATGCTCATTCAAGGACAGAGCCTGAGATCTGTCACAGTGGCACTCCGTCCCTTCTCTGGCTCAAGCTGGTGTTGGTGGGAGGGGACAGCACTGCCCCCGCCCCCACCCTGGTGACATGTGGCAGATGGTGGCATCCTCAAGTGCACTCGTCCATTCCTCATTCATTTATCCACAAACATTTCTTGGGCACTTTCTCTGGGCCAGGCGTGTTGTAGGTCCTGGGGACGCAGCGGTGACCTCTGCCCTCGAGGAGCTTAGATTATAATGGGAGACGGGGGGTGGGGACAGAAAGAGAGAGAGAGGGAGAGAGAAAGAGAGAGAGGGGGGACAGAAAGAGAGAGAGAGGGAGAGAGAGAGGGGGGAGAGAGAGAGAAGATGGGGGAGAGAGAGAGAAAGAGAGAGAGAGGGGAGAGAGAGAGAGTGAGAAGAGAGAGAGAGAGAGGAGAGGGAGGAGAGAGAGGGGGGGGAGAGAGAGAGAGAGAGGAGAGAGAGAGAGTGAGGAGAGAGAGAGAGGAGAGAGAGAGTGAGGAGAGAGAGAAAGAGAGAGGGAGAGAGAGAGAGAGAGGGAGAGAGAAAGAGAGAGGGAGAGAGAGGGAGAGAAACAGGGAGAAAGAAAGAGAGAGGGAGAGAAAGAGAGAAACAGAGGGAGAGAGAAACAGGGAGAGAGAAAGAGGGGGGGAGGGAGAGAGAGAGAAAGAGAGGGAGAGAGAGAGGGACAGAGACAGAAGGAGGGAGAGAGAGGGACAGAGAGGGAAAGAGGGATAGAGAGGGGAGACAGAGGGGAGAGGGAGGGAGCAAGGGAGGGAGAGGAGACAGAGACAGAGACAGAGAGAGATACAGAGACAGACAGAGAGATAGACAGAGATAGAAACAGAGGGAAAGAGAGAAACAGGGAGAGAGAGGAAGAAAGAAAGAGAGGGAGAGTGAGAGAGAGGGAGAAAGAGAGAGAAGCCAAGGAATGTTTTGTGCAGAGGCAGTGTGGCTGTCCAGGAGGATGTGAGGGCCAGTAAGGTGGTGGGGTTGGGTCCAGCTTCGGGGTTGAGCACTGCCTTTGCAGGGAGTGGGGAAAGGGCTCAAAGGTGGAAGCAGAGCAACTCCTTCAGAAGCTACTACAGGGACTCAGGGTCTAGGGCAGCCATGATGGCCTGCACCCATGGAGGCTGCAGGGGTGGGAGGTGGGTGGTCAGGGTCCTTGGAGGGGGCGTGGTCAGGGCCGGATCTCAGGCTAGACCTGGCTCATCACCAGGATTTCTCTCGCCCTCCTTCTCAAGGCTGAATCTCCAGAGCTGGGGATCCCCACATGACACCCACCTGGATCCTCTTCTCACCACCATGTGGTAGTTGAACTTGGGAGCTCCACCATCAGGCTGGTTCCAGCTCTTAACAGTGGAGACAGTGACCAAGTTATTTAATTTTTGCGAGCCCCTTTCACCTGTGAAATGGGCATTTTGTGACTTTTCATTTGTAACTTGGGCTCAGCATAGTACTGGACTTGGGGACCCTGGTTAGGATTTCACAGGGAATGGGGTGTGACCCCTCAGTGCCCGGCATGGAGTGAGTCTGCCACAGCATTAACTTCAGCTGCTGAGGATAAAACAGGACCAACTCTCCTTCTTCCCAACTTTTTACTTGAATTAAATCCTCCCTGTGGATTCCAAAGCACAGGGAGCACCTGAGTGAAGCAGGGTGGATCCCCTCGCGGGAGAGGGCGCGCGACTATAGGTTGCTGGAATTGAGCCTGGAACGCCCTACAGCACAGGCGGACAGGCAGGGGCACAGCCCTCAGAGTTACCTGCCTGGAATAGGATCAAGGTGACGGGATGGCTCCCCCAACCCCTCAGATCAGGCTTGCCCTGAGTCATCGGGCTTGGCTATGGGGTGATCCCAGAATCAGCAGGGCAAGGCAGGATTTTCTCAGTCTGTGTCCTCAAGACTGGGGCTCCAAGGAATCAGAGGGACACCTGCTTCCCCCTTTGGGGCACAGGTAACCTTGGTGCAATTGAGCTAGTCCAGCTGTCTGTCTCCGAGGAGGGAGGAACCTGTGGTCATGATCACGCCAGTACTTGCTGCTGCTTCTCCTCGCGCTCTTCTACATCTTCTCAGCTCTCCCACTTTTGTTTATTGGTTTATTTTGTTTGCTTTGTGGTGTCTGCAGCTATGTGTGTTCCATCCTGTTATCCTCTTCTCACACACACACACACACACACACACACACACGCGCACACACACACACACACACACACACACACACACACACACACAGAGGATACTCTGCTGCTACTGATAACGCCATAGGCTAACAGTGTTTACAAAACTGTTAGATAGCATCTCCAAGAAACTGTCTTAAGTGACCCCTTGGCTGTGGCAGGCAGACCTCTAGGACTCTTCTGGGCAGTGGGCTTCCACAGCCAGGCAGCTCCAAAGGAGACAGGAGCATGCACAGTCAGTCAGTGTTGGCAGAGTGGAAATTGATGCAGTTTTTAGAGAGCAGTTTGACAGTTTAAGCCCCAAAGCCTTAAAAACATTCACAACATTTGCCCCAGCAATTCTTTCATTTAAGAACACTGCCAGATGGTTTCAAAACAAGTTATTTAACAATATGTTAAAGAAAACATGTTATTTGACAACAATGAAAAACTAGAAATAACCGCTATGTCCAACAGCAGAGGATCAATTAAATAAAACATGGTGCATCCATGCAGTGGAATTCTGTGTCGTATTTTAAAAAATCAAGTTGTAGAAGAGTCCATTACCTGAGAAAAATGTTTACATACAACAAAGAAATCAAGTGAAAAAGGCAAATTCTAGAAAGTATGTGTGTAGTATACGTTCCGATTTTTTAAAAATAAGCATATTTGAATTTGTGTATGGATCAAAGAAATCTACCAAGATATTCTTATTTTGTGTTTGTACTACAAGTGGTTTTTATTTTCTTCTTCATTTATTTTCTTTTACTTATTTTGGAGTCACACTAGTGGATTTGAACCCCAGACTCCACCACATATTAACTGTGTGATTTTGTGTAAATTGCTGAACTTCTGTTTCATCTGTTGTAAAATAGGGATGCTGATGACAAGAATTGTACCTTCCCCAGATGGTAATTGTGAAATCAAATGAGTAAATACACATAAAATATAGAATATAGTGCCTGGTTATAAAAATCCACTCTATTAGTTCTACCTGTTATTATTTTTGCATTTTGTTTTGGTGAACATTTAACACTTTTTATTCAGGAAAAAAATGCACTAGTTTGTTTTAAACAAAGAAAAGGGGTCAGGCTCTTGGATGAAGTGCAGAACAGTAAAAGAGAAAAAATAAATACCATTCTATTACCCATTGTCTGCCCCTGGAGTTAATACTGAGGACGGAAATTGGGTAATTAATCCTTACAATTTTGTAGACCAAATTCATTTCAAATTAACTAGCAAATTAAGGGAAAGAAATAACCTTTGCTTTTTTTAGGTACTGAGGGTTGAAGCCAGGGGCACTTACCACTGAGCTATACACCCTCCCCTCCCCGTCCCTTTTATTTCCATTTATTTTCAGACAGAGTCTTGCTAAGTTGTTGAAGGTTTCTGTAAATTGCTGAGTCTGACCTCAAAGTGGCGATCCTCCTGCCTCTGCCTCAGGAATCACTGAGATCACAGACCTGGGCCACCACCATGACTTCCAGGAAATCACTTAATGGAATGATCTAGATGGAGGGTGGGCCATTGCCATTTGGTGGTCTTCTTGCTGGTCGGCTTCTGGATGGGGAAAGGGGAGGTCCAGGTAGAGTGGGGAAGAGGATGGTGGGGAGACCCAGGGAGGAGAGGCCCTGCAGGGCGCGGCCCCCTTCCCCTGCAGACGCCCGAGCTCGATCCTGGGGCTTGCCCGTTCTGCGCGCCTGTGCGGCGCCTGCTCTGCACAGCACTGACGGGGCAGGGTCTTCCAATGACCCAGGTGTGCCGTGAGGTGCTCGGGTGTGCAGTGATGACCGTCACTGGTTGTACCTGCTCCCTACATGGCGCCGGGTGTGCTCAACACTCGGGTGAGCTGTCCCCTCCAGTCCTCGGGGTCAGCACTGCGGTTGCCTCTCCTTGTATCCATGGGGGCTGGAGCCCCGCCAGCCGAGTCCCGCCCGGGCCCAGGGTCGGACCTTACAGCCTTGAGCCTGCGTTGGAAGCCCAGGCCAGCAGCTGTTAGTCCGCACGCCTTCCAGAGCCCTGGGAACTTCTGACCTGAGGCCTGACCCCTGCTTTTGAGTCCCTTAGTACCAGGGGATGCAGCCGTCTCCTTGCCTCCCTCTATCAGAGTCAAGAAACACTTTTTCGTCTTAAGGATGGAGGTATATATATTTTAATATATGTTTTATTGAACAAATAAAAATTGTAGATATTCATCATGGATGAGACATTTTGAAGTACGTACTCATTTTGGACTAGCCCCATCAAGCTAGTTAGCATGCCATATGGACTAACAAAAGTTCATTCCTGTGCTGGTGGATTTCCTGACTTGTATGCCTGCCTCTGTGGCCTGGCAGGCCCTGATGAACTCACATACCCATTTCCAGGTTGGCATATTTTTAAAAGATTAACAATAATTATTTTTTAGCTGGTGTGGCGGCACATGCTCATAATCTCAGCAACTGAGGGGCTGAAGCAGGAACTTTGTAAGTTTGAGGCCAACCTCAGCAACTTAGCTAGGCTCTGAGGATTTCATGAGACCCTATCTCAAAATACAACATAAAAGGATTGGATGCAGCTCAGTGGACAAGTGGCCTTGAGTACAATCCCTAGTATCAAAGAAAAAAGGAAATTAAAAAAAAAAAATTGTGGCAAAATACACATAACATAAAATCCCCCATCTTAACCCTTTGAATGTACTTGTCTCTCAGGGCCAGACACACTCATGCGATCTCTTGAACTCTCACCCTGTACCCGCTAAACAGCACCTCTAATTCCTCACTCTGTACCTGCTAAACAGCACCTCTAACTCCTCACCCCATTCTTTCACTTTCCATCTCTAGGCCTCTGGCTGCTCTGAGCACCTCAGGTAAGGGGAGTCATCCAGTATTTGTCCTTCGGTGACTGGCTGATTTCACTTTGCACATTGTCCTCGAGGTCCATGTGGTAGAATGTATCAGGGTTTCTTTCCTTTTTAAGGCTGAGTAGTACTCCACTGTATGTGTGGGCCACCCTTTGTCCCTTCATCCATCATGGATACTTGAGCTGCTGCCACCTTTCGGCTGTGAAGAATGATGCTGGAAGCATGTGATGGTGCTGCTCAACGGGACTTTATTCTTCACAGTTTTGGAGGCCCGGGCATCCAGGATGAAGGCCCTGGCAGACTCGGTGTCTCGTGTGAGGGCTGATGTCATTGCTGGTCTTCCTTTTGCTGTACACTCACGTGGTGGGAGGCTAGAGGAGTTCTCTGGGCCTCTTATGGGGCGCCACTCTCCTCCCCAAAGCCCTGCTTCCTAACACCATCGCCTTGGAGATTGGGTTTCAACACAGGAATTTGAATTTGGGGGAACACAAACTTCCGCCTGCAGTTTTGGCGTGGCTCCCCCTGAGGCCCTGCTTCTGATGCTCGGGTGTGTTTGGGGTGGTCATGGCGGGGTCCCATGAGACTTCTGTGTAAGTCTCCAGGGTGCTGCCACACTGCCGTCCGCCACGGCTGTCCCCAGTCCTGGTGTCGCTCTGGAGGTACCACAATAACCTCTCTGTCTCCTCCCTCCCTGTCTCGGGGCGCAGGCCAGTCCATCGTGGGCTGCAAGGCCATCCTCATTGACGACCAGGTCTTCGTGGTGGTGGCCCAGCTCTTTGGTGGCTCCCACATTTACAAATACGACGAGAGCTGGACCAAGTTCGTCAAGTTCCAGGACATAGAGGTCTCTCGCATTTCCAAGCCCAACGACATCGAGCTGTTCCAGATCGACGAGGAGACCTTCTTCATCATCGCCGACAGCTCCAAGGCTGGACTGTCCACCGTGTACAAGTGGAACAGCAAAGGCTTCTACTCCTACCAGTCGGTGCACGAGTGGTTCCGGGACACAGACGCCGAGTTCGTGGACATCGATGGGAAGTCGCACCTCATCCTGTCCAGCCGCTCCCAGGTGCCCATCATCCTCCAGTGGAACAAAAGTTCCAAGAAGTTCGTCCCCCACGGTGACATCCCCAACATGGAGGACGTGCTGGCTGTGAAGAGCTTCCGGATGCAGAACACCCTCTACCTGTCCCTCACCCGCTTCATCGGGGACTCCCGGGTCATGAGGTGGAACAGTAAGCAGTTCGTGGAGGTCCAGGCGCTCCCCTCCCGTGGGGCCATGACCCTGCAGCCCTTCTCCTTTAAGCAGAACCACTACCTGGCCCTGGGCAGTGACTACACCTTCTCCCAGATCTACCAGTGGGATAAGGAGAAGCAGCTGTTCAAAAAGTTTAAGGAGATTTACGTGCAGGCCCCTCGTTCCTTCACGGCTGTCTCCACCGACAGGAGAGATTTCTTTTTTGCGTCCAGTTTCAAAGGGAAGACAAAGATTTTTGAACATATAATTGTGGACTTAAGCTTGTGAAGGGGTGATGGGTGGGTTTCAAAGACTTGCAGCGTTAGCCCTCAGAAGAGAGGACCAAGAAGAAATAATAAAATACCGTAAGCCAGGCGCAGAGCTCTGAAATCAAGACTTTAATTGCACTGGGGAAATAGTTAGAAGTTTTCAAACTTTTAGGACTCACATTTTAATCAGGGATTGCATTTATTGGCTAACCGCATGACAGCCCATTCTACCATTTAAAAAGACATCTTAAAACCTGTAATTTCTAAGAAAAGAGTACAGCATTTACTCTTGCCATCTAGAAAGTAATGTGCTTTTTTTCTTTCTTTTTAATGAGGAAGGAGAAAATTGAACAAGATGGGATAGCTCTTATAGCGAAATTAAAAAAAAAAAAACTTATGGACCCTTCTCATTTCATTTTAGCAATCTTTTTGGTAAGAACTGTTAAAGCCAAAGTCAGCTGAAAAGATTTGCTGATGATTAGTTTAAAAATCTTAAAACACTCAGCAGTGCTATTTTGAGCCAATCTAGTTTCCTGAAAGGAATGCCCGGCCTTCCAGAATCTTCCTTCAGTCCCGAACCTCGGCTCTTTGTTGGCTTATACAGCTGGATACTTGTCATGGGTGTGTTCACAGTGTAAAGTTAGACATTGCCTCCTCTGCCGCAGAGAAAACCTTCTGACAACACCTGTCTAGGCCCAGCATGGGCTGCAGGCCCAGCAGTGAGATAAAGGAGTCCCTCCCTCCCCTCGTCGTTCAAAACTGACCCTGGTGGTGGCCGGAGCAATAATGATGCTTGATGTGCTCTGTTGCTCATCTGCTTCCCCGACCCATGCTTTGTGTTTGTGGGGAAGCAGCAGACGGGCCAAAGACTGAATGGTGCTTTTTACTCTGTCCTTTAGCGGGCCGGAGCAGCTGTTGCCATCTGATGTGCATTTGGTAGAATTTTTGAAGTGAGATTTTGTGGAGTCCAAGGGGACTTTACACAGATCTCGTTGTGCTTTGAAACCCAGAGGTGGCCCTTTGGTTCGTGCACGTCTTTGCCCTCTGGGCGACTTAATGTGTCTCGTGGTTGAATAGCAACCTGCCCACCTGCCCACAGCCTCCCTCCTCCTCCTAGAACAGTCCCACCTTCTTCAGTTGTTGGTCTTGTGGCTGCTTGAGCAGCCCTGCTAAAGGTGCTGCAGACCCCAAATCACAAGCTGGGCATTCATGACAGGGACGTGCCCTCCTCTCGCAGTACTTTACCAAGGGGCCCCCAGGAGCCCCCTACTCACAGAGGCCATGTGTTGGTGGTGGGACATCCTGGGCAGGCGGGACTCTCCAGGAGAGCAGCTGGAGTCGGACAAACTGAATCACATAGACCAGGTCTGTGCTCGGGGGACCAGGTGGCCATTTCAAACTGGGCCTCTGGTGCGGACATTAGGGAAGCTTAGGGGTCCACTCTTGTGGGAGTTTCCTAGGAGATGTTCTGCCTGGGTGGCTGGTTCTCTTTAGAGGGGAGAAAGTGGATGCTTCAGTGGGAGTTCTGTAAAGGGTATCCCAAAACTCCTTCCAGCCCTGAAATACACAGGTTTGGATTAGGTTTTAGTGATTATCGGCCACATCATAAGTAGGTGGATGTTCTGCCACAAATGTGAATGTTTGTTGTTTCCTGACGTTAAGCAATGCAGACTGAGCAATCAGGCACTCAGGGAACGGTGCATTGGTGTCGCATCAGCACTCTTGAGTACATTCTGGAACTGCAGGCCGAGGCTTGCGGCCCGGGAAGCTGGGGCTTTAGGGAACCAGCTCGCCCACGCTTGGAAGTGTGGTTGTTGGAACTCTTCTACTAAATATCAAGCGAACAGAGAACAGTGGTTCACTTTCATTTTTCAAACCCAAACCCCTTTTCTGCATTCTTTTGCTGTCTTGGTTTATCTGAATTGCCTACAGATGCCCAGGTCGCCATATCGGAGTCTGCAGGTGGGATGGCTCTGCTCAGTTCAGCTATAGAGCAGGACAGTTCTTCCCGGTGTGTGGAACCCTCAGACAGGCCAGGGTGGAGAAACAGGCCCTGGGCAAGCAGTGAGACAGTGAGACTGTGCCAGCATTTGTGCCAAGTTGAAATGATGCTCCAGATTCCAGCCACTAGTTCTTAGGAGAGTCAAATGGGACATCTTTCTGGAGTGCCACCTCAGCATGGCAAAGCTAAGGACTAGGCATCTGTACTCACCACGCTGGGAACAATTGCTTAGCATCTGGAGAACCAGGGAGCAGGAAATGCTGGACTTGGGGTGGGGGGCTTGTTGAGTCTCGATGGAGCATCAGGAAGTAAGAGAAAGATCTCAAGTAGATGGTGGGGCTAGGTGTAAGAGAGTAGGTACTCTGATTAACACTAATCCAATTTTCTTTTTCAAAGAGCTTATCCAAGACTACAGTCTGCAATCTCTAGAGTTCTGGGCTATGGGAGGAGAGATTTGTTCTAGCTAACCTACCAAGGGAGCCTAGATGTTCTTGGCATAAGGTGGTAGAAGCTCCACTTCATTAATCTGGCTGCCTCATCCCCAGAATCCCTGCAGTTTTAAGCCATTTCTGCAAGAAGCTTTTCTCCAGCAATAATATAAAACAAACACACAAACAACCAGACAAGGACCACAAAAGTCCAAAGCAGAGACACGTAGGAGCAACCCTGCAGAGGTGGCTGGGGGAGGGTGGCTCTGGCCATGGGGTGGCCACCTGCTTGGCTTGTCTGTTCCTCATGACCTCTGTGGCTAGGCTGCTGGACTGGTCCCTCCTCACAGCCATGTGGCTTTAAGGCCACTGCCTTAAAGCGAGGACTTGTCCCCAGACCCCATAGGGTCGAGAGTAGGTCTTCATAAAAACTTAGAAAACCCTTTGGAAGGGAAGAGCACGTGTTCTTGGGCGGTGGACATATCTCCTTGCATTTCAGCAAAGCTTTATGTTTTTTCCATGCACAATTAAGTTCCTCTGGTTTCTCATAAGCAGTTCTTCAGTCCGTTGAAGGACAGGTATTCTAATTTCAGAAGGAGGGAGATACACAGAATCTAAGAGGACTGTCCGCCTGTGGTTATCAGTAGTGAGTGGCAAGACTAGAACTTGCCCTCTGAACGGGCAGCATTCTCTGTTTTTTCTGTGACACTCTGCAATAGCCTCCCAAAGAAAGACCTTCATTGTTATCATGATTGTGCACATGGCAGCTCCTTCGGATAAATGAGAAGCGTGACAAAGTATCCATAGCCAGAAAGGAGACCGTGCCCAGCAGACCCTGTTCAATCAGCTGGTTCACTGAACCATTAACAAGCATCGTGGAACTACTGTGACAGAAAAGGCCCCATTCTTGAAAATCTTCCAGAAATTTCAGAGAGTCTTCTGTTGTTCTGGAGGATTTCTTTCTGGCAGGGTCCTGTCTCCTCCCACGTAGCTACGGGCGGATGCTGAGGTTTGGACACATCTGCTTCTTGTCACGCCGTCCACCAGATAAACAAGAGGAGTTTTGGGAGAGAAAGATAAAAAACCCAAATGCACAAGCAATGATGAATTGCTCCAGGCCCTGGCCAGCCTTTAGGGATCCCGTTCACCGAAAATGACAGAGTTGCGTTTTTCCTCCCCATGGAGCGAGAGGCTGGGTATTTTTAGGAAAGAAATCAGTGTGGGATGCAGGAGGTTTGGCGGCCAGGAGCGCTCACAATGGAAATTTCTCTGGCCAGGGGTAAAATGAAAGAGAGACGAGGTCCTTGGGAGGGGAGGCTGCTTGCATGTCGCCTAAAGGAAATCTCTGCAGCAGGCTCTCTCCTTCTGGAGCGTTCTGTCAGCTGCAGAGTTCTCCGCTCCTCATTCACAGCTTTGGAAGAAAATTCTTTCATGAGACATGGCCGGTGATTCCATTCACCAGTGCGCTGGGGTGAAGGCATGCTGCCTGTGACGTCTGCAAGCAAGGTCCAGGCAGGTTGCAGATGCTGTGGTCCACGTTTGGGGACCATGGAGAGGCAATGGACAGAAGTTCAGGGCAGATGGCCTTGGAGGAAAGTGTCTTGGGAAAAGAGAAATAAGCCTGGAAGAAAAGAAAAATTTCTCATGACTTACTTTGCTTTAGCCAGGCAAACAGAGGGTAGGATGACCAGGCCAATGACTAGCATCCCAATGGTTATTCAAGACAACCCGTTGTGGTGCTGATCAAAATAAGGACCACACTGTAAGGCTACTGAGATCTACACTGAGAGACGCTCGTCCTGACTGTACTCCATTGCTTGGGTCAGAATCCACCTTTTTCTAGTAGGTAACTATGCATTCCATATCCATCCTTTTGACTATCAAGAATGTATAAGAACTGTGATAAATTAGGCCAATATGCCATTTGGTACTGTTTTATGTATTTTAAATGCATAACTTAGGTAAAATAAGAATAGTTTATACATCCATGAAAGTAAGTTTTGCATTATGCAGGCAACAATGGATACATTTTAAGGCTCTATCTGTATTTAGCTCTTTTTGGTAAATAGAGTTAACAAATGATATGCCTCTTAATCAATCTATTCTGTAATCTTATGAATAAAAAGTAGTTCATGCCTGATATAGCTTTGATCTCTGGTCTTCTTGAGTATGGATATGTCCACCTGAGTCGTATGGTTGATGGATACATGCGATGGTGTGTGGGGGTGGGAGGGGACAGCAAGGTCTCTGTGGCTGACTTCTTATTTAAATGGGAAATGGGTGCCATGGCTTCTTTTCTTCTTCATTTGGAAATGCAAACTCATTAACAAGTCACTAAAGAGTGGCTGAAGAACTTCACGGTACTCTTCCACCTGCTCTGTGGACTCATAATTCTGATGGGCTGAACGAGATCACTTAGGAACCTTTGGGAACCTCTGATTCTGCCTGATAATAGGAGATGAGACCACAGGATCTCAGTGGTGGGACTGAACCCTGAACTCCTTGAGCGCAGGACCGTGGCTTGTCCTCTGCCTGCCTGGGATCTAACCTGGCACAGAGTAGGTGCTCAGTAAATGGTTGCCACACATCTTTATCTAAGACCCATTGGTTTAGTTGGATGAAGGAAGGGTCAAGACCCCAAATCGCACGTGAGTGTACCTACGGTGTGCCAAGTACTTTGATGTGCGGTGAGGTTAAAAGTACAAGAGCAGAGCTCTGGACCTCATGGGACTTACAATGTAGTTAAGAAAGTCACAATTACACGAGGCTTCAGTCAACAATACAAGCTCTAGATAAAATTCCACATCATAAAGCTCTGTGTGACTCATTGACCAAATACTGAATGACTGGTCTGGCGTGGCATGTTGTTAGTTTTCTATTGCTATGTGACAAAGGACCACAAATGTGTGACTTAAAACGGCACTTGATCATTAGCTCACAGGTCCTGTGGTCAGGAGTCCAGGCTCAGCTTAGCTGGATCTTCTGCTCACAATGTCACAAGGCTGCCATCGAGGTGTTGGGCTGTGTGTGTGGTCACTTAGAGATTCCAGGAGTGGAAGGTCTGCTTTCTAGCTCATTCAGCTTTTGGTAGAAGTGATTCTTTGTGACTATGGGACCAGAGTCCCTGTGTTCTTGGGAGCTATTGGCTGAGGGTCTCTTGTAGCTCCCAGAGGCCACCCATGTGGCATTCTCCATCACTTCTCTGACAACTGAATTGTCAGCCTCCTCAGTCATCAGCAGCCCCAAAAGTGACACCCCATCACCTTTGCCCTACTCAAGGGGAGCGTATTCATCATGACCTGATTCATGGATCGGGACATCAACATAAGGTGCATCCACTATAGCCACCATTCCAACAGGTGGGATACCAGCTGCTCAGAGAAGTCCCACCCACCAATAGCCATGCCCTGGGACCCAGCGGAACCTGAGCCATGAGTGCAAATAGTAAACTCCTAGGAGAAAGGGTCACTTCAGCCAGAGGGAAGGGCCAGGTTCCTTCCTATTCTTGTTTCACCATTAAACCATCGCTTTATATTTGCGGAGAAATACACAAAAAACTAGAACTTTCCAGAATTTCCTCTGAAGTCAGAGGTTCATTAAGGCCGAGGCTGATCTTACTACCTCAGTGCGTTTTGCTGGGAACAGTGTGCTCTGTGGGGTCACCCAGCCCCGACTAAGGCAAGGACACATGCTCTCTCTCTTTCAGGAAGCTAATTGAGCCTCACTGTCTGAGAAGAATGGGAGGCACCAATAACATGTCCCCTTCATTGATCCCCTGTCCTTGCCATTGGTTTCTTACCTGCCTCACAGACGGACGACCCCCCACTAGCTGTGTCTAATTGGCACAAATGACTGTTCCCAGCAAATTGGTAGCAGAGGTGAGCCCCACCTCGTGGCCTGTGCTCCAGGCAGCCTTGCATTAACGTGAACTTCTGTTCCCACTCAGACAGCAATCCAGGCAGGGTAGAGAGGGAGGAGCGGAATGTCTGCCCCAGATTCCCCTGCTTGCTGCCATCTGCACCTCAGGGGTGCACTCCTGCACGGACCCCAGGAGACGTACCCCAGGAGAGGACAGCTAAGTTCCTTTCGTGTCCCAAGAGAGGATTGCTAGGGCAGGGAGAGACAAGCCTCACCTACGGTGCCCGCTGCATGCCATCTGCCATCTCAGGGTGACAGCATCTCCAGTTGCAGGGCTGAAGAGATGATTCCAGGTGGTATCACTCACTAATGAGTTCCGCCATCTCCCAGGGTTTTCCTCCAACCAGAGTGACCATGGAAACAGGAGAGGGGCTTCTGAGCACTCTAGACGTTTGTCCTGGCCCTGGCTCACCCCTGCTCACCTGCTGGGACTCACCTGCAGCAGCCTGGGTTGGTTTCTCATCCTCCATCTAAGAATTCTGGACACACTGGGTAACTCCAAAATATTTTTAAATTTTAAGTTTATGTCCTTTTCCTGCCCCCTTTGGATTATAGCATCTTGGCTCATAAATCATATGAAAATCCAAATTAATTTAAAAATTTTTAAATTAATTTTTAATTTTAATTTTTAAAAATCGAATTCTGAGTACCCTCTAAGAGATCAGTGCTGTGTGAATATTGAGAATCTGAAAGTCTTAAGAAAGAGACAAAAGCATTTAAGAATCTTGAAGAAAAGTGGTTTCTTGCCATTTCACACGTGGTAATGAATTCTCAGGGAAGGTCAATGTTACCCGCAAAATACCAGGACCCACACCCTCCAGTCTCACCGCAGTGTAGCACTTAATGAAACAGCACCAAACCATAGAGTAAGTACAAGGGATGCTGCTCTTTGTGTGTGTGTCTCTGGAAAAAAGGAAAACCTGTTCCTAGCTGTCCACGTGCTGCTTCTGAAGTCCAGCCTCGCCCAGCCCCCGGCTCTCCCTTGGCTTGTGTCCAGCAGCAGCCCCCAGCCTGGCTCTTCCCCAGACTCTCCGAACATGACCCTGCATCCGTGCAGGCCCCTTCTCTTTCCCACGTCAGCTTCCCTGAGCTCACTGGCAGCAGAGGGAAAGTGTCTCCAAACGTGCAGACGTTCCTGTGTTATTTCTGCTATTGTGGATTTACCAAATTTCAAGATTCTTCAGCCTGTGCTTCTCCCCGTCTGAACCACGTTACCTGTGGGGGTTTAATTTTGCTCACAGATTCCTCGGTGCTCGGGAGGCCAATTTCCCACCCCTGGAGAGTTAGCTGCAAGTAGCAGCAGGAGAAGGGCTGGGCTGGGCCTCCCTGGGAGAGCCCCTGGAAGGCTTCGGGCTCTCCGATTGCTCACTCTGAGCTCCCTGGGCCACCAGCCCTGTGAAGATGCTCAGGCAGCCAAGGAGAGGCCCTTGTGGGTGGGACCCATGCCTCTGGCCACAACCAGCACCTGGCCAGTGGCCATCTTGGATGTGCACCTGGCCCTGGCACATCCATCAAGCCTTCGGATGACAGCAGATCTGGCCACTGTCTCCACTGTAACCTCCTGCACAGTTCCCACGCCACCAAGCCAGTCTTGGATTCCTGATCACAGAAACTATGCGGGATAATGAGCGTTTATTGCCTGGTCCTGCTGAGTTTTAATTTATTAGGCAGTAATGGACACGTAATTCCCCTCTGTCTCCATAGGCTTAGGAATAAGTTGCTGACAAGTGGATCCCTTAATCTGAGAAGGTTTAGGAACCAACACCACATGCCACACCGCGCCATGCCACGCCACCACCATGTGCTCAGCATACACACACACACGTGTAAAGGAGGGACGTGTTCACGGAAATAACTTAAGGCCAGGTTGGTGTTGACCTCCTGGGTAAACCATCATAGTGAAGTTAGAAGGAGAAATACTCAGTTCAACTAAAAAAAAATATCAGGGGCTCTTTTGAAGGGACATTTTGGCAGACTCTGTACTAGGAATTGGCAGTGAAGAGGAATATAATCTTCTGGACTTCCTTTATCATTCCCAGGAGAAATTTTTAGGGACAACCAGGTCTTCTGAACTCTGTCTTGTGGGTTGCGGCTGGTCCTGAGAAAGAGGAGGATGCTCCGAAGACATCTGCAATACTGTCTGTCAACTCCTGGGGTTGGAGGTCACAGCTTCTGTTCTCTCCCATGCCCCTTGAGAAGCAGGGACAATGCCAGAACAGCACCTTCAGTGCTGGTAGGAGTTGCACTGGGGGTCTCCTAACTCCCACTCCCAAAGCAGAGAGGGTCATGGGGTGCAGGCAGGAGCAGAGGAAGCACTAGCCCTGGGGGCAGGGAGGCAGAGGGGAGAGGGCGGCCTGCTTCGGAGCCCCGGTGGCTTGGTCCTGACGCACCCTCGCATCAGGACCTCTCACTTTGTCATAGCTGGGGGAGGGAGGACCGGAGGACGGTGCCAGGGGTACTGTGCTCGGGGGCGCCCTTCCCTGGAGTGGAAGGAAAGGCCCAGAGGCGGGAAGAGGCTTCCCCGCAGGCTCAGCTCTCAGGACCAGGACGCTTCTCTACCCTTGGAGGGCTCTGGGGGACCCCGGCTCCCTGTCTCCTAACTCTGTCTGCAAGTTATGCCCAGAGACCAAGGGAATATATTCTTAACCACTTGGAAACGATCTTTTTGATATGAAATAGCCCCCCAAAAGAAATCTGGCAGCAGGAAGAGAGGCGCTGCGGGCCGCGCAGGGCGGGGAGGGGCCCTGCGGTTCTCTGACTCCCCGCTCCGCTCACCACGCCTGACAGCGTCCTTTGCTACCTTCTCGATGCATCTGAGGTCATTCTGGAGTCCGGAAGGGAGAAGCAGGCCGATCTCACGTTCCTTTCGATAACGTAGAAAGTCAGGAGAATGTGCTGGTATTTCGTATTCTCAGCCAGATGGAGTGTCCGCTCTACTTACTGAAGGGGACCCGCCTGCGTCCGCATGTGCGTCCTGCCACAGTGCGACGCAGCGGTCTCCCCGCGGTGCACTGCATGCCATTTGCATTTCCTGCCACAATAAATAACCCCGTGAAGCCCTCCGATGAGTAGGTTCCCGCCCTGGCTCTCTAGCGTGGCGTCACAGACCATGATTTATAGTCGTGGTGGCCCAGAGGGAAAAAAGGAGTGGGCCTGTGTAAAGGGAAAATAAGCGAGTGCCAGCAAGGCTTGCTGCGCCGTTGAGAGGCAGAGACCTGGAAACGGCCTTGAGTTCTCTGCCACCGTGGAAATCGTGGGCGGCTGGGAGGTCGGGCAGGAGGACACCCCGCTCCAGATTAGGCAAGGCCAGGAAAACGTGGCGAGTGCTCAGGTAACCTGCTCAGTCTGTACCTGCAACACAAGCACAGGGCATTTACCTCCAGAGTAAGGTGGCCAAAGGCAGGACGCCGGTTAAGTGGGAATTTCAGATAAACTCCTAATACATAATATTGAGTCTCGAAATGTCTCAGATATTGCAAGGTCATTCTTACACCAAAAAAATGTTTATCGCTTTTCTGAAATTTTGATTTAAGTCTTTTTATTTAAAAAAATTTTTTTTGCCACCTCTGGCAGTTCCCCAGAACCCAGCTTGTTTTCTTTTCTTCTTCTTCTTCTTTTTTTTTAGCTTTTTAATTTATTCTTTTTAGATACACGTGACAGTAGTGTACATTTTGACATATTATACATACATGGAATGTAACTTCCCATTCTCGTGGTTGTACATGAAGTGAAGTCACACTGGTTGTGTATTCACATATGAACATAGGGAAGTTATGTCTGATTCATTCTACTGTCTTTCCAATTCCCTTCCTCTCTCCCTTCCCTTCATTCCCCTTTGTCTAATTCACTGAAATTCTGTTCTTCCTTCTCACTCCCTTATTGTGAATTAGCATCCGAATATTAGAAGATTCGGCCTTTGGTTTTTTGTTTTTTTTGCTTGTTTCACTTAGCATGACATTCTCCAGTTCCACCCATTTACCAACAAAGTCCATAATTTCATTCTTCTTTAAGGCTGAGTAATATTCCATTGTGTATATATACCACAGTTTCTTTATCCATTCATCTGTTGAAGGGCACCTAGGTTGGTTCCATAGTTAAGCTATTGTGAATTGAGCTGCTATAAATACTGATGTGGCTGTGTCACGGTAGTATGCTGATTTTAAGTTGTTTAAACCAAGGAGTGTGATAGCTGGGTCAAATGGTGGGTTCATTCCAAATTTTCTAAGGAATCTCCACACTGATTTCCAGAGTGGTTGCACCAATTTGCAACCCCACCAGCAATGTATGAGTAGGGTGTTTTCCCCACGTCCTCTCCAACATTTATTGTTATTTGCGTTCTTGATCATTGCCATTCTGACTGGAGTGAGATGAAATCTCAGTGTTTAACTTGCATTTCTCTAACTGCTAGAGGTGTTGAACGTTTTTCATATATTTGTTGACAGATACATTTCTTCTGCTGTGAAGTGCCTGCTTCTCCTTTGCCCATTTTTTGATTGCAGAACCCACACTTTTAACCCCTGCACTGCCATCTTCAAGGTGCACAATGTGTAGTCGGCAGAAGGATCCTATGCAGACCAGGCCGTCTGCCTGTAGAGCTTACACAACTTGTAATATTTTGCATCTAATTATTTTTTTCTTTTTGGTATGGTGCATTGAACTCAGGAGCACTTAACTACCGAGACACATCCCCAGGAGCCCCCCACCCACTTTTTAATTTTATTTTATTTAAAAATAGGGTCTCACTGAGTTGCTTAGCGCCTCGTTAAGTTGCTGAGGCTGGCTTTGAACTCCAATCCTCCTGCCTCAGCCTCCTGAGCTGATGAGACTACAGGTGTGCGCCACTGCACCCAGCTAATTCTTACAAGCACACACAAAGTGAATGATTATCAACTTATTTTACAGATGAAGAAGTTGAGACCCACATAGCTCATGTCACTTGTCCAAGGTGACACAGAAAATAATAATATCACATCTAACCCTCATTTGGCCCTTGCCCAGGACCAGGGATGATTGGAAATGCTTTTTGCTTATTATTCAGTTGGTCTTCACAAACTCCGTGGGGCAGGCCCAACCATCCCATTTTACAGATGAATCATGGGGGCACAGAGTGGTTAAGGAATTTGTGTGGAGCTACTCAGCCAATTGGTGAGAGCCTGAATTTGAACTTGGGAAAACTGACCAGGGTGCCAGGAGTGGGATCTGCTCGTATCTGTGATGCACTCCCCTTAAAACCCACGCATGCACAGACAGACAGCTCTACTGATGCTTAGTGCTGATCCAGATGTGTCTGACTCCCAAGACCATTTTTTTTTTTTCTCTAATCACCTTCAAAGGGAAGCATCTGGACATGGTAGTGGGGTGGGAGAACATGGAGATTTGTTTAGCTTTGTGGGTGATCTGAGAGCTGATGAGGTCACCTTTGGCCAAGGTCAGCCTTTTCTGCTGACCTTGCCCACTTACCAGGAGTCACTGACAGGGGCCTCTCCCCTGTGACACCAGCCAGCTACTTGCTTTGGTGCCCAGGACATGGGGGACCAGGCCTCAGTCCAGAACCAAGGTGCACGAAGGCACCTTGGAGCCCCCGGCTCCAATACCTGGCATTCCGGCAGGAAGCTGAGGCCCAGCCATGAGTGTCTGGCCCAGGGGTCGAGGCCCAGCAGCTTCCCTTTGGAATGTGCAGCTTTAACTATTCCCAGTAATCCAGGAGGTTCAAGGCCATGATGGCTGAGGCACCAGAGGAGATGGTGAGGCCAGGACAGCTCCCTTTGCTGGGGATTGGCCAACCTGGGCCAGCTCTTCCGTCTCACCTTGGCACTCTCCTCTCTCTGCAGTGGAAACTCTAGGTCGGAATGTGCCTGTGGAGCGGAGGTGACACTAAGGTATCCTTTCTGGCAGACTCTGTGGATTGCAATGTGCTTTCTTGCAATTTTGCATTTGGTCAGGAAAACGCCTTCCCTCCCTCTTTTCCCTTCCTCTCTTCCTTCCACAAATATTTGTTAAGGGCCTGCTGTGTGCTGGGCCCTGCGCTAAGCCCTGAGTTCTCCGTGTCTAACAAAAGACCCACAGTTCCTGCTCCTGTGGAGCTATTTATATAAGGATACTCAGCAATTAAGTGCTTTCCAGAGGTTTTTGGTCAGATCCCAAATGTGACTGGCCACACAGTGATTTGCAATATTTCAGAGGATAACTTTCGATAAACTGGACAAAGCCACAATCTTTCTCAGCAGAAATAAAAAACAAAAGTTTTTAACAATGTGTCCAGAATCTGACCGCCTCCACCCTGGTTCAAGTCACGATTGTCTCTGGCCTTGACTATGGCCTGGCTACCTTGTGTTTGCCCAGATGCCTCCCTGACTCCCCTTAGGCTCTTCTCCACTTAGTGGCTGGAGGGACCCTCTTAATATGTAAGTCAGATCAGAGGCTTCAGGAAAAATGATTCCCATCATTCAGAGGGAAAAACCAAATCCTTACAGTGGCCACCAAGTACCTCAACCACTCTGTCTCTCTTGCTCTCTCTGAGATCATTCCCTAGGCCATGCCCCCTGCTCACCTGGCTCCTGCCACTCTGGCCTTGTTCTCACTATTATGTGATATTCCCTAGGCACGGAAGAATAAGCAATGGGAAGAACCTGGATCCTGAGTGACTATATGGAGCAGAGTTGCCCCACGGTCTTGGTGGTCCCCTCCAGACTGTTAACGGGGGAGACACAAACTTCTGCCTTGTGTAAGGCACTATATTTTTGTTGTTGGACAACCTATATCATACTCGATTCACAGATGGTGAGAGTCAAATCTGGCTCTCTGTCTGCTTTTTTAAATAAAGTTTTATTGAAACAAATTGCACTCACACATTTCTGTACTATCTCTGGCTGCTTTCCTGTTCCAGCAACAGAGCTGAGTAGTAGCAGCAGAGGTTCTAGTACCTTCCAAGCCTTAAATATTTACTCTCCAGTCTTAGAAAATGTTTGCTGGCCTCTCTTCTAGGTAAAATACACTTGTTCTTATCATTTTCTCTTTTTTTTTTTTCCTTATCATTTTTCACATGAAGAAAATGAAACCCTCAAGAGTTAAGTTGTTCAACTAGCAACTAAATGCTTTTATCTAGAGTCAAACCCAGAATTACCTGATTCTCAAGTTCCTACCCAAGAGTGCCTCAGATAGGCCAAGTTAAGAAGTGACGTCAAGTCATAAATTCACTCAAACGTGCAAAAAATTAGGCTTCTGAATTTTTCCTCAAATTAACTTGATTTTTTTTTATGGACCCAACCATATTGGGTAGTGACTAAACCATAACCTAATCCACTAAACTCAGTCTAATCTAACAGTTTGGTCTCTTTAGATCACTCCAGCTGTTAGGAGTCGATGCTCAGTCTTTCAGATTCCCACCTTCTTCTACTTCTCTGGAAATTTCCCACCTCTTCAACTTCTCTGGAACTTTCAGGGTCCTTATGGTAGCTAGGGCGTGGTAGGGAAGGATCCTCCTACACATAGAGTTTTCTGGACTCTCCCTGTCCTCTGCCCTGGTCTGGTTTGATGTCTGACCTTAAGACCACTGAGCTCTGGTTGATCCCATCTAATCTTGCTGAGTGACCCTGGGCAGGTACCTCAGCTTCCTCACCTGTAAAATGGGGATCATAATTGTGTGTCAAGGACTTAGACTCTTTCGCCTGCAAATGTCTGATGGACGGTGGAAAACAGGATTGAAGGCTTGTCCTCTCTGCCTCTATTCTGCATCCGTCTCCTTTGCTGAGTCACCCTGGGCTCCAGGAACAGCAGGTCTGCTGGAGGAACATCTTGTTAACTTGGGAAGTTAAGTTACGTCCCAGGCGACATTCTTACCCTGACATCTTGAAATAATGTCAGACAGACCACACCTGCCCCACCAAGATCACCTGCTCCAGCTATGAAAGTTCCCAAACTTTGTCATCATCCCCCTTTCCATAAAACCTCACGGTCACTGTCAGCCCCTAGAAGACAGGACTAAGGACTTGGGTCCTCTTGTCTTCCTGGTGTCACTACACGAATTAAAGTTCCTTTCATTCTTCTCGTCACGACATTTCCTGTTTGTCTTTGGGGCTAAGTGGCTAGACCTGATTTGTGGATCCCTGGAATCAGGCTTCTGGCCTAGGCTGCTGGTAACAGCAGAACCCACCTTACAACCTAATCCAGAGACTGAAATGGGATGATACGTGTACACTTGGAGCAATGCTCACGCTGATAAGTGGTCCATGTGTGTCAGACACCACGTCGTGGGACAGGACGGTCTCTGCCCCTTGGCAGCTTGCCCCGGTCTCAGGAACTTCCCTTCAGACCCACCTGCCAGGCCTCCCGCACCCCCCGGTCACCTCTCCAGAGCACATATACACACACTCTGAGCCCCCTGGGGTCAGAAGTGCTATTGTGGTTGCCCCTCACACTGCTCGAGGGCACTCTGACTTGGTGGGCTTTGCCCAGGCATGTGTAGCTTTGGCTTGGGTGCACGAGGGGCGTGTCCCTGGCTCTGCAGCGCTCTCGGCCTCACCTGGGCCTCTGGAACATACTCCCCACACCTAGGACCTTAGCCGGCTCCTCTCTGTTCCCCCTCCCTGTGCTTCCCCCCACTACCTCCTGGACCAGGAGGAAGGGAGGTGCCATTCCTCTGCATCATGCCAGGGCTCATTCTATCTTGCTCTAGGACGGCCATGGAAGAAGGGAATCTAGAAAACCCTGCCTGTCCCCATGCCTGGCTGTCAAGACCATTTTCTTGCTAAAGAGGTCAAGGAAGGCAGCTAGAGACTCCAGCTGATTAATGACCTCTTTCTTCTGACTAGAACCTGCCCTGGGGCTCCTGGGGCAGCAGGGAGTGACTCTTGTCCCCTCTGGAGAAGCACTCTGGCAGATCCACTAGGTGGGGGTATTGTAGAAGGCAACTGAGCACTGGGTCTGGATGGCCTAACTGTCCTCAAGGTCCCTCCTCACCAAGGGTGCGTGGCCAGCGTACTGGAGGGCCCTGGGCGCCTCTGGCTTTGCACTCTGGGGTGCCTTCTGGACTCTGGTTTTTCTACTGGGCCTTCTGACCAGTACAGACCCAGACAAGGGACCTCTCAGAGAAGGTGAAGCCTGAGAATTGCCAAAACACCTATGCTGGGGCTGCTGGCAAGGTGCGGGGAGGCGCCCTCACAAGCTCACTCGTGCTTCCGGTGCTGCCCAGCGGGACCAGCCACCAGCAGGAAAGATGGATGAAGGAGGACCCATACAAGCACATCAGCGCCCCCGCCTCCTCAGGCGTCACGCGCAGATGCCTGGGTGGATCATCACCAAGTGGGAGAGCGTGCCTGCCTTCTGATAAGTGCTGACACTGTGCGCCGTGGAGGCTGTCAAAGGGACAGGCAGACATCCTTCAGAGGGGCTCAACAGGCCCACCTGAAGCCGCTGAAGACAGCGAAGAAGATGTGCTGTGTAAATGAGGACGATGTAGACACGGGAAGGCGGCTACAGTTTTAAATATGAGCCACACATTAGAATTCAATTATGCGGGAATCGCAAGCTGCATTTTTCAAATTTGGTCACAGCAATTCGCCCGGGGCTGCCTTGTAACCCACAGAATGCTGCAGGGGTGGTGCTGTGACCTCCAAAGACGCACCATCAGAGAGGTATTAGGTCTGCATGTGGCGTGACCTGGGCCACAAACTTGGTGGCTTATCTCACACTTTCTGGGGGTCAGCAGTCTGGCCACAGCTTTGCAGGATTCTTCACTCGTCTCTTGGGGACAAAGCCCAGTTGCTGGCCGAGCCAGGTTCACATGCGGGCTCCTGCAGGCTTCCTCCGGGACGCACACCCGCGGCAGCCGACCTCTTCGGGGCACTGACGATTCCCGGGCCGGGCGGCTCCAACAGCGCACCTTCGCTTCCTCGCAGTGCGGCCGGAGTCTGAGATGCGGGTGTCAACACTGCACTTTCCTCGGAGGCCCCCTCCTGGGCCTGCTCTGTCCCTGTGAGGTCCTCCTCGGTGTCACATTCCTTCTCTTTCCCCTCTTCCTGGAGGACACCAGTCACATTGGATTAGGGTCGCCCTAAATGTCTTGTTTAACTTAGTCACCGCTTTAAAGACCCCAATACAGTCACCTTCAGAGGTACAGGAGCCAGGGGTTCGACATTCCAGCAAAGAATAGAGGGACAATCTGTGGTTTGGAGTCTCCCAGTTCAGGAAAGGCGAGGCCTTCCTTTTGTCGGGTCAGGCCCCTCGGGGTCATCTCCCTTTTGACTAATTCAAAGCCAGCAGATTAGGGACCTTGATTTCATCTGTAGTACCTTACACCTTTCCCGTATGACAAAACAGAATCGCTAAGGACACCTCATCCCCTTCGCCATATTTGATTATCAGTGGTCCCCACTGCCTTCACCCAGAGGCCATCACACACACTGTGGGACTAGGGGCAGGTGTCACGGGCCTCCCCGGAGTGCTCACCGCAAAAGGGGGTTCCACTTCCGCCTGGCTTGCAGGGACACTCCCCTGAACTCAGGGCCACCTGACTGTCACAAGGCCCCTGTGCTGTGAGAGCTTAATCCATACCCCTCAGGAGGACCCCTCAGAGAAACCTGGTGGCTACATGAAGGGACAGATGCCCAGGCCGCCCGGCCGTCCCTGCCTGGCTCCTGAGGCTCTGCCACATGGCATGGGCACCGGCTAAGCACTTCCTGAATTTCCAGCCAACGGAACAAGAGGGACAATGAAATAGTTCTTATTTAAGGCACTGTGCTTCAAGGCCACTCCTTCTGCATCAGTGGTAAGTGGATCAGACGGCATTCCAAGTGGCAGAGTTCACAGACGGCTACTCCTTGTATTGGTCGCTCAGTGGGACGAGGGCCACAGGGAATCTAGGGACTTGGCAACCTTCCGGCCTCCTCTTCCCTGTGTCCCTAACCTCCCTAATTCAACTCCGCTGCTCTTGCCATGCGTCTGGCATGCTGGACATTGATCATCTGCTACCGTCTGCCCCACCATCTCCATTTTCCGGGTGGAAGCTGCGTAAGGGCAGGGAAGTGTCTGTCATCGTGCCTGGCAGCTGTGCAGGCTGTTATCCTGTCAATTGTCAATGGATCACCCAACAGCTGGAGGGAGGCCAGAACAGGAAGATACGTGTGCAGAACCGCCAGAGTCCAGGGGAGCGTGCCGGGGACTCTGCAATGGCCCTGGGAGACAAGCAGACCCCGCCACACTTCAGGACCCGGGCGCCCAGAGAAAAGGAGTCGGACATGACAGGCAGGGCTGGTCATTGAGGCGGGTCCCCTGACCCTGCTCGGGCTTCTCACTACTGGGTCACCTGGGTGGTTCCACACCGGGTCCTGGTGACCTTACCTACCTTGGTTTTCTAGGAGTGTCTCTCTGGGACCTGTATAAATTTAAAGGGCTAATTTTTTTGAAATTATAGATGACTTCCTTTTTATTTCTATATTAAAATACAGTTTGAGCAATATATTGATTTTTTAAAAAGCATTGAGATTGGTCATGTGGTATTATGAATGGATTTCATCTCAGGAGAGTGCAGGGGTGAGTTGTAGGGTCCTCCGGGAGACAGGTGAGGGAGAATGAGGCTGGGCCAAGGGGGTTCCCCTAGGGGTGGGGTCCTGGCGCTGTGGCATGGGCAGTGAGCCGGCTGGGTCCTGGAGGACCTCCTAAGTGTATTTCAAAGCTGCGTGCCAAGGGGGAGCCTAGGGAAGCATCTACCCAGCTGCTCTTGTCCCCCACGGGCCAAGGGTGGCCTTGCAGGCCTTCACTCTCCTGTGTCTGAGAGGGGCAGGTTCTTGGGGTGCCTTGCACTATGGCGTCAGGATGTCTGTCCCCTGAGGCAGGTGACAGGGATGCCTGGTAGATCCAGATAATGTGAAGGGCTGTTCCTGTGCAAAAACTGGTCAGGGTGGCCTGGGTGTGGTCACTGGAACAGGAGGTGGGGCTGGAGGATTTTAAGGAGTATCTGGAGGGGTCTGTCTGATTCCACACTTTTCAGCGTGGACAAATGTCAGTGCATTGGAGGAGGGAAACACTTTGGAGCTCTGGTGTTTCTGGGTAATCGCATGGCCTGGCGTTCTCATCTCAGAGTCCTTTACGAAAGTCCGTCTGCAGGGTCAGAGTCGCAGGGGAACACCTGTGTCTGTCTGGAATGAACTGAAACAGAATCCCACCTCTGGGACTTCCTGGTGTCATGGTCCTCCTAATGGTGCCTGGTGGTGTCCGATTTGTCCCCACCTGAGCCCATGTTCTGACTCTGAGTACAGAGAGGTAGCCAGGGGTAGGAGCATTGGCTGCCAGAGATGCCATGTGACAATTGTCATCCATGGAGAACATACTATTTCCAAGCACGGGGCTGAGCACACAAGAGACGTTTTCTCACTTACTTATGATTGAAAATCTTGAGGTCCACAGTATCCTGATTTATAGAGAGCAGAGCATCTACGTAAGTTATGGAAAGGGAAGCACAGGCCCTGTGTTCACAGGCACTGAAAATTTCATGATGGCAAAGCATGAAACTCAGTAGGGTCCAAAGAGCCTGCACGGTTCACACCTGGGTACTGGCTCTGAGGAGAAGGAAACAAAGGTGAGGGAGGTCAGATGACCTGCCTAGGATCATACGAAAGGTGTGTGTTGGTGTCATGATTTGAATCAAGTCTGTGTAATGCTCACGAACATTCTTGGGCTCGAGACAGAGGGATGCTGGGTGTGTGTTGTGGGACGTGAGCCACGACCTTGAGCTTGCAGGAGAAGCACCCTCAGTTCACCTCCCGTCCCTGTGGTTGGAGCCTCCTGGCCTGCCCTCACTCTGGCAGAGTTGGTCCCCACCAGATGTGCCGGCGTGAGGGGAGTCTGTCAGGCCGACCTGAAGGACATGGTCTGGTACTCAGATCCCATGAAGACAGAAAGATCTCTGGAAAAGCAAATCCGTGACAATTGCAAGAGCCAGTGGCACCTTTGTCTTCTACAAGATGTGAGAGAATACGTCACAGGAAACCCCAGCTCTATTCCGTGGTCTCCAACACGGTGTGTCCACATTAACATGGTGACATCACTGAGGGAGGGTGGGGATGGAGAGGCACAGCAGCAGCGTTCCCCACACGCGTGACGTTCTCCTGCCACCGATGCCCGTCAGGGTGGTTGGGGCTCCTTTCTCGTGGGAGTGGAACCCCCAAGGGAAGCACAAAGAAATACCTGGAGGACCTCCCAAGGTGAGAGGCAGGGGATTCAAGTGTCTCACTACAAACGCAACCAAGAGGAGAGAGGAGGTCACGAGACCACTCAAGTCACACTGCCTCAAACTTGCCCTGGCCCCTCATACGGAAGCAAGCCACGCTGAACCCTGAGCCTGCCTGTCCCTTAGGCCCCGACCTTGGTAATCACACCTTAACGATGCCACTTCTGACCAGAGAGACTTTGTTCTTCGCTGAGGAGGTCAAGCCTGTGCGTGCCTTTGGGGATACAATTTAGTCCCTAACAGCCCCTGTCCTTCCTGTTGGGTCTTTAGCCCCCTTGCTCTTCTCGACCAGTGAGAAGGGAAGGGGACACTCCCCAACAAGGCCAGACCGGGAAAGGTAGGGCCAACTGACCACCCGCACCCGGCCCTCTGGGTGGAGGACAATCAGGGAGACCCATCACAGCAGGAACTCGTTTATTGAGGAAATCGCACAGCTTTTATGTAGGGTGGGGGCTAGGCGGGAACCAATCAGCTTAAAGGTCAGCAAGGCAGGGGGGTTCACGCAGGCGAGAGTCCCATAGGACTATATGGCAAGCACGAGCTGATCACGGTCGCAGAACCATTGTTAACCAATCCCTGACGGTGGTCCGATTCATCGTCATTATCTATTGAAACCGCCTTTGAGGCCTTGATCTTGCTCACTCGCCAGGGAGTGAGGAGTCAGCCTGAGTTAGTTAACGTGTCATTAGTCCCAACACCTTCGTATCTCAGTGGTTTTTCAACAGGAGTTGAATTTTACCATGTAATTATTCTACACGAATCTGCACCATCATGTGTCTCTCCTGGCTTTTCAATAAGGTGCCTCGTAGAGGGATATTTGTGTCCATATTCACGATGGACGTTGGTCTGTCCACTTTGAGTTTCTTTGATGGTTTTACTCCGGGAACATCTTTCCTGGTTTGATGGTGGGTAATTCCAGTGCCATCAAACATGCGGGAATGGTTCCCTGTGCTTCTACCGCCAGGCAACGCGTGTGTACATCGGTGTGAATTCTCCTTCCAAAGCGTGCTGGACTTCTCCAGGGACAGCACCCACACCTGACGGTCTTCTTGGAGCTTTTCATGTTAGGAACTTCATTTTCTTGATGGTCACTTATCTTATAGGAAAGCAGCAAGCCTGAGACGGCTTAAGACCTCCGTGCCCAAAGCCCACGTGGTGCTCACTCTCCATGACCTTGGGCAGCAGCCAAGACTCAAACAGAGAGTCTCTGTGCACCCTGGGACAAGAGCAGAGGGTCCCCACCTACGCTGGCTCCGGGTGCCCGAGTCTCTCTCTACATTGAACAGCAGCGGGAGGCCCAGTGGTCCTGGCCTTGGACTGGATGGCCTCTGGGCTCCTGCTTTTGCCCTGAGGCCTCTCTCTGTTTGGGGTTTTTTCTTTATAAAATCCTCTATTTTTAAAACTGCCTTTTAAAAACAAAGCAAAACAGAAACAATCTTTGGAACATCAAGGTTATTATACAGTTGGTGAGAAAGATCGATTCATCAGGAACCAGCTCTGCCATCCCAGAAGCCCAGGAGGAAGGCCAGGGAGGAGCAGGGCAGGGGGAAGCGTCCCAGGAGCAGAGCCTCTGAAGTCAGCGGCAGGTGGGGGCCCAGGGGAGTCTGGTGGGTGCAGACGCGCTCTTGCTGGAATCCGCGTGGGGCGACGGGGCCATTGACGCACCTCATGGCTGAAGCTGTTTGAGTTCAGTCCTGACTGGAGACCACTCCACGAGGTCAGGATGCTCGGAGCTCGGGGACTTCTGACTGTCTGTTGGTCTGTCCAATCCCACCAGGGCACGTCCCCTGGAGCCACTCGGTGTGGGGACCTAGGGCGTCTGTGGCCTCCTTGCACAGGTGCCACTCTTCTGGTGGAGGCGGGCAGGCGGATGCAGGGCACACAGCAGCAGAGTTCTCGAAGGCAGGTGGTGATCCTCCTGGTGACCCCCTCCAGCCCCTGCCGCTGTCAGCGGATCGGCCTGAGGAGGGACCCTGGGAGGACGAGCTGGGGCCTTCTGCCACCCTGCTGAGGATCATGCAGGGGCTGGGCCCGGGGTGCTCGGGCCTGCGGGGCACAGGGTCTCGCCTGGAGCTGGGATGGAAGGGGCTGTGTCCACGTGGTGGAAGCGCCGAGGGATGGCGGGCACCTGGCCTCCGCAGGCTGTGCTGTTCACAGGGCACGGGAAGGGCAAGCTCGCTGGCACACTTGCTGGGTGGATGCTGGGGGCATCCGCGGGGCGCACAGGCCTCACCTGGAGCACGCGGCTCACCCCCTGGGGTCCCTGGTGCTGGAGGATGCTGTAGGTCGCCATGGCCTCATCGAATTTCCACTTGTCCAGGGACACCCAGGCATCGTGTGGTCGAAACCCACGTGAACATGATGGTCATGATGGCAGGGTCTGGCATTCGGGGCGCGGCTCACTGCCAGGACTGGGTGGAGGCTGCTGGCCCTGGCTCAGCCCCGGGTGGTGGCCCATCATCTGCTCCAGGGTGGGCCTCTGCAGGGTCCAGCGTCAGCGTCTGCTGGGTGAGGCTGCGGGCGTTGCGGAGAGGGGCGCGGAAGTCTCCCATATGAAGATATGTGATTGTGAGCCATCGTGATACATTAAATATTCACAGCATAAGTAATAATAAATAGTCGGCCCTTGCTCAGACATTTCCTCAACCATCAGTAGCTCTGCTGGGCGCGGTGGGCATGGCTGCATCCGTGACTTAGGAATCTGAGCCAGGAGGGCTGTAAGTGAGGCCCTAGGCAACACAGTGACACCCTCAGGAGGTTAGGGCGGCTCTGCCTCAAAATGAAAATACAAGTGCTAGGGATGAGGCTCAGGCGTAAAGCCTCCTGTGTTCAATGTCCAGTGCCCCCCAAAACCCAGTCCCTTCCATTGTGCTCACTGGTGAGACCCACCCTCATGGCCAGCTCTGTGGGAGGCCTAAGGCTGAGGTCCCAACCACTCCTCACTTGTCACGTTTTCCCACACAAACGTGGCCTTTGCCTTAATTTCTTCTCCAGCAACTTCAGCTCACAAGGTGGTTGCTGGTACGTGGCGGCCTCTGGAGATGGAGGGAGTGGGCACAAAGGGAGTCGTGTTTTGCACACATCCCAGAGACCCAACGTATGAGGTGCCTGGTCAGTGGTTTCCTTCAAGGGGCCCAGGCCTCGTGGGTCTTCCCCTGGAGAATTGGCTTTTAACAAGACACCTGAGAAGCAAGTCCAGACGTGTCCATCAGGGCTCCAGTTTGCAGGCGACTGAGGCTGACGTGCCTGGCTCAGTGGACAAGGAGCTTATCAGAAGGTGTTTCCAGCTCAGATGCAGAGCCTCTTTCTCCAGTGTCTCTGAATCCAAGTCTCCCTTAGACAATACGCTTGGCAGAGCCTCACACTGGGGGAGGACTGACCATTTTTGGTGTCTGAGTTCTGCTATGTGGACGCTCAACTCTTAATGTCAGAATGTCCCCAAGCATAGCAAAGAGGCTCAAATGCCTGGGACAGACCACACATGTGAAAATACCTACTGCAGTGACTCCCAGAGGAGACAGTGACGATCAGTGAGGCTCAGGCACCTCGTGTAGTGGAGACCCGTAAAGCAGTGCCAGTCAAAAGAGGAAGTCACTCTGCTCACACAGTGAAGACCTGATGGGCAGTGCTGGGTGCAGAAGCTACTTGCCTGTGACTATCTACCTCATGGTTCCAAAAAGGGTGCTTCACCTCTAAGCATTGCACCTGCATTCCAAGCAAGAAAAGAGAAGAGCCAAGGGCCCAAAGTACCCATCAGCCTATCCCTCTTGTTATTGGGTTAACAATAGCTTTCCAGATGCCCATCCATTGGCTTCCATTTATACTTCTTGGCAAAAACTAGAAGACACAGGAATCTATGGATGAGAGTATTTTAACACAAGACCATCATGGACGATCAGGATTTTGTTTGTGCAGAAGGAACAGAACACAGATCCTGACTGAGCTGGCCTAGCAGGACCACAGCAGCTCGATGCCATTCTGTCTCTTAAACTGTCTCCCACATCCCGCTGTCTATTCTAGCGCTGTCTTGCGAAAATGTAACACAAGCCACAAATGCAATCTTCAGGCGCACGCCAATATTTTCTAGGATGTACATGAAAGAAAAGTGAAGAGAAACAGGTGGAATGAGTCTGAATGTCATCTTTTTTTGGGGGGGGGGTACTGGGGATTGAACTCAGGGGCACTGGACCACTGAGCCACATTCCAGCCCTACTTTGTATTTTATTTAGAGACAGGGTAGCACTGAGTTGCTTAGCGCCTCACCTTTGCTGAGGCTGGCTTGGAACTCACCATCCTCATGCCTCAGCCTCCCCAGATGCTGGGATTACAGGTGTGCACCACAGCACTCGGCCAAATGTCACCTTTAAGTCTCTATCATCATGTCATCAAAATTTGAAACAGTGTTGAGATACTTTATTCTTACGCAATCTTCAAGCTCAGAGGGTGACTGTTTAACCCTGCCACATGTCACAGTGCAGACCAACCACATCTCAAGTGCCCCTCAGCCCCTGCGGCCAGGAGCATCCCCCCGGGACAGGGCAGGGCTATGCTTAGGATCTCATTCTTGGCCCAGTATTTTATGCATGCATTTATTTTAATTTTTGTTGGGGATGTAAATTTTAAAAAATATATTTTTATTTCTAACTAATACTTGGTAATTGAGTCTTTTGTGGGGTGTGGCGTGATATTGGCAGCGTGCTGTAGGTGAGAACTTTGTGACACGTAATGATCAGATCCAGCACATTGCAAATCCATCTTCTCAGACGAATACCATTTTCTTTGCACTGGGAATATTAAAAATCCTGTCCAATGGGCAGAGTACTTTTTAAAATGCAGGTGAGTTGGGCTGTTTCATGACATCAGCAGAGGTTGGGAGGGACGCCAGAGACCCTTGACATTCACACAATGCTGAGGACAGTCCCCAGAGGATGAAGAATTGTCCTGCCCAAATGGCCATCTTGTTGCTGGTGGGAACTGCAGGTCAGGGAGGGGCAGAGCCGGGAACAGTGTCTGAGGGCTGGGAAGTGCTGGAGGCGGTGCACTGTTATTATACCTTATTATTAGCAGGCAGGCAGGCCCAGACTTCACCATCCAGCACCTCAATATTCTATGATCTGACTCCAGTTCTGTTACAAGAAAGGATGCGCACATATGCTGATGCTAGTGAGCACGGTTAGCCTCTCTGCCTAGTCTGTGCATTTTGCGTGTGTGTGTGTGTGTGTGTGTGTGTGTGAATATTTATGTTTGCAAGGTGCTCATGTACTCAGTTCACAGTGGGAGTCACAAATCTACATCGGGAATAGGAGGGTAAATATGGTGACCCCATTGTACAGAGGAGAAAACTGAGGCTGGACAAACTGAGTTGCGCTGAGAGTCACCCGGCAACCCTCTCCGTTAGGGATCATCCACAAAGAGCGGTACCCGGGTTACAGGCAGGACGCAGGAGCCGGCCCGCTCCATTTCAGACTTCCAAGCCCTTCTCAGGGTGCCAGGGAAGAACCACTCTCCCCACCCCCGGGGGCCTCAGGCCCCCTGCGCGTTGAGCCGCCCCTGGAAAGGAACTTGGAGCAGGAGACAAAGGGAAGCTTCCCAGCGCAATTGCGGCCTCACAATGACAACTGATGTGCACAATAGCAGGATCCGGGCTGCAATCAGCCTGGAGCTATACTTAGCTGTTTAAGCGTCCATACCGCCGGCTCGGGAGTGCGGGAGAGGCAGCGCCTGGGCTTGGCTTCCCGTCACCGCCGGGCGGAAAGGACCCCTTTGTGACAGCACCGCAAATTACAGCCCAGGCAATCTGGAGTTTGGGCGAGAGTGGACTCTTCGCTCTCCTGGAAGGAAAGTCTGTTTAGGCTTAATTAGAGTCTGTCATTAGATGCCATCCTACCAAATCCAAAGTCCCCGCAAATGGTGCTAACAACGCCAGAGAGGGAGAGAGAATCGAGACGAACTGAAATATCCGGACACTCAGGGAGGGAGGCGGTGGGCAGAAACAATCGGGACAGGAGCCTGGGCGCCTCGGAGAGGCAAATGGCTCCTCCGCTCCCACGTCGGTCTACCTGGCCCCGGGCGGGGCTTCACTCCACCCACTTTCTCAGCCTTTAATCTCGTTGATCTGAAATTCACCTTGTAAAACGCAGGAGCAGCTCCCAAGATGAACTGAAGCCCGAAATCAAATGACCTAAATTTAATAGGACAGCGCTTCTCGGATCCCGAGGGGATGCGCCGAGCAGACCGCAGCGTGCGCGCACCAAGCTGCCGAGGCTCCTGCACCACGCGCTCGGCTTCCCTCCAGTTCCCAGGGACCGACGGCGGCTTCCTGGCAGGCACAGCGGCCGGCGGGCGCGCCCTCTAGTGGCCCTGCCGGGAACCGACAGGCGTCGCTTCTCTCGCCCAATGAGACCCGCGGAGCCGCTGGGAGGGCCTGCGATTGGAGGGAGGGAGGCAGGCCTGGGCGGTCTCCGACGATACCCTAATCTTCTGGAACCTGGGTGTTCTTCTGAATCCGCAGACTTTGTGAAACGATGCGAATGTCAGGGGGGAATTCTTTCTTTTCCTGTTTAACTTCCTCGAATTATTCATGGAAAACAATTATGTTCTATACAAAATATATAAAATACCTCCTCAATTATTTTCTCGTGATTACTTATGAGAGCATAAAAGAAACCCTTCAAGTCCATTTTGCATCCATAGTCAGATTCTTGGTCTGAATTCAGCTTTCTGGAATGAACCCCAATGCCTTGGTCGTGACATTCAGGGCAGAACATGGAGCTGACTGTGTTCAGAGAGAGTAGAGTGAGTTTCCCACTCAGTTCCCCTTCACTGGATAGCCCCTCACTCACAAGGAGATGTTGGGCACCAGCCAAGGAAGTTCCTCATTTTCTAATCATTGTACTTTGGTTTCAGGAAGAGAACAATGGCATGACTTACCCATTATCCCTGTTTCCTGATTTTTGAAGTGCCAAGGAACCTCCTCAGTTGTGAGAAAAAGATTAGGAAAGAAATGATTTAGGAATCATTATGTTGTGAAACCCAGAAAATTCAACTCAAACCAGCTTGAACAGTATATGGAATTTGTAGGTGCAAGCAAATGAGAAATCTAGAGATAGGCTTCAGGTAAGGGTTGATCCAGCAGGTTTCAGCTATCACTAAGGGCTACACTTCTCTCCATCCCTCTGCTCTTTCTGCTATGGTGTAGCAGTTGCTACCTGGATTTCTTGCAGTTAAAGCTCACTTGAAGACACTTCTTGTATATTCTAAGATTCTCTGTCTCTCTGCCTGAGGGCATTCCCTGTCCCTAGTAGTAGACACAGTACACTGCAAATATCCGAAAGTTAATGCTGTAAGATTGACCCTCAGCAATGAGGAATAAAAGTTAGGGAATAAATATCCCAGATTACTCAACTCTGCGGGATAATTATGAGGCGTGCTTCGCGCGGTTTCTCAAAGTGCCCCAGGACTGAGCGCGGCTGCCCACCCTTTCTTGGCTCCCATCCCTTCTCACCCGCCTCCTCGCAGGGATTCCTGGGACACCCTGGCCCACCAAACGAGTGCACCCAGTTCTTGTCTCAGGGTGTCCATTTGGGGGTCTCCCAGGCCAAGAACAAAGCACTCTGCTTCCGGGAAAGGGGAAGCTGATCAGCGGACCACAGATGTCACCCTGCGGAGAAACCCGAAGTTGGAAGCCAGGCCTTCCATCCTGACAGGGCACTGCGGGCAGAGAAGCCCCTGCGCACGGAGATCCGGGTCGGTGCCAGGTGGCCGCATCTCCAGCGCCAAGGGACCGCGCGTGCTGGAGCCATCATCTCCCTCCGGGGCGGCCAGCAGCTCGGGAAGGGGAGACAGGCGCGTTGCCTTCCCGGGGAAACCTGGAGACAGCCACCGAAGGAGGCTGGTCCCAACCCCGCCACCAGCCGCCTCTGGAGCGGAGGGTTTCCGATTCGCCTGCTTCAGACTCCAGGATCGTTCCGGCTGCCAGGTCGGCCCCTGGGTTTGGAGCCGGTGCCCAGGTGAGACGTAATGTGAGCCGCACGTGCAAACCAGGTATGTGATTTAATTTTTATTTTTTTATTTTTTTGGTATTTGCATTCAGCAAGGAAAAAGAAACAGGTGAAATTAGTTTTAATATTGTGTTTCATTCAACCTGTTACGATGTGGTGTCCCCCAAAAGCTCACGCGTGACACAATGCAAGAAGGTTCGGAGACAAGATTGGGTTATAGCCTTAACCTGATGGGGTTACCTGAGTGGTAACTGGAGGCCGGTGGATGAGGCTGGAGGAGGTGGGCGTTGGGGCGTGGCTTTGGGTATATATTTGTATCTGGCAGGTGGAGTCTCCCTCTCTGCTTCCTGGTCACCATGTGAGCTGCACCCCTCTGCCACGCTCTCCACCCCGCCAGCCCCCAGGAATGGAGCCGGCCTTCTGTGGACTAAGACCTCTGAAACCTGAGCTCTATATAAACCTTTCCTCCTCTACAATTGTTCTGGTCGGGTCCTTCAGTCAGCAGTGAAAAAACTGACTGAAATATAAATATAAATTATTTGCACATTTCAGCAAATAATCAATGTAAAAATTATCAGTGTGATATTTACATTAAAAAAAATAGTGTCTTTGAAAACCAGTGTGCTCAGCAACTTAGTGAGAACCTGTCTCAAAATAAAAAGGGCTGGGGTTGTGGCTCGGGGGTTGAGCACCCCTGGGTTCAATCCCTGGTACCAAATCAAAAAAAAAAAAAAAAAAAAAAAAAAAAAAAGAGAGAAAGAAAAGAAACCCAGCAGGTCTTGCCTGATAGCACATTTCAGTTCCGATTTGCCACAGCCACATGCTCAGCTAGTGGCCATGACTGCACAGCACGGATTCAGAACAACACTTGTTAGTATGTTTGCATCAGGTTCTGAGGTTTGGAAAACTTTCATTTGCACATTACTGTTGGGTCGGTCTTCATAAAAGGCTGCCCATGTGGAATTATCAACTAGTATCATCACACCTTGTGGGAGGTTCAGCTGATTCATACCTATTGGGGGATGCTGGGCTGGGACTTATTTTGTCCAGATCCACATCATTTTTCTGCTCTCTCTGATATCTAGTGGTTGCTAGATAGTCTTGTTGACTAATAGATGTTAGTCACAATTTGGCCACAAATGACAGAGGCTCAATTCAAACTGGCTTGAGCAAAAGAAATGAAATGAATGCATGCGGTTTCAGGGATGGCTGGATCAAGGGGTAAGCTGGAGGTTTTCTGATTTATGGCTCTGCTCTGGTTGGTGTTTAGTATCAGTCTCAGGCAGAACTCCCTACAAGATGACAAAATGGGTCCCCATGCCATCCCCTTGGTATCCTCAGGGGAAAATAGAATACAGTATCTCCTTCCCAACAGTTCCTGCGGAAGTCCTGGGGAGGGCTCTGCCTGGTCTGGGTGCAGCCCATGCCCATCCCTGAACCAATAATGGATACCAGAGCTGTCTTGTGCTCACACCTGGAGCCCTGAGAGCAAGACGGGACAGGGTGGTCCCCCAGAGAAAAAGGGAGTGAGGGGTGCAGGGGGCAGAGACTCCAGGCGCTCTGCCCCCACCCTCACATGCTTGCCTCTGGATGTGTGTGCCTGAGAATGGAGTTGGGGGAAGGCCCACAGGGGGTCCTGGAAAGTGCAGGCCTGCCCTGGGGGTGCTCTGTGATTGCTTCTAGCAGCCAGGTCCCTCGGGGCTCCCGAGCTGGTGTGAATTTCCCGACTCCTCAGAGCTTCAGTGACGTCCTGGTAACTGAGGGCCCGAAGGCATAATGGGTAGTCTTGCCCTGTGACACCCGTTCAGCGTCCTCCGCTCCCTGTCGGAGCCTGCACTCGCCACCCTCCCCACAGGTGGGGTTCAGATCCAACAGTCCCCGGCAGGAAGGCCCCTACAGGTGGCCCCACTCAGTAGGGCCCAGAGAGATGAGTCGGGATGCTGTGGGCGCAACGTGCCCTTCAAAAGAATCGGACGGACCTGAAGGAGGAGGAGATCGGGCTCCGAGCTGGCTGCTCCCACCTCTGCACCCTTTCCTCCCGAGACCCCCGAAGGCTCGGAGAAGCCCTGCGCCAACTTGGAAGGGGGCAATGAGATAGAGACCCTCAGAATGGGGGAGATCTGAGCCCCACCGAGCGGGGCCTCCCAGGGCCTGCAGCTGGATGTGGAAGGCGGGCCAAGTCCTATGCTCAGGCACTTGCTGGATGCTGGCACTGATGTGGGGGTTCAGAGACCATGAGGACGGGGCTTCCTGTGAAGAAACTCGGAGTCTAGTGAGGGAGCAGAAAGTCCCGCAGTGGGGAGAGCACGAAGTTCCAGGGAGGGCAGCCTTAAGTCCCTGGGAGCAGTTAGCCTGGACGAAGCAGGGTGGTGCTGGGCACTGCAGTGGAGCTGGAGTGGACGCCACTCTGCCTGGCTCCACGCAGCCTCCTCTGTCCGCCAGAGCCTCGCGCCTGCCGCCTGGACAGCCTTCCTCTCCAGGAGGGACTCTGGGAGAAGCAGGGGATCCCGGGTCCCGGGCTTCCACCCCTCTGGGCTGCTGGGTTAGGGCGGGGACATGCTCACGTGGACGTGGGGGATGTGAGCTGGTGACACCCCATCTCTCCTGGCCCCTGAGCCTCGAGGCCCAGATGGCCCATGGGACAGACGGCACTGACCCCTGTGGTCACCTGTCACCTTCCTCCTTCCAGAGCAAACTGTCCCGAGGCGCTGTGCCTGAGGCTGCCCTGGTTCGACTGTGGGCGGCTGACTGCACTGTCCTTCTGGGAGCTGTGGAAGGCGCTGGCTCAGTGGGAAACCATTCCATTGGCCGCTGGAAACACTGCTCCAAAGCAGAGGCACAACTGACTGGGACGCCCCAACTCAGCCCAGGGAACTGAGCGGCCCCCTCGGGCCTCCCATGCCGGGCACTGCACCGGAGCAGGTCCCTTTTACTACAGACAGCCCCACTTGCTCCTGCACCCCCAAAACAAATCCCTCCCAAGGTACTTGCTGATTAAGCAAGTAGCAGCCTGTCTGGTGGATTGTCAACATGTTCCACAGGACGCTTCTATGGGAGCAGAGAAGGCACAAAACCCGGCTCAGAGTAGCTCCATTCCCACACCCCTCTCTCCACACATGCCCGCGCGCGCGCGCGCACACACACACACACACACACACACACACACACTGTACTGTCTTACTGAGGGAAAAAATGCCAGAGTGAGTTTCAGGCACAGCTGGATCCAGCTGTCCATAAGGCCAGATCTGGTCTTATTCTGTCTCTTGTCAGTTTCTTCTTTTTTCTTTTCCTTCCTTCTGGGTTGGCTTCACTCTGAAGCAGGTTTTCTCCTCACGGAGTCAGGATGACAGCCAGTGGCCTCAGGAGTCTACATTCACAGCTTCCAGTCCAACCAGCAGAGGGCTTCTTTTTCCTGGAGGTATAGTTGATGAACAGTAAACTCCACGCATTTAAAGCGTATAATTGGGTAAGTTTTAAGATGACCCTCACCACAAGGCAACACACCCAGGGCCCCTGAGAGTTCCCTTGCGTCTGTCACCTCTTCCCATCCCCAGGGAGCTACTGATCTGTGTTCTGTCACCAGAGATGGGTCTGTGGTTTCTAGAGCGGCCCCAGGCGTTCCTCGGAGGGCGCTGGTCCTGGATGGCTTTGAGTCAGTTGTTTTCGTTTCTCCAGTTTCGTAAGGTAGAAGCTACGATCACTGAGACCTTTCCTCTTGTTCATTGTGGGAGCCGAGTGCTATACATTCCTCCCTAAGGAGCTCCGGGAGCATCTCGCAGACTCTGCTTTGTTTTCTGTTCAAAATGCTTTCCAGTTGAATCGTTGATTTCTTCTTCAACCCATTTTATTAGGAAGGGTGTTACCTAGTTACATAGTGCTTTAGTTTGGGTCCAGAATGCCCCCTAAAGGTACAGGTGTTGAAGACCTATGATCCCCAAGCCTACAGGAGAGGGTGGAGACTTTAAGAGGGAGGCTTCGTGGGAGTCTCAAGTCATTGGGGGTGTCCCCTTGGAGGGGACCGTGGAAGCCAGCTTTCTTCACCCCTTCCCTTTCCTGCCATGATGTGTCGCCACAGACCTAAAGCAACAGGTCAACGAGTCAAGCGCTGAAACCTCCAAAACCGAGGCCCAAATAAACCCTTCCTCTTTCTAAGTTCACTTTCTCAGGTATTTGGTTACAGTAATAGAAAACTCCCACAGAAAATATTTCAAATATTTGGGCATTTTCGAGAAAGAGGTCTATTGTTAATCTCAAATTTAATTTCACCGTGATCAGAGAATATACTTGGCACAACTTGACTCTTTTGATAGAGTTTTTATTTGTGTGGTTGTTCTAGAAAGAGCTCTTTTACCATGGCTCGTGAAATATAGAAAACTAACTTACCATTTAGTGCCTTTTATCCTCTTAAATATTGTCTACGTATATTGACTTGCACATGAAATGATGTGAAGGTTATTGCTTCAACCATCAAATATAATTTAAGATATTTATGAGAAGCAGACTATTGCCTCTCTGTGTGGACGATGTAAGTCAATTCTACTTACATTTCTCCCATTCCTATATTCTTTCCTCTCTGAAGCTTCAGGCCTTCTTCTGGCCTCATTTTCTGTGTTTAGGGAACTCCCTTTACCTCTTCTCCCTGGACAGATCTGCCAGCCAGCCGTTCTTTCACCTGAGAACGTCTTAATCTCCCCTTGGTTCCTGCCGGGTGTTTCCACCAGCCGTGAGATGTGGCTGACAGGTTGTTTTTCAGTACTTGAAGGAAGTGCGCTTCATTATGGTCTCTGTGACTTCCGATGAGAAATCTGTTGTCATCTGAATTGGTGTTCTATTAGTATGGTGTCATTTCTGTCGGGCTGTTTCCAAGATTTTTAAAAATTTGTCTTGGTTTTTCAGCAGTTTAATTCTGATGTGTTTTGGCCAGGAGTTTTTGGGTTGATTCTACTTGGGCCTCGCTTAGCTTCTTGAAGCAGAAGACTATGTCTTTTGCTGGGTCTCAAGAGTTTTCAGCTATTATTTCTTCCAACACTTCCCCAGTTCTCTCTCACTCTCTCCTTGAGGACTTGTTCCCGTCCCACTGGCTCCATTCATTTTTTTTTTTTTTTTAATTTCAGTCTCTCGTTTGTCCGTTGTTCTGACGGGGTGAATTCTTTCCTGGGGTTCACTGGTTCTCCTTTCTACTGTAAGCTTTTTGATTTTGGTTACTTTATTTTTCAGTTCTATAATTTCTACTTTTTCTTTCATAACTTATTTCTTTGATGAAATCTTCCATTTTTTAATTTGTTTCAAAATAATTTGTCATTGCTTGTTGAAGCATTGTCAGGGGTGAGTGTTTTAAAATTCTTGCCAGATAATTGCAACATCTCATTCAGTTCAGTGGTGGCATCTGTTATCTTTTCCCCATTTATAATGCAATATTCTTGGCTCTTGGTATGATTAGTAATTTTTCATTGTCTCTTGGACATTTTGGCTATTATTATGAGACTCTGGGTCCTATTCTTTTTTAGCTGGCAATCCCCTGTTGAGGTGTAACTGAGTAGGTGGACACGTTCAATTGCCTCCTGGACCGCACTGAGACCTTTTCAGAAAAATTGAGGCAGCAACTTGTACCGCTTTGATATCTTTGGATGAATGAATGAACTCAGCTCCCCATTAGATCCACTAACTCCAGGGGGAAGGAAACTGGGGTGTCTACTGCCTTGCCTTGCACCATGTTGTTTATGTTTGGTTGGAGACTCACCTCCCCACAGGGACCTGCTGACATGGGATTGTGTGTGAAACCTAGCAGTGGCCAGTACAAGGTCCAGTGACCTTGTTAAGTGTGTGAATCAGCTTTCTGTCACTGTGATTAAATACCTGAAATAATCTACTTATAAAGAAGAAAGGTTTATTTTGACTCACAGTTTTAGTAACTTGCTTTGGGCCTGTGGTGGCACATATATCATGATGGGAGTATGTGGTAGTGAAGTCTGCTGACCTCATGGTAGCTGAGAAGCAAGGAGGGAAAAGATGGGACTAGGGTCCCAAAATCCACTTCAAGGACATGGCCCCAGTGATCCAACTTTCTTCCACTAGGTCCTACATCCTAAAAGCTCCACCACTCCCAGCAGTTCTACAGGCTGGTGACCAAGTCTACAGCACACAGCCTTTAGGGGACACTCAAGATCCAAACTGACACATTAAGTCTTATTGCCACTAGGTGTGGATGGAGGCTCTGTTGCCCTTGGACCCTGCTGCCACGGGCCGGCTTTGGAGATTGGAGCACCACCTAGTGGCCAGGTGAGATACAGAAGATCAGCTGTCTGCTCAGTTTTGCTGACCTTGTCCTGGCAGAGGAATCTCTGCTCCTGCTTCCACCAGGCAGGAGAAAGGGGTGGCTCCACACTTGGCCTAGCTGACATCACCTAGTGGAGGCACGAGGTGCGTCTCCTGCTTCTGCGGGGCGGAAGATCGCCTCCCTGCTCACTGCAGGTGTCTGGTCTTTCTATCCGTATTTGGCTGAAGAGGGCTCATGTTTCCAGAAAGATTTTCAGTTGTTATACTTTTCCTTGCAGACTTTTCTTGGAGCCTTACGTTTTTGCTTTTTGGGTTTTTGTCTGTGTCTGTTGGTGGTTCTGCTTGGAGGCTTCTGGAGCATCTGGTCTGGAATACGTGGAGAGAAGTTAGGGCTTGCAGGGACTTGCCACTGAGCCATCCCTCAAGTCCCAAGGTCCCTGGGCTGTCTACCTTCTCCCTGCCTTTCAGCATATTCTTATTGACTCATATTCTTTTACCTTTATTGAGACTTACTTTTTAAATTTTTAAAATTTGTTTTAATTAGTTATCCATGACACTAGAATGCACTTTGGTACATCATATATAATGGAGTATGATTTCTCATTCTTCTGGTTGTACATGATGCAGAGTCCCACCGGGTTATACGTACACAGGGTAATGATGTCTGATTCATTCTACCATCCCTCCTTCTCCCTGACGCCCTCCCCTCCCTTCAGTACCCCCCTGCCTAATCCAAGCCCCTCCCCCACATTTTGGATTAGTATCCGCATATCAGAGAAAATAGTGTTTTTTTGGGAGACTTACTTTTAAGGCTCAGAATATGGTCCATTTTGATACACGTTTTGTGTGTAATTGAGAAGAACGTGCATTCTGTTGTTCAGTGGGGGAATCTATGTAGAACGACAGACCGTTCCACTTTGCCCAGGATTCTCCAGGTTCTAGCACGTCCTGAGGAGCCCCCTGGTCCTATTGAAGCTGGTCACCCTGGTTTTGTAAGTGTCAATGAGTTCAAGGTGGTTGTTAGAGCTCTTTGGATCTATTGCATTGTTTTTCTCTCCACTTGCCGTACCGATTACTGAGTGAGGAGTATTGAAATCTCCAGCTGCAATTCTGGATTTGTCTATTTCTCCTTACAGTCCTATCAGTTTGTGCTTCCTGTATTTTAATGCTCTTTTATTAAAGGCATCGATGCTTAGGATTGTTATAGTATCTTGATTAATTTACCCTTTAGCATTAGGAGATTATCTTCTTTATCCCTGGTAATATTCATAACTCTAACATGTATTTTGTGTGATATTGCTATAGTCAGTCCCACTTTCTTTGGATTAACATTAGCATGGTATATACATTTTTATATTCTTTTACTTTTATCCTTTGTGTATCGTTTTTTTTTTTTCCCACCACGTTGGTGATGGAATCTAGGACCTTATGCCTGCCAAGTAAGCGCTATGCCTTCAGCCCTTAATGTGAAATTTTTGTAGGCAGAATATAGTTGCATCTTGTTTATTTATGCAATGTGACAATCTCTGAAATTTAATTGGAGTGTACAAAACATTTGTATTTAATGTGATTGTTGATAGCCTGTTTCTGCCTCTTTTTGGACTGAGAATTTCTATGATTTCATTTTTCTCCTTTGTTGACCAATTAGCTGTAACTGTTTTGTTATTTTAGAAGTTTCCTTAGGGTTATAATACACATCATTGACAGTCCACTTTCAAGTGACTAGTTTTGTATCACATTATGTGTGGTAGAAGATAATGCTCCTAACAGTATGCTTCCATGTCTCCCCTCCCAGTCTGCACAATATTGTATATGCCTTGCTTTCACACATATCATGAACCCCACAAGACATTGCCATTATTTTGTGTGAAAATTGCCTATTAAGAAGATAAGAAGCCAGGCATGGTGGTACACACCTGTAATCCCAGCGACTCGGGAGGCTGAGGCAGAAGGATCTGGAGTTCAAAGCCAGTCTCCGCAATGGTGAGGCACTAAGCAACTCAGTGAGACCCTGTCTATAAATAAAATACAAACTGGGGCTGGGGATGTGGCTCAGTGGTCAAGTGCCCCTGAGTTAAATCCCCAGTAACCCCCACCACCCAAGAAAAAAGAAGCAGCAAATAGTAAACTTACCCGTGTAGCTACCTTTGCAGTATTCATTTTTCCTTGTGTATAGTGGGTTTATATTTGAATACAGTATTCCTATTCTTCTGCCTTAAGGATTTTCTTTAATCTTTCTGTGGCACAGGTATGCTGGCAATGAATTCTATCAGCTTTTGTATGTCTATAAACATTTATTTTGCACTTTTGGAATAATATTTTTACTCAGTATAGAAATTTTGGTGGGTGGTTTACTTTTTTTCCGTTCTCACTTGAATTTTTTTTCCTACTGAGAAAGCTGTTGCAATTCTTATGTTTGTTCCTCTGTACTTAAAACGTCTTTTCTCTCTGTCTGCTTGAAGATTCTCCCTTAATCCTGTTTTGTCAATTTGATTAGGCTATGCATCTTTGTGGTTTTCTTTATTTTTCTTTGCTTTTTAAATTTCTTGGGTCTGTGGGTTTAAATTTTTGTCAAACTTGGAAAAATTTTTACAAAGAATTTATGTGCCACCCCCTTTGGGGATGCTACTCAGGAGGTTGGCATCCCATCAACAGTCTCGAGCCGAGGAACAGGAAACGTAACCCACGATGAGGAGAATAGTCCATCAATGGAAGCCAACCCAGAACTGACACAGGTGTTACAATTAGCAGACAAGGACTGTCACACCATTCACTGCTGTTCTTTCTTTTTACAATTCTTTTTTTCTTCCCTGTATTGTTTGTTTTGGATAATTTCCTTATCTATACCTTCAAATTTACTGCTTATGCAGTATCTAGTAGTCATTGATTCCATATGGTGCATTTCTCACCTCAGATGGGGTAGTTTTAACCTCTAGAAGTTAGATTCGAGTCTTTTAAATATACCTCCCGATATATAAAAATGGTCGTAATAACTACTGTCGTGGTCATCCGTGAGATCCAGATGCTGAGATGACAATGAGATTGATGGGCCACGTGTCCACCTCTCTCATTGTAAAGTGGGTCTTTGGTCTGAAGAAATGTGAGATTCCCTCGTTGGTAATCAGCAGCTTTGGGAGCCATTTGATCACAACGCTGCCCGAGGCCACCAGTATGGAAAGAGCAGTCCTGGTCAGGGTGGGCCACTGCCCACCCTCCGTAGAGACATCAGATGAGATCAGTTTGCTTCAGAGTGGCCAGTGGACTCCTCAGGAATGGGGCCAGATGAGGGCTGATGATAGGTCTCCGTTCAGAGCAAACTACAAACCAGCCGCATTCGTAGCTAGAAGGACTTGGTGGAAGAGAAACTGAGGCGGGGACAAAGGACAGGTAGCTGATTATCAAAGAAGAGGAACCGGGTAGAGAGCTCTGCCCATCACCTGGCTGCTCACAGCCTCGGGGGAGGGGAAGGGTCATACTGCCCAACACAGCACTCACCCCTGGACGGCTCTCTTCCTGCCCTTTGGTCACTCTTGGTCATGTAGGCAGGATGGGGGGCGCGACGTGAGAACAAAGGAAACCTACATCTATAAAAGGGGCAGGACACCCCCTCTGGCACCAGCTCTGGATCCCCTCCGCTCCTCTCCCTCTCTGTTCTGTCCTTTAAATAAACCTTTTGCTCTTGCCTCGGCCTTTCCAGCGTGTTTAATCTTCAACATCGGAGGACCAAGGACCCCATCCTGATTTCAAGACCAGTTTCAAAGCTGTGCCCATGGAAAGCTTCTCCATATCCACCTCCGTGGCCGTGCCAGTCGTGAACCCTGCGCAGACACTGGGAGGCTGGGGACGGATCGCTGGGCAGGCTGTGGGTCCGCTTGGTTGTTTAATGCCTCTGCTGCGGCCAAGGCTCTCTGGTGGACTTTCACGTGCCCTTCAAGATCCTAGACTTTCTGTCCAGTCTCATGGGTCCATCCACATCCCCCTCCCCAGACATCCTGCTCCCAGTCTTCCTATCTTGCTTCTTCTCGTTCCCTTATCCACCACTTCAGTACGAAGTCAGCAAACTTTTTCTGTAAAGAGCTAGATAGTAAATATTCCAGCTCTCGAGTGCCATCTGGCCTCTGTTATAACTCTGCCATAGATAGGGCAGCCACGAACAATAAGAAAATTAATGGATATGGCTGTGTTCCAATAAAACTTTATTTATAAAAACAGGCATTAAGCTGGCTTTGGTCCAGAGACCAGAGTTCACTGACTTATAATCTAAGCATTGCCCATTTCTCCTCTATTCTCTTGACCCCAACTTCTTATTGCACCACACAAAGTGGATGACTAGATACACTGACCACTGTCTGTCAGGTCCACCCCTGAACAGGGCTAGACTGTGGTGTAAATATATGTATTTTTTAACTTTGGATGGAGTGTCCTGGCCTGCCTCAGACCACCAAACTCCCATAAATTTCACCAATGTGCAGGTCCCTGATTCTTTGTAGGATTTATTTCCCATTCCCTAGAGAGTCCCCCGTGGCGTCTTTGGTACACACGGGGCCTAGTTGATTGGATACCAGGGTGTCCCAGGGTAAGGTGGGGAGGGCTGAGGTAACGGGTCACTAAATAACTTGTAATGACAGCCTGAAGTTGCCCAGGTCTGGTTTAGTCCTCTCAAGATGGTCACATAAATAAATTCAGAAGTTCAGGCTAGAGAAGAGTCAGAAGGCCCCAGCAGCCTTTAAAGGAACAGAACATCTTTGGAAGTCACTTTGAAAGTCTTTACATATGTTAATAGAGGGTCAGCAAGAGGCCGAGTTGGGACCCTCCAGCCTGGGGCAAGTTCAGACAATTCCTTGTTGTGGGGTCAGGTTGTGTTAACTAGGTTTTCTGTCATCTCTCAGGAACCATTGAAGCTTTGTCTTCTGTAGCAGCTCAGGGAGAAATGAGTCAGCACAGATCCAATTAATTTGGTAGAAGATGCATGGAAACCTGGAGGCTTATATTTTTGCCTCTCCGTGTTCTAACAATTGTGCCCCAGCTACTTCAGAATGACCTCCAGAGTCTAACACACACATTAAGCTGCCTGCCGTTTCCTTGGATGGAGATCAAAGCACAGATCTTGTTTCTCCATTGGAGGGGGCTGGCAGGGGGGAGAAGGAGCGTTGTTGAACTCTAGTCTCTAGATCTTTTTCCAATTTTTTATAGTGGTAAAATACACATAATGTAAAATTTACCATCTTTGCCATTTTGAAGTATACAGTTTGGTGCCAAAGGACCAGTCACCTGGGTGCCTCCAGTGTGCTGAAGGGTCATCCGCGCTCCAGCGTAAGTCAGACTGAATGACAGTCCATTGTAAGCCTACCCCATGTGGCTTAGCCATTCATCTGTTGATGGGCACTTGGGTGCTCCCATGTAGCTATGGTTTGTGTGTGGCCCCTCCAAAATTCAGGGGTCACCAGTGTGATGGTTTTAAGGGTGGGGCCCCAAGAAATGATTGAGCCATGAAGTCTCCTTTCTCATTAACAGAATTAAGGTCTTATGAAATAGGCTTCAGGATGAATCCAGGTGACTGGTCCCTTTTGCCCTTCTGCCACATAACAACGCAACACCTTTCTGGTCTGAACAGTGGAATAAGAAGTCCCTCAGCAGATACCAAATGCTGTTCCCTTGATCTTGGACTTCCCAGCCTCCAGAAACATAGGAGAGTGAACTTATAATCTTAATAAATTACCAAGACGCAATTATTCTATCATAACAGCTCCAATGAGTAGAGACAGAAATGGGGCTGTTGCTATAACAAAAACCAAAGTGCAGATGGCTTTGGAACTGGGTTGGAACAGTTTTGAAGTGAATGTTGGGAAGAGCCTCTGTTGCCAGGAAGAGAGTATTAGGGTGGTTTCAGCGAGGGGTGGATAAGGCTCAGTGGTAGAGCACTTGCTTAGGACGTGAAAGCGATGGGTTAGATCCCTAGCATCTCACACACACACACACACACACACACACACACACACACACACACACACAGGAAGAGAAGGAGACTTGTAGGGAAGTCTTACTCTTCTTAATGATTATTTCGGTGCTTATGACCAAACACTGGCAGAAGTATTGATAGTAAAGGCTATTCTGATGGGGTCTCAGATGGAGATGAGGAACGAGGCATTGGAAACTGGAGGAGAGGTCATCTGTGTTATACAACGGCAAAGAATTTGACTGAATCATGTTTGTTTCTTAGGATTTTGTTATTGAAATCTTCGTCTTTGTCCCCAGTGTCAATCCAATAATGAGGACACAGTTATTATTATTGTTGTTGTTGTTGTTTGGCGATGCTGAGGATGAACCCAGGGCCTTGGGGAACAAGGACACAATTTTGAGAAAAAGGAAAAAGAAATTTTATTGTTCTGCTAGCAAAGGAGAAAGCCAGGGAACTCCTGTCCCAGAGGCTGTGATTCTACCCATCAGGGGAACAGAAGGCATTTTAAGAGGTGATTGGAAGGCTACATTCCAGGTGTGCTGATGGGGGTCGTAATTCACTGGTTAATTTGAGAGATTTCTTAGATCTTTTGGAGCCATCCCCGGAGTCTGAATTTCTGTATCCTGTGGTGGGTGTATTATCAAGGACAGATAATTCAGCCTGGGATGGGGAAGAAGGGTGATCCTGTTTCCCCTGAGACCAGGGAGGGTAAGATAGGTAGAGGAGAAAGAACATGTCCACTTTACAACAAGCCTCAGTGGCTCACTGTCACACTTGGCGGAAGGCAGAATTTTAGAATAATGAGGTAGGAATTTGGCGGCAGTAGCTGCGAAGCATTCAGAATCCCATGTTTCTTCCCTTACCTGCTTCTAGTAAAATTCAAGAAGAGAAAAATAATTTAAAAGCAGAATTTTTCATTGAAAGGGAAGAGCGTGAAGATTTAGAAAATTCTGAGCTTGGCTGTGAAAGAATAAGAAAGTGGGCAACCCCATTTGGATTGGGTCCCCTCTCAGCCGGAGGGATCTGTGTCTTTCCTTCTCACTTGAATACTTCCTACTCCTTTATGCTTCCTAAAATAAAAACATGTGTTTAGCAGAGTAAACCAGGAGTATGTCCATACGACCGTTTGTTGTGGTTTAGATATGAAGTGTCCCCCAGACTCATGTGTTGAAGGCTCGTCCCCAGTGGGGCGATGTCCAGTGTGGGCAGGTGACAGAGGAGGAGGGCTCTGCCCTCTCAGGGGATTGACCCACTGATGTCTGAATGGACTGCTGGGAGGTGGTGGAAGCTGGGCCAGCGGGGCGTGGCCGGAGGAAGCAGGTCACTGGGGGCCTATCCTTGGGATATATCTTGTCCCTAACCCCACCCCCCACCACCTCTTGGCTGCCATAAATCGAGAACCTTTCTCCTGCCAGGACATTCTGGCCCATAGCAAAGCAGCCAGTCAACCATGGACTGAAACCTTTGAAATGTGAGCCAAAATGAATCTTTCCTCCTTCAGGTTATTTACGTGAGGAATTTTGGCAATGACAAGCTGCCTAATGCGACATCTGATGAGGAGATTTGTGGGAGGGAAGCCAGGTGCTGTTGGTCTGGACGGTGGAAGGATGACTCCAAAGGCGTGATCTTTACGGCTTCGTTCCCATCCCAGGCACAGAGTGTGGGCAGACTAGATTCTGGGGAGGGTCCGGGGACTCCTGTGGGACCTTAGGGTTCTCTTTCCAGGCTCCATTTAGGTCTCTGCTCCTCACATCCCAGTGAAATGGCTCTAAGCTGTCCCAAGTATGATTCAAGTGGGCCCAGGTAGCTCAGAAGGTGCAAGGTAAGCCTTGGTGTCATCTGTGTGGTGCTAATTCTGCAGGTAGCGTACAGGAGCCGCGGGGCAGGCGACCCCAAGACCTTAGAATAGTAGAGTCATCAGCAAGCAGCAGAGCCTGGGAAAGCCACAGGCACGTGACTTCAGGGCAGGAGAAATGAAGTGTGAGCTGCATCCAGCAAAGCTTTGGGGGTGGGACATCCTGGTGGGGGTCTCTTTAAGTTCATCTTGGAATTTGTTAGGATTCGTGGATGTTTATATTCAACTCATTCTTCAAATTTGTAAAGCTTCTGGCTATTATTTCTTTAAATATTTTCTGGACTCCATTCTTCTCCTCTTGGGACCTCCAACATGCTTCCCACAGGTCCATAAGCTCTGCTCGCACCTCTGCGGTCTTTTTCTTTCCATTCCTCAAACCAGTACTTCCCATCATCCTGTCTTTGTGTTCGCAGCTTCTTTCTTCTGCCCGTTCAAATCCGCCTTTGAGTCCTTCTAGTGAGTTTTTATCTCAGCTACTGTATTTTCCAACTCCAGAATTTTTTTGGTTTCACTTTAGAATTTCTCTCTCTTTACAGATATTTTCATTTTGTTCATACATCAGCTTCCTGTTCTTTTGCACCTCTTCTTTTTGGTTCTTTGAGGATCTTTAGCCAGTTGGTTTAAAATCTTGGTCAGGTAGAGGACCATTGGGTCTATTTCAGGGACAGATTCTGCTGATTTTTTTCCCCTTTGAATGAGGCATATTTTCCTGTTTCTTTGTATGCCTTGTGATTTTTGTTGTTGTTGAAACCTAGACATTGAAACTTAATAATGTGGTAACTCTGGAAAGCAGATTCTCCTGTGGCTCAGAGTTTGCTGTTTGCTAAGGATCAGCCTTACTTGGGGACTCGAGGTCTTCTCAGGTCTTTCCTGGGCCTGTTCTTTTCCCTGGGCATGCAAGGTAACTAATGTCCCCCATATATTCAGTTGCTTTTGAAAGTCTTAGAATTTAATGTTTGGATCCTACAAAGAAGAAAAAAAAAAAAAAAAAAAAAAAAAGAGGGAAGAAGGGAAGAGTGGAGCCCTTTTAATCCTCTGGAGGCCACTGTGGTTGAAGGGGGCGGGGCTCGTGGCAATGCGTGTTTCCTGGAGGTCACTCCACTGGAGGCGGGGGCGGTGTGGCAATGGATATTTCCTGGAGCAACCTGCACATGATTTGCAGGAACCAGAGTAGGCAAAAGGACCCTGTCTTCAAATACCAGGAATCTGTGCCTGATCAATGCTTGCTGCTTCAGTGAAGCCCCCAGCAGGATGCTAGAGGGTGGGTCTTCAATCCACTCCCAGATGCTGCCCACTTTCAGAGCTCTCCAGACTGAACAGACAGGGACCAAGTGTGGGAAGGAGGTGTGTTCCATCACAGAGAGACTCGGGTGGATCTCAGAGCAGCCCCAAATTATCATCACGTTCCAGTGACATCATGATCTCTCCTTCACATCCTTCACATCCAACCTTATTATAAAAATCATTTGCAAAGAGACAGATATGATTCAGCTTATGTAAAGTATCCAGAGTAGTCAATTGCAGCGACACAGAAATTGTAATGGTGGCACCAGGGGCTGGGACTAGAAGGAAAGGTACATTGTTTAAAAGGTGCAGAGTTTGTGTTTTGCAGGGTAAAAAGAATTCTGGAGCTGGATGGAGATGCACAGCAATGTGAGTGTGATCAACACCACTGGATCGCACACCTAAGAACAGTTAAGCTGGCAAGTTTATGTTTGGTGTCTTTTACTACAATGAAAAATATTTTTTTTGGAAAAGTTATTTCCAAATTTCCAAACTAGGATGGCTCCAAACAGTTAGTACTAGAATTTACTTGTGTTTACATAAAGCCAGATGTCTAAGAAGTGTACATATATACACACATGGGTGGATGTGCACATCGTGTGCATTATCACACTTCCAAGAGAGTGGAGCTTGCAGTGTCTTAGATCTGAACTGGGAAAAATTGCTGGGGACACTGGGCATCAGTACTCTGTGTGTGGTGATGGGAAGAGAGGGATGAGGAGACCGAGATGCAGGTAAGCTGAACCGGGGCAGCTGAAGTTGAGGCAAATCGGAACCCAGGAAGTGGAGGACAGGAAGGGACCTCGCCCTTCAGGGAACCATCTTGACCTGAGGAGGTGGCTGTTTGCAGACAGCTCCTGCCCTCCACAGAGTCGCACAGGGTGCATCTGCAGCGTGGGCTTTTGTGAAGACTTAGATTATTAAGATGCAAATTAATCATAATTCCTGGCCCTTAAATCGAACCTCTTCCTGAAAGGCCAAGGGCTCTATTGTTTACCTTTACACGACACACTGCTTTCTCCAAGAACACTGTGAGGTGCGAATGGCCACAAAAACTGAAAAGAAAGCATCTCAAGCACAGTCACAATCCCTGGTGCGCTGGGGACGGGAGATGCATTTTGGTCGGATGAATTGTTATCAGCTTGTTTCTCTTCTTTTCTCCTTTTTGTTAAGCCACCATAAAAACCCAGAGTAAGTTACCTTGAAAAGCTATAATAATGCTAATTTTGTTCGCATTTCCTGGCTTATTCCACTAGACTTGAGGCTCTTTAATATGTCTTTAATTTTTTTTCCCATTAATGATACCCTTTCTTAGGGGCTCTGCTTTTTTGAAGTCATATTATTATGTCCTCCTGTAACTGATGGTGGTGTATTTGTGTTTAAAATCAACTTCTAATGCAGGAAAACACGTTCTCGAGGGCCACACTGCCCACTCTCAAGTTTAAATCCTTCTGGAAACGAGTGGGGTGGTATGTGAACAGAAGCCTGCGGGGTGCGTGCCCTGAGCCACCTCGGGAACAGGCGCATGTGCAGGACGGGGCGCCTGGGAACTTGAGGCAGGCTCGCGGTCCTTCACCGCTGCCTGCAGTACCGGCAAGGAACCAGGCACCCGCGACACCCACACGTGACCACGACCCACCAGGCGAGCACCCCTGCAGCCCCTGCCTGTGGTCCCAGTGTCCCTCCTGAGGTGTGGGTGTGTCTCCCAGAGTTCCTGCTTTGGGGAACTTACTTCCTCCCTGCTGCAGTCTTGGGAGGTGCTGGGGTCATGGGGGCAACGTCCTCAGGAGGGGATTCATGCTTTTGTCAAGGGAATATATATATGTTGTCATATAAATATAAATCTGTATATTTATACTAGACCTACTTTTTAGCTCAGTATATTTTGATTACCTTGGATGAGGGAGGCTCCCACCTCCTGACAGGTGTTGCTTTGGAAAGAAGCTACTCGTTCCTTTCTTTCTGCTCAAGACACACATCTCGGGCACTGGGGTGGTACATCTCGGGCAGGGCTGGGGGCCTGTTCTAGGCACAGACCCCCAGCTTCTCTCTGGTCTGCTGGACCTGGAAGTTTCTGAGAGCCTCTGTCACAGCAGGAAGGAGACATCACTTTTCCGTGGGGTCATGGGGGAGAGTTTAAAGAAGGGGTAATTCACAGGGTATGGGCAGGGGCGAAGAAAACTCATGAGGGGTGTTGGAGCTTTGGAGACCAGTGACAGCAGTAGCCACCCATGTGTATTGGGGCAGGGGTGGGGATGGTTCTGGAATGGAAGGGAGAAGCAGACAGAGGTCTAGTGGAGGCTGGTACTCTAGGCAGGAACACACCCACTGCCAACCACTGGCCCAGCAGGGAGAGATCTGGGGGGCCAACACACTGACCTGTCTTCCTGCACCCCTCAGTCTCCACTGGCACCTCCTACTGACTGACCTTGGGCGGACACCAGGGCCCCAGGGAGGCTGATGATACTGTCCTCGGTTCCGGAGCACAGGTGGGATAAAGGAGGTTAGGGCAGAGGTCTGGAGGGACAAACTGGATACCCAGCACATCGGACCAACTCATTGATGAAAAGGCTCCTACAAGGAAGGCACAAAACCTTGAGAACATTATTCTGGTCTAAGCCTTCCATTTCAGGAGCGAAGAAACTGAGGTAGAAAACAGGGACTTGAACGGATCCAAGTGGAAGACCAGAACCCTTGTCCTGAGTGCTCACCCCTAGTGTGCTCCCAGGAGCCCAGCCTTTGAGCTTCTCTTGAGGACATCCTTCATAGTCACAGGCTCCTCAAAGCACCAGTGTTTGCAACCACTAGCTGATTTTTCTCCATAGGTCTCTTAAATCACCTTCTGCAAGCCGCTGCCCACCACTCCTGCGCTCGGGAATTTACAGTTCCAGTTAAAGTCACGTCCATGAAGAGGGAGGGCATGAAGGCGCTCCCTATCCCTTCAAGCCCCCAAATTGATTTGGCACTCGAAGTCACTGTTATATTTTATACTGAGTCTTCTGAATCAGTTCATTGAATTTTAGCTGTAGCTATATAAAATCCTCTCCAGTGAAATTATTTGGCCATATTGCGGATGGCTCTGCCATGATCCATCAATGCCACTAACTATCAGTGATAAAAAAAAAAAATCTCCTTCTCCTTTCATTGTAATGAATTTTCTAAACTTGGGTTGAACTTTGGAAGGCACTTTACGGGTTTTTTAATTTTTAAAGTGTAGCACTTTATATTTTTATAAAAAGTTCACAAAGATGGGTGGTAGCAATTTTCGGTGATTTCTTATGTTGTAGAAAAGTTGCCAAAGAGACTGAAGCAGCCCGGGCTTGGAGTTCCTGGGAGGGGAGGGTGGACTTGAGGAGGGAGCATGGGTGTCCCATGTGACTTGGACATCTGTGTGGGTTAGAAGGGAGGAATTTGGTAAGCATTGAGCAGGTAGGGAAACCCAGCTGGTATTATTCCAATGCATCAGTAAGTTGATAAATGGGGAATAGTTGGGTTAGGTTATCCAGCGGTTGCAAATATATGTTTATTATTTTCCTGAACAGAAATTTCTGGGGGCAGAGAGGAAGCCATGGAAGTCAACTTTAGAAAGAATTCCACGTGGCGTAAGTGAAGGGACAGATGAGAAAGAGAAAATCATTCACAGTTCAGAGAGGGAAAACAATGAGTTCACCTGACTACCTGTACCCTAACAATAATTGTGCATTGAGCAGCTACGTTCTAAACTCTACGAGTGTATCTCCAGTTAACATAAATAAAAATCTGAGGGAATCTTTAGGCTAATTACAAAGCTGCTGTCAATATTAACTTCCCAATAGGTTGGTGGATATGGAATTCCTACCCCTTCCCGGGATAAAGTGACTGTGTGATCACCGGTTCTGTGGTCTCCTTAGACTGCCATTAACTATAAATGGTCTCTTCTGAAGGGAGCTCTATTCAATTAATCAATACTTTATCCTCTTACTAGCACTAAAATAGCATTTTAACCAATGGAAAGTCAAGCAAAAAGATTTAAAAACATATTTGGCATGTACCTTCCCTTTGGGGTAATGTGAGCATTACTTGAATAACTAGAAAAAGCTCCAAGGTTCAATTGAAAAACCACTATGTTTGAGAGAAAATCTGAAGTCAAAGGTTAAGTTCTCATCCGTCTTCAACCCAGCTAAGCTCACACAACTTCAAGGACACGTGTGAAGACATCAGGTACTCTGTATCGGTTCAGGTTCTTTGGTTGCAAGCAACAGAAACTGTCTCATTAATTTAACCAAAAGGGTTTTACTGGAAGGGTATTGGGAACCCATGAACTCTCCAGGAGAAAATAAAATGTAAGGCAACCCAGCCATGACACCTACCCATGGACATGCCCGGCCACAGTGCTGGAAGAGGAAGTGCCGTATCTGTGCCGGCACTTCTTGTTGACAATCCAAAGCCCCAGCAGGGAGAGTGTAATTGGCTAACCACAGGTTATATGCATACCTCTGACTGTATCAGGTTAGGGAAAGAAAGGACCTGTCTTCACAGCAAACTGTCCTGCAATGATGACATTAGGGGAAATTCCTCAAAAGTGATCTGGGACACCCCCCCCCCCACACACACACAACATGTGTCCACAATAGAACCCAAAAGGAAAAAAAAGTGAACACTTTTCTCAAAGACATTTATTATCTAAATTCTTCGAATTTTTCCAGTAGAAAGGTCCTTGGTCTGTTGTCCTGAAACAATGGTTCTCAAGTTGCGGTTCCCAGACCAACAACATCAGCACCACTGGGTGCATGTTTCTCAGGACTGCTAAACAAATGACCACAAAGACCACGGCTTAAAACAACAGAAGCAAGTTCTCCCACAGAGCAGGACGTCAGGAGTCCTGAAATCAAGGTGGCAGCAGGGCCAGGACCCCTATGAAGTCTCCAGGAAAGAACCCTTCCTGGCTTCTTCCTTGCTTCTGGTGTCACGGGCAGTCTGGTGTTGGCTTGGGGATGTGGTCCCTCCAACCTGCCTCCGCCATGATAGGCATTTCCCTGGTGTCTCTGTGTCTGGGGCTCTCCTCTGTTTTTCTTATAAAGATGCCAGTCATATTGGATTTAAGGCCTACTCTAATCCAATAACCTCATCTTCACTACTTAAATATGCAAAGATCCTATTTCCAAATAAGGCCACTTTCTCTGTGGGCATGGATTTGGGGAGGTGCTACTATGTGACTCGGTACATATGGCAAAAGCAAATTCCAGATGTACAAATTTGCAGGTCCTATCCTGGACCTACTAAGTCATAAAGCCTGGGAGTGGAGCCCAGCAAACTGTTTAAACAGGATCTGAAGGGGCTGGCACCAAAGTGTGAGAGCCCCTTTTCTAGAAGGAGTGGCATGTGCATTGTCCAACCTCAGCATCCAGTTCTCATTGAAACATGGAAAGCTGTCCTTTGGAGGAGGGTTTAAAGGGAAAGCGAATGTGACCGGAGAGGCAGGACCCTGAAGCAACACTGGGCAGTACTTCACCTCTAAAGGTCATAAGGTGCAATGTACTTACATTTCCCAAAGTAGCCGGTGTCACTGTCATCATCACCAGCCACTCCAATCATATATGGCATAAGAGAGTCATCACAAAATAGCCTTCAAAATTTGCTTGCATCAAGGGTCGTTTTTTCCACCTTAGCAACAGATTTAATATCTGTTAATATCTCTGATCTCTGTTTTCACTATTTAATGTTGTTTCTTTCCTCTAGAGAAGTTAAAGATCATAAAAATAACAAAAGAAAAAAAATAATGTTCTCTTTTAATACTTCCAAACTCAGATTGCTCTTGATTAGAGCTCTCTGTCATTTCTCTTTAACTGATGTGTGTTACAGACTCATCCTCAGGGCTTGGATGAATTGAATTTACGCTATTTGGAGATCTTGGTCCAGATGAACTATGGTTATTTCACTGTGATTAAACTTTATGCCACATATCAATCAACCCATCAGCCAGGAAGAAATTTCAAGCATATGCTTCATGCTTCAATACTGTGTTAAGTATTATTGGAGAGGGATAAGAAAGTGCAGATAGAAATATTAAATAATCCCCCCAAACACTCATTCCTACATGTCAATATAATGCTCAAGGAGGCAATGTAATATTTAGGAGCAAGTGGATTTGGTGTCTGAATACCTATATATATTGCAACTTCCTCTTCCTGCTTCAGATCAGCCTGTGGCAGAGACATTTACTCTTCACTGAATTCCATGTGCTCCTCCATATGTCCCTGCCCCACTTAGGAGAGTCACATGACAAGTTCTAGCCAATAGACGTGAGCAGAAGTAGTGTGTATCACTTCCAGGTCACAGCATTTAAGAGCCAGCATGTAACTCTAGCTTTTGTCTTCCATAGGAAGTTTTGAAGCCACGTGCTGAGACAGTACAAGTACGACCTCCATCAGCCTGAATGCCTGAGTGACTAAGTGGAGTAGAGGTTCCTGCTCACAAAGGTGGAGCAAGAAATAGGCCTTTGTGGTGAAGCCACTGAGATATGGGTTTGAATGTGTTGTTTCAGTGTAGCCTAGTCTAGCCCAACAGAGCTGCTATGTAAAGTTGATCTGTAGGTTGTTCTCCTGGACTATGAGTTTGAGCAAGTGCTTTAATACATGAATAAAATGTTCATTATAACCAGTTTTTCTTTTCAAACAAAGTTCATCTAACTCCTTCCCTTTTACTTATTTACATTGTATTTATTATTTATTTTACTTATTACATAATCTTGGATAAACCCATGTCTCCATTTACTCTGTACATAAATGTTAGCTGGTGTGTGTTGCTAGAAAAAAATACACAACCATATTTTACTTTAATTTTACTAATTATGACCACATACCTCATGTGGATCCAGAATCTTACCTTGTTCCCTGATTTGTACATTTTCCCATTTGCACTCTTAGCTGATGACCTTGTTTCTCCTTTCACTGAGAAACCAAAATAGCTAGAAAACTTCCTCATGTTTTGACCTCCATGAAGACCAAACCATTTACAGCTGCATCTACCCACTCTTCTGTCCTAAGGCCAACTCTGCGTTGGGCACTGGATCCATCCTTTCCTATCTACTCAAAGGCTTGGTTTATGCAATACCTGTGTTCTCTTCAGTAATATGAATATCTCCCTATCAATGATCTACATCCCCTTTAATGTCAGAACATGCTCTAATATTGCCTATCTTCCAAAAACATCTCCTTTATCCATATCCCCTACTGACCCATCTCTCTCTTACTCTTTAGCAAGTCTTTGAAATAGTTGTCTATATTACCTGCTGTTACTTTCTCCTCCATTCTTCCTTTCTCATTACCCTGTTGTAGCTACTTTGGTCCATGCTGGAGATTTCTGCACTGGCCAAAGTCAAAGAGCAAATCTCATCTGATTTGATGAATGGCAGCAACTTAGGAGAGCGTTGCCCCTTTCTTGAAACAACCTTCCCCCATAGCCTCCTCTAGATTGCTTTCTTTCTTATTTCTTCTTCAGTAGCCTCCTCTTTCCTGCCCCTACATTTTTGTGATCTTTAATGGTCAGAGTCCAGGTTCCATTGTCTTGCAGTTTTAAACACCAGCCACACATTGCTGACTTATGAATTTGTAAGTTCAGTTCTCTCTCTCCCCTGAACTCTAGACTCATACAATATCTACCATGTTTTCATTCATTTGGGCTGTTATAACAAAATGCCATAAATGCGGTAGCTTACAAATAACAGAAAATTAATTGCTCTCAGTTCTGGAGCTGGAAGTCCAGATCAAGGCCCAGCAGGCTGAGTGTGTGGGGAGGGCTTACTTTCTGGTTTGTGGATGTCACCTTCACGCTGGATCTTCACAGGGTGGAACAGGCAAACAAGCTCCTTGGGTGTCTCTTAGAAGGGCGCTGATCCCATTTCTGATGGCTCAGCCTTCAACCTGATCATCGCTCAAGGGCACCCCTTAATGCCTTCACACTGGGGAGCAGGTTTCAGTGCATGAAGTTTGGGGTGACACAAACATGCAGACTGTAGAACATTGCTTAATTAAAAGCTCTAGTGTGATTTCTAATAATCTCTCTCTGAACTTAATGTGTCTGAAACATAACTCTTTATTTTCATTATTCCTTACCCTAAATCTTTTTCTCCTGTATTTTCCATTCTACTAAGTGATTAGCATAGTCGTCTAGTCTAAAAATCAGCTTTAATTCATCCTTTTTTTCCCATTTCTATCCAATCTGTTGGCAAGCCTTGCCAGCTTTAACTTCAAAATCCAAAACCCAGAATCTGGAAACTTCCCGCCCTTCCCTTGCTGCCACTCTAAGCCACCGACATCTCTCACCAGGATGATGGCAGGAGCCTCCTAAGGTTTCCCTCCTTCCTCCTGTTCTTCTGTCCTCCAATCCATTCTCCACAGAGCAGCCAGGTGCTCCTCCCGATACACGAGCTATTTCGTGGTGCTCTCCTAAGAAAGCATCTTGTCACATTTGGAATAAGACATGAAGACCTAACTTTGAGTCCAGGCCCCTCATCATCTCACTGACCATCTCCATCAGCTGCTCAGGCCTCTTGCCAGGGCCCTGATCCCATCTGTAATGACTGAGCCTATTGCTTATTCTTCTTTAGCCACATTCCCCATATGTCTTTGACCTCTTTGACTTTTTATCAGTCCTCAGCACTGAGTGTATCCCATCTCAAGGCCTTTGTCCTCGTGGTTCTCTCTGTTTAGAGTAGGAAATGCCTCCTTTCTGTCTTTCCCATGGTACTAATGGTGAGAGGGCACAGAGAGAGACAGAGGACACCTGGAGGATCTCGGAGACCTCAAGCAGACATGAATGACTTCTCGGACCTTTCAGGCTTGTCCAGTGCTGACTGAATGGGGTCAGGTGATTGATCCCAGTTGATGTCACAAGAAGCAGAAGAACCGTTCAGCTGAGCCCTTTCCAAATTTCTGACCCACAGAATCATGTAAAATGACTAGTCATTGTTTAAAGCAAATTCATCTTGAGCAAGTTTGTTATATGACAATGCATAAATAAAATGCCCTCTAACTTCTCATTCTGTTTATTTTTCTTCATAGCAATTATCTCAATAAGAAATTACACAATGAGCCAGGGGCAGTGATACATGCCTATAATACCAGTTTCTTTACTGGAGGCTGAGGCAGGAGGATCCCAAGTAAGGCCAGCCTCAGAAGCATAGTGAGGCCCCAAGCAACTAAGCAAAATCCTGTCTCATAATAAAAAGTAAAAAGGACTGGGAATGTAGCTCAGTGGTAAAGCACCCCTGGGCTCAATTCCCAGCACACATACACACACACCAAACAAACAACAACAAAAAGAAACAAAAAAATTTACACAATTATTGCTTTGTCTACCATTTATTATCAGTTTCTCCCTCTAGAGTATAAATTCTATGAGGAAAAGGATTTTGTTTTGTTCACCACACTATTATATATTCCCAATGCTTAGAACAATACCTAGTCTCTTTCAGAACTCAATAGATATTTATTGAATTAATATACCAAGAATGCTAATGGACATGTGAGCCTCGTTCTTCCACAAAAAAAGTCAAAAGCACTTTCCTTTAAATCCTAAGATCTAATTACATTTGCCCTTTCCTTTTAATAAATACGTATTTATTTTATGTTTTGGTGCTGAGGATGGAACCCAAGGCCTCATGCAGCCAAGCGCACAGCCAGCCCCTGGACCACCCCTCCAACCCCACTATTTGCCATTTAGGTCAGAGATCTCTACTTGGTGACTAAGAAAACTTGCCAGGCATTAAACAAAACAAAACAAAAAATCCAGAAAATACTTTGGTTCAAGATCTGCAGGGTGTTTTGAGACGGCTTGGGTATCATTGCCATTTCCTGGTGGCACAGAGCCATCCCGTGGGTAGCTTAATGACAAAGTAATATTTAGTCCCTTTTCTCCCCAGCCGGTGCCACCCGTCCCCTCCCACTTAAGTGTGCACAGGTCCCACCCTTGGAATGGAGCGTGCGAGCCGGGGCCGTCAGCTCCTGAGATCCCGCCAATTTTTCCATCAGCACAACACAAGAACAGCCCCACAGTGTTAGTCATCGGACTCATGTTCCAGTGTTTTCCCTCCTGACTCACCAGCCCGCAGTGTGCAGGCCGCGGGCCACTGCGCTGCTGCTTATAAATTGGCTTGTGCAGTCCCCACTTCTGTCCCAGTGAAGAGGAACTTGGCCTTTCTGACTGTAGGCGTGAGAGACAGATCGCCAGGTGCCCACGCTCCCTGGCGGTTTCAGGTTCTGCCCGGTACCTTTCACTGTGGGAGCTGCGGTGCTGGGCCGTAATTTACTTTTTCTAAATTTAGCCTGTAGAAGGCTCCCGGCCAGTGGAAGGGATTACGGCTTACCAGGAATCGACATTTAAGCAAAAGAAAGTCCTCTCTGGGGATCTGGACTTATTTATGGAGTTGGCGGACTCAAAAGGAGACCAGACTCAGCAGCTACACTTCCCCACTTCAGTTTAACGGTCTCTTAAGCACAAAATCAAACACAATATAAACCAAGTGGCTGGAGTCTTCCCTGAGTGTCTCACCTTGACTTCTGCTGCCTTCTGTCTGGCTGTCCCCTAGATGTCCCCAAAGACTCCCTTCTACCGTCCTTGAGGACCTGTGGCTTTTTGAGGAGACACAGTGGCATCTCCTAACTTGGTTTCCAGGATGGCAGCAACAATCTGGCAGCGCCAGGAGGAAAATTACTAACAGATCAGTTTCCTTGAAAATCTTCATTAGAAAAGGCACTAATTATGTACTATGCCTTCCAGAAAATCCGTTAAGTGCCTAAAACTGTAGTTGGTGTCATGAGAAATAAAGAAATGAATCCGTTTTACATTTTAGTCTTTGCTAATAAGGAAGTTAAAAGAGGAGCCACCACAGAGTACAGTGGTTCAGTGCATGGGCTGCGGAACCAACTGGCCATGCGATCCGCTCAGATGGCCTGTGGGCCTCCGTTCCTCATCTTCTCCTTGGACACATCAGAAAGAGGTACCTCACAGTATTCTGAGGAGGTTTAATGAGCTAATGGGTATAACCAGGAGAGTGTCTGGCAGGTAGTGATTTCTATCCTATGTGGATGTGAGTAATGGATACCTAAATCTCAATATGAGGTAGGAAATGCCTGTTACAAAGGACAGGCACATCTAACGCTGTCAGAATTCACCGACAAGAGACATTGCTGTCAACTGGAGGGAACTGGGAAAACGTCTTGGAAGATGGACAATGGCAAAGACACTAACGTTCAGTGAATATGACATTTGCTTCACCTGCTTTCAGCTCTTTTGGAATTAGACAGGGTCCCGGACTAGTTCTGGCTAATGGAATGTGTGCAAAAGTGCTGGATGGGCTGGGTTTCTCCTCTCTCCTGATGCAGTCAAGGAGAAGGTTGCCCATCCCCAGTGATGCATGACGGCCATCACCCTGGATACTAGAGTGGAGCAGAGACACCCCGCCCCGAAACACACACACAACCCATGAGGAAGATGTCGCAGGAGCAAGCTATGAGCCTGTCATTTGCTAAAGGTGCCATTGTAGTATAGCCTTGTCTGTTCTAAGGTTATAGACGACACATTATATATAATATATGATAGATATTATAATACATGCACATATTATATGATATATGTGTATATATATATATATATGTATGTATATGGTGGTGGAATACCTGCCCCTCCCCCCCAAAAAAATGGAAATAGGACAAAGTACAACAAATATTTGATTAGAAAGAAAAGTGGGGGTCATATAGTGGAAGGCCTTAGATTTCAGACTAGAGCATTTAGACTTCATTCTGTGTGATAGGAAACTACTCAGTGTGTGTTTCCTGGAACACAGAGCAGGTGGGGCAGCAAGAGCCCCTGGAAGAGCAAGAGGCTTTCATGGATTCGTGGGCACCTGCTTGAACCAGAGGGTCCCTCCCTTCCCCAGCACAGCTCAGGAACTGGAAATTTGTTCTGTAAGTCAATACCAAACAGAGTTGGGTTTTATGATTTTTTTGTTTTTCGGTACCAAGGATTGAATCCAGGGGTGCTTCAGCACTGAGCCCTATCCCTAGCCCTTTTTAAAACATTCTTTAAAATTTTGAGACAGGGTCTTGCTAAGTTGCTTACAGCCTTGCTAAGTTGCTGAGGCTGGCCTCAAACTTGCTATCCTCTTACTTCAGCCTCCCAGTTGCTGGGATTATAGGAATGCACCACCGTGCCCCGCGGATTTTATGATCTTGAAGACAGAAATTTCATGTCTATACACTCTCTCTGTCTGCAGCAGCAGGAGCCCTCTGTGTTTGTGACTGGAACTTGAATAATGTCTCAGCATAATAGTTCCTAGAAGGAACAACCCAAACCTTTCACATAGCCCTTCACTGAGTGGGGTCTTTGCTGAGTGAGAGTGCTTTTTAAAAAGTGGGAATGATCTTTAAACCCTCCATAACTAAAATTAGGACTTAAAAGTGCTCAAAGTGGAAAAGAATCAGTTGCCTGAGAAAACCAAGAATCAAAGCTTTTGGGATTTTTCTGGCCATATTAAAACCTGTCATAGCAGCCCATGCTGCCGCGACACAAACCCCAAACTCTGAAATGGCTCGAACACAGCAGACGTTTATTTCTTACACAAAATCCCAAAACAGTATTCGTGGTTGGTAGGGGCTTCCCTCCACGTGATGAATCAAGGACCCGGGCTCTTCCTATCTGTGCCTTCGAGGACTCCCAGATGCGGTTTCCAAGGCCACCATGCTTATCTGCATCCAACCGGCTGGTGGGGAAAGAGAATGGAGCGTCGTGCTAACTGGTTTCTGGCCAAGGAAAGTAAACAGTCATAGGGACTTTTAATCAGCAAACAGGCTGGTAAATGACATTTGCCCATGTGCCCAGAAGAAAACTCAGCAAGGTGTCTGGGAAATAACAGCAGCTCTGCCATGCCTGGTATTGTTCCCCAAAATGTGTTCTTCTCAACACAGGTCCATAGAAGGAATGGAGCTGAACTTCTGTCTCTTTGTTCTTTCAAGATGCTGATTGAGCACCTGCTTAGTGGCTGGAGTCGGGGATGGGAGGAGAATACGGCTAATCTCAAATGTATAATCCAGCGAGAGGGACTCTATCCCCGCGCGGAATAATGCATGGCTTAATGATGGGATTGTTCTGAGAAGTGCGTAGTTAGACAGTTTTGCCATGGTGTGAAGGTCACCGAGTGTGGTGACAGGAGCCTGGACGGAATAGCCCACTGCATGCCTAGGTCATGTGGTAGGCATGCATGGCACGGCCTGTAGCTCCTGGGCCTCTGTTGAGCTCAACAACCACATTTAAAGCAGGCACAAGAGATGACGATGCCGTCCAGAAGACACAGTGAACACGAGATGCATATGGTGACTGCCAACTGCAGAACGTCAAGTGCTTCACAGGGAGCCTCTCTTTATAAGTAGGAGTGCACTCTATACCAAGGAAGGCACAGCACGAGCCAGTAATGCAGGGATTCATTTTCAAGCATCATGAACTGTGCATAATTGCATTGTGCTATCTCACCAGCACAGTAGGTTTCTCGACACCAGCATCACAAGCATTAGGAGGGTCATGTTGTGATGTCACCATGACCACCATATCACTAGGTGACAGGAATTCTTCAGCTGCATTATAATCTTAGGGGATGACCATCGCATAAGATCTCTCATTGAAAAGCAACGTTTTATTATGCTGTGCATGATAAGGATATTATAGGTGTTAAATATAAAGTAGCAAAAGACAAAAACTCCAGGGTAGGTTCCAGTAAGTCCAGAAGTTTAGAAATGGGACAGTGAGAGGCTTGTGGGGTGGAGGTGGGTGTTCTATACAGGGGCACGAGATAGGAACTGGAGACTGACTGCAGCAAAGCGGGAATCCAGGGAGCTGGGAGCAAAGTTCAGGTTGGAAAATGTGTGGCGGTGCCACCCTCAAGCTCTCCCTGACCACATGCAGTGTGCCCTTCGATCACCAATCAACAGGTTCTATTTCCCCCACCGATTCTTCATTAGACAGGTCTATGGTTCCCTTTCCACTTCCAATGATTATAAAGCTGATTATAGAAATGATGGTGTTGGTGGTGCTAATGATTAAGAGGGAGAAGAAGAGATTTTCTAAAATTTCCTAATCTTCCCAGAACCCTGTCTGTCTCGCTCTGAGAAGAATTTTTGAGACCATCATTCACGAGCTACAGTGATCCAGTTTCTGCAGATAAGAAAGCACTGCAAATTATGGACTGTTTTTGAGAAAAAGCCGAGCAGGACTCTTTGGCAATCAGTTTAGAAAACACAGAAGTCACAAAGCAGCACTTTTAGGCCACGTCTGGATGGGACCAGAATCCTGCACCAGACCATTGGGGCCCAACAGCGCTGGCATTGACCCTGGATTTCCCCCTGCTGGGCCTTTAACAAAAGCCTGTGGAGAGGTGGTGGGGGGTTGTGCTGCTCAGGTAGAGTCTTCAGCTCACTCAGGTGGACGGGCTGGCCAGGTGCACGGCACTGCGGCAACCTGGTAGGTGAAGCTCCGTAACCACATAAGATCACTTCAGTCCTTCAGAAACGCTGCTTCAAAAAGAGTTGTGTGCGGCCCAGCCCACGAGGGTTCCCCCTGCTCCTCCCATTCTCTGTCTTCCTTACCGTCTGGATTCCTTTTGGCTCCTGGGCGGGTGCAACTTATCACCACAATTTGGTGGTTGAAAACAACAGAAATCTATTCTTTTAGAGTTCTGCAGGAGCATCCTGAGCAGAGAGCCGTGGGGTGGGAGGAAGCCTGCGGCCTGGCCAGTGTGGCTGGAGAAAACAAGAGTAGTAATAGGAGATGACCTGGGAGTCCTTGGTCCCCTAGTCATGTCAGCTTCACAGATTGGCAGTGATGAGTCAGCAAGTTCACGAAGCCAGGGAGGCAACACAAGCCTTCCTCTACACAACCTCCCCCCAGCGGGAATCCTAGGCATCTTCAAGACCAGCCTGTGTCTGTTTCCCCTGATTCCGTCCTTCTCTCTGCCCCTCCCACTCCCCTTCCTTCCTGGGCACCTGGGCCATCTACACACATGCAATGCCAATCTTTTATGCCACCACCGTCCAATGTATGTATCTAAGAAAAGCACCAAACGTGTTGCTTTGCTCACAGGAAGCCCTTAATAGTATTTCTCTTCTGTGCTCCTTAAAATCCTTACCGCAACCCAAGAAATTTTCACAGCAAATCAAATCCGAACTGAGTTTTCAGAGAAGACCTTGTTTATGTGCAAGGACATAAAGTTGTAATAGAATCCTTTCAAAGAGCTCTCCTGCTAATGCTAAATCGTAGGGACAAGGCATTGCCTGACATTTTCAGATTCCCAGACCAGAGATAGAATATGATAGGGGGAGGGAAAGAGGTGAGCAGCTTTATAAAGATTCTTTGATCTCATCTGCTTCCAGACTCTATCTTTATTCATGGGGCAAAAGGAAGGAATTCACACACAGAGAATAGATTTCATGGATGTGAACAGGTAAGGGTATCCCGAATTGACTTGAAGATACTTATCTGTCTGTCCTGCAAAAGGATCTAAGGAACCCTAAAGGATTCTAGTGTGATACAGGGAGGAGTGGGGGGGGGGGGGCAGGGGGGGAGGGTGGGGGGGGAGAGAGAGAGAGAGAGAGAGAGAGAGAGAGAGAGAATGAATGAGCCTGAGTTGGTGCACATTGAATGTGGGGGAGAGGAGTGAAGGATCAAGGTGACATAAAGAAGTTTTACAGTTCATTTGACCCCTTAGCCAAACACACATGATGTCCTGGAGAGTGACATTATATGGGCAAGGGGCTGTTTGTGAGTAGAACACTTCAGGCTAGGAGAAGGTTTCAGCACCTGGTTTAATCAACATTACAACCATTTTTATGAAGATTTATGCTTATATAATTTAAATCATTTTCTCAAGTTTCTTCCTTTTTGCTTATAGTTTGGAACTTTTCCATGTTTTTGGACACAAATAAATGCAGCTGTTTGCTCTGTAAGAACTCTGGAAAACATATACTTATGCTGTATTTGTGATATAGAGGATGTTCAATTGAGAACGAATTTGGCGTCTTGCCTTATGTTTCAACTTTTCTTTTTAATAACATAAGGTCCTTCATTCATGCAAATGATGCTATTGACTCATCAGTGTGGCATAGCAAAAGAACAGGGGTCCGGGAGTAAGCACAACTGAGTTCTGCTTCGTCAGTAATGACCTTCCTGGATGTGGCAGATCCTATTTTCCATAGATGGCCTCAAAAATCTCACATCTCATAGACTTCTTTACAACATGAACTCGATTCTTTCCCAGCAAGAGCAGGTGTCTACGCTGGCTCCTCTGGAATCCAAATGAGCTGTGACTTCCTTATAACTGATGGGATGTGCAGAAGTAACTGTGCATGACTTCTGAGGCTGGATCTTAAGGGTCATGCAGCTTCTGCCTGATCCACTAGAACATTCACACTAGGAGCTGTGCTGCCATGCAAGAGGTTTGGCTGTTAGAGGCAGCCATGTTGTGAGGAAGCTAAGCGGCATAGAGTGGCCCTGCATAGACACGCAAGGCGATGGGATAGTACCAGACTTTGCATTTTCCCTGCCCAAGTGCCAGGTGTTTGATTGAGGAAGCCTCCCAGTCCATGATTCCAAACTCCAGGTATTTTCAGCTGAGACCCCAGGCAGGCCAGAGACAAACATTTCCTGCTATGTCTTTTCTGAATTCCTGACCCAGGTAACCTGCAAATGTAGTAAAATTCTTATTTTTTGCCTCCAAGTTTGGAAGTAGTAAGAATAGACAGTGACCATAGAAAAAGAAAAACTGGAACAGAAATTTGGAACCTTGAAGTGGGAGATTATTTTAACAAAAAGTAAAACAGGTAGTGTTAGCTTTGGGACCCAGAGGCAAGTGGATCTTGGAAGTCCTTGTGGGGGCAGCCAAGGTAGAACCGGAGGGCTGATGGAGAGAGTTAGCAAAGTTTTAAAATAAACCGAGGAAAACATCCAAAACTGAAGATAGGGAGATCTGTGTTATGTAGTGAAAGAAAGTTCAAGAAAACTGTTTCCTGTTATAATGTATAAGATAGAAAATTATTAAACTTGATTTCTGGGCAGAGTATTGAGGGTGCTGCCTGATTTCTAGTTGCCTATAATGAAATTAGAGAGGCATGAGATAAACTAAAGATTAAATTCTTAAGTTTTAAGGTATAGTTTGGAGAATATAGAAAGATTCCAGCATAGTCTTTGTATGGAAAGAATCCCAACTTAAGAAGTAGGTTCTGGGAGAATTTAAATTTAGAATAGAACTGCAAGATCCCTTGTTTGAATCACAGAAGGATTTAAGGTACTACCTCAGAGAATCTTCTAGGCAGATAAAAGTCCTTCTAAGGATCTTTAGGGTGGGCCCATATAGATTCTTTATTGCACATTGTAAAACTTAAAAGAATCTAAAGGACATGGCCCCACAATGGTCACACGAGGGCTCAAGATGAAGAAGGGCCTGTCTCCATGAGATTTGCAGATGTGGTTTTGTAGAATTGATTATATATTGATACACAGTAAAAAGAGAAAGAGAATTTTTAAAAGGAATTATGTCAACTTTGACTCAGAGGAAAAAATGAAAAGTATAAAATGAAAAGAGGACTTTCAATTCTCAATCTTTGAAAGGCAAGAAGCAAACTAAAAAGTCTAGTGAATGTACACATTTCTATCTTAAGGAAAAGAAAAGAAAATTCAGGGCAGAACCAAGAGTTGCAAAGGCAATGCTCAGAGTGGGACTGATTCCTGAACTCCATCCACATTTCAGAGTTGCTATGAACCAGTGACCAAGTCTTCTCATTTCCCTGTTTTGAACAGGAGAGTTGAGGACAGTTATCCAATGCCTGTCCCACTGATGCATGTTGCTGCTACAGGGGACAGATAATTTACCATTTTAGTTTATAGATCTAAAGATCTAGAAGGAGGATACTTAAAGATATTGACAAAAAAAAAAGTACCTGAGGAGTCTCATCACATTTGGACAAGATTTAGATACGGAGATTCTGAACTTAAAATCAATGCAGTCCTGGAACGAGCTTTTGGGTGTCTTGGGGAACAGATGATTCATTTTGCTTGTGTGATGGGTATTGTGGCCAGTGGGTGTGGACACTGCTATAGATTGTGTTTTTGAAAGGTGACTGCAAGTTCTCCCCATAAGCTTCTCTGGACTGCAAACCTTGATACTCTTCCCATCAGGCGGCATTTAGACAAGTTTTTGACCCACGCATAACTGCTCCCCTTGCCCTAATGCTGCTGACTGATTTCCAATGATAGAGAATAAAAAACAACATAGTTTCTGCTCTTTTCCACCAAACTCATTCTTGCACCTCCATACACCTTGTCAGATATTCACTACTCTGGGGCTGCTCTGCTGTGAGGGAGAGCCCCATGGAATGATCATGTGCAGGCACTCAGGTCAACAGTCAGTCCTAGAGGGCATCTAGACCCAGTGCCAGGCTGGGAAGAAAGAGCCTTCCAAGATGCCAACCTCCAGCCATTGCCTCTCCCCTGCCTTTGAGGGGGTGCATTATGGAGCCAAGCGTGTGAACCTCCTGTATTCACCCAGGAACGTGATGACACGCTTTACATTTTGAAGTTTGAGATGGTTTGTTAGGAAGCAGTAGTTGCTGGGACCTCATTTCATCTTTATACTTATAAGATGGAGAGTTTGATCTAGGTGATTTCCAAGGTCCTTCTTCAAAGACAAAGACTTGGAAATCTGATCTTCCACTTTAGTACTTAAAACCATTTTGTCAAAACACAACACACACACACACACACACACACACACACACACACACGTGCACATACAATCAAACAACAAAAACAAACACTCCTCTTTGTTAGACAGTTGCTGTTCCCTCATCCCAAACCTGTCTTCTTCCTGGGCCTGGGGCTGGAGTACCTTTCCCAGCCTCCTTTGCAGGAGTGTGTGAACACGTGACAAAGTTCTGATTAATGGAATGTGAATGCAGGGGACATCTGCTACTTGCCTCTCTCTTACTTTGAAGGAAATTGCCTATATTTTTTCCCCTCTCTCCACAAGCTGGACTGCCTGGGGGCCAGAGACCCAGCGTCAAGCACACATTTGAGGATCCTGTCCCAGGTGAAGGAAGAAATAGTGTGGTAGGAACCTAGGGTCCTGAGTGGCCCTGGGGAGCAGGGCTGCCCTGCCAGCCTGTCTTGTGGAGCAGAAGTTAAATTCCTTCTGAGTCATCACTCTGCATTAGCTTTTCTGTTGTTGAAGTTTAGCTTTCACCCTTGTCCACCCTTCAAAGGCGCCTAGTGCTGTGTGATGCATCCTAACTAGGCTGTGGTCCTCCCCAGTCCCATCCTGTCACTCTCTGTCCTCTGGACATGCCAGTCCGTCAGGTCCTTTCTCTCTCACGCTCTTCCGTCTGCCTGGGTGAAGTGCCTTCTCAGCCCATCTACTTGCCAGGCTACCTTGCACGCCCCCTCAGGTCTTGCTTCCAGTGATACTCATATAAACACCGTGTCTTTCTTTCATAGCACCTGTAACTTGGGTGGTTAGATAATTATCCACACAATTGTTCACACAGACTCACAGGATTGTTTGATATTTGCTTTCCCACTACCCCATAGGCATCATGAGGGCAAAGTCTGTGTCATTATGAACTGCTCCATCCCTAGTACCTAAACAGCACCTGACACATAGTAGGTACTCAAAAAGTATTTGTTGAATGTTGTCAAATAAATTTATTGCTGACCAATGTTTGTAGGTTATGCTTGTGCTTCTAGGATTGGGCAAAATAGTAGCTTGCTCCTATAGCTGCCAACCTGAGATCTTGACTTCCTACCTTGTTATGCTTGCAGATCAGCTGAGCTCACCCCGCCAGGTCATGTTCCTTCTGGGTTTGCCTCCCATGGACCATCTTGAGTGTCACAGGGATGCATCTGATAATAGAATCTCTCCCTTTAAAAATTGGTTTATGGATGAAAAAGTCCCAAGTATATAGGATGCTGAGTTTAGCAGAATCTGTATGTAAATTGGTATTTTGCTGGTGATCAATCTTGTGCTAAAAATGGAAAATCAATAAAAAAAGAAAATCTAAGGGGAAAAAATAAGTTGTAGACATTTTTGGTCCAATGAGTTTCCAAGTTCGAGGACATTGCCTCAGAGACCAAGGTTGCTGGGTGTTTCAAAGGAGTCTGCAAGGAAACCAGACAACTACTCACATACCCAGAGTGTAGCAGGAGCCCCAGTGAGAGGCAAGTTGCTGGGGCAGTGTCTTCCGAGAGCACACAGTGGGAAACGCCTTTGTAGTGTCTCCTTGGAACTAAGAAGGGTTCAACAGATGTGAATGACAGTTCAGAATCTGCCGAGCTGCAGAGATCACTGAAGTGCCAAAGGGACAGGAGCTGACTCCGGGCCAGTCATTGATTGTAGAAACAGCAGTGAGCTTAAAGACTTGAAGGAGCATGAAAAAGAACAAAAGCGAGTCAAAAACTCCCCATCTCACAGCTTTCAACTAGAGGTCAAAATGGGTTGGCACAATAGAAAGATATAGATTGTGTGGGGGAAGGGCAAAGCGCCCTGGATCTTTGCCAATTCCAGCCACTTCTGACTGGAGCCAGGGAGGGAGCCTTGGGAATGTTAGGCATTCAGGGGACCTGGTAGATCTGGGCTATGCAAGTTTCGTCCGGACGTTTTGTACAAGTGTTCAATCAACCGTTATACAGAGGCGGAGGGGGATCTCACTGAAAAGAAGGTAACTGTCTTCGGGGGATCATGTCTCCCTGTCCAGTTTGTAGGCTGAAGTCTTAACCCTTAGTACCTAGAACATGACCTTGTTTGACAATAGAGTCATTGCAGATGTAATGACTGGAGGTCCTAAGTCCTAAGATGAGGACTGGAGTCGGGTTGGCCCTTCTCCGATATGGCTGGTGTCCTTATTAAAAGGGGAAATGTGGGCAGAGAGAAGCAAGCAGAGAAAAATGATGTGAGGAGACATCGGGAGCAGACCACCATCACAAGCCACAAAGAGAGGCCTGGGCCTTCTCTCACAGGCCTCCAAGGAACCGGCCCTGCTGACACCTCAAGCCAGACTTCTAGCTCCAGAAGTGGGAAGCAATCCATTTTGCGGCGTAACTGTCCAGTCCCGCCTCTTTTTACAGCTGCACTAACAAACTAATACGCTGGCCTCGTCTGGGGAGGGAGGCCTGGGTTTTGGAAGTAGAGCCGTTCAGTTCTGGATTCATCCCTTGCTGGCTGGTTGACTTTGGTCAAATCATTTTAAAAACTCCTCCTCACCTTCTTTTCCTCTAAGGCAGATCGTCAGGACTCCGAATATTCAACAGCCCTGAAGCGCAGGGCCGGGGTTGCCCATTTTATAGGTGGTCACAGGTGAACAAGCAAAGGCTCTTCAGTTCTTGAAGACCCCTGCCAGCCCTTGGTGGCTGGACGGCACCTGACATTTACCTATTGAGCTTCCAGACCCACCTTCGCTGGGGCTCTGGTCCTCTTTAGGTCATGGCAACTCAGTCCAGAGAGACCCACTGAGATGGGAGCCCTTGTCGGGGAGTCTCAGGACTCTCAGTTATACAGAAGCACCCAGACAGTGACCACCTAGGTCTCTCCTGAATTGGGATGTTGAGTGGGTGAGAGCTGTAAGGGTAGGGGTTCACTCAAGGGGCATGGGACAACCATTATTGACTGACTTGTATGTAAGTACCTTAATATTTCAGGAGTCAATAGAGCCTTCCTGGCTTTTACCTGCTGAATCTCAGGCCTGGGATAATTACTGATAATTACACAGTTTTGTGAAGATTCAGTGAGGTCACACATGTCGAGTGCTCAGTAGAGTGCCTGGCATATGGCAAGCACTCATTAAGTGCTAGTTTATATTATTATTGAGAAGAACAGGGTTTAAATTAAGCTCAACAAACATTTATTAAGCACCTACTCTGTGCCAGCTACTGTCCCAGGCTCTAAAGATACAGAGATGAGCATGGCACAGTCTCTGGCCTTAAGGAATTTACTTTTAGCACAACAGGGACACTCTTTTCTACTTCCCTCCTTTCCCTAATGAAAGAATACCAAGGGTCTTCTAGTGTTTCAGTACCTGCCATTGAGGGTTCTACTTTCCTTCCACAGTCGATGCCCTCAATACTCCTCAGGGATTATTTCTTTAGGAACTCTTCCGTGCCACGTTTTGCCTTAAGTGACTCATGAATTGCTAGATTCTTAAAAAAAAAAAAAAAAAAAAAATTGTAGAGAGAAGCCAGACAGTCAGAATTCAACTGATTTTGTTTCTAGTAAGATTTTTAAAAAGTCAAGTTTGGTTAATACTTACCTAGGGTACAAAATTTGGGGTGAAAATCAGGTTTACTGCTTGTAGTAGTTTGTCTCCAAATATGGCCACCATCATATCCTTCCCTTCCCGTCTGCACATGGCTCCACACATCCCCCTCTAGAGGTGGGGCCTATTCCTCCACTGCCTTGAATCTGGACCAACCTGTCTGTGACAGATCAATAGGATATGGTGGAAGTGAACCTGTGACAGTTCTGGGGCTAACATTCGAGAAGACAGGTGACTTCCACTTCCTCTCCCCTGAAGCACCAGCTCTTGGGAAGCTTCTAGGGAAACTCAGCTGCCTTCCTGAGGGAAACCTAATATAGAGGGACTTGAAGAGGTGACAGCTTGAGCTGAGCACCCCGCTGAGAGCAAGAGGTGACTTCCCGTCATGGGAGCAAGCCAACTTGGACATCCAGTCCAGTCAATCCTTTAGATAACCACAGCCCCAGCCTTCATCAGACATCTACCCAGGGATATACCACACAAGAACCACCTAGCTGAGCCCTGTCAACCCACAAAACTACAAGAGATTGTGATAAACTGATGTTCAAGTCAGTAGGTTTAGGATGACTTGTTGGAAAGGAATAGATGACCAGAACTATGCTCCTCATGAACCGCAAATATGTGCGACTTGTATGTTGCATGAAGGAGTCAGGACATGAAAATGGAAGTTCTGGGTTGTAACCCAACTTTCTCTAGCATGCTCTGTGACCTTGGGCACAGTGCTCTTTTACTCTGGGGTTCTATTATTTCCCTTGCCCAAGAAGGGATCCAGATCCCTAAGAGTCCTTACATGTCCAACATTCAGAGGTTCTACAGTCTTTCTTGGACAATAGCGGGAATACCTTCACCAACTTTTTGTACAGAGTCCCATCCAAATGTAAAATTAATTTTAGAAGCACAGGCGTTCAAGATTACACGGTCCCACCAGACCATTGTAGAGATGAGGACATTAAATCCCTCTGCAGAGCCCACATCTGGAGTGTTTCTCCATGTTTCTCCAGTATTAAGCTGCTCGGGACCGTGCTATTCCACTGCAGAGCCTCGAGGGTGGAGGACTGAGCCTAATGCAGCTCAAGCTAAGAAATGCTGGTTGAGTGAGGGAAGGCCTGGTATGTTAAAGGAGGCTCTGCTAAGATTCCTTAAGCTTGGGTTTTCCACCCAAACGGAGTGACTAAATGCAATCACTGTGTGATATGAGGACATAGGAGGGACATATGTGTGCCTCTTTCCCAAAGTAAGCACTTTCTGCACTAGCAGGGAACACATAAGCTGGTGAGCACCCTGCTATCTCTATTTAGAAACCATGTTTACTCACCATTTTGAGTTTCTGTTAGACAACTAAGAGATATCTGACCAAATGAGGTCAGAGAGTCGATGTCACCAAGTGTTGACAAGTCCTGCCCCATAGATGTAATAGCAATGATTGGATCACTCCCATCTTTTGAAACAGATGCTCAAATCCATCCACAACATGGACTTGGGCTGCAGACCATTTCCTGTCTACCCCCAGACCGGTGAGCTTTGGCAGCTCAGGGCCCCAGAACGGTTTGCAGAATGAAAAAAGAATTGTAGTTTTGGTCCAAGGCAGAGACCCGTGAAGGTAATATTTGTCTCTAACAGGAATGGAGTAACACCTGTTGGCCTAGCTAGGTATCTTGGTGCAGGACTTCCCTGGTTCAACGTGACTGCATGCTACAAAGCAAGGCCTGGCTCAGAGACGTGATTCCCAAATCGTGAGAGCTTCAGTGTGCTGTTGGACACAGACAGGCTAGAGAGGTTGCTACAGAAAGGGAGAGGAGCATCAGACACATCCCATGGCCTGGTATGCGTGTGTGTTGGAGGGGTAGGTAACAATCAACATCCGGGGCTCTGAAGGACAGCCTAATGGACCAGAAACAGATCCAGCCATTTACACCCTCTCCATCAAATTGTCTTCGTTTCCTTCTCCAAGTTCCATTATTCTTCCAGACTGAAGAAGGAAAAACATTTCTGTCGCCCCACTAGCTCATTTTGTGCACGTAGTAGATTCCAGATAACGTCCGTTCTCTTCCTTCCTTCTTCACCTTTTCTATTGAAATAAGTCTGATTATCTCTGTAGGGTAAAAACTAGCCCCTGCCCTAAGACAAAAATCAGACAGGAGGACAATGTAGGTGATCCTATTTTGGACAGTCATCAGCTTTTTTCTTTTCTTTTTTTCCAAAAGTTTCCCAGAGTGACAGGGTCATTCCCTCTCTTAGCCTGCTGGAGAGGCCAGTGGCCCCCAAGTCAGACATTTCTATTTTCAGCTCCCCAAGTCCAGAGAGCAGTCACCTCCACCTCGCTGAGGGCGGAGCAGCCAACCCGCCAGCAGCTCGGGCCTGCAGCCTCTCTGCATTTCCATTTCCATAAATTTACATCAAATTTGTGCTGAATCATATCCGCCCCCCCACGCAGAAAAAATTGAAATACATTATCAATAAGTACAACAAATTTGAATAATCTGAGAGTGGGGTGACTTCTCCTTTCTTGTATTTAACTCCTTCCACAGATCATGACTTTTCTCCAATTCCCCCACCAACCTGGGGTTGGGGCTGGGTTTGTCCCCCCCAATCTGCCGGTGCCCAAGGATGGAGGCTCTTCTCCTGAGGTCTTTATCTTCTGGCCCCAGGCGCCCCACACCCTGCCTCTCCTGGTCACTTACTCCCTTCCTGGCCATCTTCAACCCACTGCCTTGCTCCTCCCCTCTTCCCCCTGACATCTCGGTCCTCCTAGGAACTCTTGCACCCGCCTCAGGAGCAGCCCGGCAGCCTCGGCTCCTCCCCACCCCTGCCTGCCTCCCGAAACGCCCAAGCCAGTCACACCCAAGCCTGTCACACCCAAGCCCAAGACCCTCGGGATGACAATTGCGAAGCAGGCCATCATCAATCCCAGTTAGTCATTGTGAGCACCTGTGCGGCACTTCCTTCCACCCCCAGCTGCCGGGTTGATTGGCAGCCAGCAGTGCTGGGGGGCACGGGGACACGCTGCTGATTGTTTGCTGCTGGGTGGGGGGCGGGTTTAGCGCCAGCGCCAGGGAGGTCCCGAGGTCTCGACAGCCCAGGGGCTGAGAGACGGAGGTTGCTGGGAATCAGGAACCAGGCCAGAATCCCCCCTCTGCCCCTCTGATATTTGGCTGCTGGCTTGGGTAGGGAAATGATGGATAGGCCCCTCCCAGAGTGTCCCTAGGTGGGGGAAGGGAGGGAGGTTTATCTTTTTCAGAATTGATGCCAGTGGCCTAGGGGACCTCAGGTTCCAGAGCTCTGTAGAGGTCTTGCTGCAGTGCACACCAGGACCTGCAGTCCCTGGTGCTCGAAAATCAAGAGCAAAGAAAGTCGTTTAGCAACCAGTCACAGTGGCTCCTAGCAGGACCTGCCCAAGTGAACACTCTGGACAAAAGCAAGAATTGGGGATCTTGATTCCTACAGAGTTAATTGTGTGCCTGCGTACTTGGCACATGTGGAACCCACTCCCCAACCCAACCCAATGTAAACGGCAATCATGAGTCAATTTCTTCCCAGATTGGGTTTCTTAATAAAGGCAGGAGAAAAGTAACTGGAGAAAGAAGTGACCATGAATTTTGCCTCCAAACTCCAGTTCAGAAAAAAAAAAAAAAAGCGGAGCCAAAATCTCTACTGGAGATTTGCTTAGCTTCCTTTAATGAGAGTACTGACATTTTGTGCTTGGGCAGCCAGAATTTGAACTGAAAATACTGTCTGGAGAAGTTATATCAAAAGCTTCGGGGCTTTCCCCTGTGTCTGGGGCTGTTGGAACACAGCCAGAGTGCTGTTGCAGGTTAATAGAGAACCCGTAACGAGAGGCTGCAATTTCTAACACACTCACATCCTCCTTCCAGCCCAAGCTTCCAGAGATGTTTTGGTTTTCCTCAGTATGCACTGGTTCAATTTCTTAGATTAAGCTATTTTGGAGTTTCCACATTTAAATTCCTCTCAAACTTTGAAAAGTTAGAAGCATCCTTCGGAAGTATCTAAGCACTTTCTTCTAACACTATAGGAGCATATACATAAATCAATAAAACTGGCCTCGGGCTATGAATATATATATATATGGAAAAATTGGGCTCTGAGAGATGCTTTTTCAGAAAGCTAAGGGGAGGTGAAAATAGAGACTGAAGCCAACGTTTTAATACTCTATGCTAGGGTGGCAAATTTAAGACAAGGCATCAGTTTTTAAATTGGCCTCATGAACAAGGGTGTGTATGTGCGTGGGTGTGTGGGTGTGTGTGTGTGTGTGTGAGTGTTGGGGCATTTAACATACCATTTTTATCAGAGGTAAAGATAGTTGGCAAGTGGTTTTATTTTTCCTTTGAAAACGGGTAAACACAATATAATTAGCTTTGTTTTTGTCAGCCTGGGCTACTGCTGCTGAAGTATCTAGAGGCCTTCTGGTATAGGTGCCTAAAAGCTTAAACTGGATTTAATTATTATTATTACTCAATGTCAGGCTACATAAATGAAAAGAGATAAAAAAGAATCGCTTGCAGCTACACTGCCTGGGTCTGTGATTTCATCACATCTCACAAGCTAAGCAGGTTGGAGCTGGCAGTTGAGGCATGAAATCTCCAAGGAAATCCCAGGCAACGAGATGCTGTTTCAACCGAGTGGAAAGTTTCTCCTCATGCAGGGGTAGGGGGTCTACCACTCTGATTTTCCTCTCCAATTTTATTTTCAAATACTTTAATAAGTATCTGGATTATTGTAGGGAAAGAAAGCAAGTCGGGGAGATGGAGTCCCAGAGAGAGTTGCCTTGAAGGTACATGGTCTCTAACACGAAGTCTCTGGTTCCCAAGGGCTTATTATTGATCATCTGTCCCTTTGCTTGAAAGACCAGTGATGGCTGCAAGCAGCAGCAGTACTGAATGGCTCCTTTGAAGGTTTCCAGAAACGGCTTTCCCACCAGAAGACCAGGCAAGGAGGCAGAAGGCAGATGCAGCAGGTTCTTCCCATTCTGCCTACAGTCTGTTTCATTGATGGGTCAGAATGAAACCAGAGGGTTCGCCAGAGGGCGACGCATTGGCAGACAGTATCTAGCTTTTTAGGCAGAAGACTGACTGCTAGGAACCTTAATGTTTAGAAACCTTAGACATTCCACCCAGGGACAACCTTCTTTAACTTCGTGGATCAAAAGGCGGTCAAGTTAGGTAACCCCTAATGGGCAGAAGACCAGAAGATTAGCTGCATTCTAGCCCCTTCTTTTCTTGCTCTCTTGAGCATGAATTCGCAAACCTTCCAATGCAGGGACCATGGGCTGTGATGTTTTTGACCTTCCTCAGGATGATTATAGTATTTGTATACAGCAGGCACAAAATCAATGTGCTAACAGACTGGTTCTTTCTCCTAGCCCCTGGCAGTCCAGAGTCTGTTGGAGAAGCTTCTTTGGGGGAGGAGCCAAGAGGTTATGATGCAAGGCACAGTTGCTGCTTTAAAGGTTGCTACAGAGAGCACAGACCATCCAGATACTTTGCAGATAGTAGTGTCAGTTATTTGACACCATCTATGTCAGTTAGCTGTTGACACACAGAATCCACCCCAAACCTCAGGAGTTTAAGGAAATAATTATTTAGTACATGGTGTGGGTTAGCAAATTGGGCAAGACTCCCCTGGGTGGTCCTTTTGCTGGTCTCACTTGGGTTCACCCATGCACCTGTGCTCAGCTGGGGGTCAGTGCCCCGCCCTCCATGTATCTCCTGGCGGGTTGGCTATTGGTTGGAAGTCCTGTCATTCATGTAGCTATTGGGGCATGTTTCCATGATTCTGATCACAGGTTCCCAAGAGCAGTAAGTAAAAATAAGCCCTGCACCACAAGTACCTTACAAATCTTCTTTTGTAGCACATTTGTAAATATTGCTTTGGCCAACGCTGGTCACGTGACTGAGTCCAGAATCAAAGTTAAAGACAACGGCAGGGACAAGGCAGGGGAATTATTGCTGCCACTTTGCAAATACCCTATCATGCCAACAAAACAAGGACAAGAATAGAGTTCTGTATTTTCATCTCCCAGTTCTGGTACTTTATTTTCAGGTTTCCAAGATGAAGGGGCCAAAAGTCCTTACTTGAGCCTCTTCTTCTCCACTTTCAGGCCTTTGTTTTCTCATCTAATAAATGGGGATAACGTCCATCTCACAAGGTTGATACAGGATCAACAGCAGATTAAAAAATTATAAGTAAATATTGGTTGTGATGCTTTCCCAGCCCACCTGCTCACCTACACTGACAGGGAATGTGGAAAGCTGCCTGTTGGTGGTGACCCATGAGGGGGTCTGGTGGCACCTACATAGGGCTGGGATTAACATCCACCCATTGTGAGGTTTACCCTTTCCTCTGTAAGTCTTTCCATCTCTTCTCTTAGGAGAAAAATCTCAGTTTGATACTAGTGCTTTTAACACCTCTCTTGACTCAGGCCAAGAACCGCACTCAAAACTTTTGACCCTATTTAGAACTTAATGTATTATTTTCAACTTTTACATTTGCTTCCTATTGATGACAGCTGATAGGGTTTTTTGTTTGTTTTGTTGTTTTGTTTTGTTTTTAAAGACGCTATCAGCAGAACTGACATGTATGTAGCTCAGTGGTGAAGCACTTGCCTAGCTTGGGGGAGGTTTTGGTTTCCCAAAAAAAAAAAAAAAAAAAAAAAAAGCAAATGTTAGTAGCTCTAAAACAGTGTTAATATATGATGTCACGTGGTTCATTCATTCATGCGTTCAACAGACATTTGCAGAGCACCTACTGTGTGCCAGGATTGCTCCAAACCTTCACGGGAAAGCCCGGGCCTGGTGGAGCTTACATTCTAGCGGTGCAGTCGTGACGATGGTCAGGCATGGCCGGATTTGGGGACTGGCTTCTTAGGGGGGACACTGACCGTCGTCCGAGGCCCCTCCGGGCGCGGAGGCCGGTGTCCGGGGCGGGCGCAGCCAGCTCCCTTCCCCGCGCGCACGGGCGCGGGGCGCGGGGCGCGGGCCGGGGTCTGGCTGCGGCGGCGGCCGGGCGGGCGCGGCTCCTCCTCCCCTTCCTCCCGCGGAGGCTGACGTGGAGTCAACAGCGCGGGCGGCCGCAGGAGGCGGCGGCGCGGCGGCTCGGAGGCGCCGGGCCCTTTCGGGGCCGCGCGGGGCCCGGGCGGCGGCGGCGGCGCGGCGGGAGGAGGAGGAGGAGGAGGAGGAGGAGGAGGAAGGCGTCCATGAAGCCGGCCCGCGCATGGAGGAGGCCATGAGCAGCGACCGCACCGAAAGCGACTGGCAGGGGCTGGTGAGCGAGGTGAGGCCGCGGCGCCGGCCGGGCGGGGAGGGCCGGCCCGATCAGCCACCAGCCCAGGCCCGCGCCCCGGCGAGGCCGAGCGGGGCCGGGACGCGCGGGGCGGGCGCACTCGATGGCCGCGGCGCGCGGTCCCGCGCGACCTGTCAGGTGCGCAGTTCCTCAGTACTTTCGGGTCTAGGCGGACGCCACTGCTTTCCGCGCCATCTGGTGCCAGCCTTTGGAGAGGGGCCTTCCCCTTCCCGGGCAGGGTTTGGCTGTGGATTGGAGAGAGCAGCCCTGAGATCCGGGAGAAGGAGCCAAGCCCCACCTGCCTGCCTGGTCATCACGGTTTTGGAGGCAAGCGATTGGACGTTTGGTGCTGGAGCGCAAGGGTGGAGCCAGGGGGGGATCTGGGCCCTGGGGTAACACCTGGGCCAGGTGGGATTGCTTGCAGCCTTGGTTAGGGTAGGGGAGTTCCGGGTCCTCGCTGCTGCTCATCCATCGTGTATTCGATTCAACCAACACGTGCTTCTGTGGCCTACTATGTGCAAGGTGGTGGGGCCATTTATCAAAGGAGCGAGACCAGTGCAGAGGCGATTAGTTTGTGCAAACAGAACATCAGGCCTCCTAAACGATTTTGTCATACACATCCCTCTGAGACCTGCTTTCAGAGTCATGCTGTTTCCTCTTCAGTCTTCCCTGAGAATTTATTGGCTTGGGAGAGGTTGCAGGTTTCTTTAGGTAAGAGGGATGCTGATGTCTCCCTCTTTTGGGTGAGCTGCCATGGGTTACCTAGCCACCTGATGTCCAGCGTGTGCAGAGCAATGCATTTCTGAAGAGGAAGGAGATATTATAACTTCTGCCCTGGTTTAGTTTGTTTAGTATCAGTCTAAAAGCTCTCCATACCCCCTGGTATTCTGTGGCATGGTGTTGTAACCCATCTCTAGCTCCTTCAACTGTCAAGGGACAGATCCTCTGGGGAACTTTCTCTGGGCCCATCAGGAATCACACTTACTGGTTAAGGAGTCCATAGAAGTGCAGTGGTTAGGTACCCATATGCAGCAGGATATTCCCTGCTCTAACAAATGCCTATCAAATAATGTGTATTAGATACACATTATACATTATAAGATGCTTAGAAATCAGTGGTCAACAAGACAGATAATCCCCCTGCCCTTGAAGAACTCCTGAGGCTCAGTGGTATAGTCTGGGAGGAAGGTCATACCACAAACAACAAGAGCATACTAAAGCATGGGATGCAGTCAAATGCTAAATTGCATGAGATGTCCCGCGAGTGTGCCTCTCAGTGACGAGCTTACTACCACCTTGCACTCACCGTATTGTCCTGTGAATGTGGTCTCCTCACTGGGCCCTGTGATTTATTTGGCTCTTTATTCCCAGTGCCTACACACCCAACTCCATACACAGCAGGTGATCAATAAATGCTGTTGAACAAGTCAGTGGATCCCAAAATGGGTCTTTCGGGAGTTGTCTTGCCCATCCCAGGTGAGTGTCTCTAGAGGAATGCCACCTTGCCTTCCACAGACAGTCATTAAAGATCTCACACGTGGTGAGCACACAGCCAGGTGACAGGGAGATGTGAAAGTGAATCCAACCTGCTTCTCGCCTTAGTCATAGCTGATGGCTATTTCTCGAAGGCGTCCTTCATGTGAAGCACTGTACAGGAAGGAACTAAGCATTTCCCTAGTGGTCTGAGCTTCAGTCTCACAAAGAGACAGGCACAGATGATCTCTTACGCATGTAAGAGAATGATGGTCAGGCAGGTTGGGACTTGCTCAGAGTCTGACAGCTGGTGAATGGAGGAGGCAGGATTGGAACCCTGGTCTGTTTGGCTCCAGAGCCTACTTGGGATCACTACACCCTGCTTTGTATTTTAGTCATTGGTACATCTGTCTACATCTTCCTTTAGATGACAGGTTCCCTTAGGTAGGCGACCATGTCTTATTCATCTTTGAATCCTCAGCATCCAGATTGGTTTTCCTAGAATACTGCCTACTGATCATCCACATCAGAGTCATTTTTGGTGCCTGGGGAAAAAAATGCAAGTTTCAGGTTTCTCTTCAAATCAACTGTGGTAGATTGAATTGTGTCTCAAATTCCCCGCAGAAATGTCCAAGTCCTAACTCCTACTATCTGTGCGGGTGACTTTATTTGGAAACAGGGTCTTTGTAGATATAATCATGTTAAGAATCTTACAATGAGATCATCCTGGATTTAGGGTGGACCTTAAATCTGATGGGCTGGTGTCTTTGTAAGAGTAAAGAGGAGGTTTCAGACACTGAGCCACAGGAAAGAGAGGCTCAGAGGAGGCCCTGTGAAGGCCAAGACAGACTGGAAAGAAGCATCGACAGGCCAAGGAATCCACACTGCATCCACCAGAGGCTGGAAGAGGCACGAGCAGACTCCCCGGGAGCCTCCTGAGAAACCAGCCCTGCTGACACTGATTTTGGACTTCTGGCTTCCAGAACTATGGGAGAATAAACTTGTGTTGTTTTAAGCCCCCGATCTGCAGTGATTTTTGACAGCAGTCACAGGAAATGAAGTCGTACTGTTAGAAAGTGCCTGAGGGTTGCTCTAGGCTGCTTTCCCACAAGCTCAGCTCCTCAAGGGAACCCCTGTGCATCATCGGGGCCTGGTCTGTGGGTGTGGACTGGGCCTGGTACCCAAGCAAGTCTGAGTCAAGGAAGAGGGTGGCCAGTGGCTGGTGGTGTTACAAAGTGATCTGGGAACCCAGAGGAAGACTTGGAGACGATATCACGGCACGTATGACCTGAGCCGAGTGGAGCTTTTGGCCCGTTCAGATCTATTTATGCAGCAGTCCCGGTTTCTGCCGCCCACCTGGGTCCTCACTCCCATCGCCCTCCTGCCCTGCCCTCTCTTTCAATCAGTGTTCTTCCTCGGCTTGCCTCTAGGAAGCAGTTTTCATTTAAAACGATCCTACGGAGATGAGTTTTATTTTCATATTTTTCGTATAACAAGCTGAAATTACAGCCTTCTCTCAGGCCCTGAGGTGAACTCGCCGTGCATGTGGACAGGTCATGGCTGGGGTCCTCGTCGGGAAATGAAATGTCTGGGGGGCCACATGCTCTTCTCATCACCTGAGGTGAGCTTTCCAAACTGGAGAAATCTCAAACACAGCCATGCAGGCAATCAATAACTTCATATTTCCAAGATAAGAATCCTAGTCATCCGTCAGCCTCCCCCACCGTGATGGACGATGCCTAAATTCATTTCACTCTTTGAATTTTGGTTAGTTAATTAGAGAGCAATCGATCTCCTTTTCCTGAGCATGTCATGTACAGCAGACACGAGGTGTATGTAAGACAGCGAACCCTGGGCTTCAGCCCCAAGTAAAGCCCCTGCCTTTGGCAGAAATGGATGGAGCAGGGGTAGAGCTCAGTACAGTCACCAATTAAGAATAAGACCCAAGCCAGGTGCAGTGGCACATGTCTGTAATCTCAGCAACTTGGGAGGCTGAGGGATACTCCCAAGGTGTATCGACAGTTCAAAGCCAGCCTTAGTCACGTAGTGAAGCCCTAAGCAAATCATTGGCTTAGACTCTGAAGATGTTAAGAGATCTGGTGATTCTGCCTCTTCCCTGGTGCAAATGATCAAAATCTAAGCCAAAGTGGCTAAGCTCAGAGAGAATTTATTGGCTGATGCTGTGGATTGAATTTGGCCCCCTCCTCCAACTAAGTTTAAGTCCTGCCCCCTCTACTCCTGTGAAGGTGATCTGTTTTGGAAGTAGAGTCTTTGCAGATATAATAGAGTTAGGATGAGGTCCTACTGGGTGAGCTATAATGCAGTGACCAGCGTCCTTATAAGAAGAGGGGAATTTGGACATAGAGATGCAGAGGGAAGACAATGAGAAGGAGGGAGGGTGGCCGTGTGATGACAGAGGCAGAGGCGGGAGTTACCAGTTGCCAGTCAAGGAAAGCCAAAGATTGCCAGCAACCACCAGAAGCCAGAAAGAGGCCAGGATAGATCCCCACCTAGAGCGCCATCAGGGAATGTGACTCTGCTGACATGCTGATGTAGGACTATGAGAGAAATAATTTATATTGTTTTAAGTCATCCAGTTCGTGGTAGTTTGTTACGGCAGCCCTGAGAAACTAATAGAGCTGAAGTGACTAACACATAACTCCATGATGGAGCTCCCCTTAGGCATGGCTGCATCCAGCATTCCAATGGATGGTTTCCCCCATTTTTGTGTCTGCTTGCTTCCTGGCTTTAGTCTTAGCCTCCCATCATCTCAAGTTCAAGTCCAGAGGAGAAGATGAGACCCTGTCTAGCAGATCCCATAAAACTCCAGGATACTCCTTTCAAACCCCTTGGATCATGGGCCTGTCTTGCAAGAGATTGCTCAGGAGTGTGCTGATCTGATCATCTTCAACCTGGAGACGTACCCAGTCTGCCGGGCTCTGGGGACCGACAGTGGGGGTGGGGTAGACGCCCAAATAAAACCCAGGGGCTATTCCAGAAGAAGGGGATGTTGGGGAAGGTCGCTGCCCATGCCACTTCTCTGAGCCTGGTTTTCGTCATCGTTAGGTGGGATAATGGAAGGACCTAGCTCGTAGGCGCGAGGACTGTGAGAAGCCATGCTTGTCCACGCTTAGCGGCGCCTGGCAGGTGAGCATCCGTCCTGTGAGCTGAGCCCGTGACCCGCACACTGGGGAACACAGAAGGGAGCCCTCCTCATTTCATATAAACCCTTCATCTTGATTGCAGGGTCTCACGGTAGGAGTGGTGGGACGTGCCCTGGACCGGGCCCACACCTCCACCTTCCCTTGAACTGGAATCTCAGCGCCAGGGCAGGTCTGTGCTAAGTCAGGAGCCGGACGTGGCTGGGGACGCGCCGAGTCCTGGCCGTTTTCATTCAGCCTCGTTTTCCGGGCTTTGCTCCAGTATCCGGTCTTGGTCACTCGAGGTCACCATTGCGCGCTCCTTCATCCCCGCTCTGGCCCTTTGGCCGTCTATCCCAAGTCCGTGCCACGTTGGGTGAGTGAAGAGCAGATGGGTGTGTGGCCCGTCATGGCGCTGTTTCCGCTGTGTTCCGCTGCCCTTGTCCTCCGGGGCTGAGATTCTGCTGTCCTGGATTGTGCCAGGGCTGGGGGAAACTGGGAGACCCTCATGCAGTTGTCTGCAGAGGTGCGTCACCTACCAGGCTGGGTCAGGAGCGGGCACTGGCTGCGTCAGAGCCAAGTCTGAGATGCCTGCCCCCCAGGCCTGGTGGCTTCAGTATGATAGGTACTGCTGTCCCTTCCACGTGGTAGCCTGGCGGTCAGGCAGGGAGGCCAGCCCTGTTCTGTGTATCATTTCAGAGCTCTGGTGTCTTTCATGTCATTGCCCCTTCATGCCTCAGGGTGTGGCCCTCATCTGAGTGACTGAACTTGGGTGCCTGCCCCCTTGGGGTCCCAGCACAGTGGCCTGTGCACTGGGAAGGTGGCCAGGGGAGTCCAAGGCAAGGGCTTTTCTTTAAATAGGGACGGCTGGAGAGCTGTCCATTTCACTTCTGCTCACAGCCCATTGGTCTGAGCACAGTCACATGACCAGCTGCAGGGGAGGGGTGAGAAAATGTAACCTTTAGCTGGACTGCCCAGCTTATATTTGGGAGAACTCAGCTAAAAAGTGAGAAGGGCATAGGGGACACAGAAAACGATTCCTCAAGAAAGAAAAGCTGAAATCGGACTTTATTGAAATTAAAAGTTACTTGTTTTTGAAAGTTTCTGTTAAAAAAAGACAAGTCACATATTGGGAGAAAGTATCTAGAATATATAAAGAACCCTCACAATTCAATAATAAGCAGATGGACAATCTAATTTTTAAAATGGGCAAAAGATAAGTGGACACTGCACTGAAGAAGAGGTAGTGATGATCAAAAGCCCAGGAGCAGATGCTGGACTTCCTCCGCCATCAGTGAGGTGTAAATTGAAACCACAGTGAGACACCAGAACACACCTGTTAGATGGAAAACCAGCAACAAGCTGATAAAGAAGGGCTGATAGGGAGACACAGCAACCTGGAGTCTCATACACTGCTGGGGGAACAGAAGACAGTAGGGCAGTAGGATTGAATCCAGGGGAGCTTAGCCACTGAGTCACATCCCCAGCCTTTTGTTATATTTTATTTGAGACATGGTCTTGCTAAGTTGCTTAGGGCCTCAGTTGCTGAGGCTGGCTTTGAACTGGCAATCCTCCGGCCTCAGCCTCCTGAGCTGCTGGATTGTAGGTGCGTGCCACCATGCCCAGTTCAGTTCTACAGTTTCTTGTAAAGTCAGACATACACTTAACAAAACAACCCAGTCATCCTACTCCTAGGCAGGATTGGAGAGGAATGAAGACACATGTCCACACGAAAACCCGTGTGATATTGGATTCATGATCCCTAAAGACTGGAAACAGCCCCACCGGCTCAGTGTGTGGATAAACTGGTCATGGGCGTGAAGCGCTCTGCCCCCCGTGTTCAGGTGGAGTAGCCCGCAGGGCCTTGCAAGGAAGGCTGAACTTGAAGAATCCGGTGGGCCGAGGAAGCAGAGTCAGCGTGCCTCCTGCGTGATTCCATTTGCAAGAAGTGTTTTCTCAGCCACAGGAGGTCCTTCCAACAACATGCAACCCGAGGACTTCATTTTGAGGGATGCAAGGTAGAGGATTCATGGTACGACTGATTGTTTTAATATTTGTGATGAGTGGCTGTTTTGTATTGATTGGTGTCTGTCATACTTCTCTTTAAAAACACTGTTACTAAGGTATAATTGATATAAGAACTTCACATATTCAACAGGTGATTTCATGACTTGAACACGTGCATCCACCCGTGAAACGCTCACTGCCATCGAGCTACGCAGGCATTCTTGAGCAGTCGCAATGCAAAGGGCAGGAAGCAGGGCCTCGGGGGGCGGGAGGGACTGGCTGCAGATGGGCGCAAGCGAGCCTTCCACAGCGACGCGTGCCAAGTCTTGATTTTGGTGACTGTTACATGACGTTCATTAAAAGTCAAAGAACAACAGCAACACCGCCAAAAACTGTACACCTAAAAGACTGAATTTTTCTCTATGTTAATTGTACCTCAGTGAGCCTGATTTATTTTTCCTTTGGTACTGGGAATTGAACCCAGGGTGCGTTACACTCAGATTCCCACAGACTCATCCCTAGTCCTTTTTACTTTTTATTTTGAGACAGGTTCTTGCTAAGCTGCTGAGGGTGTCCCTGAATTGCTGAGGCTGGCCTTGAACTTGGGATCCTCCTGCCTCAACCTCCCAAGTTGCTGGGGTTACAGGCATGTGCCCCTGCACTTGGCAATAAGCCTAATTTTTTTGGACAGAGGGAAGATGTCTATCCAAGACAATAAGCCAGTACCACAGAGAACTGGACCCCCTCCCTCCCAATTCCCCAGCTCAACAGCTTCCCATGAGAACTACCAGTGCCCCCCAGTCCTTACCTCTCCCACCCCAGACCAATGGGGCCAAGCTTGGCATTCCTTCTTAGAGACTAGTAACTAAGTCCTCTTTGCACTTGATTCTTCCTCTTCCTGAACTTGGGATATCTTTCCCAATCTTTTTGAGGGTCAGGGATGGAGGGGACCACAGAGGAGTCTCTTCTATGCCCTGACACCTTAAAGTCTTTCAAAACTAAAGTGGGCATCTCTCTGTTAGCTGTGCTTGGCAGGACTGCCCCTTCTGTGGGGCAGGAAGGCATAGGTCCGGCTCCTGAAAAAGGGCAAGGCATATACAGGGAGAAATAGGGGTGAGGTGAGAAGAGAGGCTGCCAGTCGTCCAGAATATTCATTTCCATTAGCTGGTATTACTATTGAATGAAAATACACTCTACAACAGTAACACAGATCTTAGGGGTGTGTGTGTGTGTGTGTGTGTGTGTGTGTGTGTGTGTGTATGCATTTGGTGACTAAGCAGTGTAGACAACTTAGAAGAAGTAGATCTTTAAATGGGTCTCTTTGCTTTGACTAAAGAGGGCAAAGCAGATCCTGACTGGAAATGGGCATGAATGAGCCCTGAGCTTGTGGTTGGCCTTCCCTGAAACATTCCCGACAAGGGCAGAAACTACTGGGCTGATGTAGCAGGAATCGAGGTGGGATAGTCAGGGCGGACCAGGGGTGAGTGACTCCGAAGCCAGGCAGCAGGTGTGCCCTGTGGCAGCTGGTGGCAGAGAGGACTCGAATGCTGCTTCAGTTAGAGGCACGCCGATGAAGGTCCCTGGGAGAGATCTGTGTCTGCTGGACTCACGGTCATGGAGCTTCTGGTGTCCACGGAACACTGAGCCAGGCAGTGGGGCTATAAGAACAAATTTGGTAACTGCCGAGAATTAGGGAAAGACTGGTTCGGATGAGCTGCTGGGTCCTGGTGCTTTGCTGCCACCATTAAAATTCCCGATTGCTCTCATGGCGCCCCAGTCCTGGCATGTAGGCTATAGTGTGTACCATGCCCTTGACTCCTCTGTGTCCACGCTGGGCTCGAAAGATCGGGAACTCCTTGCGAGTAGGGACCATATGCAATTAATTGTAACCTTAGCACTACCTTGTGTGTTGTAGGTACTCAATAAATGCAGACCATATGAGTTCTTGGGAATCTGAGGGAAGGGATATGGGGCTTCTGTATTAGTGGGCATGGAGAAAAGGAGGAGGCTGGGGGAATCATCTTGGAGGAAGACCCCTTCAGGCCTGGGAGGATGGAGCAGGGTAAGTCCAAGATGGCCCTTTGTTGGGAGAAATCCTAGTTCTTGGCTCGCAGCAGTGAATGTCTCAAGTGTGTAAAGGAAAACCTTCACACATTCACGCCTGTCAGGAAAACCTGCAGAGAGGAGCATTCTGCTCTGGCCACCTAGGAAAGTAAATGACTGCCCCAAATTGACCTAGTGTTACCAAGGGAACCTGTGTAGGAGCCTGGTGGTCTGAACCCCCATGGCACATTGTGATTTATAGGCAAGAAACCTATAAAATGTATACCTGTTCCTGCAGTAAACGAGTTTGCAGGCTGCTCGCCACAAGCCTGCTTCCACCCAACTCCCGGAGTCTTGACTCTGCGGCCCTTACCTGTGCCTGAGCTAGCCTGGCAGCCCTACAGCCCTTGATGGGTGGCCGGAGAGTGGCGGTCCTGGACATGGTAGGAGTGTCAGAGCCTGAGGCCAGGGCTCGTGCTGTTTAGAGCTGTGCCTTGTTCGGAGTTTTCTGGGATTACTTGAACTCTGGCGAGGCGAGCGTAGTGCTCACTGGGAACGTCTTGAAGAGCAGCTATCTTCATAGTGGCAGGCTAATTTCAGAGTAAGTTTATTAAAATGAACATGCGGGGGCAAGTGAGCACACTGCTATTTTTAACTAATGGGATTCATGTTCTCTCCTGTGCAGGGAAATTCGCATATGTGCTTCTAAATTTGACAATTTCTACTCTTCTTATGTGAAAAAAAAATTAATTTAGGGGGTTTCACATTGAATAAAATGCATTGGCTGAAGCTGAGTAGAGGACTTTGGTTTGTCTCTGAATGAAAATGACCAGAGTGAATGACATTTTTGACTCAGTGTCTGGTTTTCCACCAATAAAACCACACCGGGGCTCTGGGCGCTTCGTGGCAGAGAGTTTGCTTCGTCGAGAGTATGTGCTTCCCCACGGAACCTACAGCTAGGTGGCACCAGGAGAAGGGGTTCCTGGTTCCTGTGGAACCAAACCCTCAGTCGATGTTTATTTTGAGGTCATTCTATTTTCATCTACTCTATTTCCATTATCTTCAGCTGTTTTATTGCAACAAATGTCCTAATTGTGCCCAGGGCATGAGATCTTCTGTAAGCCAGTCTGTGCTCTGTACAACTTGTCAAGAAAGTCACCTTGGAAACACAAAACCAAGACATTTTCCCCAAGGGTCTCTGACTCAGAGACCTTCCGTGGATCCCAGGCTAGCCGGGCTCTGTACCCTCTACACTGGCTGCTTCAGCCATGCGGGTCCTTCATGTGTTCTGGCTTCCGTCTTCTTCTCACACGCCAATCCCTTCCCCTGAGGCAAATCTTCCCCTTCTTCCCTGACCACAGCCTTTTCCAGTCGGTGGAAGTGCACATCCTTCCTGCCGTCCATCCACGCCCGCGGAGCTTGCAGCAAGCTCTGCACCCTGTTGCCACACGTCGCTTTCCTTAAAGCCCCACCTGGTCAGCACTCACCTGCTGCCTGAGGAAGGAGGGAGCCCTCTCTGCGTGTGGACATTACCTCCTACACAAGTTAGCTCCTAGGGGAAGGGCCTGGCCCTGTGGTGGAGGGGCCGGAGGCGGGATTTCTGGACTGATGGAGCGTCATGCTGTGGCTCAGGAAGAGCAGGACCTGAGGCCGGGCACGGACAGGGCATCCCACAGCCAACCTGTTCTGGCCCGTTTGCAGTGCTGACCTCGATTTCACATCCTCATTTGTGGGAAGTGACTTGTGGACATGCCTGTCACCTGTAGCTTGATTCGGTCCAAAGGTAGGGGTCAGTGAGGTCAGGATGGGTCCACCATGCCGATCCAGGTTGACTGGTTGTTGTGGAGGAGGAGTGAAGGGCGACCTAGGTAAGATTGTGGGGGCAGGGTGGGTCTCAGGGGACAAGGTCAGCCTCCAGTGGACCAGACACATACTGAGCACCCTGGGTGTGGAGACTTCTGCAGCACCAGAGGAGTCTGCAGGCAGGGGTGGTGGAGAACAGGGATCAGACCCAACACTAGGACATGTACTCTAACAAGGTCTCTGCAGGGTGAGGGAGGTTGACTTACACCGGGGGCCTGAGGAAGGTTCTCAATGGATGTGGCACTGGGTCCTGGAAGTTTGGTCAGGATCAGCAAGTGGAGATATAAAGAAAGAATGGAGCTAGCCAGGGGGCAAAAGACAGGACTTACTGGGGACTCTCAGATCATCTGTCCTCCCGTGGGGACACACAGTGGAGTGTCAGTGTGGTTTTTTGGGCAGACTGTGAATGTCCTGTGAGCTGTAGAGAAGGATCTGGCGTCCTGAGTGTGGCCTTCATTCTGGAGGAGGCTGATGGTGTGACTGTACCCTCTTAGCGTGAGCAGTGGCCTGAGTGCTCTGGAAAGGGAACTGCTCTTCTAGGGGTGGACATGAGGGGCTGGGTGGGGACAGGGTTGGGGAGAGCACAGGACCCATCTGCACCTGCACCTCTGCCCCTTGCTCTTATCCACTCTCAACCCACTTGAGTTTGTTGTCCATACCTTCTTTGTCCAAGTGGCCCTGGAGCATGCCCCCTGCCCCCGCAGCTTCCTGGTCCAGCTGCCATGAGCTACCCAAGTCCTCACACTCCCCTGCTAGGAGCTCCCTGGTCTTGGGCAGAGCTCCTGACCTTGAAGACTCATCTCCTCTGGACCTTGTACAACGGGGATAACACTACCTGCCTGTGTCCTGCCTTGTGTCTCTCAGTTAAGGGAACAATAAAGTGAGGTGGAGCTGTCAGGCGCATTTTAAAGCTCCATCCCCCTGTGGGGCTCCTATCTTTGTCTGCCTTCAGGAAAACCCTTCCCCAGGGCTCCGGAGATGCTTCTCCATAGGGAGGGGATGTGTCAGCTGCCGGCTGTCAACCTGATGCCATTGAAAATTCATATTGATGAGGCACAGATTGATGGCCTGTTTGCTCTGCCATCTGCAGACCCACCACCAAGGCAGGATTGGAGGTGGCAGGGGTGGGACTCCCTCTCCTCGCCAATTCTAATTTGCTTTTTAATGGGCTTCGGGATGGTGAGTGCTGCTGGGGTCAACCTGTAACCTCTTGCTTCCCAGCAGCCTCCAGCTTTTCCAGACTTTCGAGTGTGCTTACCGCCTGTTCCATCAATCCTGGGCAACTTCCTCTTCCCCAGCATCTCAGAGAACCTCTTGTTTACCTTTCAAGTTGGTACCCCACCTATTGTCCACAGTGTTCTGCCCCTTCCATTTGTACCCCTTTCTGGTCTTCAGAGCATCCCTGACTGCTTAGCTTTCTTTGTTTTGAATCAGCCCCTTAGTAAGCTGATTTCAGTGTTTAGGGAAGATAGCACTTGCTCATAAAGAACGAGGGGTCCCTCCCTCTGGCTAGGCATCTCCTCAGCCCTCCAGCTTCCCACATCCCTTTCCACCTTTCCATCCCATCCAAGCTTCTGGAAGCAAAACTCTGACTGTGACTGTTCACTGGAAGACGCTCCCCTTGGCCCTCACTCTGCTGGCATAGAAGGAGTTTCTTACTTTCATTCAAACCAACCTTTGCAGGCTTTGCATTTCCCCTACAAAATGGCAGCACTTCCTGTTCTGAGTCTGGAGCCTGGGTTTCCCCATTCCAAGCCTATCCTCAGGTCAGGCCCCTGCCTGGAACTCTGGTTCTCTTGCTTTTCCTCACTGCTCTTTCAAGGCTCAGCCACGACTGCCTTGCCCATCCAGGAGCCCTCTTCCCCTCCTGCCATTCCCCAGGCAGCCGTCTAGCTCTGCTCCCTGACCACGGATCTGGGGCCACTGTGTTGGGGTTGCCATGTTCCTGCCTCACCCCCAGCTGGCCGCTGCTTCAGAGCAGGAGTTCCCCCTGTGCCCAGCACGATGTCCTGGGTGGAGTGAAAAATCTAGAAGAAACCACAAACCCAAAGGACCCTCAGTTGAACACTTCAACTGAAAAACTACGTGATTAAAACAAGAACATCCCATCATTTTCTTTTCTCCAACCACATTCTCATCTCTTTCTTTCCCCAAAGTCCCCTCAGCTCCATTTTTATCCCACAGAGCTTCTGCCTTCCAAAATAATAGGTTGTGATCTTTTAAAGGTAGTAAGTCACATCACCTTTTAATAAGCTCGGCGGGGTTTATGAGCTTGCCATGACACAAGTCCTTCCTCCCTGTCTTCTTTTCCTTCCTTCCTTCCAACTGGACTCTCACTGTGTCAGATAGACTGCTTGAAAAAAAGCCAGAGGCTGCGGGTGGGAAGTGACTTGGTTATGAAGAGCTCCTTTCTATAGGCATCTCACCTGTACTGTCAGGTGGCTGAGCGAGTGCAATGCTTCCTCTCTGCTCCTGACCAGCGGCTAAGCTTGCTCCAAAGCTCATCTGCCACCCATGGTTGTCTCTTATGCAAAGAAGTCATGTGATTTCTTTCATTTCTATGGTCACCTGCTCATCATGAGAAATAACAATAAAAATAATTCCTTACATTTGTCTTTCCTCAACTGATATTCAAGAGGATTTGCTATGTCCCTGGTGCTCTGCCAAAAATTGGGGGGCAGTATCCATTGTCACCTCCCTCTGTGTTCCCTTCATACCATCTTGATGGTTGCACTGAGCAGGTGGTAGTGTCTTCATTTTATAGATAAAGAAAAGGGAATTCAGAGTATTTTCAGAATGATCAGAAATTTAGAGCCTTGTTTATGGTCACAGCAAGAATTGAAGGCGGAGAGCTAGGTTTTAACTTCTAGTCCATTCTGGGAGTTTGGGCTGGGCCCTCTGCATACCACTTTCATCAAGAGGTGACAGCCCTTTCCTGCTGAAAGACACCTATCCTCATGTCTGCTTCCAGCTGACTCAGATCCAAATCCAAGAATCTAAGCTAAAAAGGGAGACTTTGGCCTGACTTCCTTAACAAGACTCCTAAAGCACAAGAAGTAAAATCAAGAATCAATAAGTGGGATGATTCAAACTAAAAAGCTTCCTCTCATCAAAGGAAACAATCAATAATGTGAAGACAGAACCTACAGAGTGGGAGAAAATTATTACCACATGCACCTCAGGTAGAACACTAATCTCCAGGATATATAAAGAACTCAAAAAACTTACCACCAAAAAAAAAAAAAAAAATACCTAATCAATAAAAGGTCTAAGGAACTAAACAGACACTTCACAAAAGAAGAAATACACTTCATCAACAATGAAAAAAATGTTTGTCATCTCTAACAATTAGAGAAATGCAAATCAAAACTACACAGAGATACCATCTCACTCCAGTCAGAATGACAATTATCAAGAACACAAGCAACAGTCAGTGTTGTCAAGGATGTGGGGGAAAAGGTCACTCACACTTCACTGGTGGAACTGCAGATTGGTGCAACCACTATGAAAAGCAGTATGGAGATTCCTCAGAAAACTTGGAATGGAACCACCATCTGACCCAGGTATCCCACTCCTCAGTTTATACCCAAAGGACTTAAAATTAGCATACTGCGGTGACGCAGTCACATCCATGTTTATAGCAGCTCAATTCACCATAGCTAAACTATGGAACCAACCTAGGTGCCCTTCAACAGATGAATGAATTAAGAAAAGATGATATAGATACACAATGGAATATTACTTAAAGAAGAATGAAATGATGGCATTTGCAGGTAAATGAATGGAGCTGGAGAATATAGGCTGAGCAAAATAAGCCAAACCCAAAAAACCAAAGGCTGAATGTTTTCCCTGAAAAGTGGATGCCGATCCATAATGGGCAGGGGGTGGGGCTGTAGGGAAGAATGAAGGAACTTTGGGTTGGGCAGAGGGCAGTGTGTGGAGGGGTGGGGCAGTGGGGAAGGGAAGGACAGTGGAATGAGACAGATATTATTACCCTGTATACGTGTATGATTACACTGCTGGTGTGACTGCACCATGTACAGCCAGAGGATTGAGAAGTTGTGCTCCATTTGTGCACAGTGTGTCAAAATGCATTCTACTGTCATCTATAACCAATTAGAACAAATTTTTTTTAAAAAGGGGAGTCTTTGGGGTCTGGTTCTAGATTCCTGCCCAGACTTCAGAAAAGGCTGGGAGCTGAGCCACAGTGGGGTTGGGAACCCTTCAGATATGACCTTATCCCAAAGGGACGGTCAAAGCACTCTCTGTGCTGTGCTCAGCTGAGGCAGGTGCACCAGGAGGCCGGCTCTGACCAGCAGTGCCAGGACAGAGAGAACCTCGCAGCACCAGGGGCTCAGCTCCCTCCACCTGCTTCACCCCACGGCAGGGAGTCTCCTTGGGCAGCTGTGGGGCCCGTCCTTGGCCCCTGCACCTGCGGATGAGGGGAGGGTTGGGAAAAGCAAGTGGCTGAAGGGATTGTCTAGAGATGTTACACACCATGGGTGATGGTGGTTTTTAACTTTAAACATTGAATAATATAAATTCACCACACACTCCAAATTTAGAAAATATAGATATGTTTAAAGGGTAAAAAAAATTGATAGTTTCATTACTCAGAACTGAATGCTGTTAACATTCAAACATACCATTCCCCATTCCCGTTTTCTCGTGCCAGTTTCTATAAATGGCTTTATAGTGTATGCTATTTTATTTTTTCATTTGTATTGAGGCTAACTAACACACCGACTGTGAACACACACATTTTAAGTGGGCAGCTCAGTCCTCTTGTACATGTGTCTGGGTCAGTGTGACTTCTACCTGGATCAAGGTCTGGAACATTCTCAGCTCCGCAGAGGGCTCCATATGCCCTTCTCAGTCATATTCCCCCTGCCCCAGAGGGAACCCTTATTCCAATTTCCTGGGTGTATCTCAAAGAGCATCTGACATCCCAGCACTTGGTGGGCGGCGTCTGCTGGAGAACAAGTTCTAGAAGCTACCTCTTCCATTCCTCACCTGCCTTCTGAAAGAGCCACTTTTAAGAGAGGAGAGTTCATTGGACAATTTGAACACCTGATTTTAAGAGAGGTTCTTTTAAGATGGCATTGGTGAGCCAGGAAAGTAGCTGATCTGAGGCCTGGAGTGGTTCATGAAGACCCGGATGAGAAGATGAACCAGGAATCTCCCAGAAACCGCCACCCAGTGCTGAGCAGCCAGCCTTAGAGAGGCCCTGGGCCTTGGCCACGCCCACGGAGAGGCCCGCCCTTTGCCCCTTCTCTGGTTTGGTTTGTGGTGCTCTTCCCACAACTAATACCACAGCCACAACTCTGATTGCCACCGCAGTGTGAGCACACCAATCTGAAACCCAAAATTCTCCAAAATACAAAACTCGGATTGCTGACGTGATCCTCCAGGGATGCCTTCTGATGATGGGTCAGTGTCCACGAGGTTTGTTACATGCACAAAGTCATTAAAAATGTTGCGTAAAACTACCTTCGGGCAGTGGGTATAAGGCAGACACGAACATGAATGGACCTCGAGTTTGCACTTGGGTCCCATCCGCATGTCTCTCCTTCGCACGTTTGACCATTTCAAGATCTGATCGAAGCCCCCAAGCTGAAGCGCCTGCTCCCGAGCACTTCCCATGAGGGATGCTCCACCTGTCCTGCCCTCGTTGTCACCACTAATGGCCGTGAAGTCGCAGAAGTCTCCGCTTGGGGCTTGTCTGAAAGAGCAGGGCACATTTTGTGGGGCACTTTCAACGTGCAGGATGCCTTACCTGTGCGCCTTCCTCTGTTCCTCACAACAGCCGTGGGGGCAGCTGCAGGTGCCATCCGTGCAGGCTGTGGCCCACGCAGCAGGCAGAAGGGGGCATGCCAGAAACGCAAGAGCTGGGCGTGAACCCCAGGCCCTCCCATCCTGTTCTTTCCACTCTCCGGGAGCCTTAGCGAGGGAGTGTATGAACGAAGGAACCGACATACGTGTGAGTGAACCAACCAACCTGGAACACTGAACTTCTTACTTTCAGAAAGTATGTATTTTGAATTATGGTGCCAGAAGGGAAATATGCTTACATTTAACGCCCCCTTTATTGCCCCAGTAGGGTGCTCACACACTGTTGTGTCTTGGAGATCCAGTGTCGGCAGGGGTGACTTCTAAAACCTATTAAGAATTCAATTACACATTGTATACTACAGTGCTGGCGCTGATTTCCTCAAGGTCAGTTGCTTGGGCTTGCCGGTGTAACGCTGGTATGCTCTTTAGGATGACTTTACTGTGGGGCCAGAAAGACTAGCGTCCTAGGGAAGGTAGAACTGTGTCTCTCTCAAGTGCGGCTTGTACCGTGGTTCAAAGTTTGCCAGAGACTGGAAATTTCCATTTCTCTGGCCCCCACCATTCCAAGAGTGTGGACCAGTGTGTGGCTGGAAGGAAGATGGAAGAAGAGTGTTCCTCCCTTAAGGGAATCTGGAGGTCCCACAAGACACTTCTGCCCCCATCCTGTTGTCCACTGCTTTGTGGACCGTCGTGTGATCCGCCCGGTAGGGTCTCCTCGTGAGGGTCAAGTGATCTAGTGTGGGTGAGGGCCCAGACGGTGCCGCCTTCAGTATCTTGGCTAATGCTGCCGTGGTCCTTTCTGGGATCTGGGCCCATCATATTGGGCGGGGCTCTCAGTTACTTTGGGCTTTGTACCCTGCCACCTGGTGTGGACAGCAGCTGGCGCTGATGATGTCCATAGAGAAGATGCCGATGATGGGGCTGGTGTAGATCTCTAGTGAGAGACAGCCACATGCCGGTCACTGGGCTAAACACCTGGTTTGCACAATCTAATTTAGTCATTTAAGCCCTGTGACATAGGTACTGTCGTGGTCCCCGTCTTCCAGATGAAAGACCTTAGGCTCAGCAAGGATGGACTGACTTGCTCAAGATGACTCAGAAGTGAGGGCAGAGGTCGGGACCCAGGGTCTAACTTGGCCTATCCATGCTCTGTACCCGTCGAGTGCACGCTGCCTGTGTTTCTTCTCCCTTTGGAATGGTCAGCTTGGCCATGTACTGAGTCGTCCACTTTGATGCTACTTTTTGTGACAATCCTTATTATCATGGAATTTCTTTACTGAAAGAGAAATACTCATCCTTTGACTTTACCTGCGTCAGTGATACCTGTGTTTAATGTCAGGGATGCTTTTGTCAGGATGTCAAAAACACGCAGACAAGTAAACACAACAACCCATTTTATTGCCATTTAAACATGGTCCTGATGAGCGGCGAGGACAGAGGCAGTGGTGGGGTGGATGGATGGACTGTCAAGGAAAACGAGTTAAACTGTGCCCAGCGTCGGCTTGCACTTCACTGGTGATTTGTAGCCAGCGAGGATTTCTCCCTCTTCCTGGAAGGCCATAATTAACTCGGGTCACCCATGAGAGCCATTTCCTAACATCATCAACCCATTTGCACAGTTATGGACCAGAGAAACAGACCCAGATGATACCATCTCTGCCTTAAGTGGTTACAGTTTAGTTTGTCCTCTGAAAACTCCAGTGGTTTGAATCATGTCGCATGTCCCAAAATGAATCTCTGCCTGACTTTTTGCTGTGGGCTGGGTTCTTGTTGAGGAAAATTTCTTGCTCATCAGTAATGCCTGGCAATGGTGGAAGAAAAGTAAGCACAAGGAAGATGAAGTGCAGCAGCTAATGAGCAGCGTTCCGGAAAAAATGAGCAGGGTATAGAGAGAGCTTCGGCTGCAGACGCCTCCACCCTGTAGGTGAAGATTCAGGGCCCAGGTGGCCCTTTAGCCAGTTTCTGAGGTTCTCATCCAGGGAGAAGGACTGTAACGATCATGACTGGTTGACAGCTTGGCAGGTGGTGGTAGGAGGTCTGCTTACTTGGATATGAAGTGGCGATGGCTGTGCATGACTGATTTCAAGATCCCAAGTCTGCAGACGCCTGCCACTTGGGGCAGACTGGCATGGGACACCTCCTTGCCCATTGGAGGCCCTGCACCTGACTGGAGTGCCCGAGGGTGGGAGCCGGTGCTGTTCCCACATGTGCTCCCCCCACATGTGCTCCCCCGGAGTTGACTCTCTGTCTCCAGCGCTGTGGCCCTCATGGGACTGATCACTCCAGCAGGGGACAGTGTTCATCAGAAGGCAAGACCTCTCGGCAAGCAGGGGCGGAGATCATTTTCTGTCTTGAGTGGAACAAACACTGTTTTGACTTCCGAGTTAAGACTGGTGCCTTTGGAGCTTACTGAGTGGTTCTTTCAGGTGCACTGACTTATGGGATCCTTAGGGCCCTCCTGTGGGGGAATGCGGTGCTGGGTAGAAGTGGCACGGGACAAGCCTGGGTTCAAATCCCACTTTACCTCTTATACGACGTGAGATTTTGTTGTCATTATTTTGAACTATTTTTAAAAATCTCTTAGAGCCTTAGGTTTCCTCATCTGTAAAAGGGGACAGTAATCTCTCCCTTTGGGACAGCTGTGAGGATTAATGGTTGGTGCATGTGAAGCACTAGATCATCTATGGGTTCTGAGGAGCCTCTAAAATAATATTATTTTATAATATTATCATTTATTATAGAGGAGAACACAGAGCCACAAAGTGGGTGAGTGGCTCCTTGTGGTCCTCTTGGTACATGATGGCTGCAAAACCCATACTCTTTCACTCCACGTCCCAGGTGCTTCGTTCTGTCTGCTAGTGGTGCCTTCCCGTCTGGGTCTTCTGAATTCCCTCTTGTCAAAGGGCAGCCAGGAATCGATTTAGTTCTGCACATGCCACCCTGTAGCCCTCTCAGCATCTCCCCTACAAAGCAGAAGCACCCACAGGTCCCCTCTGCCTTGAGAGGTTTGGGGACAGGTCTGAGAAGTCAGCAGCTGAAGCATAGCAGAGGTGCCAAAGTCTGTCAGTGGTAGGAATTTTGGGGTCTTTTTATGATTTCTTCAAGACAAGGGGAAGATGAGCACAGGTGTTTCACATTTAAAGTCAGTCTGACACTTTACCAACTTTTTACCAATATCCTGCCTGCAAAGAAAGCCCTCTGCTACTGAGTTGAATTGTTACTCCATAGGTGGGAACCAGCATGTCCATCACCCACTCCACCCGCGACTGTTGGGTTCAGTGTGCAGCGGAAGGGGGCGATTCACTCTTGAATCTCTTAGCACCTGTCTTACAGGCTGTCTCTGCATCCAGCATATCACAGGCCCCCAGCAACCCATGGAAGTGGGAGAGGTTTGGTTGCAGGTCATTTCATGCTCCATCTTCAACCGCAGTCTCCGGAGCAAACCAGAACCACGGGTCCCACTGTCAGCATCTCTGCCTGAGCCAGAGGCAGGGGTGGATCAGCACTGCGGACAGAGCAACTTCACAATGGGCAAGCAGGGATTTAAAAAATGAATGCTGTCTTTGGCAAAAGGAGAGGGGGGTCCCCTGGCCCATTTATGGCAACGGAAGGAGAGAAATCCACTTTCCTTGTGTTTCCTTTTCATCTCATAGGCCTAGAACGGCACACTGTTGGAGGGTGTAGGGGCTAAGAAGACAAGAAGTGGGGAGAAATAAGAAGAGTGAAAGAACTGGAATAGATATTCAGACGGAGCTTGTTATTGAAAACTTCAGTTAACCAGGACTGTCAGTGAATTCCACATACCCCCCAGCTACTGCAGTTCACATTATAAACCCTTCCAATTACCTGAAATCTCACTTAACTTAAATTTCAGCACATCCCCTGGGGCATCCAAATAATCAAAGTTTGCCTGTCGCAAGTGATGTGGAGAGGGAAAAATGGGATGGTGAGTCTGAGAAAGACAGATCATAAAAAAATTCATCTTAGAGAATGGCATCAGCGTCATTAAGCCACCAACTCGAAATTGCTGAAATGTTATCTGAAAGTTACGGAGGCCAACGCAGATTTGGAAAAGGGCAGTGTGAATGTGCAGGGCGTGGCTGGGTTGGAGGACGGGGTACAGACCCGAGCGGAGAGTTAACCTTGGTGGCGGAGACTGGGCATGCTGGAGGGCTTCAGGAAACCTGCGTCAGCCAGCGGGTAGCTGTAACTGCCTGGCATCTTACTCGGTACACACCCAGACTGGCGTCTGGAGAAGTTAAGTACATGTGTCTCCAAGGGACAGTCCTGTGTGCCTGTGCAGGATGGGCAAATCTGCAGGACTTCTGAGAATGAACGCGACGCATGGATGGCGGCGGTGTGATGGAAGGAAGTGCTCATTGCGTTAAAAATGAGGTCCGCATACAAAGGGAGTTTTGGTAATCGCGCAGGATGTTTCCTGTGCCCTTTCCACGTACACTGATTCCCCCTCCGAAACACGATGCTGAAATGGTATTTAATGGATGGCAAGCACATGAAAATATGGAAGCATATCGGTACGTCCAAATCCACATAGGCATGCATGTTTTCCATGGAAACTGAAATTCGCTTATGTCTCTAATATAGACGGGACACACACCCCGGCCCAGGAGCTGAGCTCCGCTCTGGAGAGGGGATGAGGAAGGTGACGCCCTGGTGTGAGGCAGACAGGCAGGCAGGTGGGCGGGGCAGCTCACAGTGTGCGCATGCGTCTGCATTTGGTTTGTAATCCAGGTAAAGCCAGGCAGCCATCGGGAGCCAGCTCTTCCTGGGCCTGGGGGTGGCCGAGGACTTCCCACACAGGGAGCTAAGTACAGGACAGAGAGAGAGAAGAGAGAGGTGGGGAGGAGTGGAGAGAGTGTGGGAGTAGCTGTGCGGAAGAGCTGCAGGCCATGGAGTCAGAGAGGCAGGTTGGGGCCACACATCAGGGGGCTTATTTACCTGTCTCCTTGACACCAGAGATTTTTGTTAAAGGAGGATGGCCAGGACCTCATTTATGTTTTTCAAGAGGTCTGGGACCTGGACTAGATTGGGAAACCAGAAGAGGCCGCTGCAGGCAGCTGTCACTGGATCAGAGCCCGCAGGGGCCCTGGGAGCTGAGGGCTGGCTTGTTTGGGCTGAGGTGTGTTGACTGTCGCCTCCTGTTTACCTGAGCTGCTTGTTGGATAGAAAGGAGGCATTACTGAAGGGCAGAGGAGGGTGGGGAAAGAGGCAGTGACAGTAGAAAGTAAGAGCAGGTATGTTAGCTTTCTGACACTGTAACAAATCCCCAAGACAATCAACTTATAAAGAGAAAAGGGTTACTTGGGCTCAGCTTTAGCAGTCTTAGGCCATGGTCAGCCCTGTTGCTTTTGGGTCTGTGCTGAATCAGCACATCATGGTTGGGAACTGGTGGTAGAGCAACACCACTCACCTCCTGGCCAGGACATAGAAAGAAGAAAGGGCCCTGGGGTCCCACTCTCCCCTTGGAGGGTGTTCCCAGTGACCTAAAGACCTTCTGCTAGGCCCTACCTCCTAAAGGTCCTACCACCTCCCAATAGCACTGCTCCCAGGAACAAGATTTCAACCCATGGACCGTGGGGGGAAATTTAAGACAAACTATAGCAACAGGGGAGGAAGTTCTCTAAGAAAGAGGTAGTCTGCAGTTGAGAAGTTTCTAAATTATTCCTGAGCACGACCCCTTCAGCCAAGTGCGTTTATCATTACCTGAGAAGCGAGCAGGTCTTTGCAGCAGTTAATGAGAGCTAGCCTTCTCACATCAGTAAAAGTCACCGAGGACCATGAGTCACAGACTGGCTGAGAGGGTCAGTTGGTGGAGATACTCCCCTGACACTCAGCCACCTTCATCTCTCAGCAGCAGTTATCTGGTCGTAAAGCCATCCAAATAGTAATGTAGTATGTCAGATAGTCATTTAATTATTATGGTCTTCCTTGTAGCAATTATGATTTGCTTTATTACAGATAACAGGAGACAGGTAGATAAAAGCCACTCAACAGAGAAAACTGTGGATTTGGGTTCTTAGAAGATGAGTGTGAGGCTACCTTCAGGGTGTTTGTGTGTGGGCATGCGTTCACATTGACAAATGAGTTATGAACCCTGCTTTAAAAAATGTAATTGAAATGCAATTCAAAAGAAATCTCTTTTTGAATGGATAATAAAAATATTTCATGATACGTAGTATACATACCAGAAAACTGGGCTTATTTTCTGATATTTATTCCATTCACAGTTCATTGATTACCCAATCTACAGTGTGTGGGTTGTTCCCCGCTCCAGCTGGCCAGTGTATACCCAGTTGCAGCAGTGGGGGTCTCAGCAGGAGTGCTACTGAGCCCCATTGCACGGTGCATGGGTTCCTGTGCATGGTTTGTAGGGGTGCCGAGGTTAATTCAAATAAAGGGGATTCTTTCTTAAATGACCAGTATTTCTTTTTCAACCTTTATTCATGAACCCAGAAGGTGAACTTTAGCAAGACAGAGAAATACTCAGTGGGATGGTCCCTCCGGGGGGTTGTGGTGAGCATTTGCTGTTTTCTCAGTTCCCAGCATTCACATCTTTCCCAGAGCCCCAGCCCTTGGACAGCCTGCATGCTGTTGGGACTGCGGCAGGTTCCCTGTCCGCACACAGGCAAGGAATGGCACATTGGAGGCCCATTGGGACACCCTTGAACAGAGTGCTGAGAGCCTGAGGCACGTCATCAGCACGCAGAGCTTGCCTGCAGTGAGACCTGGTGGTTGGTGGTGCCAGGTCCTTCCTGTCCCCAGCATACAGAGTTGCCTAGTTCTCCCTGTACTTACGCCTGGCACTGTCCTCCTGCCAAACCTATGAGTGTCTGTGTCCTTCCAGCACATTCCTGTGTTAGAGCATCGGTTACATTGCTCACCACCCAAGAGTCTGACTGATAGTGCAGACGCCAGCTTGGCTCTGTCACTTACCACCTGTGTGATGAAGGATGATGGACCTCTCTGAGCTTCAGTGTCCTCTTCTCTAAAATGGTGTGGATCGTATAGCCTGTTGCCTAGGGTGGTGCGATGTTTCCAGGAGAGCATCAAGCAGAGTTAGGAAAACAGGGGTGCCACCAAATAGTGGCTGCTGCTACTGCAGTCATAATCAAAGAAAGGTCTTCTTGTTTTTATCACTCCTAACAAGGCCTGGCACACAGTCAACAGTCAGAAAATGCTAATTGATTTTTTCCTTCTCCCTTCCTGAAAACTAAGAGAATTCCTTCTCTCCTGAGGTTGAAGGAGAATAAAAACCCACGATCCCCATTCTACCTGTGAACCTGACCAGCAGAATTCGTATAAAGAGAATAAAGAGCAAATCCCTTGGCCCTACCCAAGTGACCAGAAACAGATATGTTCCCAGGCTTTGCCCTGCTCAGCTCGGCCCTTTGGGTTGTGTTTGGGCAGGCACTTGACCCGCTGGCCCATAGCACTCAGATTTGAACTCAGGCATCTGGCCTCCACTATGACCCCAAATTGCATTTCTTTCCGTTGTGAGAGTTTTGTAACTCTCTTTAAAGTTTTGTAATTTTCTTATGGTGTTTAGTATACTGGAGTTTGTAGCTGTTAGTGAATGATAATCAGGTATCTATTACTATCCTCATTATCTTCTATCTATATGACAAGTAATAAATTCTAAGTTCATGGACTTTTTTTCCTCACTAGTCATATTTATATTAATTTGGTGGCATGAAAAGGGCAGTAAGCTTGGAGTGAGAAGAATCCTCAGTTTAGGTCCTGACCTTGGTCTTGCTAGAGCCTTGGATAAGTCACTTCGACATGAGGAGCCCTGGTTTCCTTGTCTGTAGAATGAGGAGCTGGGACTGATTCCTGAGGTCTTTCTTGTTGGGAGTTTGGGCATCCATACCACCTGTGCCACAGGTATGATGAAGCTGGGATGAGATAATGTGTGGGGTTTCCTCATTGTCTGCATGTGTCCGTACATACATTCTCATTTCGTCATTTAGTTCACATGCACATATAAACACATACATATGGAGAGAGAATAGATGGGGACAGTTCACACATCACCTTGCATTTTTCTCAGTGTAGGGATCTGGAATGAATGAAATGAAGTCTGCTGTCATGGAGAAGGTGATACTGAAAATAAACCAGTCATCAAATATGTCACTCAAGGTCAAGTAGTGATACGTGCTATCAGATAATGGGACTGAGAGCTTGGGTGGCGGCAGAGAGGGATGATCATCCTGCAAAGGAAGCAGCAAAGATTTGGATAAAGCCAGGGAATGACCCGTGCAAGGTCCTGGGGTGGGATACAAATGTTTCCCTTAGAGCTGTTCAGTTACCTCTAGGAGCGTCTTGTTGAAAATATGGTTCTCTCCAAGAGAGGTAACATGTTGAGCTGCTGATAACTTCTTTGCTACCAGTGTTTAAGAGTAAAAGGAGCTGGGAATGTGTGCTGGAAACTTCTGCTTTGAGCTGACAGCTATAAGTAATGTGACCCTGAGGAAGACACTTAACCTCTCTGAATTACAGCTACTTTGCCCGTAAAATGGGAAAAACAGTTCTTGTCCCAGTTGTCAAAGTGTTGATTATCATATGAGAGTGTGGAAGTGGTTCATTCGCCTTAAATGCTGTACAACTAATGTCTAATTTTTTAAAAAGTTGGCATGGCATGTTAACACTGCACACTTCAATATCGGTTCATCAGAGTTTGCCTCAGTGGCAAAGAACGAGCCGATTACTCGTTTAGGTAATGGCCGTTGTCCGGGTACCTTTGGTGCCTACTCATTTCTCCACTCAGGTCCAGCATCATCTCTGAAGCTTTCTCCCCTTGGCCCCCACCCAACCTGTATGTCTCTTGTGCCTGGCACTAAATATTTGTTGAAAGAATGAAAAAGTGTGCAGTCATAGTGACTCAAGCTTCTAGTGTCAGTCCACAATAAATGTGTGAAAGCAGGCCCCTGTGCTTCTCGGATGCACATATTCCAAAAGGAAGTTTCATGGAGCCGCTAACCCTTACTGCACAGGATGCACCCTGATGCTTTCCGCTCAGTTCTGAATCTTTTTTTTTTTTTTTTACTGTTAAAATGAGGGTTACAACTGAATTGATTTCACTACCCAGACTAATGGATCATGACCATGATTTGAAAACACTATGGAATATTATGGATGTTACGGAATATTCTGGCTGACAGGAACTTTGTTCTTTGCAGTCAAGAGAGTCACTTGGGTTATCTGTGAGGCTCCTCCCAGCTCCAGCTTTTGATGCTGACTCTGAAAGAGAGAGAAGATAGGAGACTCTGGAAATAGGCACTAGGCATAATGTGAGTTTGAAGATTTAATGCATTTAATGGACTTTTAATTTTTCCCGGCCTACATGAGGATGTAGAAATCTAATGAATGCTTAATTTGGGGGCAACTACTGTTTGAGAAAGGTTTGATTTTAGTCATATACAAATTCCAGAGGCTATGTAGAGATTTGCCAGGGTGACTTCCAAATAAATGTCGGCTTCTTTCTCCAAAGTCTTTGGGCCCCAGATGTGTTTCAGGTACAGGAGTTTGGGAATCTGAAAGGAACCGTGATGAGCATACTGAACATTCTGTGGCACCCCAGCGGAGTCTTGGGCAGCAGCCCCTGAGCAAACACACTTATTTTTGTTCTACACATGTATGACAATTCACATTCTGGGATGGAGATCAATAGCAGCCTTAGATCAGCTGTCGCTGACCAGACAGGAAAATGTGTTCAGTTTTCAGGAATTTCAGGATTTCAGGTAACAGGAAGTGAAATTGCGTCACCCAGGCACCATGTTTTTGCTTTACAAAATTCAGGACCAGAAGTTCATCCCTTTGGGGAACCAGTGCTTGGCTCAATGCCCATCACAAAGAAGGTGCCCAGGAAACATTTGTTGAGTGAATGACTGAGGCCGACCCCAGCTTACAGCAAACTCCTCTTACGATCAAACCACTTTGAGAAGACAACTCTCTCATTCCTTTCTGAGGCCTGACAGTTCTACCCCACTTCCCAATAGTGGATGGAAACCTTATTATTTCTTCTAGGGTCCTCACAAGGAGCAGAGGAAGGATCCATGGGCATCTTTTCTTTTTCATTTCCTGTCAGACCTTGCACTGAGGAAAGAGAAGAGAGGCCCACTAGTTTTAGAGAGAGTTATATGAATAAATAAAACTTTTCACACCCATTTATTCTAGAAAATTCAGAAAAGTAGCCCAATTAATTATTGCCTTCTTACCTCTCATATTCTCAGAACACCAACTAGCTGTAGCTCCAACTTCGCAATGATATTATTATTATTATTTTTTTTTAACAGAATGCTGGCTATTTTTCAGGGATTGGGGCTCCCCAGGCTGACTCCATAATGATCTGGGTTCCAATTCTGGTTCTGCCAATCCTTTGGCACATTACATAAGCTCTTTCATTCAATTCTCCCTCATTTATAAAATATCGATGATAATTGATACTGTAACATCATTGTGTTTTCGTGAGGATTTACAGAGATCATATGGGTAAAGTACGTTCACAAAACTGCCTTTTCTTGTTCATAGTAATATGAATAGTGGTAACATTACTCCTATTCATGGTTGGAGTGACATAGCACAGGCTCAGGGGAGCCAGTGGAATTTCCACCAGACCCACACTCGCATTCTTTCATGTGGGCTGTTTTAGTCAGGATGGGCTGAATTCAGCTACTGTAACAAACAACCCTCACTCAAATCTCAGTGCCTTAACATGGCAATAGTTTATTCCTGGATCATGCAGTGTTCCCTGTGGACTCAAGTGACTGTCCAGGCAACTATTCACTGTTAGCTCTACACTCAGCTCCATTCAGACTGTTTGATCAGCGAGACTTCAGCCTAAGCCTTGTCCTGCTGATACAAATAAATGACATGGAATACAATTTTTGAAAATCAGTGCTTCAGACCATCACACACAAAAGAAAGAACAGCCCAGCATTGACTTGCTTTCTTTTTCTGTACCAGGGATTGAACCCAGGGTGGCTTAACCACTGAGTCACATCCCCAGCCCTTTTTATTTTTTATTGTGAGACAGGGTCTCATTAAGCTGCTTATGGCCTCAGCTAAGATGCTGAGACTGGCTTTGCACTCCTGAGCCACTGGGATTACAGGCATGTGCCATCGCACCTGGCTCAGCATTGACTCTCTGAAGACTGCTGTGTACCTGGTGTGGCTTTGGTTCCTATACAGACTGTATTTGCTTTCTTCTCTGTAGATGGAGCTTGTAACTGTCCTGTCTTCCACGCTGTCAAGGGAGTAGCACCGCAAACCTCTGTTCCTCACACCCCGGGCCACTGGGGCTTAGCAGGGCCTGTTCCCTTCCAGGCACCCTAGACCCAGAGCCAGGGAGGCTTGTTGCTGCCCCCTTGGCTCTGAGGTCCCCCATGGACCTTGGGAGGAAATGACTTTTCTCTTGAACCCTAATAAACAGTCATTCAAAACCAGGGGACTCAAATTTCCACTTTGCCAATAAGAAGTGGCCCTTCCCTATCCCTTTGTTAGATCAGATGTTCCAGCCTAGCCTCCCTACTGCAGCTTAGAGTGTCTGTCTACAATCGGGGTCTTCGTACCCCAAGTCAAAGACATCGTGGGTCTTTGGGGCCTTGGGTTTAAATCTGATAAATTGAAGGGATGAAGGTGAGACTGTCTTAGTGCCACCCACCCCTACAATCCTGACAACTGAGGCTGCTGATTGCAGGAAAAAGAGCTGAAGGGACAAGGGCAGATCTGCTCACTTGTGTGTAAATGGTATTTTTTCCTGTGAAATCTCAATACCTCCCTCAGGATGTCTCCGGGTAGGTCTCTGAGCCGCTCTCCTCTGATATTTACTCGTTGGGATTTTACTCTTGAGAAATCACTCTGGCAACAGAACTGTTTCGCCATGAAGACGATGTCAAAGTCTCAAAATCCAGGACGTTTTAAGGCAGGATTCCAACCTCATTACTGCCAGGGATGAAGCTCAGCCAAGGTGAAGTGTCCTCTCTTAGAACTCAAGCCTGTCTCAGAATGCCTTTTCTTTCCCCTTTGTTTTTGAAGCTAAGCAATTACTTTTTTTTTTTTCTAGAAAAAAAAATTGCGCTAATGCACAAAACTCTCTTTTTTCTCTTTCATTTATTTGAAATTGAACTTAACAAAGTCAGTTGCGAGCAGGCACTATATATGAGTAATGCTTTTTGTCCATAAAAGAGCATTGACTCAAATGGTACGGGGGTGCTGATTCCCTCTCCGCTTTGTGTGAGTCCATAATGACAAAGTACTCATGTCAGAGTGTATAATGAAACTATAAATTGTTTTCATGAATGCTCTGAATTTGGTCTTTTACGGGGCAAATTCAAAAGGTATTTAGTACCACATTTCACATGTGTGAATAACGCCAGATGGTGCAATATATCCAATAAAAGTAGAGTCCTTAGTGGGCTCACACTGGCCGCCGTGGAGGGTGATCGTCAGGTGCAGTTGGTTCATGGTGCAGGGGATTGGGGCGACGGAAGGATGGAGAAAACCCCTAACCAGGAGGCAGAAGTTCTGGCCAAGTGCACAGTTGGGGGAGAAGTCAGCCTGGCGGAAATACTTGGCTGCTAAAACTGGTTTCTACATTTGAGTCATAGAAAAACTTGCAGTATCAAGGTTGAGTTCGTGAACAAATGTATAAGTGAGGAAATGTCTGCTGGGTTTTGTGGGAAGGAGCAATCTGTGAAGTGATTTATGGTCCAACTAAATGATTTTTAATAATATTTTGATTTTTTATTATAGAAACCATTTGGGTTTATCCTTGAAATTTTAGAAAACCCAGAAAAGCAAAAAGAAATCTAAAAACTTGGGCAAATAATTTACTATTGAGAGATCATTTTTACAAAACTTTAATTATCTTTATCTCACAGAATTTCTGCATCTTCCTAAACAGAATTGGAGCCCAGCCATCTGTTTACCTCTCTGTGTAACTTAAAAGAACATTCTGCTTTTTAAACTTATTTGCCAATTAACTTATTATATCTGTCCCAGTTTGTTGAAGTTCATGCATAGCCAAGGTTTTAGTTCTGCCTGGAGGTCAGGCACTGTAGCACCTGTAGGCACGATGTCACCTCCGGCTAGACGCTCGCTCCCTGAAAAGGCAGTCAGGAGTTAGAGTGCAGCCCACGCCGCGCTGACCCGCTCTTGGTGCCTCGCTTTGCAGTACCTGGTGTGTAAAAGGAAGCTGGAGAGTAAGAAGGAGGCACTGCTGATCCTTTCCAAGGAGCTGGACACCTGCCAGCAGGAGAGGGACCAGTTCAAGCTCATGGCCAATCAGCTTCGAGAACGCCACCAGTCCCTGAAAAAGAAGTACCGGGAGCTGATCGTAAGTATGCCAACCGTGACTGTCCTGTGCCCTCCGTGGAGACAGAAAGGTGATTTCATGGCCTTTATCTTAAAAAAAAAAAAAAAAAAAAAAGTGATTGCATTCAAACAGTTCCAAAGTACAAAAGTGCATTGAAAGTCGCCACCTGTTTCTGCCCCAGTCTAGTCCCACCTTTGGTGACCGGCATATGCCTCCAGGCTGCATGCTCCGCAGTCTCTGAACACACACATGCGTCCGTACCTGCTTCTGTGTGATTATTTCTCACTAATTCGTTGATATGGACTTTTTATTTTAAAGAGGATTTGTGTTATAACTCTGCATTGATAAACAGGCCACTGTTTACATGTGGCTATTTAAATTAAAGCTAAATTAATTTGAATGAAACAAAGTAAGAAACTCACTTCCTCAGTCTCCCTTTCACACTTCATGGACTCAGACTCTGGGAGTGGCTGGTGGCTGCTGTCTGGGATGGTGTGGACAGGGAACACTTCCATGGTGCTCACTATACTGGGCGAGGGACATTTCCTTTGGGGCAGAGTCCTACCAGCCAGCACTGTGCAAATGTTAGTCTAAAACATGCCCTTTTTGCTTTGTTCTTTATTTTGGACAACTTTCTAGGCCATAGGTACAGATTTAACTCATTCTTTGAAACATTTGCATAGTCATTCATAGTAAGGGTATATCCAAATTTTTTAAAGTTTTCCCTTATTTGGGGCTGTAAGATTTCTCTTTAGGTTTTCATATGGCAAGATTTTCAAGGATACAGATTATACGGAAGCAGAGGATACCAACTACATGGTCATGTTTTGTGTTCTTGATTCCATCCCCGCCCTCTGACTGATGCAGTCTCTGAAGTGTAGACAGTACTGCTAAGTTTCCATCACGTGCTGGGGTCAGGAACAGAATAGAAAAATCCTCCGGTTTAAATAATGTGGACTTGTCCATGGAGCACATCTGTGTTGGAGTATGCGTTTAGTGAGCATTTACTTATTTCCCTGAGATATTTATATTCCCCAAGGGCTCCAAGAGAGAGCAATTCAATCCTTAAAAGTCATAAAGTCTAACAGGATGGAAAGTTCTGTTAGTGCTTTTTTCTGTGGACCAAATCGTATCCCCCACCCCAGTTTCTGCTCACAGAGAACACTCAAGTGGTAGTGGGGGTGGGGGTGGCTGTCCCTGACCTTTGGTTCTAACTACTTAAAAGAGGAATGAAAAGGAAATTAAATGTTATTTCAGTTTAGTCTCTGCTCAAAAATAATTTCGATAGACTCTGGTTTTTAATTTTTGGTTTTGGTTCACACAGTTTTAGAAAATATATAGGTTTGGTCCTAATTGGAACTAATTTTCCAAAATAACTCTGGCTCAGTGTACAGTTATTTATTTATTCGTTTTTTAAAGCATACTTGAGTTTGGTTCAACACATTACTGATTGCAGGTTGGCAGTGGTGGGGAGGGTCTGAATTTAGGTTCAGAGTTTGGTTCAATTACTTGAGTCTAAATACATAAGATATATGTAATGTTTGCTTCTTTGTAGGATGGAGATCCATCCCTTCCCCCTGAAAAGAGGAAACAGGTAAGACTTATTCCTAATCTTTGATAACTCTCAACTTATTAAGATTATTGTCTTACAATGATTGAGAGGATCAGAGACTCCCTGATCTTATCTTTGACCTCCTATCTTTGACCTTTGGCCGAAGATATCCAAAGACAGCTGTGTTAAACTCTTCTCTACTCCAGAGCTGTTCTGTGCTCGGATGTGCCTCACTTTATAGGTTTGTGTGCTCCAGGGGAGCCCAGACGTTGTTGGTGGTATGTTCCATGTCATGAGAGGCCTCTGCACTTGAGCAGGGCTCAAACTGGAGGCTACAAACAAGGATACAGGAATTATCTGTCCGTTCTCAGCTGTAATGGTTACCAACACCCTGTGTTCGCTGATGAGTGTCAATGACCATCATATATGTGATGCTTGTTCACTGAAGATATACCAGGCACCACATGTAAAATTCATGGGTTCATTACCTTGGGATTTTCAATGCTGGTGAACATTATGCTCAACACATGCATGCACAGACACACACACACACACACACACACACACACACACAATTGTACACACAAGTGCACACACTGCCATACCCATGACTTTTATTCTGAAACAGCAACCCAGTCCTGTGGTCACCCTCCTGTCATTCAATGCTGCTCACTTCCTCCCTCCTTCCTGGTTTATGAGGTTAGTTTATAATGCTCCACGTTTGATCTGAAGTCTAATTTTTCTGTGGAGCTAATTGATGTTTTTTTGTTTTTTTTTTCCCCCTAAATAAAATGACCTGGAAATTTATCATTACTGTTTAAAAACTGAAATCTGTACTCCTGAATTTCTGGGTGTATTTGGTTGTAAGAAGTCATCTTTGTCGCAATTTTAGTTTGTTGGTATTCATGAAGGAGTCTTAAGTGAATTCACATTCTGTGACTTTATAATAAAAAATTTACATTGACCAACGAGGATCTGATGAATTCCAGTAAGTCTGTCAAGCTGCATTCTTACAGTTCTAAAAATACAATCTCAGGGTCCCAAATGTTGGCATTGTCATTTTTAATGCAGCATCTGGTTTCTGTCCCTTTAGGATTTAGCATGGTGGTAGGAGCTTGGGCTGGGCAGCCCCCCTTCCTGGTTGGAGCTTTGAGTGGCTACATGAGCTGGGGTATTTGGAGATGCAAGTGACAGAAATTCTAAACCGCATAACCCATAAAGGAACTGACTGCCTTGTATAACCAGAAGCTCCAAAGCAGTGAAGGCCCCGGGGGCTGCAGGGTCAGTAGTGTCATGAATTTGCCAAGTCCTTGTTTTCTCTGTGGTGCCTCATTAAGCAATAAAAATACTGGGCTCCCAGGGAGAGTTAAATTTCAGACAGCCAATGAAAACCTTTTTAGTATAAAAGTGTGTCCCACGCCATGTTGGGGATATACTTACACTAAAATATCACTTATCATCCTTCTGAAATTCACATTCAACTGGGCATCCTGTACTTTGTTAGACAACCCTATCTCGTCTGCATCCTCTTGTTATTAGGATCTGCTTCCTTCTTGGCTGGTTCTCGGAGCAGGAGAAGCAGAAACCCCAGCCACAAATACAAGCCCTTCCCTCCAGCCTGTTTGGGCCAGTGTAGGAAATGCTCCCAGGGCTGTTCTAATGACCTTCAGCAGGGGAGAGCTCACCTGGCTCAGACTGATCACCTGGGGTGGAAGGGCTGTCGGGGTCAGTGGTGTGGCCTGGGGAGGGCTCCTCTGGGTGTCCACATCTTAGCTTTCTCTAAGGGGTAAATATGGTGTCCACCGCATGAAGAGGCTGTGAGGGGCAGATGGGTTGATGCAGGCCGAGTCCTTAGCCGTGCCTGGCCCAGGTGAGCCTCAGGATGAGCTCATTATCCTCCTTGTCTCATCAGCACTTTTAAAGCAATTCCTTGTTAGCATGTTGATCCATCCATCATGGCTCTTGGTCAGACATGTGTCCTTGTAAGGACCCTCTTCGTTGCACCTGGAACTCAAAGTAACTTGGACCAAAGAACAGGTCCATGGCTCACAGGACCTCAGAAGGGCTGGTCCAGCAGCCTTCATGGGAGGCAGACATGTACCTGGCCTCAGGAGCAGGGACAGCAGGGCTCAGGTCCCCAGGTCCCCCCTCTGCTCTCATCTGTCTCCATCCATCATTCTTTCTTTTTTTTTTTTTAAGGGGGGATACATGGGATTGAATCCAGGGGTGCTTAACCACTGAGCCACACCCTGCCCCCCCCCCTTATTTTCCTCCTCCATATTTTTATTTTTTAATTTTGTTTTTAACTTTGAGACAGGATCTCACTAAGTTGCCTAGGGCCTCGCCAAATTTGCTGAGGCTGGCTTTGAACTCTCAGTCCTCCTGCCTCAGTCTCCTGAGCTGTTAGGATTACAGGCACACCCCACGGTGCCTGGCTCATCATTTCTTGGAATGGCCCCGCTTTCTCCTCAGAATGGGAAATGTGGCCACCAGCCACCCTGGAGCTGTGGACTCCACCTTTTTCCACTAAACACAGGGTGCTCCCAGGGCCTTAGGTGAGATCCTGTAGGCTGTGTTCAGGCCAGAGCCCTGATTCAGGGCCAGACGAGTTTGGACAGGCATCCTGTAGATAGAAGGCAGCTCCTGCCATTGCCCTGGGAAAGGATGCTGAGCACACAGCCTTACGAGCATGTGTTCTCCTGGCCATCAGTTAGCTAGCCACAGCCCGGGTCGCCGCTGACTCTTGCTGTGTTCCGGGCACTGTGGATGATCTCTTTTGGTTCTCACCAGCCCTGTGAGGTCAGTCCCGAGATGATTAGTGCTGACAGGGGACGAGGATGCACCTGCAGTCAAGGAGGTCACACACCAGAAGTGACACAATCCTGGGCGATGGAGCCCGGCTGGGGCCCTGCGGAGTCCTCAGCTCTCCTGCTGGTGACTGTGGGACTCAGGCAATCCTTAGAGGGCGCTTTGTGGGTGTCCTGTGCCGATGTAGACAGGAGGGACATGAGAGTGGAAGAAGTCCAGCCCAAAGCCCCGTGTTGGCTGCCCTTCCTCTGTGTCCACCTTGTCACTCATGCCTCCTGTCCTAGCAGCAAATTTTATTAGTACCCCTTTTATTCCCCAAGGTGTGTTGATCAGGGGATCAATAACCCAGTCATCTTAACTCCAGTAGGGATGCTGTAAACAGACAGGAAGCAAAATCATTAAAATACACTGGATGTTAAATGGCAGTCAGTGCAAAAGAGAGAAAAACCATAGCCCAAAGGTAGGGAGGGAGTTCTGGCTAAGGAATGGGAAGATGTCTTGGTATGTAGTGGGGAAAAAATCATCCTAGGATAAGGAATAAGCATCTCACCCCTTTAAAACATTTCTTACATTTCACTTTCTGTTAACTTATTTAGGCATGCTTGGTCTTTGGTGAGTGGTGTTAAGGTGTCCTCTTCATTAGTTCAGTGTGGGGAAGAAAATGTAGCATTATACTTTTAGGCACTGGGTGCAGCTAACTTTCTATTTAGCCAGAAGCAGGCAGCTTTGGGGTGCACGTGCCAGTGTGGGAAGGAGGTGGCTATTTCCTAAGCTGTGTCATCAGCTGGAAGCAGGTGGACACACACACCTGACCTGGTTACCCTGTCATTACATACTTAAAGTATATTGCACATTTTTCCCAAAGGCAGAGTGACGTGTGAAGGATTTACCCTCCACCTTCCGCTCCCCTGGCCCCCAGAGGCAAAGCGAATGCAACTTGTATAAATGGAAAGCTCTAGAACCAGAACTGGCTGCCAGACTAGCAGGTGTGACCCGGAGGTCACAGGATGCCCGTGTTGGGAAGGGAGAAGATGCACACCGAGCATCTTCATCAATCTCTACTCCGAGGTGGTGTTTCTTGATTTGCGAGGAGGTGTCTGTGACCTTGCCTCACTGGGCTCCTCCTGCTTTTTCTTGACATGGAGGGGTAAGTGGCTGGGATCACTCCCTGGTGTCTTCCAACTTTCAGTTCATTTTTCTGGCTGGGTGTTTTTTATACTATCAGAGATGCCTTTGAGAATCTTTTGAAAGCCATGGGTCTTTGCTCTGGTAAAGGCCCACATCCATGCACGAAAGAAGTTTGCGTACCGTTGCCTGGAGTCACAGACCCCCTGCAGACCACCCATGGAGCCTGGGCATTCCAGGGCTGCATTTCGGAGCTCTAACTGTGCGGGGGTTTTTCCTTACGTACAGATAGGAAACAGTTCCACTTCCTTGTCTTTCTAGTGCTTTCCGGAGACCAGGCATACGTGCATGCACACGTGTATGTAATTTCCCAACTCTCTTCTGAAGTCCCATGGCAGCGAGTCTCTCATACAGTCTCAGGACAGCGCCGCGGGCGGCAGTAAACGGCAAGGACTTTGATTCTGGTGTGCAGTTGCATGGATTCAAATTTAGCCCTTCCACTTGCTGATTGGGTGATGTTGGGCGAGCAGAGGAACCTCTCTGAACCTCAGTTTCCTTCTTATCAAAATGGACATGATAATGAAACATATTCTCAAAGCTCTTAGGAATTGGGGTGGTACTATTTATAATGCTTATTGCCTGATGGTTAGTGAGTGATTGGTGAATGTCAGATATGTAAAATCCTTTCCTGTGCTTTACCCAAGGGCGCACAGTAGGCTAACAGCAGGTCTACAAGCCGAGCCCACCAGTGTGTAGCCTGGTATTCCATATCAGGTTTGGGTTCTTTGATTCTTAGACTGTTTGGGTGGGGAGGATGCTTAATCAACTATCCATCCAGTTACTCTGGAAACCCCCAAATTAAATGCCTTGTTCAGAGTACTCTGCTTAGGGACACTGGAGAACCAGAAAGCAGCTTGGGATTTTACACCGGGCCAGTCTTCCTGTGGCCACCAATATCTGGCCATGATTTATTTTCCTGCTTTTTAAAATCTCCTCCTTAGAGGATGGACTAGAACTGTAATGTTTATGGTGCTAGAGATATAGTTGTCTGGCTTTCTTTTGGAACTTGGAATCCTTTTTTTAAAACAACTCAATTTCCAATGGCAAATCATCCGGTAAAGAAGCTGTGAAGGAATCGTGACAACAGTGATTGCACTAATGGCCTCTCGGGGGACGCTGAAATGAAAACGGCTCCTCGTCACTCCAGGCAGAACCGAGCACAGCGCACCCCGGCGTGCTGCAGCCAGAGATCACCCCGAGATCTCAAACGACCCTTTAAATATTTTTCTTTTGCTAAACAAGCAGTTCCTCCCAGGGAGACAAAGGAGAATTTAAATTGTCTCGGGTTAATCTTCTTAGGAGTTGGGGTCCTTTCTGGTCACAGCGGCACATTTTCCCTCTGCAAACTTCTCCTGGAAGAAACAAACACATCTTGAAGGTCTTTGTCTTTTCCTGTTTGATTTCGAGCAGCTGTACCAGGGGAGGCATCTCTTCTGATCCAGGAGGGAGTCGTTGCTTTCTTGCCTCTGCAAAGTGATGGCTTATTTATACGGTGACATGCACAAGATGACAACCCTGGAGAAAGCAGAGTCCGCAGGGGCCCTCGGCGGGATGGGAGGAAGCCTTTCATTTCCGTAGAAAGGTCTTCTTGGTCAAGCTTATTTCCCTCCTCCATGACTGCATATCAGAGTGACTTTGTATATGTGTCCTGGTTTGATGCTCAGAACCTAAAACTTCCTTCAAAGACCTCTAGTGCTTTGAGATGTTTCTTTTCACAACACTTTGAACGACACAACTTAACCGTTACACCAGGGAAACTTGGAAGAAATCCGAGGTCCGGCTGCTCAGAACTTCCCAAATCGTATCGACAGCAACTTCGTTCTGAGCACCAGCCTACCTTCCGATAAGATATTTGGATCCTTGCAACGATTTTGTAAGGAGAGCAGGCGCAAACCCCCCCCCCCGCCCCCCGTCCAGTTTACATATAAGAAAATTTGAGTTTACAAAGCCTAAAGAACTTGGGAGCCACCAAGGGAGCCACTAAGTTGCAGAAGCAGAATCATAATGACCAGAATTAAGCTAACATTTATTTAAATAGCAGCCCCCCCCACCCATTGAAGGTTGCAAATGCTTTCATTAGCAAGTGTGCTTCTGAGATTAAGGGCGGCTGAGCTGAGTGTGGAGCAAGCTCCCTGTGGTTGTGTTTTGTGAATAATAAAGCTGTTGCTGTGGCAGGGGTCATCATTTTGGCAGTTGCTATGAATAGGGGGCCCTTGCTAAGCAAAGCAAGTTCCACCCAACTGCTGTTCACACAGGACTCACCATCAGACCAAAGCAGCAGAGGAGAAATTAGATTTGCTATCAATCACACCTTTCAAGAATACCCCATGATTCATCAAACATTTTTTTAATGCATTCTTGCTTAATCTAGTACTTTGCCCGGTTGAAGGTGTGGATTTAAGGGGCCAGGGTGTCGACCTTTTTAATGCAGCATTTGCTAAATCTGGTCTTTCTCTTTTTTTCTTATTCTTTTTGAGGAAGTGCCTAGATCAAGGAGTTTGCTTGTCTTTTTCCTCTCTGATTTTTTGGTTCCCTTTCTGACTTATACGTCTGCAAATTGAGAGGTGTGTTACAGGAATTTGTGGCGTGTCTCATTTTATGTTGCGATGTGGGACGATTTTTCTGTGGCTGGATTACTAGAATGGGGTATATACAATAAATTACAAAGACTCAGGATGACTTGGGGGATTGTGCCTTTCTTCTCCCGGCCTGGGTCTGAACCGGTTAAGGACTCAGGTGAGAACAGGTGTCCCTTCCGCTGACTCCTATTCCCAGTGTTTGGAACAGTGAAGGTCAGAAGCTCATCCTCACCTGCTCTCTTTTCTTTCTCTGCTGGGGAGACAGCTTTGCCTCCACCCTCCTAGGTTTGGTGACTGCAACCTGCAAATTTAAATAACAAAAGACAGAACCACAGGAGGAAAAAAAGCATACAACTTTATTAATATTTTATGTCCAATGGGAATTTGCTGAAAAGAAGTAAAACTCAAAGAAGTGTTAGGCTTGGAGCTTCTACTGCCTTTATAAAAAAGAAGGGAAGTTGGGCTTTGGGGGATGACTGATTGTGGGAAAGTGACTGGGAATATACTGGAAAAAATTAAGAGAAATAAGGGGTATGTCAGTGATGTTTATGAAGGCTCCCTGTGCCCACTCTGACCCTCTGTCTCTGGCGAGCAGTCTTTCTAGGCCCTGGAGAGAGGGACCTCTTCACAAATGGAAGTTTATGCCCCAACTTTAGGCAGAAAAGGGGGTGTAGAGAACTCTCCTTGGATCTGTTGATTGTCTGCTGCCTTCAGCTCCAGGTAACACTGTGACCGTGCTACGGTTTGGATGGGAGGTGTCCCCCGAGGCTCCTGTGTTATTGCAGAAATGTTCAGAAGGGAAGAGATTCGAGACCCATAACCTGGTCAGTCCAGCTCAGTGTGAACGGACAGACCTGGTGGCAACCATAGGCAAGTAGGGTGTGGCTAGAGGAAGTGGCCAGTGAGGTTGGTCCTAGAAGGGTTCAGCTCCCGGCCCGCTTCCCCGCCCTCTGCCTCCTGGCCTCAGGAGCTGAGTGGCTGTCTCCGCCAAGCCCTTCTGCCATGAGGTTCTGCCTCACCTGGGGCCCCAAGAATGGTGTTGGCCAACTATGGACTGAACCCCTGGAATCATGAGCCAAAGTAAATTTCTCCTCCTCTAAGTTGGTCTTGTCAGGTATTTTGGTCACAGCAAGGAAAAGCTAGTGTGGGGGTTTCTCGCCATGTCCCGTGTGGATGAGAAAAGGGTTAACAGCCAGAGGATGGTGCTGGCTATAAATCAATCCATTACACGTAAACTTATCTAATCAGTAAACACCCAAGAGCCAGTACTCTTTTTAAATGAGAGGGGGCATGAGGGATCTGGCCACACCAGCTCGGGCCTCTAACAGCGTGGAGTCACCCAGCTCTTATTTATAGCCACACAGGTACAGGGGCCCAGACTGGGAGGGGCTTCTTCTGTGAAGCACAGGATGGGGTGGGGTCAGGGGAGCCATCAGTCCAGGGAAGCCACCACAGAAGCAGACAGGGAAGCATTCCCACACAGCCCACATATTCCCCGGCCATCTGGGACAGTCCTCTGTGGCTGGCTGCCACTGTGTTCTGCGGTTCCACCTCATCTGATTCTGCTAGATAAGGATGGCTCCCCACAAGCTAGCATGGTGGCAGTGGCATAATTTGGAGTGGCATATTCCAATCCCTCTCTTACCCATCTTTTCATTGTTAATAGTGGCACAGAAATGGAATTTAGTAGGTCCTTTTCTCCCCATGTCAAATATTTAGGGCTCACTCTTACAGTTAGTATCCTGAGATCTCTTCTTATGAACCAGCGTTTATTCCCTAACCATTGAAAGTAGAATTCCTTAATAGTGATGATCATCACCAAATATGATAATAATTATATTTAAAAGTTGCCCATTATTTCTTGTAGGTGTAAAAATCATGTGGCTTCTCATCAATGTCTAGAGCAGCTCAATTCACAATAGCCAAGCTATGGAACCAACCTACATGCCCTTAAACAAATGAATAGATAAAGAAAATGTGGTATATATACACAATGGAATATTACTCACCCTTAAAGAAGAATGAAATTATGGCATTAAATGGATGGAACTGGAGATGATCGTGCTAAGTGAAATAAGCCAGTCCCAAAAATTCAAAGGCCAAATGTTCTTTCTGATATGCTGATGCTAACACATGATAATGGGACACTAAAGGGAGAATAGAAGTTCATTGGATTAGACAAAGGGGAATGAAGGGTAGCGGGGATGGGAACAAGAAAGACAGTACAATGAATCAGACATAATTTTTCTGTGTTCATCTATGAATACATGACCAGTTACGATTTGGATATGAGGTGACCCCCCAAAACTCACATGAGACAATACAAGAAGGTTCAGAGGAGAAACGATTGGGTTCTAAGAGTCTTAACCCAATCAGTGAATTAATCCCTGATGGGATTAATTGAAGTGGTAGGCTGTGGCTAGAGGAGATTGGAATTGGGGCGTGGCTAGGGGGTATATATTTCGTATCTGGAGAGTGGACTCTCTCTTTCTCTCTGCTTCCTGATGATGTGAGCTGCTATCCTCTGCCAAGCTCTTCTGCCATATTCAGCCTCACCTTGAGCCCCGAGGAATGGAACTGGCCTTCTATGGACTAAGACTCTGAAACCACGAATCCTCAGATAAACCTTTCCTCCTCTATAACTGTGCTGGTCAGATCATTTAGTCACAGCAGAGAAAAGCTGACTAAAACACCAGTGTAACTCCACATCATGCACAACCACAAAAATGGGAAGTTCTACTCACATGTGATATGTCAGAATACACTCTACTGTCATGTGTATCTAAAAAGAACAAGTTAAAAAATATTTAAAAAATCCTGTGGCATCTATAGTGCAAACTGTTCTGACACATTTTGTGCTGTTCTTAGGGGGACTGACGGGGTAGTAGAGGCAAGAGCTAGTGTTTACCATGCAGCGGGACTTGAAGAAAGATGAACTGATCTACCTCCATGAGAATCTCTGCACAAACGTTGCCAAGAGGTTGAGGGGCAGCCAGCTGCTCCCTTACTCCCCAGTCTCTGCTTGCCATCCCTGTGCAGAGAGCATTTCCAGGGCACCCTGACTCCCAGGGCAGGAGCTGGCTTTGGTGAGGGGCTTCGGCACACATCCACCATGGGAGGGGTCAGGGTGCTCCCTGCCAGCAGAAGGTGTTCAGAGAGGGGAGCCCAATACCCTCTTGCCCTCGAGTCTCCCACTCTATTTCCACCACATCCCCCCTCCCTTCCCCAGCACAATTTTAATAGATGAGCCACTAGCTCGATAGAGCGACTCAGGTGTATGGATTCCATAGTCTGTTCCTCTATTATCAGGGTGAAAATATCAACCTGTAATGTTGGCCCTGGCTGGATCTGAACATTGAAGAGCCCTCTCTGCAAATCTTTGCATGTTTTTCTATTTTTGATGACCCTGCCCCAGAGACCCAGAGGAAACGATCCCAAGTCCTGCTCCCTTCCCTGGGAAACCTTCTGAGACGCCCGCTACTTTCCCCCGACATCTCCTCTGCACAGTGCTACTATTTGAAACTGATGGTCACAGAGTCCTTCTCAATAACACGGAGACAAAACGCTCTGCATAGCTGATAAATTATAAGCAGGCGCCGCACATTCACTTGATGGATTGCTGGAGTGAGTGTGTGTGAGTCACGGGTGTTATTTTTGGTCAGAAGAATTGTGTGAACTTTCCTTCTCTATTCTGAGTGCTTTGAAATGTATGGTTTTTCTTTCTTTTTTTATTCTTTTCTTCTTTTGTTCTTTAAGGTGTATGTCAAAGAATTTAGGTACCATATCAGAATAGTCATTTTCTAGTTTTCAGAGTTATTGTTTTGGAGTTGAGGAGGTGGAAGGGTTGAATAGAGAAGAATTATATGTTGACAAGTAATCCAGTCTATTAAGTGTAAAAGAAAATTACAGTCACCTGCTTTAAGGTGTAGTGGCTCCTCCCCCATCCCACCATTTCTCAGGGTCAAGTTTAAGATGGGGGTGGGGGTAGATTAACATGAACTCACTTGGAGGAATAGGGTTTTTCTTTTTTTATTACCTTTATCTTATTTATTTATTTTTATGTGTTGCTGAGGATCAAACTCAGTGTCTCATGTGTTAGGCAAGTGCTCTACCACCGAGCTACAGCCCCAGCCCTTGGGATTTTAATTGAACATTATTTTGAGGAAATGCCTGGCTTTAGCTGGGTGTAATGGTGCACACCTGTAATCCCAGCAGCTCGGGAGGCTGAGGCAGGAGGATCGCAAGTTCAAAGCCAGCCTCAGCAACTCAGTGAGGCCCTGAGCAATTCAGCGAGACCCTGTCTCTAAGTAAAATGTAAAAAAAAGGGCTGCGGATGTGGCTCAGTGGTTAAGCACCACGCCCCTACCCCGGGCTCAATCCCCAGGACCAAATAAGTAAATAAATAAATACATAAAAATACATAAAGGCCTGACTCATTTTGGTAGATTTCTTCTCAGCCAGATTGCAGAGTGAATAATGTTTGATCATCACTGCGGGTTTCCAGATTGTCTCCTGAAGCAGCCAGGCCCTCTGCCCCGGGTTTCTCTGAAATCTCCCAGTGCCGCTCACACGGGGCGCCGCTCGGGTTTAGTGTCTGAATACTTGGGAGCGTCCTTCACCTCAGTGCTTTTCAGAGTGAGGCCCACGGACCCGCACAGGCTGCAATCTCATTGTTTCTGGGTTTCGATAAGACGATACAGAAATTGAAGTTGGTGTTCAGAGACTTACAGCAATCTGACAGCATGATTTTGTGTCTTTTGAATCCAACAATAAACATTTGATGTTTTATCTTGATGTCTTCTTAAATTCATTTTGCCAGTCATTCATGTTTATTGCATTTTACAAAAGTATCAGTCGGTGATGGGTTGGAGGAAGGGATGGGGTCTTTTACCACTGGAGGACTGAGTTCTTCTGGGTTAGCTACTGAGTCAGAGTTGTGAATGCGCAGGGTCTTCCCCTGTGCCTGAGGGGCACACGCCCTTACGGATTCAAGAAGGGAAGGCCAGGGGGGCTGCGACATTTTCATTGTTTATTTTTTGTCCTTTGGCAAGTTGCTGGGGTTACATGGGAAGTATTCCCCGTCACCCCGTCCTCCTCACTGTTTAGGAGGGGCCTCCGGGGAGGGTAGATTTTGCGGAGGAGGATGCTGAGGTCTTCCTGACTGCGGGTGGCAGCTAGCTCTGGACAGAGCAAGCGCGGTGGCTCCTCCCTGGGACGGTCCCTCCTGTCTGGTGGCCTGTCCCAGTAATGAGGAGCCGTGTTTGCTACTGCGAGAAAAGGCCAGTGAGATTCCGTCTGGGAATATGCTGGAGTCCCGTGCAGGAGAGGCCGAGGCCGCTTGCCTGTGAGACTCTGTGCTCAGCAGAGAGTGGTGGTGGGAGGGAAGTGACCGGGAGGTCCGTCAGGTCACCTCTGACTCCTCTGCAGCCTGGAGCCAGCCTGCCCCAGTGTCCATGGCCGGTTCCTTCAAAGGGAAGCTTGAGATGCGATGGGCAGGGGGAGACGGAAGGCAGGGGGCCCTTCCCCTGCCTGGAATGTTCCCCCGGGTGCCCACGAGGCTTGTGCTCTCTCCTTTGCCAAGTCTGGGTTTCAGTGTGGCCTCCTCTACTCCCTCTTTGTTTGTCTTTGGGGCACTTAATGTGCAACATACAGACTTCGTTTATCCTGATTTAATGTAGCTAATTAGGTGTATGTCGACAAGGGCAGGGTGTTGTCCGTGTTGCTCTCTGCTCTCTCTCCAGGTCTTACACAGTGCCTGGCGCAGAACGCACACTTGGCGAATCCTTGTCTTGTAAATGAATGAACTAACGAACAGGGAAGTGGTAGGGTCAAAGGCTGTGTCCAGCGAGGCACCTGCTGCATCCACACAGTTGTATCAAGTGGTTGTTGGAGCCAATGAAAGACCACAGTCAAGGGCAATAATCAGCCTTTAACAAGCACCTACTGTATGCCAAGCACTGGAGCGGATGATACCGCCGTTTACTGGTGACCAGTTCTGCTCCTTCTAATGTTGAAGATTGAACACTAGAGAAGCACGCCAAGGCAAGCATATTAAGCAGGTTTTATTTAAAGGTAATAATGCAGACTTCTCCCGGCAGGAAGAAGGGGGCCATGGCTGATGTTCTAAAGTCCCAAGAAGTGAGCGCACCCTACATCTTTTATAGGTTAAATTCTCTTTTGTTCTCCTGTTCTCTACCCCCTTATCTCTCCTTCCTATGTGACTATGTGACTAGTCCTGGTTTTGCATTAAGTGAGAAACCATGGGCAGGGGGAGGGCCAGGGTGATTCAGGCAGGTAAGGGCCCAGGGAGCATTAATTAGCAGCTCCTTGTTTGCAATCCTTGATAAAGGCAGGTAAATTTGGTAATCAATGGCCTCCGGAGATCCTTGACATTCCATTCTTCCGGGGGCAGTCTCCAACTTCCAGAGGCAGATGACTTTATGGCCTCCATTTCCTTGATTTGACCCGATTCTCTATTTCTACACTAACTACCTGTTCCCAATTCTGGCTTCACGGACATCTGTGCCCATTATTTAATTAAGTGACAGATTGTCACAAGAAATGTGTATTCTTAGCTGTTTTACAGGTGAGGACGCTCAAGGGTTAGGATCTCGTGCAGAGTGACCCAGCCCAGTTAGTGGCACAACTGAGATGCGACTCAGTCTCTCTGGTTTCATCCAGAGACGGTTCCACATGCTGGAAACTTCTGAAAACGTTGAATACGTTCCACACGCTGCAAACGTTGGTCACTGTGTCTCTTGGTCCTTTGCTTTTCTACTACAAAATGGGAAATAATTGTCCTCATCTTTCACTAACTTTTTATCTCATAATAGAAATCTGGGAAAATTAGAACCAAAGGTATAAGATATGAGTTTTACAAAAATGGGGTGCAAAATTAGATTGGGTTGCTGAATGATGCTCACCACTAAGGAGAGGAGCCCCAAGCGGAATCCCGCCGGTAGGGGCAAGGGTGTTTTGCAGCCAAGACTCAGGTCCAGGCCCTGGTTTCGGTTGTTGGCACCCAGTGGACTTGCTGGCCATGGCCCCTGGGCTGAGGCAGCCTCCAGACCCGGCTGCTTGTCTTTCATTCCAGCAGTATTCATGGAGCATCTGCTGGGTGCTGGGGAGAGGTCAGGAGAGAGAACGAAGTTCCTTGCCCTTCATGGACCTTCTATTTCAGCAAGGAGAGCGAGGCAGGAAATAGACAGGAAGCAGCAAACCATGAAGTAAATTATATAGTGTGTTTAAAGATGGCACGCGCTCTGGAAGGCTGGCAGAGGGGAAGGTCGCGGTATTCAATTGAATGGTCCAGGTGGCCCCTGTTGGACGGTGACCTCAGAGCGGCGTCCTGAGGTGACAGGGAATGAGCAGGTGGGCAGGGAGGGCAGTCCGGTCCCCAGAGAGAGGACAGAAGGCTGGCACCTGCTGAGATGGGGTCAGGCCTGGGAACAGAGGCCAGCGTCTGGGGGCAGGGGACCCCAAGGGCAGAGGCAGCAGGACATCCTCCCATGACTGCGGAGGAGGAGCCCCGTGGAGGGGGACTCAGGCGAGGCTTCCCCTTCTTTCCTTCCCGTCCGTCTCTGTCAGCACCTCACACAGTCCAGCATTCCCCGACGAGTGAGCACTGACGTCTTTGGAGAGGCAGCCACCTCCTCCAGGTTGGTCTCCTGGTGTCTGGATTTGCTTTCTTCAGCTCTAACGTGAAGGGAATCCATTCAGCCATCTGTGGTCCCCCGCCCAGGTCCTGACTGCAGGCTGGCTCCCTCTCCCGCTTCTGTCTGCAGAACACCTGCCCTACCCGGGCCCTAAGTGGAGCCCCGCACGGAGCCGAGGAGGGGCAAGCACTCTGCCTTTCTCTGGCAACGTCCTTGCTAAAGTTGAGAAGGAATGTGAGCAGCAAGGTGAGAAGTGCAGCAAGCAGTTCTCACAAAAAGAATAGTCTCCTGTAGAACGAGACAAGCATGAAATCCTGTAGAAGGAAAGGTCCCGTGAGCGAGGTGGACTGTTGAAAGCTGAGTGGATGGAAGCGGGTAGCCAGCAGGCGGCCAGGAGCTCCAGGGAACCTGGAAGGGAGTGTGGCAGGAGGTGCCTGCTGTCCACAGTCTGGGAAGGGAGACGGAAGCACACGGAGAGGCTGGCAGGGCTTCCCACACAGGGAGGGATAACGTCATGGAGACCAGGAAACGGAAGTGGGGGTCCTGGCTTTGGTACCACTGGAGCTAGAACAAGGGGACAGGAGGTGGGAATCAGCCCAGGAGACTGGAGAGTTACCTCGGGATCCTGATTTTGGAAGTTGTCCCATGTCATGACCTCTTTGACTGGCTCCTAAAATCATGATCAAAATTCTGTGTACTTTTAGCAAAGCAAAGCTCATTAACCAAGAAAAAAAAAAAAAAAAAAAAAAAAAAAAGACCTATCTGAATCAGAAAATGAAACTTACCAGACCCAAAGTGTAGAATTGGATTATGTCCATTTTCAAGATGGGCATTTTTCTGATGCGCTCTTAGAAAATTTTTGAACTAGTCACATACAACTGACTCCTGAACCCTCTCCAGCTGGGTGCCCTCCGCCAGCCATTCTGGAAACAAAGAACCTCCCCAAAAGGAGGCTCACGGCCGCTTCATCAGCAGGGCTGTGACTTACACGCTGACTCTGTGCCATGTGTGTTTGCTCCATTGGGCTCGGTCGCCAGCGTGATCAGATCCCACAAAGCCCCACATTTTTTCTGTCCTCGTTTCTGACTGTATTTCATGATGCCTTGATATTTCCAGGCTAATCTTGCACAACTATTGAGAGAGTCTCAGAACCGAAATAAACATCTGGGAGAAGAAATTAAAGAACTTCAGCAAAGGCTTGGAGAAGTCCAGGGTGACAATAAGGTACTGTGACTGTTGAAAGAGAGCTCTGTCGTGTGGTCGTGCGCTAGAGGTTCACGTATAGCATGTCGGGAAAATGCAATGCAGCAGTGGTTGAAAAATTCGTTTTTAGATTTTGACAATTGCAGTGAAAATTCAGCTTAGCATTTCATATCTTGATTGCACTGCTTTGCGCACGCGCGCGCGCGTGTGTGTGTGTGTGCGCGCGCACCTGCGTGTGTGTTTCTGGGTTGCTCTAAAACATTGTTACAACCCGGTGTGGAGGTTTCATTATGCTCAGCTTGGTGGTGAAGAGCGTTGCGGTTGCGGGCAAAATAAAACCCAAATGCCATACTTTCCCCTTCTGTACAAATAATGGATTTGTGGCTCAGATGATTTGGAATTATTCACATTCGGTTTTGAATTTTAAGTAGTCATCCTACTAATTATGTTCACATAACCAATTTATTTTATTGCTAAATTTGGCAATTTGTATGGAACATTGCTCAAAATCCACTGCTTGGTATTAATCAGACTCCCCTGTTGGCAACGTTAATTATAAAATATGAACTCATAAACTCCAAACTCAATGTGTGTGCTCTCTCTTTCTCCCCGCTGAAGCTGTGAACAAAAGTACAATCGGGAAAGGAAAGAAAAACTACTGAAGTTTAATTTTGTCCCCCAGAATAATTTCCTGTTTTGCCAAGATAGATTTATTTTCAACTTCTTGCCAAAGGCGGATTTTGCAACGGAAATGGCGTTGTATTTTGACTCTAAAAAACAAGAAACAAAACCCCCAAAAACCTTATATTGTGTGTGTGTGTTCAGGGCAGCTTTCTTGGGGAAATGTTTCCTGGATATTACCAAATTCATTGATAAATGACTGTGACTGTTTTTGCTGGGAGTTTTCGGTTATTGGAAGGTGCCAGTTTGAAAGATGTTCACTTAAAAAAAAAATGACAGAACTGTTAGGGAGAGACCTCTTCTGTAACACGAGATCAGAGAGGACTCTGTACCTTCTGCTGCATCAAGAGGCCTGATCTGAGGACACATATCAGCTGGGATGCTGCTGGACTTTGGAGATGGTTTGTCCCTCAAAGGTCCATGTGCTGGAAGTTTGGTCTCCAGTGTAACAGTATTAAAAGGTGCTGGGACCTTTAAAAGGTGAGGCTAATAGAAGGTTGTCACTTCATGACCACCCTTAGGAAGGAATTGACACTGATTTCCTGGAGTGGATCAGTTCCCACAAGAGACACTTGTTACAAAAGAGCAAACTCGACCCCTGCCTGCACAGGCTTCCTCTCGGCATGTGAGCTCTTTGCCATACACCACCCATTCCTCTCTCACACCATCCCACCATGTTGTGATTCAGCCTGCGGGCCCTTACCAGAAGCTCTCAAGCCTCCAGAACTTCTTTGTAATGTACCCAATCTCAGCTATTTTGTTACAGTAACAGCAAAACAAAGAACCAACACTTTGTTACATAGCCTTTTCTCTACTCTGTCTGCCTTAATTTTTTTTTTTTTAGAAAACCTTTTGGATTTCACATAAATTTGAAAAATTAGGTACTACTATTCTTGGTCATGAGGGTAGAGAGAACACCCGGGAAAGGTTTAATTAACACTGGACAAGCTAATCAGGCCTCATGTGTGGTTTTAGTCATCATTACAAGGATTCAAGCCCTGTAACCTAGGTGTTCAGTCACTAATTAAACACCGGACATTCTTAGTCACTTCCTCCAGTGATAACAGCAGGGCAAGCTTTTACAGAGAATGAAGCGTGCATTTGCGTGCCATATATTTTTTTAAGCTCATGAAAACACTGGAGGAATTCTGGAGACATCCTAAGCCTGCTAGAACCTTTGAACGTATGATTTTAAGATTCACGGTTCTTCTTGATTGACTGATTTTTGTCCTATTTCCTTTTTTGGGGTCATTACCCCTCCTCCAACTTTCCTAAAGACCTTTCTGCCTGATCTTTTGGTCGCTTAATCTTTTTGCCTTTTAAGTAAGTGAAATATTAGGCACTGACATCAGCAACTGATGTTCAAGGAAAGAAAGGAAGGACATGTTGTCTGTGTGTGCCCGTACACTGCATGTGCACATGAATACGTGCACACTCAGCTCCTTGTGTGTAGCCACAGTCGGAATGTCATGATTCGCTTGGGAACTGGATCTTTATTGCAGTAGCTGGATACATTTATCAACTGTTTTCTCACCCAAGGTTTAGGGTTTAGTGACTCATATCCAGGACCTGTGAAGTCATTTGCCTGCCAGAAGGTGCAGGAGATGTGGTGGTGTTCAGCAGACCCCAGCGCCCCGCCACCAACAAGAACGAAAAGGGAAAGGACTCCATCTGCATTCTCCTTTGCCTCTGAAGTTCTAGGGCTGGTTGATTTCCAGGCCCTGTGAGTCACAGACCTCCTCCCCCAGCCCGCCCCCAGTCCTCAACGTGAGGCCAGGTTACCCATTTGATGGTGACACCAAGTCAGAGCCCCAACCTGCATGGCAGAGAATGGGTTAGCCTTTGGAGGTTGGGTTTCGTAGTTTTTCTTTTTTTCTGATTCATTGTGTTTAGGCTGCTTCAGCCTTTCCATCATCTTCCAGATCTGGGCCCAGCTCCTGTCCTGGTGTGCCCAGCCTCCATGATCTGTCCCCTGCAGACTTCTTCAGCCACCTTGCCAGGGCTCACCTCATACCTATGCTAATTTCAGCCTGTGTTTTGCTCTGCCACTGTCTGCCACAGGACCTTTGAGCCTGCTGTTTGCTCTTCCTAGAAGGCTTTTCTCCTTGACTTCCCCTGCAACCTCCTGCTCATTTTTCAGGTCACAGGTCAAGTGTAGCCTTTGCCAGCTCTTTGGTGCCAGTCCTGCGCCTGCCCACGTGCTCTGCTCTGCTCCTCCACTGTACCCGTGCAGCACCCCAGCCCTCGGGTCAGCTCTTTGCAGGCTGAGGGCTCACCCTCCATACTGCGGTGTCCCTGGGAATTAGCATTCCTCATTCTCAGTATGCAGACATTGTTTTAAAACCCTTATTGAAGGAACGGAATGGAATAGCAAGCGAGTGACTGAATTCAAGGAACAGAGCAGGGCAAGGAAGGAGCAGCACGGAGGTTCAAGGAAGAGAAAGAAAGAACCCCAGTCCCTGAAGAGCTGCTCCATTCTGCTCAGCACCCGCCGCTCAGCTCGTGGGGTGAGGAGTCGCTGAGGAATCTGGAAAAGCAGGCTGTTTCCCTGAGGAGAAAAACCAGCGCAAGACGTGGGCTTGGGAAGCCCCTGCAGAGCGCAGGGTCGACTGCTGAGCCTTGGTGGGCAAAGCCGCGGGCCCTGCTCCCTGCTGGTCAGCTCCGGAGCCCTCCGCACCATGCTGGACTCCCATGCCAGCCAGAAGGGTCGTGGCCTCCCCTCTGAGTGACCATCCAAGTGGAAGCCGTCCGCCTCTGAGTCGCCGTTGTAGCCGCTGACCCTGAGCCACATTTTGGGAAGCCCAGATTCTAGTAAAGCCGTGTTTGAGAAACAAGGTGATGGGAAATGACTTGCCTTGGGTGTTTCAGGGTAGACTGATTTTCCATTTGTTCAGCTGGAGCCTTGGCAGTCTAAGTGCCATAAAGCATTTATTTCTCAGCAGCCTCTGGAAAGATTCGTCGCCGCCCTGGCTGAGGAGCAGCTCGGCCCCACGTGAGGCCGAGGGGGGCCTTCCTGCGCCAGCAAGGGCATCCCGATGGCCACCTGCCATCTCGCTGCCAGTGCCCAGGGTTCCTCAGACTCCCAGGTCAGCACAAACCCCAGCCCAAACCAGATGAGAGCGGTTAAAAAGGAACCTACCAGACTCCTGCCCCTGCTTTATAATCACAGGTTTTCAACGTGAAGGGGGACAGAGGCGTCTGGGGAAGGGAGGGATCACAATGCCATCAATCACCTGGGAAGAACTTTCCAGAGACTGGGTGCCCAGGACTGCCCCGGGTCAGTGTGTGAGGAATGAGGACCAGCCACGGGGCTCAGGTCCCAGGAGGACTTGCTTCCACCCAGAGGTCTGCCTGCTTCCTCATCTGCCCTCAAGAGCAGAGTGGATTCAGGGGATGTGGAGCTGGAGGAAGCCAGAGGTCTCTGCAATAGAACCAGCAGAGGAGGCGAGCCAGGGAACCCGCCCAGGGGGCAGCGAGCCTGCTGTGCCTCTCATATTCTGTGGCACAAATACCGAGGCCAAGACTAATATCACTCTACCAAAGTAGGATTCGCTCTCCCAAGAGAGCTGCGCCAGCTCCACCATGGAGAGGGACAGTGGGACACCGTCCAGGAGGCCCACACCGGGTACAGACCCAGCTGCACCTGCCATTGTCTGTGTGGCCTTGGCTAAGCCACTTCTCCCTCAGGCCTCAGTTTCCTCGACTGTAAAATGGCAATAACAACACCTCCCATGGAACAGTCCTCGGTTTCATCATGCGAGGCTGGCCAGTGTCCTCACAGCTCAGAGACACCGAGGAATAAGAGATGAGGTCCCCGCTCTCTGGAGCGTGTGTGCTGGCTGGGGGACAGGCGGTGGGAAAACCAGGCACACGCAGTCATCAGACTCTGGCTGGCGCGGCTGGGCAGACTGTCGTGGCAAAGGCAGCGCCCAGCTGGGTAAGTGCTGCTGCCTTTAGCACCACGTGGGCCCAGGTGGCCTGGAAGCTCCTGTGCGGAGCTCCTGGCATCCTGTTGCCAGTGGATTCCGTGTGAGTCCCCGGTGGAGACAGGGCACCGGCTTGGCCAGCGGCAGGCGTCGATGCCTTGGTGCGCTCCTGGCTGCCTCCTGGTTTTTCTTCATGTTCAAGATGGTGGCATGTCTGTGCAGGACCCCAGCGACGGGGAGCAGGAAGCCCAGGCCAGGCTGCTGCTCCTGCCAACAGCAGCTTTCCCAGGCCCGGGGCCCCCGCCGGCAGACTTGGGTCTGGCCGTTGCTGGGTGACATACACCCAGGGCTGTGCCCTTAATAATGAGCTTCATGTTGCCGGCTGACGGCCTTGGAGCACCCGTCCTACCCAGCCTTGGCACTGTCCAGTGATAGAGCCTTTCTGTGAACATACCTCTACTGACGTGGGACTTCTGGACGGATTCAGGGAGCAAACCAATTAAGTCGAAGCCACCAGCCAATACAGAGACCACTGAGCCTGCAGGTGACTAATTAAAGTGTACTTCCTTAAAAAAATGAAAAGCGAAGTTTACTCAGCTGCGGGTGTTGGCCCTGATCCTGGATGAGGGACAAAAGCTCTTTGTAAGCTTTATGCTTCAAGGAGAGCAGAGATGCCCTGGCTGGCGGGAAACCCAGGTGAAGAGGGCACGGTAATGAAAAGCTCCCACCGTGGGCATTACAGAAGCTGATCTCGAAGAATTGCTGTGAGGGACGGGGCCCCCTGCCCGCCAGACCGTCACATCTTGCCCTGACTGGGATCTTGATTATGAACCATAGGCGATGCTCGGCCACACGAGCTCAGCATCACCTGATGTTTCACTGCCAGGTGAATCAGATGCACTTGGTCCTCAGCATCACTGAGCCTGTCCTGGCTTAGATGAACTTGTGGCCTGAGTGGACCCTGTGGTCAAGAGAGCGTGGTTTCAGCTACTCATCACGTAGACCATGCATCGCAACCACACTTCTTAGTAGAAGATTGGTTTTGAAGGAACTCTGCTCAGGGCTTCTAGCACATGGTATCCAAATCACACACTCTCAAATAAAAAGAAGTCCAAGCTGTAAAGCTGCTTGGCAGGGTGATGTAAAAATCATGGCTCTGGGAGCAACGTGTGCTGAATTATCTGACAGGCGCTTAGGTCTTCCTAGCTGTGTGATCTTGGGCCAGTTGCTTGATTTCTCTGTGCTTCAGTCATTCTCATCTGTAGAATAGAGATAACGGGCCGTACTTAACCTACTGGAGGGTGCTTCCATTCAGTACAGTCAACGTGAACTTTTTTAGGACCAACCGAGTGATCTGGGGATGGACAGTAGACAAGGCCATGAGTCCAGCTCTCACCTGGCTTCCGTTTTAGCAGGCAGTGAGAAAACAGGCAAGTCGTATTTCACAGGTTCTGGGCATCTCTGATACAGCCAGTGGCATCGTGGAGTCATGATTGACACTTTATTCTTTTCAGAGGTTTTGAAGTGGGCACAGCTTTATATTGGATGAAATACAATATGTGTCAGAGGATGCTAAGTGCTGGATAGAGAATACAGCTGCCCCCAGGCTTGGGAGTGGCCAGGTGCGCTGGGGATGCTGGTTCCCTGAGTGCCCAGGGAAGGCCTTCTGCTCCTGTGTCCTTGGCACAGGGACCTACAGGAAGTGCAGTGGGCTCCTCCAAGGTGCAAAGGCCCTGAGGCAGGAGAGAGCTTGGGGTGTGAGGCACAGCAGGGGGGAGTGCCCCTTTGAGAGGGTTAAGTTAGCAAAGTTATAAGAAGCATGTGACACAGCATGTTCTATAGGAGGAGCCTATGCAAGGACTGGTGCAGTGGTTGTGGAGAAGGGCGGCACAGCATGGGCGCCGGAGCCCTCAGCTGCAGGCTCCACTCCGCCTCTGCCATTTGGAAATCGGCAACCGAGGAAAGTTACTTTGTCTCTCTGTGCTTCAGTTTCTTGCCTAGAAGGGGAAACAGTAACCACCGGCTAGGTGTCTTGTGGACTTAGGTGGTTGAAGGTGTCAGCACCGAGGACAGCGCAGGGCACCCAGTGCTGGTGCAGGGCGAGCAGAGAGGGAGACCTTCCGCATACGGAGCTCTGGCCCAGGAGACCCGGCCTCCAAGCCCTCGCCGGCCTCCGAGCGCATCCGGGAAGCACCGCGGGAGGGGCGCGCTGATCTCGGGACACGTGAGGCCCGGGGTCAGCAGAGGATTCAGTGCGTGTGACAGCAGGCTTGGCCCCCGCGGGGCCCACGGGGAGCAGGGCACAAACAGGGGGGTGGGGACACTTGATCTAAGACCTGAGTGAGAGGACAGAGGTATTTGGGCAGAGGAAGCGCCCAGGCCCAGAGGCAGGCCAGCGTGGCCGACGCAGAAGGCGGGTGGCATCCTCCTCTTCAGCCTGGTGGGGGCGTCAGGCTGCGTGGAAAGCAACGGTGGTGAGCACCTGTGTGAGGAGCTGCTGGCCTTGCTTCTCGGCCCAGATCCGGAGCTACTGAGCTGGAGACCTTGACACGGCGCTAAGGGGCGCGTGCGCCGTGGGCTCTGGCGCCTGCAGCGGGAGGGCGAGCCGGCCCAGCTCGGGATTGGAATACCAGGAGAGTCTAGGAATTGGCTCTCTACCCTCAGGGTCCAATTTTATTGAGGGTATTTTTGGAAGCTGAGGGGCCAGCTGGAGAGGATATGGAGGAAACCAGCAGGAAACGCACAGAATGGAGGAGCAGGCCTTGCTGATGACGTTGCTGCGCTCCATAAATGTTTAATAATCGCCTTTCGGTGCTGACCTCTTCCTGGGTGTGCAAGGACTAGGGACAAAGAAGGACTGGCATCCACTTCCTGTTCGTAGTTCTTTCATCTGACTCTCCAATAGCCCTGGGAAATAATAACCACTGTATTGGATTGTAACCATACCAACTATAACTCGGATGGCACTTCTAAAGCTCTGTTGAGAGTTGCGTGAACAGTGACCATTGTACTGTGTCTTCATATATAGGAATGGAAACCCCTGGAGCGGGAGATGTGCAGTGCACAACCTGGATAACCGTACATGACTGTCCTATCTACAATATAACTTTTATCCTTACCTTTTAAAAAGCCAGCAAGTCAAGTCACATGCGGTTTAGAAAGTTTAGATAGCTTGCCAAGAGCACACAGCTAGGAGTAGCAGAAAATTATCTGAATATAGATAATAATCCAGAGGATAGCTGTTCCGGCACCTGGCTGCCTCTATCAGGTAGAATGGATTCAGGTGAAAGAAAACAAGATGAGGTGGAGCAGGTTGAGGGCTATAAGAGACAAAGCCTGAGAGGAGATCAAAGAAGGAAGCAAGTCTTTCTAGCCCGCAGGCCTGGGGCGCGCCCCTGGAGGCCGGGGCAGCTGGGGAAGGGCACTCCGACCATCTTAGCACATTGTGCGGCGGCCATATCCCTCCGCCACAGCCGGCTGCAGCTGTGTCTGCTCCTCCAGCGGGTGACTCGCGCCGTAATTCATTCATAAACTTTTATTTCTTTCTAAATCATCAAACGGAGGCATCCATTGGTGGCGATGCGGGTGCTGCACAGGGCACGGATCCACCTGTGGGCTGGCGCAGGGAGGCTGGCGGTGGCGCCGACAGCCCTGTTTGAGGGAGTGAAGTGCCCCGAGCAGTCGCTTCGTGACATTTTCCAAGAGGGCTGGGAATCAGCCCCATTTGCCTGCACTGCAGATCGGGCCGCCCGGCTACCGTCGTAGAGCTCGATCTGAATGCTAATCACGAGAGCAGCTGACGTTTATGAAGCACTTCTGTGCTCCAGGGGTGGCACTGAGTGTCACAGAGAAGAGGCACCTTCTCTCAACAGGGGCAGGGGCTGAAATCAGCCTGGAACAGGCAGAAATTGGTGTCTAGCCCACTTTCTCCTTGATCTTCCCTTAAAATTGTCCGGGAATTCAGGGCCCGTTGTATTCCTGCTCCTGAATTGTAGTGTTATAAAAAATATAAACAGCATGATGTGGCATAAATGTCTCCATGTACATAATATTTGTGCATTTCATAAGCAAATGGGTACTTACTTTTCTGCCTCACTCCCAGGTTAGAACATTGGCCCGAGGAAGGTCGCACACGTTTTAACATATTTCCTTCTCTTCCCTCTCTCTTCCTCCTCTTTGCTGCTAAAACATGTATTTGAGCCCCCTAAGTAGATGCCCATTGGATATTCCTCTCCCGCGTCATGCCTCAGAGGACTGCCCACGGCTGAGCTGTCACCCACGAGGAGCCAGAGGCCCGGAGACGTTCAGATAAGTTTTCCATGTGGCTCAGCTCACGGTCTGTGGAGCCAGGACAGGAGCCCAAGAGCTGTCCACTGGGGGTGGGAGGCAGGAGGACCTCCCAGGACTCAGCCGTTCCTCTGGCCTCACCTCCTCAGGCCCTTCAGCTCCCCGCACTTGAATTTCTGACTCAACTCATGATCCAGCCATTACCAACACGGCCTCACTTCCAAAAAACGAGTGTTTCCACCGGCGCAGCCCTGCAAGTCAACAGTGGCAGTTGTATGCACATTAAACACCAAATGATTGTTAACATATTTATTGAAGCTTAACAGGCATCCGATATATAAAAGATGACTCTCTTATATGGCTGTCAGACCTCAATAAACATGTTTAATAATTAATTGGCAGTAAGCAAACATAATTGTGTGATTCTAAATTAAGCGTTCAGTGAAGCATACCGTGCACGGAAGCCACAGTGGTGTTTTATTGCCTCAAGCTCGGGCTCAGCCTGCTTTTCACGTCGCAAGAGGGATACCCGCTTTCAAGGACACGTCCAGGCGCCCCGCCTCGCGGGCGGGCTCAGCGCTGCTCCTCCCACCGGGCCCTCCATCTGACAGCCGGTTCCCATTCATCTGGCTGTCTGTCCTTCTGTACGTTCACTTTCCGGGTTCTCACATCCTGAGCCAAGAATTTGGTGGCATGAAAGATGCCCCCCATCTCTCCTTTCAGTCGAATTAGCCAGTGCGGGGAAGTCACTGCAGACTCTGGATTGGCCAGTACTGGGCCAGCGCTCCCAGGGAGGCAGGTGCTTCAGGTCTCAGCGTTGTGTCCGCTGGGGGTCAGTTACCACCTTGGTGTGCCCGTCTGTGGTTAGTTCATTCACAGATGCTCCTGGGTCCCACGGAGCCGTGACAGTGCCTGAAGCAGGCTCACTGAACCCGTATGCACAGCACAGCCTTCCTTCTGGCACCCAGGGACACTAGCCAGCATGCCGGCCCCACGCAGCTATCTTAAGGCAACCATTGCGCACTGTTGGAATGTAAATTAGGACTGTCACTGTGGACTGTGGCATGTCCTAGAAATGAAAATGAAATACCATAAGATCCAGGAATCCCACGCCTGGGTGTGTCATATCAAAGAGAATGAAGTCAGTGTGTATGAGAGACAGGGCACACCCTCTGTGTCCATTCATAATAGCCAAGATGGGGAACCAACCCAAGTGTCCACCAGCAACTGCATGGATAAGGAAAATGAGAGTATGCGCTGGGCGCACCCCCCCACACACACAATGAAATACTATTCAGCCTTAAAAAAGATGATGTTCTATCATTTGTGACAATGCAAATGAATCTAGAAGACAGACCAAGCACCGAAGGGCGAACACTTAAGGATTTTACTCATATCTAGAATCTAAAAATGGTCTCTTAGAAGTAGAGAGTAGAAAGGTGATTTTTAGAGGCTGGGGAGAAGGGGAGGGTGGTCAACAGGTACAGGTGGCAGTTGGATAGGGGGAATAAGTCCCCATGTTCTGTTGTGCAGTAGGAGGAGTACAGTTAGCAAGAACCCACTGTTTATTTCAAAATAGTTAGAATATTTTGAATGTGCTCTCCACAAGGAAGTGGTAAGTGTTTGGGGCGGTGGATATGCTAATTGCCCGGATGTGGCCAATACCCCATGTTTACATGCGTCGAAGCAGCGCGTTGTGCCCACAAATCCGCACAGCACACGTCAAGAAAACCCAGCAGGATCACATGCACAAAAAACCTTGGCGCTAACTGGACCACAGAAAGTCCCCTGGTCTCCAGTCGGCGAGCTGAACCGCGGAAGGTGGCCTCGTGTGATCTGTGCAGGGCGCTCGCTGGGAACTGTGTGCTCACCACTTCGCGCGTGTCCTACAATAACCACGAAAGTCCCAAGATGTTGATTTGCGATTTAAAGTAAGGCTGATTGGGAAGGCAGATTCACAAATCCGGAAGCTGGGGCCACGAACAGCCGGAGGGACGGTGCGCAGACCCCGCGCTGCGCAACCACCGGCCCGGCTCGCGCGCACCAGCCCTGGGGGCGCCGCAGCTCCGGGCACCCAACAAGTATTTGTTGAATTCAATAGAGTGGTTTTCAAACAAGGACCCACACTAAATGTCATCGGAAAACGCTCGTTCCTGTCCTTCACTCATCACTTCTTTCCAAGTTCATTGCTGCCGTTTGCTGACTGAGTTTCCTTCGTGTCCTACCTTGGCTTAAATAAGCTTCCTATCTCACCTGCCCTGCATCCTTCAGAGACTTTGAAAACTAAGACGTTGTCTCCATCAATATCTTAAGATTCATGCAGCAGCAAGGAAGAGCAGGCTCCAGCAGGCTGTCCCTGCCAGGTCACATCTGAGTGACAGTGAAGACTGTCCCCAGGACCTCCTCCATGGATAAAGACCATCCATGTGCACCTGCAGGGAGAAGTGGACTCAGGCCTAAAAGCTCCCTCCCAGAAGCATCAGGAAGCAGTGCTTTAACTGCAAACTCTTTTCAGAGCATTGTTTGGCACTGTGATGGGCCAGTTACAGCGACTCTGGGCTGTCCTACTGGGGGCTCCCATAATTCCCATTGTGACCTTACAGGGAAGGTCTGGCGCTGCAGGAGAGTCTTGGCTGCAGAGTCTGGAGAAGCTGTGGTTCTGCTGAGATGCCTTGGAAAATGATGTTTTTGAATACTGAAATTTTCTTCCTAGAGATTTTCAAACCTATAAATAAAATTAAATTTGTGCTTATCATTTAAAAAATTTGAAAGCAAAGAAAGGACAGACAGCAGTCTTACTATCCCCTAAACAGACCATTTTAACATTTTGAAGTACCCTGTCTTTCCTTCTCTCATGCTCGAGTTCTTTGTACAGTACAAGCACACTGCGTAGGAGGGCCTCTGCCCTCTTTTCCCACTCTGCCTGGCACGGCGAGGGCACTGCCTGGCATGACCGCAGCGATGGAGCCCTGGTTTCAGACAGCTGCACGCCTGCCTGGAGAGGGCGGCACTACCTCCGCTAACCCTTCTGCTGTTGGGCACTGTGTCCAGCTTTCTGACCCTCTAAACAGCAGTGCCATCTGATCTGCTTCGTCTTCCTTCCTAAAGCCAGTCCGTCTCTGGGGTTATTCTTAGCCTAGATTGTCAGAAGCAGGGTTACTGGATCATTGGGTAGCGGCGTTTTTAGGGCTCTTGATGGAGTGCCTAGTGGTTATGAGCATGGAGTGTGCCCATCTCAGCAAATCCTTGCCAGCATGGGTTCATCACTTTTGAATCTTTGCTGATTTAAATGAGACCCAGAGTCTGGCTCCTCTTCGTGGAAATGTTTCATGGTGCATCCGCCCTCCCTTTCCACGCCAGGCTTTATGCTCTGTGCATGCGTGGAGAAATTTTAAAATTCACCATATTGATGGACATGCAGCTGTCTTTTCCCCCACTGTTTCTTGAAGCAGTATTTTTTTTTCAGAAGTTTCATTCTGGTGTCCTTCAGTTTTTATTTGGATTTACTTATTCCTATTCTTTCTCTATCTCCTCTGTCTGTCCGTCTGTCTCTGTCCATCCCCTTCTCATCCTCCTGGAAATGCAGCTCTTGAGGATGACAATTGCCAAACAAAGGCTTGGGGATGAAGAGATCGGTGTGCGGCACTTTGCAGCCCACGAGCGTGAAGACTTGGTGCAGCAGCTGGAGCGGGCTAAGGAGCAGGTGACTGCTGGCCTCTGTGAGGGCCGGGGATGCGTTGGCATAGGGGGACGTGTGCAGGGAAGAGCAGCTGTGCCCCTGGGCCCCAGGGTATGTGGGGAGGGTGGGCTGCACCCTGATGTCAGATGCCTCTGTTCTGAACACAAGAAACTTTGCCCCTTCCCAGGGTAGACCAAGAGGGGATCAAAATGTGACAAACAGAACTGAATTTATAAGTTTCCTCTAACATGCTGAGCAATGCCTCTTAGGCAGAATCTCCACGGGTCCAGGGCCCTGGTGAGGGAGCAGCCCTGGGAGCCCAATGGCACTTCCCTCTTACTAATTGGTTCCGAAGAGCAGAGCAAAAGTCCCAGGTCTAGGGTGGATTGGGACAGTACAGATGGGTGGGACACCAGCAGCTGTGGCCAGTGTCCGGCTCAGCCTCTCCAGTCTGTGGCGAAGGGCTTGCTGCAGGGTAGGGACCTGGTTCTGCTCTTCCAGGCTGCCCTGCCTCTGCTGTCTCAGGGACAGTGAGGCCTGGTTGGAAGGCAGCCCCTGTTTCTGCCTCTTGTCCCTGGGCTTTGCCTGTGGCTTCACAGCATGTGGTTAAGAAGCCCAGTGACATGCTCTCTGGCCACAAAGCCAGGCAAGGCCGTCTGAGGGAGGGCGCTGGCTTGGGTTTCAGATCGAGTCTCTGGAGCATGATCTGCAGGCCTCGGTGGATGAGCTTCAGGACGTTAAGGAAGAGCGAGCTTCCTACCAGGACAAGGTGGAGAGGCTGAACCAGGAGCTCAACCACATCCTGGGCGGCCACGAGAACCGCATCATCGACGTGGACGCTCTGTGCATGGAAAACAGGCAAGAGCCGGCCGGCCTGAGCCGCACAGGCTGCTGGCGCTCCTCAGGCAGGGGCCAGCGGGAACCCCCTCAGGCATTTGAGAAAATTGCCTTACAAGTGGAAAGAAAGCCACAACCTCAAAATGATACCAATGTCACGCACTCGCTGTAAGAGTAAGAAAAGAGGCCGGGACGCCTCCCCCCTCCTTCCCCACGCCCGCCCTGGTTGGCCAGAAGGGCGAGGAACCAGCGAGAACTCCTTGTTATTGCTATCAGGGAGAAGGAGAAGAATAAGAAAATAAATTGAGAAATTCCCTTAGCTGTTTCTTTTCCCCGAGGCGGATTTCAGCGTGCGCGTGTGTCTGACTTCCTTGGGCCTGGTGTCGCCCCTTCCTGCTCTTCCTCCCGGTGGGATCATCTTAATGAGAATTATGTGAAAACGGTGTTGCTATCCCTGAGGGAATCTCTGCGAGGCCTGTTTTAAAGTGGGGTGTCTGTGATTTGGGCATGTTTGACCTTGATGGCATCCACTTAGAAAAGGTCACAAACATGCACATTTTTCTCCTCCTCCTTTCTGAGAAGAGAGAGAGCCTTAGCTGATGCCTCAGCTGGCGAGTGGCTTCCCCTGTTTCCTCGTGTGCTCTGGTGTGTGGGTTTTACGTTGCCCCCAAGCACATCCTGACTGCATATGTTCCTCCCCAGGTACCTTCAAGAGAGGTTAAAGCAACTCCACGAAGAGGTGAACCTCTTAAAGTCCAACATTGCAAAATACAAGGTAGTAAAATCACGATGACATTCTGGTCCACCTTGACATCTATACGTCACCCAGTTTGATTTCCCTTTTGTGTGTCACAGGCACAGAGTTTTACCTGGGGGAGAGCTTTACCTGGGGTAACCAATAACAATTAACCTCCAAACAGCAAATGCCACCAAAGCAGTGTCTGCTGGACCCCCTTTGTTGCTGTAGGGACAGAGTACCCTGAACCCCCAAACCTGGTCATTTCTACTTCCAGCCTCAGCCCTTATGAAATTAGGGGCCCTATTTTCTTGTAAAACACACTGTCTTCAGATGCTGTTTGTCTCATAATCATCGATAAGAAAATGATTCCCAAGAGACAGAGGAACAAAGTGAGAGAAATCACGGTCCAAATGACAATGTTCATGTCACAGTGAAAGGGCAGAATGTTTAAATTCTCCCCACTGTTATTTAGTCTAATTCTAGCACCATTAGTTTGATAATATCTATTTCTGCAGATGTTGGTTATAACTGTTATAATTAGAAAAATCTCCTGGGCTTCTCTGCTTTGGAAATAGATTGATTTCTCTTCCTGAGGGTGAAGTTTTGAAGCCATCTAGATGTTTGGAAGAGCCCACTCATGGTCTTGGTGGTTGGCTTTAGTTTTTGTTCACAGAAATATCCCAGCTGTTCCATTCTGTGGGGGCCACGCTTTAGTTTCTACCAGTCTATATACACACATGCAGCCACAGAAATATGCATCTTTTAATGCACAATTTTTAAAAAATGTGTGGATGCATGCATTTAACATTTATCCTTTTCTGTGCGCCAAGCCCTGATTATATATTGCACATGAATTTTAATACAAGACTCTGTTTGAAGAAAGGTATCACTAATCAGTTGTGGCTCTCTTTCCAACCCAGGCCCCAGATCCTTCCAGAGACCACCTTTGGTCCACGGAAGTAAACTTATTCTGTTTCACGTCTCTTTAAATGGAATTTCCAAAACTAGTGACTTTGCATGTCAGACTCTGTTCTTGTGTCAGATTTTATCTAATTTAATGAATATACAGTGAGCACCTTACAAACTTAGGGACAACTTTTTAAAAAAATCTTTACTGGATCCATAAAAACCATAACTCTTGGGCAAGGACTGAGAATTCTGTTTCCGGCCAGCACTCGGAGCTTGCCTGAGGTCCTCCTGTGCCAGAGGGAAATGCATCTCCTATAACTAGGTATTTGTCCATCACTGGCTTTCCTGACCAAGTTTTTTGTTTTTTCCCAATACTGCTTTAGAATGCTCTCGAGAGACGGAAAAACTCAAAAGGCCAGGGCAAATCCAGCAGCAGTGCTCTGACTGGAGTCCTGTCTGCGAAGCAAGGTAGGATCCGGTACCCCAGGCACAGTGCCAGGCCCACTCCAGAGTTCCCCGATAGTAGGTCTGGGGAGGGGACCTAAGAGGACGTGTGTTCCCAGGCGGTTCTGTGGCTGGCTTGGGGCCCTACTTTGAGAATCACTGCATTAGAGGTCTTCCTGATGTCTGGCCCCCTGAGGGAATATTTCCCATATGGCTCTCTGCCTCCAGGAATGCTTTGCCTTCCCTCACTACCAGCTGAGTGCCTGTCTCCAAGACATGTTTGATTCTCCTTGAGCTGCTCCTTCTCCGGGCCTCTGCCATCAGAATGGAAAGCCTGTAGCTGCTGAAATAGTTCCATCGTGGAACATGTGCCTCTTTTAAAGCAGCTTGTATTGATTGCAATTTTGTTCCTCCTTCTTGTCGATTCCTATGAAAAATAATGATCTTCCAGGAACAGTCCAGGGGAATAAATAGCAGAGAGCTTGCTTCTGACACTCGATATTTGGCATTCAGTTCTAAACATAAGCCTCAAGTCGCACATGCTCAGCTGGCCCACTTTTTGGCCATGGATAGTGCAGACCAGCAACTATAATGTGACCATCTTAATCAGAGCGAGGGTGGCTTAAAAGGAAGCTCTGGGTCTCCAGCCCCTCTGCTCCAGGCAACTTGATTTTCCACTCGACTGGGGAAGAACATCCTAGAATGTTTTTAAGAAGAAAACAGTAATACGCTATAAAAACATGCAGTATCCCATCTGCATTTAGCTCCAGCTACCATAAATAGCAACTGACCTTGAATGTGGGTTCCCAGTGCAGTCCCTGAGTGGGCATGCCAGCCACACCCCCACACAGTGGCAGATCTTTAAGTCTGACTCAACGCTTCCAGAAAGCCCCCATGAAAGCTTTTCAACAGTAATCTTTGGCATCAGTAATCAAAGCCAATAAATCTCCAGCAAGGCATTGTGAAAAGCTGAAACTGACCCCCTTTGAACCAAAAAGAAATAATTACAGACACATGCAAGCATTTGTTGCAAGAAAGTTCTACATTAGTTATAAAAAAATTGCAAACATCAATTATGGAGCAATAAACAAATTAGCGTATAGTGTTATATAGACTACTAAATAGACCTTAAGTTTTATGTTTTAGGGGATGGTAATGTTGTGTAACATTGTTAAATGGAGAGATAAGACCTTTTCCCATTTTTGAAGAAAAAAAATATTGTATATTTATTTACATATAGTCACATATATTTCCCTATAGTTACATATCATCACATAGATTTACATATAGTCACATAGGAAACAGCATTTAAGGTAGTGAGAGATTTATATCGTTTCTTCTGTCTGGAAAGAGCACCAGCGTCCTCATTTTACATTATCTTAGTTTATCTACCCTTTCTGAAAATAAAGATGGGATAATACATAGATTCAAAACCTCCAGTCTGTGGCACATGCCTATAATCCCAGGGACCTGGGAGGCTATGGCAGGAGGATCACAAGTTCAAACCAGCCTCAGCAACTTAGCAAAGCCCCAAGCAACTTAGTGAGACCCTATCTCAGAAGTAAATAATAAATAAATAAATAAGTGCTGGGGATGCACCTCAGTGGTAAAGCATCCAGTCCCCAGTATTGCCCCCAAAGTATGCAAACCAGCCTTGAAGAACAGACACTCAGAGTCAGAAAGGACCCATATGCAGGAACCTCTGAATGAACCTTGGGTAGCAAAGGCAGGGCTCTACATGGAGACCAAGCCCATGCTGCAGGAGGGGCTGGTGGTTTCTAACATTTAAGTCACTTTGAGCCCAGCCCAGAATAAATGGGGAAGCAGAGTTTTAGCAGCATCCCATATGAAAAAGCCGTAGAAAGTTTAGCAGATGATATTCTTGTGTTATTTATCAGTGGCGTTTCATTGCCAAAGAAGCTAATGAAATCTTTATTATATTAACATAAGTATGATCTTTGGAATAAAGGAAGGGGTGGGCCTACTGTTTGCTAAGCTAATTATACCATACCTGGGATCTTCCATTATATATTTATAACTGGCATGGAGACAAATCAGAAATGATTTTTTTTTTTTCAACAGACACTTTTTGCAACTAGACAGAAAGCAAGAGAATTTCCCATCAGAGCCATTTATAGGCCACTGGGTATTTGTCAACAGAGACCCACCCAGGGCAGGGGTGCGGAAGAGATGGGCCCCTCCCCCAGGTCAGAACCCTGCAGGCACACTGCCCTGTGTGGTGTTTGGCTTCATGCTGGCCTTGACCATGAATGTGACTTGGCAGTTAGTGGAGTAAGGAGCATCCAGGAACAGCTAGCTAGTCTGTGTGGCGATCTCTTTCCCAGCATTCAGGCATTTGCAATCTGCTGTGCAGTTCTTCACCATATCTTTGGGCCATTTATGCCTTTATTGGCTGAATAGTTTTCTTTGACTCAGTTTAATGTGACATGTTTCACTTGGTCTTGTCTTCTGTAGTAGCATCTGTGTTACATAAAATCACTCAGTTGTCATGCCATTTATTTTCTTTTCTACAATACCTTCAAATAACTCTGTAGCTATCCAAACATGCACAAAAACTATTTTGCATTCTCAATCACCTCCTACATTATCTGGCCACCTGCCAGGTGTATCACACCGTCAGAATATAAATAAGGAGCTCAGAGGTACGCATCATTGTCATTTGCATGGCAGTGTGACCTTTAGCCAGTGTGTTTAACCTATCTGCGCCTTGCTTTCCTGTCCACGAAATGGAAATAAACATTACCTCTTTTTTTTCAATTTTAGATCTCAGTGAGCTAGCATGAAGTGTCTAACATACTGAGCAAACGTAAACATTATTATCTTCTTTCAAATTGCAGATGAGAGTCCATAATCACACTGGATTTTATGTTCTTTTACTCTCGACAATTGAGGTGGTAGTAGAGTAGCATGTCAAAGCTGGGAACCTTCCATTCCCCAGGAGGGACTGACATGGGTCTGTCATCCATTCTAGAGGATTTACCGCTGAGTTGCCAATCTTATCCCACCTAGTTCAGGATCTGCTGTCCGAGGACCAGGGGTGCAGTCTTCCCGCTACTCCCCAGTCCATTTCTGACCTGAAGTCTCTGGCAACTGCCCTGTTGGAGACGATCCACGAGAAAAACATGGTCATCCAGCACCAGAGGCAAACCAACAAGTAGGTGTCGGGACCCTGGGGCTGGAATGGGGGTGGGGGTGGGGGGCTGTGGGTTCAAGTGACCAGAGGTGAATGGCAGGGGGAGGGGGTTCAAGGGGACATCCCTCAAATCTAGGAAGAAACGTATTAAGCTAGAACTGCACTTCTGCTTTGTGCCAGCATCTTGGCCACCTGCTGGGGCTGAGCAGGGCAGTAACACTGGGCATCGCCTGTTGGATGCTTGCCTCAAGGCATGCACAGAGGAATGTGTATTTCGTGATTTCTGCCTGGGTGGCTTAAACTACCGCTCCTCTGGGTCTTCTTTTGGTGGGGAGATTCAGTGCCACTCCACCCTCACAGCATGACTTCGGGGGGCTCTGACTGGCAGGAGCCGTCAACTTCTACCGGCAACTGGACCTCTGAGGAAGTTTCATGTCACTCTTCCAGATAAGCAAAAGAAATGGTGAAAAGAAACAACAAATAAAACAGAATGTCCTGTTTGGTTTTTATAGCATGTTGACTCTGTCATATAAAACCAAGCAAGTTACAGTAGGTTAGAGTAACAATTAGCAGCAGCAGAGTAAAATTGAAAGTGTTCAGAGAATGGTAGAGGAAAACAATAAGTTAAAGCAATAAATATCACACACATTAGTCTGTTTACTATTGCAGTAATTGAATACCTGAGACCAGGTAATTTATAGACTAGTAAGTCCAAGAGCACAGATCTGGCACCCAGTGAGGGCCATCCTGCCGCATTGTAACACAACAAGGGCATCACGTGGTGAAGGACGCTAGCTTGGGTCTCTATTATAAAGCCACTAATGCTGTCATAGGTCTCCACCCTCATGACCTCATCTGGTCCTCATTATTTCCCAAAGGCCCTACCTCCAATACCATTAGCATATAAATGTGTGGATTAAGTTTCCTACGTATGAATTTTGGGGAACATATTTAAATCCTAGAAGGGCCAGCTTCCTGGCATGCAGCCTGTGCTGGCGAGGACCTGGCACTTGATCCTTGTGTTCTGTTGTCGCCATCTTGAAAGTCATAATTTTTTTTTTTTAAAACCAGGGGGCTCATATTTTTATTTTGCACAGAATGCTGCAAATTATGTTTTTGAGTCCTGCTCACAAGACCTACACTCGGAACCAGAATGGAAGTGTGGAAGAGTCTAGCAGGGACTGGAATGCCCGAAGGGGAGGGATCGAGCCCTGGGGGGCTAGCAAAGGCAGGCCACTGGGTAGATGGGCAGGAGGAAAATGAATAAAAGCATTGTAAAAACACAATAGGCGAAGGAGAGGATGGAGCGCAAGGAAGACGCGCGGGAGACTGAGATGTGTGTGGAAGGAAGCAAGGAGCAGGACGCAGAGGTGGCCTCTCCAGGGGCTGGCAAGGATCATTTATTGAGGGAAGTTTACGACATTCCTGCAAAATGAAACCTTCGCCCAGAGACAAAACAGCCTGATGCGGACATGCAGACACCTCCCAGGGAGAAGCAGGAGTTGGAATCTGTGGGACTGTGACAGGTCTGTCCCATCCCTCCAGGGTGCTCCCACGTGCAGTGAGCCTGCTTTGTCCTTACTGCCCACTGAGCACCTCCTGGGAGCTCTGGGGCACTTTCAAACACCCTCAGGTCCTCCAGACCCCGAGCTGCCTGCAGCAAGTAGCCTTAGCTCCTTTGCTGAGCAAGCAGGGGTTACCCAACCGGAGCCCCTCCACCTGCCCCGCCCTGCAGCTCGTGTCTCTGCCCCCTCTCCTCCCTCTGCAGGGAACATGCCACCTGTTGCCCTGTGGGCCCATACCATCGCTTTGCCTTGGGGACTTTGCTCTCCAGCACCTCCTCTCTCAACCTCTTTCTCCCTTTCACCTTGGACCCCAGAGCCTCTCCTCAACCTTCAGCCTTCCCAGGAGCTCCACCCGCTGGGATCCTTGTGAAGGCACCTCCAGAACTTCTGGAGTGGCCACCCATCCAGGTGTGTCCTGGGAGCTGGCCTGGGGTGGAGTTCCCCGGGAGGGCACTTGGCCTTGATCAGGAGTGCGGGTTCCGGGCTCTGGTTCCAGCCCAGGTGAGTCCTTGTGCAGGAAGAGAGGGAACTGCAGCTTGCCTACCTCCCAGACCGCCTCCTGCGTTTTCCACTCATTTTATTTGATGGTCAGTCACCACTGTTCCCCGAGTCGCTCTCACTGAGATTCCTGTACATCAGACTTCCTTGGGCGTCGAGGTGGAAGCTCGGGCCATCTCTGGGGACTCCTTCACTCTTCCCCTGTCACCTCCTGCCCCTCGGCCTCTTATCCTGTCTCCTGTTCTTACCGGCCTTCCCGGGGAGTTCATGCCCTGTCTCTCTTTGCTCTCATTCTCTCTCACGCACTCTTCTCAGATTCTTGTCCCACCCACCCATTAAGGGGGTCCCCGTTTCCAGTTGCTAGACTGACCGTTTCTCCCAATATCCTTCCTGTTCCTCACATCCAGCAAACCCAGATCCTCAGACCCCAGCAGCCCCTCCCGGCCACACACCTAGGCCGCCACCACACCAGCCAACCAGAGTTCTGCACGCAGGCTTCAGCCGCCGCCACCATCAAGCTGGGCGGAGTCCCCCTGCCTGCCAGAGTCAGCCTGCACGAGGCCACCAGCCTGACACTCTTGCAGAGGACCCAGCTTCTCCTGGAGGATTCATTCCCTCACACCCAGGCCGACACACATTCCCCTGGTTCCAGCACTTCCTCCCTCTGCTGAGAAAGACTGCCATTTTCGTTTGGCCGTGTTGGTTTTTGCTTTAAAGCCCCTTTGCATGTTTCACTGTCTTTTATTAACTTTTGAGCCAACCATGGTTAAATTACAATGGATCTCCAAACTTCCCCTCTCAGTTCCCTTCATGAAAGGCACTCCAGTTCCTAATTGCTTATGTTTTCTTCCAAAGGATGCATCATATAAGCAAATACAAAATACACGTATATACACACAAATAAGTAGTCATATGTTTATATAAAAAATGGTTCACGATGGTAGCTAGCATTCACCACAGAAAAGGTCTTATCTCTGTTGTTCTGCACTGTGCTTCCCCCTTTAATAAGAGATCTTAGAGATTGCTTCCTATCAGTACATGAGGTGCCTAATGTGCCATTTTTAATACTTAGAAGGTCTTAAGTTTCATATTTTCAGTAAATGTTTTATTTGGGGGCATGTAAGGAAATCAATTATAAGACAAATGAAGGGCTAAGAATAGACTCTGAACTTGGTCTGCCTGCTGTTATCCCGTGTCACTGAGCCTCCTAACCTCAATAATGGCTTTGCTTTGGTGGAGCCCTGTGGCCTGGACAGAGGAACCCCTTTCTGAAGTGTGTGCTCCCCCTGCTGGCTTTCCGGTTTCGCTGGACAGTTGTCCTTTCCAGGGAGAAGGGGCCTCCATCTTGAAGAGCCGTGGTAAACTTTATGTGGTGATGGGCATTCCATTAATGGACAGTTGGAGGTTCTCTTGTCAAAGTGTTGGCCGTTGTCTGGTTATTACTAAAGAAGAGATGGGGTGGTTTATCTAAGGAGCGGGTACAGAGTGGCTGTTGGGAACGCTCAGTCCACTGAACAGCACTGGTCACTACCAGTGCCCCTGTCCTTCCCCACAAACCACATCCTTGCCTTGGAGGGGGCAGGGTGGGGACTGTATTAACATGCCTCTCCTGCTGTCCTCAAATGGTGTCCTCCTCCTCTTCCCTGGGGCATGGTCATTTTAAGATCTTCGTGGCAGCAGGAGGATGTCATGGATCAGAGCAGAAACTGGAACGGCCACCTGGGTGATTTGGGGTATCTCCAGGTTGTGTCTCCCCTCTAGGGCTGCGGGTGATTTCCTCGAGGACTTACCTGGGTGTTCCCACCTCTGTGATGTCCAGAGAGCAGGCACAGAGTGGGCAGTTCCTCGGTTAGTTTTGTCTTTGCAGATTCTGAAACCCACCCTTGGTGAGTCCACTGTCCTGGGGATCCATGCTGGACAGCCTTGCTGGGCCTGGAGTCTCCGGGATTTTCCTGGCCTGCTATGTGATGAGCTACAGTCTCTGCTATCCTCAAACAACCCACAACTAAATAAAAACTTTATATAAAAATCTCCCCGTCCTCCCCCCACCAGAGACAACACTCTCTTAAGCCTGTTTCTTCCTCAAGTCACGTGTCTCTGCTGAACTCCAGAGTCATCTCTTCCCCTTGCTCAGTCCGCTTTGCTACAACCGTGTCACTTGGGTTCTGGGCTCATCCCGTCCGTGGTCCTGAAACCTCTCCAGGGTCAGGCACATCCTCCAAGCAACCCCTCTCCACCTCCACCTGCACGACTTCTCCCAAGGGTACGTTGGCACTGACCCCTGGCAACTCCGCTCCGCTCTCCTGCGGCAGCTGGGTCCCCTGGCCCTCTCTGGCTGGCCGCTCCTGGCTGTGCGCACTCAGCTGGGGCTCGGAGGCCAGCGTGCCGTTTGGGATCCTGGAGGGCCTCGCCCTCCTCACCTGCCTCCTCTCCACCCCATTCCTTTGGCTTCCCTGCATCCCCTCGGGCCGGGTTGGGCCAGGTTGGGCCCCTGTGGACGACACCCTCCTACTGTCTTCAGGTCCACTCGGGCTCCTGCCAGTCCATGCTCACCTCTGTGCCAGGGACACCTTCCCAATCTTCACTAAATCTGCTTTCTACCTCGAACCCGTCCGCATGTCCCCCTGCCCATGGGTGGCATCTGAGTGGCAAGAGAACTTTCAGAATGGGGTTCATCAGTACCTAAAGACTCAGGAAAAATGAGTTTGTTAACGTAGTGCTGTTTGTTAATGGTAATGAAGTTGCTATTGGTGTTGATGGTGTTCTTGTTACTGTTACTCCTACATAACTTCTACTGGGTTCATTTTATTACCTCCAGTCCTGCATCAGATGATGGTTAAGTGTTAGAGGAGAAAGGAGCTTCCACTGGGACACTGGGGCAGGGACCCTGAACATGAATTATTGGGGACACCAGCAAATTCACTTTGCTCCCTTTTAGGGAGAAAAGGCTGTGTTTTCCAGAAGCACCTGTAAAAGTATGAGCTAATGTCTGTGCATCAGGCCTTCACCTTGGCCCGGACGGCATTCCTCAGTATCCGCAGAGGGAAGCCTTATCTTTTGTTTCCAAGAGGGAGCCAGGAACACATGATCTGATCTCCTTAGGAAACGGGCATCCACTTGAGCGTCATTATGATTGCATCTCAAACCCATCAGCTGTGAAGAGAGAGCTTGGATCAGAAGGTCTGAGCAAAATATTGAAAGTGAGATTTGGAAGAACAGTGTCTATGCAAGGGTCAGGGGCATGAAAGCAAAACGGACCTGATAAATGGAGTGAAAATAGAAAGTAATTGATAAAGACTGCAGAATTTTAAGATGTAAAGAAAAGAAGAAAAGAAAAGCTCTAAGTACCCAGAGGAAGAAAGCCACAGAGTAATGTCAGAGTTTTCTGGGAACTCAGAGGGAATATTAATTAAGATGCTGCAGGTCAACTCAGGTGAAGCAAGGATGATCCAAAGCCAGCTCTATGTGCAGATAGAGACGTATCCGTGCTACATTGGTGTGTGTACGTGGGCGTGTGCAGCTATCTCTGGATCTAAAGAGAGGTGGGAGAATAATTCTGGTGTTCTGATTTCTCCTGCTGCAAGAATTGAAACGTTACTGTTAAAGTGATCTCCATGGCATTTTAGCACAGCAGTGCCAAGAAAATCCCCCCAATAAATAAAGACTGGTTTTCAATTTCCAAGCCAAAGGCAAGTGGTTGAAGTTTTAGATGACTACCCAGCTGTATTTAATTTTGCATAAAGTGGAGGAGAGAGTGAATGCCCACGTGTAACCATGCTCAGGACGGAGTGTGGCTTCCTCCTGCAGAGTGGGATCTTCTCTGATGCTCATTCCAGAACACACATAGCCCAGTGAGTCAGAATGGACATCTTGGAAGGCAACAGAATTACCGAAGACTCTATCATAATGCTTGTTTTTATACTCACCATAGATGATTTCAAATTGTGAACAAAAAGAAAAACATTTTTAATCAGATATATGTACTGGAATCTTCCCTTTCCTGGGCACTGCCCTAGATGCCAGGAAAATGGACCTCAGCAAGACATCTAAGAAGAGTCTAAAATGGCACATCTTATTATTTTATTGACCCCAGAGGAACATGGCCAAGTATGTTCAGCCAACTAATTCTTTGCACTTGGTTGTTTCCAAAAATCAAATCCACCCTCAAAAAAACCAACATATGATACTATTACTTAGGGTGGTCACAATTAATGGCCATCTTTATCAGTGAACAGTTCTCAAAGAGAAATTCCATGAGATATTTTGGGCAATGGTGGGGCAATGGTTTAGCTTCCCAGGGAGCCACCTTGCAGCTGTGGACTCTCTGGATTGGCGTTTGTGGATACACATGACCGTTCACTTACTTTCCATTTCCACAGTCTGGTGCCTACACCCCATGTTGGCAGGTCTTAAATTGCAAACCTTTTTCTGTTTGGGCACTATTGGGTTTCCCAGGAGGCCACCTCTCAGCGCTGACAGCTGACAGGTTAGTCACTAATCTGTTGCCACTTTCTTCCCTTTTCCAGAATCCTAGGGAATCGGGTGGCTGAGCTGGAGAAAAAATTAAGAACTCTGGAAGTTTCTGGTTTGTGGAGTCTTCCAGGTAAGTGAAACTTCATGAAAACTGTTGGTTTGTTTTTCAGTTATTGATTTTGTTTTGTTTTAAAGGAAACTCATATAATTTGCCAAGAAGATTCTGTCTTTTCAATGTCCTTTTATTTGGAGAGCATTGCTGAAAAATCTACTTGTGTTTTAAATTCAGAAACCACCAAGGGAGGGGACAGAATCAGAAAAATCTGAAGAAATATTCAAGTCTCCTCTGTGGGCCACTGAAGTTTTGCTAACCTAAATTCTGAAATTGCTGTATATGTCTGCAGACACACACACACACACACACACACACACACACACACATTTTTAAACTTTGTGATGTAGCAAATTGTTTTAGTTTTTTTCTGTGAGCATCATATAAAGATTTGTTCAATGTAATCATCACTCCTAAAATGAATGTGAGAATATACAAAGATTTGTGCAATTTAATCATGAGGCCTAAACTCAAATGTAAGATTGTATAAAGATTTGTGCAGTTTAATCACTAGTACTAAAAATGAAGAGCCAACAAAATTTCTAATCCAGATGTACTTCCCCACCACCGTCTCCTGCTTCCCCATCACGTAGCTGGAAAACAAACGTTTCCTGAGATTTTTTTTTCCACAGTTGTACAATGTGTGAGGAAATTCTGACGTCTCCCTTTAATTAGCTATAGATATCCCAGTTATCTTGATAAAATACCCCTTTCAGGAGCCACCCTCCCCCCAAGCAATCCCCCTTGTCTTTCCAGTCTGTAGAAACTTATGTTTATCCTTTCCCCCCACCTCCTCTTTCCCTGGAAGGAGCATTGTGTCTATATTTTTAGTTACTTACCCTTTCTGTTCTGACCAGTCTCTTCTCCCCTGACTCACTTGGGCTGCTTCCCTGTAATGTGTGATAAATGGAAATTGCCACAGGGAGGTGGACAACGTCGAGTTTCTTAAATGTAAATCTGCACAGCTGCCTTTGGTTGCCTGGAACTGCGTTTCATATATTGGAAATTTTAGCAGAGGTTCCTTGAACTTGATGTCAAAAGACCCAACAGAACTAATTAGTGGCAAGTGCTGTCCTGGGGATTTGAATGATCCATTTTGCACACGGCCCTTTTGATGCTGTTAAGACCTCATCTTCCACGCAAGGCCTCTCTTTTATTGCACTGAATTCAACACGGTCAGGCAAATCTGTCATTTATTTGTGTAGTCAGAGTCCCATTTCTGGGCATGCACTGGAGTATGGAATTTTTTTTTTTTCCTCAAAATGACTTAGTGAAATTTCCCACTGTTTCATTTCTTTAATTTATGTAAAAAGATAGAAGTTGAATGAGTGAACAAATGCTGAGAATTTTGTCCCTGGTGGTGTTTGTTCCTGGTGGGACTTTATGGCCATTTTGCAATAACAGTTGTTTCTTTCCATTTTTTCTTTTTGTGCTGCCTGAAGGCCTGAGCTACAATGTTTCAGTAGGATTGGGGAGTATGTTCCTTCTTGAAATGTGCATTTGTGGCTAACACCAGCCTTGCTTCTGTCATGCCTGCATGCCAATCAGTAGCAATGCATGGTCTGTGTTTCCTTGAACTTCTCTGATCAGAATAGTCAGTTGAAATGGACAATTTAGTTGGTACAAAACAAAAACTGGAGGGGGTGCTAGCCTTAAGGGACCCACCTGAATGAATTTAATGCCACTTCCTGGTTGTTCTTGTCCCCAGCCTCCTCAGAGATGCAAACTGGGAGGACAGGAGAAAGATCCCCAGACCTGGTGCAGCGTATGTTACGGCAGTGGCACGTCCCTTGTGCAGGGAGTGGGGTGCTCTGCAGAAGCGTCATGTTATGGTCTTTTCCTGTAGGATGTTTTCCATCCCTGGTGACAGGTGGGGGCCTCCTCCCCTGTGAGTCCCAGCAGTCCCTCCATGCTGGTTGTTTGCTGTGTCTCCACTGAAACATCTAGGTGGTGGAGAAGGACTCAGGGTATTCTCCTCCTTCCTCATGTCTTCCCCTGCTTCCTTCCCCTCCCGTTCTCCTCTTCTCGTTCACTCGATCCCCGAATCTTGGTGTTTAGCCAGCTAGCGGACCCTGAGTCCCAGCATTTCCAAGAATTGCCAACTGTCTTCTTGACAGCACCTTGAAGGGGTCGGTGTCTTCTGCAGTAAGCCAGCTCAGCCACGCGGTGACTTCTGGTTGAGCAGGGACTTGGTGGATGGCGCAGAACAGGCTGCTGGTCACACGCTCGCCCCCTCCAGGAGTCTGCAGTTAGGGAGGCCTGAGGGATGGACTCAGGCAGCGAGAGGAGAACAAAGTGGAAGGTTCCAAAGATGTTGGTGTGGGAGGGACCAAGAGTCACCGGAAGGCCAGGTGACAGCAAGGTCAGGGAAGGCAGGTTCTGGGTGGCTGTACAGCACCTGCTCCCACGCCAGAGGCAGACATTGCTAATGGAGCCCTTGGCTCTGCCTGGCTGGTTCCCGATGTTGCCTGCAGTGGCTTCCCCGGCTCCTGTGGCCTTCCAGGAAGTCACCCTCTGACCAGAGCAGCTGTGTGAGTGGACATTCTCCCTGATCTAGTCAGAGCCCCTCGTGCTAGAGAAGGAAACAGGCAGGAAATTAGTGGCACCTGAGGCCACAGAGGTGGCATTAGGATGCAGGCATCAGCTTCTTGAGTCGGCCATCTACGGATGCTGGGGGGCTGCGTCCCGAGAAGACAGGAGCAGGCCCAGGAGCCCTTCTGAGAGCCTGCCAGCGCAGAGGGCCTGCCCCTCGCCACCTCGCAGCCTGAAGACTGCTGGTCTTTGCGCCGTGACTTTTCCTTGACTGCCCTCTCCTGCCCGCCTTGCTCTCTCAGGGACGCCACAGAGTGCTTGATGTGGTTTGCTAGAATTGGGGCCATTGTGTGATCTTGCCAGGAAGCGGACACATTCAACACATGTCACAGCCTGCCGAGAGGAGTCACGGGTAGCAAAGCCCCTTCCACACTCCAGAATGGTCTGTAATGGATAGAGAGGGTGTGGGGCTATTGTGGGAGCCAGAAGGGGCCCCACTGAGGGTGTCCCCCAGCAAGGAACGGCCCTCCACCTCCCCAGGCTCCTGCCCCAGCTCCTTCCCTCAGCCCTCGTCCTGCCCCCAGGAGAATGGGCACCGTCGCTCTGAGGGGAGGCTCCCGGGCGTGTTCATGCTCCAGGTGAAACACCGAAAGCCGGAAGAGCGCAGGCTAGAGCAGCGTCTGGCCCTTCGAGCTTTTCTTTCCTCCTCTGCACGCCAGGCCTCGGACTGGGTATGAGATGTGTGGCTTGAAAGGACTCGGTGCACCTTGGAGAGAGGGGAGGAGGGCTTTGTGCCAGAGGCATCTGCAGGGCTTCCAGAAACTCACTCAAAGCCGAATGGAGGGACCGGGCACTGGTTGGACCTCCACCCTCTGGACATAAGGACCAAAGGACCCAGATGAAGTTCAAGGTGTCAGACCATCAGACTTGCGGCCACTTCACCAACGTGCCTGGGATCTGGACTTGATAGTTAGAAACAATAGAACCAAGAGCCTTCTAGGGAAGGTTTTTGAATCCTCAGACACTTAGCAAGAATGACAGAAACTTGGAGTTCTACCTTAGCTTCAGGAAACAATCTCCCTGGGTAAGAGGAGTCCAGGGAGGTATTTATCTCTTCCGCGCCCCCTCCGGGATGGGGCATGGATGAGGAGTGGCTTGTTTCTCTCTCTACGTGCTTATTTATTTATTTGTTTATTTTTGGGAGAGCTTTGGTGTTGCTGGTATTTTTGAGGAACTGTGTGGAATGGATGGTGACCCTGTGGCCGGGTGGGGTCAATGGGACATTTGTCCTGAGGAATTCCTCTGGAGCAGAAGGCCAAGGCTGGCTTGGTCACAGCCAGCTCTCTCCTCTGCTCATACTTCTGATTCTTTGGCTACCGAGGCAGTAGAGATTGGAAGGGTGTCTGACAAAGAGTGGCAGGGTGTGTTTCTTACCTAGTCCCTGGAAGACTAGACAGTTTTTCATTCAGTTCACCTGCCAGAGAAAGATGGGTCTGGAAATGCAGTCCCATCCTTGACCTGTGCATAGGCTGTGTGGCCTTGATGGAGGGAAACAAGAAATCCACCGTGAGGTACCTGCTGTCCACTCATGATGACCAAAGCCTGGTCTCCATTACCAGGTCGCATCTTTGCAGCATGATGGAGCCCCGATGAAGTGTGGTGACTCAGCCTGAGGACCTCCTGACATCCCAAGTGCACATCAACCGCTGTCTTTGGGAAACCTCTCCAGACTGTGGTCCTGAAGATTTCTAGATTTTTCCCACATGAGGGATGCAGAACATCAGGCTCAGTTTCTACCAGGTTCTACACTTCTGGGATGACTCTCAGGTAGCAGAGAGACCAGAGGTGGTGGCTCCCAATCACCTATTCCATCTGCCTGGGGGCAGCTGCCACACACAGACCACCAGCCTCAGGATTCCTGAGAACACCTCAGTCATTGATTCAGACTCTGTCAGACGTCTATCAAGCACCCACCATGCGCCAACCTCTTACCTGGTCTTGGGAAGCAAGTTAATAAGACATGGACTAATGGGAAGCATGTGCCTGCTCATCATGCTCATGTTCAAAGCCACTCTTCTCTGCCGCTCACCTGTGTAGCTTGCTGCGGCCGCTAGGGTTGGAGTGGTTTCTTTTCCTTCTCCTCTTTGCTGAGAACTTTTCCTATCCATTAGGGATGTCATACTCACAGGTAAGGAGTTTGGCTGAATGGGACTGCATGATCTACTGGAAGCTCAGGTGGGATCATGTGGAGGACTCGATACAACCTGCTAGGGTAGGGTGCTCGTTCCACCCAAATAACCAAATGGAGTTAAATCAGATAAGAGTACGTGTGGTGGAACTTAAGCAATCCAGCAGGTGCCATTTGCTGACCGCTGACCGAACACCCAGATGCTTTTCATTGATCAGTTCATTTCCTCTTCACACCATCGAAAGATGCAGGGGGCGGAGGTGGGGAGGGGGGCGAGTTGCTTCCTCTTCTGACATGAGAGATGTGAGGCCTAGAGGTAAGGTGACTCTTTTGATTTGGCATGAACTGTCTGGTGTAGTTCCAACCCCTGTGCACCTAAGCCCTCTGCTATCATCTTACCCTGCCACTTGGTATTGGTGCCCCCAGGCTGCCCTTTAGTGGTGGCTTTTGTCAGCAGCCATTCCTGAGCAGGGTCTTTCATCATACACATCTGGCCCTAGACCTCACTGCTCCATCTTCATGTAGAGAAGGGGCAGCTGGCCATCTCTCCTCTGGATTACCTGTAATTGGAGAGGGTTCCTAACCCAAACAGCCAGGTAATCACAGGGGAGTAAATGTAACCCAGTTCCACTGATGACATAGCATGTCCCCTTTCCCCCTTTCCACGGCAGGGGGCAAGGACACCCTACTGTTCAGCGACTCTGCTCTTCCCACCATACAGAGGTCGAGATCCCCACTGCTGAAGTTTGTTGAACAGCCCACAGAGACCAGAGTGAATCCCAAGGATGGTAAGCACACTATGGCATCTCTGTCTTTATCTGACCCATGCCTACCATGGAGGAAGCTCTCAGTGGACACCAGTCCCTTTCCCTCTGATAGCTCCTATGGACTATCATGACATTCCTCACATTTACCTGGGTTCATCTTGTTGGAAAATCCCTGCACTCTGGGCAAGGTGGCATACTGATTAAGAGTGGCCTCAGGAGTTGACCAACTTGAGTTCATATTCCAGCCCCACAGCAAAATGGCTGTGAGAACTTGGGATTGTGATTCAATTTCTTCTGCTATAAATAGTGACATGATGGTGCCGACCTTGGGGAAATCTTGGCACATTGCCTGCACATAGTAAGTGATCTGGGAACATGGAGTGGAGAGAACATCTTCATCAGGCACACAGTTCTGGAGGCTGTGTTTGAAGTAGATCAAAGACCCACAAGAGGACCAGGTGAGGCAACAGATATGAGTGCCAGATCTCTTCCTATGTGGAGTCTCATCTCCCCAACAAAACTTTCCTTCCCATTTTTAGAGGTTTTGCTTGTCTCCTTCCTTCACCCCTCAGTAAGGTAGCCTGCTTCCAAGATGGCACCAAGTGATTCCTACCCTTTGGCATTTATACCCTTGTGTACTCCTCTCTTACACTGTATTAGGGTTGGTCTCTGTGTTTAATGGAGTGATGCTGAAGTGATGCACTGTGAATTCTGAGGTTGGGTCATAAAAGACATGTGGCTTGTGCCTTGCTATCTGTCTTGAATCTTTTACTATGGAGGAAGCAGGCTGCCATGTCATGAGGCTCCTCAAGCACCTCACATGCACTTCACATGGTGTGGAATTGAGGCTTGCAGTCATCCACCATGTGAGTGCGCCATCTTGGAAGCATTCCCTCCAGCCCCGGTCAAGCCTTCAGATGATTACAGTCCTGGTCAACACTTCACTGAGAACCTCGCAAGTGACCATTAGTCAGAACCATCCAACTAAACTGTTTCCAGACTCCTGGGTCTTAAACTGCTAGGTTCTGAAATGGTTTTTTTAGATAGCATAGATAACTAATATTCCCAGAATGAGACTATCAAGTTTCTTTCCTTAAACATCTGCATTTGTTCTCCATCTTCTCTTGTTCAAACTCATACCTTCAGTCATCAACTCCATAAGAATATTCTCAAAGTATTTTCTCCCACTGGGCTCCACCTGCAGTTATGACCCCGTATTTCCCAGAGCCTGGCTTTCCCACTGAATACATGTGGACTTCTCAAGCATGATGTCACCAACTCTTCCTGCTTTCTCCTTTTTTTCTCACCCTTTCATCTACTTAGACTGGACCGAGTGGAATCAGCTTCCCTTCCTCTCCATTCCGTCTGTCGCAAAACTCCTTCTGCAGTTTCCTGCCCCTTGGTCCCTCCCACCTCTGGCTCAGTTCAGGTCTTCATTGCCTCATTGGCAGCCCCTGGATTTCCTGCCTCCACAGCAGGGTAAAGCTGCTGGGTGGCTTTCCATCATGTCTGTACACTTTTCAAAAATCCTGAGTAATGCTCAACTGTCTTTTGCCTAAAATCTCAGCTCTGCAGCCTGGCCTTACCCTCCTTTCTAACTTAGGGTCATCTGAACTTTTATCCAATGAACTAACCAGCACTAGCAGTTACTTTTTATTATGCACAACTTGAAGTATCAACAATGTATTATTTACCAGGACCTATTTGTAAATGTATTATTTATCTGACCTATTTGGGTCAAATAGGTGGCTCTGCTGATCCGAGGTGGGTCCATAACCTGTTCAAAACACTCATCATAATGCACGGGAGGGTAAGAGTAGAAGCCAGGGCATGTCTGGGATTTCAACTGAAAGGTTCCCCAAGTACTTGTGGGGGAATTCCTGGAGAAAACCCCTAATTCTGGTAGGTTCCACACTGACCATAGAGCAAGGCTGGTACTTTCCAACCTGTAGCACATGGCTGTTTGCAAGGGTGGCCCATAACACACCATGACTCTTGTCTTGGCTGGTGGTCATCCCATGCTGGCAGCCAGTGTAGAGTGTCCTGTCTGCTCTGCGTGTGCAGAGCCCAGGGGCTGGCCTGGGCCTGCTACACCTAACTGGACCATGAGGCTGGCTTGATTTTCACAAGGCAGCAGTAAGTAACAGATTGATTCAAAATGATAGTTTCCAGAGCTCCATCATTAGCTCTCATTGTTCCAACCCCATCTTTACCAGCACTGAGGGGAAGCAAGGAAGCATTTTGGCGTGGCTCTCAGCATCTGGGATAGCCTTGCTACCACTGCCACCCTGATTAAGTCCAACTGAAAGCAGCGTAGACTCAGGAGTACAAAGCCCAGCAGAGAGCAGTTAACAAAGGCAGACAAATGTCCCCTTTGGGCCAAAGAGGGGGAACCCATTTAGGGGTCTAGCAATCATTTCTACAAAGCAACACTGTTATTTTTCATCTTTAAAGAAGAAAAACCACTTTTCTTTCTACACTATTCGTGTAATGAGGCATCTGTATTAGTCAACTGCCTTATCATTATTGATACATGTAATGTTATTAATAGGCATTAATGATATTAATTCTATTTTTTAAAACAATACAGAATAATTACTATTATTTGCAATAATATTTTCCTACTCTTGCCTGGTTCGGAAATCTTTTATGCAAATGGCAATGCTGTTCTTGAAGGAACAATAAAACCCTCACAGCTTAAGAGTTAACATTCCAGAATCTCAGAGGTAAAGGAGGATTTTGCCTCCACAGCAAGTAACCAAAGGTCTCAAGGGCAGAGCAATGGCTGTGACATTTTCAGGGAACCCTGTGTTCTGATGACTTGAGTATAGAACACTTCCTGGGTATCTTTTAGGTAAGTGAAAGAGGGAATGTGTTGGTAACTCCTACCATTGACCCATAATCCAATCCCAGAGCCTGGCCCCTGTATCTTTATAGTCCTGACTCTGAAAACCCAGCCCTTCTCAGAACGGACCAGACAGAGAACTGCAGCTTGCATCTGTCTATCCCCTTACTGCAGCTGTTGTAACGTAGAACCAGAACGGTGACAGCCACGTCCCCTCCCCCACCTCCATCCCCCTGCAGGAAGGTCGGAAACTTCTCCCTGATCATCTCAAAGGTTTGCCATTTAAAAAAAAAGATTCATATGTTTGGACATGAGCAGAATGTCATCTGAAGAAATGGCAGGAGACAAATACGAGTGATCAAAAGGTCCCATATCATTTAGACCACCCTCCCTGTGAGGTGGACGAAAGCAGAGAAGATCAGCCTGAATCACCGAAAAACACGCTGCTGATGGTTCAGGGGTCAGGGTGTTACGAGTGAGGTTAATTAATTTTTCAGGGGCAGCAGAATATACTATTAAGTGTCCTGGAAGAAGTAATTTCATGAGAGTAATTTCTAGAAGGAGTTTATTCATCTCACGTTGGTGAAAAATTTAACTGCAAAAGGCACCACCGTTTACTCCTTCTGAATAAAGCTGAAAACTTGCTCGCTTAACTCACTGTTTCTCATGTCCTCTCTGCAACCACTATAAAAATGTCCATTTGTTAGTATGAAATTTACGATGGTTCCTTGAGCTATCTTAGGTGTAGCTAAATGTTTGTGTGAGTTAGAAATCTCTCTCTTTTTTATTTTTCCAGAAAGTACCGTTTTAAGAACTTTTAGGGTAGCAACCTGAATTGAATATGACTTGCAATGAAGAATATAAATTCAAGAATTAATTTTCCTATATTAATGCATGGTATTTAAAAATGTGTGCTAATATATTCATGTATTCCTGCATTCATGTATAAGCCCATATATTCAAACTATTTAATAAATTATTTATTGAGTCCCCACTGTAGAACACGGGTGGATTTAAAACATTAATCAGGCTAGATTTTATACTTAATGTAGTTTTAGATAGCAATTTGGTGGGAGAGTGATGTGTAGCCTTGTGGGAAATCAGACACTGGGAATGTGACCTATGGCCAGATTTAACCAGATAGGCTTCGTGTCAGAGGTGGAGTTGGGCCCGACCTTGGAGGTCTGTCTTTGGAATATAGAAGGAAATGACAGTCCTGGAGGAACCAATCACCTAAGCCAAGGCTGGGGACAGGGTGGTGCACCAGGAAGTGTTGCTGGAGGGTAAGTTGGGTGGCAGGTGTTAAGGGAGATGCACGTGGGGTCAGGGAAGCGTGAGTGTCTGAGCTTTGTTCCAAGGCACTGGCAGCCTTGGAAGGTTTTACCGTTGGGGAAAACCAGGGTGAGATTTGTACTTCAAGCTCAGAGTGCTTCTCACACTGCAGTGTGTACCCACATCACCTGGGATCTTGCTAAAATGCAGCTTCTGAACAGGTAAATGGTGGCGGGGATCTGAGATCCTGCATGTCTAAGAAGCTCCCAGGGCTGGTCCGTGGACCCCACCTTGAATAGCAAAGCTTTTAGGAAGGGCTCCTCCCCCAGAAGGGTGAATTGGGGCAGGAGGAAGCGAGCAGCGAAGGAACCTGTTAGGAACTAACGTGCCTGTGATCCTAGCTGAACAGATCTGAATAGGTGTTTTTTTTAATCAAGGTTTGCTTAATCCACTAATTTATACATTCATGTATTTCATTTCAGCACAAGGAATGGTCTCATTTTCAGGTACAGTATTTATGGTAGAAGAATAATACACGGTTGTCCACAAGTAAATTCAGACTTGGGAAGGTATAAAGTAGATTCAATTCCAAGTTTGTCCCTGAGATTTTTCTGTGGTCATCAAAAAGTCTAGAGAGCTGGGTGAGGTGGCATGCATCTGTAATCTCAGCTACTCTGGAAGCAGAGGCAGGAAGATTGCAAGTTCAAAGTCAGCCTGGGCAACTTAATGAGACCCTATCTCAAAATAAAAAAGACTGGGGATGTAACTCAGTGATAGAGCACCCCTGACTTCAGCCCCAAGTAAAACGCGCGCACACACACACACACACACACACACACACACACACACACAGCTAAAGAGAACAAAATGACTTTTTTAAATGTGGAAAGAAATTTGTACCAGGAGAATTAGAGGGAAGACCTGCCTTGCTCAGGTGAAACCCACCATCTCCTCCCTAATGCTTTCATTTATTTAATCACACATAATCACCTCCTCTTCTTGTTCTCCATCCTTCTTCATTTTGGTAGTTTCATTTGCATCTCATAATCCATCTCATTTAGCTGTCTCATGTCTTCTAGGGTTTCTCAGTTTTTTTTAAACCAGAATTTAGTCACTTAAAAATATTGTTCTTAATTTTCAATTGATACATAATGATATTACATGTTTATGGGATATACTGTTACATTTCAATAGATTTATACGCTGTGTAAAAATCAAGTCAAGGTCATGGTATATTCATAACCTCAAATATTTATCATTTTCTTTGGGTGTAGACTCCCAAGCCTTATAAAGGCACTAAATCCTTCAAATCAGGCCAGAATCTTGGAGTTTGCATATCTTATTTTATAAAACTAGTAACACTAGCACATGTTACAAATGTAAATAGCACCAAAAGTGCAATTAAATTTAGAGTCTTTTTCCACCCTTGCTTCCTAGTTTTTCATCATATCAAGCTGGCAAAAATTAAAAAGGTTTTACAAAACTTAGTGTTGCTAGTCTGTTCCCCAAAGGCAACTTAACATTTTAGTGTATACAGGTTAAACATCCCTAATCTGAAATCTGAAAGGCTCCAAAATCTGAAACTTTTTTTTTTTTCAGTACCAGGGATTGAACTCAGGGGTACTCGACCACTGAGCCATATCCCCAGCCCTGTTTTGAATTTTATTTAGAGACAGTCTCACTGAGTTGCTTAGCACCTCAATTTTGCTAAGGCTGGCTTTGAACTTGTGATCCTCTTACCTCAGCCTCCAAAGCCACTGGGCTTACAGGCATTCACCACCAAGCCCTGCTAAAATCTGAAACTTTTTGAGTGCTAACATGATGCCACAAGTAGAGAGTTCTGCACCTGACCTCATGTGATGGGTCACAGTCAAAATGCAAACCCTAACCCCAACCCTAACCCTAACCCTAACCCTAACCTTAACCTTTGTGTAGAAGGTATGTATGGAACAAGGGAATTTCATGTTTAGACTTGGGTCCCATTTCTAAGATATCTCATTATATATGGGCAGATGTTTCAAAATAAAAAAAAAAAAAAAAAAAAAAAAAAAAAATCTGAACTTCTTCTGGTCTCAAGCATTTAGAATAGGGATACTCAACCTGTACGACTAGAAAGAATTTCACCACCGGACAGAGTACTTCCATTCGTAATCCCCTGTTGATGAGCCCTCAGATAGTTTCCATGTTTCTGCTATTAAAATCAATGCTGTATTGAGCATCCAGGAATAAATGTCTTGAAATATTTAGGCTGATATCCATGGGTAGATTCCTAATGATAGAATTACTTTGTCAAATGATTTTAAGGATGAGATAGATGATATTCAAATGACCTATAAGAGAGTCTTTGTACTTTTCATTCTCTTACTTTATAAAATTGCCCTGTTTCCCTGTATCCTTAGCAACATTGAGTTTTGTAAAACTTTTTTAGTTTTTGCCAGCTTAATATGATGAAAAACTACATCCTGTTGTAACTTAGATTACATTAATTGTGTGTGATGTTACAAATCATTTCATATGCTCACTGTATTTCTTTTTCTGTGAATTGCCTATTTTCATTCAATGTTTTTCATTCAATATTTGATGGAAATTGTATACTTAGATGAACAACTTCTAAACACAATGAGGTGAATACAATCCTACAAACATCATGTAGCGCAAAAGGAGCCAACACAAACTGGTGTGCACAGGTTCCAGTATATGAAGTTCAGTGACCAGGCAAAACTGATTTGGGCCTTCTAAACAGGGGTAGTGGTTGCCCTTGGCAGAAGAGAAGTGACCAGGAAGGGAGTCTGGGGAGACTCCACTAGGAAGCATTTGGAGGAGATGGGTCATATTCTGTTTCTCATCCCAGTTTCTGGTTTTACGAGGATTTTCACTTCGTGAAAATGCATTGATCTTGGTATAGTTTGGATCTTGCGTGGCCCCCAAAGGTCTGTGTGTTAGAGGACTGGTCCCCAGGGAGGTGCTGTTGGGAGGTGGTGAGACCTTTAAAAGGCAGGGCCTAGAGAGAAATCTTCGGGCCGTTGGGGTGTACCCTTGAAGGGAACAGTGGAACCTGGGCCCTTCCTCTCTTCTCTGGTGCTTCCTGGTCAGGAGGCAGGCTGTTCTGGTGCACCTCATGCTCCTGCCATGATGTGCTACATTGCCCAAGGTGATGGTGCCCAACAGCAAGGACTGGAACCCCAAAGCGGTGAGCCAGACAAGCCTTTCTGAGTTAGACGTCTCCACTATCGGATGTAGTAACAGGAAGTTTGCTAATGCAGAGCTGTATGCTTACGTAAGATTTGTCCAATCTTCCCGCATGTTATACTTTCATTAAAGGCCTATTTTTGAAACTATTCTTGAATGCTTACAATGTGTCCAATGAGGCCGGCAAGTCAGCTGAGGCTCCTGTTCCCAAGGACTTAGGGTTCTCAAATAAGGTGAAACTTGTCAAATACTTAGCTCAGTGCCTAGCACAGAAGAGCACCCAAATCACATGTGAGCTGGCAGGGTTCCCTTTAGAGAGGGGACAAACTGAACGATGTCATCAGAGACCTAAAGGGTATGTCACCCACCTGGAAGGTCACCTGTGAGTGAACCTGGGAAATGAAGCTTCAGAGTGAAGCGGGACCATGCAAAGGACCTAAGTGAAAGAAATGGAAGTTGGTCCTGAACCTCCAAGGCTCTTGCAAAAGGTTTTAAGCAAGATAATGATGTGTTTAGAACATACTCCAATTTCTCCCCAGCCCTGCTGGGTTCTGCAGCTCCCCACCATCCAGCATGCAGCCTAAAAACACACCTGCATGTATCTGATGGCAAGCCCAATGAGAATGGGTCCTACTGTGACTGGGTTCCAGAGGGCCAGCAAGTGTGTCAGGGCCCTTCATCCCCCCAGGACCTGTGCCTGCACTGTTTTAAACAGCCCTAACCATGGCTCTTCTGCACAGTTTCCTCGCCATTTTGCCTGAGGGCTAGGAACAGCTTGCTGTGGGAAGCAGTGTGGAGCTGGACAGCATGTCCTCGCACTGGGAGCTCACTCCACCAAGCTGCTGCCCAGCATCATCAGGTCTGCGAGGCACCTGAGGGAGCCCTTCCCCTCCCTTTGCATCTGAGACTCAGAGGCCAGACAGGTCCTTCTGATTACAAAGTAAAGGAGCAGGGAAGCAGGGACCAGGTGCTCTTTCCGGGCTCCCCCTTGTGTCCCGCCCCTTCTTGCTGCAGCTGTAGAATTCCCATCACATGCAGAAGGTTTCAGGGACGGTAACAGTGCTCAGCGAGGGACCTTGAAGCCGCTTTTGCACGTAATCTTTTATTTGAGGTTGAAGAAACATCGAAGTGCAGAGTGCGGCATGGACAGCAGGAAGGGGCGCGGTGACACTAAATCCTTCCCGCACAGTCCTGCTTCTCACCCTGAAGGTGGTCAGAGCCTCCTTCCTTTACCAAAGCGCCCCAGGTCTTCCGTAAGCTGCCAAATGCAGTTTCCTCCCAAGGAGGCCCGCTAGAGGTAGCCAGGCACCTAATGCGGAGGGATCGTGAACGTGACCAAGTGCGCTCTGTCCTACATCAGTGACAGCCAGCACGAGAGCACTTGGTCACTCTTTAAAATGTAGGTCCAGTGTTTCCCGTGGGCTGTGGCGCCCCGAATAGATGGGAGGGCTACGGGCGCTCTTCCTGGGTGTCCCTGCGCCAGTCACCGCGGGGCGACAGGTGGGCAGGAGAGGAGGGGCGAGGGCTGGCTTGCTGCCAGAGGTTTGAGGCTGTCTTGTTCTGTTTCAGGGGAGGTTCAGAAGCAAGAAGGAGATGAAAGCTGTGCCGCCGCCGGGGTGTTGACAGCGCCTGACGATGCTGTGAGGCCCGCTGTCAACTCCCCAGCAAATCCGAGCCCCGGGAACCCGCGCGAGCACTTTCATCCTTCATTACCCCAGTTACCTTCTGCGGAAGGAGAAGTAAACAGGCTTGGAAGGGAAATAATTAAACTGACAAAGGAACAGGCAGCTGCTGGACTGGAAGGGGTCAGGAGAGAGAGTCCCACGGAGGGGCGGAGGGGCGAGCTGGGGCTGTCCCTGCCGGGCCTGGCCTCCAGCGGGGAGCTACCCACATCTCTCCTGGACAGCTTGGAGTCCACGCAGCCAGCCGCCGAGGATTGCACACGGGAAGATGGCAAAGGGGTCCCGGAGGGTGGAGACACAGAGAGCGCCGTGCAAACATGAAGGGGACCGGGTCCGACGTGAGGACGCATGGGAGGCAGCAGGGACGGTAAAGAACCGAGGAAACGGCAGAGCGCGCGCCCAGGTTGCCTTCTCCTCAAACACCTCCGCGTGTGCAAATGAGAAAACACTCTGCTCCCGCTGCAAACTGTGAACGTCCCGAGATGCCGCGGCCGTTTGATTTATTAAATGCGGGGCCTCAAGCTCCTCAGCGTCATCTCTTTCTGCCGAAGATGCGCTGCTGTGAACACGGCCAGGCCCGGGAATCGTGGCTGCCATATGGCTGGTTCTCGGCATCCGTCTTTCTGTCAGCATTTGTTTTATTAGAGATAAGATGTTTTTCTATTAGCATTTAATGTTGTCGATCAAAATTATGGGAAGAGCTGGAAACGGATGGGGTTTTTAATCAGGTCTCCGTCTTGGTAATAGTGAGGCGGCTGGAGAGAAAGGTGTCATTGAGCATAATGTGTCCGCAGGGCCCACGGCTGCACTCCGTCATGTCAGGGCCCCGAGGACCTCGCAGCGTGGGTGTTCCTGGCATCCCACTGGCAGCACTGTCTGTCACAGCACCGACTGGCAGGTGGAAGGGGACTTAGGCAGCTGAGTAGGCTGGGCTTCTGGTGTGAAATCCACAGCCCCTGTTGAGGCTGGTGTGCTGACGGCCAGAACTGGGTTCTCCCGCCCCTGGGTCTGAAGGATTCACTGAGGTGAAGTGATGGAGCGGGAGGGGGAAGGGAGGGGGACCCCAGGTTGTTCTGATTTTTTGTTTCTGAGATGAGCTGAGTGCTAGAGCGGGAAATGATGGGTCTCTCTGTTCCGCATGGGCTATATACATGCTTTTATTGCCATTGAGGCTTGGGAAGGGCTACTGCTTCTGGGCCAGTCTAGTTTTCTGGGCTAGCCCTTCACTCCTTCAGAACGGTCAAGCCACCGCCTCTGGGCCACCAGGCACTGGGGTTTTAGAGACAAGACACAGCTTGTGGCCCTACAGAGTAAGGAAAGCATGATGACTTCACTACAGCCCAGCCCAAGGAGAGGACTGAAAACCAAGTATAAGGGTCAAGGGTGGGGAAGGAGGGAATGGTCCACCCTTCCTGCTTCTGTCCTTGGGGGTGAAAATGAGCTTTCCGGGTGACATCAGAGCTGCAAGGAATTGCAGAGGCACCAGACCATAGACCTTTCTCCGAGCTGGGCTGGGTTCCTCTCACCAGGATGGCCCAACGCAGCTCCCAAAGCTGAGTGCACCATGGTCCTCCTCTGAGCACCTCCCGCAGGGAAGGGAGCCTCTGGGGCAGTGGAGGTTGAAAACGCAGCCTAAGGAAACCAAAGCTCGTTCCGGGGTCATGGTCCTGGCTGGGACACCTGACACAGTGGCCAGCCTCCGCCAGTACTTTCCTGTGGTTCTTGTCTCCTGGTGGGGCCTCCAGCTGCTGCTCTCCCACTCCCCAGAGGCCACCTGCCTGCCTTGTGAAACGAGAGGGTGCTGAGTCAGTGCCCTGTTGCTCCTGGGGGCAAGGACACATCCTCGGTCTCTGACCGAGAGCCCCCGGGATTCCATTCCTGCTCTGTGTCCCAGTCTATCATTTACCCCCCAGGCCTACCCCATAACTCCTGCTCAGGGGAGGTGGCTTCTGAATCTCCCGAGCTCACACAGGCCAGTGGTCATGAACTTCCCAGGATTGGGCCTCAACTACTGCACAGGACCCCAGAACCAAAGGAAAACACAACCAGATTTCATACAATAATAACAAAAAGAAAAATTTTGCCACACATACGTTCTGGTGTTGACACACAGTTGAACTCATTTGTCACCTTCTAGAAAGCAGGGCAGATGATAAACTCGAGCACATGTCATCAGGACTGGAAAGCTCTGTGAACCCCAGAGAGCCTGGGCTTTGGGGAGATGGGGACAGAGAGAGCCATGACTTAAACTCTCTGGGTACAATTAGCCTGGGAGGGTCTTGTGTTATTAAGTGGGCCAGGAGCAGGTGAGTGAGAATCCTGTCACATAGGATCCATGTCCAACATGCCATTCACATGTCCCATCTAACATGGTTCTTCTGTTCCTCGGACATTAAAGGGAGCGTCACCAGTTCCTTGTGGTTGTCTGCTGTCTTCTTAAGAGTTGTTGGGAAGATTTGCTATGTTCTTGCCCTCACTCCACAAGATGACCCCACTTCAGTCTTGGTTCTCTCAGCAGCAAGTCACCCTTATGGAAATGTCAACAAAAGGGAAGGGCGTTCTCTTGCATAACAAGATCTTCTGAAGTGCAGCCCTCCAGGGTTGGTGCATTGCAGAAAGTCAGCAGGGATCTGGGCTTCCATCTCCCTGCTTCACTCTCCTCATGATGAGAAGACAGCTGCACCAGCTCCGGGTGTCACCTGTTCCCACGTATGTCCCAGAGCAGAAGGCAGTTTCTCCCCACATATGTAGGTGGGGGCTTTAAGAGCAAGGAATCCAGTTCCTGCCACATTTCATTGGTCAGAATCATCACATGCCACCTAACCAAGCCACATGCCTGTGTCTAAAGCAGTCTCTAGTAAGGAGATGGTTTGCCTGTGATGGGTTTGCGTTCATGGAGATTTACTGTCTGGATCAGGGAGGAGCCTTGTCCCCAGGTGCACAGGCACCAAAGGGATAACATAAAGAAGACCATGTCTTCGAAGTGCAGGAGAGGAAGTCACCAATGGTGACTTTGAGCCCCACATGTCTAGCCCGTCTTTGGTTACCTTTGAGTTTGGAGTTGGGGGAGGGGAATTTTTTGGCCCCCTCCTCCCTGGGCTCTTCAGGCTGTCCTGCTCTGTAGGTGGAGGCTCCCACCTGTTTGACTCTACGGGTGAGTCTGTCCTGCTATGTTCCCAGCTTGCTTGCCTGCAGAATGCAGAAGAGTCTGGATAGATGCAGTCAATCTGGCAGGTCTCCTAACACAGGTTCTTCCCACACTGCATTCCTGTGACTGCTCAGTACCGGGAGCTGTTAGGTGTGGATTTTTACATACGGGTATTTTCTCTTTCTTTTAATTAAGGCATGTGGAAATGGATTGGTGTTTGTAAACCAGGCATTTCTCATCCCCAATTCCTTCCTGTTCCACATGCCTCCTGCCCACCTGTCACCCTCTTGCCTTCTCCCACAGCTTGCCCCATGTCCACTGGGCCAGGGGCCTGGATGGCCCCTGCAGCTCAGCCCTGCTGGTGCCTCCTCCCCACTGGCAACCTTAAGACAGCGGAACGAGTTTCATTTTCCATCCTCATTCCTCTTCCTGTGCCCTGGCTCCCAAACACATATCTCGATCACTGTGCAAAGTTCTAGAACCAGGCTCTGCCCTCAGTTACTCACACTTCAGAGTGATTTTTCCCATGAATCCCTCCCACTGGGAGCATTTACACCCTGCTGATCATATGGCGTGGAAAGTTCTGTTTCCTCTTTTAGGAATTTCAAAGACCAGACACTTGCTTATTGAGGGTGTCTTTCTGACTCTTTAAAATGACAGTTTGCCTTGTCCCTCTAGCTGCACTGTGGGTGACAGGCACCCACTTCTCTTCGGAAAAGTTCTCTTTGAGCACCTTCTCTCTCTGCTATCATTCTGGAAGCCTCCATTTGGAGCAGTCCTCCTCCTTAGTAATACCAGGGTAGCTTCAGACAGCTCCAGTTAGGATGTCAAAAAGTCAAAGCCCGACTCGCTGCTTTAATATATTCCTTTTTCCCCGAATGTCTTTCTGAACAGAGAAAAAACTGAAGATCAGAGAGATGTGAACGGGAGCTCAAAGCAAATCTAATTAGAAAGAAGCAGAAAAAAGTAAGAAGGCCTTGCCTCTCGATATTATGGTGGCTCACAAAACAAAACAGGTTGATACAGCATGAAAGCAATTTAAAGTGATAGATACAGATATGCTGTCTTACCTTTCATATTACCTCTTTGCTAAAAGAATTTTTCTTCTGTATTCAGAGGGAAAGTCTGCAGAACGCTGAACGGTTTGATTTGGAGAATCTGTGAGCTCAGGAATATATTTGGGAAGCGGAGCCAAGGCCAGTGATAGCCTATTAAATTTAAAACAATTGGCTTTTTTTTTTTTTTTTTTTTGTATTTTTATTTAAAGAAAGAAGGAGTCTCTATTCATGTGCAGACCTTGCTATATTGGACTCTCTGATCATCATGTATCGCTACTCTGTCTTTTTTGTTACCTGAAATAAAAATGTGATAATTTTCCTGATATTGATGATTAATTATATTATTTCCTTGTTCTCCCTTGCTATGCTCCCCGCAGGGGCTGAGCATCACTTCCAGCGTATTGTAGCGACTTAGCCAATCTGTCACCTAAAATTATTTGATCATCTGGTAGTCATGAAAAAGATGGGGAATGTAAAGATTTTATGCTTTTAGTCAAAAAAGGCAGATCTAAAATCAGTTAGTTTATTTCCTGCAGTCTTTCAAGTTGACCAAAGCACTTGCTGATTTGCTCCATTTTCTTACGATTTTAGTATTTCTGTGTATATGCACTAAAAAGCCCCGTTTGGGGGGAGGGGGGGAAATTCACTGCAATTCTGAGAAAAAGCTTATCCTAAACATCTAAAGATAGCATTTCTAATTATTGTCTACATTGTGTTTAAACTATGCAAACTTGAACATTATTCTCTCTTTACCAGCTGTGTCTAGGTAGAGTCATTACATCAAACGCTTCTAATTTTACAAAAAGAAATCAAAACAAGTGTGTGTTTAAGTCCCAGTGACAAACGCGAACCCTGTGAGTCAAGTAGGCAAACTGATTAGCAAGCCACCGGGAAGTCAAAACAGCAAATATAAGGAGATTAACAAAACAGATCTGTCAGATTCAAGGAATAAAAATAGACTCCAGAGGCCACGCAGGGTCCAATGGGTGGTCTTGGTGGCACACGAAAGTTCTATGCCAAGAACCAGATGTCTGCCCTGTGCTTTGTGGCACATCTTCATCTCTGTCCCCCACTGCCATGAACTGGGTAGCTGGGTTCATCTCAGCCAGCCTCTTTTTTCTTTTCTTTTTTTTTTTTTTTCCCGCGGTGCTGGGGATTGGACCCAGGGCTTTGTGCTTGCAAGTCAAGCACTCTACCAACTGAGCTATCTCCCCAGCCCCTCAGCCAGCCTTAATGGACGCAGAAATCCTTTTTGAAAACCTCAGAGGTAGCCACCTTCACCTGGATCCTTCCAGTTGCATGACATGATCTTATAAGTCAGCCCAGTCCATTAATAGGTAGCTATTTTTCCTGACCTTAGCCACTGCTCTAACTAGATATTAATTAGATCCTTATTAGGTAAGCAGGCTCTGCTCTCCACCTGTTATTTCATCATGAAATCTTCCCAACAATCCAGTGTGAGGATCTGACTTTACAGATAAGAAAACCCGCATTTCTTTGCCCTTACACCAAATCAGTTCACCCCCTATCAATTCCTCTTTGTTACTTGGCTCTGGAGACCCACAGGATAAGGTGCCAATTCTATTCCCATTAACAGAAGGAAAATGGAATGAGTCTGCTAGAGGGTCTCCCCAGCCCTGTCTAGGGACCAAGGGTGGTAAAGAGGGAAATTAAGAACAGAAGACATTAAAAAGCACCTGCATTCTTTGGGAAAATACAGACCAAAGCCCCTTTGATGATCCTGAGTCAACCACTCTCTGGGCAGCAGAGAGGAAGATAGGGCGATGGGGGTGGGGGGCGTTATTCCCCTTTCAAGTGCTCATATGCAATTGCTACGGCATTTTCGCAACTTTTGATTGTGGATCTAGGCAAATACGTCCATTTAAGATCTGGCTATTTAAAGACTCTGTTTGCTAATACCTTTTCAATGCTGACCTGTAAGTTCCCAGTGAACATTTCAAACCAGGAAGAGCCAGGTGGTGGAGCAAAGCCACCAGCCTCTTTCTCCAGTTGTCACTGGGGTTCAAGGCAAGATGTTAAAATAACAAGTTAGTCCTAGTAAGAGGCAAAAATAACCAGTGGGGCTGGGTTTCTGGCTGTGGTTCACTTTGACTCACTGCCTGATGAGTCTGGGAGAAATGGAAGCGGCCTTTGAGCACCTGGAAAGGAAAATCTATAGTTGGGAGTGGGTCTCCCCAGGAGGTAGTTACCACAAGTGCTTTTGCTTGGTAGATGAAGGTGTATGCACAAACTCTTCTAGTGTGTGTATAGATTATAATTTTCAGAAAGGGAGCTGGAACCCCCACCTAGCCCTAATCAAAATCAGCCTGCCTTTGGAACCCACTGCTTCCCTTTGCCTTCTCAACTTGTCCTGGCACTGATACTTTCAGCACTTTTGGATGCCAGCACCAAGCCCTGTGACTTGCCCAGTCACATGGCTTCACTGGCAGTGACTGGGACATCTGGGAAGTAGACCAAAGGCTGCACTCATAGGCAGACTCAGAGGCCACTGCCCAGGTAAGCTGGGGCTTGCCTCTTCCCACCCAGGCCAGTGGCTCCAGCATTGAAATCACTCACCTGGGCACTTGGTGCAAATGTTTTCTTACTTCCCTTTGGATTCCAAAGGAATCTGGGATGTGCCTGTATGTGTGTGTGTCTCTCTCTCTCACACACACACACATGCACACACACACATATATACTATATTATATATAATATACATGTATGTATTACGCATGTATATATTTTTTGCTATCTCAAAAGAATCAAAATTTTAAAAAAAATTTTAAAAGCTGAATGTGGAAGAGAAACCTCAAACAAACAAAAAGTAGCCAAAATCCCAATGCATGATTGAATTGCTGTGTTTTTAATGTGCAACACAAAATTGCCGAACATCCCCCAAAGGAGCAGCTCTCTGAGGCTGACTGGGAGACAGCAGCAGGCCAAGGTGGGGAGACCCAACAGGGAGGCACTGCAGGAGTGCGGTGGGCAGGAGAGAGGCCCCATAGGAAACCTCAGGGCGGTCTCAGAAGGCCTAGGAGGAGGGGTGGAGGAGGTCCTCAGGGCAGAGAGGGGTCTTTGCCAGTAGGTGGGGGCTTAGGGTCAGGGCCAAAAGTGACCACACCCGGAGGAACTCTGAGTGATGGCCTGTTTCCATGTGCCTGGGTGGGGGGAGCCCAGAGATATTGGGGGGTGACCACTCAGAGGTCCTGGGTGGCCCTCAGGATTGAAAAGGCGAGCGTGTTGCACTCACGGAAGGGGCCTCAGGGTAGAGGGTGTCTCTGGACACAAAGAGACTCAGAGATGGAGGGGGGGTCTAGGACTATGGATTTTTCTCTGGACGCAGAGGGGTTCTCAGTGAACGTGGCAGTGCCTCAGGTGTGGCGGGGGTCTGGGGTCCGTGAAGGTGTCTCAGGGAGAAGGGTCCTGGGGTACACAAGGGTATCCAAGGGGGCTCTCCATTGCACAGGGGCGTGGGGCATGGAGGGCTCTGGGACACATGCAGGTCCAGGTGCAGGGACTCGTGGCACGCAAGGTGTCAGGCCTTGGCGCTGGACATGCGGGGCTGGGCGGCACTCAGGCGGCCTTGCACTCGCTCTCTCGCCTCCGCTTCTTGCGCTCCGCGTGCTCCTGCGCTTGGCGCGCCCAGGGCGCAGGGCCACTGGCGCCTACCACGCAGCAGGCGAGCCGGCGGCCGGCGTTGCCGTTCTCCACGCTGGCCTGGTTGCCGCCGCGGCCCAGGTCGTCCTCGCCGGCATGGACCACCACGGCGCGGCCCAGGATCGAGTAGGGGCCGGCGAGAGAGGCGGCGAGGCCGGCGCGGTATTTCCAGAGGCGGCCGTCGCGCACCGCGAAGTTGCCGAAGTCGCCCGGGTGCTGCGGGTGCTGCACCCCCAGCGGGTTGTAGTGCGGCCCGGTGGACTCGCAGCCCTGGCTCAGGTCCCCGAACTGGTGCACGTGGATGGCGCGGCTGGAGCTGTTGGGCTGGGCCGGGAAGCCCTCCAGGTCGAAGAAAGCCTCGAGCTTGGCGCCGGGTGTCTGCTGCCGGAAGAGGACCAGGCCGCTCACCCGCGGCTGCGCGGCGTCCAGCGAGGCGGAAGGCTGCACTCGGCAGACGGCGTGGAGCGCCGCGGCTGGCTCGCCGCCCGCCTCCCGCCGCTGCGCGAGCTCCTGCCAGATCGCCACCACTTTGGCGTGCGTGTCGCGGATCTGCTCTGCCAAGTCGGAGCCGGGCCCCGCGGGCTCGGGGACATTCCAGGTGTCCGCGAGACGGGCCGCCAGGAGCAGGGAGCAGTACAGCCAGGCCAGCATGGCCGGAGTCAGACACCTGCGGGGCGCCCCCGCGAGGATGGGGCGGAGCAAGCCTTAGTCTCTCGAAATACCGCATCGCAAGGGCCCCCACCGTTGTCAGATCCAGCCCCCCAAGTTCCCAGGGGGCGTCCTGACCCAGCGGGCATTCGGGGACCTGCTGAGTCGTGGGCACTGGGGTAGGAGCTCTTTGTTATAAAGGATGAGACCCCACCTGAGAAATCTCAGCCATCTGAGTCTCCAACCATCATGGTTCTTTCAGGTCCTGTTTCCCTGGCGTGGAGGGAATGGGTCTCAGGGCGCATGGACGGGCGCGGGTGTCTCAGGACCCCCCCAGAACTCCCCGTCCTCATCCCTTCCTGATCTCCTGCCTGGCTCTTTCTGTATCCTTCCAGCAAACAGACACTAGACTTAGGGCCCTGCCTTCTTAATTTTTGCATGTACTGTGCTCTCTCTGCGTGCCCTCCCACGCAGTAGACTTGGAGTTTGTGGTGATACAAACTTGGTTTTTCTTGGGTGTCCCCGGCACCTAGGCCTACACCAAGCAATAGGAGACATATAACTGATTTTTAAGAGAAGACACAAAAGCGAGGGACAGGTGGGTACCAAGTCATTCCAACACCATCTTATGCTGGAGTAGGACAGAGGAGGTCGTGCCCATCTCCCTAGGGAACTCCAGGAAGACTTCCCACCATAGTTGACTTTCTAGCTGAGTGCCACAAGATGGGTAGTTTCCCAGGAGAGCCAGGTAGGATGGCCTATTGGACAACAGGTTGTCCACAGACTGGGAAAGGGTACAGTTTGGGATTGGAGGAAATTCTGGGGCTGGAATGTGGTCTCTCTGACCAGGCAAAGTCGGGGCTCAAGAAGAATCTGGAGCCAGGCACAGAGGGAATGACTTTGCCATGCTAAGGAGGGTGGTATTGGCCAGGAACTGGTGCTGGTGGAAGAGTTCAATCAGAGGAGTGCGCAAGAGAGGGTTTGTTTTGTTTTTTAAAGTCCAGTGTTGTGTATTCAAACAAGCTAGAAGACAGAATTTTGAAAATTCTCACCATAAAGAAGTGCTAATCGAGGAGATAGACATGCTAGCCCTGATATGAACATTATCCAATGTGTACATGTATGGAAATATTGTATGGTATCCCATTACATATGTTCAGATGGTATGTGTCCATTGAAAAATCATTTTACAATAAAGCTCACTGAATCTGACAGGACAAAGGGGAAAGGCTGGGTTTCAGGGATGGAGAGAATAGGGAAAGGGATGGGAATAGTCCAGGGAGAGAGAGACACACACAGAGAAGCAGAGATGGAGAGAGCCTGATGGAGACCAGTTAGGAGGCCGTGGAAATAACCTAGGGCAGAAACCACAGAAACTTGCCAAAGTGGAGGCATCTAATAGAGAGGAGGGCGTGGCCTATCAGCCCTGGCAGGAGGACAGGAGTGGCAGCAAGTGCAGATGCCTGAGGTTCCAGCGGGGGAAACTGAGTGGCACTCAGGGTTCTAGGCCTCTAGGGGAGGGAAGGCATGGAGGACAGGTGAGGCCGGTCTGCTGAGGCTGGGATGCTGGGGCTGACCAGGGGAAGCAGGTGCATGGACCTTTGGAAACCCCGACCTGGAACTGTCTGGGAAGGGGAGACGGAGCTACTCAGTGTTGGCTGCACACCAGATTCTGAAGTTCAAGAATCAGACACCCGGCTCTGCCCAGGAGATTCCCATCCAGCCAACTTGATCGTTGCTGCTGTTGTTTTTTAAAGCAAAGCTCAAAGATTCTGGGGCCAGCCAGGGATCATGGAGCCAGATAAAGATTTGAATTTCAATCACAACATCTACAGTTGACCTTCAGTATCTGTGGGGAATTATTCCCACAACAGCCCCCACCCCATGGATGGACTTTAAAATCTGTGGGTGCTCAAGCCCTCCATAGAAAGAGGTGGGGTTTGCACATAACCTGCACACATGTCAGGCACACTCGAGTCATCTCCGGATTACTTACTGCATTTACCAGTGTATATGCTATGTGAATGGTTGTTATATCATATTGTTTAGAGAATAAAGACAATGAAAAACAGTCTGTACATGTTCAGAACAGACATGATATTTTTTGCCAAATACTTTCCACCTGAAGTTGGTTGTATCCACAGATGCAGAACCCAAGGACATGGAGGGTGACTGTACTATGACTTCATAGGGGCACTGACTTTCCTAGCCTCCTGTTCCTTACCTGTAAAATTAGGACAGTCATAACACCGACGGTCATGGTGAGGATTAAATGAGATATTTATAAACCAGGCTACTTTCACGTTTTAAAATCTGCCCACAGGGATTAATGATGCCTCCAAAGAACCAGTTTGAAGGTCAACTGAACTTTCAAGGCCTTCTTCAACTCCACCGGCCATTTTTAAAACAAGTTGCAGGATGAAGTGTGTCTTCCTTACATAAGTGTTACAGAAAGTCAACTGAGAACAGTGGATGAAGGCGTGGACTCTGGAACTCGCTTCACAAATCCCCAGCCTGCCCGCCACTTCTGCTCTAAGGGCCATTGTCATTTTTATAGAGAGCAGCAGAATAAAATACCCGGCTGCAAAGTGTAGCCGGGCCTACTTCCCCCCTGAGCCTCAGCTTTCTGATCTGCAAACAGGGCTCGGGCACCTGCCTCAGAATCTTGCTGCTAGGCTTGAATATACCACTGGCATTTCTGACACTTCCTGAACACAAAGGTCAGGCCGAAACCTCTTGGCATGTGCTATTTGTTTTAAACCTTCCCGAGACCTCGTGAGGTAGGTGCTAGCCTTATCCAAAACCCAACATGCAGGAAACTGAGGTACACAGGGGCTACTCCTGTGCTAAATGCTGAGCCCGAGGTTCAGGTATCACATGCACAGCTCTCGCCTAGGGCAGGCAGCACAGAGCCTGTGCTGGAAAGTTCTCAGCAAACAGCAGCTGGTAGCCAGCAGAGAGAAACTGGACCATCAGCTAAGAGAGGCTGCGGAAGCCATGGAAGGAGGAGTCGAGGAAAGGTTCCAAGACGGAGGAGCTTCAGAAATGGGCAAGTGGGGGTCATCCCTGTGCACCCTGCCTGGAGCTCCCATCTGCAGGGACCCTCGTTCTGAGGCAACCCTGCCATTCAGGAGCACCTACCCCTGGAGGGCCTTCAGATCATAGAGCAAAAACAGATTGTTTGGTGCGTCAATGGGCTTTGCTTTCAGGAATGCCTGAGTAATAGTAAACAGTTTAACGAGGTGTTCCCTCTTGAATAGAAAAGGAAAAAGACAATGCTTCCTCCCACCCAGGCACATGAGACTCCTTACTTCTAACCCTGTGCATCCCCTGTCCCTGGAGGCCCTACCTAAGCTCAGCCTTCTGGAACAGTCTCCTGTCTAGTGAGACAGCAAACAACCAAGTGACTTTTTGAGGGCCTGCTTTGTGCCAGGGTCTGCAGGGACAAAGCTACCGGGCGGGGAGGGAGGGACCGGGAGGCTTGTCCTGAACCGGAGGAAGCCACCAAGCCTGTATTTTCCTCTTGGCCCGTGTCTGGTCGGCTGCCACTTCCCTGCCATTCCCTGAAGCTGCAGTAGACAGGACACACCAGGCCATGTCAGAGGTGGGACCCGGTGTCACTTTCTCTGCTTCTCCTGCTACTCTCCTAGCCACCTCCTCCTGGGGTTTGGGTGTGCTCGAATCCCTCCCAATCCCTCCACTGCCTCCTAGAAAGAGTCCATGCCCTGAGCCAGAGCTGGCCAGGCCCTGGACAGTGTGCCTTTCCTAAGCAGGTGGCTTCGTAGGGTATGGCACCTCAGGGTGCCGGCCCCAGCCACGCAGCATCCAGAGGACAGGCTTTTCGTCAGGTTTCTTTTTTGTAACCCTGGGGCCTTCACGGGCTGGCCTCTGGCCTCTGGCCTCTGGTCTCTCCAGGTTGCCTCCCTCCTGCCCCCACCCCCACCCCACCCGGTACCTAGGGACCCATCCCCACTTCTGAGGGGCAGGCGTCTTTACTCTCCCACGAACATGATCCAGTCCTTTCCCGAGAAGGGGTCTGTGCCCCACCCCGCTGCCGGCTCCCAGTAGGCACGCTCAGAGGAGAACAAAATGAACCCCAACTTGGCACCCACCTTTCCCGCTCTTCCAAGAGCACTTTCCCTCCTGCGGAGTGGAAGCAGCACCGGCCACTGGAGGAATGCGGGCTGTCCCCAGAGCTGGGGTTTGTGAGCCAGCCGGAAAGCCAGCCCAGCCCGGGGAGTGGTCAGCGGGAGGGAAGAAGGTCATTGGGCCTGTCGAAAAAAGGCGTCCAGATGTCCCTGGTTGCAGAATTGCCTGGCCTCCCACTCCTCTGTCCGCATCTCCCAGCCCGGGCTCTCTTGCCAAGTATTGCTGACCTCCCTGGCTCATGCGGAAGGAGCCAGTAACCTTCAGACACAGCAGGGGACTAACAACGAGAGAGAAAATAGCTTGTTTGAAGAGGTATACAATGGCCTCTTTATTGAAGGTCTTTCATTTTCTCCCGATTTCCTCAGCTATTGACTGATTTTTCTCGATGCTGACATGTGTTTAAGATGGGCACAGGCACCTGGCATCTGTGTGGGGTGTATTCTCCAGGTGTGCCGCCCCACCTTGCAGAGGTGAGCATCAGGTGTGGCAGGGATTACACACTCAGGCTGCAGAGCCCCAGCGTTGTCCCTTCCCTGGATCAGTGACATCCCTGCCTGTGCCTCCCTTTCCCTAGCTGTAAAATGGGTATGTGATGTTGGCCAGCCTGAACAATCACAGTGATGATCAAATGAGATAAACGTGTGTGTGAACCTAGTGCCTGACTCTCGTAAATAATGTCACTGATATGTTATACACAATGACAGTAATAGTAACACTATTGTTGTCATTGTTGTTAATAAAATGACAGAGGAACCTTTTAAAAGAGCGTGTGGTCTGGGGAGACCACAAGCCTTTCCCCCATGGCAGCCTTTTTTCTTTTGCTGCCATGAACTCTTCTCAATCACAGCAGCTCTTTCCAGAAATAGAAGCCTTTCTTTCCCAGAAAGGCACACATGGGAGAGGCAGCGTGCCCCTGCCTGTCTGGCCTGCATTCCTTCAACAAATGTTGACTGGGCGCTCTATCCCCGCCAGGCTCCATGCGGTGTCAGGGACCCAGGGCTGCATGAGTCCCTGCCCTTTGGGGTTCACATTCTGAGGGGGGAGATGGTAGTGTCAACAGATATACCCAGGACCAAGCGAGGAGTACAGCTGGGGAGGAAGGTACAGGGTCCCTGGGAGTCCCCAACATCAGCCTGGGCAACAGGAAAGCTTGTTCAATAATCTAGACCTCTGGGTCCCACCCCACTGCCAGCAGCAACCTCTTAAAATCCCTGCTTTTTAGATGAGCAGCCAGGAACCCTGCTTAGCAGGAAGAAGGAAAAAATAAAGATTTTTGTCCAGGGAGCCATTCCTTCCAGGAGACAAAATGGTGACTTCCCAGAACTCAGGGGCTCCAGCCCCTCTGCCCTGCCGACCGTGCTCCAGGCTCACCAAGAGCTCGGCACCATCAGCTCCTTCCTGCAACTGTGAAGGACAGATGTGGTCACCCTCTGCTCCAAATGCCACCTGTCATCAACCCTCCCACCCCCGCAACATTCTGGCTTCTCACTGTGAATCTTTCAGCCATTTTTTTTTTTGAATCTTTACTTTCATTCAATTCTTGAAATCATTGTTACAGTAGCTCATAGCTACTGTTCCAAGTGGCACTATCTTCACTTGGCACCATGTCATTTCTTCTGAATTCCAAGAAGGCACTCCTCCATCCTGGTGTTCTGTGCTGGGTGTAGAAACCCAGATCCACTTTCTCTTCTGTGGCCTTGTAGGGGAGACGTGCCCATTTGTCACTCCCAACATCCGCTACCACTTTGGAAGCAGCACCCCAATTTCCTTTTGAAAAAGCATTGCACTTTTGGTCTAAGAGGTGATACTGACTTCACCCCTTGCTGCCGAGGTGGGTTCATGGCTTAGGTGTGATCAGTCAGATGATACATTCAGAGACAATGAGTTGCAATGCCACTTTTGCTTGGAGCATTAAAGGAGGTGTATCCTCTTTTCCATTGGACTTGAAACTGGAAGGAAAAGACGAGAATTTCTGTAGCCACGATTCTCCACTACAGGAGAACCTACCTGAGGCTATGCGCAACACAGATCAAAGTGGAATAAAGTAAAGTGAAATTTGGATTTGGTGGCATTGTTTGAGCCCCTGGATCTAGCCATACCTGAACCTTTGTTTTCATTATGTGAGTCAATACCTCCTAATTTTTCTCAAGTTATTTGGGTTGGGTTCCTGTTTGCAACCGAAAACTTTACAAAGCATTTTCTCATACAGTATCTTATTTAATGCTTATTAAAGTTTGTGGGGGTGGATATGAATTTGTCCACTGTATAAATAAAGAAACAAGATTCAGAAAAAAATAAATGAGGGGTCCAAAGTTGCAGGGCTAGAAAATGGGAAATCAAGATCTACACACAGGACTCTGATTCCCAAGCCTGGTCTCTAAATCTTTACAATTTCTTACTACCAACTAATGAAGAGATGAAAGAAAAGTTAGAAAGGAGTAATGGGTGAGTGAGTGCAAATTTTGCAGTTATTTTTGTAATATCAGCAACCACCCTGCAAACGAGACACGGAACCGTTGGCCTCTGCGCCTTCCACATCTGTTAATGTGTAATGCAATAGAAAATCAAGTGGGCGTTGCTGAGCGGCAGTAGCTACAGATGCATCCCAAAGTGCTCCTCCTTCCCAGGCAGAGGCGCCCTCTGCTCCAGAACTTTGTCCCTTTTCTGCAGGAATTCCAGTTGTAAATAGCTGCCTTGCCATTGTGCTCATAAAGCTGACAGAATTAAGTTCCACCAATAGATAGAAGGGTTACCAGCAGCTGCAGATTTTTGAAAGCCACAATGAGGGCTTTGAATTACCTCTCTGCAAAGCCGGGTTTTGTGCGAGGACACTTTGCCCACCCAGAGCACTTCAGACTCGCCTGAGAAAGCTTCCCGTGCCTCTCGCCTCCTCGCTGTTTCCCAGAGCCACTGGGGGAAGTGGAAGTGGACCCGAGAACGCCCCGTCCAGACTTGGCTGCCAAGCACATGTGGGACACAGGAGAAGCAGGTCCTCCCCGGCGAGGTGTGCAGGAAGAGCAGCACCCCTTCTACAAAAAGGAGTAAAATAGTAACAGCCAGGGTTCATCAGGGGCCTGTGTGCCAGGCACTCGCTGGCGATCCACACGCACCTTTTATTCACTGTTCTAGTGGGGAACAGGGGTGGCCTTCCCGGTCACCCTGCATTCTGCACATTTCCTTTTCACTAGGAACATGTCACCCTGCCCTCCAAATGCGGCCAAGAAAGCCAGAGCAACTCCCTGCCAGCTGAGCCCTGCGCTCTGCCGGTGGCTAACTCTGCATCCTGCCCAGGCCTGCAAGGAAACTCAGGCTTCCTGCCTCGCCACACAAAGCAACACGCAGGGCAGCGACTTAGAAGCAAGTCCTTGTACTTGTTTCCTGCGGCTGATTGCAGGGCACTCTACTTGGGAAAAGAGGCACATTTCCAGCTTACTTTTTGTCACGTTGATTTAACAAACATACACAGGACCCACACCCTGATCCCCCCCTTTTCTTACTCCCTCCTACTCTAGAAGCTGGAAAGCGAGACACTGGCCTTCCCAGAATCCCTTTCGACTGACTGTGGTCACGTGGCCCAATTGTGACCAAAGAGATGTGACCTGATGTGGCTCTGGAGAAAGCTTTTACTCTCTTTAGAAAAGGAACAGAAATAGATGGTGACATCCCCGTTCCTCTTGCCTGAACCGCAGGTTGGTGTCTGGCAGTGTGGTGGCTACCTGAGGACCACGAGTGGACAAGGAAGGGAACAGGGGCCATCCTCCCTGGGCACTTCAGCCAACACCAGCTCTGGACTTCTTATAACAGGAGAGACTGACCCTCCATGCACCCCAGGGCTACAGGGCTTCTGTTACTTGCATCCAAATGCACGCCTGACTCGGGCGACTGTGTGTGACCCTGAACAGGCTCCATGACAATGGAGAGATAGAAATCCCAGCCTTCCTTCAAGGGACTCATAGTCTACTTGGAGACACCTAGGTCTGAGGGTCTCACCAGGAAAATGAATAGAATCTTCCAGTGTTACCTCCTCTTATATAGGTGGAAAACAAGATCTGAAGCAGTTAATTTAATTAATTTGTCCAGGGTCACTCCTGTTAGATGCTCAAGCACCTTGAGCCTTCAGGCTGGTGACCTTCAAAGTCACCAGTTCCATCTCTTCACCTTCCCCTGCTGACTCCCAAACATGCAGCCCGAGGAAGAAGAATTCTCTCCAGTCTGAAAGCCAACAGGGCCCAGTCCCTGTCCTCCACACCCCCAGACTGGGCAAACTACAGACAGGATGGGCATAAAACCCCCAGGGAGCAAAGCCCGTGCCCACACACTGCCAGGCGAGAGGAGCAGGGCCTGGGGCGGGCAGCAGTTCCCACTCCTGGGGTTACAGAAGACTCCATTGGAGGGCGGTGCGGAGGAAGGCGAGGTCCTCTGACTCAGCCTCTGTGTTAGCAAAGCCATGAGGAAGTCGAAATGCAGCCAGGATCCAAAAAGCCTCAGTCGAGGTCCAGGGAAGAAAATGGGGAGTCAGCCGTGACTCTCACTAGGAAAATGAATCCAGTCTGCTTCGGGCCATTCTTATGATGGCTCACGGTTACCATCACAGTCCAGACCACCGCTACCCGCCAGCACAGCCATGGAGCAGGAACATGTGGACGATTAGAAGGTTCTGCGGTACATCCCGGCAGTGCGTTTTGAATTTCAATTCACAGAATTCAAGAGCAATCTTCTAAAGCAGCCAGCCTCCTCGTAGAGTCCAGGACTCTAGTCCTTCCTGAAGGACCTCAGCTGGGTCTTAAGACATCTCCTTCCTGGAGGGGATCTGCTCTGAGCAGCTGGCAGCCCTGGCTGGGGACCGAGGAATGGTACTTTAGCCTGTCTCTGCAACATCTCTCCACACTCTTAGATAAAGCAGGAATTTATCTCTCATTGGTCTATTCCCACCAAAAACCAGGGCGGAAAAACTCTGGTAATCAAGTTCATGTGGTATTGACATAATGACAGGCACAGATCAATGGAGCAGGAGAGAATCCCAAACCAACTTACTATATATGGTCAATTGACTTTTGACAAAGGCGTCAAGGTTATTTAATGGACACAGGACAATTTTTTCAACACTTGCTACTGGAACACCTGGCTTCCATATGGAAGCAAAATTAACTTCAGCTTTTATCTTACAATGCTGGCAAAGCTCTTTTCAAAATGGAGCATAGGCCTAAGTGTAAAAGTAAAACCATGAGACTTCTAGCAGGCACTGGTGATTTAGTGGAACACAGAAAAATAAACCAAATTAGGAAAACCGGGCTTCATCACAAGTAAACATGTTTGCTCTTTAATAGACACCTTTAAGAAACTGAGAAGACAACTCACTAACTGGAACAAATATCCCTAATACCTACATCTTTCAAAGGACTTGAGTTCAGAATACATAAAGAACTCATAGGTAAAAAAAAGAAAGACGGTCACGTTTTGAAGATGGGTCAAAGAATCTAACCAACACTTCACAAAAGAAGGTAAGCAAATGGCCAAGAAGTTTCCATTGGTCAGTAGGAAATGCAAAACAAAGCCACAGTTAATATCATTCCACATCACTTTCCTTGGCTAGACATAGTCTGGCAATGTCAATGTTGGCCAGGATGTACAGTCATTAGAAGTCTCAGATGTGACAGGTGGGTGTGAGAGATGCTCCGACCACTTGGGAAAACTGTTCAAAAGTTTCTTATGGGGCTAAATACAGTATACCTAACATATGATCTGATCTTTTCATTCTTAGGAAATGAAAATGTATCGCCACAGAGCTAGACATAAATACGCTTAAGAGTGCTGTTCATCAGGGTCCACTGGAAACTTCACCAAGATCCATTGGCAGCTAAACAAGCAAATATTTATGTTACAGTCTCACATTCTTAATTATGTTGCATTCTTAATTCTATTATGTTGCATCTTAATTCAGAATTAAGATGGAATAAACAACTGGCACATATTTCAACATACCTGTATCTCAGCAGTGTTACTCCAAGCAAAACAAAATAGTACATACTGTATCGTTCCATTTATATGAAGTCCTAGAATGGGAGACTAATCTATTGCCATCTAAATCAGAACAATGACTTCCTGGGATGGGGGTGGAGCAGCAGTGGGGGCGGAGGGCGTTTGTGGGTGGAGGTTGTAGGTTGTTCCAAAGGAGCAGGAGAAGTCTCTTCAGGGAACTGGGAGAGTTCCATATCTTGAATGTTGGAAGCTTATCTGAATGTTTATGTGGCAAAGATCATGCATGTCATTGCTTGTAAATTAGACCTCAATAAATTTGAAAAGCACAGACATCTTGTAAACATTACAGAATAAGAAGATTAGCAGATGTTATGTTAACCTCATTGGTGTGAGGCTGACCTCAAGTTCAAATCCTTTCCAGGCAAAGTTATCCAAATAGAATTTTGTCTTATGTTATTGGTCCTTAAAATTCCATCCTACAGAGTTGGGCTAAGACTTCCAATGAGCAAGGATTCTGGATTAAAAGAGAAACCTTCTCCTTCCCCAGTGTAATGGTTGTCCTGTTGAGGCCCTAACAATCCCTGAGACAACCTGGGGGTGCACTCCACTGAGTCTTCGCCTGGGGACCCCGGATCTCGTGGGAGCACTGCTTCTGACGTCAGGCGCACCACCTACCCCCTCAAAGCCTGCTGTCCCCACGTGCAAAAACAAGAGAGTAATGAAATTAAATCAAATAATGAGATCAACTGATAATTAGTAACATGTAAGGAGATCAGTGAAGTGCAAGGCAGAGAGTAACCACCACGTTTTGTAATTTCATTACCCATTTTTAAAGGATAATTCGTTTTATAAATTGGGCCGAGACCAAAACGCTATGGGTTGGGGATGGGAGGTAGTGTGAATGTAAATGCGTGGCTTTACCTCGTCTCACATGCCCGCTCCTGCTCCTCAGGACTCTGGCGCCCATGCCTTCTGTCTGTGCTTCAGCTGCAGCGGCTTCAGTTGCAAGCGACAGAAATGCGACTCATGCCAACTTCGGCACAAAGGACTTGTACTGGTTCACTTAAGCGAAAACTCGGCATCCTGTATTCTAACAGCCCTGTGGCTTCTCAGGTCTAAGTCTGGCAGCACCAACAGGTCATGGTCCCTCCTCTGAGCTGGGAGAGTGAGGAGGAGGAGGGAATGCAGGGCAGGGTCAGCGCTGCCAGGACCATGTGGGGAGAGGGGAAGACAGGGCTCCCCGAAGGAAGACAGCCAGTGGCTCTGATCGGTCCTCGTTCTGTAATCTGACAGGTGGAACCCGTCCTGCCCATTGCCGCCCTCTGTGCAGGCACCCTGAAGACCACAGAGGAGAAGACGGGAGCGGACTGGAGTCCTGGGAGAAATTCACTCCTGAGGAGCCCTCTGCACCTCACGGGAGCCTCAGTTTCCACATCTATCCCCAGTACTGCCCTGGTTCTTTACACTCCTGTGAACGTTGGCTCCACGCTGAGAAAAGGGCCATTTCTAAAGAGAGTCCATAGTTTTGTCTTGTGATTCCAAACAGACTCTGGAATCTTCTTTCCATTTGTACAGCACAGGGATAACTCCAGCCCCACCCTGTGGTACACGGGAGGTGGAAGGACAGGGAGGCAATGTTTGCTTTTTCATGATTTCTGTTTTCACAAGTGAACTGTTTGGGCCTTGGAACATTTTAATTGCTTCCTGTTATGAGACCAGTCCAATAGGATGAGTGAGTCTGACCATGTAGGTGGAAGCCACAAGTACTAGCTGAAGGCATAAGAAACCAAATTACCCTTTTTCACACGGAAGCCAGGAGGTGTCCCAACCAACACCAGTGGTAAGCTGGCATGTTGTCACGATTGCTCTGTGTTTGGGGACATTCCACTTTCTGCAGATTATTTGCATAATGTATGCAGTGGACACTGTTCCTTTCCTATGGTTGTTAGTCCTTGCTTTTCTTTTCTAGCAGGTATCCATTTTGTTCCAGTATCCGTGTCTCCCCCATAGGACTCAGGGGGTCCCAAGGACAGTTCCTGATTAATCTAGATGGATCAGCACAAGGTGGTCCCAAAGGATGCCGAGCAGAGAGATGGAGGAATCTGGGTCTTGATGGTTGGGCATCTTTTTTCAACCTCTGGGCTTCCCACTCTGTGATTTGATTATATAAGTTAGTGCAAGGCAGGATTTTCTTTTACTGGGAGCCAAAACTAATACAATTTGTCTTACCCTGTGAGGAACTGGCTTCCATAAAGACAGTGTCCAATAAAGAATGCTTTATCCTCTACTCATGCCGGCTCCAGAATCCAGACTGCTGTTTACAATTGGATCAACCCAAGAGTCTCTGCCAGGAATACTTTTGGCTGCAAATAATGGAAAATATGACAAAAAGTTTCTGAAACACTTGGACATTTGTCACAAGAAACAGCCAGTCCAGAGCTGGTGGGGGGCACCATCACACCAGCAGGGCTCAGAGCACTCCCGTGGTCCCTTTCCATCAGCGTCACTGAGCAGACTTCCGACCTCGGGCTGGTGGCCTCAGAGCTGCAGGGTGGCATTTCCACCTCCAGATGTGGCACCTCATTTCGGGCAGGATGAATAAAGGAGAGGTGGCATCCTCTTTCCCAGACAGCTTCAACTGATGTCTGGTGGCCAGAAGCGCATCACGGGGCATCCCTGGAAACAGAGCCTGGCAGAGCGAGTGTTCTAGCTGAACCTATCGCTCCTCTGACAAAACGAATCTCCTGTCCTTACAAGGAAGTGGGGATTTGATGAGGCAGGCGGCCGGCACTGTCTACCACGCTGGGTCTGATATTTATCTCCAGTACTTTAAAGAATTAAGGCGGTTCTCTAATTTTGGATTTCACAGAGACAGCATTAAGCATAGCTGGGAGGAGCCACCAAGCTCATTCCACCCGGTTTAACTGCTCACAGGTTGGCGGGAACAAAGAGGACCTAAACTACAAGCACACGCAATCATACAGTCATACATTTCTGACCTAGAGGGGGATACAAATCTTAGCAAGGTACAGCTAAGGGAAACTTTTTAAAACATTTTTTAAAAATTTGTTCTAATTAGTTGTACGTGACAGTAGAATGCATTTATGCGTTTTGATGAATCATCCATAACTGGAGTACAAGTTCTCTTTTTTCTGACTCTACGTGTTGTAGGATCACATGAGTCCTGCAGGCATCGTGTTTGTGAATACCAGGCTCTTCCTCGTCCCTGGCTATCCTGGCTCTGCATCGCTTTTTGGTTTTTCCCGTATCACTGTGGGTCCCAAGTTGTTCCTACTAGCAGAGCTGGTACACACACTGGCTTCCCCCTGCCTACACAGTCATCCATTCATTCATTCGTCTTTCCGTTTATTCCTTTGGTCTAAGTTTTGTACATTCAATCAAAGTAGCGTCTTGTCGAAGATACTTGTAGAACTTTAGCACTGAGGTTACTGCATAAGTCCGTCTAAATATCCTTTTGACATACACTCACACTACTTTGTTTTGCTGTCTCGCCATCAGAGCTGGAGGGCGACTTTCAGTAGCTGTCTGGGGCAAGCTTCAATCCTCAGCCCAAGAGTGGAAGCATTTTGTGTGGCTCTGATTTTTTTTCTGGGAACAGTAAAATATTCAGGTTGGAGTCCTGCTTGAAAATTCCCCTCACAGAGCTATCGCTGGCTCTCTACGACTTAGGGACGTGTCCAGCACAGCATAGCTAGGCAATGACTCTCGTGTCCCTTCTCAATCAGCACTGGCCCGGAAGCCCGTGGTTTTGCTGTCGAACCTCATGGGGTTGGGCGGCGTTTCTGTCTTGACGCAGGGAGAAAACAAATGGAAGGAAAAGTTAAGAAACAATTTGGCATTTCTCTTTTGGCTTAGACAAGGAAATCTCAATTCTCATCTCCAAAAATCCCAGTAAAGTACTTGTTTTTCCAGGAAACGGGAGGGCGCCTTCCATGGACCCATGCAGGCACGCAGGGATAATTTTCTAAAGGTGTGAGAGAGCTGGGAAGTGCAGCGGGGAGAGGTCTCAGAGTTGCCTCTGGAATACCCTGCCACAGACCGCGAGGTCCAACGACACACGTCGCTTTCTCAGAGTTCTGCAGGCTGCCCCAGGTCAAGGCATTGGCAAGGGCCCCTTCCTGTCCCCCTGTGGTCTGGTCTCTGGTCTCTCTCTTCTTAGTAGGACACTTATCCCATCATGGGGACCATCCTCATGACCTCACCCAAACCTATTACCTTCCTAAACCTTCACCCCAAATTCTACCCTTTAGGGGTTAGGGCTTCAAGGTGTGACTGTGAGGGGACACAAACCTTAGCCCCAAAGAGATGTCCAAGGTGTGTGAACTGGGTGTCTGGCAGGGTGGCAAAGTGTTCTGATTGCTTATTACTATGCAACATCCACCCCAAACTCAGTGGCATTAAACAACAACCATTTTATCACGTGCTATTGGTTAGCTGGGGATGGACTGGCAGACTTCTCTGGGTCTTGCTTGGCTTCCTCCTGGCAGTTGTAGGCTGGAGGTCTAGGTCCTGGGTGCTGAGATGGCTTCTCTCATGTGAGGACTCACCCTCCAAGGACTCTCCTCAGGGCCTCGTGCTGGTTGCCTCATAGCTGCAGAACAGGAAATTAGACTTCCTCTATGGAGCCTCCAGGCCCAGCAAAGGTTCCAAGCCTTCTTAGTGCCTGAGTTCAGAAATCCAGAAACATGCTGGGCATGGTGGTGCACACCTGAAATCCCAGCAGCTGAGGAGGCCGAGGCAGGAGGATTGTGAGTTTGAGGTCAGCCTCAGCAACAACTCAGCAAGACCCTGTTTCAAAATAAAAAATAAAAAGGACTGGGGGCATAAGTCAGTGGTAAAGTGCACCTGGATTCAATTTCCAGAATTGAGAGAGAGAGAGAGAGAGAGAGAGAGAGAGAGAATATAAATGAATGAATCCAGGACTATCATAACATCATTATCAAATTCTATTGGTCACGGCAATCATAGGTCAAACCCAAGAGTAGAAGGAAGGAAATGAACACGAGAAGGATTTGAATGCTTAGAATGTCACAAGGAAGAGAAAGCAGAGGCTGAATCTTGTCTATTTTGCAGTTTGGTTTGTGCCATCATCATGTCCCCAGAATCACTACCCATGTCCCCAGAGCAGAGATACTTAGGAGGCGATTCTAACTGGGGGAATGTGGGCTGTGAATGGGGTTGTGTAAGACTTGGGAATTAAACTCAGAGCCAGAGAGACTTTCAATGATACACTCACTTCCTCTCTGTGGGCCCATGTGTTTTTAATAATCCTTTCCTTGGCTGAAGACAAATCCTGTTTGAAACCACCTCATCCTGCCAGGGCCAAGGAAGGCTTTCTGGCCACCTGTAGCAGCACCTTTATTTAAACAAAATGTGTTGATTATTTTTAGCATAACTTAAGCCCTGGGAGACTAATGAGGTGTTAACAGTGTGTGTTAATTATGTGATTTTTGTTGTCTTCATTAACGTTAAGCTTCTCAATCCTATTTGCCACCTGAAGTCCCAGCGGAGCCACATGACTCTCCTGACCCCGCATCCTTGGTTTCCTGCAGTTCACACAATCACCTGAACAGATATTGTTTCCCCTGCTGAGAGCCAGATGAGCAAGGCTCCCGCATCCAGAAGACCCTGGTCCACCCCCTTTTTCTTTCTTTTCCATTTTTAATCTCCATTATTAGTCGTTGGATCTTACAGTAAGTTCTTGGTGCGAGAAGTTAGCGACATGAGCTCATTTTGGATCTTTCAGAGCTGACTGTCCTTCACTCCACAGAAAACTGCCAGGGAAGCTGAAAGCCAGGAAGAAGAAGCTCAAAATCAGCTTTCGTTGCTTTTTGTAGGCATTTTAATTAACCAAGGAATTGTGTTGCATACACATGCCTCGGATTATTTTAAACTTCTGCAATATATGCTATACCTCTGTCCCGAGTGACAATACATCCCAACCAGAATAACCTTTCCTCAGGAAGTGATAATCACCTAGCCCAGACTCATTTGAAGTCGCAATCAACGTCCCTTTCATGACTGTCTGCATTGCCGATGTTCTGGAGAGACCATTCTGCAATGGTGAGGGGGCCTTATTGCAAGTCCAGGAGGTAAAGGAGTTCAGAATTTCAGCCGGGGATGCCTTAATGATGGCCTCATCAGGGTGCATGAAGTTGGAATGAAAATAGCAGGTGAATCTGACTGGCAAATAGCACATTATGAGTCTTCCCAGTAATTAGAGTGGTCTAAAAATGGAATGGACTATCGCATGAGGTGGTGAGTTCCCTGTCAAGAAGGCAGGGGTGTTGCAGCGCGGGTTGCTTGTCAGGTGGGGCTTACACTCAATCCATTTGGGGGCCTCTTCCTACTTTCACCTTGATCCAGTCACTGTCCTAAGACCACAGAGAGCTGTAGTCTTGACTTTGGCAATTTGAAAGCTGAGTTCCAACCTGGAGTGTGATAGAGCAGGAAGTCAGGCAGCCCGGGTTCAAATCCTTGCTCTGACACTTATCAGCACTATGTAACCAGGAGCAGTTTACTTCAACTCTACACCCCCGTAAAGGAGGATTAAAATATATTGCCTTTAGAACTGTTGTAAGAGTTATAAATGATGCATTTAAATTATGAGTCCAAGGTCAGCACTCAATAAATAATGTCTCTGTTGACCTTTATGAATCTATTTTTCTTTGATATTCACTCTACACTTTAGTGATACTGTCTTGGTTTGTAAAACCAGAAAAAAACGGAGAGCTTATTAAGATAAAGGAACCACATGCTAGTGCTGGACCAACTGAGAAAATCAGATTGATCCAATTTTCCCAAGTAACCAACTAAGGTGTCTGCCTGAGCAGGCAGAATCCTACAGCACTGTCCCCTTCCCAGAAAAGTATATGTGCATTGCTGAGTGCCTAGCAGGTACTGGGCTCAGGCATACATTATCTGAATTTTTCTACACCATTCCCATGTCAACTGCAAGAGAAAGTCCTGGTCATCCCCATTTTATGGAGGTTAAAGCTAGGTGCACAAAGGCTGCGTGTCTAACCCAAGGACATGCAACCACGCCCTGGATCTACCTCACCACTCTGCCACCAAGTTCTAGTTCCATTCAGCATGCTCCCTTCACATGGCAGAGGGGAGCCAGGTGACCAGCTGCCCTTGAAAAGATGCTGCCACAGCTTGGGCCAACCAACGAGAGCTCCTGGGAACTGATGTTGGAGAAGGAGCTGGAGTCTTCGTTTCTAGGTGCCAGATCAGTTGTGATTTGTTATAATCCTGCTCTTTACCCGTTTGCCTTGGGCTTTAGAAGGGAAGGCATGTGTCTGTCAAGACTTCATATTCCCTCTTGCTCTCATGGCTCAAATTTTTTTAAAGTACAAAAAAGAACCACAAGCCATCCTAGCCCCCTGCCTCCCAGGTATCCAGTTCTCCTGCCCCACCCAGAGACAGCTGGCCAGTTTCCATGTACAGCCTGCCAGACCTTTGGAGGTTGTTGTTTTTGTAAATTGAGCAAAATTCACACAACACGCAATTCACCATTTTTAAGTGTGCAATTTGGTCTGTTCATAATATTGCATAACCACAACCGCACTCTAGTTTCCAAACTTCCCCATCACCCCAGAAAACAAAAACACAAAAAACAAAACTGCCCATTAAGTAACACTCCCCACTCCTCCTCTCTTTCCCTGGTAGCTGGGAATCCGCTCTCTGTCTCGATGGATTTGCCCATTATGGGGATATCAGACAGAAGGACTCGTGTAACACACAACCCTTGGTGTCTGACTCCTTCCATTTCACACAGTGGTTTTGAAGTTCTCCCACTTTACAACTTCCATCCAATTTCATTCCTTTTTGCTAATATATTTTTAATTGGTGCACAGTCATTATGTATTTTTATGGACTACAGTGTCACATTTTGACACATGTACACAAAGGAGTAATGATCAGATCTGGGTAACTGGTGTATCTATCACTTCACACAGACACATGTCACTTCTTTGTGATAGGAACATTCAGAATTCTATTAGGTGTTTTGCAACATTCTGTTAAGGGTTGTCATCCATAATTATTCTACTGTGCTCCAGGACATTAGAAGTCACTCCTCCTGACCAACTGCACCCCAGTACCTGTGGAGCATCCTCCCTCCACCCTGCCTCCTCCACATTCTCTCCAAGTTCTGGTGACCACAATTATTCTCCACTTCGTTGCGATAAATCAAGTTCCATATATAAGTAAAAACATGTGGCCTTTGTCTTTCTGTGCCTGGATTATTTCATGTATCCCTTCATGCCTTTTTATGGCTGGATACCTAGTCTGTTGTGTGTGAATACTACAGTTTGCTCATTCATTCATCCATTGTTGGACACTGAGACTTTCTCACCTTGTGTATTATGCTAATGCTTCTATGAAACATGTGTGTACAACTTCTGAAAGGTCATATGTTCTCATTTCTCTTGGGTGTATATCTATGAGTGGAATCTCTAGATCATATGGCAATTCTGTGTTTAAATTTTGAGGAATCCTAGACTTGAGGAAGTTTTGTTTTGGGGTGTTGTGTTGTTTTGTTTTGTTTGCATTATAAAATGGATGCAGTACTGGGGACCGAACTCAGCGCCTTGGGCATACCAAGCAAATACTCTAGCACCACGACACACCCCCAGCCTCCAGAGGTTTTTTTAAAAAAAATTTTGAGGTGGTAGATAGACAGAATGCCTTTATTTTATTTGTTTATTTTTATGTGGTGCTAAGGATCACAGCCAATGCCTCACACATGCTAGGCAAGTGCTCTACCACTGAGCTACAGCCCCAGCAGCCCCCCTGAGGTTTTAATGCATATAATTTATCCTGTTTTTATATTACAATTTGTTTTCATACTATGCATATTGTGCTGTACATAGTTTTATTCACTTGACAGTTTCAGACATCTTTCCAGATGTGTGCTAATAAATGTTTAACAACCAGCTCCCATAGGTTGCAGAGGGCCCTGATTGTAACATTTACAAACTTCCATGAAATAACTCTGACCATGGCCATCTAAGATCACTGACTGCAAAGTTAGGAAAAAATTCTTATGACCTGGTCCAAGCTGGCTCTGGCATACTACTGGATCCTTCCATATCACAGCAGGAAGAGTTGCCTCATTCATTTTTATGACTGCATAGCATGCCATTTTAGGATGTACTATAATTCTTTAACTTGTCCCTGATGACGGACACTTAGGTTGTTTCCAGTATTTTTCTTCCACGCACTAGGCTTTAATGGATAACCTCACGTGAATGTCATTTTGCATGTGTGCTAATGTAGCAGCAGACAAGGTTCCATGACTTCATAAGGACCACCATGGGAAGAAATTCTTTAAAGGCAATTTTTTACCTCCTTGGACAGTTATGGCTGTTAGAAAGTAGTCTGTGCAAAGTGTGATCTGTTTCTGCCCCAATTTCCCTCGGAGTAAAATGAATGCAGATTAATTAGCCAACTCAGAGAAATGCTGTAGGACTTCTAAATGAAATTGAAAACAACATTTTCCTTCTTGAAGACTGGAATTTGGGTAACTATAAAGTAGTGAAATCACACAATGTAACCTCAAGAGCTTTCATTCTATATTGGTGAAGGAAAAAAAAAAATCATCCCTGGGAAACTGTGACCCTGCTCAAGAGTCTCACGATGGTGAGATTTGCAGCAGAGAGAGCCAATTGGTTGATTAGGAAATGGGAAAAAGAGTTTTAGCCCAGTTCTTGTGCAGATTTTTTTCACCAAGAATGGTAAGACACGTGTCTCAATGGTGCTGGTACCTTAGAGCCATCTGGAAAGTTTTAAAATCTTGATGTTTAGGCCACAGCTCAAACCCATCAAGTCAGACTCCCTGAAGGGGGCATCCAGGCATCTGTATTTTTTAATGCTCCCAAGTGATTCCACTGTTCAGCCAAGGTTAAGAAGGGACCAGGAGGAAGGAATCAAATTGGGGAAATAGGGAAACACATTTGTCATGGTTATCTGGAGAAACAGAACCAACGAGAAGTATATATGTACATAGAAAGAAAGATTTGTTGTGATGAATTGGCCTACGTGATTTTGGAAGCTGGCAAGTCCCAAATCTGCAGAGGGTGCTGCAGGCTGAAGACCCAGTGGGAACCTACGCTAGGGTTCAACCCCAAAGGCCCTGCGGCGATTCCCTCCCGCGGGGGCGGGGTTAGCCTTCACTGATTGCATGAGCCCACCCAAGCCTGGGGGACCACCTGCTGGTACACGAAGCCCACAGGTTAAACTTCGATCTGGAACCAAAGCACTCTCAACATCCAGAGCAGTGTTTGGTCTCGTAACCTAGGCAACATCGCCCAACCATTGGGCTACTCCAGAACTTCATCTTCAGGGAGTAAAGACAGTTTTGTGGCTATTCCAAGTTTTATTTCTCTTGTTCGATTACAAATAGATTCTCTTTGAAATTTCTCAGTTGTTTCCTCAAGAGAGACCATTTGCTTGTCATTGGTAAACCCTATTCCCAGAGCCCACAGATTTTTATTAAAATTAAGGATTATCAGCAGAGAAAGTGTTTTGTATTTCCCTCACCTCTGAATTGGAAGTTTTTATTAGAAGATCATCAGCTTTTTTTTTGTCAGCAGCAGTGAATATTGTCATTTTGCAAGGAGACTCACTAGGGCGAAGATGAGAAGGCTGGCTTTAAGATATGAAGATATTCCTTCAGGAAAATCCAATTCCCTCCATTCTCTTGAAAGAACCCCAGTGTCAAAACCAACCAAGACTCAAAAAGATCGGTAGTGAGAGTTTTATTAACCTCAACAGGAAGGAATCTGTGGTTTATTGGGAGAAATCAAGGACAATTGAATCACCCCTTCTCTCCATTATAAAAGAGCTCTTTTAAAGTGACCCTGCGCATCACTAGCAATAGGATTTGCCTCCTTCCATCGTGATTGGAAGCTGAGTTTGGAAGCCCGCTTTTCTAAGTAGCCGGCCCTCGTGTTGGCTGGAGTCCTGAGGAGTTTAATCTCAGGTAGCAGATGAGGAATGAAGTCCTGTTTCAGAGAACATACTAGAACTCTTTGGGCCGGCGAGAAGACCCAGGCCATGAGAACAAAGCAGGGGATCTAGGATCCATGCTGAACCTCTCCTGTGGCTGTATGTGCTGCTCTGATTGCCAGGGCCCTTGGGTTCTGTAACCTGTGGAAGCAGCTGACGGATGAAGCAGAGTGGCTGTGAGTCAGCAGGAAACTGAGTCAGCCTCATCGATTTGGAGTAGGAGGCTGCAGTTGAGTTTGTGGGCACCCTGAATGGGTGTTTGTGGTCATGGAAATAGTTTAATTTGCCAGCTCTGAATCAACTAGCATTCATGCAGGCCCAGAAGCAGAAGAACTAAGGCTAAAAATAAGTCAACCTTTTATTTTTAGGCAAGGCAGATCGCAGCTCTCAAGCAGGAATCTGGGGCATGTGGACCTGCCTCAGTTTACATTCTGAAAGGGAAGGAGCCGAGGCTCAGGGTCCTGCCCATGGACAGGAGGGTGTGTGGGAAGAACTGCCCAAGCAAGGGACAGAGCCTGACCTGAACCTGTGTTACCCTCCTGCCCTATTCCCTGCTCAAGTTCGGGAAACCCAGGGCCTCAACTTTCTGTCTAAAACCCACCAGGAAGGTGATGAGCACACCTGTGCTGTGTGCAGGTGTGAGGTGTGCGGGCAGCAGTCCTGTGTGTCAGTACCCAGCTGCTCTGGTTGTTAAAACATTGGAATATTTCCTTTACTGCTTCATCAGTCGACACTGACCATGCCCACAGTTTGCCTTCCCATTACCAGTCAGCCAGACCTCCTCTGGACCTCCAAATTTCCCCAGTATCCAGAAACTAAGAATTAACTTAGTAAGGCATCCAGAAAATCTGATTCATTCTGGTCTCTTAAACCCCAGTAGCAAAACCCAGAATTCAGAAAGATTAATTGTCAGAGTTCTATCAGCCTCAGTAGAAGGGAATCCATGGTTGGTTGGGAAAATGATGGACAGCCAGTGACCTCTTCTCTCCTTTATAAAAGGACTTTGGAGATTTTCCACATCACCAGCAGTAGGATTTACTTTCTTCCGTAAGTGGTTGTAAGCTTCAGCACCAGGGTCAGCTACATCCTCTTAGATTGGTCCTTGACAATCCTGCAGTGTCTAATAGTGACCATCACCAGTAGGTTTAGACACATGTGTGTTCCAGCAAACAAAGGTGTTGGGCTGCTCACAGAAGGGACTGTATCCATGACCCTGCACACATAGTTAGCAGAAAATATTTCCCCCTATATTCAGTATTCCAGTCCTGTGGTGCCTTCTCTCAAGTACTCAGGCATAGACTCTTGGGTGCTATCATGCAGTGTCTCTGTGACCCATGACCCTCTGCTGGTGGAGATGTCACTTCCATCTTAGGCCTGGGAATCATGACAGGAAAGTAACGTACAGATAGAAGCTTATTGCTCTGATGGACCTAGACTTATTCTCATCCTTTGTAGGTCATTTTCTCAACTTGCACCCCAATGGACACTCTGGAGCAAGTCTGAGTTTCTATCAGTCCCAGATGTCCCTGTGTGTTAGATTTTGGGCCAACCTCATTTTGACAAGCTCTGAGATGAAGAAGGGCTCAAGACCAAGAGCTTGGTCAAGGTGAAACAATACCGAATTCTATCACTCTCTTTTCAAGGATTCAAACTTTCTACCAAGGAGTCAAACCTAGAGTCAACCCACTACAGACTGGATTATCCTCAAATTCCATTTACAATGAATGTGTTATAGCATTTATCCCATTTTATAGAAGAGAACAGACCCAGAGAAGTTTACTAGCTCAGCTAAGCTCACATAACCTATAAAGCGAGGTCTGGTGCCAGAACAGTCACAACAAAACCTGGGCAACTAACCACTCAGCAAAACACTTTTCTCAGGGTCTCTGGAAGTTCTTACCAATCTTTATCCACCAGCACATTGGAAGGTGCAAAGGCACATGAAGCTTATGAGTTAAGCATGAGGCTGAGCTTGAGGACTCTCGGTGGATCCCATACAAAACAGCAGCCAGTAGCAGAAAGCCTAGGGAGGACACTAGAGGTTAGAGGTTCTCCAGTTCCTGACTCAACACGTTGCTGCTCATATTCTCACATGGCTGGTTAAGACTGGCACACACAAGCACAATGACCACACACTGCTCAGTGTGTTCACAAGACCTTGGTCTTCCACATCCTGCTGTTTCTTTCCTCTCCTGCTTCTGGGGCCTATGACAAAGCTCCACTGGGAACAGCTATCATTTTCCTGGCTGATCTTTTCCCATCGGAGTCAACATTGCTGGGTCTTTCCAACGTCTTCCTTTTAAATCTAACCATTGGGCTCACTTCAGCTACACATATACCCAAATCAGAACGTCACAGAGAAGATGAGCAGCCATGCTCAACTCACCCAAGGGTGATGCAAATTCACAAACTGTTCTGCATTTTTATGTATGTGTTGACACATTTTAACTAATCAAAAAAAAAAAAATCTAGCAGTCAGTTGGGTGAACCAATCAGGTCTCTGATTTGCTTGCCAGCCCACAAAACTACCCCTTTATATTCCAGGCAACCTCTGTGATTCTCTGTGAGTGATTTATCCCCAGGCAGGGGTAACTTCTCGAGACTGTGTCTCAAGCACCTCTCTTCCCTCAGTGCCTAGCACTTCATTCTCCTGTGGACACACTGTGATTCCCTCACCTCCCACTTCAAATCCATCCCACAGCAACTTTATATCATTTCCACTAATTCTGCTGTGCAGAGAGACTAAGAAGCATCTTAGAAACAGTTCTTCATTTTCTTACATTTCAGTTAAAGTTTCTTTTCAATATTTTTCTCATTGGGTAAAATTACAAATATGTGCTCTTCTAAAATGTTTTTCCTGGTACACGTGGAAGGCAATTTCATATGGTGGCATAAGTGCCAGGCTCAATACCATTAAGTTAACATATTTGTGGGTTGGGAGGATTAAGACTGGGTATCTTTGGGGAGTCATCGTTCTGCGTTCCGTGGGTGAGGAAAGCTTTAAATAATGTAGAGCGTCTTGCACCAGAAAGTCAAGAAACGCTCAATAAATGATTTGGGCATGTCAGCAGAGCCCCAGGAGCCCGTGTGAAGGGACTTGTATTAGTCTGCTCGGGCTGCCATAACAGATTATCACAGACTGGGTGGCTTACTCAGCTGAAATTCATATTTTCATAGCTCTGGAGGATGCAGGTCCAAGATCAAGGTCTGGTCACTCCCGAGGCCTCCCTCTTCAGCTTGCTTGTGACCACCTTCTGTCTGTGTTCTCACGGGGCCTTTCCTCTGTGTATGCAGTGAGACACACACACACACACACGGAGAGAAATGATTTCTGGTGTCTCTTCTTTGTTTTTTTCTTTTTGACAGGAGGTAGTATTTCTTGCTGGGCTTAGTTAGAGTTGGCAATCCAGTGGAAGCCCTGGAGTGAGTGCAGGGGACACCACTGTCCAGGCTGCCATGCCTGGGGATGTGTTTGACCCCACAGCTATCTGAGATGAGCCATTGCTCAGCCACCATGTCTTCAAACTTACTTGCATTAAACTTGGTAAAGCTCCCACTTCTCTGAGATATGGATCTTCTGGTGGCCAAGGAATTTGAATTTGGCTCAGAATAAGGCCTGAATCATGTGGTTCTTGTTCTGCGACTTGGTGCAGATGAACATGATGACCTGGCCACTGTGTCCTGGGGCCTCCAAAAGGCACCTCACACCTATCTGGAGTCCAGAATGGGAATATCATGAGATCAGAGACGTGGACGTCCATTGGGAAGGGCTGTCTCCAAAGCCCTTAGGGCAACTCATACCAACAGGCTGGCACCCTGCCAAGGGGGCTGCTATTTGCAGTCATCACACACTGAGCCCCTATTAGGCGGGGAGCCTGGCTGGCTTTACTGGTTGCAGTTTCCTCTTACATGGATGATACCAGTGCTGTTGGATTAGGGTCCCAGCCTTATGACTTCATTTAACTTTAATGACCTCCATGAAGGCTTTAGCTTCAAATACAGTTACATTGGTGGTTAGAGTTTCAACACGTGCATTTTGGGGAGACGCAGTTCCATACATGACAGGCCTCCTGTCTGTTTTGTGGTCTAAGTCCCACTGCGTGAGCACAGGAAGGTCAGTACAGCTCTCCGGATGTCAGATGTGCAGGGTGAAGTGGGTGTGTAACCACAACATACAGATGGCCTTGACTCCACGTTGCCTGGAGGACTGACACAAGCAACTCCATTGGGATAGGTGTTACCAAAGGTTTCATATTTACCCATTTCTCCTGCTCATTTCATGGGCCAAAGAGAATTAGATTTGGGTGGAGTGAGTGAACCTGCTTGGGAGATCCTGATCCTGCAAGTAAGTGGACAGCGTAGCTCCCTGGCCCTGATGAGCTGGTCTTCCAAGTCATGTCAACACCTTAAAGCACAGGTCAGCACATGGCCACCATGTGCTGGCACCAGGTAGGGGTGCCTCCATGTAGAGTTGCTCATCTTCTCAATGCCCAGTTCCCCCCAAGCCCAGTCTAAAGAGATTCTCACAGTTACTCTAAACCCTAAGAAAAATGGAGCAATATCATAGACTCACTAAGAAATAAGTCATTTGCTTTTCTTCCTTTCTTCTTTCTTTCCTGTTACAAAAAGTGGAGAAAATCGTCCAGAATCACAAGCTAATTACAGCTTTGCTGCACTTCCACCCAGTGTTCCCCATGTGTCCCTTCCCGCCTATGGCTTCCATCACAGTGACCAGGCAGTCCTCTGCTCTGCCTGTTGCACCTAACCTTAGAGAACGTAATTTGGGGGATTGTGGTTTAAAAACATACCTGCACCTTCTCCGTCACTTCTCTCATGGAGACATGGTGTCTACGTTCCATATTCATGAATCTGGGGTGACATGGTGACTACTTGGCAACCAACTCAATGCAGCGGAAGTGATGCAACTTTCAAAATGGGCTCAGGAAAGCCCTGCTGCTTCTGCTGGCTCTTTGGGGATGTTAGTTTCGGGGGGAACGAGCACTGTGTCAGAAGGCCAAGTGTCCCGAGACCGCCCTGCTGCGGAGCCGGCAGGCAGACACTGATGGACAGCCCAGCCCAGCTCACAGCTGACAGCCAGCATCGGTGCCCGGCTATAGGGTGAGCCGCCCCGCGCATCTCACCCACTCAGCTCGTCAGATGTGTGCAGGCCCAGCTGACACCCCGCTGTAACTGCATGAGTAACCTCAAATGAGAACAGCTCAGCTGAGCCCTTTTCAAACTTCTGATGCTCAAAATTACCAGCAAAATAAAATGGTTGTTTTAAGTTGCTACGTTTCCAGGCAATTTTTCACACAGCAATACTAACCCAAATGAATTTTGATACCTGGAAATGAGGGGTCACTAAAATAAAAACCTAAAAGACATGGCATTGGCTTTGAGATTGGGCAGCAGGGGAGGGTTGGAGGGGCCTTGGGTCTGTTAACTGAAAACTGACAGACCCTGAGAAGGATACCAGCGAGGGCTTCGAGTAGGTGAGGGAAATATTATAAGAAGTAGTAGTGGACGTTCAGCAAAGCTGTCACCTGCAGTAATGTGGTGACAGAAAATATATCAGCTGATCTCCATGATCTAAGAAAATTTCCAGGTGATTTTCTTTGTGTGTGTGTTATTGGGGATTGAACCCAGGGTTTTGTGCACACTAGGCAAGCACTCTACCAGCTGAGCTATATCCTCAGCCCTTCCAAGTGAAGTTTTAAAGATGCCACCCAACTTCTTCTAGCTGCCTGTAGTAAAAGGAGGGCAAAGAGGTATAAACAGATAAACTTTAAAAAAGAAAAACTGTTCCATTTTCAATTGAAATTCAGAAGAAGTATAAATGGACTGAGAGGATATTTTTGGCCAGCAAAGTGTTCTTGACATAAGAAAAGACCTCAGGGAAAAGTCAAGTGGACTGCAGAGACCCTTCAGGACAATGCAACCATGGGGCACAGTGCAGCCTGAGGGGTGAGCTTAAGCCCTTTGTTAAGAATGCAGAAAGATATAAATATTGTGTGGCCCACTGTCCACATCTAAAGATCTTCAGATCATGCTTTGTAGGTCATTTCTTTTAAATAATGAACCTGCTAGGCTTTGAAGGATTTTGTCCCTCACTAGCCTTAAGAAAGATGAAGATACAGGAGAGACCCTACATGGTTTGGGTCAATGAAGGAAACTCTGATTCATAAAAACGGACAAAAATTTCAAGAGAATTATATTGGCAGAAGCAACATCACCTTTGAAAGAGATGAAAAAATGAAAAGAAGATTCTGGATCTACAACCTTCTGTGGGAAAGAAGCAAAATGAGAAGTTACTCAGCTGCACTCATGGGTCAGTTATTTGCGGAAAGAAAAGGTGATTCAGAAGGACAACCAGGAGGCCAGATAGGGGAGCCAAGAGCCACGGAGAGTCATCCCCAAAGAACAACACGGGATTCTAGTCAAGGACTGGTGCACGTGCTCAGTGGGATTTCAAACTCCTGAGCACTACCGACATCCCTGCCTCTTCTGAAGAAGAACACGCACTGTAGTTGTTCCTCCCTGGATCTCTTTAGTCCTTGTGTCTTCAGACACTTGATCAGACTCACATTCACACCTGGACCTGGGTGAGATACAACTCCTGAGCCTGTGGGACGTCTTGATGGGTGAGGGTACTTTGCATGTGGAAGAAATGCAAATATGACTGTAGTTTTTAGACATATCTTTAATTCTTCCCATTGAAGGACGGAGTCTGTCCTCCCCTTGAATTTGGACCAATCTTGTAAGAATGCAGCCAAACACGACAGTACACAACTTTCAAGACCAATTCAGAAAAGGCTCCGAAGCTTCCACCTGTGCTCTTGGAACATCGGCTCTGGGAGAAACCTGAGCCACATGAGTCCAATTACCCCGCGGCTGACGTGCTGGAGAGGCAGAGGGTAAGTGCTGTACAGCATGAAGATCCCAGCTAAGCTTCCGCCTGACAACCACACCAACTGCCGCTCCTTGCAGCGCAGGCCCAGTGGAGCCATCGGGTAGCTGGGGCCCTCTCAGAGATCAGAACGAACTCATGGCAGATTCCAAGAAGAACTGGGGGTCTCTCTGAGCTCCTGAGCTACAAAGCCGTGAGACAGAGAAAACGACTGCTTTAACTCACGGTTTTAAGGTGATTTTGTTAGGCTCCGAGAGTGATTGGAACTTGTTGCTACATAGTCTTCATAATTACTCTTTAAATGACTAGAGCTGCTTTCTGGGATTTTTGTTCTTTTTCTTCTCCGATGTAGGTAATAAAAACAATCGCCTTCCTCGTTTTCCTCCTTTTAGGTTATTTCTTTAGAATAAACTTCCAAAAGAAGAATAACCAAGTAAAAGAGCTTGTGCATTTTTACAACTTCCAGTCTATACCGCCAAAGTACTTTCCTAAAAGATGGTACCATTTGCCGCCAGCAACTTATGGGAACATACAACTCCACCAGCTTTGGGTATTGTTATTTTAAGCCATATTTAAAAGCTGTTGCAGATTTAAAAGATGCTCTGGTGCATTTCCTCCAAAATTCCATTACACCCACCCTAGGAGGGAATCCACGCTAGCTATGGTTAGAGTTCTTTCCTCCTCAGTCTAACTCAGTCCTTTTTAAAAAATCTGGTTAGAGCTTTGCTTTTTTCTTCCAACAGATCCTTCTATTGTCTTCCCAGTCTCGTTCTGGAAAGGTGACCAAGGAGAACATTAACAGCTTGGACTATATTTAACCTGCTGCATTGTTTGCATGTCTCCTCAAAATACCTCTGAACCAGGCTGGCTTTCTGATCTACCTTGGCCTGATATGACAGCAAGCTACTATGGATTGGAAGTTCACCATGAGTCATGCCTTGATTATTTCATTCCTTCTCTAAGCCACCCCACAAGATGGAATTTGTTCCTTATATTCTGATGAGGTTACTAGGCATCAGACATTAAGGAACTTGCCACAGTCTCATAATTTGTGATTGGCAGGTGCAGGATTTGAATTTATGCTTTTGCTCACTGAGCTTCACTGCCTGACCCAGATCACCAATCTGCTTGGTGTTGCCTTCCCATTCACCCAGACTTCCTGGAAGGAAACCAAAAAGCAGTGGGAAGTTCCCATAGGCTCCTTTCAAATGTCGTCTATATCCTCCAAACATTGTCCTGACCCATGTTTTTGAACCACCTCAATTTAAAAGCCAATGTTCACATTAGGAATACTTTTGTATCTGAGTGTAACAATAGCATTAAAATGTGTCTTAATGTACATTTTGTTAGAAATTAATTGGAGAAACTGTAAGTGAGCTTACCTATATTAATATATGAACATCTTTATTAAAAATGTATTCATGCATCTAAGAATATTTATGCTTAAATAACATGGAAAGAAAAAAGAATTTGAAGTCAATCTATTTTCTCTGATTCTTTATGTATCTTCTTCTTCAGGATAAACTGTGAGATGAAAAATTGAAGCCAAAAGAAGACTCCTTGGAGAGACTGCAGAGCGGGCTGTAAACATGACTTTGCTCCTCTGGAATGCGAACTCCAGGAAAGCAAGAACTTTGCTTTGCTCCCTGCTGTGTCTGCAGCACTTTAATAGCACCTGGTACACAGTAGGTGCTCATATTTGTGGAAATAGTGATTGGGCTGCTTGGCTCCCTGCCCAAGAGTTCCCTAGTCTCCTCAGCCGAGATCATTTGTTGTGTGATTCAAGCTCAGACTCTATCGTGGGACCAATCCCAGGCCCTTGACACTCAAGCCTGGTCCTAGGTCAGCATCTGGAAGGTTGTCAGGGAATGCAGAACCTCGGGGCTCCCTCCAGACCCACAGAAAGAATCAGCATGTTATCAGGTCCCTGAGTGACCTGCACCCACGTTTAAGTTTTCACATAAATGCCCAGGCTAGTCTCCACATTTTGTCCCGGGCCAACATTGCCACTGTGACTTGGGAAATTGCTACAAGATCTACTGAAGCAGAGACTTGGGGGGTCAGCCCAGTAATGTGCCCCCATGCCTCCAGGTACTCTGATGCTTGCTGATGTTTGAGCACCTGTTATCCTAAGTCAGCCTCACCTAATGTGGTGAGGCTTAGACCACTTAGACCTTGGCTCTCAGTTGTAGTAACTGAACTATTTTCTTATTTCTTCTTTTTAAGATATTTTTAGTTGTAGATGGCAAAATACCTTTATTCTATTTTTTTAATGTGGTGCTGAGGATCGAACCCAGTGCCTCACACGTGCTAAGCAAGTGCTCTACGGTTGAGCCACAACCCCAGCCCCCTGTTTCCTTATGTCTTATAATCAAACCTTTTCTTGAATTCCTTTGATGGCAGTGAATTCACTGCCTCCTAAAGTTTTATGCTCCAAATTTAGATAGCTCGGAAAATGCTTTCTTACCACTCGTATGTGGTGTGACGTATTCCACTCCACTCCACACGCAATGAGTAGTCTCATTCTTTTGACCCAACCTTCAAAGAGTCCAGATGTAGAATTTGAAATTTGGATTTCAGAACATACCAGTAGGTCATATCAGGCTTATCGGGGGCCACAGCACAGTTACTCCCTGCACTAAGACCCCCAGCAGAAGGGTTGCCGGGAGCTAAAGTCCAGCCTGTCGTCCACTCCTCAAGCGACACATCTAGCTACAGGGCTCTATTCATCCAGGAGGATGCCCTTCTCTAATTGACCCAGGGTATTGGGCATGCTAGCCGTGGCCCTGACTCTTACCCCCATGCCTTGCAAAGGATCATTTCAGTGTTTATGTTCAGCATGGTCCTACTTAACCAGGATCAGGCAGAACACCCAGTTCTGACAGGGTTTTCTACGCTGTGCCAGCCTCCTGGGTTACAGCTGGTGGGTTATTCTCTCCACTCCTTGGAACTGACAGGCACAGGGCTGTTTGTTTTTCCTGCAACTCCTACTCTTTCCTCCGGGTTCACTGATAACCTCTCAGTTGTCAGCAATTTGATCTTTCCTTTGAGGTTTATTAGTGCATTTTCCATTTTTTTGAGAACTCTTATACAAGATTCTGCAAATTCTTTAAAAACAAATACCCATAAGCAAACATATAGGGTTTGTAGTGTATTAATTTCAAAATATAAAATACATATTTGCCATTACAAGTTACAACCTGTAATGAGAAGTAGAGTTTAATTTTTTAAATAGTAGTTAACAAATGCTTACATATATATATTCATGCAATTCTTACAGTCATCATCTGCCTGTCACTTGTCAGAGTCAATTTTTACAAATTAACTGTTTTGTTGTTTATCATTATGCACCCCTTGACTGGCATTATAAGGTAAAGACCCACTTCCAGGTGACCTTTTAGGAAACATATTGATCTATTTCATGTAAAAGGATATGAAATTAAAATGTGTGTACTAGTAGCTTCTGCCCATTGATCCTAGATCTGTCACCAGAGGTAAAGAGAACATACTTTATCCTTCTTCCACCTATCAGTTCTGCAGAAGTTTGGAAACAACTGTATTCCCTCCCCACCTCTACTGTTCCCACACCCTTCATTTTCTGTTCTATAAGCTAAAGTCCCTTCCCCATGCTTTGCCTGGTGGTATTAGTCAGTTTGCCATTCTGATTGCTCTCCTCTGATTGAGTTCTCGCTGGTCTATAGCATGCAAAATGTGTGAGGTCTAAAAATGAAGACAACTTGGAACTTTCTGAGAAGGATGAAACAGAAATGTCATTTCCTTCTCCTTTGGTTTGGATGTGGTTCAACTCAAGGGCTTATATGCTGGAAGCTTGGTCCCCGATGTGGAGGAGTTAAAAGGTAGAACGACCTTTAAGAGGTAGGACCTAGAATGAGGTCACAGGGGACCCAGCCTTGGAAGAGTTTAAGGCAGTTCTTGTCGAACCCCTGACTTAGTTCTCAGGAAGGCAAGTTATAAAAGAAGGAGCCTGACTCCTGAATCACTCTCTGGCTTTCTGTCTCCCCTTATGATCTCTCCTCTCACACATGCTCCACCATTATGGTGCCATCTGCCATGAAGCTTTCACCAGAGCTGAGCAGAAGCCAGTGCCATGCCCTTGAACCTCTAGAACTTTGAGCAAAATATTCCTCTTTTCCTTGTAAACTACTCAGCCTCAGGTATTTCATTGCAGTTAACAGAAAGTGGACTAATACACCATCTTCTTCTGAGAAAATATACCTACATTAATGCTTAGTAACACAGCTTGCTTACTTAGCAGTCAAAACCCAAAAATTGTTGGCTTGCATGTTGTTGATAAACGAGCCATTGTTACTCAACCCTCCTTTGAATGGTTCTTTCTACCACAGCCTTCAGGGACTTTCCCCTTCACCTCCTGACCTTCCAGAAAAGACAACCAGCAGCCAAGTCTCACCACGTCTGTGTTCCCAGGCCCAGTCTCAATCCTGTCCCAGTACAGCCTTTGTAACTACTGCCGACTGCTTGTTTACCACAGACTTGGAAACCTTGATTTTTAACAAGAACAACAAAAAAAGAAGTGCTATCTATGAGGAGATCTGGTGACAATGATTTGTTATTATTACTGCTATTCCCAGCCCAGATGGTTCTCCAGATGAAATGGATAAAAATTGGATCCTCTTTGTGGCTGATGACAGGTGCAGACTTGGCCCCTCCAGTGGGACTTTGCCAGGCGCAGAGCTCACCGCCGACACAGGAGCTTCCCACAGGCCTGTGTGTGCTGTAGCACTCCCGAAACTGTCAAGTGAATAATTGGCCTCTTATCTGGAGTCTTTAGAAGATTCCCTTCTGCACATCCTTTGAAAAGCTGCATCCATCCAGTTCTTTGTTTGCAAGCCACAGAATCAGACTCTGGCTAACTTGAGCAGGAAAGGGTTTTATTAGGTGGACCTGGGGGTCCTTCCAGAACCGATGAACGTCCAGAGGGCCAAACTGTGTACATGACGAGAACCAGGGGAGCCGAAACGCAGGTAGCATGAGATGATTTACAATCTTGTCAGGTGCTGCTAAATACGAACGAAGTAAGCTTTTTATTTTCTGTTTTTGTATCATTCCCATCAAGATTTAGAAGTTGGGACCCAAGAGTTTGATGTCCACTTTTGACTTAGGTATGTTTCCTGGCTAGAAGAGGAAGGGTCTCTGGTTGGCAAGTCCCAGCAAAGCAGCACCTAAGAGGGCAGGAGCAGCCAGAAAAGTGTTGAATGTGGGGCGCGTAGGGAGAGGCACTCAGCAAGTTCTCCAGAAACAACTATAAACCTGGACAGGACTTTCAAAAACAACAACTTCGGAGCACTGAAATTGACGAAAATCATGCGAAAGACTAAGTGTGCATCCTGAGGAGACTCTTAACAAGCGACTGAACAGGGGTACAGCCTCCATCACCCCTCAGTTCCATCTGTGTGGTGGGTCTACTCATCAGGGCACATGGTGAAAAGCAATAGTGCTTCTATCAGAGGGGTGGGGGCTTCAGTGGCGTACAGCATGGAAGAAATCCCATGCCCCAGACATTAGAGCGAGCGAGAAATGGCATTAGTAAACAAACGGGCAAGACCTAAGCGACAGATATTCTGGGCTTGTGATATTGGTCTAGACAGGCAATAGACTGGAAGCATAGCCAGAATGTTGACAGGGAGCTCTAAGGAACCAGACAGCAAGAGCCAGCCTCGTGAAGCTCCCGAGGATCCCTAGGGGTCTGAAAGGCTGTGATCTGTTCAAGGCTGAGTGCACTGCTCAGAAGAGATCGAAGAGGACTCCAGCTGTCTACACTTCCTGGCTGAACGCGCACATGCACAGAAGACAGCGCTCACCAGCAAGGAAGAGCAGGGCAGAATCGTAAACCGGCTGAACTTTCAATGTGTTCCCCGCCCCCACACAGTGCTCCTCAGCAAAGAAGAGAAGCCTCCATGGCTCCACCTGCTGAGCACAACCTCTGACCAAGGGGATCAGCAGGAAGTGAAATTTAGAAATAAAAACAATAACACAAAAGAAAACGCAACAGAGACCTCAGCAGCCATACATGGTAGTAGAAGAAGTCCAGGGAAGTGGATATATAAAACAAACAAACAACAACAACAGTATAACAGACAGGGTGGGAGGATCCCAAAGAGCTTGTTGCTACAATCTGTTGTCTAAAATGTCTAGTTCCTGGTGAATATTTACTAGACATCGGAAGAAATGGGAGGAGGCTCAGGGAAAAAGCAGTCAATAGAAACCATCTTTGAGAAGTCTTTTGAGATGCTGGAGAAAATTCAAGCAGTTAATAAAAATATGTTTAAAAGTTAAAGAAAGTTACACTTTAAAAAGTAAGGGACTATGCTAAGTGAAATAAGCCAGTCCCAAAAAACCAAAGGCCAAATGTTCTCTCTGTAATGCGGATGCTAACACACAATAAGAGGAGGGAGGGAAGAACAAAAGTTCAGTGGATTAGACAAAGGGGAATAAAGGGAAGGGAGGAGGATGGGAATAGGAAAGACAGTAGAATGGACCAGACATGACTTTCCTATAGTCACATACAAATACACGACCAGTGAAACTCCACATCATGTTCAACTGCTAAAATGAGAAGTCATACTCCATGTGTGTATGATATGTCAAAATACACTCCACTGTCACGTATGTCTAAAAAAATAAATAAAATAACCTAAAAAACACAACAAATGAATTGGCAAGTATAGTTCATGGCACCACATGATTCCTTTAATACATTGTTCAAGTGCAGAAAATGTGATGTCATCATACATTGTGACAGAAGGGACATAAAAGCTGTTGTCAGAAGTGGCCTGAGGGAGAGTATCTGGGTGAAGTGATGAATGTTCTACAGTGTTTATTTCTTGACCTGGGTGGTGATTAGGTGGGCTTATTCTCTTAGAGGTGACTTATCAAACTTCTATAATTCCCTTTTAAAGTTTATTAAGTACATTTGTATAACTAGAATGTTACATATAATAAAATAATTTCATCTACATATATAAGATGAAAACTGAAGTGTATCCGATGAAAATAGAACACTGAAGAAGCTTAAAATTTTTTGTATTTGTAAAAACACTTTACATTTAAATGGACATTCATATACATGCAGTAAACACATTACTTCTGAACAGGAAGGGTAGATACCAAGTTCATAAAAATAGTTATCTCTGGGGAAGTAGAGAAGGGAGGTGTGCAAAAGAGGCCTCCACTGTGTGTGTAAATGAACATTCCCGTGTAACTATGGCAAAATGTCATCATTTATTAGATTCAGCTGAAGGGAATATAGTCATTTTTTATATTTGTTGTAATTGCCTATATGAAATATTTCATTTTTTTTAAGTTTTAAAAATTGTAAATAAGTTCTCTTGGCATCAGACATTCTGAAATAGAAATTTTTAATGGCTATACGTTACTGTAATAAACATCCTTATCTTAAAAAAAAAAGTAAGGGAAAGCCAGGTAACAATGAGTCATCAAATAGAGAACATCACCACACGGGTAGAAATTATATTTTTTAAAAAACCAAATAGAAAATCGAGTTGAAAGTAAAATAAGCAAAATGGAAGTTTGACGAGAGGGCTGAACATCAGATTTGAGACAGCTGGACAGATCATCAGTGAACTTGAAGATAGATCAATAAAAATTATCCAATCTGAAGGACAGGGGGAACAATGAAAAACATTAAACAGAGCCTCAAAGGCCTGTGGGGCTCCACTGAACATGCCACCGTGCGTGGACGGGGTCTTCTAGGAGGAGAGAAGTCGGGGGAAGGCATCAGTGCCTCAAAGAAATAATCACCAAAAACATCCCCAGGTGTGTCGAGAAACATTAATCTACACCTTTAAGAAGCCCTATGAACTCCAAAGAGGAAAAAATCCTACTACTACTCGAATGTGTTCAGTTAGTAATTAAAAACACTTTCACAAAGAAAACTCCAGAGCCAGATGGCTTCATTGGTGAATTCTATTAAATTTTTAAATGACAAATAACCCTAACACTTCAGAACCTTTTCAGAAATATAGGGCATGGAAACACTTTCCAAATAATTCTGACACCAGCATTACTCTGAAGCCAAAGTCAGACAAGAAATCACAAGAAAATAAAACTACAGACTAATAGTTTCGTGAACAGAGATACAAAAATCCTCCATGAAATATTAGCAAAATGAATCCAGAAACATACAAAAAGAATTATACACCATGACCAAGTTGAATTTATCTCAGTATTGCAAGATTGGTTTAACATCTGAACATTAATTAATGCAAGGCAACATATTAATAGAATAAAGCACAAATGCCACATGATTATCTCAATAGATGCAGGAAAAGCATTGAACAAAATCCAACACCCATTCAAGTGAAAAATTTGCAAGAAACTAAGAACAAAAGGAAAGTTCTTCAAGTTGATAAAGTACACCTCTGAAAAATTGAAGCTAATTCTATATTTCATGCCGTCCATCACCATCAGGAACACAGCAAGAATATCCTCTCTCACCACTTTCTATTTAACACTGTGGCTAGAAGGCCTAGCTAGCGAAGTAAGGCAAAAAATTTAACTGAAATCAATTCATATTATATAGAGAGAAGTAAAATGGTATGTGAAGACTACTTGATCATATGTGGAGAAAATCTTAAAGAAGCCATTTTTTTTTAACTACTAGAATTATATGGGTGAATCAATATTGATACGAGATCAATATAAAACACCAACTGTATTTCTACAATAGTAATAATGGACAATCCACAAAATGAAATTAAGAAAGCAATTTTAGAATAACATAACAGTGATAAAGCATTTACAAATAAATTTACCAATAAAATGCAAGACTCATGTACTGACAATTATAAAACCCTGCTGAGAGAAACTAAGGGAGATCTTAATACATGGAAAGGTATCCCATGTTCATGAATTGGATGACTCAATATGGTTGAGCTCAAATATCTCCACATTAATCTACAGATTCAAGAAAAAGTCTGTTAAAGTTCCAGATTTTTTTTCAGAAATTGGTGAGCTGATCCTAAAGCAAATATGAAAAGGCAAAGATCCTCGAATAGCAGAAACAATATTGAAAAAGAACAACACTGGAGAACACTCACCTCAAATTTTAAATATAAGCTGTCGCTCCACTTCCACCCTTCCTCAGGAATTCCCTGGCTTTCCCTGCCTTCTGGGAGGTGGCCCCAGAACCACCCGCCTCTGGATGGTCTCACCTGCCAGTGACTCCCCTCTCGTTCTCTGTGTGAGCAACACCTCCCAAAAGCTTGTGGTGTCTTGCTGCCTCTCACCCTCATGTCTTTTCCTTGTCCAGCTCCCCAACTCCTTCTAAATTCCTATGATGTCACAACACAGACGAACCTTAAAGACGTGAAAAGCTACACATCACATGACTTCATTTATATGCCATGTTCAGAGAAGAACACACACAGAGTTTGGAAGACAGATGGATATTTCCTGGAGGTGGGGTGTGTGAGCGAGGGTCGACTTCAAACAGGAAGAAAAGGTGTCTTGGGGTGAAGCATATGCTGGGCTGGGGTGACGACTGCACAACTCTAAACGGAAAAGTCATTGAATTATACATCTACGTGGTGAAGCCCATGGTTGGCAAACAATATCCCATTGAATGACATAAAGTTTCTATTTGAGTGCTGATTCCAAAACGGAGAAGAGCTAATGTTGGGTATGGAAAGAGCGCAAATGCCCAGAGCAGAGGGCTCCTGGAACTGTTATTGACCCCCACTGTCACCACCACGAGTTGAGCGCACAATCACGCGTGGATAGGGAAAGCAGCTGTGCCAATCATGGTTGTTGCTCATCAGTGTAAGATTCCGTTCCCTGTTTTCTGGGCACTGTGTCACTGTACTTTCTGTGTCCCCATGGTTGTTAGAAACATAAGTAGTCCCAGCCAATCAGTTGTGACCAGAAGTGACTGAGGAAGGCTTTCCAGAGTATTGCTCTTTACCCTCATAGTGATGGGCAATGATCCATGTGACTGAAACTCTGACAGGCCCCAGCCCACCTGGAAGTGTTGTTAGGTAGATAAAAATAACCTTTGCTATTTTATACCCCTAAAATTTGGGGGTTGTCACTACAGCATAATTTAACTATCCTGATTGGAAGCCAGCACTTTTTGGTCCAAATCTGAGTGATCTCAATCGCCACTAAAGATTATAGCACAATTTACTAATCAACTACTATGTGCCAGGTGCTTTGTGAGGTGCCTGACATATTCTTAGTTCTCTTAGCATCACTTCTAATTAGAACTAACTTTTCTCAACTGTATGAGAAAACTGAACCTCAAGAAGTTTCAACAACGTGAACAAAAGAGGATTTAAGTCTATTTGGGGCTAATATAAATCTCACTCACAAATTTGTTTGACAAGTATTAGCTGCTACCTCTTGCCTGCGGATCTTACATGCTGAGCACCAGGCCAATGCTAGTGAGCAAGACAATTACAGTCCCTCCTCTTCAAAGTTTAGGTGCTTCAGAACCAGCTGCATGCCTCAGTCTGATCCCCTAGAGATTGATTCAGTTGTTTGGGGAGGGGCCCCTGGTCTCGGGGCTCTTGAAAATTTCCCAGGTGATGCTCTTGAGCACCTGCATGTGAAATATGGATTTGGGGTCCAGCAGAATCAAGCATTTTGGCCCCAAACCCCTAATATCCACTCATCACACAGCCTCTTGCTTCTGTCCATGTTGGGCCAGGTGTGGCTGAGCCTATGCCATTAGCTCAGGTCACCAGGTCCCCTCCTTTCCTCTCGGAAGACCTCACCATAATCATCTTTGTTCCTAGCAATCTCACTCTCTTTGTCTGCCAGCGCATCTGTAATGACAAAATGTCTGAGCTGAATGAGATTTGACTTAGATCAGTGGTGGTCAGTGGTTCTCTTTAATCTCTTAAGTGCTCTTGTCTGTTGCACATAAATTGTTAAGAAAGAGTGGCATATGATGCAGACATTAGTAGAGACCCGAGTACAATTGGAGGTGGCATCAAGGAATGGGTTTTGCCCCTTTTTTGCCCCATACAGGGGCAATTCTCTCCGTAATTTCTCAGGACTCTGAAAGACATAGTTTGAAAACCACTTGTCTCCCCCCTCATTCTCTAGGCAGAGTTACTGAGGACCCTAGAGAAGGGACTTCTTCAAGGTCCCCCAGCTTCCTTAGTTGCAGACACTGAGGTGGGAACTGAGGTCTCTCATGTCCTTTCTTATGCTTACATCACTATAGCATAGAGTCTTCCAGACCATGTTCTTCTTAGCACCACGTTCAAGAATCTGAAAATATCCAAGTGATGAACAGCAGAATCCGTCAGAAAAGGCCTCCTGGAGAAGGAGTGGCTGAGTGAGTGGCACTAGGCAGATCAAGCATTTTAGCCAAGACAGCTGCAAATGTAAAGGTCCTGGGACAGAGGCCGTGATACCCTCAACAGCTTGCAAGTGTCCAGAGAGCAAGTGATGAGAGAGGAGGCTGAAATAACAGCCAGGGCCACAGCTGAATGACACCGACCTGATGCTCAGTTTAGACCTGGACTTCGTCCAGAAGGTGGTCAGAGCGACCTGGGAAAGTTGCCTATTATAGAGCATCACTCTGGCCCTGGTGAGCAGGTGGTTAAGTTGCTCAAGACTTGACACAGAAGGCCCAGGTGAGCTGTTGTGATAGCATACATGGCCAGTTCCAAGGGCATGACAGTCGGGGCAGGATGGAAACCAACCAGGAGGTAATATTGACAGCACCTTCTGAATCATCAAGTTGAAAGGATGAGAGAAAAGAAGGCACCACAGATGACCACCAGGTCTCCCTCGAGCAGCAGGACAGATGACAATGCCACCCACGGAGACAAGGAACAGAGGAGCAGGGAGCAAGGAGAGCAGAAGAGGTAAGATCACCCATCAATCAGGTGAATGTGTTGGCAACAGTGAGAAAACTCAACCTAAGGCCAGGGATAAGGACACACTCTCTTACATTACAAGGAACTCAGAGGTAGGCAGGTTTCCAGGCCTTCAGTTCAGGAGCTCAGCAAGTTCATCAGAGACAGACTTTCAAGAACGCTCTGTCGTGCCTGGTGTACCTGTGCACATGTTCTGGGCGGCAAGCAGCACAGTAGCCTTGTACTTGCACATGCCATCTTGATTTTCTAGAGCCACCCTAACAAAGTGCCAGACTCTGGATGGCTTAAGAGGTAGAAACTTACTGTCTCACAGTTCAGGAGCCAGGAGTCCAAACTCAAGGTGTTTGCGGAGTGGTCTCCTCCTCAAAGGGCTCTGCGGGGAAGCTGTTCCATGGCGTTCTCTGAGCTTCTGGTGTTGCATGAGCCTTGGCGTTCCTGGCTTCCAGCTGCAGAGCCTCTGTCCCTTCCTCTGGTCCAAATCTCCCTCTTATGAGGACTCCGGCCATATGTCATTAAGGATCCACTCTACTCCAGCGTGGCCTCCTCTAACTAATCACGTGCTAATGAAGCCACCCCCAAATGAGACCTTCTAGGACACCAGGTGTTAGGACTTCAACATTATTTTCGGAGGACACAATTCAACGCATAAACAACACCATGGCAGAAAGGGGGTTGATGGTTCGTTTTATGCGTCGACCTCACTAGGCCACTGGGAGTCCAGAGTTATTCCTGTTGTCTGGCTTTGGATGAGATTCACCTTCGGATCAGCACACTGGTAAAGCATGGTGACTGTCCTGTGGGTGGGCCTCCGCCAGTCCACTGAAGGCCTGAGCAGAACAACAAGGCCAAGGCTGGCCTCTCTTGAGGAGCATCCTTCCTTCCTGACTGCCTCCAAATGGGGCTTCAAACTGGGGCGTGGGCTTTCCCCATCTTCTGATTCCAGTGGAAACATGGTTCCTTCTGGGCCTCGGTCCTGTTGGCTTTTGTACTGGGACTTACCCGCTCAGCTGTCCTGGTTCTCAGGACTTCACACTCGGACTGGAAGGAAAGCATCCTCTCTCCCAGGACTCCAGCTTGCAGACTCACCCTGCAGGCCATGGGACTTGCCAGACTCCATAGTAAGCCAACCCCCTGTAATAACAAGTATACACATATCTATGCACACAAGTGTGTACACACACACAGACACAACACACACCTTTTTGGTTTTGTTTATGAGTTCTTGGTATCTCTTTTGCCCTTTTTTAGACCTTGTAAACCTTAGGCAGAAACTGTTCTCATTTGCCAAATTTGGGGAATAAGTCTAGAATGATTGCCTCAGACACATCTAAATTTATCTGAGTGATTTGGAGGAGATGTTGGTTCTGGAACAAAGTTAGGACTTCATCAGCATTGAAGAAGTGGAGAAGGCTTGGCAGGGCTGGCTGCAGCAGTCTGTGGGTCCAGGCCAAGTCAGCCCAGGTCCCGACAGGCAGACGGGGATGCTCTAGGGACCAGTGTGCCCAAGCTGAGGCCAGAGTCCTGCTAGATATTGCCTAGTGTATCCCTCTCAGGACCAGAACCCTCGTCCCAGCAAATGAGCCTCCTGGAATCTCTCATGGTGTGGAAATGGGGAGGTGCTGAAGCCAGATCCTGTCAATCATCTCCCAACTATGGATATAGAGTGATTTCCAGAGTCCCCTCCCATGTGTCATTCCCACGACCATCCTCGCCCTCCAAATGAGCCCAGAGGTGCCCCTGCTCTTCAGTAAGGCCCCAAGCAGTAGACACATTATCTGTCTCTGGCAGGTAGGCTGGGAACACCTGTTACCTCAGAAAATAAGTCCATCTCCACGTTCCAGAGGCTGCAAAGGCCTGAAAGCACATGGTCCCTCCCCTCCCGAAGCTTATCTTCTATTCCAGAACCCAGAACACAAGGGGTGACTAATGGCGCTCCTTTCTGTAAGGGAACTCCCTCCACTCCAGGCACCACGCTGACAACTGGACCTGCGCCTCCCACGTACCCCACTCAACAGCCATGAGACGCACACGGTTATTCGCATTTCACAGGGGAGGGAACAGAAGCTCAAGCACACCCCTAACTTGCTCAAGTGCGCGTGAGCCCACACTTGCGTAAGTTGAACTCACACTCAGCTCTGACCCCAAAGCCCGTCTTCTCGCCCCCACATGGGGCTGGAATGGTATGGGCTGGAGTTGGTGAGTGGGGACAGGTTCCCGTGGGGCGGAAGAAAAGAGCAAAGATCTCTCAAAAGGACAGCAGTTCCCGGAAGCTCACCTTGAACCATGAACAGAATTTATCATCCACTTTCTTTTCTTTCTCAGAGTGAGACAGCGAGACACAGAAGGGGACAATGAATCTTCCAAGGTCATGCCACAAGTCACTAGCCAAGCCTGGCCTGTCACTCAAGTTCTGAATTCCCAGCTCCCTGAGCTCAGCAGTGGAAGCCGCCGTGGTGGGGGTATGTCAAAATAAGTCTGGGATCAACACCTCCCCACCAGGGTCCCCTTCCTCCGCCTCCCCACGCGTCCCCTGCCCCCTCCACCAACACCCTCTCAGGGCCCCCGACCCCCAACCAGTCCATAAACAGACCCGGGAAATGCCAGGATCAGAGCGTCACATTGGCCATGAGGGACTCGGTCAACATCTTTGCCTTCTGGCTGTTCTAAACAAACAAAGGGCAGGGCACAAGTTATTAGTAAATACCAAGGCTCAGTTTATTGTATAAAACTTCAATCCAACAAATAAATGAGCCATCAAGTCTGAATTTATGTAGCATTCAAAACACATTAAAGCCATTTGACCATGACAAAGGCCTTTCCTGCTTTGAATGATGAAGCTGCTCTGTGAATACCCTTCGGATGAGGCATTAAGCGAGGTCCTTTCAGTGTGTCCCTGGGGACTGTCAAGGTGGAAGGGAAGGTTCTGGCTCTCTTTCTAAAGATCCTTTTGGGAAAATCCCATCCTGGCTAACGTCTCCTTTCTTAAAAAAGGGATTTGTAAACCTGTAACAGTCAGAACAATTACAGCCACTCAGCTAGCGGTTATTTGGCTGATCACCCCACATCTTTGTTTACCTTGAGAGATCCGGGAAAGTCAACCTGGAGTTCCTGGGCAAGATCGCATTCCAGGCCGCTGGAAGCTGATTCTAGGAAGTTCTGACCATGGCTGTGGCCTCTGAGCAAGTTCTTCTCTGCACATGGGCTATGATAATCCCTAGAGGGGCGGAGATAGATGAATGGGACAATAGGGGGAGAGCATTTAGACATTCCAAATTAAAGGTGGCATCGTTAATCATGCCTCAGGGTAACAGTTCCTTCCCACCTTCTCACCCCATTTTAGCTTTTCTTTCTTTTGCTTCAGGCAACGGAAAGTTTCTCATTTCTGTTGAAGTTGCTGCTTGTAAGAGCTGGGGTCTGCAGCTCCAGCTCATGATTGAGGGTCTCAGGAGGGACTTCCTGAGGTTGTGCTCCATCCGGTCAAGGACTGAGCCTCAGAATAAGCAAGCTTTCAGGCAATCCCCTACCCCCCCCAGAGACAGAGAGGGCCTAGGAGAGAGGATATTTGTGTGGTCTTCTTCCCAATGTCCCCCCACCCAAAGGCAACCTTCAAAGTGTCCCTTCCAGAAAGCACCAAGGTCTCGCTGGTTTTGAATCTGGGCTCATCGGAGTGCGGGGTCGCTCAGCTCCAGCTCATTTACCTCAGACGCCTTGATAGATGGATGGGCCCAGGTAGCACCTGAGGTGGATGCTTCGAAGGTTAGGCTTCAAGTGAGACAATGAGTGTAAAGCCCTAGTAACATATCTGGACTACTAAGTGTTAGCCACAGACTGAATATTTGTGTCTCTCAAAATTCATATGTTGGAACCTAGACTCCAAAGTGAAGGTCCTAAGCTACAGGATGTCAGTAGGTTCATGGGTGGAACCAGTGTCAGCCCCAGAGAGCTCCCTGTCTCTTCCACAACATGAGCCACAATAAGAAGGGAAGACAGCCATCTATGAAATAGGAGACAGGTTCTCACCACACACTGAACCTACTGGTGCTTTGATCTTGGACTTCCAGCCTCCAGAACTGCAAGAAATCAATTTCCATTGGCTATGCACCACCCAGTCTATGATATTCTTTTAAAGGAGCTCACACAACTAAGGCAGTGTTGAATGTATGGCTGCTGCGTGTCCTTCTACTACAACTATCGTGTCAGAGATGACAGTTCAGGAAGTAGAATCCTGCTAAAAGGCACTGAACGAAGTCAGGTAGATTATTTGTTTATTCAGGGCAGATTCCAAATCCTAAAGGAAACACAGAACTGGGCAAGTTTCTGAGTCTACCAATGGAGAGGAAGGCAGATGTTTGGGTTAAGCATTAGGATTCCCAGTATGTGTGTATCTATCCATCCATCCACCCCTCTATCCACCCATTGACCCTTCCATCCCTTCACTCATCCACCCCTCCATCCACCCATCTACCCATCCATCCATTCGCTCATCTATCCACCCATCATCCATCCATCCATCCGTTCATCCACCCATTCATGGAACAAAATCTTTCTATGCACATCTCGCATACCTGGTACTCGTATAAAATAGTGAACTGATGTTGCTCAGCTCCCAAAAAGCTACCACTGGGGAGGTTGGAAAAAGCAGACACATGCATAATAAACACTGCCATCACAACTGAGAAAAACATTTACAAATGTGCGGCACAGGGTACCACGCTAGGGAACAGTCAAGGGGGACACCTATTTGGAATGGATGGTCAGGGAAGACCTGCCTGAAGAAGCGACATTTGAAACAGACTTTAAGAAGCCAGCCAGGAGAAGGAAGGTTTGAGCGGTGTGAGGGAGACTTGCCCTCACAGAGCTGCCCAGCGGTCTTCATAATAGCAGATCTTGTGGATAGGACACCTGCCTGTGTGCCCTCAACCAATACTGGAGAGAAAGCTAGTGAGTGATACTCCTGGCATCATTGGTTCTGAGACTGGGTCCTAAAAGCGGCCCTAGAAAGATCCCATTTTGGGGAGAAGGACTATCAAAAGCAAGGACTCCCTGAGGGGTGGATGAATATCCATCCATACTCTCCCCAAATTCCTCATGAGATGCATTAGAGGAAAGGATTGGGAGTCTGGGGGACTAGTGGGACTGACCACTTAGTGACCTCTAGTCAGTCTGTTTTCCAAAGCCCCAGAAAGAGCACTATTGCTATTTACATTTCGACATAAATCAAGCTGACTTCAACCAGCAAGGCTATGTAAACTTGTGTTTAATGTCAGGTTTATATTAATATTTGCATTAACAAGATTGATCGTTTACATAACAATGCATACGTAAAGTCTGGGCTGGGTTTGGGTTTACTCACATTTGCATAATGTTTACAGATTGATTGATTAGACAGGCCACGCATAAATCCAAGTAAACTGCTAGTTGTTTGTTTATTTTTTTCTATTGGGGCTTGGTAGCCTATATCTTAATAAATGACTAACCTGAACCTAAGTCCTCTATTATAACCTTCACAGAAGATTAAATAGTTCTGAAAAGTAATTTTCCCTGAAAAAGAGGGAGATGAAATCATTGGGGATTTTCCCCCCCTTAATCTTCAGCATTGAGTGGTTAAAAGAGAGGACATCGGCTTAAACTCTGCTGTAACAGAGATAAAACCAGGCCGTAGGGGGAAATCTAGAGTCTAGACTCCTACCTTAGCCGTTGCAGCAGTGCCTTACAGAGGCTGTGACAGGGACCTTGACAGGACCTCTGGTCTCTGCATCTGCAGCTCAGAGAAGTGATGTGCAAACGGCCGCTCACTTCCTCTGACGTCTTGAGCGCCCCCACCTGGCTGAAAAATGATCCGCATACTTAGCCCCCAAACCCAAGCTGATGTAAGCTTGAAAAGGTGTAGAAGAGATTTCTCAAGAGAGAAATGAAAATCGACTCATTTTAAATGTGTTACTTTAATTTTTGTGACTGCCTGAGAGTTTGGAGACTCTCTTGGTTCATGGCACACAGTCCACATGGACACTGCTACCCAACAAAGGGCACCACTCAAATGCTCCCAGAAGATCCTTTGGAAGGTGTGGGGATAAACGAAAGCTTACCAGTGGAGACCCGCAGTTTCTTTATGGGGGTTTTCTATCGCAAAGGAGGCAGCCGCTGCCATTTGCATCTGGTCGAGACTCAAAGTCTGGCGGAGGAGCTAGAAAACAAGCGGAAATGAGAGTCCTCGTGCGCCCCGCCAGAGGCTGTGGACTTGGGGAAGCCACAGGTGGGCCAATAGGAACAGGGTGTCCTATGTGACCTGTCCTGGTTAGGGGTGCATATTCAGCTTCGTCTAATTGGTCCTCAATTGGAAGTGGAAACAAAAATTATGGAAGCATTCAGGGTTAATTGTTATGCAAGTTATTGTTTGGCTTTTTGAATTATTCTGAGATAGCCATCTAACTGCCGACAAGTTGATCTATGGTAGGCTGGCTCCCTGGGTTGGCTACTGTAGACCAGGGATTAGTTCCCTTAATCTGCAGCATTGAGTGGTTAAAAGAGGACGTCGGTTTCTTCTGCTCTAACAGAGATAAAACCAGGCCGTCGGGGAGAATCTAGAGTCCAGACTCCTACCTTGGCCATTTGTTCAGACATTCAGCTATGGCGGGGACCTTGATAGGATCTCTCTGATCTTTGCACCGGGGCTCAGAGGAGTGATGTGGAGACTGCAGCTTGCTTCCTCTGACGTCTTGAGCACCCCCACCTGACTGAAGAACGATATGGCTGCATGTGCTCCGTAGTATGCACCACTGGACTACACCTTCCACATTTACATCAACTGGTCTCCAGTACCCACTCCCACTAACAGCAGTGAGATCGATATCCTCATGCTTGTTCAACTAAAGGATGGTTTCCAGAGCTTTCTGTTCATATACTCCGGATATGAGAGTTGACTCATAAGATATATGCTCCTTAATGTCAGTAATTACTGCTGGAAGGCTCTCAGAATGGTTATAAACGTCTATATTCTAGCAACAGTGCTTGCGAGTTTTCATTTTTTCACGTCCTTGCCAATATTGGTAGTATTAGGCTATTTGTGGAACATGAGCTGTTCCTCATTTTTTAATGTTTTAATTTTCCTTTTATTTATTACAACTGAGGTTGAGCATCTCTCTTTGTTATGCAGTCAAGATTTCCCCAGTGTGAACTGTCTGTCCATATCCCTTATGCATGTCCTACTGGTTCTCTATCTTTTCCTTGTTCATTTTCAGAAGTTTCCTTTATATTCCAGATACTAATCCTTGATTGGTTTTGGAGGTTATTGGTTTTTTTTTTTTTTTTTTTTTTGTCTTCTAGTGAGTCTTTTTTCTTCTGGTCTAGTGAGCTTTGTTGGACAAAATTTCTGAATTTTGATAGAGACAAATTCATCAATTCTTTGTGTGCTTGGAGGTGACTATTTTAGAAGTACTTCCCTTATAAAAGAACAACAAAAAGAATCTCCTGAACTTTATTGGAGGGTTTTTTAACCAGAATGGCATTAACCTAGAATCAAAGGGTCCGCAAACTTGGATGAGGGAAAAAAATTACATTTTTATTTACACTAATCTCTAATAGACATACAGTATTTCTTTTGATTATAAATGTGGGCAACAAATCACAATAGTACTAACAAACTTGATTTTTTTTTCTTTTTTTTTCTTTTTTTTTTTATTGTAAACAAATGGGATACATGTTGTTTCTCTGTTTGTACATGGCGTAAAGGCATACCATTTGTGTAATCATAAATTTACATAGAGCAATGTTGTTTGATTCATTCTGTTATTTTTTCCCTTCCCCCCATCCCTCCCACCCCTCTTTACCCTCTATACAGTAGTTCCTTCCTCCATACTTGCCCCCCTCCCTAACCCTAACTCTAACCCTTCCCTCCCCCCCATTATGTGTCATCCTCCACTTATTAGCGATATCATTCGTCCTTTGGCTTTTTGAGATTGGCTTATCTCACTTAGCATGATATTCTCCAATTTCATCCATTTGCCTGCAAATGTCATGATTTTATCATTCTTTATGGCTGAGTAATATTCCATAGTATATATATACCACAGTTTCTTTATCCACTCATCAATTGAAGGGCATCTAGGTTGGTTCCACAGTCTGGCTATTGTGAATTGAGCAGCTATGAACATTGATGTGGCTGTATTTCTGTAGTATGCAGATTTTAAGTCCTTTGGGTATAGGCCAAGGAGTGGGATAGCTGGGTCAAATGGTGGTTCCATTCCAAGTTTTCTAAGGAATCTCCACACTGCTTTCCATAGTGGCTGCACTAATTTGCAGCCCCACCAGCAGTGTATGAGTGTACCTTTCTCCCCACATCCTCGCCAACACCTGTTGTTGCTCGTATTCTTGATAATCGCCATTCTAATTGGGGTGAGATGGAATCTTAGGGTGGTTTTGATTTGCATTTCTCTTATTACTAGAGATGTTGAACATTTTTCCATATGTTTGTTGATTGCTTGTAGATCTTCTTCTGTGAAGTGTCTATTCATTTCCTTAGCCCATTTGTTGACTGGACTATTTGAATTCTTGGAGTAGAGTTTTTTGAGTTCTTTATAGATTCTGGAGATTAGTGCTCTATCTGAAGTATGATTGGCAAAGATATTCTCCCACTCTGTAGGCTCTTTCTTCGCATTGCTGATAGTTTCCTTTGCTGAGAGAAAGCTTTTTAGTTTGAATCTATCCCAGTGGTTGATTCTAGCTTTTATTTCTTGTGCTATGGGAGTCCTGTTAAGGAAGTCTGGTCCTAGACCAACAAGGTGAAGATTTGGACCTACTTTTTCTTCTATAATCTGCAGGGTCTCTGGTCTGATTCTGAGGTCCTTAATCCATTTTGAGTTTAGTTTCGTGCAAACTGTTGATTTTGTCACCAAAACAAATGAATATTTGTTTTCACTTTACATTTACAGTTGTAAATATCTTAAAATTTTGTTCAGCCTCATCACTATTTTTGAATTGCTATGGTGATAAGATTTGCTGCTAAATATTATCAGGTAATGTCAAAATAAAAAGCATGTATTTTACTTCACTTTATACAATTTGTACATAATTGGTTTCCTTGGTTATCATATTTCATTTTTCACATTTTAAAATATTGTTCTGAGGAGTCCAAAGGTGTCCTCAGGTAACCAAAAGGATGTATGTTAAGAAGTCCACTTTATAGCTGTGCTCTTTACACTTATTTCTTAATCTGATGTTCATCTTCATGTATGGTTTCAATCCAATCCCTACCTCACACCATAAGCCATCATCACATGCTAAATAATCTTTCTCCTCCCCACTGGATTTTTATGACATCTCTATTACAATAAAACTTCCAACCCAAATTCTACTCTGAGGTTAATGCATGCCCATGAAGTATGCATTTTGAGTTTTATGCCATTTTTGTCTGTCTTATTTTCATGTGTTAATTTTTTCTACATTTGCTTTCAATATAATGAATTAAATAAAGATGTTTTAAAATATTTGTGGAAATGCATGGTTTAATGCTATTGAGTTTCAAATGAGAAAGCCTGAGTTCCCCCAAATGCCATACCAGGTACTGACAAACCTCTTTTGTAAAGGGTCCAATAGTAAATATTACAGGTTTCATAAGCCTAAACCATCCAACTCTGTCCTTTTACCATGAAAGCAGCCCCTGACAACATGGGAGCAAATGGACACGGCTGTGTTCCAATAAAACTTTATTTACAAAAACACACTGGCTGGATCTGGTCAACAGGACATAGTTTGCCAACCCCCATTCTATACCACTTGGAGTCTTCCCTTCCACAAGGGGCATTACAATGGGGTACCAACAGTCTTTACTGGGAAACTCATCAAAGGAATGATAATCTTAATGTAAGTCCCAGAGCAGTGGAGTTAGATATTAGATATCTTCATTTGCTATCCAAGCATATTTTATTATTTGCAGTGACCAATTTTTTTTTTTTTTTTTTTTTTTTTTTTGCGGTGCTGGGGATTGAACCCAGGGCCTTGTGCTTGAAAGGCAAGCACTCTACCAATTGAGCTATATCCCCAACCTCAAATTTTCTTAATGATTTCCTTATCACTGATCATTTGGTGCTCTCCTACATTTAATTTTCTATTTCCTATGATATAGCCATTAAAAATGTTTATGGAAATTAATAATAGCATATGTACATGCTTATGATACAATGTTGACTCAAAAATGAGAGTGAAAATAATGCATATAAGTAATAAATCATGTCTTAAAAGTACACAGAAATGTATAAAAGAAAAATGTTAGTGACAGATCCAGGTTTATGAAAGTATGGATGACTTTTTTTTTCTTCTGACATGTGTCTGAATTCTCTACAGTTTCTACAGTGGAGCTGTATTAATTTTAACTAAGCAATTTCTTTCCTTAAAAAATTTAAGGGATGGCATTTACAAAACACTGCATAAATCCCCTTAACCTCAAAGAACACTGAGCAGGTAGACAATGGAAAAGATGATTTAGTAACATCCCAGTAAATTCAGAGTGTGCCTCAGGTCAAGCCAAAGCCATTTGTACGTTTAGAATTTAATCTTTGTATTGAAAAAGAGCAAGCAATTAATAATGACAAATATTTCAGAAAATATTTAATATGTTAACTTTGGGGACTGTTATCAGGATCACATACAGTATGCCAAGAAGTTCCCAGGGATTGTCTCAGTTAATCTTTCCAATAATTCTCTAAGATATATGCTGTTCTTATCATCCCCATTTTATAGATGAGAAAATTGAGGCTTGTACTAGTTAATAACTGCGCAAGCTCCGCATATCTAGAAAGTAATGAGGATAGGATGCAAATCCAAGGAGATGTGACGCTCGGTCACGCAGGGAAGAAATTGAACTCCTTCCTATTACTTAAAAATAACTATTAGAAGCTTGCTATTTCCATTAGTTGAGGTGCTAGTTTCAAGTGGCTATTAATTATTCACTGAAGCAGTTCCCAGCAGGATCTCTATTAGTCAAACCTTGGTCTTGCCCTCTTTATACTCTGATCTCTGGATAAGCTGCATTTCTTTAAAAACATCCTCCAGTCAGACCGTCCGCTAGCCTCACCTTTCTCTCACGCCCTCTGTGTGATACCCATTCAGAATTCCACAGCTGTGTTGTCCAGCCGTGCACCAAAGTGGTTGCAATGGAGGGTTCTGACCTTGAGGGGCTTGCCTGCGGGAGCCGCCTGCTGCCCTTAAGCACCTCACACCCCAGTTGACACTCGACCACACTGATTTCTTTTGAGTTCTTCCATCATGTCTGGGGAGCTTCCACCTCAGGACATTTGCAGTGTCTGTTCCCTCAGTCCACAATAACTGTTCCCAGCTCTTCCAACAGAGGCTCACATTACCACCCCAGAGCGCCTCCAAGATAGCCATAGCTCACGTCCACTCCTGGCTTCCACCCCAGCACGTGCCGTCCCACACCTGGGATCTGCAGATTTTGTTTTCTTCATAGCACTTCACACTGCCTGCAACCACATCGTTCCTAAAGCCTTGCTTGTGTCCGTCACACTCACTTCTCTGTGGACGGAAACCCTGTTTCTTTTCCTCTACGGTCTCTGTTGCCGGAACCCAGCTACTCCTCACTGAAGATCTAGTCAATACATTTTTCCGTTGAATCTTCCCCACAACCACGGGACGGGTGCTGCTCTACCCTCGAGGGGACTCAGGCTCTGAGAATTTCAAATGATGGTCACAACTGTTTCCCCGAGTCACGCAGCCAAAACCCGGGGAGAGTGGAGATTTGAACCCAAGTCTCTCTGTCTCCTTTTGTTTGACCCTCCCAAGGCCAGGGATGGCTGGGCCCAAGACGCCTGCCCCTGCCTGCCCCTGCCTGCCCCTGGCCAGAGTATGCTGACGGTGGCGTGTTGGTCACATGTACTCATAGCCTAAAGGGAGGTCACACGAGAGCTGCCCTAGGAGGGGGAGCCGTGGAGACTGAGGGAAGCAGGCTTTGGGGTATCAGGAGGGTGAGGCGCCCGGGCTCCCGCGGGACCTCGTCACTGACTTATTTGGACACCTCTCCAGGCTAGCCGGGAACTGAAATGAGCTTCCCTGTCTGTCGAGTAAGAAGGGTCGTTGGTTAAAGGGGCCTCTTCCGTGGGGCAGGGCGGCAAGCGGGGTTTATGGCTCGGCCGTCTGAGGCCCTCCTGACTGCACAGATGCTGTGAGATTGTGTGGACAGGGCAAGAGAAAGCGAGAGGCCAGGTAGGGAGGAGGTGAGGTGCACGTTGCTGCGGAGCAGGACAGTCCAGAGCCCCCGCCAGCGTCCCGAGGGCAGGGCCCGGTCCTTTCCAGAGGGCTTCGTGATCTTCAGGGGATTCTTTCTTTTTTTCAGGAAGGCTGGTCTGTCTGGGAAGAACCTCAAGGGCAACGTTTTAGGGCATCTGAGCTCGTGAGGATGAATGTTGGCAGACTGGGTCTTGGAGCCTGTTCAACACCTGCCAGTGTTTTGCTAGTTGATTTTAAACACCCATAAAAATCAAGCCATACTGATGGGGAGACTAATATCTTCTTGGAAGCGGGCCCTGTTTTGAGCAAAGGCAGGACACACGCTGTCCAGCCGTGGATAACTGACCCAGGAGTCCTCTGGGGCTACTGTGGCCTTGAACGTGCGCACGTCTGAAGACCTTGTCAGCAGTGTGGTCCGCACCTAAGTCATGGCGCTCTTGCCTGCACTTCCGACACGTGGTTGTGTCCAACGTCCCGTTTTCTCCATCTCTGTGGGGTAAAGAGCTGTGTTCAGCTGCCCTTCATTTTGGTGTGTGTGTGTGTGTGTGTGTGTGTGTGCGTGTGTACTGTCAATCTTCATTTCCTGCAGTTGCTTCCTTCCTGTGCTCTTACCTGTCCCTGAAGGAAAGAGGACGTGAACATCAAAGTTGCCAGTGCCTGACTTGCTGGGAAGATGGGCAGCCGTTTTGATCTGCGGCCCTCAGAGAGATGTCACCTGTACGCCCTTCCCCCACCTGACGTTCACGCCTGCATGCACACGCACACGCAGGCATGCACACATAGTCATGTGCTACTGCCACAGACAGTTGGGGTCCCGCCTGTACCGTTTGTCACCTCCCTCCCTCACTCTGGCTGCAAAGAACATGTGCAGGTGCCTCCATCCCTCACCTCCCAGGATTTCGGCCTGGACTGTGCCTCCCACCGCCTCCTGCCCCTTCCGCCTCCCCTCTCCCACCTTCCGGACAGTCCACCTCACCCTTAAGCCCACACTTCCTCAGGGATGTGCATGCTTTACACAGCCCTGCATTTCCCATTCGGTCACCCTCTGTGCGGGGAGGTGGCCCTGTGCATGCCCACAGTGGCTCTGTCAGCTGCCCTGTGACCCTGCTCACATGACAGGCACAAGACTGAGCACCGACCAGGAGGGCCGCCCCGTGCATTTTCTTCCCGAATAGTCCTCGATCTTCCCATCCATTCTGTTCCTCCACCTCGCTTCAGACCCCCATGGATATCCCGTGAAGCAGCGGCAGCCTCTTAACTGAGGCCCTGGGGTCTCCCCTGCCCAGTCATCGGATAACAGGAACCATTGCTGCCCTGGCCTCCCTTCCTGGGACCCCAGTGTGGCGGGCCCTGCTCTGACTCCCCTTCGGCTGTTCCCCTCCCCAGGGAACAAGGAGACTGTGGACTAAGTGGCTGTTCCCACCAAAGCTCATTGACACCCCCCAACACCTGTCCCCTCCCAACAATCCCAGACCGGGATCCACACACCCAGGACGCTGCCTTGACAATTCTCCCGCCCAGGCCTGTTCTAGGCCGGCTCAGGACTCTTGCACTGAAGATGGAGCCACAGCCACCAGGCCTGAGGTGCAGCCAAGGGGCTGCCTTGTTCTTGGGGTGGGGTGTAGCTCCAGAGCTCTGGAGAAAGCTGCATACCTGCTGGAGTGGGCCAGAACTGGGGGAGGCAGAGAAGAGGAGCAGCAGGGTGGTGGGCCCTGATGACCTGAGGGCAGGCTGGGGCCACACAGTCCTGAGGCCACACCCTGCCTTGAGCCTCAAGGACTCCTTGTGGCCCTCAGGAAGCCCCCAGAACTCCTGAGCTGTGCTATGACGCCTAGAAGGGTCTTTCCCCTCCTGCGCATCTCCGGCTTCTGCAGAGCCTCCTCAGACACCTCAGTTTCCCACTCCACACCTACTAAGCGCATTGCAGGACCTTGGCAGATTCATCCTATCTCTTTTCCTCACGAGACTGCATGTTCCTTGAAGAAGACCACCAAGACCTGTTCTGCAAGTCTCCCCACTCCAGGACTCAGGTTGGCCCAGCTCGGACATTCGGGAAATGTGGTGTGGGCCAGGGGAGCTGTGCTCCTGAGAGCAGCCTGCGCCTCCCTGAGCCCGCGCACTCCATGGCTGTGTGTGGGGATGGAGGACGGGCAGCAGGGAGGATGAGAAGCGCGTCTAGGTAACGGGGAATGCTAGCGTGCAAATACACCAGCCCTTGCTAGAAGCTCCTCTGGAACAGAAGCTCTGGATCCCATCCACGCTGCCCTGAGCCTGCAGTCTGACTCTAATCCAGGTGCCCAAGGCCAGAGGGGCCTAAGGGTCTCAGTACTGCAGTGTCCTCTGTGAGTCCTGGACCCAAAGAAATGCTTGAGATTCCTGAAGCATGCATATGGAGACATTTTTAGAGTTCTTTTTCCATTGACGGCCACCATATTTATTTATTTACTTACTTACTTATTTTTTTCATAGAGGAGGTGTGATCCGGTGTGACTCTGGACTGAGGTATCTGCAGATGTGACCCTTATTTTAGCCTTGGGTCCACCACTCATGGTCTCCTAATCTCCATTAGAGGTCAGCAAACATTTTCTGCAAAGGGACAGAACAGGAACACTGTGGGCTTTGCAGGCCTGAACTTCTCAACCCTGCCTGGTGGCAGAGAAGGTGGCAGATGAGGCAGAATCGAATGCATCGTGGCTGTGGCCCAATAAAATAGTATTTACGAGAACAGAGGGCTAAATTGATCCATTGGCCACAGTTTACTAATTCCTGATGTCTTGAGATTCCTGACGTCTGATGTCTGTCATCTCCAACATATCGAAACCTCATCTAGAAAATAAAAACAAAAACAAGGACTTGGTATTTACCTCGGCGTACGCTGCTAGTAGTAGCAGCAGGGCCAGTCCCATTGACACACCACATTTATTATGTCTTCCCATCCACAGGTAAGCGGCAGTCAGCCGAGGGTCCCCTGTCATGCTAGCTGGGAGGGCAGGTCCAGGTAATATTCTCTTCGCTGTCAGACCATGGCCCCCTGCTTGCCTTGCATGCGGGTGCTGGCCACTCTACCTTGGAGGAGAAAGGCCTTTCTTGGGCAAGCTTCCAGATTTAAATCCTAAACAAGGCGAGCCACCTACCATGGGCTCTGCCAGCAGTGGAGGGCTGGCCTTCTCTGCACGGCACTGCCTGAGTCACAGGGCAGTCTTCCAGAACTTTCTGGGCCTGCCTGAAGCCAGGCCTGCCTTAACCCCACAGGGAGGCAAGAGCAGCCGGCACAACCTGAACGCCGAGTCCCCTACCTGAGGAGACCAGATTCAGCAATCTGTCACACACAGCCCGCCTCGTGGTGACACGGGGCTCCAGAAGTCAGGCGGCGCGGGCCGGCGGAAGAGCATCTGTCGCCGTGCCATGTAGACGGAGATTAGCGAGGATGGGGGATGATTATGGCACTGGCGCTCGGGTAACGTGCGTGGCAGGGGTAGAGGATTAAGCTAATTGAAGAAACGCCAGCTCTCCCTCCGAGGCGGCTGCGGAGATTGCTTTATCCTGGCATCGCCTCTGCTTCCGAGAGCCGGCTCGCGGCCTGCCCACATCGCCACTTTGTACCCAGAACTCTTTTCAGAAATAGTGTGAGTTGGCGTTAGCCATTCTGCAAAGGAGAGAGGAGCTAAAAATAAGAGCATGTGAAGGAGGCACCCGCCTTTTTTTTTTTTTTTTTTTCCTTTTTCTTTCTTTCCAATTTCCAAAGTAAGTTTCCCAGAGAAAGACGGAAGGCTGATTTTCCTGAGATGCCCCACATCTGTGCACGTGGGACAGGCAGTGAGAGGATCACACTGCACCCCTCTGCCACCTCTGGGCGCATCAGCTCCCAAGGCCACTGCCTGCAAAGAGAAAGTAAAGGTTTGGGGGTCTTAATCACCACTCTCTGCTCACCACCTTGCGCCCCAGCATCTCCAAACCCCAAACCAAACGCTTGGTCTCACATGAATGAGACGTGGTTTGGGGGTTCCCAGGTGACAGACGCTGGAGTCGCTGTGGAACGTATTTGGAAAAGAAGGAGCTAGTCAGAAAGGTATCCTCTTTCTTTTTAGTTCACAGTCTTATAAGACGTCTTCCCAAATATTATTTCACCAGTAGGCTTTTGTTTCCTCCCAAATAAGACGTCTTGTCTGAAAAACATCGTGGTATCATTTTTACCATGATGGGCTCTTAGATTGCTTAGAAGATGGATGGCCAGGTGAATCCTGGAAATATTTCTTTGAGAGCCCAGGACTAGAGACCTAACTACTTTCTCTGTCACTTACTAGCTTCTGACTTGGAGAACCAACTCCCTTCCTGTATAATGAGGGAACAGAGCTGTGAGGACTGTGTGAGGTCCCTCGAGAATGACATCTGGCAGATGGCGGGCACTCAGACGTGGGCACACCTTCTACCAGAAAGAAGGCACAAGGTACTGCTATATGAGGCAGGTTCTCCAGAGAAAGAAAGCCAATGTGATGTTCTGGAGGGTAATCTGCTTTCCGTGAAGTCTACTACTGGTATAAATGTTAAGTGCATCTAATAAACACTGCACAGCAACATTGAGACTGGTGTGTCTCAGGCACCAGTCTCGCCAAGTGGGCACATAAAATTAACCATTGCAGGTATGTTATCTCTTGCTTCAGAGAAAATTTGACCTGACCACAAGCAATGAGTATTGAATAAATCTTGGATTAACTGTACACTATTAACCGCTCATCTGCTTAACCCCATCAGAAACTTCCCGGGAAGGAAGACACCCAGGTATGATGCCAACACCCCAGTCTGGGAGCTGGCATCCCAGGTTCAAGTCCCCTCTGCCCTTGATTGGCAGGTCCCTGAGAGTTTCTCAACTTCCTTAGCTACAGCTCATAATAAGCACATCTGCCCTGCCAAATGTGCAGGGGAAATGTGCAACTGCAAGACTCCAATGAGGTGGCTTTGGGGAAGGGCTCCGCAAGTCAACTTCTAATGTCTTAATATCAGGCATTATCCTGCAAAGCACACAAAGCTCTGGACAGATTGAGTCCAATTATTAGTACCAAAGCAAATAGAAGCAACTCCACCATGCCATAAGTTCGACCTTACTCTAATACATTAGCTGGCATCATCATTAATGTTTTCAATTAGAATTCATTTTCTCACCTCCTTGGGATTTAGAATGGTTTTTTCGATGTGAATTAAACGACCAAGTTGTTGGAACCCTAACCTTTCTTCCCTCTCTCAATAAATTTTCACATGGAAAGCATTTCATTGCATTTGAGCAGAGCTCGAAGAGGCAGGTCCAGCAAATGTTTGTTGTGGATAATTCATTCATTACAGAGATATTTATGGAGGCCTCACCCCGCGCTGGGCCCTTGATGGAAAGGGGAGTGATTTTAAGTCCGAGGCTGACAGTGAATAGAGTAAGGACTTGATAGATGCCAGCTATTTATTTTTTGTTCATATGTTATTGTGTGACCATTAAATTTTTTGTTTTAAAAAGACAGGAGTGAGCTTTAAAACAAAGACAAGGCAAAACCAAACTTCCTCCCAACCTGACAGCTTGTTCAAAGTTCCCAGCCTGTGGCTCAGTTCAATATCACACCAAAGCCAGGGCACCAGAGCTCAGAAGAGAGAGGTAATCATTCTTTGGAAAACCTCGCCATCAAAGGAAATTGTCTTGTGTTGTCTCTTAGAACACTTCACACTTCATTGGGAAGCTATAAAAACAATTACCAGGTCATTAGTAAAGGTTATTATTTTTTTTAAGATCCAAAGCACCTCTCCCAGGATGACCTTAGCAGCATCGCAGTGCTAGGCGGTTGCTGTGGTGACAGAGCTCGGAGCGGAAGCTGAGGGCCCTGCAGCAAATGCTCACCCTTGGCTGAGCCTCAGTTTCCTCAGCCCTCGTGGTAGCCAGGACTCCCTGCCCATCTCACTGGACTCTGGAGAGGTCGAGATAAAAGAGCCTGTGACTAACACCCTGCACCAGCCTGGCCCCCACAGGGCATCCTTTTCCTTTCCTTGGCCCTAGGTTGCTTGTGTTTGGGGTCAGATGTGAACAGATGGGGCAGGAAAGATGGAGGCAGGCCCCTGGTCCATCAGGATAAGCAAAGTCTTGCTGCAGGAACAACCTGGAACCTCAGCAGTGGAAATAGCCAAGTTCATGTCCCACCCACTCAGAGACACAGGCTGGCAGAAGCTCCATCTCAACACCTCCAAGATCACAGAGGAAGGACCAAAGAAGTGCGATGAGCTACCTGCTAGTTCTGAATGTTTCTGTGCGTCGCGAGGTGCGCTATTACTGCCACGCAACATTTCATTGACCAAAGCAGGTCATGTTGCCGCACCTGGGTGGATGGGGGTGGGGTTGTGCCATTCCACCACAGCAGCAAGGGTTGGAAGCGGAGGAACAGACCATAGATGAGAACCCTGGACCCAAAGTGAGGTCCACAGGTAATAAACTGCAGGTGGAAATCTAGCAAAAGTTTAGTCTTTGACTCTGTCACATTGATTCAAATACTTTCCTTTAAACACTTACCCCTTCATTTATCCAGCAAGTTGGCCATGAGCCTTCAGAGGACCAGGCACTGTACTGGGCTCCGTGAACAGGATCTAGTCCCTGTCTGAGCACAGCGTACTTTCTAGAAGGAGGGCATCCAGCAATCGAGCAGAATGTGCACCCTGCCCCCGGGAGGCACTTGTACTACAAAGAAAAGCAGAACAAGGAAGGGAATCGAGGTTAGTTCGTCAGAGGGACTTGTGATGCGGACTTGCGAAAGTCAAGTGAGCTGAAAGTCCCCCAAATTGTATTTTATCCCTCCCCACCCTCTTGGAACTTTCCAGAAGGCAATGTGGCTGCTTCAAAATAAAGACATCAATGAGACCAACCTGAACCCAGGAAGACCCAGCACACTCTCCTTCCTCCCCCTCTCCCAAACTGCCTCCTCCTGCCAGCATGACTAAGAGACCCAGGGGAGTCCCTCCACGGGCCCCCATGGGGACACCAGGTGGGGAGGAGAGTCCCAGGCAGGATGAGACCACCCTCCCCCCAGACCTGCAGTGGTGATGGACACGCTGGTGAGGCCTCGGCCATCCGGTTTCTGCACTGATCTAGAACATGCCATTAACTCACCTGAAACTGTGTGAGATGCCCAGGTTCAGATTAGGGGTGAAGAACACTAGCATGGGGTCAGAGTTGGGTGCCAGAAGGTCACTTCCATCTTCCCATGGCCACAACCAGGACAGGAAAGTGCCCAGGCCGTTCATCCCCTCTGGCCTGCAGGCGGGTGCTTCCTTCCTCCCTTTGCATGCAGGGAGGGGGTGTGGGGGGCAGGGGTGGAGGTGGGGAGGGGTCCCACAGCGGCAGCTTCAGGCCTGCAGGTGGGTCTCATCATTTGTTGTTACGAGCTGCGCTCATATTATATTCTAGAAATGACCCCCACGACTGTGCTAATGCAGCACACACTTCGCAACCATTTGATGTTGGATAGGTTACACACACACCTCAGGGACCCGAGAGGGGTCTTTAGGATGCCATCATTTTGCATTAGAAAACAGAGACTCTGAGAGGGAACGACTCTGAAAGATACCCTCTCACCTCTGCGCCACCTCACCTCCATTCCCCTTTCCAGCAAGGCCAGGGCTGCTGTCCCTCCTCCCACAACACCTCCCAGACAGACTTTCCACAGGAACTCTTTTCTGTCCCAGACTCCTTTGTGGGTCTAATGATTGACAGAGAATCCCTTAAAAGAAAAAACTCATGAAACGCAAGGGAAAAATTAACCGTGTATTCCATGTGTTGAACCTTTTTGCTAAATCACCTCTCTTGCTTTTAATTGATGATGCAGAAATTGGTAGTTAATCCAATAAGAAAAAAATGAGCACTAAAACAAGTCGATCTTAAATATGCTCAAAAGTCATTCAGCTTTAAAACCATGATGATGTTTGCCTCGAAATAGAAACAGGGGCAGTTGGCATGGTCCGTGCATGTCAGAGTTGATACTCAATCAGCGTGACTTTCCTTTTGAAGATAGTGAATGCTGACTCAAAAGAAATCAGTGCTCCTGAAGTTCTTTGCCACAAGAGAGAAAATGAAGACTTGTGCTAACAAGCAACAGCATTCTCCAAGAGGGAAAATCATGGGCCCATCCACTTTGGTAAATTGCTTCTGAGTGTAAGTAACAAAATACCTAATTTAGTTTGAACTCAGAATGTCTTTTTCCCAATAATAAGCCTGAAGAAAGGGAGCCCCAGTGTGAGTTCAGCAGCTCAACAATATCAGAGTTCCAGGTCAGCTTCTCTGCAGTTCTCTTGACTTCCCCACATAGTCACAAGGTGGCTGCAGTAGCTCCAAACAACACATCTTCACATTAAAAAGACGCGTCAACAGTCACAGAGGGGTGTTGCTTCAATGTTCTTTGCTTCAATGTTCTTTACTTCAAGTCCCAAATAAGCTAGGACAGAGTCATAGAATAAGGATTCCACAAAATCTCTCCGACTGTGTATGTATGACTCCTTTTATTTGGAGGATGAATAATCAATTGTGTAAGATGTTTCAACAAAGGGGTTTTGTATTGAGATGAATACAAGTTTAAATACAGTTCTAGCCTTTTAAAATTAGGATTTTTCATGAGAAATGTCTGCATTATCCAGTGTCAGGATGGACAGGTGTAATTTTGCCCCGAAGCAGCACTGGGGTTGCCTGGGGTAGGAAGTCCTCACATCCAGTAACCTAAGTTGAAACAAAGGGCATATGTAAATTTGGATATCATTTCTTTTCTTTGGCATTTTTCCACTTAAGCTGGGCCCTTGGTAAACAAACACAGGAACGCTCACTCAGGATGAGAGTGCGTGTTGCCATTCGTTCCTGTCAACAGGAAGCTGCACTCCTGACCGGGATGTCGGGGGTGACCGGGATGGCGGGGTCTTCCCTGGCATGTCAGTTGCTAACCTCAGGCAGTAACAGTCTTTCCCACCCCATCTTGGTCTGCAGTGAAACCGCAAATAAAAATATTCTCATATTTAAGGAAAACATGTTGTTTTCACAAGTTAATTTCCAGAAACAAAATCTGAAAGAAAATATCTATTTTCCTGCCAGGAGATCATTCATTGACTACAGGCTGATCATTGTTTGCCAGCAGTTCCATTTTTCTTGGTGTGGCAGGATGGTTAGGTGCTACGTGTCCTGAGACCTCAGGGTCCTGCCGCCAGGGCATCGCCGTACAGGAACTGCCAAGAGAATGGGGTGGGAATGGGCTGCTACCTCCGCCCACTGCGGGCATAGGGTGCGATGTCACAGGGGAGGGTCTCCTTGGAGGCATCTGGCAGAGAAGAGCCGGATGGTCTGCTGAGGGACGGGCATGGCTTTGAAGGCTGGCTTCCCCACCTTGGCATTCTTGTTAGGCCAATTCAGGTCCCTAAACTTTCATTTCCTTACCTGAATAAAGAGGGTGGTCGTTACCTCCCGTGGGAGTGAGCACTCTAAGTTACAAAAATTGATTCTGTTTATAACTAACAGTAATCAAAGAATGTCTTGGTGTCCACAAGAGGCCTTGGAGCAAATGAAGCCAACCTGCATTTCCCCTAGGGAGGCAGGAGAACGGCCATTGGGGCCCAGCCTCCACTGTTCTATGGAGGCCATATGGTAAGGGAGGCCCATGAAGGTTCACGGTTGCAGTTGACTCACGCCAACCCCCAGCCTGCCAAGAGGAGATGCTCTGCCTCCCCTGGTCCAGCTGCAGGACACCAAGGCAGCATGGGAAGCTGACTTGTTTACACTCAGGCCAGAGTGAGAACCCAGAGCCACATGAAAGTCCAAGCCCGTGACCGTGGTTGGCGGCCACCCCACCGCTGTCCTTCGCCAGCCCTTCCCATGCACTCTACCTGCCTGTGAGTTTGCTCGCCACAGCCCAGCAGCCTGAGCAGAGGACTGCCAGGACACAGGAGAGGAGCTGGTGCATCGTCCTGGGTGTGACCACTAACCACAAGATCCGGGTCCTCCAGCCTACACTGGCCTCATCCTGTGGGTGCCAGACTGTGAAGGCTGATGTTTTCACTCTATCATATTTACATTTATCTATCATATCTCACTATATCATATTTATATTTAATATGTTTTCACCACATTTACATTTATCTATTATATTTCACTCTATCATGTTTATATTTATTTATTGTTTTAACCATCACTCTATTATACTTACATTTATTTTCATTCTATTTTCGCTCTCTCATGTTTACATTTGTTTATGTCTTCACTCCATGGCTCATGTGTGTTACTAACCAAGCACATGCTTCTCACTCCACCATTGAATATGCTCATTTCCACCTACGTCAGCATATGGGCTTTGTGTATGGGAATGGGTGTGTATGTGCCCACCATATTGTGCATGTCAGATGTGTCTTCTAGTCTTACTATCTTTCTTAATAAAGGTCCTTCCTCCTGCACAGTCGACTAAGTTCCTGACTGCTGGCCACCAGCTTCCCTGGTGGCTAAGGGTTTTGAGAAACATTTCTCTCCACATAAAGAAACCCGGTTCTGAGCTTCTCCATGATCTCCATCTCCCGCCCCTCAAGCTGTGAAAGAAACGATCACATTCCTATGTTTCCAGAGTCCGTGGAAGTCAAGTTCCAGGTTCTATGAATTCCTAGGTGACATAGGTTCTCAAGGTCACCTGAAGCTTCCCTGTCCTAAATCTATTGCCTGCTGCGCACATCAGTCCTTCCTCAGATTCCCCCTCTGCAGTCACAGCAAAGTAGATCAAAGACTGCAAGTCCACTGCTCTTCCTCAGCTGGGCGAGTTCTGCCTGATCCCCTCTGCGATCCTGGCCTTCTCCCTCTGCCACCTGCTCTTGGCCTTATTTTGTAGATCTGGGCACTCCAGAGGCAGGAGGGAGCTGGAGAAGCAAAGGCTGGAGACTACATTAGAAAACAAGGAGAATTTTCTCAAAGAGCATGGTGATTGCCAGAGAGAGAAAACCAAGCAATGCACTTTCAGGTGGAAAATGGACCTTAAGATGGAGTTATTTATTTAGCTAATATTTACATAGCTTTTCCTGTCCCACATTCTGATTTGAGGTCTTGACAAATCTTATCACATCAGGTCTCATCACACACCCTATGTAGTAGGTACTATTGTCAGACTTACTTTACAGAGGAGGAAACTAAAGATCAGAGAGGTCAAGTCCTTTGTCTAAGATCCCACAGCTTGAGAGCAGGACAGCAAACCCCAATTCAGACTGCCTGATCCAGAGTTCCTGCTGTTACCCTGGCCCTGTGGTCTTTCCTGGGGGGTTTATGGCCTGCATTTCCTTTTATGATAATTCTAAGACATACAAGTAGAGGTTTGGGCCACATTGACTTTGTCGATGACACCAACTTGAGACCCAAGTCTGTGGTGCCCTAGAATATTTGCTTTTAAGACAATTCCTGAATCGATAGACTTTGCTGAAGATGGACGGTGTCACTCATGGAATGGGATCACAGCATAATTTCACAGTCGTCTGCCTCCTTGACAGCTCCTCTCCTGCCTCCCCGCCCCCTCTCGTCTTGCCACTCTCCTCCAGGACTTTATTACACAGCTTTGATCAAGTCACTCCTCTCCAACACACATGTCCAGACCCGACCCTGTGCTCAGATGGACACATTTTTACAAACTTCACAGTATTCTTCTTCAGACAGTTCTAAAAGTTCACCGTCCCTTGAATTCCTGGATCCTTCATTTTCTGAGGAGATAAATCATTTTCCCCAGAATGTTGTCTGTAGGGTGCTCACAGGCAGAGGGTGAGGACCCAGAATGAAAGAGAAGCCACATTCAGAGTCACCTTTGAGAATTGTCATGGAAAAATACTGTGGCCTGATTTTTCTATGTATCCAGTCTCCTTGCGTTCGCTCTACTGATAAGCAGAATCGAGATGTTGGTGCTTCCCAAATAGAATTGTTTATTGCTGAATCCCTGAAAAGCCAAGGCAGAGACATTTTTCAAAAATCTGGCCACTTTGATATCAACAGCAACTTGGGCCCAACGGAGAATGTTACTTGCCGTTGCCAAACTGCAAAGATGTCCTCTCAAGTTTCCAAAAATACCTCCTTGCTGCAGAATTCTTTGCCTCAAAGAAGAAGGGCGATGGGTCACAACAGTCACCGAGTGGAAGGCAGCAGACATTAGTCACGCGGGGAGAAGCCGCAGATAGATTTTAAGAGCCACTGCAAACATGGGCCCGTGTGGTGTCCGGGGGGCATTTTTGTTTTAGCAGATATATCTCGGGATCTTTGAAGGAAGGATTGCACGGCCAACTCGTCAATTAATCAACCATCCCAAGGTCGCCAGGGACGGTGTGGATTGAGCCCAGGCAACAGGGGCCTGGAGGAACCAGCTTTAATTAAAGGATTTGTGCAGTAATGGAATCCTCAAATCCTCTGAGCAATGTTGCATGAACTGGGCCTTTCAATCCCGGTGTGCATTTTCCATGGCTGCAAAAGAGCAACAAATATCCTGACCAAGCACTTGGAGGAAGGAGGTTGTTACCCCATTTAGAAACCCCACCGAAGGACACAGCATTGGGAAACGAGCCCAAGCCAATGAAAAAGCAAACTGCGGTCTGCAGCCAGGGAAGGATATTCATTCTCCAAACTTGTCATAAAGCCCTGATATGGTCATTACTTTTTAAAGAGTTGCTTTGTGGGGCCGTAAGTGTTTTGACATTATCTGCACTTCAGAAACTCACCGAGCATCTTTGCTGAATTGTTACTCACAGTTTGGATGAGATCATCAATATCTAAGAGTTGAACCTCCTGGAGTTTGATGGGGCTCACACATTTGGGGTCATCTGGCAGAATTCTGTCCTTAGATGTTTTGTGACATGCAAAATATTCTTGCAGGACATTTATAAGTTTCTGAAAGGGTCAGCTACTCCATCTTGACCAGGTGAGCCCACTGCACACACAGCCTCACCTGGTTGACTGGCCTGGACATTTTTGAGTTTGTGATCTTCATCAGATATTCCCCAAAGCTGCATTCACCCCCTTTCTGTCATTTGGCACATGTCACACACCCATACCTTCTCCATACTCTCACGTTGTCTCAAAATTTGGGGTGCAGATAGCAAATACAGGCTAGGAGAAATGCCCCTTCCTAGTCACTAACAGGAACCCCACCTTGCTACTAGTGGCTACACATCATTTATCAAGTTCCATCACCAGGAAGCTCAGGGCCTCTGTGACATTCCTCGGTCCTCCACATGTTCTCAAAGAACAGAGACTTAACTTTCAAGAATCATTTTTTTAACAGTAGTTGTTATAAGATCATCTTTACGTGTTTTGAGGAACTGCTTTCAAATTCAAGTACATCGTTCAATGTTTCTCATCAAAGCAACCTGTAGACTGGACTATCCTCAGAGCTCAGAGCTACGATTACGATCTGTTTTCTCAATAACCAGATATGTACGGAACACGTGACTTAGTCTGGCCAGCCTACCATCACAAAACACAGAGGACTCGGGCTAAAGCCACAGACAGCTGTTTTTCACAGTTCTGCAGTCTGCAAGTCAGCAGGGCCAGTTTCTGGAGAGAGCTCACTTCCTGGCTTGCGGATGGCCACTTTCTCTCTGTGTCCTCACAGGTGAGGGACAGAGCACTCTGGTGTCTTCTTAGGAGGACCCTAATCCTCTTGGATCAGGACTCCGCCCTTATGACTTCCTCTATGATTTCATTAATTTTTGTAGTTACAGAATTCAATTTGATCTCTTTCTCTTTGTGTATCTACTTTAGCCTTTTGCTCTGAAATTATAAAAGGACTCACATAAAACATCTTGCAAGTCTGCTTTAAGCTGGTAACAACTTAACTTTTATGAAATAAAAACTCTACATTTAATGACCCTTCTCCCCTCCATTTTTTGTAATTGATGCAAAATTTACATCTTCTTATATGTTAACCTGTAATATATATTAAGACATTAGTTACTTTAAATACTTTGTCTTTGAACTCTTCTACTACAGTTATAAGTGATTTATACACAACTATCACAGTAGTGAAGTATTCTGAATGTGATTACATTCTTATGTTTACAGTGAGATTTATACTCTGATGTAGTTTCATGTTGTCAAGAGTCCCTTTATTTCAACCTGGGAATTTTCTTACCATATCTTGTATGGTAAGGCCAGTGCTGATGGACTCCCTCAGCTTTTATTTGTCTGGAAAACTCTCCATCTGTTTTTTACTTCCAAAGGACCACTTTGGTAGTTTTGGGGTTAGCAGTGTTTTCTTTAGCACTTCTCATATATTGTCCCACTTTCCCCCAACCTGAAAGATTTCTGCTGAGAAATCTGCTGTGATCCTGAGGGGGTTCCCTTGTATATGAGTTTCTTTTGCTGATTTCAAAATTCTCTGTTTGTCTTTGACTTTTGAGAATTTGATTATGATATTTGTCTTTGTGAGGATCTCTTTACGTTGGATCTTTTGGGAATTCTTTGAGATGCATGAATCTAGATGATCATTTCTTTCTCCAGAATGGAAAAGTTTTCTCACAGTATTTCTTAAAACATTATTTCTTTCTGTTTCCCTTTCTCCGCTAACCCTTTCTCTACTTCTTCTGGAATTCCCAGAATGTATACTTTGGTTCATTCAATGATGTCCTATAAGTCCTCTGGGCTTTCTTCTTTCTTTTTCTTTTCTTTTCTTTCTTTTTTTTTTTTTTTTTTTCCTGTTTGCTCCTTTGACTAGTTGATTTCAAATGACCTCTCTCCGGGTGTGCTTGATTTCTCCTCCTGACTGATCGATTCTGCTCTGGAAGCTGTCTAGGGAATTTTTTACCCTAGTCACTGTGTTCTTCACCTCCAGAATTTGGTTCATTTTCATAGTTTCTATTGATTTGTTAAACTTCTGATTTTGTTACAAGTTAAAAGGTAACAGATACGTTAATTAGCTTGATCACAGTAATCATTCCAAAATATTAATTTATATCAAAAACATCATTTTTATGTGCCTTAATATATATGATCGTTACTTGTCACTTTTTCCCAATAAAGCTGGAGAAATGGAAAGGGACAAAGAGAGATTCTAGAGCTTTCCTACTATCCTATGCCATCATGATCTGGTAAAATTGGCTTTCCGGCTTTCCGTGACTTACCAGAATTCTATGTCAGATGCGATCTCAGTTTTAGACATCAGAAAACAGACTCTGACTGGGTAAGCAGAGAAGGAGCTGGCTTCAAGGAAAATGACTGGCTTCCACATTGGGGAAGAGACGGCAGACATAGTTCTCCCTACCCTCCCACCAAGTTCAACTAAAAGCCCTGGAATTTAATTATATGAATAAAGGTGAGACAAAACTGAAAGATGGAGAAAGACTGGCAGAGGAAAAAGGAGAGAACACACAAATTAACGATGCTAGAATGAAGCATGGAGTATTACCACAGATCCAGCATCATCAGAAAGATTACAGGGGATGCCAGGAACAACTCTAAACAGGTAAATTTGATTCTGACCAAGGTCCAAGAGTATGATGTTTTCAGCAGATGATCCTGGGGCAACCAGACATTCACAAGCAAAAAAGGAAAAAAGAAAAAGAAAAAAAAAACCCTTGACTTAAACTTCAGACTTTGTACAAAATTAACTCAAGGGGATCATACACTTAAACATAAAATGTAAAACAACAAAACTTTTAGAAGATAATTTAAGAGGAAATACTTGACTTTTCGAATTTGTTGAAGATTTCTTAGACGTGACTCCAAAAGCACAAACCATAATATTAAAAATAGATAAACTGGATGTCATCAAAATTTAAAACTTTGCCTTGCATAAGACTTTGTTAAGAGGTAACAGATGAACTCTGAACTGAGAGAAAATGTTTGCAAACTACATATCTCACAGAGCTGATTCTAGAATACAGATGTTCCTTGATTTATAATGGGGATACACCCTGATAAACCCACTCTAAGGTGAAAAGAATTGCAAGTCCAAAGTGCCTTTAAAACACGTAACCTACCAGATACGTACGTAGCTTGGCCAGCCTGCCCAGTCATGCTCAGAACACCTGGGCCATCTTCCAGCTGGGAAAAGTCCTTGAGCACCAGGCCCGGCATGCCGTGAAGTGTTGAGCGTTTCACGCACACACACGCCATGGGAAGCAAGAACGCAAAACGCTACCCCAAGCCCCAGGCAGCAGTGCGGTCCAGACCCTCCCGGTCCTGTGCCAAGTGGGCAGGGCAGCCGACTGCTGGGCTCGGCAACAGGGCAGACTGACCCCCTGCACAGCACCAGCCAGGAAGACAAAAACACAGACCTCGAAGTACAGCGTAGACTGAGCGCGTATCACTTCTGGAACCATCTGAAGTGGAAAAATTGTTTCACTGAAACATTGTAAATCAGGGTCCACCTGTACATAAAGAACTCTCAAGATTCTGCATTAAAACAAAGTTAACTAGGCACAAGGCAAAGCCATAAAGAGATATTGAACTGAAGAGAATATATGGGTGGCAAATAAGAACCTGAGAAGATGTTCTCCATCACTAGCCATTAGAGAAAAGGCAGGCTCAAACAGTGAGTCAGCACTACACACCTAGCAAAAGAGCTAATAAATAAATATAAATAAATAAATAAATAAATAAGATTTTTTAAGCAGCAAGCCAGGAGCGGTGGAGCACACCTGAAATCCCAGCAACTCGGGAGGCTGAGGCAGGAGGATTGCAAGTTCCAGGCCAGACTCGGCAACTGAGCGAGACCCTGTCTCAAGATAAAAAATTAAAAGGGGGCTGGGGATATAGCTCAGTTGGTAGAGTGCTTGTCTTGCAAGCACAAGGACCTGGGTTCAATCCCCAGCACCGCAAAAAAAAGAAAAAAAAAAAAAAATTAAAAGGACTGTGGATGTGACTCAGTGGTACAGCAGCCCTGAGTTGTATCCCCAGAATTAAAAAAATAATAATAATAAATGACATTACCAAATGCTGAGGAAGATACAGAGAAAGAGAAGCTGAATCTTTCTTGCATTGCTGATGGGCCTGGGAAATGGCACCTCCACTCCAGAAGCAGTTTGACAGTTAAACAACAACAACAACTACAAAACTGAACATGTCACATGACCCAGGAGTCATGTGACATGACCCTTGGACATTTGTCTAGAGATATGAAAACCTATGTCTACACAAGAGCCTGAACATGATTATTCACGGAAGCACTATTTGTAATAGCCCAGAATTGGAAACCACCAAATTATCCCTCCATAAACGAACTGTTAAACAAATGGCAGTATGTCTCGTCTATAGGACAGAATAAAAGGAACAGAGAACGGTTACATGCAACACCCAGGACAGACCTCAAAGGCACTGTGTGGAGTGAAAACCAAAGTCAGCCTCAGACAACACACGGTGTGAGGCTATCTGTACTCGCCCTCGAATGACGCAGCGTTCAGAGGACAGCATTGAGTGGGTGCCAAGAGGTGGGCAACTGGCAAGAGGAAGAGTTGAGGAGAGCTCGGTGTCTCCGCTACGGTGGTGACCGCGTGGCTCCACCCCCGTACAGAGGCACACTCGTCCACCCGTGTCAATCTCCTGGTTCTCACTATGGCCATTTAAGATGCGGCCCCTGGGGGAACCTAGGCGATCCGGGACTTCCCTGTGTTCTCTTTGAAACTTCCCGTAAACATCTTGTCACTGAAACAATAGATTTTAAAATCTATTAGATTTTAAATAGATTTTAAAATAAGGCTCTTAGCTATCTCACAGATGCGGCTGGAATGCTGGAGAACAGACTCCAGGGCGAGAGCCTAGTGAAAACGGTCAACCCGAGGTGCAGACCTGCTCAGAGGAAGAAATCGCCACCGTGTGCGCTGGACTCCACAGTTTGCAGTGTGTAGAGCCTGCGCTGCGTGAGAGAGAGACAGACAGACAGACAGAGAGACAGAGAGAGAGAGAGAGCGCACAGGAGATGGGGGAGAGGAAAGGAAAGGGAAGAAGGGGAGGGCAAGGGAATATCTTCTGACTGAAGGGGCTGAGGTTACGGTCCCTGTCTCCGCTGCACTGAGGTCAGGATAGCAAAGACCACGTTTCCTGCTTCTGCGGCAGGAGGCAGCTGTCTCACCTGATCACCCGGGAGGTGAGAATCCCCTAAGCAAATGGAAAAAGTGCATCCAGTGGACAAAACAAATGGCCAATGTCCATCTCAAACCCTGGCGGTGAGGCCCCTTCCTGGGTCTCCCTGCCTCCGGCTCTCCTTCCTCCTCCCCATGAGACCTTGACTTGATCACTCCACTCTCCCTCCTGGGATCTCGGCCTCCAGGGCTGAGGGCGAGCTCAGCTGAGCACAGGGGCTTCTCTTCTCCATTCGGCCCTACTGCCCTGGTGTCCTCCTTCCACCACACCCCCTCTTCCCTGTCCGCACTGTCCACACCCTAGACTCCAGCTCAGAAGCCACGCTGAGTCCTTAGAGTCCCCTCCAGCCTCCTCAGGCCACTCCTGCAGGCGTGGGACACTCACTCACCTCCAGCCCATCCCCTTGCAAGGTCTGGCTCTGCTTTATTTTTTCTTTTCTTTTTCTTAATGTCAATTTCACCAGTTTTATTTTCATTAGATTCTACACATTTTGTCACCTGTGAGTTCACAGTTCAGACACCGAGCAGTTCTGATGCCACAGGGAGTCCTTCTAGATTTATTACTTTAAAATAAATAGACGTACGGAATGTCCCAGCCAATGAGAGGGAGTAGAGGTACAATTAAATGACTTATGTTGAAGTAAGAGTACAGCATTAGGTCAGAATGGAAGACCCCACTGAAGGGAGGACACTTCCTGCAACAGAGTCCTTGTGGTAGCCCAGGGAGCCTACGGAGAGAGGCGTCACCGCCACCCGCCTTTAGAGATGGGGATTTGGGGAGGGTTGTCCTTCAGATTGTTGCTTCTAATTCCTGGGACAGGCTATTTCTCTGTCCCTTGATTGCCCAATACCCCCATCTATATATTGTTTGCTTGATGCTTTTATTCTTTTTTTATTTTTTAATTCGTTCTTTTTAGATACACGACAGAAGAGTATATTTCAACACATTATACATGCATGGAGTCTAACTCATTCTAATTAGGATCCCTTTCTTGCGGTTGTATATGGTGTGGCAGGGAGTCACATCCAGTTCATTCTACTGCCTTTTCCATCTCCACCCCCTTTATTCCCCGTTGTCCAGTCCAGTGAACTTCTATTCTCCATCCCACTTGTGTATCAGCATCAGCATATCAGAGAAATTTGGCCCTTATTTTTTGGGATTGGCTTATATCACTTAGCATGGTGTTCTCCAGTTCCATCCATTTACTTGCAAATGCCTTAATTTCATTCTTCTTTAAGGCTGAGTCATTTCCGTTGTGTATGTACACCACGGTTTCTTTATCCACTCATCAACTGAAGGGCATCTAGGTTGGTTCCACAGTCTGGCTATTGTGAACTGAGCAGCTATGAACATTGATGTGGCTGCATCTCTGTAGTGTGCTGATGTTAAGTCCCTTGGGTATAGGCCGAGGAGTGGGAGAGCTGGCTCAAATGGAGGGTCCAAGTTTTCTGAGGAATCTCCACACTGCTTTCCAGAGTGGCTGCACCAATTTGCAGCCCCCCACAGTGTGAGTGTGGCCTTCCCCACATCCTTGTCTGGCTCTGCTTTCTACCCCTCGATTCTAGCAAGCCCCCAGCCCCACCTTTAAAACATTTCCCATTTAATCGAAGTCACCTGAGTAGGTATGTAAACCTCACTCAGCTGCACCCTGGCCCGACCGATGCAGCAGGACACCTGGGACTGTGTTTACTATTTGCTCAAAAGATGGTGTTGGTCACTAACGGGCCCCTTCAAGTACTGCCCCCTCACACTCAGCCTTCCCTCCTCCAGGTAGGTCTCACCGCCTCAGTGAGGGCTTCCTAAGGACCACAGGAGCAGAGCTCCCCAAGGCCCCTCTGCTGGCCCTGTGGTCTCATCACTACGTGCCACCGGGCGTCCATGTGCCCTTGTCTTCCACACCAGCCGAGGCTCTCTGGGAATTAACAGAGTCCCCACACCCAGCAAGACACAAGGTGCGGAGCAGGTGTTCAGTAAGTAGCACCCGGAGCAATAACTCGCTGACACAGGCCCCGCAGCCTTCCCCTGCCTGGAGGAGTCTGGCGATGGCGGGGAGACTACCCAAGGTTTGCAGACGTGGCTTTGCCTCAGTGAGAAGTGATTTCCGCTCTCCTTTGTGGCTGCCAAGCCTGCATTCCTCACTGTGGGTGGGGGAGTCCAGCAAGGAGGGAGCTGGTGCTGACCCACAGTCCACTTCCCCACATGGGCCTCTGGGCCAGCGGGTGACCTGCTCAGCGATGAGGCCACTGCAGAGTGACCTTCCCAGGATCTGGGGCCCTGAACCTCACAGTGGGCCGCAGGAGGCCCTCCGTCCTCCAGAGGCAAACATCAGTGCTTTCCTGCTGACCTCCCTCATTTTAAATGGGTCACCCCAGGAGTCGGTGGGTGGCTGCTGCTGTGGGTGGGTGGGTGGGAAACACTCTGGAGCAGAGCCCTCCCCTGGGCCTGGGGCTGCAGGAACAAATGTCAGATGATCGGCCCCTGGAAACGGAGGCGCACGGGGCGATGCTGGGAGACATGAGCACAGGGACCGTCCTGGGGGCGAACCGCGTGGCTGGGAGCGGCGTGGACTGGCGCGGACAGGAGCCTCCGCTGACCTGGCGGTGGGCGGCTCCCAGGAACGGCTGGTTCTAGGGGCCGCAGAGACCCTCCCGCCACGGCCTCCCTGTGCCTCTCGGACCATGAGGGTGGCCCCCAGCCCAGGGGCTGGCGCTCAGACAGCCATGTCTTCTTTCCCAAGTTCTCATGGAATGAGACACGACAGGTATTCCACATTCCTTCTTAAAGGCAAAGACAGGCAGTGAGCCCCAAGCTCTTGCAGTCTAAAGAGCAAACATCCTGATCCTAATCCAGTGCCTGGTCCACCAAATTTATATTTGGAAGCTGATGGAAGTTCAAATAATAATGAGATGCTAATCATAATAATAATGACAACTGACATTTCTTGAAAATGTACCATGTGACAGTAGGTATTTCAGTGCACGTGATCCCTTTCTTGAAGTAGGTACTGTCATTATCCACATTTTACAGATGAAGAAACTGAAGCCCAGAGAGGTGAAGTAAGTTGTCCAAGATCACACAGCCAGCAAGTGGCAGAAATGGGACTTGAACAATGGTAGACCTCCAGAGCCTTCACTCTCTACCTGTACACATGAGCCCTTGCCAGTGGTCAACATTAGCGGAAGGAGTGACAGCATTTAACTTATGTATTTTGTCTTATTAATTCATCTCCTGATTCTGAAAGTGATTTAGTTATGTTTAGAAATTAAGATATGTTGATTCAATGAACTTTTCCAGTAAAATTTGGAATATTACATAGCAAGGAAAGATGTGCCTGATAAACATTTACACATAAAGCAGGAACAGAATTATAAATAGTATTTTAAAAAGTATAACTCTGCAAATGAAGCATAAGAAAAAAACTATAAAGAAACCCACCAAAATAATTAGTAGTTATGTCAGAGTGTGAGATTACCTGAGATTGGTTTTATTTTTACATGTTCTCTATTTCAAAATTTCCTGGGATTTTTGAAAAAAAAAATTTTAAAGAAATGTGCAAAGCTCCCCCAAATAGCTTATTACTTTGAACCTTTGGCATTTGGGGAACCACAGAGGAAAAAATAATTTATAAAATCAAAAAATATGGGAACGGTTCATATTTTTTCTTTTCATTGTGTCCAAACTTCAAGGAATTTGTCTTGATTGTACTAATAAAAACTTGTCCTCCTTTCCGTCTCCCTAAGGAAAGAAGAGAGGAAGGAAAGAGAGAGAGGAGGGAGGGAGGGAAGGAGAGTGGAGGGGAAGGGGGAGGGCGGAGGGGGAAGGGGAGGGGGAGGAGAGAGAAGGGGAGGGGGGAAGAGGAAGAGGGGGGAGGAGGGGCCGAAGGAGGCGGCGAGGTGAATCTTGTTGCCCAGCGGAACCATTAAATTTCATGGCTTTGGGAACTGCTTAACAAGTCCACGAACACCAATCTTGCTGGATAATTAAAACCGTGTAAATGTCACTCTTCGGATCTCTGACATTTGGTCTGGGTCCTGACAGGGCCCGGGAACTGCAGAGAAGGACCTTTCCTGTCGTGTGCACGTGCCGATGCCCCTGGATGTAGAGAACCTGCACCTGCTACATCCGCGCCGCGCTTCCTCACCGCCACCGGCAGCACGTCTTCCGTGGCGGCTCTGTGTCCTGTATGGCTGCCCTGAATCACTTCAGGCGCGAGTCGGGGCTTCCTGCAAACAGGCCACCTTCCCTCCGGGCCTGGATCCTGTCCTGCGTGTCAGTAACGCACAGTCTCTGCCTTAAACAAGCTCAGGCACATCTGAACAACCCAACAGGGTAACTACCGTTTATTGACCACTTACTACGCACCCGGTTCTGTGCTGCATGCTCACCGGACCCTGGCTGAGCCGTGTGTGCAGTGCTGAGTTGGGAGGGAGCCAGCCTAAGTCCCAAGTCCCCAGTTCCCAGCTCTGTAACCTCAGCCTGTCTAGTCCTTAGGTCCATCCCTGGTAAATGGGAAATAATGGCACCCACTGCTTGGGCTCTTACAGAATCAGATGTGTTGGGACCTACACAAGCAAGGGTGCCTTGCTTGTGGCCACACTCCGGGGACCCCAGGCTGTGTGGATCTCAGTTCGTCACTTACTGCTCTTTCCACTATGGCAGCTCCCAGGTCACACTCACCATCCATTCCAACATTCGCTGCGCCTTCCAAAGTTCCTTCTTAGGGTCCTGCCCCTTCTTGCCCTGATTCTTCCCCTGCTCCCCACTCCCAGTGGGTGATACCCCCGTCCTAATTGTCCAGGTCAGAACCAGGTGTCACCCTTGCCTTCTCCAAGTTCAGCCATTCCTCAGGCCCCGTCGACTCTCCCCCCGAATCCCCCACTGGCTTCCTTCCCTGGGAGCAGCTCAGGGTCAGGGTCAGGGGCCTGGTCAGAGGCTGGCCTCCACTGCTTAGGAGGCGAGGGACGGGCCTCTCCTGCTGCAGTCACAGAACCTGTGCCGTAGGGTGTCGTGAGGCTAAGATCACACACTCCACCTGAACAGCGCCACTTGGGCTGTGGGGCCAGCATCTGTGCCAGGTCCAGCTGCAGTCTGTCCTCCCTGAACTTGCTGTCGTCTTTCTTCTCCTCCCTGCTTCAGGTCTTAGCCTTCAATCCATCACCACACAAAGTCAGAGGGATTTTGAATATGTAAATAAAACCGAATCCCTCCACTGCCAAGAATCTTTCAATGGCTTCCCATTAGATTTGGATAAGAGTCCAAACCCTTGGCTCTGGCCTGCAGCTGCCTACGTGAGGTCACCCTGTCGGCCTTGACCTCCCCTTGCTGCAGTCTAGGGGCACCAGCCACATGTCAGTTCCCCAAATGAGCCAAGCTTCGGCCAGCTGCAGGGCCTTTGCATATGCTGTTACCTGTGTCCCCCAGAACACTCATTCTTTGTGTTTTTCAGGTCTTCAGAGCATAAATGTTCTCTCAGGAGTGGGGGCTGCTCTGCCTTCCTGCTCCCCAGTGGCCTCTCCCTAGTTGTGGTTCTTTGCAGCTGAGTTTGAGAGTATCTCGGTTATTTGTTCCCTGGCTTATCTTCTGTCTGCCCAGCTAGCAGATGGCATGCTGTAGTTATGACGATGGCAAAACAAATTCCCCCCAAACTTAAGGCATGAAGCAGCCATCTGCCATGCTCACAGACCCCCGTGTCCAGGGATGAGGTAAGGCAGGCAGGGGTGGCTTATCTCCTAGGCCTTCTCCAGAGATCAAAGGCCGCGGGCTGGAAGAAGCGGGCCCTGGGGCATCCTTCTCCGTCTCCGAGGTCTCTCCAGCACCCAGCCGCATTTCTTAGGAACATCAACGTGGGGATCTCAAGGCTCCAGTCCCAGGAGAGGGCCTAGAAACAGGGTGTCACCTTTTGGGGTGAAGCCTTACAAGTTACACAGCACAGCTTCCACCAGGGTCGCAGGCCTCCCTGATTCACTGGGACACTCCCAGCTCTTAGTGGCCGAGGGCCAGTGCTGCACTGGCGGGGGAGAACGTGGGACAGAGAACACCCGCGTGGTGGCTTTGCAGACACCATCTGCCCGGGAGCTCGAAGACAGCAGCAACGCTGGCTGGCTGACACTGTCCCATAGCCACAGAGCATGTGTGGCCCACGGTAGGCGCTCAGCAAGCCTTCGTTGACTCAAGGAAAGACGTGCCTCCAGACATCCGGCATCGTCTTGCCCACGAAAACCAAACTGGGGCTCAGCATCAGCTCAGATAGAAACCGAGTCCCCCTAATTCCAATGCCTGGTCCTTCAGTGACATGCCCATCCCTCTCCCGTGTCGAATATTAAATCAACGAATACGGAATAAAAGAACAGAGGCCTCTATTTCGTTCCTCAGGGGCATCATATTAACATCACTCATTGGCATTCAGATCCATCAAGCTTTCTAATTTCCTTCCCAGATTTTTCTTTTCCAAAATTTTTAATGCTGATCCTTTTTTATGAGACATTTTTATTTTTGATCAACACACAGTCATTGTATATATTTACAGGGTCCAGTATGACTTTGCAATGCGTGTGTGCAGTGTGTCGCACTCAGATCAGGGTAACTGGCAAACCCATCCCGAGACTGATTGCGATGCACAGGTGTACCTGGTATCCTTCTGCCATTAGGTCACATGCCTGGTTGCTCCTAAGATGCATAAAACTGCTTCCAGGCAGGAGGCCTGGGAAGGGCCAGGCAGAACCCTCAGTGACCTCCAGTCCAGCGAGGACCGCCTGAGGAGCCTTTCTAACCAAAAGCTTCACTGGTTTCTGCAGTGACCGGAGGTCTGGGGACTGGGTGGTGGTTCTGAAGAAGAGCGTCACCAGGAAGCCCTGCTGTCCCTCCACCTCCTCCAGCGCGGCCCAGGGCTTCCTGCTAGTTGTCCAAAGGCTGTGCAGAGGTCTTCCGAGCAGAATGGAGGAACTCGGCCTTGACCTCTAACCCAAGTACTGGACGTAACCAACACAGAGGCCGACAAAGTCCTAGTGCACCAATGCGCAGGCCAGCGTGGTCCTGAGAGGCCAAGAAGGAAAGCGTTCTCTCTAGAGGGCAACGTGCGTTTTCCCAGCCAGTCTCTTCACTAAACGCTGCTCAGTTAAGGAGGCTAATGCCACCGTCCCTCACTTTCCAGCAAGGCCTCCCCTGGTCCCCTGGGGTTCCTTCCAGTGTGTGCCTTCTCTTGCATTTTCAAGGGTCAATCAGAAATTCCAGTTTGTCACCCAAGGCAGGGAAGAGCAAAGAAGCCTTGCTTTAGTTTGGAGGATGGCAGCGACAAGTAACCGAAAGTCCTCTGCAAACTGTCCAGGCCTGGAGGAAGCCCTAGCTCCTGCTGCAGGAAGCTCCCAGTAGGGGTGGGGTTCAAAACGAGAGTCCAGTGGTCCCAAGGTGCCATCGAGGACCCAGGTTGATCATGGGCAAGTAAAAGGAAAAAATACAGATTCATACAGTGACATCTACTGAGTAAGAGTGCCTGCTCAAGCCGGGCGTGGTGGGGCAGGCCTGTAATCCCAGCGGCTCCGGAGGCTGAGGCAGGAGGATGGTGAGTTCAAAGCCAGCCTCAGCAAAAGTGAGGTGCTAAGCAACTCAGTGAGACCCTGTCTCTAAATAAAATACAAAATAGACAGGGATGTGGCTCAGAGGTCCAGGGCCCCTGGGTTTAATCCCTGGTACCCCCACCCGCCACCGTGCAAAAATACCTGCTCATGAAATAGCTCACACTGCGTGATTCCATTTGCATCAATGCTGTGCTTGAACTCTGGAACATTCCCCAGAGACCCATGAGTTGAAGACTTGGTCCCCAGTCCAGCCGTGTTCAGAGGGGGGCTTGGGAAAGTGGTTGAAGCCTGAGGACTCCCCGCCATGATGTCCTCCTCCTCAGACCCAGGGCCACGGAGCCGCCAACCAAGAAACCATGAGCCAAAATAAATCTCTCCTCCTTTAAGTTGATTTTCCTAGGAATTTGTCACAGTGATGAAAAACTGACTAACAAAAAGAAATTCTAAAACAGGCAAAATGACTCTATTTAGTGATTCGATTTTAGATCAGTCATTATCTGGGGAAGGGATGCTGACAGATTCATTGCAGAAGGCATCGAGGAAGTTTCTTTGGTGTTGAAGATTTTCTGGACATTTCGACAGGATTATGAGTTACTCAGATAGATGTATTCATCAAACCACGTTGGATGGTATCATTAAGATTTGTGTACCTCACATCTATTTTATCTAAAAGAAAAAAACTTTAAATAAACATTGAATGCTTGCTAATGATTTGCATGCTGAAACATTTAGGAATGAAGCATATGGATGTCTGTAGTTTAATTGCACTTAAAAAATAAGATGGACTAAGGGATGGATTGATGTGTGATAAAGAACAGAGGACAAAATGTTAACTACTGTAGGATTAAGGTGTTAGTAAATGAGTATCACTGTACAGTGAGTGTGTTTGTGTGTGTGTATGTGTGTGCGCATGCACGCACACGGGTGCTTCTGGGGATTGGACCCAGGGCCCCTCTATGACTGAGCTATACCCTCAGACCTTTTTATTTTTATTTGAGACAGGGCTTCACTAAGTTGCCAAGGCTGGTCTCAAACTTGCAATCCTCCTGCCTCAGCCTCCCAAGTTGCTGGGATTACATTCATGGTCCACACATCCAGCTCACAGTACAGTTCTTTTCAACTTTTTCTGAATGTTTGAAATTTGCTACAATAATGAAAGAGGAAAATGAAAAAGAGAAAAGAATGAAGCCCGGTGGAAATGGTACACAGACCTGTGTTTGGTTTGAAATGACTTAAGACAAGATCAACTGGGGCTGCTTTGGAATGGAATTATCTCAGCATACTAAATTCCTTCATCTTATTAAGGACAAATTGAGAAGTTACAGATGTCATCGATTAATTTTTTTTAATAAGAAAATTTAAAAATCTGAGGTGCCCCTGAGCTTCCTGGCGCATCCCTGTGGTAGAGGTGAGCTCCCAAATTAGGCTAATTAAGCTAAGGAAAAGAGAATGTTTCACCAACTACTTGAAGCTGGCTGCAACCTCTTGACTAGAGAGACTGCTTTAATGAATGCCTGAGAGCTTACCCTTTCCCAAGGCCAGCACCTTCCTAGTTTTGTACATTTTTTCCAACAAGAATCCTCCCTCTTCAGCTTCCCGCCTCTGGAAAAAGAGGCTGAACACAAAAATAAATCATATTTAAGAGAGCCAAACGACACTGTTTGAACCATGCGGTGAGTTAAGCGAAGATGAACCAGAAGTATATGAATTAAATTTCCCCTCAAGCCCCATAGAAATCCAATAAATAAATTAAGTGCATGTGGATTTAAAAATTAAAGGCCGAGGAGGCTTGAGGCAAAGTGCATTTGACATTTGAAATAATAGAAACCTGAGAGGAGCCACGTAGCAAGATGTGCACTTACCTGGTGTAGCAGGGGCCTTGCTCACCGCCTCCGCCTGGCTCTGTGTTTACAGAGCACACTGGCGTTGCAGAGAAATTCAATGAAACTCTCCGGGCGCAGGTGTGACCGGAGTGCCACATTTAGAGGACGATGTCAGGGGGCCTCAGCTCAGCTCTCGCCTAGGAGAGCCATGATTACCACAGTCCTTACTTTTTCCGAGTTCCCCCTTCCTTTTGGAAAGATTGTCTGTGGTTCCAAGGTGGGTCTGCGGAAGGGCCCGCTTCCCCCTGGCAGCCCTTGGCAAGAGGCCAAAGGACCCGGGGATTCCTCGCTCTGACCTGGTAATTTCTGCTCTTAGGAATTTAGCCTTAGCCAGGAACTTTGAGATGTGGCCAAAGCAGTGCAGACGAGGATATTCATCACAGTGTTATTTAAGATAACAAAAAACTTAAAGCAACCATATGCCCAACAATAGGGAGTTGCATAAATCATTGTTTCAGAGGCTGTTTAACACAGTCCCTAAGACCAAGAAGGGCGTTTGAGACCTGGCTCAACTGCTGGCTAGCTTTGATACCTGGGTCTGTTTCCTACATTCCTCACTGAACCTCCAACTCCTCATCCACAGAATGGGATGATAACATTTCCTCCTAGCTGCTGTCAGAAGGATACAACCAGATAAAAGGAATATGCGGGACCTAATACACGGTCCAGCTTGATGGCTGGTAACACAATAACCATTGCATATCATGTACGCACTATTTTTTAAAAAGTTTTTTATACATATTTCTAGTTGTTGATGGACTTTTCTTTATTTATTTTTATATGAGATGCTTAAAATTGAACTCAGTGCCTCATTCATGTTAGGCAAGCACCCTACCACTGAGTCACACCCCCAGCCCCTCCTGTGCACTCTATTTTATAACAATTGCAAAGTATGTTGTCTGAAGAACAGTCAATGGCATGGAGCATGCTCATAATATCTTGTTAAGTAAGAGAAACAGTACAAAACCGAACATCAAATATAACTCAATTTCATTAAAATAGACATTTTATGAACATGAGGAAAAAGACTGGAAGGAATTTCATCAAAATGTTCCTAATGAGTTTTGAGAACACATGGACCCTCTCAGTTATGTTCTTTACCCTTTCCTCTATTTTCCAAATAATCAACATGGCTCATGTGCTACTTTGTCTAAGTTCCTTTTAAAATATCTTTATTGGTTTATTTTAACAGAGATGAATACAAAGAGCACATTATCTTATCACCTAGAAAACCTGGCTAGAATTGGGGAGAAAAAAAAAAAAGATATAAATATGGTTGGAAAATTTAAAGAAGCCAAAATTAATAGTGGAAATTTCCATTTACCCCCAGTCCCTCCCCTCAAAGATAAACACAGTTAATATTTCCCTTCGAAGCGGGAAAATAAACCATTGTCCAACAGAGCAAACAGCCCCATCCCATTCATTGAGTTTTTATCAAACTTTGTTTCCACCCTATTCTGGAAAGGCCCTGGCTTTTAAATCCTGTCGACACCACCCAGTGCCCGAGTGCACGTCCCCCGCTGGCCACAGCTGGGAACCGAGTGCTTTCCCAGCTCCCTCTGCACCGGGTCATGCGGCACCCTCGTCACTGCGCAGGGGTGCCGCGGGGCTTCCCTTGCTGATGGTGGCACCACACTGCACGTGGGCGCAGCACAGTGTAACTAGCTCCCACAGCGCCTTGACACCACCCGAATTTGCATTTCTCCTGTGGATGGATATTTAGCCTTGTTTCCATTTTTATTATTTTATAGCCAGAATGAAAATATCATTTTTTTAAAGATTTTTGTTTTCCCTTCATTAAACTTAAAACATATAAATACAAATTTTAAATTTTATGTTGGAAGCTTAGAAGCTAAAGTTGATACGGGTTATACGAGGATTTGCATTAACGAGCCATCTGAGTGTTAGGAGGTGTTCACCCACACTGACCCCTTTGAATGAACTTGGCTCACTGTGTTAGTAAACTTTTCGTTGCTATGACCAGGAAACCTGAGGAAAACAACTTAAGAGGAGGAAAACTGTATTTTGGTTCACAGTTTCAGAGGTCTCAGTCCATGGTGGACTGGCTCTGCTACTCTGGGCCGGAAGTGCGGCAGAACACCACGGTGGGAGGGCATGGTGAAGGAAAGCCGCTGAGCTCATGGCAGCCAGGAAGCAGCAACAGAGGGAGGGAGGAGGAGGGAGGAAGGGAACCGGGACCAGATGTAGTCCAAGACCACGCCCCCAGGGGCCTACTTGCTCCAGTCATGCCCCACCTGCCTAGGTTGCAACCCAGTGGTCCATTCAGTTGTCAATGGATTAATCCAGCAAATGGGCTCATCCACCAATAAGGTCAGAACCCTAACATTGAGAACCGCGCTTTCAACACAGATCCAAACGGCCCCTCATTCTCACCCACACTAGACCTCAGAGATGGGCAGTCCGCTCTGGAAGTCAGCAGCTTGCTGCCCCTCCCTGCCACATTGAGGTTTCCCGTCCCCTCCACTTAGCCCCAAAGCTCATCTCCCACTTTTCCTAGCCTGGAGGTAGGGAGTCCTGCTTTGAACTTGCTGTCCCAGCTCCTCACTGATAAACAGCAAGGAGGCGGAGCCAGGAGCAAAGACCCTTCGTCGTTCTTTATACCTTAAGGAGAGAGAAATGACTACCTGAATCAGTACGGAAGTTCCTGCCCCAAGCGGGGCTGCCTTGACAGAAAACTGAACTGTGTGGCCTTGGCGTGGTGGCCCCTTTGAGCCTTCACAGGTGTCTTGTCATGGTGTGGATCTGTCCAGGCTCTAGAATCAGCCTCCTGGCTCCCATGACTCAGCTGATTTTTGGTCAGTGAGGAGTTTTAGGAACAATGATTTCATCTTTACAGCCAAAGAGCGTGTTATGTGGTAGCAAAACACATAGATGCAAAGAGATAATCAGATGCGAATATTTTTGTTTAGGAAGGAAATTTGGTCATGGTTACTGTTCATGGAACTGACAGAAAGCATATTAACAAGAAGCTTACTAAGATTTCGAGGGGTCCCGCTGGCCAAAGACACTGTGAGTCAGGACTTTGTTCAAGTGTTAAACCCGTGTGTCTCCACTGGGGGCGATTTTGCCTTCCAGAGGTTTGCAGCAATGTCTAGACATTTTGGTTATCATTTAATTGGGTAGAGATGCCTCTAGCCACTGGCATCGAATAAGTAAAGGCCACAATGTTGCTAATCATGCTCCAGTACACAGGACAGACCCCATGAAGAGAATTATCCGGCCCCAAGTGTGGACGGTGATGAGCGGGGGGAACCCTCAGTACCCCCTACTCTTAGCAGGAGAAGGGACCCAGGAGAATAACAGACCACAGAGAATTGTAGACAAGGAGGTTTACTTTTAATCAAGAAAGTTCTGCTGGCCAGCAGAGACTTCACAGGTCTGTTCAGGAGGAGTGCATAATGGCCATGAACCAGTGGAGGACATGTGACCACCATCCACCCCTTCCCGAACGGGAAAGCCTACTGCCTCGTCCTGGCCCTGTTTTATGGTCACATTTGAGGCACAGGAGGATGGTGGCAGAGAACTTGACTTTTCAGTTTGCAGGTCAATGAGAATGAAATACTGCATCTGGACCTGGCAGAGATATTATTTGTCACCCAGAGATTTGGGACATTGAGCTGGACACAGTGACTGGACTGGGATCTGAATGAAGATGAGAAAGTCTATGCTTGAAAAAAAGGGTGTGAAGTTGCTTTGGTGATCACAAGGACAGAGTACAACAGAGGTCCCCAAACCCAAACCCTAACCCAGGCCACGTTTCCCTGTCACCGTTGTGTTTTGGTGTGGCTGTGAATCGACCTCTAATCTCTAAAATAAGAGTATCATTATGCTCACCATGGCCTGGCCGGCCCATGCAAACCTCCAGTCAAGCTCCCTCTTTTCCCCCCACTCCACTATGCTCATGCAGAGAAGCATGGGGGACTTGGAAACCCAATGTTGACGAGAACAGAGCCGCAATGTGGAAGGAGCCTGGGTCTGTGCATCACCCGCTGGAGGAGAGCTGCCTCTTAAACTGAAACGACTGTCTAGGGCTTCTGTGAACAAAGCACTCACTTCTCCTGTGTTAATCACATCAGGTTAAGGTTTATCTGTTACTGTCTATGACTAGCACGGCCCTAACTAACATACCAACAGAGGGGATGCTAGTCCAACTGGTTGAATTTTCACCTCTTTTAGGTGTGACTGTGTCTTCAGCCTACCTTGCAAGGCAGATCCACGTGGGACCCAGAATGTTCACTCTGGTTATCCCCAAGTCAGGGCACAATCCAGGAAGTCAGTCTGAGAGGCGCGGACACTTCAACAAAGGACTAGACACTCTCATCCCACAAGGCTGCCCCAGAGGGTCCTGAGACTGAGGCTGAATCACTGGGGTCTCTAGCCAATTTTCCCAGGAGACCCCAGATGAGATGCTACCCAGGATGCTGAAGCCAGAATTAAGGACAGGCAGTTAGTGTAAAAATAGGGATCGGTCAAATCGAGGAAATGAAGCCCTGAAGCCATCTGCCTCTGGAAGTTGGAGACTGCCCCTGAAAGAATGGAATGTCAAGGATCTCCGGAGCCCATTAATTACCAAATTTACCTGCCTTTATCAAGGACTGCAAGCATGGAGTGCTAATTAATGCCCCTTGGGCTCTTGTCTGGCTGAATCACTTTGGCCCTCCCCCTGCCCCATGGCTGCTTCTCACTTTTTACATCTCACCTACAAAACCGGGGCCTAGTCACATAGGCAGGTAAGTGGGGGAAAGAACTGGGGAACAAAAGAGATCTTAACCTATAAAAGGTGTAGGGCGCTCTAACTTCTGGGGACTTTAGAATATCAGCCATGGCCCCCTTCTCCCTCCCGGGAGAAGTCTGTATTATTAACTTTAAATAAAACCTGCTGAATATGCTTGCCTTGGCGTGCTTCTCTAGTGTTCAAACTTCAACATTAGAGGGAGCAGAGCTCATCACCGGTAAACAGCGGTATCAATGCTACCCAGACCTGAGCCAAGCACAGCCCCACTCGCTCCACGTCAAAGACCTGCAGGATCCAGGCCCTGGCTGGAGAGGGATGAAGAGGGCCCAGGTTGGTCCAGTGAGGAGGAGGATGTCATCTTCCAAGGTGCCAGGGCTTGACCAGAGGATCCCTGTATGGGCTCGGAGAATCCCTTGTGGCAGAGCAGATCTCCTGTCCTCCAGAATATTCTCTTTGGAAAGAACCTTAGAGAGCACCTGAGCCAACCTCACCAGAACAGCCTCTCCCCTATAGATGTGAAGTCTAATTCAACCTTGGCTAAGAGGAGCGTTGCCTGTAAGATTCCACCAGTGAAAATCTGAAGACAAGAGTACTAACTGAAACCCTTTGCATCTTGAAACAATACATACAGTAAAACTACTCGGTGCTTTTCTTTGATTGTGAGCTCCCGAGTACAGAGTAGTCTACCCACAACTGTGTATTCCAAGGACAGTTCCTCTGTCTTACACACAGTTGGCCCTCAATATACTTGTTGAGTTGCATCGAATTATTCTAAATGGTCAGGAAGATGGAGTCTCCGAAAGCAGATTCCTCGTTCTAAGGATCCCTCCCTCTGCAGGGACAGGAACATGTTTCCTATGTAAAGGCAGCTTCAGCCACCTCCCTTCCTGATAGGCTTCTCCATTATTACTCCTTTTATTCTGAGTCTGGCCGGGCCTTTGAACTTTGAGGACCTGCTCTTACTGCCCTGGGCTAGACGCACATGGTCCTGAGGTCAGATCCGGAGGCCGGCTTGTGAAAGCACCTGTAATCTGAAAGCCCTGAGCGGGAAGTCTCGCTGCTGTTCTTCTCCTGCTTCTCTCTTCCTAGCAGTGACTGAACGCGGCATCGTGACAAGCCCTGGGCTTGGCATCGTCCTCCATCTGCTCCCTGAACTTCAGAGAGCTCCCCTGGTATCTCCGTTTTACACACTCAAGCTTGGACAGGCTCGGGAACTAGCCAAGAGCTCACAGCTGGGAACCAGCAGAGCTAGGACTGAAACCAACTCTGTCTGATTCCAAAGCTGCCACCCCTTCTCCCCTCCTGGCTATTCTCCTTCCTCCTTTCTTCCCCCTCTACTCTTCCTCTTTTTCCTTCCTTTCTCCCCACCAACCCGGCAGGGGAATAGTGGGGGACAAACACTTGGTGGTCTCCCTGGCAGCCTGTCTCCTGCCCTTCTTCCCTGCACTAAGAATCCTGACTTTGCCCAGGTGTGGATTTCCCACACCTCAGGGGAAGGCAGATCCTCTTCCTGCTTCAGGGGGAATCTGAATTGTTTGGCTCCAAATCAACCAGAGTAATTATATTCCTTCACTCATGAATGTTTTAGGCAGGGGTCTGTAACTCATACTTCCCAGTGTGACGTTTGGGGAGTCTTTTGGGAGCTTATTGAAAAGCTACTTCACCCTATAGAAGGTACACATGGCTGTACAAAGGATGCGATGCCTGGAACTGTAGCAGCCATTTCGTTGCAATGAGAATTGGTCTGATACAAAATGGGAGGGACATGGGCTGTGAGACATCCCTGAGCTCTTGCCCTAACCATCCACAGAGCTGATAGAATAACTCCGGGCTTCTCATGTCATCAGAGTAGCCTCTTATTAATCAGGCTTGAGTTGCTTTTCTGTTTTTTATTTTGGTGTGTGTTTGCATGAATGTGTGTGTGTGTGTGTGTGTGTGTAACCGAAAGTCTGACTCACAGCTCTTTCCTGCCTTTAGTCCTTATTGTTTTCACAGGGTTGAGAAGCGCTGATCAAGCAACCCAACAGCATGGGTCGGATACTCTTTTTTGCACTCTGGAGGCTGTTTTAGAAATGGCAGACAGCAGCGCAAGGGGGCCTAGGTACGGATGCTCTGTGGCAGCCACATGTGCCTGGAGTCCACCTTAGGTTACAGGACAGGTTGGAGCAGATACCTTCCAATTGCCTAAGGCAGTGTCCACAGTCACTGACACACCTAGACACAGGTTCGCTAGGTCGTTACCCGTGGCCCATGACAGAAACACTGTCAGGCTAGAGGACAGGAGTGAGCCCCCGAATGTTGTTTGTGCTGGAAGAGACCTAGCGCATCTTGATCTGTTCCCATTGAGCAAGGAGGGAGGAGGTAAAATAATTGTCCAAGTCACAGCAGTCAGTCATTGCTCCAGGAGGGTCTACAACCCTGGCCTTCAGACTCCTGGGGGCTCCTGCAGCGCTCAGTCGTGCCTCATCCCAGATTGCTAAGTGTTTGCCACCCGGTCCCTGAATATGTAAAGGAAAAGTGCTTCACTTGATAAAGTTCAAATTAACAAGCAGTAAACTAAATCAAAGGGGAGGGCATGTGTGCACTTGTGCGTGGTGTGTGCATGGTGCGTGCGTGTACTCCTGTTGTGCAAAGAGAAGGACAGGTGAGCGTTCCAGAGGGCGGCTACCGCTGACCTGCCTCCCGGGCTCCTGTCCCTGGGCTGGCTGGTCACACCAGCTGCACTTCCCAGAGTGCTTCCCTTCCCAGCCTGCCACCAACAAATTGCTTTGATTTGCAAAACAGACAACTCTGCAATTGCCTGAGTACATTTAATCTTTTCAAATTAAGCCAACTTCACATTCGGCACACCATATGGAATTCTTCAGGGTGTTTATAAACACAGTTACACTTAAGCCCCGTCCACTCTGCTGAAACTGTACCAGAAATAGTACAGAGAGCCAAAACCGTCAGACTGAAGGGACACTCTGCTACCAGGCCAAGTCCTTTCAGAGGTAGAAAGAACTGTAGCTATCATCCGCTCCAGAGGCTGGACCCTGAGGCCCAGGGGCTGGGTTTGGCACACAGATGTGTGTTGAGTTTGGCTCGCTTTGGGTTTCTGAAAAAAAAAACTGCACCAACGTTTAAGAATTGAGTAATTTCATATGAAAATTCAGATTTCAACATCTTTTGAAAGAAGCTGGAAATGGGGCCATCCTGAGTACTCTGAGCAGCACAGCTGAAGAGGAGCAGCTTCTCCCTCTGCCAGGGGCGCCCTCCCCCCACACTCCCCTCCCTCCATTGTCTTTCCCCAACCGTCTGCCTCCCCCACTCCCTGGTCTCACTCTGCCAGACACTGTGGCTTTGCTGTCCTTAGGTAAATCAAGACATGGTTTTACAGAGGAAATAGCTGCATCTCAGCAGCCAAAATTGCCCAGCCTCCCGTCAGAGGAGGGGCAGGTGAGAGAGCCCACATTTAATTCATGGGGTGCTTAGCAGGCCCCGCAGGCTTAGGCAGGGAAAGCACAAGTCTGTCCCCTAACCCATAAGTTTCAGATGCCCGCTGGGCTGGGGCTCACTTCCCTCAGGAGGATGCAGGACAGCTCACTGATTTTACCTGTTTTGAGAGGTAATGGCTAGAGCTTCCCTTGGGATTAGAAGGCCAGGGGAGATTTGATCCTTGGTCTTGGGTTCGTTGAAGAAATTCATTCATTTCTTTGTGTGTGTGCATCAAACATTTATTATGTATGCTTTTCAAGAATTTCCTTAGGCTCTGGGGAGAAAAGGATATTAAATCTTGACTCTGATCCTCCAGGAACGTCCAGTCCAGCCCAGCAGAGGAAAACAGACATGAAAGTGGAGAATTCTAGCCCTAACCCACCCCCAACACCCCTTCTGATCAGATCTATAGGCAGAGGACAGTGATGGGGGGGGGGGGGGGGGGCTGGACACTGAGCTCACAGCCTGGATTCTAATGCTGCTCCTGTCCCTTCTTAGTTGGGGAAAAATGCTTCAACCCCTAAGGATCAGTTTTCACATTCTTTTAAAGCAATTTGATGCCTACCTCAGGGAATTCTTGGGAGGAAACATTTGAAGAGCTCCTTGCCCTGAGTAAGCATTCAATAACTAGAGGTTCTTCTAGAATGTTCCCTACCCTCTTCTCGTTTTCTTTTTCCCCCTTTTATTTCTCTCTCCCTCTTCCCCTCCTTCCTCTCTTCCTCCTCTTCCTCCCGCTCCTCTTCTCCTCTCTCTCTCTCTCTCTCTCTCTCTCTCTCTGTTCCTGACATTATTTTACATTCTGAGATTTCCAAATACTTTCTGGCATCTCGAGTGCTTCCTTGGGTGATGGGCAGGCCTCATAATGGAAAGTGCCAGCACTTATTAAAATGAACCCACGAGGCCTCCATGCTCATAAGTGGTGCATTGTTTGTGTTAACTTCTTTGAAGGACAGAAATTACTAAGGAATAAATCCTTAATTATTTGGTCTCATTTGCATGGAGAATCCTGGTTGCTGGTCCTGCTCTGGGGTTCTCACACACGACAAGTCTTGTGGGCCTTGAGCATTCCAGATTCAAAGGTAAAACAAAAGACCAAGAGCTAAAAAATCTTAGATATTTAATCCCAGGACAGATGCTTGTTCCCTTGTTGGCCATGAGCAAATTACCTCCCTTCCTGGCTTTCCCACCAGCAATGCAAAAATCAATTATTTCCTTGCCTCACTCGAGGGCTGAGAGACTTAATTAAGCTTTTGGAAGATGGTCGTTAGTTAACCTAATTCTCTCTGTAAACTAACAATCCTTTGCTTTCCTAATCACATCTCCCAAACTTTTCATAAATTAGTCCCCTTTTCCTAAAGTCAGAATGTAGGATGACTCTTCTTTTTTAAGATTCACTCCTTAAAGACTTTTAAAATGTTACTTGTATCACTTTCCCATGAACAGGCCCGGAGTGGGAAAATTCTGGTGAAGAATGATCAGGGGTGACCAAGACTACAGGAATGCAGTAGAGCGACCTTCTGTCTCTGTAAGGAAAGTGTTAACTTTGACCTTGAGAATGGAATATGGCCTTGGGCCCTCTGGCCATTATGGCGGCCTGAAGGGGAACCGTGGACCAGGTTAAACTTGCTTACTCTGCAGTGTGTAGCCCTAGCATGAATGAGAGTCCTTCAGACACGGGTTGGAATCCCAGCTTCACCTATTCCTAGTCCAGTGACCCTGGATACTTAAGTTTATGCTTTTTTATCTATGAAATGGTGCTGAAAGAGTCTCCTTCTCAGGCTTGTCTTAAGAATGAAGTGAAGCCATATGCGTTTCCCCTCCACATTCACACACCGAGAAGTGTGGACAGCTGTCCAATTTCCACAGCTAGATCATAACATGCTCCTCCAGAACAGTGGTTGTGTTAAATGCATCCAGCCTTTCTCAACAGGGGTTCTGCCAGACAATTAAGATCTATGGGAGATGATGGGAGTGACTGTATTAGTCAGTTTGCTATCACTGTGACAAAATACCTGAGAAAATCAGCTTAAAAGGAGGTTCATAGTTTCAGAGGTTCCAGTCCATGACTCTGTTGCTTTTGGACTTGTGGTGAGGCAGGACACCATGGCAGGGACCTCATGTTGGAGCAAAACTGCTCACCTCATGGCAACCAGGAAGCAGAGAGAGAAAAAAAGGGGCTGGGGTCCTCCAAAAGCACCCACAGAGACCCAACTTTCTTCAACTAGTCTCCACCTCCTGAAAGTTCCACCATTTCAATAGCACTATCAGCTGGGGACTAAGCCTAAAGCATATAAGTTTTTGGAGAACATTTAAGATCCAACTAGAACAATGACTTCTTTCTCTGTTCTCCCAACCGTGATATATAACTAGATACAAAGAAGAGAATTACCTGCATTGGATGCCTTAGGACATCGGGCCCTTGTTCTCTCTTGCAAACTGCTTAAAGAACTCTGGTAAGGTGAATACTGATCAATATAAAAGATAAACTCCAAACTTTCATTGGCTTAATAGAGCCAAAGTCCATGTCTGAGACAATGTCAATGTTTTGAATTGGCAGGAGCAATATTTCCCAGCCTACCAGGTGTCCACAGTCATCTGCATGAAGGAGAAAGCCCAGAGGAGAGAGTTTTCAGTTCCCATTCTATAAACTAGAACCCAGGTACAAGGGGAGCTAGGGCATGTGGTCTGTGAGACCAGAGAAAAGAAGAAAAAGGTGAGCAGGACCTGCCATATGTAAACGTCACCCAGTGTTCAGACTCTCCTGTCAGATCATACTGCAGGGGATGGCGATTGATAGGTGTTTGTAATGTATGAATGAATGAATCATCTGTTCAATCCATCCTGACACCCTTTTTTTTGGTTTTGTTTTGTTTTGTTGGCATCGGGGATTAAATCTAGGGGTGCTTAACCACTGAGCCATATCTCCAGCCCATTTTTATATTTTAGAGACAGGGTCTCACTGAGTTGCTTAGGGCCTCCTAAGTTGCTGAGGCTGGTTTTGAACTCATGATCCTTCTGCCTCAGCCTCCCAAGCGGCTGGGATTACAGTGTGCACCCCCGTGCCCAGCTCTTACACCCTTTGTGTTTATCTTATGTTCCGTTTTTCTCAGATCCTTCCTTCCAGGCAGCTATCACATATGGTGAAGACTTGACATCGCTCTGTGGATTTAAACTAGGTGTTTGGAAAGAGGACTTGACCTCAACCCCAGAGTCTTTCGATTTTATTTCTTTGTTGTTTGTTTTGCCCTGCTGGGGATCAAAATCAGGGCCCTACTAGGCAAGTGCTATTCTACCCCAGGCCTTCCGGAACCTTTGATCAATTGTCAGGTGAGTGACCTGGAGCCCTTGCTTCTTACTTATCATTATGGATAGGTGGGATGTGCTCTTTTGTCTACAGTTGAAACCATGCTTTGAGGTCCACTCATGGTTTTGGAGAAGGTCACAGAACTTAATGTGAATTAAAGTACTTTGAGAAGTGCCACACAAATGTAAATGCTATTGATATTAAACCTTGTTACATTATTAACTGGAAATGCTCAAGGCGTTTCTCCTCAAAGGGCACCTGCATCATAAGAAAAAACTGAACAGATTTCTAGTTGGGAGATAGCAGGCACTTCCTTTTTAGCCACATACCCACCCACCATGTCCCTGTGTCTTAGAAGTTGCATGTCAATAATTTCCATAAATGCCATCTCAGGGGACCAGAGAAAGGGGTGTTGCTTGAATCTGTAATGATGGTAGGCTCCAAGATAGGGAAGAATATGCAAACAAGCTGGTTCTGTCAGTAAGATTCAAACCAATTCAGAGACGGAAGGAAGAGATAGAGGAAGGGAAGGCCTGGCAGCCACTCCACCCCAGGAAGTGAACACCAGCAGATCCAAGTGAACTATTTCCTCCAAAGGAAAGGGTTAGAGAGAACTGGAGGGAAATGAGATGAAGAAAGTGAGTATTTTAGACTGTTCTACGGGGCAAAAGAACAATACTGTGTCAAGTACATGGAATCCACTGCCTTACACTGTGTGCCTTTGCAGAACAAGAGCGTGAAGGGCAACCCACCTCACAAACAGAACCTCACCCACAAGGAAGAGAATGTATTTGGTGTGTAGAGAAGACGCCAATACACAGCCAAATATAGTTGAGTTTAGATTTTTTTCTTGGACACTTATTTCTGCCTTGTCTTTAGGAAAACCTCTCTGAGCTTTTTGGGAGATAGTAATTCCTATGTCAAAGGTTGATTGCAAAGACTAGATCCACAATACGCCTGTTAGCCTGCCTAGCACGCAGCAGACACTCACTGAGCAAAAGTTATTATTAAATTAGACCAAAGCATCCATCTCCTATGATGATGCAGGAATTGTGTATTGGTGTGGTCAGCACCCACTTCTGAACAATAAAGAAACTTTGCAGAGCCTTGATCAACTTGCACACAATTCTTCTAAAAAGAAGATCCTGTCCCATCAAAGTCAGTGTTTTAGTCAGTTTTTTCACTGCTGTGACTAAAAGGATCTGACCAGCACAACTGTAGGGGAGATAAAAGGTTTATTTGAGGGCTCACGGTTTCAGAGGTCCTAGTCCATAGAAGGCCGACTGCGTTCTTCAGGGCCTGTGGTGAGGCTGAACATCATGGAGGGAAGCAGCTCACATCTTCAGAAAGGAGGGAGAGGGAGAAGGAGAGGGAGAGGGGGATGGGGAGGGTGTGGGGGAGGGGGAGGGGAGGAGGAGAGAGGACTTCATTCTCTAGATACAAAATATATACCCCACAGCCACGTCTCAATTCCCACCTCCTCCAGCCACACCTACCACTTCAGTTAATCCCATCAGGGATTAATTCACTGATTGGGTTAAGACACTTACAACCCAATCATTTCTCCTCTGAACCTTCTTGTGAGTTTTTGGGGGACACATCACATCCAAACCATAACAGTCAGATTGCTAAAAAGTACATCAAGAATCCACTGTCTGTCTGTTTCTGCTGCTATAACAGAATTCCAAAGACTGGTATTTATAAACAAGGGATTATTTGACTCAGGTTCTGGAAGCTGGAAGTCCAGGAGCATGACCCTGGCCTGTGGCGAAGGCCTCGGTGCTTTTTCGTCATACGGCGAAGGGCAAGTCTGCACCTGTGAATCAGAGAGAGAAAGAGGAGCCAACCAAGCCACTCCACACGGCATCAATCCGTGTTGGAGGGCTGAGCCCTCATAGCCCAGCCACAACCTGAAGGTCCTGCCTCTCGACACTGTGACACTGGCAATTAAATTTCAACGTGAGTTTTGGAGGAGACATTCCAAGCATGGCTTCCCACCCCAGCTCCCCCCCCCAATGCATGTACCCAATACATGTATTCCACCCGGAGAGCACCAAGGGTCTCAAACTATCTCCGCACCAACTCCAAAGACACAAGTCCAGAGACCGACCTAAATCAAGTAGGAGACTCAGGGTCCCGTTCATCCTCCGACACATTCCCTCCAGCTACGAGCCCATGATCACAGCAAGTCCTCTGCTCCCGGAAGATGGTGGTGGGACAGGCATAGGACAGAGGTCCCCATTCCAAAAGGGAAAAGTAGGCAAGAAAGGAGGGACAGCTGGTCCCAAAAAAGTCCAGAACCTAACAGGGAAAACGGCATTCCATCTTAAAGCTGGGGGATAACCTTTTGACCCCACTTCCCGCATCCTGGGTACCCTAGGTGACAGCTGGGCCCCCACAGCCCTCGGGGGTCCCACCTCCTTGACTTGGTGAGCTCATCCCGACCGCAGCTGTCACAGGCTGATGGAGTCTTGTGCCTGCTGTTCTCCCAGGCTGACTCCACAGTCTGGGATTTCAAGGGTGAGGCTCCACTAGGAAGTGCCCTAACGGGGCTCTCTGGGGCAGACCCAGCTCTGCCCCCACATTTCTGCCAGGCATTGCCCTAACAGGGGCTCTCTGCCCCTGTGACAAGTGTCTGCCGGGTCCCCAGGCTGTTCGCAACATCTTCTGAAATCGAAGTCCAGGAAGCGACGGCCTACAGCTCTTCATTCTGCGCACCTGCAGAGTGAGCACCGCGCGGACACCGCGGAGGGGCAGCCTGAGCCACAGCCGACCTGCGCATGCGTGCCTGGGTGGCTGCGCAGTGCTGTCGCAGAGTGTGGGGAGCAGAGTCTTGAGGCTGCCCTGGCCAGTGAGCCTTCCAGGCCTCGACCTTCTGAGCCTGTGACAGAAGGGGCGGCCTTGAGGATCTCTAAAACGCCTGTGGGGTCTTTGTCATATGGCTGAACGGCTTCTACCTCCAGGAAGCTCTTGCAGATAGTTACTCGGCCACAGCTCTGCTTTCTCTCCAGAAGTCACTTTCTCACTCTTGATGGCCAAAATGCAAGATTTCCAAATCTTCTCATTCTGCTTCCCTTCTAATTATAAATCCTATCTTTAAAAATGCCACATCTTACTGTGTGCAGTTAAAAGTAGCCGTACAGCAGCTCGAACACTTTGCTGCTTCGATGTTTCTTCTGTGGGTATCCTAGGTCATTGCTCTTGAGTCCCACCTTCCACAGAGCCCCAGGACAGACACAATTTCACCAAGTCTTCTGCTGTAGACAAAAGATGGATTTTACTCAACACCTTGTTCCTTAGTTCCATCTGAGACCTTAACAGAATGGCCTTTATGTCCATATTTCTGCCAACGTTCTCATCAGAACCACCTGGTTAATCTCTATGTCCCACACTTTGCCCAGAGCCCTCCTCTTCTTTAAGCCTTCACCAGAATTATCCTAAATGCTTCCTTCATGGCAACGAAGGATTTTTTCTAGCTAGCTCCTCCAAATCCTTCCAGCCTCTACCCATTACCCAGTCTAAAACCATTTCTGTTTTCAGTTATTGCTGTAGCAATAGCTGCTCTTCTCCATACCCCTTTTCTGTCTTAGTCTGTTTCCTGCTGCTATGACCAGATACCTCAAACTTGATAATTTATAAGCAAGAGGTTGTTGGTTCACAGTTCTGAAGACTGAGAAATCTGAGAGCATAGTGTAGGCATCTGGGGAAGGCCTTCATGCTTTGTCATAACGTGGCAGAAGGATGGGAGGGTACAGGCAAGATGGAGAGAGGAACCAGCAAAATACATCCTTTTTATCAGAAGTCCGCTCTCCATCAGGAGACACTCAAACCCTAGCATGGAAGCACTGTTGGCCCGGTTTTCCTTGGCTAACTCTCTTTAAAGTCATGATTTAAACAGCGCCACCTTTTGGTCAGGGGAGTGCTGCGTCTTGACCCTGCGGTCCTGCACAAACGCTCCTGGGTACCTCACCACTGGGTGTATATGGGCGTACTCTCTTGGTTTATGTCTCTTTTCAACCTCAAAACATAAGCTTCAAGAGGGCAGAGGGCTCCTCTGTCTGGTTGCTAGTGGCTGTGGCGTGTGACAGCCCAAATGCGATGTGTCTAATAAAATGGCTGGGAGGAGGAGAGGGCGGGAAGCTGGGCTGCCTGAATGATGAGTAAACATTTTAGCACCGACAACCCTGGCGCCCGCGCCAGCGCTGCATCCTGAAGCGCAGATGCAGATGCCCTCGGGAGAGGCGGCCGCGGACTGAAATGTGTTCTGGCGTGCAAAGGACTCGTAGGACAAAGGACTCCCCGCACAGCAAAGAGTCTCCGGGGAAGAGGAGCCGAGGAAGGCAAGCAGGGTCACCTGGGCGCGCGGTACAGGTGTGCGCGGGCCGGGAAGCCGCCCTCGCCAGCGCGCGCCCACGCAGAACCCAATTTGCACGCCCCTCCATCAGCCAGCCCTCGGTGAGGCCTCTGTCTTCCTCTCCGTCAGTGGCTGTAGGACAACGAGGAAATGCCTTTCAAGACCAGACCTGAATCTTGCAGTAAACAGGTTTTACTTGGCCCTGTTGTGTAGGCGCTAAACTCCATGATCCCCACGGGGCAGATTGAAATGCTGGCAGAGATGCTGTCAAGATTCCAGGTGGGGCCGGGGGGAATTCTAGCCATGAGGTAAACAAACAAATAAAAAGGCCTGAAAAACCATCCAGCGCCTTTTTCTCCTGAGAAGAGGCAAGTAGAGCTCAGCGCTGGGTTTGCATGACCTCCTTCTCCCTTCCCCAACACCTCCTTTGCCACCTCCCTGCCCCTCTCTCTCTTGTTGGCCTTTCCCCATCTTCCCCCTAGCTCTCTCTCCACTCCCTCCTCTCTCCCTCTCCCTTGTCTCCCTCCTTTCTTCCTTCTCTGTTTCTCTGTCTCCTCTCTTCTCCCCTCTACCTCCTTCTCCTTCTTGCCTCTGTCTGTCTGTCCCTCTCTCAACCGGATCAGTGGGGAAGATTCAAGTTTCATAGTAGATGGGAACTGCAGAAGAGAGATGCCTGACATGTATGAAGCACCTACTGTGTGTCGGGCCCTATACCCTGAGCTCCTGTTGTTTCATTGAACAGTCCTGTAGGAGCCACGCAGCACACAGCTAATCAATCAGACATCTGTCAAACTCCAGTACCTGTACTATTTAATTATTTTGAATTTTATTCAAACTGAGGACTATTTTCCTACAAAAGTGACATGCCATGCTCTTTTGCCCATTAACGTCACTTCCTATGGAAATAATTCAAGATGTATGCACAGGTGCAGCAAAGACTCCGTTACAGCATTGTTTTTTATTTAAAAAAAAAAAAATCAAAAAAACTAATGACCAATAGTAGGAACTGCTCAAATACATTGTGGAATACTCATGCAGTGGCACACCTCACAGACATTACAGAGGGTGCGGGATTGTTTACTGTTGCCATGGAAACGTGTTGATGAGTCCCCCCCTTTATTGTTTTCCATGTTGGTGATTTCTTATTGAAAGTTTCAGAAATAAACAGGCCCCGAATAATACATAAAAACTCATCTTAGCAAATAAATAAAGAGGCAAACATGGGCATATAAAAATTCATAAGGATGCAAAATTCAAGCTTATCTTTGAATGGTAAGATGATAGGTAACTTTTACTGCTTTTGCTTTTGTGTGTCTTTAGACATTTGTCTACCGTGAGCTTGCAATTCTTGAACGCTTTTAGTTTTTTCTATTTGAATCATTATTAGAATGATTAGAAATCTTTCTAAAACATTTGGCTTGAGGGTCCAGAATTTGGAAACATCTCTTTTCTTTTTTTAGCTTCGACTGAAAGGAGAAATACAGATCCTAGCCAAAAACTCACATTTGGCCAACATTGTTTCTTTTTATAATTACATTGTCAATCACGGATTAAAAGTAAGTGCCTGCGGCAGAAACAGGTCCTTTCCCCTTCAGTTTGTGTGGGGGGCTCTTTGGATATTCGCGTTTGCTTCCTTTCTTCTGTCCCCCTCTGGTCTTTATTTTTTCCTTCTTTTCTTCCACTGTTTTATACCAGAAGCTTATTCATTTGGACCCTTTTTCATTCTAGTTCGTGAAAAGAATTTATCGAAGACTGAAACTCTTTTTTTTTTATCTTTGAATAAAATTAGTGTTTGTTGAGTGAAGCGTTGCGTAGGCAGGATGAGGCGGGAGGGGTGTATTTACCCTCCTCTGGAAAATACTTCTGAACACTCTACAGTGTCCTTTTGTGCCCGGTTAATTAATGGGCTGATTACAAATGATTATAACTCATTGAGTTGATTTGGCAGAGTCTCTTCCTGGCAGCTCTCCGTTCTCTATTAGTTTGTATTTCTTGTCGGTATTGAAAATAACAAATCTTTTCCTTACAAATAGCATGGATTTTATTCAGAACTTGCTCAATAATTTGAGTGGATCTTCTGCAGTCTTCTAAATTTCAGATTTTACTATATTTTAGAACCCAGTGTATCCCTCCGTGAGACAAAAACATGGCTTTAAAAACACAAAAGATATTCTTTCACTAAAAACATAAGAATAAAGCCCTGGGGGTGTAGCTCAGTGATACAGTCAGTGTTGCTGAGTTTGCCTGAGGTCCTGGGTTTGATCGCTGCCATATGGACCTGTGTGTGTGTGTCTGTGTGTGGCATGAATTGAAGTATTAGTATGCCCACTGAATAAAACATAACGTAAACAACACCCAAGTGTGTAAAAGTGGAAAGTGGACGCCCACCCAGCCCGCCCCGCCCAGATCCATGCACAGGTGCAGAGGATTTATGCTCCTATACAACGTCGCAAGGGTCACATCCACAGCATTGGGGCGGGCTTTCTTCTCAATCAACTTCTGATGGCTGGATGCTGCCTGACCCTTAATAACACAGCCTCAAAGGCTTCATGGCCACTTGGTACATAAACATCAATTTGACAGAGTTGGCGATTTTCCAGTTTTTCAGAGTTTTGGGTTTTGTTGTTTTGTTTTGTTTAAAGCAAATTCTTTAATAAGCTTTAATAATATACCTACCAGGTAACTTTTTCCTAGGCCAAATGAAACAAGTATAGGAAAAAGGTAAGCTTTTACATATATGTAAGGCCATGGAATCTGAAATGGTACTGTTTAAAAAAGCAAACAGTAACTTGACTATTTAAATCAAAATAATATTTAAAAGTCAGTTCCTCAGTTGCACTAGCCACATTTCAGGGGCTCAAACACCATATGCAACTAGTGACTAGTATGTTGGAGAAAGCAAATAGAGAACATTTCCATCATTGGACAAAGATTTTCTTTTTAGGGGATTTTGGTGTGTTTTTTAAAAATTTATTTATATTTTTGGTGCTGGAAGTTGAACCCAAGACCTCACACATGCTAAGCACATACTCATCACTGAGTTACACCCCCCAACCCCCATTGTAGAAATTTTCTATTGGATAGTGTTGCTCTCGAGTCTAATACAGAACCAAAAAATACAAAATCATTTGTAAAACAATATATATGCTCAAGTCTGGGCTGCAGATATCTTAGACTTTGTATAATGGTGATAGTGCAGGAAGTACAGTATTGCTGGAAGAAGGACTAGACGATATCCCAGGCAGCTTCTGTTCTGTTCCTCCTGTGGAACAGGCCACCCCAGAACTGAATACCTTAAAGCGACAACAATCACTTGGTTGTCTCTCCTGGTTCTGGGCCCTGGACTGAGTGAGGTGGTCCCTACCAGGGCTCTTGGCAGCACAAAGTCTCCCGCTTCTGGGTCTGGTGATGATATGGCCAAGCCCTGGGACCTCTCCTGGAGGAAGCTGCAACACCTCTCTTGACCTGGCCCAGGAAGTCACTTTCAGTACCACACAAAGTCCCAGGCCTCCCCAGTTCAAGGAATGGGAACACATGCTTGTTCTTCACTGTGGAGGCTGCGAGCTTGGAAACTTCCCTTTGCCTCAGTTTCACAGGGACATGCTGCTGTCACTTCCCTCTTGGTTGCTGGCTCTGATTGCAGTTGAAGCACCAGCTAGGAACTGGTCATATTAACAGGAACTTGAATTAGATTCCTGCTGGAGGAATCTGAATCTTTATCATGCCATGGATCCCTTTGGTAATTTGAAAAAAAATCTGTGGATTCCTCAGAATAATGTTTTCTTGGTTGTTGTGGTGGTGGTGTTGTGGCTGGTACTGGGCAGAAGCACTTTACCACTAAGACACATCCCAAGCCCTTTTAATTTTTAAATAGGGTCTCCCTAAGTTGCTCAGGCTGGCCTTGAACTTGTGATCCTCCTGCCTCAACCTCCCAAGCTGTTGAAATTACTGATGTGCTCCCCCAAGTCCAGCAGCAAGAAGGATATTTTTTTTAAATCTCTCTCTCTCTCTCTCTCTCTCTCTCTCTCTCTCTCTCTCTTTGATGCTAGGGATTGAACTCAAGGGTCTTAACCACTGAGCTACATCCCTAGTCATTTTAATTTTATATTTTGAGACAGGGTCTCACAAAGTTTCTTAGGGCCTTGTTAAATTGCTGAGGCTGGTCTTGAACTTGCTATCCTCTTGCCTCAACCTCCTGAGTCTCTGGCATTACAGAGGTGGCCCATGGTACTGAAAGAATGGACATTTTTTTAAGCTGTTTTATCTCAACTCCCTAAGGTCTCCTTCCCAGTAATGGGAACAAAGCCCTTAAAGCTGTTCCAGGAAACAGCCCCAAACAGAGAGTAAAAGAGTAAATTGAGCCAGATAGCCAGATAGTGCTCAAACAGTAGGATTACCAGAAACTGTTGACCAGAATCTACGCCCTGTTGTGAAACATTGTGAAACGTGTTGTATGTTATCAGCCAACTCAGACCCCCTTTGGAATTTCCCGGCAGCTTTGTTTCCCTTTTTTCCTTTTTTTTCCCCTTTTTCTCCCTTTCATGTGCGACCCCTCCCGATGTGTGGTTTCTGCCTTTATAAACTTGTAAGATTTTCTGCTAGGGACTCGACTCCTCGACTCCTGCGTGAGTCACGAGTTGGGTCCCAGCGCTGGAATAAACACCTCTTGTGGTTTGCATCAAGTGATGCCTCCTGCGGTTCATTGGGGTTACCGTCGATCCGAGGGACAGAGTTGGGGTCTCCTTTTTGGGGGTCCTACAGTACCTGGCTCAGAATAATGTTTCCAAGAGCAAAAAATAAAAAATTCAATATAACGGAGAAACCCAGATGTATGGAAACAGTTATCAAATTATTTAGGTTATAATTTAATAATACCTAGTAAGTTCTAACAGCAGGTCTCAAGTACTATAATTTCACAGTTGCGATGAGTGTAAATGATAGAGATATCAAAGGTAACAATTGCAATACAAAAAGATTTGTGATTTCAGTTGATGACAAATTCACAAATACTGCTAACACTGTTGTGCTTTGTTGCCTACATTCATACTAAGAGGAAAAGCTAAATTTCAGTTAAAGGCAAGAACAGGCTGGACATGGTGGCCCCCACCTGTGATCCCTTCAGCTTAGGAAGCTGAGGCAGGAGGATGACAAGTTCAAAGCCAACCTCAGCAATTTAGAGAGGCCCCTAGCAACTTAGTGAGACCCTGTCTCAAAATAAAAAGTAAAAAGGGCTGGGGATGTGGCTCAGTGGTTGAGCACCCCTGAGTTCAATCCCTGGTACCAAAAACAATAAATAAATAAATAAAATAAAGGCAAGAGGAAATACACTTATCTTTTTCTCCTCCAGGTCTGCAGATCCCTGTGTGGCCATGCTGCGGAGCTCAGACCCACAGGGTTCTCTGTGCAGGGCAGCAGCCAGGAGCCCTTCAGGAGGGTGAGGTCAGGTACAGGCTGGGCGCAATGGATAGAGGGCAGGAAAGTAGGAGGGAAAATAGCCCACAGTGAGAATTTGAGGATCTAAGGACAGGAAATCAGAGACCAAGGTCAAAGGTGAGACCTGAGAACAGAATTCCCTCTCGCTGGGATGGCAAAGAAACATTTCCCCTTCCCCATCATTGGGATGCCCTGACTTGGTTTTGTCTGCCCACCCCTAGCCAATGGCCTGAAACTGCTTCTGTTGTCTGACCCTGAGCACCTCCCTTTCTCTGCCCGGCTGGACTTTCTTCCAGCACACACACATGCTTTCTGCAGCAGCACCTTCCTGGAGTCAGTTGGTCCAGATCCTTTTTTTTTTTTTTTTTTTTGGTGGGGTGGGTGGGGTCAGGGCTTAGGGAACTCATTAACTACATCACTCTTCTTTGGGCTCAAATTTTAAATCAAATGAGGGAGCCATGAATGAGGAGATGGATATCAAAACATCTGCTTCATTGCAATCAAACCCCAGGTCGGAGGGCACTGCTTAGCTGCACTCCTCCTGCTTCTCCCTGCCTCAACCGCCACCGGCTTCCGAGGCCTGGAAGCTGCAGGAGAATGTTGGAGTCTGGCCCCAGAGACTTCTCCAGGACCACTTGCCAGCACTGGTCCAGATGAGGGTGGTGAGCCGTGAGAGAGCAGAGAGGCCTGTGTGTGTGTGTGTGTGTGTGTGTGTGTGTGTGTGTGTGTGTGCGCGCGCACGTACACACACATACCTGCCTTTAGCGGTCTTGACAGATTCCTTCAACGGATCTAGAAGCGGGGACCCGCAGCTGACACCCATCAGCCAGGTAATGCATTCCACCTCCAAGAAGAGGAATAAGTATGTGGCAAGAGGCAGAAATGCTTCCAGAAAACTCTTAGTTGGAAAGTGTCTGCCCTCCAAAACCACATTCTAAACTGTCCTACCCAGGCATAAATAGTAAGGATTATGGTTATTATTATTCATAATTATTACAAGAAGAGGAGGATCAAGAGGTTTTCCCTACTTTACAAATAGGAACTAGATTAATATATAATCTCATTTAATCCTCACAATAACCCTCTATCATGGGAAGGTGAATCATGAAATTCTTGATATTGAGACATTTTTGGCTTAAAGGTGGTAATTTTGCATCCTTGCACCTAATGTTTCCCCCAATTTTACAGGTAAAGTCACTGAGATTTATAAAAATTAAGTAACTTGCCAAGGACCACATGGCCAGTAAGTGATCCATCTGGAACGCTAACTCAGGCCTGACTCCAAGGATTGTAGTGGGACCTGCCACAATAGGAAGGGTGTGCACTGAGGCCTGGAAAGGCACTTTGAGGGGTTGGAGGCTCATTTCACAGTACAGAAACTGTCGACCTTCTCTCCCCAGGCCCCGCGAGGGATTGAAAGTAAAGAGATACATAAACTATATGATCTACCCCCAGGGCTATCCTTCAGATCATGTAGTAGGTGCTCAGTAAATATATCTGGGGCAAGTTAATACCAAGCCTCACCCTCCCACACAGCACAAAGGGGGCCAGCTTGCTTGGGAGCAGCCTCTAACCTTGCAATGTCCAGCCCCTTGCTGTTTACTGAGCTCATTTGCGCACGTTCCCAGAGCTGGCCTGCTTCTCTGTTAAGCACCTGATTAAGGGCTGAAACTGATGACTTAGGCTGCTTCCCGAGAGCGATGAATCTCCACCGCTCAGAATTAAGTCGGCTTACAATAGAAATCAGGGCCAGAGTGGGAGCAGCCTTGGGCCAATTTAGAGAAATGTGAGAGATTAAGGGGCCAGCAATTTGGGATTCCTTTTTGCATTTTTTTTTCCTGAGCAAATCCATCCTGAATTCTTATCCCCATCACAAATCATTCCCGGGAAACAGGTCTTCCTTTAGGTACACTCTGACACCCGGGCAAGGGGCCTCTGGCAGTGAGACCCTGCTCCCAGGCTGGACAAGCTGTATTTGCAGCATGTCAGCCCTTCACCCCCAGTTTCCCACCACTGGGGTCTGGCCAGAGGATCACCCAGCCTGGCAGTTCTGCCTCCAAAGTATCTTTGGAGTGTACCCACTTTTATTGTGGTCCAAGTTCACATGGCAATAGTCTCTTCCCCATATCACTGATCTGTTAAAAACCCGACATGATATTGCTCTAGTCTAGCCACACTGAACTGCATGACTCTAGAATCCTGGACTCCCTTCACTCCTCAGATAAGTCATTCTCGAAAAAGCACCCTGCACGCTGCTCGTCCAGCTGGGGCATCTATCTCCCCGTCTGTCTCCCTCCACTCATCTCAGCCCCCATTTCCTGGGAGACGAGCCCTGGTCCTTCTGAGGTGCCTTCACCGCTCCGTGCTTCCTCTGTCCTAATGCATTTCACACCCCCATGGTCTTTCCCTTCTCTGCCTGTCCCACTGCATGTGCCTGAGTCACAGCTGGGTTTCAGTAAGTACTTGCTGAATGAATAAATACATGAACAAATAAAAAAGTGAAATGAAGGTTCCATGCTCCAGACGATTGAAACGTCTTCAAAACTGGCAGCCAGCTGTGTACCTGAGAGGACTTCACTTCTGCTCTGGAGACAGACACACAGACCCCAGGGTTGTCTGGGCAGATGAAAAATCCCAGGGGAGCCCCAGCACCCACAAGGCCACAGAGTGTCATGTCGATTCCCAAAGTCCAAAGTATATGGCAGGGGCTACACATTAGGGTGACTTCTTCATGGTACCATTTCAATCCTATTCAACAATATGAGGTCTAAAGCCCTTCGAGGCTGCCATGGGACTTCTTGATTTGCCTTTATTATCATTTTAAACATGCTGCCTGCATGAATTCTGGATGGCAGCAGCCTTTGTAAAGGACATTGACTTTGACAATGTCATTGCTGCTGTCCACAAGGGTAGGGGCCAGGTGTCTTAGTGTCTTGGGTGGCTATAACGAAATCCCCAAAGCTGGGTAACTTATATAATGAAGAGGTTTATTTGGCTTGATAGTGGTGGCCAGAGGGTCCAAATAGCATGGCGCCAGCATCCGGATGAGGACCTGGGTGCATCATCACAGAATGGACAAGCACAAAGAGAACTGGCCACGTGCGCCAAGAGACCACACGCGCAGTCTGCCCTTGCTTTCTAACAACCCACTCTTGAGAGACAGTATTCATCTGCTTGTGAGAGCGGGACCTCCATGACCTAATGGCCTTTCTGAAGGCCTCACTTAACGTTTCCACTACCCAACACTACTACGCAGGGGACCGAACACCTGGCACGTGAGCTTGTGAGGACAAACCACATCTCAGCCATCAGCTGGGTTACCTGTGAACCATACAGAGATCAGCGCCATCTATGCAGAGGAGACAAGGGGGAGGGAACAGTTATCCTTTGCTCCAAAGAATCTAAATGTTGGCATTTTTCAAGTTGAAATCACTAGAAGATGTGACTGAAAATATTTATTTTTGTTTTCAAGGGATACAAGTGTGGGTTTATTGTTTGTTTGTTGTTTTGTCATTGTTTTGTTTTGTTTTTGCTGCACTAGGGATTAAACCCAGAATCTCACCCATGCTAGGCAAGTGCTCCACCCCTGAGCTATATCCCCAGCCCCAACAAGGGTGCTTTTAAGGCCTATTTTTAATAAGCAACTAAATCCAGGACATTAAGTTACATTACATAAAAATTCACACAACTAGTTCTTATAAGGAATGCTCTCCAGAGTCTAAAGGCAGAGCTATTATAGATTTGTTGAACAAAGGAGGGTGTTCCAAGGTGAAGCCATCCTGTCAAAGACCCCAGAGTAGTCCTGCCTATCACTGTTATCCTTGATGTAACACCCCAAGACGTCAGTGACACTGGGTCCCAAACCAGCAGGTGTTGTAAGAAGATGATAAAGATACAGTATGTGTGTGTTCACGCTTGGCCTGTTCTGCAGTGCGTAGAGGCAGCTATTGGAAACATGCAAATTAAAATAGCAAGACATAAATGCTAAAACACAAGCATCCGAAAGCTTCTCATTGGAACGGGATGTCAAGTCCAAAAGTCCCTTGCATTATGCATCACGTGGAAGAGATGCAAACTTAGATTTGCATTTCCCAGAGCTCCCGATGAAAATGGAATGGAGCAAGGTATTCAGCACAGCACCGTGAGCTAGGTCTCAGACCTGCATAGCTGAGGGCTGGTCCTTGCTTGGCATGCAAAGACCCATGCCTGAGAAAATTGAGAAGTTTCAGATACTATTGAGGCAGATAGAAAGGAGTGGTATTTTGTCTTGAGTGAACAGATTTTTAAATTTTTTATCTGTTTTTTTAGTTATACGTGACAGTAGAGTGTATTTTGACATATTATACATAGAGTATAACTTCCCATTCTTGTGGATTTACATGATGTGGAGTCTCACTGGTCGTGTATTCTTATAGGAACATGGGAAATTCTGTCCCATTCATTCTGTCTTTCTTATTCCTACCCCTCCCTTCCCTTCATTCCCCTTTGTCTAATCCAATGAACTTCTCCCCCCCCCCCCTTATTGAGTGTCATAGCATCTGCATATCCGAGAGAACATTCAGCCTTTGGTTGAGTGAACTGATTCTTAATGTCCCTAAATCACACCATAAAGGTGACAGCCCCTTCTTCCCTCACGGATCTGTCCCAAGGCATATTCATTCAACAGACATCCACTGAGTCACAGCACACTGTGCCAGGCCCGGTTCTGCTGCGGTGGGCATTGTGACATGCTGCCCAAGAAGCCTTTGGGCATGAGGGACTCTCCTTCAGTTGCGAGGGTGTCAGCAACAGCCCAGTTCAGCAGCCACCTGGGCTGGGGACCTGCCTCACCTGGGGTCCCCAGCATCCAATGGCTATCAGCACAGGGTCATACATGCCAACCCCCTCGCCTCGGCTTGGGCAATTCTGAAGGCGCATCACGCCCTAGATTCCTAACGCCATGGTGTTGTTGGGTTCCACTAGACTGCTCTACACTCAGCTTCCCTGGCCCTGTCCTGCTTCCTTTTTTCCCTTCCTATAGGAAAGGATCCCGAAAGCCCTTCCTAATAATCCTTGGGCACACTATTCCCATCTCAGAAGAAAAAGAGATGCTCTACCTGGTTAGCAGCTGCATCCTGCTGCCTCTCCAGAAGGTCAGAGCAGAAGAGAGAGGGGAGAAGGACGCTCTGTTCCCTGGTGTCCAGCATCCAGCTTCTGCAGTCTCTCTTTTTCTCTCTCTTATATTTGCTTGGCAGAGTCCAGGGTCCTTTGACTCATTCTGTCCTCTCTCATTACCAAACTAATCTTGGGCTGCTTTCTTATGTTTAAAATGAGGGAAATGAACTACGATGGCTTGTAAGTTCTATAATTATGATCCATTGAACTTTTAAAAACAGTCATTTCTTTTAAATATCAATCCACATGTTTCAGAGAGCCCCCCAATTTATGCAAACACAAACTAAAGGACATCACAAAATACTATTTGGTTTTTCAATACACTATATTTTAGTAAATACATTTTACGTCACCATCATTGAAGAACATTCAATGAGCGTCCGCCAGATGCATCATATAGCTCTTGAAAAATCAGCAATTGTCAAGATGTTGACATGTTTAAATTTGGCTCCTATTACACGAAGAAAATGCAAGTCCATCTCTTCGATTAGGAATTACATTCAAGGTACATGGCTGTCGTTTCTTCTCCCTCTTCTCTTTTTCTTTCCCTTTCAAGCTGCCAGATGGTGCGAATCGAATGATTCTAGAAGGCAGAAATCCTGGATTTCTGCAGATGAGCATCCTGGCCGGTGCAGACCGTGCTCCCTCCACTGGTCCTCACAGTGGGATGTGCCCAGCCTCGAGCCCCCAGGCAGCCCTGAGCGAGCCCTGCGGCCCAGGGACAAGGGTGGATCCAGCAAGGTTTCAAATAACACTTATTTCAGGAATAAAACCTTCCTTTATCTCTTTCATTTATTTTCTTCAAATCTTAAAAGTGGACTGGACCACTAGGACACATGTTTTATCTTCATCTTAAAAATGGACTGCCCACTACGATACAGTAAAGTGTTACTGTTATCAGACTCCAACTTGAAGAGGTAGACCCTGAAGGAGGACCCGATTGTATTGGGCATTTCTACCTATTGACGTATTTCAACCTTATAAGCACGTCTCCATTTCCCAGAGGAGGAATGTGAAGCACTGAAAAGGGGAAGAACAATTTGCCCAAGGTTATCCTGCTAATGAGAGAGCGCCAGGATTTTAACCAGGGCCCTTGAGGGAAAAGAAACCAACCAGGCTTTGAACCACTTCCCTCGCCAGATGTGTGGTCAGTTAGCATCTCTGTCACTCAGTGTCCCCATTAAGAAACAGGAATAAGAACATCCTCTTTTGTACAGGATTGCTGTGAGGTGGTAAGAGGAGGCAAGGAAATCATTTAGCTCTGCCAGGCACACAGTGGGCTCTCAGGACATATTTGTCACCATTAAATTGCGAGAGACTCCATGGAGAAACGCTCAGATCCCTTGGAGACCTCCCCATTGGATCTGATTTGGCAGCTACACCTTTGAGGAGTTTCAAGTGTTGTTCCCCATCACATGCAGGCAACCAGGATTCCAACTCTCAGGGTGAAGGGAAGTCCTATGCGCATTGTGCAGATGTGCCTTCAAGCACATTGCCTGGGCTCCTCGGGACTCCCTTCACCCCCAGGGTGCTGCCGGCTGGGTGTCCCGTGCTGACTTCCCAGGTACAGAAGAGAGACCATAGTGAGGCGTGACCCAGGCAGGGACAAGGGTGGCCACAGCTACAGCAGCCTTTACTTTTCAAGATGGAATTCTTATTCATATTTTATCGGCAAGAAGATGTAAACTGGTATAAGATTTACAGAGAATAATTTGGGAAGGGCTGTCAAAATTTAAATACACGCACCTCAAGACCTGCGAGTCCCATTGAAAGAAACAGATAACTTCAGCAACGCCGATGAACACAGAAGGTGGAAAGCCAGCTAGATAGATGTCCATATATCTATAAAATCATGTGCAATGTTGGCAATGAAAGAATGAGATAAGTCTGTACTGATAAGAAAAAACACCAAGATATAGATAACTAAGTGAAAAACCCAGATGAAGTCCATGATGATCCATGTAAAATATATGCACACATGTACATATGTAAACAGCTTTGGGGATGTTAGAATAGTAGGCAGGGCACTGACAGGATCTGCTCAAATACGCAGCATCTGGAAGGAGATGCACAGGAACTGGTCTTTGTGGTGGAGGAGGAGGGGACCTGAAAGGGTGAAGGAGACAGATGTTTCACTATGGTTGCTGTCGTCCTTTTGAGATGCTGTGGTGGAGTATACCACCCATCCTCAGGGTAAACAAAATGATACAGAGAGATTAAATGGAACCCTCGCAGAGATGCATGGGAGGCCAGCAAGCCTCTCCAGAGCACCTGAGCGCGACGGACATTCGGGATGGATCATGCCGCCATGTGCACTGTAGCATGTTTACAGGGCTCCTTGGCCTCTACCCACTAAAAACCAGTAGCAACCCTTCCCCAAGTTGTATCATCAAAAATGTCTCCAGACATTGCCAGGCTACCTGCTCCTGGTTGAGAATCTCTGCTCTAGGAAATTTGGTGAGGTTGGATTGTATCTCTCTAATGAACTGAGCCACAGAGGAGTCTAACTCAGCACAGCCCTGTCTCTGCATGAAGCCCGTGTTCTCAGCAGGACAGTGGGCCCACCCAAGCTACCCATAAGAGGAGTGGACAAACCCTTTAATAATTTTCTTCCCTGTCCTTGTCTTTCCCTCCCAGCATGCACACTACACACACACACACACACACACACACACACACACACACACCATCCAGTACCTACGTGTTACAAAGAACCACACAGAACCCAGGGCTTGGGCGGTCTTGCTGACACAGACACCGTGGATTGGGGGAAACTGTCAATCAATCTGAACACAGAAGTCACGTAAGTAAAAAAGACTTTATCTGGGGCCCCACAAACTGCAATCTGGGAGACACTGGTTCAGGTATCTCTGAATCAACATTCTGATAAAGACATGGAAAGTGGGAGCTCAGGTGGGCTGTTGGATGTTGAGAACGAACAGGGGCCACGTGATCGATAGAAGGCAAGGAAAAAGAAGTACAATCAGGATAAAGAAGCCGTGAAACAGAAATCCAACAACCTCTTGATATGCACCTTGAGACTTTAGGCACAGGGTCATCCTCCAGTAGTTCTGGGCCGCCCAGATGCCTGCGTTGGGTCGAGGGTAGAGATGGCCGAAAGTCACACTGAGGCAGCACTGGAGTCACGCACGCGTCCTGCTTCGGCAGCCTCCCTGCTCCACCTGGAGAAGCTCTTTCAATGCTGTTTTCTTCATCGTTTTCCTTTGGTTTCCCCAGAGCCGGGGTGTGTGGTCTGAGGTCAAAGCCAGCCGTTCCCCTGCTGCGTGGCAGCGTTTGTGGGAGCCGGGGATCTGACCTTGGCAGAGGCTGGATCAGACGCGGCCCAGCCTTCTGCCGCTCACAGCTCTGGGGAAAGGCGACCTTCACAGAGCAGGGCGAGGCGGGTGCTAGGGCTGGCGGCCTCCCCGCCTTCCTTCCCTGCTCCTCTCTCCATTTCTCGCTCTCTGGAGTTTCCCACTCGTTCTACTTACTTATTTGTTGTCTGTCCACCTCTACTTAAGAGAGGGCGCCAGGGAAAACGGGCGCTACCCTCACTGTTTCTCCAGCATCAAGAACAGGACTTGGTGGGAAATAAATGATCAATAAATGCCTATTGATTGAATGACTGGAAGAAGGAATAATCCAGGGTATTGGAGAAAGAGGAGAGAAAACAAATGATAATAAGGGAAAAGAAAAAGAATAAGGCAGAAACCAGGACAGGAGCACCTGGGAGTCTCCACCTGGCTTCTCCTGCTTGGAACTGGAAGGGGTGAAAGCTCTTCCCCCCAGGGAGCTGGGATTCCTTCCCATGCCTCCTCCCCGCCTTCTGCCACTTGCCTCCCAGAAGCTGGAGCTGGACCACCCTTTTCAGGGTGCCATACCAGGAGAGGGTGATCCGACTGTGCGCAGGTTCTGGGGCTTGTGCGCCACTTACAGGGTCTTGGCACTGTCCGCCATTTCTGCAAGCAGACAACTGGTGAAAGAGGAGACTGTTCCCACAGCGAAGGCCAGCCTTCCCCGGGACAGAGCAGAATGGTGGCGATTGTCTGTGTTACTGCTGAGCAGTCCTCTCTCCCTCCTGTGGCCTTAGCCTGCGTCCCCACTGCCAGGGGGGCTTCTTTTGCCAGCGGAATCCTAGCAGACACAACTGAGCGAGACTTGGAGGCTAGCCCATTGGCTTGCTTTGTGCACACTGATGTTACCCCAAGGAAAGAGCATACCTGCATGGCCATGGCCTTTCTGGAATGAAGGTACAATGGCCAGGGCTAGGGAGCAATATATCACTGTGTGTGTGACAGAAAACCCCAACCCTAGGTGTTTAAATGAATACAGAGCTAATTTTCCTCATGCAGGGGTTAGAAGCCCAGGGCTGGCGCTGTAGCTGAGCACCACCATCAGGGACCCATGCTCCTCTGCCCTGTTGCTTGCTATTGTCAGCACGTGGCGCGTGGTCCCAACACCTCAAGATGGCTGCTGCGCATCCAGCTGTGGCCTCTGTGCTTCAGGCAGGAAAGTGGGGAGAAGGTGGTAGAGGGGGAAAGAACCAGATCTCTCCAAGGAGGACTGTGTCCTTGTATACAGGAGAGAAAGACTTTCCATTGACTTCCATGTAAGTCTGGAAGGTCAGAAGCGAGCCATGGTGGCCACACCTTGCTGGAAGCTGGCCTGGGAAATCGAGCATGTCCTCATTGCCTCTGCAGTTAAGAAACTAGGGAACTGCAAGTGCTGGGTAATGCAAGCTCCAGCACCTCAGCTGCCACAGACTCCCCACGTCCCGCTGCTCATTTACCTTGCATCCTTGGTCCTGGATGTGTTTGTGTTTGCGTGCCCTGCCACGGTATGGCGCCTGCTTTTGTTCTTCCGTGAGAGGGACTTGGTTTTGGAGTTTGCTCTTGAGTTCCTCCTTCTGGCAGAGACCTTGTAAGCTCACATGAGGACTGACTGCCAAAGACCCACACTCCCAGCTACTTAGCCACATATTTGTCTCTAGTCTCTAATGGTATCTAGGGCAAGAGCAATTTCCAACTTGCTCAAATAAGCAATGGGAAGCTTTTGGTTCATCTCTTAAAGGTAGCTTTCATGGCTGGGCACGGTGACATGCACCTGTAATCCCAGAGACTCGGGAGGCTGAGGCAGGAGGATTGCAAGTTTGAGGCCAGCCTTGGCAACTTAAGAGGCTCTAAGCAACTTAGCAAGACCCTGTCTCGAAATTAAAAACAAGAAGGGCTGGGCGTGTAGCTCAGGGGTGAAATACCCCTGGGTTCAATCCCCAGTACAAAAAAAAACAAACAATCAAACAAAAAATATATATACAGCTTTCACCATAGTAGTTGTCTTCTTGGAGTGGCCTTGGCTTAAAACTGAGGAAATATCCTTTTCCCTCTACTCTATTTGTCCTGTTTTTCCTTTTGATGGACAACTGATAGTTTCATACCATTTTTCGAGGCAGGCTTTTGAAGTTGCAGGAGGTGACCTCTATTTACTACAATAAAATTAGTGATTTATAGAAAGTCAGAATTCCACAATCCCCAGAATGCCCCTTTTATCCTCACTACCATGTCAACACAGCACCCAGCATCCAGTATGGCTCAAAGGTCTGAATTGTGTAGCAAAATAAATCATTTTTAAAATCCCAACAGTAATGTATGGTATGAGCATTCTTAACTTGAATTGAGTAAGGAGGAAGAGAGCAGAAGCATCCAACCTTGGCTGTGGATATTACTCAAGTTGATGTGGGCCAGAGAAGATTGGATATTTAATGTCAACAACACCATGAGAGAGGGTGAAAAATTCCAAGTTGCGATAGAAAGTAAGAAAGCAAATTTTAGGTCCCATAAGCCCCACCCTGTTCCCCCTCCCCCAACATCCTTCTCCCTATTATCTTTCTCTTTCCCCCTCTCCCTCCCTTCCTGCCTCCTGGTTCACTGCTGGATGCTTAGCCAAATTTTTCATAGGTCTCTAACTTAGGTTCAGTATAGACATTTAAATAGACTCAGAATGCTGGTCCCACAGTGAATGTTCTTGATCTTGCCCTTTATATCACCTAAACCTCCGAAACGGGTAGAACTGGGCAGAGCTGTGCATGGCCTGGGCAGATTTGCACATTGAAGGTGGTCTCTGCTCCAGGAGACTCAGGAATCAAGGAGAGGAAAGGTCTATCCATAACCTAGTGGAATAAGCTCAGGGGGCCTGGCTGTTCGGTTGCATCGGTCACTGCAGGTGAACACGTTCATTTTGAGCTTCTACTATTGAGTGCTGGAATACAAGGATCCTTGAGATAGGATTCTGCCCGAGAGCTCTTCAACTAAAGGAGGCGATTGACCCCAAAATAAATCATTTGCCCCTCTGGAAGAGCTCTGGTCCCTTAGGACCAGTCCTTCTTGAACTTAAATGCATGAACAAATCCCCTGAGGTCCTGGTAAAAATGCCAACTTGAATTCAGTAGATTGGGGTGAGCGCTGAGATTCTGCCTGTCTAACAAGCTCCCAGGTGATGCTGTGCTGCTAGCCTAGGGCCACACTTCCAGTAGCTTAGTCCTAAGGTTGGGTGTCAGCTAGGAGGAGGAAGCCTAGGGGGTTGTTGAGCAAGAAATGCCCCAGGGAGCAATTAATGGCTGCCCCTCCACACTGTAGAAGAATGTGGCTTCCAGTCCAGCTAAGCATATAATCTATGCTTTACCCATGACCTTACGTACACCCGTCACTGTGTTGGCACAAACCAAAGGAACATTTTCCAGCTGTGGACTGAAGTGCCGTTACAGGGGGCAGATGTTTGGAAAGGATGCTGCAAACCATTGCTGTGTCTTGGGAGTGGGGTATTGGAGCACTCCTGTTCTACTTAGGACAGTCTCATTTTTCTGTCTTCACTGGAAAAAGGAGCTCGGGGCAGTACGAATTCTGCAGCTCTTCTTCTGTTCTCTCACCCTCACCCCCTGACCCTTAAAGCTTATTTGTAATGATCAGAATTCTAAAGGTATGCAAACATAGTAGGTGCTCAATTAAAGCTTTAACAATCTTGAGCAGAAAACACACAGACATTTTATGCTTTTTACTTTTTCAAATCCCCAAACCAGACTCCAGTGCGGATTTTGTACTCATGGTAATCTCTTGTGTGTGTGTGTGTGTGGTGCTGGGATCAAACCTAGGACTTTGTGTGTGCCGAGCACTCATTCTACCACTGGACTCTCCAGCCAATTTGATAATTTGTTTTCAATTCAATTTTGTTCCTCTGAACAGCTGTTTAGAAAACTTTCCCTTTTTTTTTTTCTTTCCTTTTTTTTAAAGTACTGGGAATTGAACATAGGGCTTTGTACCTGTTAAGCAAGTACTCTACTACTGAAATATACCTCTTGCCCTTCCTCTACTTTCCTATAAAGGATCATGCCAGGGACCCACTCTCTGAAAAACTTTTGAGAGATCAATGAGTTCCCAGTCCCTGAAACTACAAATATATGCTATTTTATGAGCTATGTCCAATCACGCTAATGCTGCATAACAAACAAGACCTCGTATGCAATATGCTTACTGTTCGTGCATCTGGTGATTGGCTTGGAGATTCTGCAGATGTGGGTGGGCTCACTCACATATCTGAAGATTGTGGTTGTCAGAATATCTAGGGGGATCCTAGCTGGACAATTGGGGCAGCTATGCTTTGCAGCATTGTGTTCTATCTTCATGGTAATGTTATGGGTGCAAGAATACAAGTAGAGACACACAAGTGCTTGTCCCAGAGCCTCTACTGACATTATGTCTGCTCATATTCCATGTGTCATAGAAGGCCAAGGTCAGAGTGAGAGGGTGCTCCTAAGCTGTACTGTGAAGGTGCTGGATTTGGGGAGGAGAGAAAATCTGGGGTCATTCATGCAATGCATCGACTGCAGCTTTCACATGCACCGGAAGAACTTCACAGTCATAGTTAAGCTGATCCAAGCAACAGCTTTGCATCCAGCCAGCATCTACCCTTCTCTGCTCCCAGAAAGACAGAACAGCTGCAGAAAGTCAAGAGAAAACAAAGGCATCTGAGAGGATGAGAGCAACAGAGTATTTACCGACAATGCTCTATTCATAATCCACATTTAATTCAAACTCGAAAGGATGCATTTACAATCTGCCAGGCTTTACTCTGCCCGCCCCTTACATGGCATCTCTGCAGCAACAGAAATACCAAGCTTTCTGCCTCTTGCAAAAGCAGGGCCTGAGCTCACCAGGTAAACAAAGGGTAATGAAACAGCAAATGGCAGAGTGTGGAGTTGTGGGGAGGTGTCTAGTGGGATGCCACGGGGACATGATTTCATTCTGGTCTCATTTAACATCTTCATTAATGATCTGGAAGAGGGCAGAAGCAGCACATTAATTATAATCACGAGTGATGCTAAATCGGGATCTGTTGCCTGCACCAAAGGAAGGGACTCTAAAAAGACTGGGCAGGAGAGGAAGCCAGCTTGAAAAGGCGACCAGTGCCGAGGAAAGGCATCACAGCACAGTGGGAGGCCACCAATCTCTGGGAGGCAAGGAGGCCAAAGGCAAAGAAGTTGCCTGCAATCCATTCTGGAACAACCTATGGGATTCGCAGCTAACCAGAAAGAGGAAAAAGTTTACATCAGGAAGATGGCATCCGGAAACTAGATGCCGGCAAGCAGGGCAGCAGAGGGGAGAAAGACAGCGTTGCTTGAAGTCCAAGCAGGATAATCCTTCCTTCCTAGCCTGCTTCTCCCACCCACTAGGACGGGACTCGAGAGGGCAGGATATGTGTGTTGGTTTGTGTTCTGCTGCCTCTCCAGTGCCTGGAATTGGCCCTGCACAGGGAAGTCCCTTAATAAACAATCACTAAGTGAATTCCTGAGTGAATGAATGAGAAATGCAGTATGGCTTCTGAAGAAGCCAACCAAAGACGCTTTCTCCCCATAGGTGCAGAGACCCTGTGGGTCCTGCTGCATACCATAGTCCCTGCAATGACAGTGCCAACAGGTGCAGGGCTCTGACCATCCCGAATGCTTTGCGAACGTTCTTCCACTTAATCATCAAATAAAACCACAAAGCACATGCTATCTTTGCTCCCATTTTATATACAAGGTGCAGAGTTTAAGTACATTTTTCGAAGGTCCCGAAGTGTCGATGTTAGATCATGTCTTGTCCACGTATTTTACCACCTTACTCTGCTGGCTGCACTGGCTTCAGGGAGAGGGTGGGGCCTGTGAATGGGTGGGAAGAGCAAAAAGCACAGTCAAAGGGACACAAGGGACTCCTCCCAGGCTTCCTGCAGTGAGTCCCACCCAGTGGGAGCAGGAGCTGGCTCCACACAGCCCCTCGCCCTGACTGTGCCTGTAGTCTCTATTTTCTTTTTTATCCTTTCACTTCTTATCTCTCTGTTACCTACGTAAAAACCTAGAAACTTAGGTTTTGCTCCTGGGTTCTTCATTGTTTTCTCTACTTCTGTGTACAGATGAGCGCATACCTCTGCCGTTTGCGCGTATGGAGAGCCGAATGCTTTTAAATCACACCTCTAGCGCATGTCAGGTGAGTGGAGGGACTTCCAGGAGCAATTGGGTTTCCAGGGAACTTTTTTTCCCCTCCAACACTTTGACTTTACAACACAGCCCCAACGTCCTGGGCTACTCCTTAAAATCCCTGTAAGTTACTTAGCCTTGGGGCTCATGGTACTGATTTTACAGTAATTGTTTGTCTTGTCTGGTGCTTATGTGAATTCTTGAAGGTCATCAATTTTGACTTCTGTAATCGTCAGCATTTACAGAGGCAGCATGGTCCCCAGTGGGACAGATTGAAAATAAGGCAGGGACAACCGTGACTGGAGAGAGAATTCTAGAAGCATCAAGAAGTTGGGTCCAACCTGTAAGCAAAATAACTGACACGGGGACAGACCTCAATGGGTCAATGATGGCTGTTATAAAGCAGCAGGGTCAAGCAGCATTGGGGCACAGCTTCGGGGGAGAAAATGGTGACCAGTCATCACGAGGGTCTGGGTTTTATAGGTCATGGGACAAGTTGGTTCCCCCTTTTGGTGGGCTCACTGAGGGTGGGACGGAAGGGCAGGTAGGGAAGCTCCTGGGGCGTATTGTACAATTCAGTCAGGTGGGGTTCATCAGGTGCGGGTCAGGTGCTCTGTCTGCCTTCCCTCCGGCCGGGACCTGAGCTTCTAAATGACAGAAGTGTCGATGTACACATGGCAGGAAGGCAGGTGAAGGAACAGCTGCAGGGAGGCAAATGCCCTGAGGTCTCATATCCACGTCCGTCATAACCCCCTAAAGTTTGTCCTTCTGAAAGCTTCTTCCCCAAATTACCAATTTTTTTTTTCTTCTTTTGCCTTGTTCAAATTGAGTTTCTGTCTCTTGCAATGATGTTAGGGTCTGTCCCATTTTAAACATTCTAAACTTTGATTGGAGATTATTATTATTATTATTATTTGGTTCCAGGAATGGAATTGAACGCAGGGTGCTTAGCCACTCAGGCACATCCCTTTTTGTTTAATATTTTATTGGGAGACAGGGTCTCACTGAGTTGCTTAGGGCCTCGCTGAGTTGCTGAGGCTGGCTTTGAACTCATGATCGTCAGCATCCTGAGTTGCTGGAATTAGAGGCACGTACCACCACTTCTGGCTGATTTGGAGATTCTAATACTAATTACTGATGGAAGTCAATTCAGAAGTGCTCTGGGGGACAAAGAGAGGTCATTGTTTCAGACGATTCTGTGTTCCCCTAGAGATTCTAAGAACTGACTCTCACCAACTTTGAAACCAAAATAGTGAATATATGTCATAAACAGAAAGTCTTAATGCTGATGCAAGAAAGTACCAAAAAATTGCTCTCCACAAATCAAGATGACAATGGAAAGGCTTTTTCCAAAGTGTGTTCCACTCAGAATACAACGATCATTTCATTGGTCCTCCACTTTGGGAAATGAAAGGGGACGTCTTTGGCAAATATTCAAGGACAGTGGATGTAAAACAGGGCTGGTCACCCTACGTGAAATGCACTTCAACGAAGAGTTTCCTTGGTCTAGTAGGTTTGGAAAATCTGTATGCTAAACTTCCTTGTTGAGAGCCACACAGCAATTCTGTTAAAGGCATCAAGTATTATAGTAAAGATAAATGTCACCTACGCCAGTATTTCCAAAACCAATTTAATAACAAAATCTTTATTTTCAATAATGTTTACAATCCCAGGGACTCGGTGTTCCAGAGAACATACTTCAGAAAATGTTGACTTTAAATATGTCTGATTCAGATAGAGTATGACTTTCTACCTGCATGAATGACCTGTATCTAGAAGCCTCCAAAGCAAAAATACCTTCCCACCACATTTCTTTTTGACTGCATATTCGACTACTCTTTCCTCCTTTAAGGACCTTTTAAAGGATATGCAATTATAATGGGGTTAGGCGTTATGTCATCTGGAAGGAATAACTCATTAGCTAGCTAAACATTAGCAATAATTAGTTTATCTAAATAGCCACTTACCACCCATTGATTCTAAGTGGAGACTGGGTCCCGCAGGAATTGTCTTCATGGTAGGAGTGGAGAGAAAGGCTCTGGAGTATGGGATGCTGGCCTCGCCTGAGGGGTGTACATTCATATGTTTCTCAACACTTACTCTACCAGGACCTTTTGTCTATCTTTGTGCTTTGTTTTAGTCAGCTTTTTCGCTGCTGTTACTAAAAAGACTGTACCAGAACAACTGTAGAGGAGGAAGAATGTATTTGCAGGCTCACAGTTTGAGAGGTCTCAGTCCATGGACAGCAGGCTCCTTTCCTCAGAGCTTGAGGTAAGCCAGAACATCATGGCGGAAGAGTGTGGTGGAGACAAGAGCTCACATGATGATTAAGCAACAGAGAGACTCCCCTTGCCAGATACAAAATATATGCCCCCAAAGGCATACCCTCAATTGTTGGGAGAAATCCTAGTTCTTGGCTGGCAGCAGTGAAGGTCTCAAGTGTGTAAGGAAAATTTGCAGGGAGGAGCGTTCCACTTGGGCTACCTAGGAAAGTAAGCAACTGCTCCAAGTTGACTCAGTGTTACCAAGGGAACCCGTATAGGAACCTGGTGGTCTGATCCCCCGTGGCACATTGTGATTTGGCAAGAAACCTATAAAATGTATAGCTGTTCCCGCAATAAACGAGTTTGCAGGCTGCTTGCCACAAACTTGCTTCCACCCAACTCCCAGAGTCTGGGTCTTGACTCCACATCCTTACCCCATGTATGAGGTAGCCTGGCACAAGAGAAAAACTACACCCAATGACCCACCTCCTCCAGTCACACCCTACCCACCTTCAGTTATCACTCAGTTAATCCCACCAGGGGATTAACTCACTGATTGGCTCTCATAACCCAATCATGTTTCCTCTAAACCTTCTTGCATTGTTTCACACATGAACTTTTGCAGGACATCCCAAATCCAAACAATAACATGTCCTTATATCCTAACTTTAAAAAATAATGTCTCCCCAAAAGAGCAAACTTACTTAGTAGTGGTTTTTATGGCCTGACTTTCACCCTGCTCCTGAAATTACTTCCCTCCAACTCCAATCATGAGGTTCTAGAAAGAGTTCTTATGATATTCCAAAACCACACATTTTTGTTCCTAGTGAATAGTACAGGGGTAGGACCCTGTACCAAGCTGGACCAATTAGAGAACTTTTCTGGAACTTCAGACATTGTATCAGAGTGAGCAAGCCTCAGTCCCCAAGGGGCAACCAAAGCTGTTGGATAGGTGCTTGGGAGCTGCCAGCCGCCATGTGTCCAGCTACCTGGAGGAATGTTTTGTTTGAATGCTCTCCTCAAATTTCTGTGTTGGAAACTTTACCCTCAAAATGGTGGTATTGGGAGGTAGGACCTTTACATGGGGATTAAGTCATGAGGGCTGTGCCCACACAAATGGATCAATGCCATTATTCCAAGAGTGAGTCCCTTATAAAAGGATGACTTCAGTTCCCTTTTCTCTCTCTCTCTCTCTCTCTCTCTCTCTCTTGCCCTTTTGCCTTGGCCCTTGTGGGATGTAGTACCTCCATTTTGGACTTCCCAGTTTCCAGAACCAGGTTCCTTATCAATTACCCAGACTGATATTCTGTCATAGCAGCGCAAAACTAATTAAGACACAGCCTTAGAACAGAATTTCTCAAGTACTATTGACATTTGAGGTCTAGCAATTGTTTGGGGAGGTTGCTTTCTGTATTGTAGGATGCTTCGCAGCACCCTGGGCCTCTGTGCACTAGGGTCCAGCAGCATCATCTCCTTCTTTGTGATAACCAAAATGTCTCCAGATATTTCCAATGTTCTTAGGGAGGGAGGATCGCTCCCCTTCTCTTCTTGAGAACCACTGGTCTAGAGCATGCAGCTGACACTCTGAAAAGAGCGCAGGTGAGGGACAGGGAAAGAGACAATGTCCTGGTGACATTTAAGGCCCTGGCTCCAGCTGTCCCTGAGGCTCAGCGCACTTCAGTTCTTCCCGTGGATTGATTTCATGAGCCAATTAACTCCACTTTTTTTCTCTCTCTCTAAGCTGGCTCAAGTTGTATTTCTCTAGTTGCACACAAGAGTACTCTGTTAATCTATAATTTCCATTAGGATTTTTTTTTTTAACAAACTGAAAATAACAGGCTTCCTTACTCTCCTCCCCTCCATCAGCCCCAGCACCAGGCCTGTGATACCCTCAAAGACCCTGTGAGTCAGTGTCCCACCCCGACACTAGACTGAATGAGGACTGAGACCGTAACTGAGCCCTGGGCATCGTCTGATGTGCCCACCATCCCACTACCACTAAAGCAAACGGCAAAGACAGCTGCTTTCCTTCCTGGGGTGAGCAGCAGGAGTGACTTTGAGGGCCAGTGAGGGCAGCGGTGATGGAGAATGGGAAAGTGTGTTTTCTTTAGCTACACCAAACCTAGAAGAATAGCAAGTTGATAGCTCCATGTCAGAGGAAGTCTGTTCTTGGATAGATGTATGTATGTATATGTTTTCTAAGGTTTTGTTTTTATTTTTGTTTTGTTTTGTTGTTCCTTTGCAGCAGTGCTGGGGATGGAACCTAGTCATGCACACTCGACAAGCACTCTACCACTGAGCCACATCCTCACCCCCTGTATTTTATATATTGTGATTTTAACCCCGACCAGAAGACAGTTACGATATCTGGAGCTATATCTCTATATCTACATAGACAAAGTTACAGATATAGATACAGATGTAGCTACAAATATATTGTTTTAGACAGCTTCTTCTTTGTTGTGACCACCAGACCTGGCAAGAATAGTGGTGAGGTTGTTGAAATATCATAATAAGTCCACGCCTGTGGGCAAGCAGACCCTGAGCCCGCTGTGCACAGCTTTGCCACCACAACCCATCCCTTGGAGTCCCTGGAGGGCCTGAGGCCCCAGGAACTACCTGGCTAACACTACACCCCAGGCAGCCCCCGACCCTGTTTCTAAGCAAGCCTTTTCTGATTCTTTAGTATTGGTTTTTCACTAGTCTTTCAGTATTTTGAATATCACACCTGAAAGGGGAAACGGGCTGGGCAGAAGGGGAGGGAGGGTGATGAGACGGCGCTTCCTTTGTAATACTGCTTTGGAATGAGCCAGCTTCTGCCTTGCCATCTATGTTTTATGGACACATTTTTTCGGAAAGCACTGTGGACTCTTGCTCAAGTGATGAAGTGGCCTTGGCTCCTGCTGAAGGTGCTCGCAGGCCCACAGAAGAGAGGAGACACGTGTGCTCCAAGCTGCAGGGGAGGGAGAAGGTGCTCCAGCCAGGAGGCTGGGGCTCGGCGGCTGGGTACCGCCATTCCCTGTGGAACCCAGGCTACTTTTTCTGCAGTGTTCCAGAAGCTAGGGTAGACTGGCACTGTGCATCCTGCTCTCTTGTGGTCCTTCCTGATGGGCACAGGAGGGGAAACCCACAAGTAGGAATGAGGCTTGCTTCCCACCACGGAGGAAACACACCTATCACCCTGTCATGTCCAGGCTTTGCTGTGACCCTCTGAGCCACCAAGGCCACATTCATACCACGGCACTGATGCTATCAAGTGCTGCAAAATGTAGACCAGGGAAGGGATTTTTACCACTTTTTTCTTAGATTGCTTTTACTCCTCCTAATTTAGGCAAAGGAGAGATGCTCCAGCCTCCCTCCTTAATTCAGTGTATACTCAGGTCACAGAGAAGCAAACCAACCATTTTAAAACTAGTGCTCTCGAGAAGGCAGAGGAGAAAGCTGTGGGTAATGGCAGGCAAAGTTCACTGATCAAAATAGAAGAAAGACCAAAAAGTGACCCCTTCCATAAATATCTTCCCTCCCTCCTCCTGAGTCTATTTTTCCTTCCACAGTTCATCCTCTCCCTCTGCCACTCTGCGCCCCATTAAAGCAGGATGGTAGGCTCATTCCACAGTCAACTATTAGTTGATAAGGCTTAACAACTCCCAGTAGGTATTTGCATTTTAATAGAGAATTATTGAAGACCAAAAAGCTTTCAGAGGCCACAAGAACAAAGCACAGAGTGGGAAGCTGTGAAGTGATATTTCGGGGAGCGGAGAATTGTGCAGTTTGTTCTCAAGTTTCCCCATGTTGGATTTTGCCCTCTACAAGGACCCCTGATTGTCTGACCCCTGCTCTGGTGTTCTTCCCTCTAACCCCCTCTCCTGCACCATCTCCACAAACACTTCAGCTGACTCTGGCTTGTCTGTGGGCTTCTGAAGGAGAGAACTGTCCTTCACTGAGTGCAGCTCCTGATGGGTCATTCTGACCACGGAAGACCAGCGCTCAGGTCGGTGGCGATGGAGGGAGGGGTGAATGGCCCGACTGAGGAAAAGATCAGGAAGAGAAGGTGGTTGGGGTAGAATCCAAATGGAGAAGGTAAGGAGAGATGAGGAAAAAAGAGACAAGTGGAGATAGGGATGGACTACGGTGTTACATGGAAGACAGGTTGGTAAGGAGTCCATGGTACAAGAAAGGCCAAAGAACTTTTAGAGTAAGGATGTTTAATGATTAATTTAACTTTAGATGTATGTTTATGCTGAGTTCAACCCACTGCTATCGTTTGTATTTGTCTGTCCCCCACAGGTTCATGGGCTGGAGGCTTGGTCCCCAGTGGGTGATGTGAGAGGTGCTGGGACCTTTAAGAGGTGGGGTCTAGTGAAGGTGATTACGTCATTGGAGATGCTGCCTTTGGAAGGAATTAGTGAGGTTCTCATGGAACTTTAATCAGTTCCCTCCAGCCAGGATTGTTGTGGTCCCTTCCCACTCTCTGGTTCCCTGTCATACCATGTGATTGCTCCCTCCTCCCATTACTACATGTGCCATCTTGTTATCTAGCCAAAGGGGCCATCTCCAGAGACCAACTCAGTGGGCCCACCCAATCAGGGAATTTCAGGCTCCAGATACGTGAGCTAAATAAGCCTCTTTTCTTTATCAAACAACAGCTTTGGGTATTTTCTTGTAGCCACAGAAAACAGACTATTACATTCACTGCTGCTCTCAAAATTGTATTAATCAAAAACTTCTTCAGCAACTGGGTGTGATGGCACATGCCTATAATCCCAGTGATTCAGGAGGCTGAGGCAGTTCGATGCCAGCCTGAGCAATTTATAGAGACTCTCTCTCTCAAAATAGAAAACTGAAAAAAAAAAGGGGGGGGAGCAGGGATGTAGCTCAGTGGTAGAGCACCCCTGGGTTTAGTCCCTAGTGCTGCAAAAAAGATAATAAAGCAAAAAACTCTTCTTCAGATTCTAAGATAAATATCTGTGCTAGGCAAACCCTAAATGTTAAAATTTGGATTACTGTGGCCAAATTTTTAAGCCCTGTAGTCTACAAACCTTATTTCTAGGAATTCATCTGAAAATTAATTATATGAACTTAACATAAAACATTATTATACAAATATAGTATTATGTGTTCAAAGAAAAATTAAAAACAATGTCCAAAGTGTCCATAATGTCCTCTCCCAGGAACGCTTCCCCAGCCACTCTCTGTCAACATTTTTTCTCCATCCTTCAAAGTGTCTCAGTTTGATTTCTTACAAAAGCAGATCCTGAGTCAGGGGCTTGGTAAGTGACTTCATTGAAAGAGGAAGACAGGAGGGTGTAATGTTGAAGGGCAGGTTCCTACCGGCCAATCTGGGGATTACTCCCTACAGGGAACTTCTGAGGAACTTCGTAAAATGTGCCACAGAAGCATTCCACCTTGGAACAGGGATGCTGGGCATTGACTCACCTGGAGCACCTTAGTGGAGGGTTGCCACTGCGCTATGCAGTCTGGCGCTTGCAGGTCGCTCCCCAAGGAGACTGAGAACGACTTCATGGCACTGGAGAAAGCCTCAGCGGAGGAGCAGAGAGTCTTTTGAGATGAGGAGTTCTCAGCACACAGGGGCTGTCCTTGACAGCCGACCGTGACCTCAGGAGGTCCTGGTATGATGTGAGCGAGGCAGCTCAGCCTCTGCCAGAGTGCCCTAGTTCAAGTTCATCTCCATGCCAAAGAAAACTTCAGATCTTTTACAGAAGCTTCAGTGTCCCCCTTTGCGATGACAACCTTTTGTCTACGTTGCCCTTACTTTCTGTGTGAGTTTAGGTATCTCTTTTTGCCTCAGTTTCCTCATTTTTAAGGTGGGAAGGAGAATAGACCTGGTGATAATTAGAAAAAATGACTTCAGTTCTTTATTCTTCTGGTGTCCCTGCCCTTTACAACATAATATCGCAGCTCCTCTCACCGTCCTCCTCCCCCACTCCCTGAATCTGGGTTTCCCTTATAAATTTGCTTTGGCCAAATGCAAATGCAGCAGAATGACAGTATGGCATTTCCAAGTCTCAGCTTCTAGAGGTTTGTGCACTTCCACGTGCTCCTTGGAATCCTCCCTATTCCAGGAGAATGAACGGGAGCTAACCTGTTGGAGAGGAGATTCCATAAAACTCAGGCAAATTGTTCCCTCGGAGACCTCCCTCGACCAGCCAGCCCCCCAGCCACCCAGATGCATGAGAGAGCCCAGCCCAGGAGCCTTAGCCAACAGCCAGCTGCTTTGGAAGCAGAAGGGCCAAGCCAATGCATAGACTGGTGGGCAAAAATAAATGTGGAACGCCACGAAGGTTTTATGGTTGTTACCCAGCATTATTATGATAATAGATAACTGATACAGCATCAATTTCACTGAGGATTTTAAAAGCATATAAACATGTGTGCAGGATTTGGCACAGTGCCAGGACCGTGACCCCTTTTCCCTTAGACATTAACTGTTCCTGTTATAGTCATTATCGCACTATCAGAGTGTAGGATGTCGTCCTGTTATTTGTCTATATGTCAGCTTCTCCTTCTAAACTAGGGCCTCCTGGATGATAGAAAACCAGATCCAATTCATTCCGAGTGACATATTTCCCCATATCCAGGAGCCCATCATTCAGCAGGGAGAATGACATGTACATAAAATCCGTGGCAGAGACCCGAAATTGCAAAGACCCAAATGTGCACAGAGCAGGCACAGAGATGCTCAATAACAATGAAGCAGATAATACAAACCAAGCCTCCCCCACATCCCGGCATTTGCATGGAAGGTCAGATTGATTAAGGAGAGATGGTCTTCACCTCCACCACCCAGACACCTCGTCAAGGCAACGAGGGGCTTCTTCAGTGGTTTTATAGCTATAGTAGCCATAGCTGCAGCTCGTGCTTTCAGTCTCTCTCTCTCTCTCTCTCTCTCTCTCTCCAGAGACCAACCATCACATGATGAAAAAACTAATTAGAGCAAGCATGTGCCCAGAATAAGCAGCCTATTAAAGAAATTTGAGTCAAATGAATGCAAAAGGACATCTATTGTAAATCTATCCTTAACAAGTATTTATTTTTGCTCTTTCCCAACTTTCCTAGGGGAGTTTATTGTTTGAGGAAAGGCATGGTAAAAATCAGAATGTTTTTACAATACACCCCAGATCCCCGTAGAGTTCCTCTCTGGGGCCAGCAGGCTGCGTGGAGCCAGCTCCCAGCAGAAACGCTCTGCACCTGCTCAGCCTGGGCAGCAAGGTTAACAGAGACTTGGACAAATTCATCTTCATTTCATGTCTTCGACAGCCTCTCCTCTTAGGTCAAGCCCACGGCAAACCAAGTGATTTTATTAGAGGCAGGGAGAAGAGGTGGAGAACACATGGATTGACTTGGATTCCATTCCCCACTGTGCAACCCACCAGTTGGGGGACCTTAACCCAGTTGCTGAATTTCTCTGAGTCTCAATTCTCTTATCTGTAAAATAGGGATAAAAAGAAGCCACCCTGTAGAGCCCCTAGCAGGCTGGAGAAGAAATGCCAAAGGTCTGGCTCATGACAACCAGCACACAGGGGGCAGAACAGTCCACAGACAAGGAATGAGGCTCTCGAGGCTTTGCCACTTGCAAACTATTCTTAACCTCTCTGTGCCTCTGATTCTGTAAATCTGTAAAGGGGAGAAAATTATGGCTTGCATTGAGACTGTTGTGAGGATTAAACGAGCTATCAAACGTAAAGTCCTTCCAACGGATGTGTGCAGTAGTTCATAAGCGTTAGCTATGATTGTTACTCAGATAGAATTATTAATAGAAATCCCTGCTGACCAGATACCTCCTCATCATCTCACTTGAGTCCAGATATCAGCTGCAAGACATCAGCTCACACACGCAAATGGCAAGAGTGGGTTGAAGCAAATCATAACTCAGTGAGTCACGATTCCAGTTCATGAGCGAGAAGCACAATTCAATTTTATAGGCAGCTGGGCTGCTAATTAAGAAGAAGCCCTTAATTACGGCACCTGACACAAGCCCTGGCTCCAGCTCGCCCGCCTTATTTTTCCTCGCTTCTCCTCCCTCCGTCCATCACACTTCTCCATACAGGGCACGTCACTTGTCCAGAGACCTAGAAAATGAAACTCCCTGACTCTGGAACTTACACAGCACACATTTTGTGCTGGAAAAGCGGTGCTCAGGTCCCCAGACTGGCCACTTCTGAGGGTAACGAGGGAGCCTCAGGAGCAGAGGAAGCAAAGAAAATGGTCCCCAGAACTTACCCCAGGGAAATAAAAACCATTGCTTATATAAATGTCTCTCTGCAGCTGTTTATAATGATTTTATTCATGATTGCCCAGCGTCCTGCCACTGATGAATGGATAAACTGCCACATCTTCATCCAGTAGAATACTACTCAGCAATAAAAAAAGAGCAAGACACAGTTGTGTGTCACTTTGGGATGAAGGTATATTTGGAGGAACGAGTTGCTAGGCAATTTTTGCCATTGTGCAAGCATCACAGCGCATGCTTACATAAATCTAGATGGGACGGGGGAACCGTTCCATGTGTCCTCTGGAGGCAATCAAGAGACACATTAACACAAGATAGGTGAGGCCGCTGTCAGCAGAGTGTGGTAGACACTTGGACAGAAAAGCTTTGCTAAGAAGGAGGAACACACTCTAAAATCACAATAAGAAGGAAAGTGTAGCAAATATGTGACCCAGAAACATGGCCATGTGTTCTCATCATCAAGTGTTCTTTGCTGTACATAATTCTAAGTGTTCAGCTTCTTGTGCTCAGCAGAGTAGTAGGTTTCTTTTCACCAGCCTGACCACAGACCCGAGCGATGTGTACTCTAGGACTTTATGAGACAATGATGTCACTGAATGACCAGAGTTTTTCAATTTTGTTATAATCCCATGGGACTATGTCATATATGCAGCTGGTTGCTATCTGAAATGTCCTTAGTGGTGCATGATTATGTTAATAACACATGTATGACATACATAGATGTATCTCAAATACATTGGCTAAATCAAAGAAGCCAGACTCAAAAGACTTCATAGTGTATGACTCCCATGAATGTGACTTCCTGGAAAAGGTAATATTCTAGGAACAAAAAATATGAATGGTTGCTGGGACCTGGGGTTATAGGAGGGAGGTTAGCTCCAAAGGGCCCTAGGGAATTAGGGCATTTGGAAGGAATGGAAACGTTCCATATATTGATTTTGGTGGTGGTTACCTAGCACTTGTCTTTATTGAAACTCATAGCACTATACACTAAAATACATAAACTTTTGCATGTAAATCATACCTCAGTAAAACTAACTTGAAAATAAAAGTTACCTAGGCAATTCAGAGCAGCAAAAATCATGACCTCGATACCTCCCAAAGTCAAACAAATTTACTTTATTTTTTTAACATTAGGTATTTTAATTTTACATTACACATTTCTTGAGATCCTTGTTACCCATTAAAATATGCATTTTTAAAAATACTTTTTAGACGTTGGTAGATCTTTATTTTATTCTTTTATTTATATGTGGTGCTGAGATCAAACCCAGTGCCTCACACATTCGAGGCAAGCACTCTACCACTGAGCCACAACTCCAGCCCCTAAAATATGCATTTTTAAAAGCAAGGGGACAATCTCATCAAATACAGTAACATTAGCATAGAAAATATTTCCTTTCCAAGCAAAATCAGTCTTGCAGGAAGAATCAGATGTAAATTCCATCTGGCAGAACACGTAGACAGCCCTACTGCAGGTCCGATGACGTCTAAGATGGCATGCGCATGGCTTCAGACTCTGGGCAAGGGAGATAAGGGCTGTTAACATGACTTGCCCAGCCTATTCACAAGTGACTTCGATGCACAGTGAGAATAGCACTGGGAAAGCTGGCCCTATGAAATGAAGGCAAAGTTGAAGAGAGGTTAGTGCCAGGTGGGTACTCCCAGAAGAATGGCTTTGTCCAAGTTCAAGAAGCCAGTGTGGATAGTAACCCAAGAACTCTCATTGGGAACACTCCCAGACCTCTCAGCGCCTAGCATTGCAGAGAGACCTGGCTCTCACTTTTTATCACACACATATAAGCATGAGGACTGGTTGTTGGGAGCTTTCCCCAATTAGAACCATTTCTCTGGCTTAAAACATGTCACCTATGAATCACTAGCATCAGTGATTCAAACAATGACGGCACCAAAACGTGTCAGTTGACAGTGGGTAGCTCAAGGCTGGGAGGATGCCGAGGAGGATGGAAGTGACCAGAGCCCACCAGTACTAAGTCTTTGCTGGGTGAGACGATTGTGACCTCATCTCCTCCCACCACAACCTGCTGGGAAGAGGTTGTTATCACCGCTCTACAGACAGGAGACAAGGCTCATACCTTGTCTGATACCACTTGCTCTAAACCATTTTACATTTTCAGATTCAAATGTTCTGTGATTCCATGGTAAGTGGAAATGGTGATTTCTGAATTGAATTTAGACAGAAGTTGTGGGAGGCAAGAGGAGAGAAAATAAAACCATAAAGAGGTGGGCAGTGATGTGCTGGAAAGTGTTTTAACAACCAGCTCTGGGACGGGGCTGGGCACACCCGAAAACAAGTCCTTCTATCCTAACCCGCAAGCTTCCTGCCCACTGGACAGTCAGTGCTCCTGAGAGTTGTGGGTAAGGAAATCTTTGATGAAAAACATCAATCCAGAAAAAGTGTAAGAGAACCCTGGGGGAACTAGAAGGCAGGCCCACAGCGGAGGGTTAGGGAGAGCAAGGAGGCCGAAGGAGACGGGAGAGCTACAGAGCAGACTGCATTCGGGAGACCCGCCAGCTCCAGATGAAGGCCTTGCTGGAAGCCGAAAGAAACCCCAGGGACACCTACGACCCTTTGTGTTCCACGTCCCCCATGTTTAAGACTGTGGGTAGACTTGGGGTCGACCTCTGGAACAAAGGCGTGTCAAAGAGTTTGCGGCCTTCTTTGAAAACTGCCTTGAGAATGGGAGTGGGGAGCCCCCCAGGGGAAGCCGAGTGCACAGAAGGAAGGACTGGGTGTCCATCAATCCTGAAGGGCACTGAGAGAAATAAGGTGGGATCAGGAAGCGAGGGGCAGACAGGAAGGTCAGCTTGAGACGTCCAGGAGGAGGTCTGCATTTTGATGGGGGCGGTTCCTTGGTAGTGGTGGGGTGCCCCCTGTGCATTGCCAGTGATGCTGTCTGTGCACGGAGCTCTGCTGACCCCAAGTTGCTTCCTAACAGAAGCCTCTGCTTAAGGAGAGTCAGGAACACAGATCCGGGTCAGCATTCAGAGGAGCGACCCGTGGAACGCAAGACGCCGAGGACGAGAAGAGGAGAGCGATTTCACACTCCACCTCGCCCTGACGTCCAAGAAGCCAGGCTTCTACTCCTGAGCTACATCCCCAGCTAGATTTTTATTAATGTTGAGAAATTGCCCTTCCAAATATTTTTTTTTAACCTTCCATCAACAGTTTAGGGAGTTTCTATTTCCCCTCTCCAGGGACAACATTGCCTATTATTAAAAATTTTTTAAATGCTAATCGAGTACATAATTTCACTGCTGTATTCTGATGCTCTTATTTTAATACATTTATTAGCACTCCTTTGAATTTTGTGTTTACACCCTTTGCTTTTATTTCCAGTAACTCATTGGTCTTTTCCATGCAGAATGCAAGGAACTCTTTGCATATTAGAGAGTAACCTTTTGGGCACCATGTATGGCAAACATTTCTCTCTGTGTTTCTTGTTTATTTTTATTTTGTCTACAGAGGGTTATTTGTTTCGATGAGATATTTTTGCTTACAGATTTCAGGGTTTTTAAAAATTCAAAGAACTTGCCTTACTATTAGTTGGTTCTCAATTTCACATCATATTTGGTATGGCCTTCCCTATTCAAACATTTTAACAAAATTAATCCATGTTTTTGTCCAAAGTGGTTGCTGTTTTTGTGGTGTTTCTTTGAGAGTTTCAACCATTGAATTTCCTTTGGTTGAAAAAAGTGATATGAAGATTCAAGTGTCCCTCGTCAAATGACTTCCCCATTTTTCATAATATAATTTATTGATGAAGTATGAAAAGTATGGGGAAAAAAATCTTTTCACCACAATTTAAGAGGCCAGGTCTATCCTAAAATAATGTTCATATATACTTAGTTAATTTCTGAATTCGCCATTCTGTTTATTTAATAGAATTTTTCTGTCTCCATACCAGTCTGCAGCATGTTAAATCCTATAATGTAATGAAACATTTAAATATTTGATAGCAGTATTTCCCTTCATTATTCCTTTTTACCCAAAGACTTTTTAATTGTTCTTCTGCCATGTTTGTTTTTCTAGATGAAGTCCAGAATAATCTTACCGAGTTTTTTAAAACCTTACATTCTGACTGGCATTATCTTGAATTTATAAATGAATTTCAAGAGAGAGTTATCTTTTAATATATTCTTAATAATGTTCATAGCTCTTCAATTCCTAGAACAAAGAGACACACGTCTGTTGATGTGTTCAGCTCTCTTTGAGCAAAATCATATTGCATTATGTGGCATATCTTTGAGAGCTTGAGGACAGGGAGGGAGATCTTTTCTATAATTCTGTAATTACTCTTTGTTTTAACAATAACCCATTCTATAAGCAATTTTGAAGCACCTCTTACGTGTACCAGGCACCGTTTTAGACAATGAAGAAAGAATGAAGTGAACACAGAGTCCTTGTTCTGATACCTTCTCATGTGATGGTGGTTTCTGATGGAGAAGATAGTTGTGAGAAGCTCAGGAGAGTGCGGTGAGTGCTATTCCAGGGGTGGTAAAATGTACTATGGAATAAAGGATCAGAGAGTTTGGAAAGAGCTTATTTTCCTATAGGTTTGTTGGGAGTTTCCAAGATATGATATGTCAACTAGATTTTGAAGAAAAGGGAGTGTTGATCGATAAGAGTATTGTCTATTCATGTATCGACTGGAGTCTTGATGTTACTTCAAAAGATTATTTTAATTAAAAAAAATCTTCTTACTAAAGAAGTATTCATTAAAATTAGCTATTGTATATAAGCAAGTTTTCATACATGTGAGTGAATAAGACACACATTATATATATATAAATATGTATAAATGAATTTTTAACTGTTTTTAACTGTTGTATATGATGTAAATACTTTCAGCTAGCTTTATTAATTTTCATGGTACAGAAGTTCAAAACCTTCACAGTTAAATTTGTCACTTCCTGTTTAATTTCTCCTATTGTTTCAATCTTTCAAAAGCTACCATCTCTACAAAGACCTAGTAAATAGGGTTCCATTTTGGCTACCACATTTCAACAGTCACGTGGAATTTCTGAATAGCATACAAAAATGATGAGAAATGAAAGTAGGTTTCCATTTTTCACAAGTATAAGTTAAAATAGAACAGATCAAAGAGAGAACTTGCATATTGTCCCCAAGAATAATACAGAGGATGATGAGCAATGATTTTCCATGTCCACTAATTTTGATTAAGGAAAAATGTGTTCACAGCAACCTTCAAAAAAAAATTAACACTTTTAGAGGAACACAGGAAAGAAGTTATTTACTATCATGATGCTAGAGCAATGAAATACACTTCAAAATAAGATGAGGACCTTCTAGACCATGGGTCTTCCCAAGAAAACAAACTCCTCGGTGATTTGTACCAGTGGTTTACAACAGGAGTTCTTTGGAGAACCTTGCAGAAGGCTAAGAAAGAAGATAGGCCTGTTAGTTGCCAGAGTAGGACATGGGTCTAATGGCTAAACATAAAGATCTGGAAAAACCAGTTTGCCCTGCCTCTGTTTATAGGTGGTGAGCTGAGTCATCTGAGGGCTCAAGAGCTCTTCTCTCGAGTGCTTGACAGTACTCATCAAAATGCAAGTCACTTTCTTAAAAACAACAGTTGTAGTCACCCCTATGTGATTTTGTAATCTGTATTAATTCACGTCTGGCCTTGGGCAAATGGGCTAACAGTGACATGATGCCCCTCAGTTCCAATACGGCCACATTAAAAAACCAAAACCATTGAGAGATATTTTTAAAGGAGAGAATAAAAAAGCATTTTTCTGTGGTTCAGAAATGCTATGCTGGGAGAAAATTAGATAAAAATAGTTTAGCACATTCCCAAAGTCCCAAATTAACCAAATTTCTTTTCGTTGGGCGTGCATATTCAGCACAGAAGTCAATGGTCAAAATCTGGTCTTCAGTGACTTTGAAGACAGACATAAAGATGCATATGTCACGCTTTGAAAAGTTCTTAATTGACTACTAGCGCCATGGTAAAAGGAGATTAGAAATTTTTTCAGCTGCATAAGATTTTCAATGAGTTCCCTGAGGAAGTGGGTGGATATCTTTGATTTTAAGATTGAGTCGATTAGTAAGAAGGAAATGGAGTGTCAGGCTTAGAACCTCATCTTTATTACCCAGAATTTATGCAATTCATTTCCTCTCTGAATTGAACACATACTTCATCATCTCTTGGTTGATGTGGGCACTGGTACACATAGAGGGCTGGAGCTATAGATATTAGGGAAATGTGGCCAGGTCAAGTGTCACGAGACTGCCTTTTACTGGGAGGGCCACCAAGACCCAAAGTGTAGGAATTTAAGTTCATCTGATTCACTCAGATTTGGAGAGACTTGGCTCATTCACAAATTCTCAACTCTGTGAGGTCAAGAATGACAATGGACGAGTGAGATGCATCTGCCTTTCTTTCCTTGTCAAAGTCGATGGACTCACCAAAGAATTACTTTTAGAAAAATATGAATCCATAACAATGTGGGGAAAATGATAGAAAGCTCCATCACTGAGCCAGATATTTCAAATGATTTCTAAAAGAGAGAAGGCAGCAGGGATTGTATTTAAAAGGAAAAAAATCCTAGAGACTAACATGGGCTAAAACATGTAGCAGGACCAGGCTCCCGGCGTGCAATGCTCCGATCTGTTCTTTAATTCAACAAGTGTTTGTTACACATCTTTCATAGTCCAGCCACTGCTTTAGGCATTTGTGTCTCATCAATAAACCAAGCAAGATTTTTACCCTCTTGGAACTTAGATTCTGGTGGGATGAGACAAACAATAAAAGATACACTTGATAAATAAACATGTCAGTATGTCAGGAAAGGATGGGTGCAGTGGAAAATGAGCCAGTGGCCCAGGGCAGGGGAGATACATTGTCAGGTAAGGGAGTGGATATTGAATGAGAAGAGAAGGAAGCTGAAGGCAGCGGGGTCCTGGGGGAGGGCACTCTAACAGAAGGGACCGTGAGTTTGATGGCACCAGGGTGGGAAAGAGCATACAAGGTCTGCTGAGGGACTTCAGGGTGTCCAGAATGGCCATGGAGAGAAATTGGGAGATTGGAAGGAGATGAGGTTGAGAGTTCCCCGAGAGTATTGTGTGGGCATTGGGTTTATTCTAAATGACTGGGGGACAATCAGAGGGGTTTGTGTGGGGAGGAGAGGGCAGTGCAGGTTTTGAGCAAAGGAGTGATCTTATCAAGATATCCATGCTGAAGGACTGGACTCTGGGTGCCTGTTGAATGGGCTGCAGAGAACTGCAACAGACCCAGGGGAGCCAGTGAGCCTGGTGAGAGAGGAGAGAAGCAGGGCAAGTGATGAAAGTGGCTCATTCTGAATAACTTTTGGAGACAGAAGGAACAGAATTTCCTGAAGCATTGGGTAGAGGATAAAAGAGAAAGAGAAAAGTCATGGGTGACCTGTGTTGTGTGGCCTGACCACCTGAGACAGGGCCCCTACAGATCCCTAATGACATCATCCCAAGGTTATATAGGTCTGTGGCATTTGGGAGAGAGGAAAGGTGGTCCCAAATCCCATTTGGGATTGTACAGGGCTTCAGGTGTCAATTAGATGGTTATGTGGAGCTGTGACCAGGCAGGTGTCCAGGCTCTGCAGTTGAGAAGAGAGGACAGGGCCAGAGGTCTCTATTTGGAGGTTGTTGGGATATGAATCATATCTAAAGCCAAGAAACTGGACAAAATAGCCACATGGGGGAGTGTAGATAAGGAAGAGAGAAACGACATTCATTGATGAAAAAAGCAGATGAGTGTCTCAATGGATGCCCCCCATGAGATGTGCCCCTCGAACGCTTGTTCCTGATTTAGAAACAACAGGGCTCTCAGCAGGCTGGAAAGACGAAGAAACTTCTTTGAAGGCAAAAGAAGAAGGCCTTCGTACACAATGAAAGATATCATGTCCTTAGATGGAAGTCTTTCTGTATATATTTTTTTGTTTTTATCCCCTCTGATTACAAAGCTATTAAGACTTGTTGAACAATCAAAACAGTACAATGATGTATAAAAAGAAAGTCCATTGTCCTTTCATCCCCAGCTCTTTCTCCTGCGAGGTAACAAATGTTAACAACCTGGCGTTGAGCCCGCCGCATCTTTTCCATGGCTCATTCACAATGCCAAGCATTTATGCAGACCACAGATACAGAGGTTTGTTTGCATGCGCTTTGCTTTGACAAAACAAAATCACATCATACATGTTATGCGCTTTTTAAAAAAAGTATTTATGTATTGTTGTGATAGTGGGGGTTGGACCCAGGACACTTTTCCACTGAGCTACAGCCCAAGCCCTTTTTATTTTTGCATTTTGAGACAGAATCTTACTAAGTTGTGGAAGCTGGCCTTGAACTTGCTGTCCTCCTGCCTCAGCCTCTCCAGTTGCTTGAATGACAGATGTGAGCCATCATGTTCAACTAGTTTTTTAGAATTTAACAACGTATCGTGTACATCCTTACAAATATGTAGATACAGAGTCAGTGCCAACTCATTCTCCTAATATATCTCATATAAAATTATATGTGTACAGACACATTATACATGTGTATAATATATGTGTATAAATAATGTGTACACATTATATATATATATATATATATATTCACTAAGAGAATATCATTATGCTAATTGAGATCAGGGTTTTTTTTCCCCTTTCTCCTTTAGGCATCTCCCCAAATCCCTCCTATCCCCAACTTGACATAGTCCCATTAGCAACTCCATGTAGAGCATTTCATGGTTTTGTCCCAAGTTCATTATAAAGACAGAAGTTTGTGTACAAATATAGACATTTACACACACACACACACACACACACACACGCACAAGTACTAGTTCATCCCTGAACACCATAATACACACAATTCTCTGCATCTTGCCTTTTTCATTCAAGACCCTACGGAAATTGTTCTCATTGACATGCAGTAGTTCTAATTTCTTCTTGATAGTAGCTGCATAGAGTTTTATGATGCAGGCACAGTTTATTCAACTGTCATCACGAATGTATATTCACTTGGTTTTAAAGTTTTCTACTCTAAGTTTACATACAGCCTCTGTATTCATTCTTGCATTTCCACTGGCTGCATTCCCAGGCTGCACTGGGTCAAGGCTATGTGGATTCTTCACTTTAATTGATGCTGCTAGACTAGTCTTCTCGAAACACAATAACAGTCCACATTTTCGCAAGCAATGCATGATAGATAATATCATTCTTTTTAATTTTTGCCAGTCTGCTTGGCGTAGAGTAATATCTCATTATTTCAATTTGCAATTCCCTAGATTCTGGAGAGTTTGGTTGACTTTAATATGTTTATTAGCCACTCGGAGTTGCCATTCTGTGAATTACGTTTTTATACCTTTGCACCTTTAAAAACTTGGAATGTTTTATCTTTTGCTTATCAATTGGTAAGAATTGGTTGTATATAAAAAATATTTACCCTTTATGTGTTATCTGAATTGCACATATTTCTCTGAATGCATTTTTTTTACCTGATTTTGTTTTGGTACATTTGGCCATTTAAAAGTTTTAAATTATTATACAATCAAATATGTCTGTCTTGTATGCATCCTGAGTTTCTGGTTTTAGTTAAAGATGTTCTCTATCTCTTAGGTTTATAAAATGTTTTTCTAAGTTTATTGTTTACACCTAAGTTTTTAATCCATTTGAAACTCTTTTTTTTTTTTTTTTGATTTGTTGTGAAATTGAGATACAAGCTCATTTTGTTCTAGATGAATAGCTGGTTATGCCGGCACTATTTATTAAATAAACCATTCTTTCCCACAGAATTGAAATACTACCTTTGTCACATATTAAATTATGATATATACTGAGATCTATTTTTGGATTCACTCTTCTGTTCCAATGGTTTGTCTGCTCTTATACCAATAGCATGTGGATTATATTACAGTGATTTTGATTACAGCAGCTTTCACTTGAAGGCAAGTCTCTCATTATTTATCTTCTACATACTTTTCTTTGCTATTCAAGCATTTATATTTCCATGTGGATTTTTAAATAATTTTATCTTGACTCCACTCCTCAAAATGAGACCTACTGGGAAAATAGGTAGAATTATGCTATACTTATTAATTTAGGGGGATAATTGTTATTTTTAAAATCTGTAAAAATGACTGTAGTTATTTCTTCTAAAATAATCATTTATCACAACTTAAAATTAACAATTTCTTGATATAAGCAAATGTCTGGTTACTGTTCTAATTCCCCAATTATCTCGCAATTTGTTAAATTGCTAAACTTGTGATCTAATAAATTACAATTGGTTTGCTAGGTCTCTAAATCTTTTTAATCCATAAATTCTAATTCTTTCACCTGTTTTCTGGCATTTGACTGAAGAAGATAGGTTGTTTTCCTAGTAGCATTCCCGTAGGCTGAACTTTGATAACTGCACCTCTCTGGTGTCGTTTAATGTATTCTTCTATCCCCCGTAGTTCCCAGGTATATATTGGTGATGCAGTCTAGAGGTTTGATTAGAGTGAGGCTCAATTTTCTGGCAAGTATTCATCACAGAAATTAGCACACAAGGACTTGCGGTGGCATGCACCATCCTTCTCATGGTTAATTGTAGCATCTTTAGAAGTTTCTTCTATGAAGGCATGGTGTCCTCTTCAACCACCTGATAACTAGAAGTACAGTGCATGCAGAGGAATCAGCTAAAGGATTGATTTCCGATGAGCTGGTCTCCTAGAGTCCTCCAAAGGTGGCCTCTATGTTTTATTTAGATTGTTTTGTTATGACCTAGTGGATGTGAGCATGTTAGATGTGTTTTCGATCTAATATAATTACTCTGCTTATATTTCACTGACGGGTGGGAACCCATTAGATTAACTCTTGAGTCTGTGGACACACCCTGGAATCTTTGAGGCTGAACCCAAAGCTTAGGGCAGATGCATTTCCTTCCCTAGACCTCTCGAGCTGCGATCTGAGGGGTTCTGCTATCTCCTGGAGAAAATGGAAGTTGGAACCACATCTGTGCACTTGACTTTACTGGCTTAGTCACTGTGTCTGAGCTTTTTCTGTGAACAGAGAAGAAAATGGTGGTAATTTAGAAGATTACATATGTCATGAGTTTATACTAATAGTTCTACATCAACTACAGGATTTTTGCTTAACTCATTGATCACATTTCTGTGCACTGAACAACTGCAGTCATTAGCAATCCCAGTGGAATTCCTCATTTACTTTAGGCCCCTCTGTATACACTACAGCCCTGGAATAATTGTCTTCATGCCACTTCTAATTCAGGAGATTTCTGTGAGTGACTTATGATATTTTTTGCAGTTCTTTTTGGCCATAACCCACTAGGGATGGGCTATCAAATCACTATGCTTTCAAGTCACTTTAAATAGGTTCTCTATGTGACTGTGCCACCAGCCTAATTCCAGTTGGAATTTTGGGTTTTATTTTACTTTCTATTATTAGGGGTTGATTTTTAAAAAGTTAAGATTGTCATATAATTATGTTTCTCCTCATGTACATGTAAGTTTACGTATAGATGGATACATAAATAGGTAGTGAAATCTACAAACAAGGTATATTCAGAAAGGCCTAGCTTCTGTCTCTGCTACATCTCCCACAGGAAGTCATTTAAAACTGTTTTTAGGGGCTGGGTATATGATTTGGTGGTAGACCACTTGATTAGCATGCGGAAGACCCTGGGTTCATTCCCCAGCAGCACAAAAAGCAAAAACAATAACAAAAATTACTTTGTGGTTAATTAATTCTATTTTCAAATATAAAATGATACAGATTTATGCACATATATGTACATACATAGCATATGCATGTGTGTGTATCTTCTTTTTCTTAATTATGTGTCAGAAAGTTATGTACTCTTCCATCTTGCTTAATCTCAGGGATCACTTGAATTTCAATGTTGTCATTCCATGGAGTTCCCACGCTATCCAATTTCCTGTTAGCTTCAAATTAACCTGCCTTTCCTCAGGTGGGTCCGTAAGTATGAAATCCAACTGTGTCCTGCCTCCCCTTCTTCCATAGGTGAGAAGTTTTATTTTTTGATACTAACTTTTCCCATTCAAGAATAAGATATGTGAAAATGAGAGGTTCTCAGTCATACCTCATGTTAGTAAGTAATTTAATTCAATCCCAATCCAATTCTCTGGGGACTTTTTAGGGGAATTTGGTAAGCTGGTTAGACAATTACTATAAAGGGAAATGCACTTCAATGGCCAAGAGAATTTCAAAATAATAAAATAAGTGAGGGAAGACATTCCCTCCCAGCTAGTCAAGCACACCCTGAGAGTCCACAGTCTATCCATAGGCTAGATTCATGTGGATCTATCTACAACCACACTCTAGTCTATAGTATGGATTTACTTATATTAGGTCTTCTGCTCCTGGCTATGATGAAGTCATAAAGCCCAGATTTAACCTCCTCCCTAAACAAGTATAGTACTAGAGAGAACATTTCTGAGCTGCAGTGCATGGAAGGAGCACCCAACTTGAGAGCTCAGGGTGCAGAGTTGGGGGAGGGAGAAGCAGCTCACAGCCACACTGAAGGCCCTGAAGGTACAAGGGCTCTCTGTTTGAGAGCCCAGCTGAAAACCAGTTAGTAAACCTGTGCTTGGTCAGCTCAGGCTGCTCTAACAAGATACCATAGACTTCGTGGCTTAAATAACTCTCTTATTTCTCTCAGTTCTGGAGGCAGAAAGTCTAACATTAGAGTTTCTGCACCATTGGGATCTTGGTGAAGACTCTTTTTCATGGTTATATCCTTACCTGGTCTTCCCTGCTGCTTGCAGCTGGTTAGGGAGGAATATGTGTCCCCTTTTTGTAAGGATGTTAATCCCATCATAAATGCCTCACCCTCATAATTTAATCTAACCCTAATCACCTTCCAAAGGCCCTATCTTTGAATGCCATTACATTGAAAGCATTTCAACATATGGATTTGGGGGAAGACACAAGCATCCAGTCCATTCAGAATGAAGAAAGTAGATGAGGTGAGGGAAAGACCACCATAATGGACCTGGGTGAGTGATCCCCAGCACTAGTCCTAGGCTCAAGGCAGTTCTTGAACCAACTAACAAATCATCAAGGCAAGTTTTGAAAGAGTCAAATTCATCCCGAGTAACTTAACTGTGTCCAAGAACAAAGACCCAAAACATTTAAAGGAATAAAACAAAAATCCAGTATTGAATGAAACAAAATACAAAGTTTTTGGCACCCAGTAAAATTTACTAGGCCTAGAAGTGATGTTTGTGAGATGACAGAATAGGATTTTTCTACCATCATATGCACATGGAAGATTTTTGATTTTGACAACCACCCACAGATAAGAGTACCTGTGTGGGAGGCTGGGAGTCCAGTGGAGAAGTTTCAGCACACAGTTAGAGCAACGAAACTGAGAATAGATGCATCAAAGAGGGCACGAAGAATAATTTTACCTTGTTTTTATCACTGTTCCCCCAAAGCAGCATAGCTCAAGGCCAAGAGAGACCCGTTCAGCATGCAGTTTCTTCCACAAAAGAAATGAAAGCATAATGAGTGGGTGCATGAGTTCCCCAGGCACACAGGGTGCGCTCCAGAGGTCCACTTTCTTCTCGCATCACCAGGAATACTGAGTGATTGGCACAGCTGAGCACATGGGAGAGGCCGCGAGCAGGAAAGACAGGCAGGGACTTACATCAACCAGGTCTCAGATCGCAGTGAAGGGAAGCTTTTAGCATCCAACCTGGCTTTGCAGGATCAAGAGAAGGCATACAAACTCAGAATCCCACCCCCCAAAAAGAGACAGCAAGAGGTATAGAGCAGGCACATTCATAGAAAAAAATCTGAGGAAGCCTAAGAACCCTTGGATAGGCTGAATCAGGTAAAGAGAGTTCTCTCTAAATTAAGTCAGTAAAAACTGGAGGAGATAACTACTTCTTCAAATGAAAAAAAAAAAAAATGCAAGACTTCAAGAAATGTGAAAAATCAAGAAATATGACACCACTAAAAGGAACAACAATTTTCTAGTAACTGACCCAAAGAAATGGAGAACTATGTATTGCCTGACAATTCGAAATAATTGGTTTAAGAACGTTTAGCAAGTTACAAAATAAAGGGCCATTTTAGTCAGTTTTCTTGCTGCTGTGACTAAAAGCTATGACCAGATCCATCATAGAGGAGGAAAAGTTTATTTAGGGCTCACAGTTTCAGAGGTCTCAACCTATAGACGGCAGGCTCCATTCCTTGGGCTCAAGGTGAGGCAGGTGAAAGAGTGTGGCAGAGAGAACCAGCTTACCCGATGATCAGGAAGCAGAAAGAGAGGTCTCCACTTGCCAGATAGGACTACATACCCCAAAGCCAAGCCCCCATTTCCACCTCCTCCAGCCATATGCTACCACTCCAGTTACCACTCAGTTAATCCCTACCAGGGGATTCATTGCTAATTGGGTTAAGACTCTCACAATCTAATCATTTCTCCTCCAGTCCTTCTTGCATTGTCTCACATGTGAGCTTTTTGGGGACAACTCACATCCAAACAATAACAAGAGCCAATGGTATAATTTAGTGGTAGAGCACTTGAATACCATGCCAAGGCCCTGGGTTCAATCCTCAGGACCACAAAAAGGAAAGAAAATAAAAGTAACACAATTCAACAAAATGAGGAAAACAATACATGAAACCAAAACAAAAAGTACCTCAAAGAGCTAGAACTCAGATCAACCAAATGAAATCTGGAGTTGAGGAATGCAGTGAGTGAAATTTAAAAAGCAAAAGGCAATGTGAACAGTGGACTTGATCAAGAAAAAGAATCTACTTGGGTGCAGTGGCACACACCTGTAATTCCAGTGGCTCAGGAGGCAGAGGCAGGAGGATCTCAAGTTCAAAGCCAGCCTCAGCAACTTAGTGAGGACCTAAACAATTGAACAAGACATTATCTCTAAACAAAAAAATCAAAAACAGGCTGGGGATGTGGCAAGTGGTTTACCTTGGATTCGATCCCAGGTAAAAAAATAAGACGAAACGAAGAAAAGGAATTTATGAATTCAAAGACAGGCCATTTGAAATTTTCCAGTTAGAGAGAGAGAGAGAGAGAGAGAGAGAAGAAGAAAAGGAGGAGGAGGAGGAGGAGGAGGAGGAGGAGGAGGAGGAAAAAGAAAACTTACAGGATTTGCAGGACAACATCAAGAGAACTAATTTATAGATTACGGGAATTCTAGAAGGGAAAGAAAATGGGAGCCAAAAGCTTATTTAAAGAACTAACTGAAGCCTGGTATGGTGGTGCATGCCTGTAATCCCAGTGGTTTGGGAGGCTGAGGCAGGAGGATCTCAAGTTCGAAGCCAGCCTTAGCAAAAAGGAGATGCTGAGTAACTCAGTGAGATCCTGTCTCTAAAAAAAGTACAAAATAGGGCTGGGAATGTGGCTTAGTGGTCGAGTGCCCTGAATTCAATCCCTGGTAGTAAAAAAAAAAAAAAAAAAAAAAAAAAAAAAACTGGAAACTTCCTTAATTTGGGAAGAATTATGAATCCAAATAAATAAAGTTCCAAACAGAGTCAATCTAAAGAGGACTTCATCAAGACACAGTATAATCAAACTGACAAAAATTAAAGACAAAGAGAATTTTGAAAGCAGCAAGAGAAAGAGAGACAAGTCACACACATGGGAAGCCCCTTTCCCTTTAAGATTTTCTGTCGGTTTTTCAATAGAAAACTTGTAGGCTTTGAGATACTCAAAGTGCTAAAGGGAAAAACTGCCAACCAAGAATACTTTACCCAGCAAAGCTATCCCTTAGATATGAAGAATAGCTTAAGAATTGCTTAAATAAATAAAAGCTGAGGAGTTCATCACAACCAGACCTGTTCTACAAGAAATGCTAAAGGGAGTCTTTCGAGATGAGATGAAAGGATGATAATTAGTAATATAAAAGCACAGGAGAGGCTACAACTCACTGGTCAAGGTAAGTATACAGTCAAGTTAGAAGACTCTAGTACTATAATTGTGGTGTGTAGATCACGTGTAAGTCCAGCATAATAGTTAAAAGAGAAAAAGTATTAAAATGATTATAGTTATACTGACTTCCTAAGGGATAAACAGTATTTTTTTAAAAAGTAAAATATGACATCAAACACATAAAAAGTGTGTAAAGGAACAAAAGTGTAGAGTTTTTGTATGTGATTGAAGTTGAATTGCTGTCAGCTTAAAATATACTTTCATAATTATAAAATCTTAATGCAAGCCTCATGGTAATAAGAAAGCAGAAACCTGTAATAGTTACACAAAAGAGAAAGAGAAAGTAGTCAAAGCTCACCACTACAGAAAATTGACAGATGGCAAAGAAAATCAGCAAGGAGGAGGGAGGAATGAAGGAGTTACAAAACAGAGACAACAATGAATGAAATGGCAATAGTAACTTCTTATCATCAATAATGACTTCAAAAGTAAATAGATTAAATTCCCCAATCAAAAAACACAGTGGCTTCATAGATGGGGAAAAAGTATCAAAATATATGCTATGTACAAGAAAATCACTTGAACCTCAAGGGAAAACATACGCTAAAATTGTGAAAGGAAGTGAAAGATTGTCCATGCACATAAAAACTAAAAGAAGAAATGCCATGATAATTGTATCAGACAAGATAGACTTTAAGTCGAACACAGTAAACAAATTCAGTAAAGTTGCAGGTTTGCAAGATATAGAATCTAGAGTCGACCTACAAAGATCAACAGAGTTTCAATAAAAACTGACAATTGATTATGCAAAAAGAAATCAAGGGGGCTGGGGGATGTAGCTCTGTGGAAGAGGACAGCTGACCATGCACAAGGCCCTGGGTTCAATCCCTGGATCAAAAAAGAAGTCCAAAAATGGAAAAGAAATCAAGGAAAGAATTCCATTTACAATGACAACTAAAAGAAAAAAATAAAATAATCAGGAACAAATTTAGCCCAGAAAATGAGAAATTTATGCCCTGAATACTATAATCTTTGAAAGAAGAAATCGGAGAAGACATAAATGAATGGGAAGGAGCCCATGTTCATGGATCGGAAGAATTGGTGTTGTTTAAATGTTCAGACTATCCAGAAGAACCTGCTCAGCGCAATCCCTATCAAAATTCCAATTTACAGAAATAGAAAAAATAATCCTAAAATTCATAAGAAACCACAAAAACTCTGAATTGATAATCTCAAGTCAGAACAGAGCCATAGCATCACACTTTTTAATTTCAAATTATGTTACAAAGCTATAGCAATCAAAACTGGTATAAAAACAGACACAGAGACAAATAAAACAGAATAGAGAGCCCAGAAATAAGCCCCAAACATCTATAGTCAACCAGTCTTTGACAAAGGTACTGGAAACACACACACACACACAGTGGCATTGGAAAAACTGTGATGTTCACACTCAAAAGAATTAAATGGACCTTTGTTCTATAACATCCAAAAATAAATAAATAAGTAAAAATGGATTAAAGACTTAAACCCAAGAACTGAAACCACCGAACCCTTAGAAATAAAAGGATAGAAGAAAAGCCCATGACATTTATCTTGGCAGTGATTTTTGAATAGGACACCAAAAGCACAGACATGGAAAGCAAAAATAAACTATATACAAATAAGAAGTTTCTGCAGAGGAGATAATTGACGAAGTAAAAAGCAATCTACAGAATAGGAGAAAATATTTGCAAGCTACTTATCTGCTGAGGGATTAACATAAAATGTATAAGGAATACATATAACTCAATAGTAAAACAATTAAAAAGTGGACAAGGAGCCAGCCTAGATGTCCATCGATGGATGTAGGAATAAAAAAAGTGGGATATATACACAAGGAATTTTATTCAGCCATAATGAAAAATGAAATTACATCATTTTCAGGGAAGTAGATGGAACTAGAAAGCATGATGTTACACAAAAGAAGTCAAACTCAGAAGATCAGGGTGGTATGTTTTCTCTCATGTGGGGAAGCTAGAAAGAAAAAGGAAAAGAAATATGGGGGGTGGTACTCATGAAAATTCAAGGAAGATTAGAAAAGGGACCAGGGGAGGGCGGGGGCAGTGCTGGGGAGTGAAACTGGCCAAATACTGTTACATTTTGTGCACGCATGAATATATAACAACAAAGCCTATTGTTACATACAACTATAATGCACCAATAAAAAATGAGGAAAGAAAAAACGTGTACAAAAGATCTAACTAGACATTTTTTACATACAAATGCCTCACAGATATATGAGAGATACTCACCATCACTAATCCATCAGTCCCAATGAGACATCACCTCGCCTGTTGGGATGGGTGTTATCAAGCAAGACGGTGAAGGTGGCAGGCAGAGGGAGGCTTGAACAGTGTTGGTGGGAATGTAAATTGGTGCCGTTATTATGGAAAACAGTGTGGAAGCTCCTCAAAAGAATAAAAATAGAGCTACATCATCCAGCAATCCCTCTTCTGGGTATAGATTCTAAGGAGACCAAAATCACTACCCCAAAGAGATATCTGCACCCCTATGTTCATTGCAGCATTGTTACAATAGCCAAGGTATAGAAAAAAACCTAAGCATTTATTAACACATAAATGGATTAAAATGTGGCATATAAATATACATACACTGGAATAATATTCATCCTTAAACAATAAGAAAAATCTGTTATTTGTGATATGGTGGATGAAACTAGAGGACATAATCCTAGATGAAACAAGCCAGGCACAGTAAAACAAATATCACATGGTTTATATAGAATTTTAAAAATTTGGGGCTGGGGAGATAGCTCAGTTGGTAGCATAAGGCCCTGAGTTCGATCCCCAGCACCGCAAAAAAAAAAAAAAAAAAAAAAAAAAGAGTCTAGAATTTTAAAAATTCAATCTCATAAAAGCAGAATGGTGGTTGCCAGGGGCTGAGGGCTTGGGGGTGGAAGAAGTGAGGAGATGTTGGTCAAAGGGTACAACTTTCAGTTATAAGATGAATACATGTCACCAGGCATGGTGGCACACATCTGTAATCCCAGCGTCTCAGGAGGCTGAGGTGGGAGGATCAATGGTTCAAAGCCAGCCTCAGCAAAAGTGAGGCACTAAGCAACTCAGTGAGACCCTGTCTCTAAACAAAAAATACAAAATTGGGCTGGGGATGTAGCTCAGTGGTTGTGTGCCCCTGAGTTCAATCCCTGATACCCTCCTCACAAAAAAGATGAATATGGTCAGGTGATTTAATGTGCAATACAGTGACAATAGTTGAAAATAATGTATATTCTCTGACAGAAGAAAAATGTTCTCACCACACACAAAAAGATAACTATGTGAGGCAATTCATATGTTAATTAGCTTGATTCTGTTGATGATTGCATAATAAAATTGTATCTTAAAACATCACCTTGTACACTTTAAATGTGTACAATTTTATTTGTCAATCATACTGAAAGGTGGAAAATAAAATTGTCAGGTTTGCGAAGAGTAAACCTGCTCTGCTCTGCTTTGGCAAGTATATCCTGAGAAGCGAAAGTGTAGAAAGACAACGGACTCCATTTGTGGGCAGGCAGATCCACCAGAACAAGAACCAACAGGTCCGGTCACATGGCGACTCGTTCACCCCACTCAATGGAGAAACATGGAACAGGGGCAGCCAGCCCATCACCGGATCGGTAGAAGTGGTGAGATCTTCCTCTCTGGCACTTCCCCAAGGGGACGATGCATCTGCCAAGTATATAAAGCAGAGGTGGAAAAGAAGCTATCCCCGTACACCTCAGAAGTTGTAGGCTGAGACCTCAAACTTGGATAGAATATGGTCCCTGTTCCCAAGTCTTACCCCGTGTAATGATCTGCTTTTCTCACTTTCTGTTCCTTTCTGTTTTCTTTACTGTTTTCCATTCTCCTTACTAAAATAACTGAGCATCTGCATGGAACAAGGTGTTGCTCTGAGCTTCCCACCTCTCTATTGTCACAAGAAGAGGAGAAACGTACAAATCACCGGAGCCTGGAGCAGACCTCCCTTGGACGAGGCATCCAGGCTCCTGCCCTGAGACCTGGGTGACACCGAGCTCCACAGGAGCTGTCCTCAGGCCCATACTCACCCACTTGGCAAGGTGTTCTCGTGGCCAATGAAATGTGGCCACTTGGAGTCCCTGCTCCTGGGAGCCTAGACCGCAGCCATTCCGATTGTGCCAGAGTGTCCTTACGGGGAGGTACACACAGCCAGTAGCACTCTTGTATCTTTGCTCCAGATCCCTCAAATATTAGTGGTGAAGCTGCTGGCAATCCACAGGGGCCTGTGTGTATTGCACATTGATACACATCCCTTCTTGCCGAGGTGATTCACCATTATTTCTCACCAGCTTCACCTCTTTCTTTGGGGCCCAGACAGGACATCAGAAATCACTCCTTTTGCTGTTCTTCTGTGTCCTGTCTCTGCCTCACTGGAAAGAATTATCTGTATGCATTTCATTTCCCATTCACTCAGCTTGACCACTTAGGGTTCTCATCCCTACTGCTCTTTGGAAACAACTCATATAAAGACTGCCATTGGCCTCCATCATTCCACATCCAGTGGTCTATCCTAGCCATTTAAATTTTTAAAAAACTTTTTAATTTGTTCTACAGGACAGTAGAATGCATTTTGACACATTGTACACAAATGGAGCACAACTTCTCCTTCCTCTGGGTGTACATGGTGCAGAGTCACACCACCAGCGTAATCATACATGTATGTAGGTTAATAATGTCTGTCTCATCTTATTCCTGTATTAGGTTTGTAATTGCTGCAACAAATGTCTGCACACTTAGTATATTAGCATCTTAAAATGATAAGAATTTTATTATCGTATAGTTCTACATGATACAAGTTTAACAGGGGACTCACCGTCCTAAAATCAAGGTATCTGCAGAGCCATGTTCCTTCCCGGAGACTCCAGGAAAAAGTCTGTGTCCTTGTTCAATGGGATTATAAACAGAGTGTGGTTTTTGTGTTTGTAGGGTTGTTTCCTTGTTGGCCATCAGCTAGGGGTTGTTCCCAGTTCCTAGAGGACACACTCATCCTCTCACTCATGCCCTGCTTCCTTCAACGTTGAAGCCAGCACTGGTGGCTTGAGTCCCTTTCTAGATTTGAGCCTTTCCTGCCCCTTCATCACCTGGACACAGCAGGTTTCCCATAGTAGATTCTCCAACAGCAACCCAAGTGACTCATGAAAAAGTAAAATAAAAAATATCATTTCTTTATGTAAATCCTCCAATGGATTCCCATTGAAATTAGAACAAATCCAAATTCTTTACAATGACCCATGCCCTACACCATCTAGCCCCTGCCACCTAAATGACCTCATCTCAGTTCATTCCTTCTTGCTCACTGTATTCATTCTGACCTTTTTTTCTCTTTACACACTCATACTTGGTTTTCTCCTATATTTGCCCTTTGTCTGTCTGGTGTACTCCCTAGTTTTTAGGAAAATTGATTTCTGTCAGGCATGGTGGTGCACACCTGGAATCCCAGAGGCTCAGGAGGCTGAGGAAGGAGGAGCATGAGTTCAAAGCTAGTCTCAGCAATTTAGCAAGGCCCTAAGCAACTCAGTGAGACCTTTTCTCTAAATAAAATTCAAAAAAGGGCTGGGGATGTGGTTCAGTAGTTAAGTGCCCCTCATTCAATCCCCGGTACAAAAGAAAAAAAAAAGTTGATTTCCTATTATCTTAATCCAAATGTAACCCACTAAGAAGAGTCCAACCATGTGATAGTGCAGCTCTCACATCTCCAGTGCCTGTAGGCTGTGCAATACTTCCCTGAATTATTTTTTCATGCTGCTCCCCAACATCTAAAATTATCATTTAATTTGTTTATTTACTTGTTCACTATTTGCTAGCATGTAGATGCCATGAAAAGAGAAATCACATCTATAATGTTCATTGCTATAGTTTTATGTTATGGTTTAGATATGAGGTGTTCCCCAAAAGTTCATGTGTGAGAAAAATGCATGAAAGTTTAGAGGTGAAATGGTTGGGTTATGAGAGCCTTAACCTGATCAATGCATTAATCCCCTGATAGGGATTAGCTGGGTGGCGACTATAGACAGGTAGGGTGCGGCTGGAGGAGATGGGTCACTGGGAGTTGCCTTTGGGGTCTATATTTTGTCTGTGGTAAGAGGAGCCCTGTCCATCTTTGTTTGCTGGTACCATGTTCTAAACTCTTTTCTTCCACCACACTCTTCTGCCATGATGTTCTGCCTCATCTCAGGCACAGAGCAATGGAGTCAGCTGAAAACTCAGAGTTTCAATAATAGGAAGCACATTTTCCCAAAATGGATCATTGGGAGTGAAGAAAATAGAGTTGTTCCTAATTCCACCTTTTGATTTCTGGACCTACATAGTCTAACTACTGTGGACATAGCCATATAAAGTTCACTCAGTTAGAAAGTACAGTGCATTCTGAAGAGTAGCAGACTGTCTTCATATATTGTCTCTGAGCTTGTGCTTCTATCAGACCACTGTCCTCTGGGTATTGCAGTATGGTGGTTTAAAAAGCAAATCCCATGGTGATGTACCTGTTTCTGCATCTGCTTTAAAGTTAAGTTAGCCCTTTGTTGACAAGTGGGATCTCATACTGCTGATAGAGGCTGGCAGATGCTAATTGGATGATATGTCATTTTTCAGCACCTTCTGTATTATTTGAGGGATGCCTTTTGATAGGCATTAACTTGGGAAACCAAGAAGTGCCTGCTTTCATATGCTCATTCATGTAGCTTTATCATAGGACTTCTTGTCCTCTTATCTGCCAAGGGTATTCTCCTTTCACAACCCTGGCAAAGATTGATGTGGAGTCCTTCCTTGCTAAAGATCCCAAAGGAAAAAGCCATCCCGCAGTGTCATGCAGTATGTGAGCTGAAGTACTGCTGCTGGGGACACACGGTCTTCAGAACCTGAGGAAGCCTACTCAGCAGTCACTGGGCTGCCATTCTTGTGATGGGAGTTACAAAATGAGGACATTTCCCTTACTTTGTAAGGGACATCCCAGCATGCCCCAGATCACTGGACTTTGAAAAGTCACATAAGTGGTAGACTCCTGAATATTTTCAGGTGCATTTCCATCAGGGTGCCTTGTGACTTACCAAGACCTTCAACTTCCTAGCCACTTCTTGTACATTTGAATTAATGTGGTGCTAATGAACTGGTCTAGCGTTATCCTCTGGGACATCCAGCTGGTCCATACCTCTTCCCACCATGTTATGACAGAGAACAGCAAAGTCTTAGCTCTCTTGTGAAGGCTATCAAATGCACAGTGTTGCACATTCCAATGGAATGTGATAAATTGTTTCTGGTTCTATTTTTGGAAGAAAGAGAAAAAGAGTGGATCTGCCAGATCACTGGCCACTATCACACACCAGCATCCGTGCTAACTTGCTCTAGCAAAGCTCACACACCTGGCAAAGAAGCAGTCGCTGAGGATGCTATTTGGTCATGTTTGTGATAGTCCACTGCTACACTCCAGAATCTGTCTGGATGTTGCAGAGGCCAGACTGGCAGATTAAATGGATGTATGAGAAGAACCACCACCTATTCATGTGTTAGGTCTTTAGAGGAGGCAGCCACTTTAACTCTTTTTCTCCCAAGTATTTTTATTATTGTGGTAAAATATATAACTAATAGAATCTATCATTTCAACCATTTGAGTGTATGGTTGAATGCATCAAGGACATTTATCATCACCCATCTCCAGAACTTTGTCTTCCCAAACTGAAACTCTGTCCCTATTAAACAAGAATGTCTTCTTCTCCCTTCCTCCTCAGCCCCTGGCAACTACCATTTTCTGCTTCCTGTATCTATGAATTTGACCACTCTAGGTAACTCACAGAAGTGGATTCACACAATATTCATCCTTTTGTGTCTGTTTTGAAATATTTAGCATAATGCTTTTAAGACATCCATGTTACAGCATACGTCCTTCCATTTTAAAGCTATTCTGTTTATGTATATATGGTGTTTCATTCATCCATTCATCCATCAATGGACATGTGGGTTATTTTCCATTTTAGACTCTTATCTAATAATGCTGTTCTGGACATTAGTGTGCAAATTTCTGATTTAGCTCCTTCTTTCAAGTCTTCTGAGTGTGAACCCTGCAGCAGAATTTCAGGATCACATGGTTTATCTATTTTCAATTTTTTTTTAGGTCTTTCTATGCTGTTTTCCACATTGGCCAGACTATTTTTACATTCCTTCAGGTAATCAATGTTTCCAGGTTATCCACATTTTTGCCAAGACTTGTTATTTTCTCCTTAAAAAATAATCACTATCGTAAGGGTTGTGAAGTGGTATCTCATTATACTTTTGATTTGCAATTCTCTAATGTTTGCTGACACTGAGCATCTTTTCATGTGTTTGCCATTTGTCTACTTTCTTTGAGGAAATGTCTATTCAAGTCCTTTACCTTTTGTAGGGGGGTGGGTACTGGGGATTGAACCCAGGGGCACTTGACCACTGAGCCACATTCCCAGCCCTATTTTGTATTTTATTTAGTGACAGGGTCTCACTGAATTGCTTAGCACCTCACTTTTGCTGATGCTGGCTTTGAACTTGTGATCCTTCTGTCTCAGCCTCCTGAGCTGCTGGGATTTCAGGCATGTTCCACTGTGCCCAGCCCTTTATCCATTTTTTAACCAGGCTGCTTATTATTTTGTCATTGAGTTTTAGGAGTTCTCTAAACATTCTGGATATCAATTCCTTATTACATATGTAATTTGAAAATATTTCCTCCCATTATGTAGGCTGTCTTTTTACTTTGTTTATATTGTTTCTGATGAATAATATTTCTTAGTTTTCATAAAGTCTGGTTTGGGAGGCATGCAGACATGATTTCTTGAAATAGCATCTCTTCCCTCTATCTGTTCCTCTTCTCCTTCTGGAATCCCTACAGTGCATGTATTGGTTTGCTTGACGGTTTGTGTCAGTCAACTTTCCATCACTTTAACAAACACCTGAGATCATTAGATTATAAAGAGAAAAGTTTTATTTTGACTCAGAGTTTTGGAGGTTCTGGTTCATGATCTATTGACCTGTTGTTTAGGGTCTGTGGTGACACGTCATGGTAGAAGCCCTTGGCAGGGCAAATCTACTCACCTGTGGCTGGGGAGTGCAAGAGAAAGACAGAAGAGATAGAAAGACAGAAAGACAGAAGAAGGGTCCAACAATCCCCTTCAAAGACTCACCACCCCTCAATGTGCCAAGTGGGGGACCTTCAACTCACAGACCTCGGGGGGCAGGCCAGATCCACACTAGAACAGTGTCTCAGGTTTCACAGGTTCTGTTCAATTTTTTTCTATTTCTTCTTTTTTTTTTCCGCTCAGACTTAATAATTTCTATTGTCCCTTCTTAAAGTTTGCGAATTCCTTTACTCTGCTTGCTCAAATCTGCCTTTGACTCCCTCAAGTGAAATTGGCATTTCAATTGCTGTACTTTTCAGTTCCAGAATTTCTTTTTGGTTCCTTTTTAGGTTTTCTATTTCTATTGATATTTCCATTTTGTTCAGACATTGTTTTCTTGACTTTCCCAGTACCTTCCTTTACTTCTTTGTGCATCTTTAAGAAAGATAGATGTTTTATCATCTTTGTTTAGTAAATTTGCCATCAGGTCTTTCTCAGAGACAGTGTCTTAGTTTTTCTTTTCTTTTGGGCCATATTTTTCTATTTGCTTACATGCCTTGTGATTTTTTTTAATTGAAAATTAGACATTTGAATCTAATAAATCCCTTCCCCAGGGTTTGCTAGTTTCCTTACTTATTTTTGTGTGTTGATTTTGTCTGTGTTAATGATCACCCTGAGGTAGAACTCAAGGTCTTCTCCGGATCTTTTAGGGCTTTCCTCTGAGCATGTACCTTTTCTAAGATTCTCATTTTCTCTATATACGTTGTTTTTAATGTTCTTATTTTTGCTGTCTGGCTCCAAAAATGGGAAAAACCTAAAAATGAAGGTTTGGGGGGAGGTGCTAGCCCTTTCAATCCCCAGAAGTAACTTTAGCTGCAGGGACTTGCAACAAATGAGGGACTTGCAACAATGGCTGCCTCTGTGATCAGAACGCCCATCCCTGACTTTTGGAGGACATGGTCCTTTTTGCCCACTCTGGGTCCTCTCTAGCTATTTGTAAGCTGCTCCAAGAACATAAGCACAGCTGCCTGGCATGTGAGGTGGGGCATGGGCAACTGCTTCTGTGCTAAGAGCTGAAATTGACTAAATTTAACTGCACTTTACATTCTAGACTTGCCCTGGAAGTTTCAAGACTTCAGTAGACTCCAGAGTTGCCAAAGGGTTTCATCAGATAGAGTCAGTCAGAGCAATTGGTGTCTGAGATGAATTTCTGATTCTTTCTGTTCTGCCATCTTCCCCAACCTAACCCCTAGAGTTTTCCATATACATTTTTGACTAATCTAAGCCACCCTCAAATAACATTACATTGCTTTGTGAGTAGTGTGGGTAACTTGTCACAAAATATCCCCAATTCCCATCCCCCAACCTTGTGACAATGGTGCCATTCATTTCATCAGTCTGTATGGGTCAATCACCCAATACCATGCTATCATTACTTCAAACAAACTGTTGTCTTTTAGATCAATTAAAATTAATAAAAAATTACCTTTATTCACTCCTTCTCCAATACTCTTTCTTTATGTAGATGTTTCTGACCTATATTGTATCTTCTATCTTCTATCTTCCTTCCTGGCTTTCCTTTCCTTTCCCTGTCCTCCCTCCTCCCTCCCTCCCTCCCTCCCTCCCTTCCTTCCTTCCTTCCTTCCCTCCCTCCCTCCCTCCCTCCCTCCCTTTCTTACAGTGTTGGGGTTTGAACCCAGGTCCTCACACAGCTACTGCTGAACTACACTCCCAGCCACCATTTCTTTCTCTTGAAGAATTGTAAAAAATATTTCTTGCATGCAGTTCTGTTGGCAGTGAATTCCCTCTGTTTTTCTTGACTAAGAAAGTCTTTATTTCACTTTCAAAAGATAATTTTTCTCTACCTGAAATTGGAGATTAATGAGTTTTTATCTTTTAGGACTTTAAATATTTCCTTCTCTGCTTGCTTGCTTGGTTTTCACTGTGATTTTTATCTTTGTATTTTAAGTTAGGTATTTTTTCTCTTACTTCATTCAGTATTTTCTTTGTCATTGCTTTGGTGCAGTTTGAGTATAACATACCTACTTCTGTGTGTTTGGGTATTTATCCTGCTTAGTGTTCTCTGAATTTCCTGGATGGTGGTTGTATGTTTCTCATTAATTTTGCAAAATTCTCAGCCATAATTACTTAAAATAATTTGTTCTGTCCCATTCTATCTTTCTTCTCCTTCTGATATTCCTATTATATTTATGCTATACTTTTAAATTTTGACCCACCGTTCTTAATGTTCTGTTTGGGTTTTTTTAAAATTCTTGTTTCTTTTTGCATATCTGTTTAGGAAGTTTCTGTTGACTTACCTTCAATATTGCTGATTCTTTTCTTGGCCAGTTCTAGTGCACTAATGATCTTATCAAAAATGATAAAGATCATCTTCATTAATATTATAGTGTTTATGATTTCTAGCTTTTATTTTTATTTACTTATTTGTTTAGGTACCAGGGATCAAATCCAGGGGCATTTTGCCACTAAGCTGTATCCCCAACCCTTTCATTCTTTATTTTTTTCTTTTTATTTTTTTGCTGTGCTGGGGATCGAACCCAGGGCCTTGTGTTTGCAAGGCAAGCACTCTACCAACTGAGCTATCTCCCCAGCCCTCATTCTTTATTTTAAAAGGCTCTAGCATTGCCTTTTAGTCTTTCTTAGAATTTCCATCTTTCTACTTATAATACCCAGATGCTCTTCCTTGTCTATTTTTAAATGATAGCCCTTAACATATTATTCAGAGTTATTTTAACAGTTATGAATAACTATTATTCATAGTTATTTTGACAGTTCCAAAAGCTGCGTCATATCTGAGTCTGCTTCTAATGCTTGCTTTGTCTTTTCAGACATTTCCTCTTGCCTTGTAGCATGATGTTTTTGGAAATATGAACTGAAAGAAATTGCATTTAGTGTGAGGTTTTATGTTAATCTGGCTAAGAGACAGGCCATGTTTTATATTCACTGTAGCTGGAGATTTAAATCCCTCTACTGTCCTTGTATGGTCTCCCCTATGGAAGCTGGGCTTCTCTAAGAATTCCTTCTTAGCATCTAGATCTTGCAGCTTCTTTAGCTGCAATCCAGTTATTATTCTAGAGCTATGTTGGTATGCTGGTAAGGAGCAGGGAGGGAAAATTGTTTTGTAATCTTATGAATAAATTTTAGTCTCTTATTGGGCTATGACCCTGAGTAGTTGTGACCCTCACAAATTTTTAAAATTCATTTATTTATTTATTTTAACTTCTTCAAGTGAGATAAGAAGAACAAGGCAGAATAAGTTTCTGGAAATGTTTAACATCTCTAGCGATTAGAGAAATGCAAATTAAAACTACAGTGAGATTTTATCTCACTCCAGTCAGAATGGAAATGATCAAGAATACAATAAATGTTGTTGAGGATTGGGGGAAAAGGTACTCATACATTGCTGGTGGGACCACAATTGGTGCAACTGCTCTGGAAAGCAGTATGATTCCTCAGAAAACTTGGAATGGAACCACCGTTTGACCCAGGTTTCCCACTCCTCGGCATATACCCAAAGGACTTAAAATGAGCATACTATAGTGCCACAGTCACATCAATGTTTATAACAGCTCAATTTGCAAGCTGTAGAACCAACCTAGGTGCCTTTCAACAGATGAATGGATCCAGAAAATGTGGTACACGTACATAATGGAATATTACTCAGTCATAAAGAAGAATGAAATTATGGCATTTGCAGGTAAATGGATGGAACTAGAGACTCTCATGCTCAGTGAAATAAACCAGTCCCTCAAAAAACAAAAGCAAATGTTCTCTGTGATATGCAAATGCTAACTCATAATAAGCCGGGGGAGGGGGAGGGAAGAACAGAAGTTCATTGGATTAGACAAAGGGGAATGAGGGAAAGGAGGGGGGATGGGAATAGGAAAGACAGTAGAATAAATTGAACATAACTTGCCTATGTTCTTATGTGAGTACATGACCAGTGTAACTTCACATCATCTACAACCACAAAAATGGAAAGTTGTACTCCATCTATATATAATATGTCAAAATTCTACTGTCATGTATAACTAAAATGAACAAATTAAAAAAAGTTTTAAAGAGAATAAATTTATTCTTTTCCCTGGAAAGTAAGCCTTCACTATGAAGAATGTTCTGGGTATATTTCATAACCATTAGTCTTCTCTTGTCTCTGTGAAAGTCATGATGGCATCTTTATTAGCTTTTCATTGTGAAAATTTGGTGGTCTCCTGGAGGCAAAACCCATGAAAGTGTGGGGGCTTCCTTAAGGTTAAAGCATCCAGCAGTTTCCCCCATCTAGTCTACACCCAGCCCCTAGCAATTTGTTAGAATGCCCATCTGAAAGTCTCTGTTATCCACCGTTGTCATGGTGCTGCAGAGTCCTTTCTCCTGGGGACATGGTCTCTCCCTCTGTCAGTGTAGTCTGAGTCCAAAACCTCACTCAAGTCCAGAAACTAGGCAAATGATGGTGACTCTATCAGGCAGCTGCCCTCAACATTTTGATCATCCTTCCTGTGATGATCTCTGCTGTTCCGATTGAGGACTTGTGCTTATGATTGCCCGTCTATTCTGCCCTGAATGCCTGGGTCTATTCCACCCTCTCCCCAGCCTCTGTGAGTCAGGTCCCCTTGAGCCCCACCCTTCCCTTGAAGCATCCATCTGGCTTCTGAAGTTTAAATGCCACGTGTGACCTCTATGTTACAAGGTCCTATCATCCCTACTTCTGTTAATTAGCCCAGTTCTGAAGAAGCATCTTCTCCCTTCAGCCTGGGTTACAGGCAAAGCCACCACTGAATTACTGGGTGAGGCTGATGCCTCTGGCACCAGAGAATTCCTTATTGATTTTGTAAGTGGCATATCCTCTGAACTTTCCTATGAAAGATATTCATCTGTTGGGCTGTCCAGATTTATATAAGTATTTTCATTCTCACGTGCCACCTTATCTGAGTTGTTTTATTCCCTTTTACAGTGTCAAGAACAGTAGCTTAAGCATTTCTACTTAATTTGGTGTACTGTGGGCTGTTGATGTTCCATGCTTCTTGATGACATTCCAAATGTGGTCACACTTCCACCTGGTGTTCTTATCCGAATCTCATATCCTGGGGGAGTGTTACCAAATTGATAAATTCTGCATATCTAACTTTGTGTTCCATCTCCCACCCATCCATAACCTTCAGAACTCAGTCCCCTGATTACTCTCTTTTGCTCCTGCTGCTACTTGCTGGCCAGGTCCTACAGATTCTTTGAGGTAGGGTTGCATTTCAATACTGTCAGCCCTAAGATGCCCCTGGAATATTATATATAATGATCTGACCCTAATTTTTGTCTAGCTCTCAGAGGGGAGAGGGGGCATCCTGGTGGTCTTCTTGGTGAATGTTATTTTGCAGAGAGGCCTTTACATAATCTTGCAAGGAGAGTGCACTCATATTAATAGGAAGGAGTGGGGCATTTTGGCATGCTCAGCAGATTGAGGATAATCTACAGATTCAAGATTTTTCAGGTACATTAACCTAATGTTCTCCATCTCATGTGTCAGAGTCCCACTCTTTCCCAACCAGTCAATGTGACTCAAAGGTATCTGGGCTCATTTAACAGTTTTAAGTATTGTGAGTGCTCTGTAAGCCAATTTGAAAGGAAGCACTTAGGAATTTTATCATGTAGATACAACATATAACATGCATACAAAGATAAAACGCATAAACACATAGTTTTCATTTTAGAATATTAGTCATGAGACAAAGTGATATGGTAATGAAAACATTATAATCAGGCATAGTGGCACATGCCTATAATCCCAGCAGCTCAGGAGGCTGAGGCAGGAGGATGGTAAGTTCAAAGCCAGCCTCAGCAACTTAGTGAGGCCCTAAGCAACTTATTGAGACCCTGTTTCAAAATAAAACATAAAAAGAGCTGGGGATGTGGATAAGTGGTTGAGTGCCCCTGGGTTCAATACCTAGTACCCAAAAAATATTACCAGTTTATAAAAAGATAGTTGGCTCCAAACTATATTTATGACAAAAGGGAACAAGTTAAGGTCACCTATTCAATTTGAAGATTTTTATTTGTAGTCTTGTGAAGGTTGTAGGCCAAATTTTTCAGGGAAAGCATTCCTCATAGCATTTTGATTCCTAAAAAGGCTCTTTTATCTTCCCCTTTTCTTTTTCTCAGACTCAAATGAGATTAGGAGTTAACTCTTAGATGTAAGCATTCTAGCTAGAACTGGCTGAGATAACAAACCTCCAAGCAACCCTGAATAGCACATTTATCTTAATATAAGCAAAAAAGAAAAAAAATCAGCAGGACAAAACAAAACTAGCGAGCTTAAAAGTCATTACATGCTAACCCTATAATTACAGCTTAGAATTATCTTAATGGTGTTCACAAGAAATGTTTTGAATTAAGCATGTCAATCCGATGAAAATATTAAATTCAGCATGCAGAACCCAATGTGAATTCATCAGAAGTCCATAAGATGTTACCATAAGTTCAATTATGTTAAAAAGTGTAGAAGAAACTGCCAAAAAAAAAAAAGGCAGACTGACCTTAAGAACTTCCCACCAAAGTTATTCTTAAGGATTCTGGGGACAGTTTACATTGCTGGGTCTGAATTTGATTATGCCCAGTACTATCTCCAGGACTCATTTTCAGTCCATTTCTCTCCTGATTTCCAAAGAATACAGTGCTTTGAAATAGTACTACAAAAAAAAAAAAAATCATCTTTTCCCCTTTCATGAATTTATAACTGAAAGTTTGCCCAATTTTGGAAAACAAAACCCAGTGGTCTGCTATGGGGAGTAAATGAACATTTGTTATTGCTTTGGAATTTAGATATAACTGGTAAAAAGTATATAAGCGTGTCATTTATGCTACAGCTAGAATCAGATCTCAGAACAAGCCAGATCAGACCAGGGCTTCCTCTGAGAAGTCCAAACAGAACTTCTCTGGCAGAGATCCTTAGTCCTTACCCAAACTGGGACCATCGCAATGAAAGTCAAACCAGCACTTCCTTTCGAAAGTCAAATATAGGGCATCCTTGAGATAGAAGCCTTGCAGGGAAGGTCAACTAAAGGGAAGGAGAAATAGTATTTGGTCACTTGTACCAATTCCTCAGGTGATAAGATGTCTTTTGGACCCAGGAACCATCTGTCTATTGCAGAAGTGAAATTATGCACCAAAGGTAGGTGGTTCCAAGATGCAGAAATTCCTGGGGATGGTGCCTGCGACAAGTGGCCCAGGTAGCTGCTTTGCCTCTCTATACCAGTAAAGGACAACATGTCATGGGCAAAAAGTCTGTCTGAACTTGCCTCCTGACCGGATCACCAAATTGTTTCCAAAGCAAAATTATTTTTCCCTTTGTGTAGACTGCCAATCACTGACAGGACAGTTTCAAGTTTTGCAAGAAAGTTTATTCACATATGAGGAGTTCAGTGACCCAAGTCACAAATATACCTCTCGAAGGATAGATTTGGAAATATTTATCAGAAAAAGAAGCAGAGTGATACAAGGCAGGGGGAAAGGTGATAGGAAGTGACATATTCAATGGCTTGTGTATGTGTAATCAATCTTTGTGACTCTTCATGGGAAACATTTTCAGAAAATTGCAGCATTAGTCTAAGGGTGGAGTTTCTGGGCCCCTGATGTCAGAGGTTCCCATGACCCAAATGAAGAGTTAGTAGTTATAACAAAAGCAACTTCAAATCCCTGAAAAGTAACCTAAGCAGCTGTTACCCCCATAATCCATATGTCAGATGTGTTGTCTGCAGCAAAGCTAGTGGGAGACTACTGATATATTGCTCAGCTGCAGTACCTCCTAAATTAGTGATTTTTAAAGTCAACTAAAAGCAAGTGAAGCTAGAGGATTTATTCAGGGTTCAGTTTTATTATCATACTAAGTGGAGAACTCAGCTTTCTTTGGGAGTTCCCACTTAATCTTCAGTTACTATTATGTTTAATTTGTGTTTTGTTTTGTTTTTTTGTTTTTTTTGGTACCAGGGATTGAACCAAGGGCTGTGCTTAACCACTGAGCCACATCCCCCAAACCTTTTTATTTTGAGGCAGGGCCTCGATCAGTTGCTTAGGGTGTTGCTAAGTTGCTGAGGCTACCTATGAACTTGCGATCCTGCAGCTACCAAGCTTGACTACTATTATGTTTAAGTTCTGACACTATGCCTCAGTTCCCTCTGCCTTCCTTGCTCTTCGGATGACTCCTAGTTTTCATACTTAGTTCTGATTTGCAGTGATCACTCTAAGTCTTTCGTTGTCTCTCTACAAAGTATCAGTTCTACTTAGCAATAGCCTCAAACTCCAATGCCTTTATAAAGTCACTCTTTTCCCTGTACTTGAGAACACTGCAAGAAGTTTTGCTGTATACCCTGTGTTTTACCCAGCACATTATACATTCCGTTTGCTTTGGCTAGCTATGTTCTACCTGACACCATTGATTCATTGCTGGCCAAAAAACAGGTGACCAACTCCAAAATCCAATCAATATCTGCTATCTTGGACCTTTCCTGGCATCAAATATTTCATGCTGTATTCCATGAAAAGTAGGCCCTGAGTCAAAGATGAGTGTTTAAGAAGTTTATTAGTGAGTACAGTTGGGATCAACGTCAGTGCAAAGGTAGGGAAGAAAACAGGATCGGATGGGGGTAAGTTGGCAGTGATGCTGTTGTATAAAAACACCATCCCCAGTACCTGGGCAGTAACTTCTAAACTCTTGGAATTTCCTGAGTGGTGTTGTATCTTTGTTATTTATAATGGGCCCTTGGACCCCATCTGAATGACTCTGGGCAGGGTTGGGAGCTAGTGGTGCCAGAAAGACCAATCATGTGATTAAAGGTTGAAGTTTTGAGCCACATATCAATCAGTCCAACCTCCTGACCTTTAAGGAGAGGATAGGGGCTAGAAATTGAGTTCAACCTTTGGGCAAGTGATTCAGTCAATCACAGCCATATAATGAAACTCCAATTAAAATTCCAGACACTGAAACTCAGTGGAGCTTCACTGTTTGTGAGAACACAGATGTGTGGGAGGGTCACGTGTCCTAACTTCATGGGGACATGGAGGCTCCAATTTGTATCCTTTATAATAAAACCATAATCATAAGTACAGTGCCTTTCAAATTCCACAAATTCTTGCAAATTATCAAATACTATGGAATCGGGGGAAATCTTGAATTTGTAAACCAGTTGGGTAGAAGTGCAGCTGGTCTGTGGACCCTGGAATTTGTGGCTTCTCTGATGTGGGAGTATCTTCAGTCTTGTTGGGGATTCTACCTTTTACCTTGTGGAATCTGAAGTAGCTCTGGAAGATTAATGGTCAAATTGCACTGTGGTCCACAGATGCCACCCTAACAAAGAACTCAGCTAATTCTCCAGGGAGCCAGATTCTCCACCACTCACAGCTGCCTGGAGTTTAGGAGCGGGGCCAAACCTTCATACCTCTGTGATATGCTCTGACTGACTGGGCATGGCAGCTCTCTTTAGCCAAGGAAATTCCTGAACAGAGTTGACATTTGGGGACCGTCTGTGGGCAGCACTCTGGGCAGCTGAGTGATGGCTCATTCTGGAAGCGGGATTTCATTGCAAGTCAGAGCACCCACTATATTTTGTAACTATTTCTATCTCTTAAATAGTAGAGAGGATACAGTGATTAAAAATAGCACTGAAAATTATTTCGAATTTGTTAGCATTTTGTAGCTAAAGATAACTCAAAAGAGGGAGATTGGTGGGTTGATCCTGGCAAATCCTTGTGAGTGATCATATTGTTTTCCCACTTAAATCATTTCGCTGTCTTCCAATTGTTAGAGGATAACGTCTTACATCTTCAGCAGGCTCCTTGGGCTCTGCATGATGTAGCCTTTCTGGCATCTGGAAGACCACATTCTCCTCAACTCGTAGCACCCATGCGTTGTCCATAACTTTTTGAAATTTCAGGGTCACTGCTTGGAATGTTTGCTTCCTTATGGTCTGTCAATGTCTGTCAATTTCCCTTCCCTTCCCTTCTTCCCTTCCCTACTTCCCTTCCCTTCTTCCCTTCCCTTCCCTTTTCTTTCCTTTCTTTTCTTTCTTTCTCTAAATGTCCCTCTATGGTGTCTGTCCTCTATGATGGCCACAGCTCTACCAACAAAGAATCTAGCTGATTATTGTCTCTCTCTCTCTCCAACAAGTTTCATGGAGGCAGGAACTGTAGCTATATTGTTATTTTCTCTTTTCTCAGCACTTAACTCAGTGTCTGACATTGCAGCTTAACAAATATTTGTTGAATCAACAAATAAATGAGGAAATTAAGGGATGGATAACAGCAAGTCAGTGTAGTGGTTAATAATGTGGGTTCTGGAGTCAGACTGGGTTCAAATCCTCCAAATATTGACTCATCCACTGAGAGCCCTGAATATTAATTCTCCACTTGGATACTACTGTCAATTCACTTTGAGGATATCAGACTGGGAGAAGTCATCTTCAATAACCATACCCTATGAGAAAAATGTGGAACAAGAATACTTACTTAGCAGCAGCAGCTCAGCATAGCAGTTAATCACATACACTATCCGTGCTGAATCCCAGAGCCGTCTTCTTGGTTGCAATACTTAGCCTCTCTGTGCATCAGTTTCCTCATCTGTAAGTGAGTCTGACTCATACACACCTAACTATAAAAAGAGGATAAAATACGCAAGGAGCGGTGTCTGGTTCACTAGTTTAGGTTATGAGACACTGCTGGCTTGGAACTTGGAGCTTGCGAGCAGCGTGGTACGTTTCTCTCAGATGACTAAGTTCAAATAATAGATCAGAGGGTTGTCTAGAAGACATCAGGCGTAAAGGAAATAGAATATTCTCTGGAAATTTTCCAGCAAGCTGGGGTGGGGCATGGTGGGTGGCTCTTCTCTACCTAAAACTCCAGGATGGATCATTTAGTCCTAGAACTCTGTCCCTTCTCTTCAAGGACTGTGAACATTCTGGCAGACTCTGGGTCTTTGTTCCTTTTCATTTCTGGATTCCAGAAAGGTTACTGTCCTTTCTCCAGTCATTCGGGTTACAACATGATTGATTAGGTTAGTTTTCTAGTTAGGCCCTAGGTCTAATAGGAAAGTCTCATTCTTGAGTCTTTACCAAGTCTCCTTGTATGTTAATGAGAGGCTGATTCTCTTAGGTTGGGGCACATCTGCAGGTAGAATTCTAACTTATTTTACTGAATATTTCTGCACATTTTTAGAGCACTTTATAGAACTCTCAAACAGATCCTGGAACCTGGGACTAGACTAGTTGGAATGAAATCTGATTATTGATTTTGTGTTTGACACTAATTGGCTATGTGAACATGGTATTACCAAGGCAATCAGGTTTCCCCATTGGTTAAAATAAGGCAGAAAATCAGCTGGTAACTTTTTCAGAATTAAAATTCAATGAGTTTTCATCATGATCTCTGACAAATGCCAATATACTGTTAATGTACACCTTGGGTGGAAAGTTATACTGAACATTTTATAAGTGAAAAAAAAGGTATGCCGAATATGGTAGGTTGATTTGGTATCAAAATAAGAGTCCTCTTTATCAATTTCAGTTGGAATTATCTTAGTTCAGTTCCGGGAATTTGCTGAGAACCAGAGTAAGAGTCTTCATGGGGGGGGGGGGGGGGCAAGCAGTTCAACGATAACACGCTCATCTAGCATGTGCAAAGCCCTAGGTTTGATCCCTAGCACTGTAAAAATTAGAAATAAAGAAAAGGAAGATGAGTTCGCCTTGCTTGGGTTGGTTCATAGATCTTTTTCTCTTCTTGTGGGAATGAATGCAATTGAGCAAGCAGGCAGATTTTCCGGGGAGAATTGGTGCCACAAAAGTCTTAAGGGTCATCCTGCCCCACCAATTTGCTGTCCTTTAGGTGCAGCCCTAATGGCTGTGTGATTTGTTGACCTCGGTTAGCCTTAACGTCCTCATCTACAAAATACCTTGCAGGGTTGCTGTAAAAAATAAGGACGGAGACAGAGATAACGCTGTGAAAGTGTATAAAAGGCCTAGAGAGAGGGGGGAAAAAAGTAAAATAAAGCGCATAGTGACCCTAGAGATAATTTTCTGTGCCGTATCTAGTAAAAACATCTATCTGTAGCTTGTGTACATGTCGGTGCTAGGTAAAAACAGGACAAAATGAATGATGGCAAGTCTTAACGCTTTTTTCACCTCAGTTTTCGCACTGCAATTAATGTCTGGTGCAAAGCTGCCAAGTTCTAGGTCTGGAGTTGTAAAATAGTTGTGTTCCAATTCTGGCTCTGCCACTTATTGACTGCATGATCTTCTATCAGTTTCTCAACTTCTTTGGGTCTCAGATTTCCCTAAAGTTAGGTGATAGAGATGGATAAGCCTTCCTAACTAAGACCGTACTTTTTCAACTTCCCAAATAAGAGGGATAGGGTGAGGTTGAAATGGAGGGTCAAGGCCACTAGGCGCATCCCCGTTCTAGCAGCGGCTCAGATTGGCTCAAAGCGGGCGGAGGAGGGACCAGGCCGGCGGAGAGGAGAGTGGTCTGACCAATCCGGCGGCTGGCGGGACCGCAGTTCCCGCCTCTGGGCGGCGTGCGCGCGCATCACGCACGCACGCTCAGCACGCACGCTGCGGAAGCGCGCGCGCAGGCCCAGCCCTCGTCGCCGCCGCCATTTTAGCTCCTGGTTCCGGCCGCACGGTGTGGGCTGTTGTAGCGGGAGGGGTGGGGGTCCCCAAGAGTTAAGTAGCTGCCCTCCACTGTGCGGATACAGCCGCCAGCTTTTTTCTTTTTCTTCCTTCCTAACCGCTCGCTCGAAGAGTGCGAAGATGTCCAAGCGGCACCGGTTGGACCTGGGGGAGGATTACCCCTCCGGCAAGAAGCGTGCGGGGACCGATGGGTAAGCCAGGCCGGGGGCGCGAGGCAGCGGCTCGGGCTTTGTTGGGGTCCAGGCGGGGAGCGGGCCACGGCCGGCGTGGCCGAGCGGGTCCCGGAGCCCGAGCCTTTGTTTTCCTTGGGGCTCCGTTCGGCGGCGGTCCGGGCGGAGCGGCGCCGGATCGGCCCGGCAAGGGCGGCGGGGATGTTGGCGGGCCGCCGCCCGGCCCCGTCGCGGGGTGGAGAGGCCTGCGGTGTCCAGCAGGGCGCCGCCTCCGCGGCCCAGCCAGCGGGAGCCACTCTGGACCGAGCAGAGCAGGAGTGGCGCGCGGACCTCGTGGCCTCGGCTCCCGAGCGAGGCCTGGAGAGGGTGGGGGAGGGCGCGGCGAGCGTTCGCGCCCAAGGGCACCGGGCTCGGGGCGGAGGGCCGGGAGAGGGCCCCGGGACGCGGAGGAAGGCGCGGGGCGGCGGGGCGAGGAGCGCGTGGGCCCTGTGGGGCTGCGGCGGGCGGGCGGGCGGGCGGCGGGGCTGAGCGCCGCGGGCGGGCAGGGAGTGAGGGCCTGCGGGGAGAGGAAACGTGGGCCCGGTGGGCCGCGGGCTGCCGTCCCGAGCGTCCGAGCTCACAGTTGGCGGGAGAGCGCGGGCCCCCGTCCATTCAAACTCTTCAGAGCCGCTGGCAGGCTAACTTCCGTCCTCTGCCCACTCTCCCGCCATCTCCTTCATTTCCTGCTTTGGTGAAGACCGTGGTGTAGGGGTAGGAGTTGGAAGGCATGCTTTTTCCCCCCAAAGTTTTTAGTTTCTTTCGTGTTCCCTCCTCCCTTTGTAACTAGGAGACCGTATTCAAAAAGTGGTTTTAGTGTTGATGGCAAAATATCGCCATGTGAGGATTGAGAAATACAAGATTCTTGGTGTTGCAGATTCCTTTTCCTTACCTTTTCCCTAAAGGCGCAGAGGAATTTAGCAGTTAACTTAAGCAGTTATACTACAGTCATTTCTTGTCCAGTGTGTGTTTTCACTGTTGAAGAACAGAGTTCTGTGGGCAGTTAGGCAAAAAGAAAAACTTCAAACAAAAGTTCGAATGTCCAAATACCTTGCATAATTTCGTCATTTTTCTAGGTAATCTTTACTGTCAGTGTGGAGTAAAGACCAGAATGGGATGTACTTTTTCGATGCCTTGCATACATTGAATTATTAAATACAGAAAGATTTATGCCACATTTTAATGTAAGTTTTTTAGAAATTACAAGATTAGGTGTAGTAACCCTACAGTAACATCATAAGACAACCTCTGAGACTGCTCCTTGAGAAAACATTAGTGCGTTTAAACTCTCACAGACTGAGAACTCCAAACAACTTTCAAAAGAGTATAATCAGCTCCATTCAAGAAATGAGAAATGGAGACGGATGGAGTTAAGGTGGCTTGTTCAAGTTAACAGTTTTATAGTAGGATCTAGAATGCTGCTTTTTGAATTTTCACTTTGACACTAAGCCTGATACTGTACTTAAGAGTCATTACAACCTGTTTTAGTGACATTTATAATGGGTTGGTAAAGCAGGGAACACTTGGTTCTTGATTTCTTTGAAATAAAAATAAAATTGCTTGTCGTTTTGCTAAGATGCAGCCGATATCTCCAGTAAGGCCTGATTGGATCAGAGTATACTGGAAGAGAATTGACTCATCCGGTTTATGTGTATATGTACCATTTAAAATGCTTTCCTTGGGATTAGTAATCCCATGATATGCTTATGTGAATGCTCCAAAACAGATACCCTAAATGGACTTTTTGGGTTTGTGATTGTAACCACATGATATTCCCCTTGATACTGTTGGATATTTGCCTGTACATAGAGTGCATCCATGGAATAGTGCTTAAGGCCTGGATAAATTCTGGAGGAAGTTTTTGTACTAACTTCTGTGTCATTTGAGTGCAATTCCTCAAAGGACTAGTTTTCTTTAGCATTGGACTTCTGATGTTTCTATTAGGGTTCAAGATATGTTTGATATTATAATATGTTTGATACTTAAATAACTTTAAGTAATTTTTAAGTAACTTGTTGAATGACCAGTGACCCTGTAGTGGTTGGTTTTGTTTTTTGTTGTTTTAGTGCTGATAGTTAGCAAGTGTATTTGTTTGAGGACACAGGCTTATCACTTTTGTGAATTGTGCTGTCAAACATGATTGTCCCATTTCTCCAGTACTAAGAATGGAGGGTCTTTCAGTGGGAGATTTCACCCATATTCTTGTTTCTCTGCTATATAAGGTTTTATTTACTCCTGGCATGTTTTAGTTTGGAGGCATGTGGAGAAGTTACAGGTCTCATATTCTGCTGCTTTCCTTTTTTCCATGATCCTATACAGTCTTCAGTATAATGTTTCTAACAACAACAAAACAAACCTGGACCATGAAGTTTGGAAAATACTATTTGAAGCCAACATCCTGATGTTTCCTGATCAATACATTTCTTATTGATTATTATACACATTGTACAGTACAGAGTATATACTGTACACCTGACACTTGTAGATTCCTTATATATATATAAACACATTTTCACTACAGTCTTTTGTGGCAGGTAAAGAAAGTTGCAAAAACAAAACAAAAAAAGGCAAATTCCTGGTAATCTATGAAGAACATTTTTTGTGATGAACAGTTTTGGATAGTCATTTTTACCTAAACTGTGAACTGTAATGTTCAATATCAGTGGGATCTTTCAGTATGCATCATTGTGTGCTTTGATAGTTTTGCTAAGATGCCATTATCCTTTTCATTGGCTGTATAGTGTTCCACTTGTAAAGGTATATCATGACTTATTCACTATCCCATTCATTGATGGTTAGGTAGTTTCCCAGTTGTCATTTTATAGATTAAAAGTATGAACATCCTTACGTATACATATTTGTAATTGGAAGTTTTTGGAAGTAAGATTGCGAGGAAAAAAAGCAGTGTTTATTCAAAATATTCTTTTTTTGATGACTACTTTGTCACCATTAGGAGTATTTCAGCATCTGTTATTCCATGTAGAATTTTAACTTTTTTTTGGTACCAAAGTTTGAACCCAGGGATACTTAACACTGAACCACTTCCCCAGCCCTTTTTATTTTAAGGGTTTTACTAAGTTGCTGAAGCTGACTGACTTGGTGATCCATCTACTTTAGCCTCCTGAGTCACTGGGATTACAGGCATGCACCTCTGAGCCTGGCTTTAACATGGTATTCTAATTTTAAAGAAATCTAATAGTAACCAGTATTTACCGGGCATTTTCAGTGCTAGACAACACTTCAAACACATTGCATGCGTTAACTCATTTAATCTTTTCAATACCACGCAAGGCATTAATAGCCGTGTTTTAAATGAGGAAAGAAATATTATCATATAACTAGCTTAAGTACTGAGCCAGAGTTGAGCTGAAAAATTGTATGGAATCGTGTGCTTGACAAAAATGCATATTTAAAAAAGAGAATATGCATAAGCACAAGTCTGTACATATTTATGAAGCAGAAGGTTTAAGTTCCCACTTAACAGACTTAAATCTCATTAATACCTTTCACTATGTAGATTGATAAATTGAGGCTTATGTCTTGCCTGTGATTCTGTCCCTTTTCCTTTTATGCTGTGACTGCCTGCATTTCTTGGTCAACTGCTAATCTTTGTGTCTTCAAAATATATTTGATATTTGCTTCCTGTTCTGTAGGATTTTTTTTTTTTTTTTATAAAGTTGGTCTCTGAAAAATGTTCTTTGTTGACATAGGACGACAAGAGTGTATTTATTCCATAATCCCTCTTCCCCCAGTTTTATTACTCTTGAAAGTTTGGTCCATGTCTTAAGTATCTTGATACTACGTGAAAAGTACAAGAGAAATTCATTAAACTTTTTCTTTTCTTGGTCTCTTCCCTTCTCCCCCATGATGGTATGAGTAGTAGACAATCCTTATATTTAGAACAGATGTTCTTTAAGAGTTCTTTCTAGTTCTGTGTACTATTATCTTTGAGATGTCTACTCTGAGTCATTTATGACTATAGTGCTTCTCACTGAGCATATTTATACATGCTCTTTTGTAAACTATTCCATTGTTCACATTGGGGCTAATATGAATACATATTAAATTTATTGAGTACTTGATAAGGTAGAATGAGAGAAAGAAAGCCAGTAGTTAATAGCATATTTCAAAGATAGGTAAGGACTCTAAAATTTTGATTTGTGAGACTTCATTTTATGTTTAGTCATCCTTCCGATTTTCTTTACCTTTGATTTCTCTTGAGTTTGAGTATAACTTTCTAGCTTGTGTGCCCTATAATTCTGTAGAATGTGGACATTGGAATGGAAGAAGGAAAAATCACCAGTTTAAAATAAGGATTTTCCCCTTTAAGCCTTTTTTTTTTTTAATGGAATAGAATGGCATATTTAAGAAGAACAAGATCAGATCTAATTGGTTAGCTTACCATTTCTGTAAATGAACCATTCTAACTCAATACTGGGTTTAGTATTTTAGCTGTGGTCTGCCAAGAAGTTACTGTTGCCTCACTGATGTACCAGTATGGAGTATGAATGCTCTTTCTTCCTCTGCTACCTCTCTGCTATAGCACAGGAAACTTGTACTTCTTTGTGTGTTATGAATAAGGAGCAATGACATTTAGCTTCCTGTTTTTCCCATTTTTAATCTGGGTCCCAACACATTGTGGCAAGTTTCTTTGCTCTAGGAGTTTGTCTGAAATAAAGTGAATTAGTAAAATGAGCAAGCAAAAGATTTTATTTGTCATCAGGCCCTCAGAGGCCACCAGATGCAGCCCTTTGTCATGCTGCTTGTCAGATTTCCTCAAGTAGATTAGTTAAGAGTATCATTGTATTAGGACAATTTAGTAACTAGAAGTAGATACCAGAATTGGCTACTTAAAATTGGCCTAAGTTTAATAAAGTGGATAGCGGTGTAATTTTAGCATTTTTTAAATAGCAGTGAAATGATGAAGCTTGTTTTAGTTTGGCTATATTTTATTTTATGGTTGACCAGTATACATGGCTTTATCTTGTATACTTTGTAGTGTTTTACTTTTCCAAAAGGCTAAATGCAAGAGTAGACATTGAAAGCAAAGGAGTAAAAGTGTTTTAGTTTTAATTTTTCTTGTAAAGCATTATACACTTACTGAATAAAATTAGAAAGTATGATTAAGAAAACAAACTTGAGACAATCCTGTAATTCGTGTTTGTATTGTGATATTGTGTATAACATTGTACTGTGTTCTTTTCATTTAGCATTACAACATAAAGCAAAGTGCAGCTTGAAGGAGAATCTGGGAAAGATTGTGATGCCATCCTTTTTTTTTTTTGCCCATTATGTCTCTCTCTTCCCCACTCCAGTTGCACTCTATGACTTCTGTTGTGGAAATAGGAATTTTTTTTTTTTTTTTTTTTTTTTTCCACTTGCAGATTTGGTTCTTAGGAGATCTCACCTCATGTTAAGGTTTTTAGAAAGAGAATTTGAGGCATCATGAAGGAAGGGAAGTTTTATGGTGGATCATGGGAAGTCCTTGATTGTTATTTCTGTAATACTGCATAAAATTCAGAATCTGAATTTTAAAATTTTTGTTTCTAGGAAAGAACGAGATCGAGATCGGGATCGCGAAGATAGGTCCAAAGATCGAGACCGAGAACGTGATAGAGGCGATAGAGAACGAGAGAGGGAGAAAGAAAAGGAGAAGGAATTGCGAGCTTCAACCAATGCTATGCTTATCAGTGCCGGATTACCACCTCTGAAAGCTTCCCATTCAGCTCATTCAACCCACTCAGCTCATTCAACACATTCGACACATTCTGCTCATTCAACACACACTGGACATGCAGGACACACATCACTTCCACAGTGCATTAATCCATTCACCAATTTACCCCATACACCTCGATACTATGATATTCTAAAGAAACGACTTCAGCTCCCTGTTTGGGAATACAAGGATAGGTTTACAGATATTCTGGTTAGACACCAGTCATTTGTGCTAGTTGGTGAGACTGGGTCTGGTAAAACAACACAGGTGAGTTAACTGTGTTTTATAGTACAGAGCTTACTAATGTTTAAGCTTACCAGATGTTGCTTATTTGATCCCTGTGGTCATTTCCATTGTCTCCCTGCCTTTTAGAACACGTTGACCAAAGGCTGCTTTGATATTTAGTACTTTATGGTGACAAGTACTAGAGAGTACTTGTCTTCTCCAGAGTATATAGGGGAAAATAGCAGTGCTGGTTTTTTTCCAGTCTTAGTACCTAAAGTATAGCGGCAATGATCTCCCATTCATTTTGACTCTGGAACAGCAGAGATTTGAGGGTGTAAGAATTTCTTTTCTAGTGTTTGGGTCAAGAGATCTGAACCACTGGAGTGTTTTTTATTTGTTTTTGCTTTTTATTATAATTTTGTGGAACTGAATATTAACTTTTCCTTCAAAAAGTAGAAGGCATATGTAGTAACATCTCTGCTAATGACATCCTTCCAGAACTTAAACACTGTTGCCAGAATGTCCATATTAAGACATCTAGAATATTTTTCAAACATGGATGAATCATTAGTTACTGGACCCCTGTTAATAGATATGTAGGCTTTACATGGGCAGATATATTTATAAAAATGGAGACTTGGACCAGGCTGTCTTTTGTAGTTATAATAACGTGTAGCCAAATTACCTTTCCTTCATAGGTAACCTGTCAGTTTACCCTTCTGTATGCATGTGTGTTGGGAGTAACACTGGACTGAAGTCATAGGTGAAAAAAAATGATACTTGAGTAATTTTTGTTTTTTTTTGCTGAGTGAAGTTAACTATTTTTTGTTCATTGTAGAAAATTTGGAAAGTTTTATCTCTGCATAGCAAAATAATTATCTCTGCATAGCAAAATGGGTAAATATTGAAAATTGAATAATTACCCATTTTGCTATGCAGAGATAATTATTAATATATTGTTTTGAGCTGACTTATTTTATGTTTATGATTTAGCATACTGCATTGTTATATGGACCACAGATCAATTTGACTATTTCATAGAGACTTTTCAAAAGATACAGCAACCAAAATAGAAAAACTTTATTGAAGATTGAACTTTAGTGAATACTATTTTTCAAGTGAAGGAAAACTTAGTGCTGATGTTAGGAACAAACTATTGGCTTTTTAAAAAAAGTTTTGAAAACGTGAAAGTCTTTAACTCTTAACTATGCTAATCTATTCCATTAAGTCCCATGTTTTCAATTCTGTAAATAATTGAAAATTATGATGAAATTGACACAGTTGCATTAATATATGTTGGGAATTATTATATAATGCTAATTAAAATTATATTACTGTACTATAATTACATATTACATACTATATAACATTTTTATAGTTGTTCCACATCTGATACAATGGGACAAAATGGGTTAATGTCACAGTATTTTAAATAATTATATCAGCTGTTTTACTGCTTTGCAGAATATAAACACACCTGTTAATTAGGCATTGGGTACTTTACATATATTTTCTTATTTTAAGTTTATCTACGACTGCGGGTGAGGTAATCACATTTTACAGAAGAGTAGAATGTGGCTTAGATTAATGAGAAAACTTAGCTTTAGTGGGTTGGTCTGGGTTGCGTAGTTTTCTAGATTTAGGAGGGTTCAGCATTCAAAATTTTGTCCTTTTCTATAACCAAAGTTACACTTATTTCATACTGCTGTTCTGTGGTTTGATATGGTTAGCCTGTTTCACAGTTGTGTTTATTTGAAGTTTGTGTGAAAAATTTAATTGCTTCACGAGGAGGTGTGTGATTATTTGGATTACATGTGCTTTCATGGGTTACGTGAGATGTGAATACTAAAGGTTGCAGGGAATTTTGAGGATCTGAAGGGAAACTAGAAAGTTAAATAAGTAAATTTCATCCAAATACTTTTCAGCATATTATTACTAAACTTGGACTCACACCTAATAAAGAATGCCATTGTTTTGGTTATCTCTGCCTATCAGAAAATAAAATCAGACTTAATTTGAAATGATAACTTTAACTTTTGAAAGATTCATAGAAAAGACATCATGCATTGTGCTTGGTGTGCACATACTAGACCTATATTTGAGAAATTGAAGGTAGTTCAGTCAGAGGGAAAACATGAGCGAGGGCACAAATTTAGAGAAGGGAACCCTGCATATTTGTCTGGTGTGCAGGGTGTGCTAAGGGGTGATGGGGCGGGTGAGACTAGAGCTGTAGGTTGAGCCTTACTCCCTCTTGCCTGTAGATAAGGAAGCCATCAGAGGTTGTTGTTGTTTTTTTTTTTTTTGCAGTGCTGGGGATTGAACCCAGGGCCTTGTGCTTGCAAGGCAAGCACTTTACCAGCTGAGCTTTCTACCAACTGAGCTTTTTCATTAGAGGGGAGTGACAGATTTTTACAAAAATTTCAGTCATGACAGACCATATAGGAGATCGTAACAAAAGTTTTGACTTTGTCCAAGGGAGTAGTGGGAATGAGGAACAAAGAATGGAGTTAGCATGTTCACTGTTACTGAGTAGGGGACATGGAAAGAATTAAAAGGTGAGAAATGGTTTTGCTTTGAACTTGATGAATTTGAGATACCAATAAAATATTCATCCTTCAGAAGATGACTGCTAGATTAGGAGATGGGAGCTAGAGTTATGAGTTGACATTGTTCTTTTGTAGGCAATGTTAGAATTTAAGAGTATAGAAAAGGCTACTCGGGATAATGTATAAAAGAGGAAAGTCCCAGGAATGAGGATTAGGTTTTGGGAGGATAGCCTCAAGTAGAGGAAGGGAAGGAGGAAGGAAGAGCAAAACAGATGCCTGATTTGAGTAGACCAGTAGCCCACATCTTTCTGGACTTGCTTCCTTCCTAATCATATTTCCTTAGAAAATTCGAGTAGATGCATTATATAAGCTGTTTTGGAAACCTTTAAAAATCTCTGAAACTCTTTTAAAAGTCCAAGAATTTCTTGGTGTTTTTCAAACAAAACAAAATATTGCAACATACCGAATGTAGAGACAGATAAGAGAGTCCAGCTTTCTTCCAATAAGCCATACATTAAAGATATGTAAAAATAATGAAAATGCACTTTACTAGCTCAGTATTTTTTTTGATTGTAAGATGTTTTTTAAAATAGAGGATGGATTGTTATTAGTAACTAATAAACAATTTAGCAGTTTTCCAGTTTTAATTTCCAAGTATAATAAATGTATTAGTTGTTTGGTATCCTCATTGTTAACAGTGTAAGAAGATTCTAAAACTCAGAGAACTGCTAAATTAACCAAAACTTTTTTTAAAAAATAGGGTAAGTTATCAGTTTCATTAGCATAAATTTTTTAAAATGTGAATATTCTTGCCTTCAGAATTATGAATTAATTTTAAGTATTTTAAATCTGCCAATCAGTGGTTTTGAATTTTACATAACTTTTAAATAACTTTTAAAAGTACAATTTGCCTTTAGAGAGGAGGGTTGGTGAAATGAGGGTAGATAAATAAAACGTTATAAGAAGACCTCTTAACCATGGGTCTGTTGGTTTGCAAGACCAGGGAGACTCTGCTGTGTTAGTTTAGTATTTTTGTTCATTGAAAACAATGTAAAAATATGTGTTGTTGTGTTCTCAGAGAAGCAACATAATCATCTCTCAGTTGTTTGTCCAGTGTCATTTTCTTCCAAGTTCAAAAGTCATTGAACTAAAATGTAATAATAATGCAGTAACCAATACTCTTCATCAGGTATCATTGTACAAATAACTGTACCAGAAAACCCATTATATTTTGTATAGCATTAGCCCCTGATAGGCTTTTGGGAGCTTTGGGGAGGACAAATCATGTCTTTGTAGCAGTGGATTCCAGTTTCATGTGGTAGTCATTTGCCTTTTCCCTTGGTTCTTTTTCAGTTAAGTGATTGGAGAAGAACCATAAAATGAAAGGATCTATATGTGTCTTTGGATATGGAATAGGGAGGAAATATACTGTCAGCCTTACAACAATCTTGTGGTGGATTTTCTTTTTCCCTTCCCTCTTGATTGACCTTACCCAGCAAAGTGTGTTGCTGTAGGTCATATTGAATTTGGAACTGGCATTTACTAAAATTGAATTGAAAGATGGCACCTAAAGTGTTGGGATTGTGCATACCACTCCTGAAAGATGGATAGGGGTACTAGAGTTAGGTGCTAGGATTTAGCTTCTGCTGACTTACAGAATTTGAATTGAATTAGCAGGTACACTTAGGCTACAAAGGAATGTTTTCTGCTTTTACCACCATTTTGTAACTCATTGTGAATTTCGATGCTATACTTATTAAAAACTAACATCTATTTATAAAGTTGGATTTGTTTCAAGTAGGATTTTTTGTTTGTTATGTAGAGAAGTAGTTAATAGATGGATTGCTTATGTTGGTGCGCATACCATGCAAAACCTATGTGGACCTCACCCACTGAGTGTAATGATGTCACATCAATGTTATACTTGACCCCTTTTTGGCTATTTTCTATCTAAAATTATGTATGTTAAGTAAGGGAGAAATGTGTTACATAAGTTATTGTTATAAATAATTCTTTGTCACTAGCCTAATTGAATTTTAAGTTATTGAGAAAGTGCTTTATATTAAACATAGTTGATATGCAGAGTAGAATTAATTTATATGTGAAATTATTTGATAGATTCCACAGTGGTGTGTGGAGTATATGAGATCATTACCAGGACCCAAGAGAGGAGTTGCCTGTACACAACCCAGGAGGGTGGCTGCAATGAGCGTGGCTCAGAGGGTTGCTGATGAAATGGATGTGATGTTGGGCCAGGAAGTTGGTTACTCCATTCGATTTGAAGACTGCAGTAGTGCAAAAACCATCCTTAAGTAAGTACTTTATCTTTTAAAATGGATGCTTTTTCTAATGGTAGTTTTCTGCCACTTGTTAGGAACTTTGCTAGTGGAAGCTCATGTTATACAAATTTTGAATCGAATAGTTAGAAGTAGGCCATCTTTGACTTGCCAGATGACATTTTAATGTGGATTCTTTTTCTTGGTTATAGTATACATAGCTTTTTAGTAGAAATTGAAGTTTGTAGGTCATATTTTAGTTGCTTGAAGTTGTATCTCAGGTGAAAATGTAGTTTTAGTAGACGTGTTCTGAAATATCATTTAAATGTGATAGAAAAGTAAAGATATATTTTAGTGGGCTGGGGATGTAGCAGTGGTAGAGTGCTTGCATGAATGAGGCCCTGAGTTCAGTCCCTATCCCTGTGGAAAGAATGATTGATTTATCTTAAAAAAAGCTACTCTTAGAACAATGTGTGAGATGGGATATGATTTATGTGGGGGTGAGGGTTTTTTAATGTTAGTTATGCAGATCTTGCTACGCATACATAATGAACTAAAAGGACAAATCTTGTTATGTACTCAGGGTACCTCAAGGTGTGTTGGTTACTCTTTATAGTTGTCATACACGTGATCATATTGGTCTTTCTGAATGTTTTAACTTGACTAAAATGTCTTCTTCATTTTATAGTTGCATTTTTGCATAAGTAATGTATATTTCCTGATAGTCATTTCTTTAAAAAATCACATTTTTTTTCCTTATTGCTTTTGCTTGTCTGTATATATATGACATTTAAGTTATTTTAAAAGTTATTTCTTGGTGGGCTCAGTGGCACATGTCTGTAATCCTAGCTACTCTGGGGGCTGAGATCACAAGTTCAAAGGCCATCATGGGCAACATAGGCAGACCCTGTTTTGCTATAAAGATAACTGGGGATCTAGTTCAGGTAGAGCCCTTGCCTAGCATGTATAAGGCCTTCAGTGCAATCCCCAGTACTGCAAACAAAACAAAAAACGGGTCCGAGTGCAATTTCCTAAAATTTTTAAAGAAGTCATTTTGTTCCAAAATGGACAGTGACATGAATCTTCGCTGATGGATCTATCTATATCCATCTACAGTGTTAGGGGAGAAGTGGAACTCTTATCTCTCTTTTTTCAACTGTATATTTTATAGATATTTTTAAATGACAGCAGTTTACTAGTATAGTGAACTCCATGTATTTATCATGTATCTTCAACCTTGTATCCATATCCCAGTGTTTTCCCTCTCATTATTTTGAAACAGATCTTAGGTATCATATTATCTTTAAATTTTTAGTGTGTTTCTCAGTTTCTTAAAATATAAATATATCACAACTTTTAAAAAATCCTTCAATCAGAATATTCAGTCACTTCTTTTTTGTCCATTTTTTCCCTAGTTTTTTGGTATACATATTTTGTTTCAGTAGAATTTGATAGTTTCATACTTAAGAGCAGTTGAACATTTTTCATGTAAATCTTAATCTTAACTGAATAAATTTTAGTGATATTACATTATTGTTTGTTTGTAATTACATTGCAATTGACAATAATGTGAAATCATAGCTCGTTTTATACTACTTTAAAGTACTGATAATGTCAAAGATTTGAGGAAAATACTAAATTAACTCATCTCTAGTAGGTGTATCTTTGTGACATTTGATTTGCTGCATCATTTTTTTGGCAAGTTATAGTTAAGTTCAGAATTTAGAAGTTGAATTCGAGAAAGTTTCCATTATTGGAGGGGTGCGTGTGTGTGTATGTTTTCCTGTCTCGTAGGGATTATGCTTGTCCAAGATTTTGAGTTAATGGGGAGTGACAATATAAATAGACATGATAAAGTAAAATATATTTTTAGCATTGTGATGTTTTCTTGTGGAGCAGTTCCCAAAGATTATAACTAAATCTCTACAAGAAAATTTTTTCCAAACAGGGTAAGTTTGTTAATGTTGCTCCTCATAGAATCTGCCTGAAAGGTAGAAACTAACCCATTATTTTTAAATGACATTATAGTAGTAAAAGGGTATGTTATTGTAAATTACTTTAAAGTTTTCAATTTCCAGTGTGACTCTTTATTTCATATGAAGAGGACCAGTGGTAGGTTTAACTGATAAGAATACTTTGTTAAGCATAGTGATTTATTATTCCCTAGGTATATTTCATATAGTCACATTGACACATTGAGAACCAAGATGTTATAAATAGCTAAAGCCATAACTTATTGAACATCAGTTATATAGTTAATTGAGTAGGAAGAATGCATTCATCAAACAATTCTCTGAAGATTCTGCTTGAAGGACTCTGAATTTAGAGGGATTTGGGTTTTTTTGTTTGTTTTTTGTTTTTTAAGAATACTTCAGCTATTTTGGTGTATTTTTTAATTGTCCACATACAGATTTAAGAGTCCAAGGTGTTTCTTCATTGTTTGAGATATATACAGATAGATGATAAGTCTAATATTGTGCTGTTTTCAAAGAACTGATCTATTATAAGTTAATGCACACTGTTTTTAAGTCTTTAGTAACGACTTAGTCCCAGTGTACAAATTGCTAAATGTGTTTTTTTGTATTCTATTAGATATTTACTTGTCCTCATCCTTTCCTTCTGAAACTAATGCAACATATTTATTTTCCTTTTACTGTCTTGGAATAGAAATTTGGTTAGGGAGGAGAGGAAAAAGCCCAGTTGAGATAGCTCTAAAGAAGAGAAGACCAGACCATAAAACATAATGTTGCCATGCCATATTTTTGACTGATCAGTAAAAAATCAATTCATTTTGACGGAAAGAAGGCATTGATGGCGTCTAGCACTTTTGCAGTGGATTTTAAGAGGGACCTTATAGTTGGAGTTGTACACGATTTAAGAAATTCATCACTTTTTATTGTTCTTTTGTGGTGCTGGAGATTGAACTTAGAGCCTTGGGCCTGCCAGGCATTACTCTACCACTGAGCTACAACTCCAGCCTGGGAGCTGATTAATTTTTAGGGAAGACAATGGCTTGATAATTTTGTGCCTGTGGAGAAAGAATATTTGTTAATTTGGTAGCCAATTTCATTGTTATTTTAGGGAATATGCCTTTTGCTTTATTCCAAAGCTGCAAAATTATTGAAGTGTTTTGATATTGAGGGAATTCTGTTATGTACCAAGTAATCTTATTCAGTCATTTGATTGAGTACTTTATATATGTTGGGCAGTGTTAGGTGTAGAAACAAAAAGGAAATCTGGTTCTTGTCCCCAAAAAGCAAATACAAATGTAAGTATAAAATTTCTAAATGAGATAGATTCTGAAATAGAATATATGGAAGTATGCTTTGAGGGTTCAATTTATTTGGAAAAGAGAAGCTGGTATTTAAATCAAGGCCTAAAATGAAAGTAGTACTAGCCAGAACAGGGGGTGGGGGTGCATTCCAAGCAGATGGAACAGTAGGTGTTTTTAGAACTTTGTTTATTGAGTGGAAAAAAATTGTGACTTTTTACTTGAGAAGGTCTTTAATCCATATATTCTTTAAATGTCTGACTGATTTAAGTCAGCATTTTCATACCATATCAATTTTAAGATGTTAAAGAACTAGTTTATGTACTACTCATAGATGATTGAAGATAGCCTGTTTGGTCCTTCTTGCATCACTGGACCATAAACAAAGGGAACAGGGTTTGTGTCTGTATACCTGTGTACTTGCTCTGCACACAACAAACAGAACCTTTGTTCCTTTCTTTAATCTGGGGAAGTTAAAGTCATAATGGAGGAGTTTGAAGTTTTGTTACTATGGTGTAGAATTTGGACAAATTCAGCATAGTCATAAAAAATGGATAGATGATTCATGAAAAGACATTTTCTTTGTTAAAATTTCTTTAGGTGAAGGTGGGGTATAATGATGGAGTGGTATAGTATACATGATTTACCTTTTTTCCCTAAGTCTTGCAGTTTGGGGTGTCATATTCGTTTGAAATTTGGAATTTTACGACCCTAAGGACCCAGTCTGAGATAATATTAATGAACCAGAGCAGCTTTTAGAGGACATGTATGTTGGTTCTGTAATACTGTACCACTTTGAGATATTTTTCTGGTGTGTAACTTCAGGGCAAACCACTAAAAAGGCAAGAAAAGGTAAAGATTAAAGGACATGGTTGAAATATAATTCAGTGACCAAAGAAATGAAGAGTCTGGGATTTCAGAGTGTGATAAATTGTCCCTTGTAAAGCTTAAGGGAGATAAGTTTTGAATAGACTAGCCAAAGAAGTGTGTTTCCACACAATTCAGGTCATAAACCTCTAAAATTTGTTTTTAATCTCAAAAAGATAAAGAAACTCTGTAGGCCAGAAGATCAAAGAGAATACCAGAGTATTTAACAAGTATGTGCTTAATACAAAGACTACTACAGTAAGGAGCTGGAGGGATCAGAATCTTTTTTTTAAGGTTGGCACTGGAAGGCATGGCCATAGCAGATTCTTTTTGTGCCCCTGGAAACAATAGACTGAAGCAGTATTGTTTAAGGGCTACTTCAAGATTTCAGAGTGGGTATTCAGCAAGGCACCCTCTTTTAAAAATAGATGATTTGAGAAGAGAATTGAAAGTAAGTAGATCCCAGAGCACTGCCTCAGGGGTCACAGTAACTAAGTTGTGTCCTAGCTCTTCCACTCAGCAATATGATTTTGACTATGAATTAACCTTCCTGTACTCACTGCTTTTTCAGAAGATGAAGCTTATAATAACTACTTTATGGGGTTGTTCTGAGATCCCTGTTAATTTGTGTATAACCCTTAAGAGTAATTTTTTGATACTCAGATTAGCAGTGTTTCATTCAGCATTGCTGCTGGTAGTAGTGGTAGATTTCCAGCTTGAAAAATTACTGGTTCTTATCAAATCAGCTAACACAACTAGAAAGGCACTTATAAAAGCAGTTTAGTGAAGTTCCTTTTAACACAGTAATTGAGTTGTAATTGAGAAGGGTTAAATAAAATTTGATGGCCAACCTTTGAAGTCATTCCAGGAATTTCTTTGTGGATTCAAGTTTTAGATCTTCAGATTCAGTTTTGATTTATCTGCATAGATAGTTATGCCAGAATAGAGCCTATACTTGGAAAGGTAACCAAACTCTTAACTGTATGGGAATAGTGCAGTCTAACTAGGATTTTCAGAACAGATTTTCTGTTTTTGTGCTGTAGCATAAGGTATACTTGTGTAGCTCTCACTTCTGTGTACCTTGGAGATTGTTCTAGAACAATAATAATAACATCAAGTTACTTCACTCTTATTAATGGTTGCCTGGCATTTGCGATTGTCCTCTAGTTTGACTAATCTATTGATGGATATTTTGCGGTTTTTTCCATTAGAAACAGTTGGTATCCTCATCACCCTCTTACAACTTTGTATGCCCATTTTTTACACATTGGCATATGTGAAATGAATTCCCTGAGTGAAATTGGTTGGATCAAAGGTTTTGTTTGAATTTTACCAGCTTGTTGCCAGATTGCCCTTCATGAAGAATTGATCTACTCCCACCAGTAAGGATTGAGCAGATGAGTGTCTGTTTCTTTGCCTTTTCTGATACAGCCTAGTAAAACATCAATCTTATAAGTGAAAAATGGGGTCTCCTTATGGTTTTAATTTGCATTTCTTCTGTATGAAGTTGAGCATTTTTACAGGTATGTATTAGTCATTTATATATCTTTTGGAATCTGAGACTGATGCTTTTCTTATCTGTCCAGAAGGATTACCCTGGTTGGCAGCAGCTTATAAGGTGGTGTTTTAAAAAATGCATCTCAATTTCAGAGAAAATTGACAAAATGTACAGTTTTACACAATTGATAAAATTCAGTATTTGTTCAGTTTCTTATCTCTCTGTGGTTGGTTCTTAACTGATTTATATAGAGCTCTTAACAAAATTAGCACTTTGGAATTTTTGACTAGGTTGTCATTTGAATCTTAGCCATACTTCATGTAATGAAGAAACTTTTGTTTTTGATCAAGTACTGAACTTACTGCTTTATTTGATGTCCCAAGTTTTGCAACATAACCTGCCCAAGATTGTTTTACGTTATTTAATTCTTGTATTCTACTGTTGTTAAGCATCTTTGCTCAATTTGGATTTGGTTAGGGAGGAATTCATAAGGTTCATTATAAGGACTCACGGAGTTTCCCCTACTACTCCTTTTGCCACCTATACCAAATAACATAATATTGAGCTCTTGGGGCTTGCTTCCCTGCATAATTTTTCACTCATAACTGTAGCATTTAGTCATTGACACTAAAGTTAGGAATAATTTACATATGTAGTTTATTATTAAATTCCTAAATTGTTTGGTTTTCATTTAGAAAAAATGTGAATCGTTTTCTTAGTTTATGATTTTTTTCTTAGGCCAAAACACTTGGTGTTTCAAAAAATTTAAAAATGCATGAGTACAAAATTATAAATAATATGTGAAGGATGTCATGCTTTGCTTTGCTTTATTCAGAATTGGTGATGTCATGTGACTGGGATTAGAATTGGTTAGCTTGTAGTTAACTCTGCTATCTGCATATAGTGATTAGAATACATAAGCTAGGTTAGCACTATCAACACTTTGTGGGGTTTATTTCATTTAACAGTGTTTGCAGATCTGAACTGTTTCTGATTTGACTCAAAGGATTCTATTGCTGCATTAGGCATCTCCTTTGTTTAATCTGCCTCTTGTTTAACTTTATTTAGACTATGCCTTAAACTTTAGCAAGATCCGAATTGCTCGAAGCTCAGAATTTTAACAGTTCTATTAAAACACAGATTTCTATGCCTCACCTTCACAATTTTTGAATAAGTAAATCTGGGATGAGGCCCAAGTTTTCTATTTCTACTCAGTTCCCAGATAATGCTAATGTCTTTAAGTGAGTAGATCATTTCAAGTTTGGTTGTCCCTGTAGCATTTTGTTTACTTGTCCCGTTATTAAAACTTCAGAATTATGACTCATCTTTTAACCTAAGTAAATATTTTATTACTAGTAAGAAAGGTAGTAAAACTTGACATAGGTAAAGGAAAATGGTCTGTGACTTTTAGGACCACCAATATCTTCCTTGTTCTGTCTTCGTTGTGTCGGGTGTCGTCGTTGTCCCCCTCAGCCCCACACACCACTACCACCAGCAAGCAAAGGGTTTCTTAAATTTAACAGTACAGCAAATGATAAGGTACTTTTTTTTCCCTCTTGTTTTAGTGGCTTAAATTTAAAAAAAAAATTATTCTCTCAATTCTAGAGGCCGGAGGTTCAAAATCAATGTATTGACAGAGTTGGTTCCTTCTGGAGAGTCTCAGAGAAGAGCCTTTCATGATTCCATCCTAGCTTCTGGTGATAGCTAGCAGTTCTTGTTATTCCTGACTTGTAGTTATTACAACTCCAGTCTCTTCCTCCATCTTTACCTGACTTCCCCTGTGTCTCAAATTTCCCTCTCATTTCTTTTCATTAAGGATATGTGTCGGGGCTGGGGATATAGCTCAGTTGGTAGAGTGCTTGCCTTGTAAGAACAAGGTCCTGGGTTTGAACCCTGGCACCGCCAAAAAAAAAAAAAAAAAAGATATGTGTCATTAGGTTGAGAGAGCACCATAAATGCTTGTGATCTCATCTGAAGTTTTTAACTTAATTATATCTGTAAAACTTCTATTTTTGAATAAGGTCACATTCAGAAGTACCAGAGGTTAGAACTTGGACATATCTTTGATTAGGTACCTTTTTGTTCCTATGTATGCATGTATGCTGTGTTCCTTTAAGAAGAGTGTGCTAGTGTAGGAGGGGCCCCAAGATTGGGAATTAGTATAACATATTAACTAATTTTAATAAGCTATTTAACTGGTTTTGAGACTCTGGGAAAGTTAACTGTTATTATTCAGGTCTTTTCATTGGACAAGAAAAGCACATTTGACCATCTTAAAAGAGACCCTCCAACTTTAGAACTGTCATTCTCATAAAACTTGTTCAGACAACAAGCTTCATGTATTAATAATAAACCTCACGTATTTTGCAATGTAGGAGATACTAACTGCAGCATCTCATTGTTTGGATCACTGGGTGATTATCAGATTAACATTGAGGAAACATTAGGAGTTGTCTGTGGAATCTGAAAGATAGGGATTGAATTCGGTTGACCATTTATTTTAGTACTTACGATAAACGTGGTTGTTGATAAAGCACGGCAAATAATAGTTCCATTAACTAATTTGTGATGTTCGTAACTTGCCATTTGCAACATTTTCTCTTAGAAAAATACAAAAGAATGGCGAGTTGGTTGGCTGTGCTTTTGTATACTTCCATAATGTGGTTGCCTATGGCTTGAGAAATGTGGAGAAAAAAGATCAAAATAAAGAGAGTGGGTTTTTAGGAATTTTTAAGAAATTTTCAAGTGCAAGCTGTATTATTAGTTTTGTGGGGTTCCCCCCCTCATATTTTTAATGTCCAAAATTGAGGCATATCTTTATGTGGAATCATTATACTTGATGGCATTGTGGTGGTTACCATTGCTTGTGAATGCTTGAACATGATTTGGCTGTAATATTGTTGTCACTTCAATTAAGTAATGTTAGTTATTGGGACTATACACTTACTGAATTTTTGGCTAATTAAAATGTCTTCAAAAATGTTGCCCTGAGATTCCCTATTGCAATGAATAGCTACTGAGTGTAAGTTTGAGAAAGAGTGGTAGGGTATAAATCTGCTTATATTTGGACAAAATAGTATTTGCTCAGATGGAAACATAACCAAACCTTTCCTTCTTTTTTCTCCCTACAAAGCCATACATTAGTTCTCTTGAAGCTAAGGAAGTTAGTTACCCACAAGTGGATTATGTTTTGCCATTGAGATAATGTGCAAGAGGTTAACCTACCTCATGTCAGTAATACATCCAAAGGCACATGCTACCAAGTGTCCTCACATAGATCGAAGAGATTCCAGGGGATCTAGGGGCTATGGTATAGCTGATCCATGCATTGTGCTGGACTGACTTTCAGGCATTGAGTCCTATTTTAATTGGCAGTGTTTTTTCCTTCACAATCTTAATGAAATAATCTTGCAAGTAATACTGTTATCTATTCCAGAAATGGTGGTTGTTAGTTTAAAAAAATAACACCAAGGTATAAGATATAAAATATACAAATGGGACAAATGAACTTGTTTGCCAAAAGTTTTGTTAAATTTAAAGTTTTAAGTTTTGGTGAAATAAAGAGAGGAATTCACTTCTTACACACTGCCTGCCAGTTTGCTGAACTTACTGCTCCAACAGATGGCGTTAGCTAAAAATATCAAGTTGGTTCATGAAAGGTTAGACTAATCATGAAAAAGAGCCAAAAGAATGAAGTCATAAATGATGATTTCATGTATTTTCTACTGCTTTTTAAATCTGTAAATAAAATCATGGGCTTTTATTTACTGAATGAACTGTGACTTCAGCATTTAAAGTCATATTGTGTTTTGTCCAGGTGCCAAACTGAGGACATTTGTTTTGTGTGAGTGATAACAGTAACCAGAGTGGAATGGACAGGAGATGGCTGATACTGAATCTACATGGTGGTTCTTCTGTGATGGTTAGATTCCATATTAACTGCCTTCTCTTGAGCCATTCCTAATCCTGGTTTCCCTCTTTTTGGTTCATCAATCATTCTGGTGTCATTTGCCTTTTATATTCTATTTATTTACTAGCATTTCCACAGTGCTGGTGCTGCCCCTCAGTTCTAGAGCCTTTGTGAATGAATTCTTTTTATGCTTCATTCAGATTATTTTAAGGTGGGAAAATGGTAGACACATTTCTTTGTAAGCCCTTTTCAACCAAGAGCCTGAGCCTGTGAGCTTTATTAAGAATTGTTAGGGCTTTTTAAAAATGTACATTGGCATGTGGTAACATTTATATCTTGAAGCAACCGAAAATGGTTTATTGGTTTTATTTTGCAGGCTGAATGTTTATGCTTAAAATTACTTTTAAGAAATTTATATTTCAGTGTTGAATTTGGCATTTGTGCGCAACTGTGTGGTCATTGCGTTCCATAATCAGGAATATCTTGTGTTTCTCAGTGCATTGCAGTGTTTGAGATGTATGTATTTTATGATGTAGAGTTTGTTTGGTATATGCTTTTAAGAAATTCTCTTGAAGTTTAATTTTGCAATTGATTATGAAACAATAGCACATTTATTGTTGGGGTTGAATCTAGGGATGCTTTACCATTAAGCTACACCCCTAGCCTTTTCATTTTTTTTAGACAGGTTCTTGCTAAGTTGCTGGGTCTGACTTTGAACTTGAAATCCTCCTGCCTCAGACTCCCAAGTCTGCTTATAGGTGTGCACCCTTGCACCTGGCTGAAGAAGTTTAGTTTTTATTTACCTGATGTTCTTGTTTCATCTTTATGTCTTCAAGTTTTCTCTAGAAATGTAGTAAATGAACCTTGACCAACATGTTCTTTGTGAATATAGGTATATGACTGATGGGATGTTACTTCGTGAAGCCATGAACGATCCCCTTCTGGAGCGTTACGGTGTGATAATTCTTGATGAGGCTCATGAAAGGACACTGGCTACAGATATTCTCATGGGTGTTTTAAAGGAAGTTGTAAGACAAAGATCAGACTTAAAGGTGAAGTAATTTCCTTTACCCATTTAGTTCATTTTGTGTGCGTGCATGCATGTATAAAAGTGGAGAACATTCTGATCGCTAATCAGCTATTAAAAAAAAAACTTGTAAAAAATAGTGTCCAAGTGCTAGGTACTTTAATGTGGCTTCATTTTAGATTTCACTTATTTCTGCTACTTTTTAGTAATGTATTTTAAAGCAAAATCTTTGCAATTTCTGACCCACCCAATTCTTCATGATCTAACAACATGATTTTTTGTTTTGTTTTGTGATCATACTACTCACCCTATTCATAATTAAGTACAGAGATTCCTTTCTTAAAGGATCAAATCTTTGTCCCTCAGATCTGTTTTCTCCCAACATATACACATCCAGGACAATCAGAAATCTTGATTTATTAATTTATTTTTCAACCCTTTTCTTGCGTACCATTTGTTCCTTAACCAGTGTTACCATGTTGATTAAAGTCTTAAAACTGCCTGAATATTTTTTTGCCATTTTTGACCCAAAGTCAGGAAGTTCCCCCTTTTGCATTCTTGTGTGCCTGTACCATTCTTTGAAGCTTAAACTCATCAGTTCGTCTTTATTTGTTGGTATGTGTGCTTTAGAAGCACCATTTAAGTACTACTATCATTATTAAAAATTATGAATGAGTTGCAAGGTTTCAGGGAGAAATTTCATTTGAAGTAAAATTAAGAATTCTAGTGGAATGAAGTATGAGGGAGACGTAAAGTAAAATTTTAATGGTAATGATTTATATGGGGGAGGTGTAATCATGAAGTTCTGTACTTGAACAGGTTTGGGGGCAGTGGGGAGGACTGCCTTTTTACAAGTGTAGGAGAACCTTGCTTATTTTGGAGACTTTTTTTTAAAGTTGTGTTTATTAAAGAGGATTTGGAAGAAGTTCAAAAATTTACACCTGATCTACTGGTTAGTTTTGCATTTTCTTTTTTTCATGTGGAAAGTTGTTTTGTTTTATTAAATGCAGCAATAATTACATGACATAGTAATGTCCTCCACCAGTTCTTTTACATAATTTTATGAACTTTCATTTATAAGGTATTGTTTCAAAAAAATTGTAATTTACTTACTAGGCATTTTTAAGTATCTTTGAATATAAAAACTTTTACTGTACCTTTCTGTATTTGATTTTTCAAATGGTTTATTTAAAGATTTTTACAGTAAGTGAGTACTTTTCTATTTTTTCTTTCTTTGAGGCCATGTAAGAACACTTACAAATGACTCAAGTAATTTACTGTTTTCTTTCAGGTTATAGTTATGAGTGCTACTCTAGATGCGGGAAAATTCCAGATTTACTTTGATAACTGTCCTCTCTTAACTATTCCTGGCCGCACACATCCTGTTGAGATCTTTTATACTCCAGAACCAGAGAGAGATTATCTCGAAGCTGCAATTCGAACAGTGATCCAGATACATATGTGTGAAGAGGAGGAGGGAGATCTTCTGCTTTTCTTAACTGGTCAAGAGGTATCATTATGTGCTTTATTGTTTAACTTTTGACATAACATTTTTGTTAAATGGCAACTTCAAACAACAGTTTGACATATATTTATTACCCATAGTTTCCTTAATATTTTTTCCTTCAACCCGATTGTATTAATATATAAAATCTATAGCCCCTTTTATCTGTATACTCTTAGGAATACTTTTTAAACCACTAGTGCTTTTGTGTTAGGGCTAATTATCGAACATTAAATGGTTTTAGAATTCCAAGATTTAACAAATGTGTATCTTCACCTTGGAAAGGCCAAGGTATAAGTGTTATTTTACTGGGGCATGAATTCGCATTACAGCTGCTTTGAAATCAGGCAGTCCTCATAAGTTATTTAGCATGTGCGTGAATTTGAGTGTCGATCAGTTATCAAAAAAACTTTTGTTTTTGTCTCCTGTGCACTCCTTGAGGATTGGAAGGATAGCATGTCTTCTTTAGAATTTATCTCATTTTGAGAGATATATCTCCGTTGTCATGTGTTCTAAACTCTTTCCCATAGGGTATTCATAGACACATACTCTGACATTCTCAAGTGACTGCAATACTTCAGGAAAAACTATTTGGATAAAACAATTTTAGAAAATGTTTTTATTAAAGTGTTTCTTAAAGCTTTTTTCTTTTGCCCTGTTGGGTTTTGTGAATTTTCTGAAACATGCTAGAATTTTCTAGTATGATTCTAAATATACATGCAAATCACTTAGCAAACTTGGAGGTTCTGATTCAGTGGCTTGTGCCTGCCTCTGCCAAGCATACTGATAGTACTAACTTTCCTTCAAAGTTTAGTGGCAGGGTTCTAGAGCAGATCCACCAGAACTTTATAGTGCTAGAAACATGTATTTGCCCTCTTTGCTGTTATCACCACCAAAAAACAGGGCTGTTGAGCATTGCAAGGTGGCTGGGATGAGGAAGGACTAATTTTTAATTGTATCAAATATTAATTTGTTTAAATAGCTACACATGCTGACTCACATCCTATTTTTGTATTTGCATGGCCCACAGGTTAAGAATTGTTTTTACCTTTTTAGAAGGTTGTCTGTTAATAAAAGAACATGGCCATTGAGATTGTAGGCAACTGAGATCATAGATGAATGCAGAACTTAATGTATTTTGGCACCCTTTACAAAAGATCTGACTTTTCTTCTGGAACTTTTTTTTTTTCCTAGGTGTGGTAGACTGCCCATTTAATGGAAGAAAATTCTTTAAGACAAAGCAAATTCTTGTCTCTGTTTTAAACTTGTTGTAATAGATGAAGTTTGGGGGTGAAATGTAGGAATCTGCATCTTCTACAATCTCCTGGGGCCATTTTTATGACCACTTTTCCAGAGGAATATTTTAGTATAGTATGATGCCTGTGATAAAATAATGACATTCACCCCAAACATTGCTGATAGAAATTGCTTTCATCTCTCTGAGATACCAAAGGTCTGCTAAGCAACAACCTCTCTGCAGTAAAATGTGAATTCTCATGTGTGTTCACATTCTACAGGGATATTTGGTAGATAATATTTGAGCAAACACCATTGTTAAAAGCTATGAATGTTGAGTAATTTTTTTTTTATCTTGGATTTCTTCGGGTTTGTCTTGGTCATTTGTGATTTATGATTTGTTGGCCTTGGTTTCCTTTCTTTAAAGAAGGGTCTCTTTGTTGTGGATGCCATATAGAACATTAGTATCTAGCCTCTACCCATCAGATACAGTAATATTTCCTCCCTCAGTATGAAAACCAAAGATGTCTGCAGACATTACCAAATATCCCTTAGGAGGTTGCAGTCATTCCCTATAGAGAATCGTACTTGTTCTTTTGGAAAATGTTGCAAATTCAGTTTCCCAGATAAAGTTATTTTCTCTTGGTCATCCTTTTTATGCATTTTGACTAGGAAATTTCCCTACATTTTTTTTAGATGTTGATAGGCCTTTATTTTATTTATTTATTTATATGTGGTGCTGAGAATCGAACCCAGTGCCTCACATGCTAGACAAGCACTCTACCACTGAGCTACAACCCCAGCCCTCAAATATATTTTTTATGGCATATAAATGACATACGTGTTGTGACACATCGTAGAGGTATTCATTTTGTTCTCTTGTGTCTGGTCTCTAATTTATCACTTCTTCCAAAGTACAGTGCTGGAAACACGTATTTGCACTCTTCGCTGTGATCACCACCAAAAAACAGGGCTATTGAGCATTGCGAGGTGGCTGGGATGAGGAAGGACTAATTTTTAATTGTATCAAACATTAATTTAAGTTTAAATAGGTAGAAAAATGTTTTCTTAAATGACTAGTCACTATGCTCAGATAACCAAGCATATTTAAATTATATCAGATAGCCTCATAGTTAAGACCTCAAAGTGTTTATAGCTGGCGAAACAAAGGCAGTAATCCGTATGGTATTCAGATGTGTGCTAGAGTACATCTTTCATAAAATAAAGTGATACTGTACTTGTGAACTGTGTACCAGTTAATCTTTAGGTGCCTAATCTTGAATTTGGAGACCTTTGGGGAGAAGGTGGATTTTATTGATTGTGTTTAATAGATTTGATGTAAAGATACATAAAATATTACTCTTTCTCCCCTTTTTTGTGGAAGGTTAGTATTTTTAGTTGGTAGGTTAAGTGGTAGATTCTGGGAAGTTGGTACTCTGTCTTCATAAATTTGAATAGAAATTTCAAAGATTATTTAGGACATTAGCAATTTGATCACTTTTTTAAAACCGTGATGCTTCTGTAGTCATCTGAATTAATGTGGGAGGGAGAGAGCCCAGTTTAAATTGGTGAAAGATTGGGAAAATTTTGAAATCTACAATGTTACTGTTATTTCAGTGCATACAATCTGGATTTAAGCTTGCATGGGTACATGCCTGTAATCCCATTGACTTGGGAGGCTGAGGCAGGAGGTTTGCCAAATCTGAGGCTTTAGCAAAATCTTCCTCAAAAATAAAAAGGGCTGGGGATGTGGCTTGGTGGAAGATCACCCCTTTAATCTCTAGTCTGCAAAATAATAAAGAAATAATCTGGACCTATGATTAAAAATTAAGTTTTGTCAAGAGTAGAAGTCCTCAGAAATTATATAGTACTGGAGTAGGTAAGAGATTGTAATTGAAGTACCAATTGTTTGTAAGTGGATACTTGATTCTGAGATTCTTCATTCCTTAAGCAACAGACTCTTTAATTTTCCTTAGTAATATGCTTTCAACATGCATTGATTTCATAAGTAATGTCCAAATTAATTAACTAACATACTTGTGTAGCTGAAAGTCTTTTTCCTCAAGTCAGAAACTCCTGAACTTTTGACTTAATTCTCCATATTGCATTGCTTATGACCAAGTAGATGGCTACTGATTGGAAAGAGAACCTTCCACTTTATCCCTGTTCATTTTCTGATGAATGTAGGAGAGTTTTATGGCATTCTAAACTGATAGTGTTGACCCTAAGGTGGTTAAAACTCGAGGAAAAAAGTGTGGAATTTTAAAAACTGTTGAACATTTTATATATATATATATATATATATATATATATATATAAATATAAGTGATATAGATTTTTTTCCCCTTCACTTCAGAGGATTATTTATATCCCTTGCTGTCATCATTTTGTTTTAGCTGCATACGTGGCTGGACACATAGGTCCCAATTTGAAACTATCTTAAAATGCTGCCTTCTTAAAGCATATGTATAATTTGGGCTGATAATTTTTTAAGATGTGAAATCTGGATGTTAGATGACACTGGACCATTTATTTTCCAGTTGTGTTTTTGGTAAAATTAACAATTACAGATACTCTGAATATTGGAAATCTGATTTTGTACCTATGTTCCAAAATTTGATTTGGTAGAGATCTTAATTTTTGTATTTGCATGCCAGCAGGGGGCATTCTCATCTAGATACAGCATTTGAAGCAATTTTCTTGGTAAATACTTGTTTCCTTTGTTAATATTCTTTTGATGAATAGCATTATAATTTCATTTTCTCCTATGTACTTGAGATTTCAGAGGATACTATTAACATAAGGTTCTTGATAGTGATTTTTCTGGTGTCACAATTTTTAAGGCAGATACCCATTTTCAATAATGTAGTTATGTTTGGGGTAGGTGAAAACAATGTTTTTCTTAATATATCCAAGAACTTTATTCTTCAACACAAAGTTGTACTTGGACTTAAAATCATTTTAAGGAAACAAATTGTAGTTTGATGTAAAATCAGTATATCTGAAATTGCCCCCTCTTTGCAACGTTCTGTCTTTTGCAGAAAAGATAATTTGTTAATGAAGATAGCCTCGGGTTGGGTTATTCATTGAACACATGCCTGATACATTATAGGCTGTTTAATGTACTAACTTTCTCCAAGTTGAATTATTGTTTTGGTGAGATTTAGATAACATTTGTCCACTGTCCACTCCATCCTCTGTATTTTAGACCCCTCTGCTATTCCCAAAGCAGCCACTCCTCCCTCAGTCTCAATATTATTCATTACATAACCTTTTATTTGAATGCAAATGCATTGGAATAGTTTTCTGTGGTAAGGAAAATGCTGAAGCTGCTCTAAGATACTTGTGTTAGCCTAGTTCTTAAATGTCTCTGTTGATACTGTAAAGGTGTTTGTTCTCATTAGGCACAATGAAGCAAATCTTCCATATAATTGCATTAGTGATACGTGACATTAAAGCCTAATTGGCTTATTTAAAATATCTAGCACATCAATTTCTCTTAGATTATGAAAATTGAAAAGGTCAGGAGTGCAGTTAAATATTCCTGGGTGAGAAATTTCAATTTTAGTACAATTTGTTCAGAATTAATTAGGGAATCTGACTCTTCAAGAAAAGGGGTGTGGAATGCAAATAAGGTAGTTATATATTTGGTTGAATACAGAAATCAAAGTATTTTAGGTGGTTTTGGAAATCCCACTGAAATTTGCAAAAGTAGTTCTGGTTAATACATTGAAAATAGGGTATCCAGCAGGTCATGTACATAAAATAAACTGCACAGAAGTGTTTCAGCATTTTTGGTTTTAGACTCAAAACTCTCTATTTTGTAGGAAATTGATGAAGCCTGTAAAAGAATAAAGCGTGAGGTTGATGATTTGGGTCCTGAAGTTGGTGACATTAAAATCATTCCACTGTACTCTACGCTTCCACCCCAGCAGCAACAACGCATCTTTGAACCTCCACCTCCAAAAAAACAGAATGGAGCAATTGGAAGAAAGGTAACATAGAAACTTCCTTTATAACATTTCATTAATATAAAAAGACTTATTGAGATATGAGACTATGTTGTGGGTAATTGTGATTTGGATCAAACACAGCAATTAAGTTTTATAATCCTGCATGTGAGTTTTGGTAAATTCTTAATCTCTAGTCTTAATCAGTTTGGGAGATGGATTGTCAAGGGTAAGCTTGATGTATAACAAGGAACTGGGCTCTGATATATAAGTTTCTTCAGCTTTGTCATATAGGATAAAAATCTTGCCTCAAATTCACAATTTACAGATCCAATTTTTTGCGACCCCCCCCCCCGACTTTTTTGCTTATATTTTTAATGATTACTGAAAATAATAAATTATTAAAGAACATTTAACATTACTAGAAGAAAATATACTTTTGGAATTTACATTTATCAAATACAGTAAATTTGACTTTTAAAAAGTAGTCTAATCAAAGACTCATTGTGCTAAATTGCATTTTTGGTCTTCATGCTGTCTCTAGAATGTGAAAACATCTCCTGTCTAGTTTGTAGGCATTTGAATTTGGGGCGGGGGGAGTAACTTGATGTTTTAAGTGACATCTTTGGCATACAATTTTGAAGTTGATTTGTTGACTGGAAAGAACTTCTTTTATGTGGACTTTTTAGTGCGGTTACATATCATTAGAAGGTATTTATTAAGTATTTCTGTAGTGTTAGGGTTTAGATGTGAGGTGTCTCCACAAAAGCTAACATGTATGAGACAGTGCAAGAAGGTGCAGAGAAGAAATGATTGATTTCTAAGAGCTTAACCCAATCAGTGTATTAATCCCCTGGTAGGGATTAACTGAGTGGTAACTGATGTGGTGCGGTATCTCCGGAGAAGGTGAGGATTGGGACGTGACTTGGGGTACATATATTTGTATCTGGGAAATGGAGACTCTGCTTTCTGATCTTGATGTGATCTACTTCCTCCCATTACACTCCTCTGCATGATGTTCAGCCTAGCCTCTAGCCCTAAGAAATGGAGCTGGCTTATGTGGACTAAGACCTGAAACTCTGAGCCCTCAAATAAACTTTTCCTCCTTTAAAATTGTTCTGATCAGGACTGGAGATAATAGCTCAGTCGGTAGAGTGCTTGCCTTGCAAGCACAAGGCCCTGGGTTCAATCTCCAGTACTGCCAAAAAAAAAGTTCTGGTCAGATCTTGTAGACAAAGCAGTGGAAAAGCTGACTAAAGCACGTAGTAAAGAGAAAATAATACATCCTCTAGGCAGAGCTTAAAAGTTTTTCATTTGTCTTAAAAGTATATGTTCTCTGTATGTTTGCATTTTTTTAATTTTTAAACATTGTGCTATTTTTCATTGATTGAAACTGGCATATGCAGTAAATTTTGCCTCTTCTGCCCATCTTTTCATCTAGTTCTCATTCTGTTGAGATACTTTGACATGTGTGGGCCCACATTTCTTAAAATTTTACATCTAAGCTCTATTAATTAGTATATTAGTTCATGGGAACTTGTACTCAATAAGGTACCAGTCCAACAGAAAACATTTTGTAGAATCTACGATTTAACCCTTGGGCTAGAATTAGTTTTTATATTTCCTTTTTATGTTGCAAATCCTAAGGATGTGGAGAATTTTGTCTTATTGAAAAGAATGACTCAGCAATGGATATATGCTCATTTTGGGTGGCTCATCTTAGGCTTTTAATTCAAAACAAGGACCGCATAACACTTCACTATCCATTCATGGTGCTCCATTCAGCTAATGTTGAGAAATCATGCTGTCTCTTGGTGTGAGTCAGCTTCATCTTAGAGGTTAAGAAAACTCATAACTGCCCTAGAAGATTCCAAGGGGAGTGAGAGTGAGGAAGAATTTCGTGGCGGTCAGTGTGTCATTCTCCTAATGGGTAAGACACTCTGAGGCCCAGCATGTTAAAGCGCAGATGAAAGATTTTCATGTAGTGCTAGCTCCTGGAGGAGCATCTAAATAAACATCAAGTATTTTCAGTGCTGGGCAAGGTGGCTGCCTGAGCTGAGATGGGGGTACCAACTGCATCCCTGAGATCACTGAAACTTGTTCCATACTCTTTTCAAGCACTGACCAGCAGGCAAGATAAAGAGGTGACCAGTAGGCGTAGGGCCTGACAGACCTATTTAGAGCAGCAAAGGTGACTAGAGGATTGTGGGGGAGGAGGAAATGGTGAGAATTAAGAGCAAATGCTGTGGGGGAGGGCAGAGCAGGTAAAGCAGGAAGAACTGCTGTTTTATTTTTGTTTAAAATGCTATAACTTTTATAATAGTCACCTTAAGAAAGTAAAGGATTTAGGGCCACGGCTTGGTTCTGCTGTTATTAATATTACTATGCCAGTTACTATAAGTGTTACCTTTCACTATGATGTTCATAATTAATTTAAAATTGTATGTAGGAACATATAGAGATTTACTGTTTTTTGCTGTGAAAAACAAAATATAACTATTTTGTAAAATTGTTTACTCTTCTAACAAACACAGGATAACAGCACAGAACAGGTTATGAGAATATTGCAAGTTTTTGAACAAATTGAATATTTAATGCATTTTTTAAAAAATTACATCAAAATAATTATGATTATGTATAGCTTTATATTTGTGCCTTTTGTAAGGCAATGCCTTATTCCTCATTCTGTTTAAGCAAAATAGAGTCTATAACTTGATTGTGTTAGCCAACAACAGCCTTTGAGTATTAAATTTTAAAAATATGGTTATATCAAGTTTTGGGGGCATTTGAGCACTTGAGTAGCATTCTACTATTGGACTGATAGTATAATAGTTGAAGTTTTTAACAGTTGAGAAAGGTTGAGAATGCACTAATTTATTTGCATGAGGGTGTTTTTACCTGTTAAAGTTCAAGTATTTCAGTAAGGTAAAAACTGTAGGAGGGTCTTTTAAAATTATAGTTATTGGTAAATCTCTTCTGAGCACCCTAAGACTTCTAATTGTTGCTTTGTAGAATTGGTGTTATTAAAATCCAGCAGTGAGTCTTTAATTTAAAATACTTAGTTTTCATTAATTTGGTCTGTACACATGGTTTTCTGTAGCTTTCCTATAACTTAACTAAGTAATATGGCTCAAAATGTAGATTGCTCAATAAAATAGGGAAATGGCCCTTGTGAAGATGGTTCTGTAGTCTTAAAGAGAGATTTAATGATCCACGATCTCAAGATAGCTTGATGTACAAGCAGATAAATTAATGTCTTTAAATTGGCCAACTCCACAGAGTTCCCTGGAGAATAAAAATTCAAACTAGCTTAACCTAAATGCTTTATTGTGTCCCAAACAATATTCAAGTAGGGCAACACAAATGCTCTGAGTTACTCTGCTTTGAAGTGTAATTACTGAACTAAAAGTGGGTCCCATTAGCAGAGTTTACTCAGGGGGGAAACTTTGCATATTTTGGCAGTAATGCCAAACTTTTACCATGGGGTTTAGTTTGGAGTAATTTACCTCTAGTGAGATTTCAACGCATTTAATAACTATTTGAACTCTTAATGCAGAGGTACATTCTAGAAAGCTTGTAACAGTTACGTAGATTCCTACTGAATCTATGTAATTTTTTGACAAATTCAGGATCACTTTTCTCCTGACCAATTCCTAATTAGATGGTGTGTTATATAACCTGGAACATGCTTAGGACTTGATTCATTCTCTGAGATTCAAACAAAACAAAACAAAAACCTGGCTTTCCAGAGTGTTAGGGGTCATTCTTGAGTCTGCCTGCCAGCCTTATTCAATTTGCTTATGTTTGTTTCACTCCTGTTTATTGCTTGATTATCCTGTACATGTCCTTAAGAATGCCTTTCAGTAATACCATCAGATCACCTTTGCTTAAGAAGCCTTTGCCTTTTGCCAGTTCTTTCAATTAACCAATGAAAAAAGGAAGCCCCCCCCCCTTTTTGACATGTAAATAATCTGAAATACTGGTTGATAAATGTCAAGGTTTTGAACCAGTATTTTAGGAAATCTCCCACTACAATATGAAATCAGAAGTGAAACTCTTAGTATTAAATTCCAAGTAATAGTGGAACAAAAAGCCTATGAACTTTTAAAGCCATTTGATTTGCAAGATTAAAATTTTTCAAAAATAAAATAGGGATAAATAAAAGGCCTTTCATTTCTTAAATATTCCCATGGGGCATTCTTTTTTTTTTGTTTGTTTGTTTTTTTTTGTTTTTTGTTTTTTGCGGTGCTGGGGATTGAACCCAAGGCCTTGTGCTTGCAAGGCAAGCACTCTGGAACTGAGCTATCTCCCCAGCCCTCCCATGGGGCATTCTTATGCACGTATCCTTGTCTGAACTGACCCTTTTATGACTTGTGCCTTTTCTTTTGTGAGTAGATCTCACCTTACCTAAATGCCATTTTCTTGGTAAAACCTTTCTCTTCCTTGTGGAAATAACTCCTGTATAATCTCATAGCACATCTTCAGTGTCACTTACACATTCTATCCTTGTCTTCCCTTGCAAACTGTGAAAGCTAGAGGAGCATACTCTTACAGATTCATTTTGCGTATGTATGTGTATCTAGCTGAATACCAGTAATCTGTTCCTGAAAATCAGATCTTCTGGTTAAAATAATAACAAGGGATACCATTTCCTATTGTTTTTAAAAGGAAAAAAAAATTGTGTCTTTGTTCCTTGGAGTGTCTCCATTATCCTTAAACATATCTAACATGTTGCAAAGCTTGCACATGCAAAAAAAAGCTATTATATTAGTATGTAAATGATTTAACCATTATTCCATGTAACAAATGTGTGGTTCCCAACAGTTGCTTTGCAGGCAGTGTAACACATTACATGTCCTCACTTTGAGACACTTTCCAAAAACATCTCCTGTCCTCCAGTTCTTACTGTAGTATAACCTTTTCTTTATGTGCTGTTTTGTTTAAAATGTTGATTTTCCCCCCTGTGATATGAATATGAAATTTTCCTTTGTAAATATTGTCTGTAAACATTCAAAGAAATGCATGTTTTGTGAAGTTTAGCTATTAAGGAGTGTTATAGCAATAAGACATTCTGTTAGACTTCTATAATGACTTTATTAGTATTTTTCTTTTGATGCTATACTTCTGTGTGAATGATCAAAATGTAATATAGTTTATTGATAATCTGAAGGAATAGCTTTGTTGGAAAGAGGAATTGCTATTGTGAGCTAAATTGAAATTTGTTTTTAAATTGTGTTTGTCTTTTAAAGCATTAGCCATTGAAGATAAATCTTTGCTTCCGTTTTATTTACTGTTTCGGAAGTCATGTTAGTGGTTAATCTTATGTCATGTTAATTTTATTGATGTGTAATAAAAATTTGTATACCGTATTTTGTAACAGGTAGTTGTGTCAACTAACATTGCGGAAACATCATTGACAATAGATGGTGTGGTGTTTGTGATTGATCCTGGATTTGCAAAACAGAAGGTACTTATTTTAGTGCTTTAGTTGAATACTTCATAAATTAGTGTGAGCCTGACAGTATTTACCACACATTCATCTAATTAATTAAAAATTCCTTTTTAGCATTATTTTTCCTTTTTCCTTTTTTCTTTTTGCTGTATGATCCTTTTGCATTTTAGTTGGCTCTCAGAAGTTAAGGTAGTACTTTTTGTTTAATTGTATCTCCCCAGTCCCCCTTTTCCCTTTTCTTTAAGGTGTCTTAGTTTGTATGCTTACCTAAGAAGAGTGGGGTGATAATTAAATACAGGGATTACAGTCCTTGCAGATGAGTCAGGCATCCAGTATTAGAGTTCCTGCTGTGTGCTGGGCACACTGAATAAAGATTCTGAACTGTTCCTTTGGTTAACTGTGATGAACACCAAGCACTTCTGCTGGACAATGCTGGTACACAAATTTTTGGGGGTGGCGTGGGGGATAAGTTGATTATGTTTGTAGGTATATTATCAATGGAAAATATATCTGTTAAGAGCACGTATTTAACTTAATATGGACCAAATTAAAAATAATTTTTAAGATGTCCACTTTTAACATCAGGTGTTGAAATTGCAAGTTTCATTTTAGGAAAATTCTTCACTGTCCAGCATGGTGGAAGGGAAGTTAAATTAGGAGGAATAAAGGTGTTTTTTTTTGTTTGTTTGTTTTTGTTTTTTTTGCGGAGCTGGGGATTGAACCCAGGGCCTTGTGCATGCAAGGCAAGCACTCTACCAACTGAGGTATATCCCCAGCCTGAAATAAAGGTTTTGTAAGCTGTCTCTTATTATTGAATTTTTTCTTGTTAGCTTAAGTCTTCTGGACTAATAAGAGTGCTGGAAAGAAAGACCATGAGAGAGCAAGTTCCTTTTTGGGACAGATGATTAATAGTGATCATTAATATTATTTTGGTATCAGCTGTGGACTTTGGGTATTTCTAATGGGTCTAGTTTTATGTTTAGCTGAGAATTGTTCTTTTATTATGTTCATTCTAATAGGTATACAATCCTCGAATCAGAGTTGAATCCCTTTTGGTGACAGCTATTAGTAAAGCTTCAGCTCAACAAAGGGCTGGTCGAGCTGGACGTACCAGACCTGGGAAATGCTTTAGACTTTACACAGAAAAAGCTTATAAAACAGAAATGCAGGTAAGACATATTGCTGTGTTCTTCCTGTATATTTGGAAGGATAAATTGTGTTACCAGAAGAAAATTGTTTAATTCATCTTGCCTTTTATGAGCTGTTTAGTTTTTCCTTGAGTGAGATTTGTGGTGTAATCTACCAGTACATCTACTTCACCCCAGTTTTGAGTTGAGGTGGACAGTAGTAGACACTTCTGGCATTATAAAGATGGTTTGGGGAAATATCTGATTTCTCTCTAGTCTACTTCACATGTATTTTTATTCTGAGTCAGGAGTGTAGAAGTAATGCCATAGCAAACAACTAATGAGGCAGGGAACACAGATATGAATTCTCTGTAAGGAGGACTAGGAATGTTAAGCCTAACAAATTTTTTTTTTTTTTTTTTTTTTTTTGCTAGGATAACACCTATCCTGAGATATTGCGTTCCAATTTAGGATCAGTTGTGTTACAATTGAAGAAACTTGGTATTGATGATTTGGTGCATTTTGATTTTATGGATCCACCAGGTATGACTTTTCAAAGTACATTTTATTTGATCTTTTAAACAAAATTAAATTTTTAGTTTCTATGAATCCTATTCAGTATATGTATTAAATGCTTTATATTTACCTTTTCTGTTATATGGTAATATTATAACAAAAAAGTGTGACATACTTGAGCACTTATTTTTTTCTCCCTTTCCTTACAAGTTATTCTGGGAGTTTAGATTAATTGAATTTTTTATCTGGGCTCAAAAATGTGAGAATTTTATTTTCTAATTTTTCTTATGGAGAAATTGTTGGATGTGTTAATGGATTAATGTAATACATTTAAGGTGAAGACAGTTTTAACTACAGAAAAAACTTTTGTAATTTTGTATGATTCATTGTTTACTATATCTGTATAATTGAATTTGGTGACAGTTTTTGAGTTTCAAGTTAGGTCCACTGTAAAATGAAAAATGAGACTGCTTATAATAGTTCGTTCACACTGTCACATTTTTGCTTGCTTAAGGCAACTTGTCTAATAGATTGCCCTCTCCCTCTCCCCCAGCTCCTGAAACTCTGATGAGAGCCCTAGAACTTTTGAATTATCTGGCTGCTTTAAATGATGATGGAGATCTGACCGAATTGGGATCCATGATGGCAGAGTTCCCTCTAGATCCACAGCTCGCTAAAATGGTTATTGCAAGTTGTGACTACAACTGTTCTAATGAGGTCCTATCTATTACTGCTATGTTGTCAGGTAATAGAGGGAAAGGAACTAAAAATAGCCAAGCTCTTCAGAGTTTGGGTGGACTTCACTTTTGTTTGTGTTTTTTAATATTTAGTATGATAGTGGATTTTATAGATGGCTTTAAGGATTTCATTTTGTTTCCTAAATACCTTGTAAATAGCTTCATAATGACATAGTACTTACAAAAGTAAAGTATGTCTTTGTGCATAAAACATAGGAAAACATTGGCTCTCTTAAGTGCAAATAAAATTTACAGTAAGAATAAGTTTGAATGCAATTGTACCTGAATTTTTTGGTAGATCCATCAGTGCTATCTCTGAGGTTTATTACTGAAAAGTACAAGAAGAACTTTGTTCTAGTACTTGGCACTATTTAGTGAGCCTGTGGTACATTTAAATTGAACCTTTTCTCCATGTATGGATGTGTATTCCAGTGACAGCCAAACAAACCTGAATTGTAAATTTAGTAAATTTAGTATTAGAAATAGTTTTAGGCTTAAAATCTAATCTGATATTAATGTTCTTTTACAATGGCAGGAAAGCAGTTGGTAAAAGAAATACACTAATAAACTTGCTAATTTTTGAAAATTGGAATATTTAGCTGAGGAATTTGTGCTAATAGTAAAACTTAATCCACAGATGAATAGTAATTTAGAAATTAGATTTTCCAAAAAGGAGATGGAATATTGTTAACAAACAAATGGTTATTCTTACAGCTAAAAATAGAAAATAAGCTTTTACTGACAAATCAAAATATTCCATGCTACTAGTTTCAGTACTGGAGAGAACTACTTGCGGAGTGGTGTATTGATTTTGATTATGTAATGCCACAAGTAATTAAAAATCTATGGAATTAAAGGATAAATTGAAAATTTTTCTAAATATAAATTTATGGCTTAGTTTAGATGTGTGGTATATTCTAATGGTGTGAATTTTTTATTTAAGAAGTAGCTCTAAAATGTTTTCTTGCAGAGTTATGACTGATCAGACTCAGAGCAGATGGGCAGGGCAGTATCGAATCATTTAATTAAATTGTAGTCTCATTTGCGGAGGTGGTGGTAGGTTGTTGTCTGCCTTTCTTACATGTTTTGTTAGATTCTCACAGTTGTACTTCTCCCAAGATTTTAGTTTGTAGGGAAAGTGTGGGGCAAGAGTTAGCAGATTATTTTGTTGTATAGACATTCTGTATAATACCATTGTTTGAGTTTAGAATATTCTTGAATATTCTTGAATATTGTCATTGTGGTGAGGTTGAAAATCTTCCAACTACATCTTAGTGTTACTTGTAATAGGAATTGAGCAAAACATAGGGTTTAGTAGTGGTTGTCTTTAGAACATCAAGAGAATAAAAATTTATGTGCAGCAGTTTTTAAACAGGCCATTTGTGGGAGGAGTTAAAATAAGGAGTGAGGAAGGAATCATGGAATAAAAAGTTTGTTGATCTTTGTTTGCCACTTAAGTATTTTTTTTAAAAGTTTTCAGATGCATATCAGAGGCCTTGTGGGGCACTGCTTATTTATTCCCATTTAACTCTGGTGGCTAGTTCACGTTAACATTCACAGCTGTGAGAAGTTTCTGTACTTTATGAATTACTTGCTTCAGTTACATTAAGCAAGACTAAATATTTACTGTGATCATGTTTTGTTGTCTTTATTTGGCTACCTTGGCATCTTTTTAAAGGGGAAACTGTATGCAAAAGTGTTTTTCACACTGTATTTGATCTCGTTGTTGATTATTCCCATTATCTTTTACCTGAACTGATAATTTTTTTCACTGATAAAGTTTTAAGAGCTTTAAAAATGTGTTGAAAAAGTCCCAAGCTTGTTAAGTATTTATTTTCATATTGCTTCTTATGACTATGGAATTGCTAAAGTGAATTAAGGAAAGTTGTATTTCAAAAAATGTAGTGCACACTTTGTAACAACTTTAAAGCTTTGTGTGAATTAATATTGAGGCTCTAAACAAATAATGTAGTTATATACTTTGATGACCATTGAAATAATGACTGTTTCAGACTAATTGTCAACTTTTTAAATAATGGATTTTCCTTTTATTTTGAGGTTTTGATTCAAATAAGCTCTTTTTTTTTTTTTTTTTTTTAAACTTGGGGCTTTGTTTACTAATCATTTTATTAAAATACTGGAACACTAGGCTGAATATCCCAGCCTTTTTAAGTTTTCTTAATTCTAAGGCGGTTTAACCTTCCACCACTACTGCTATCATCAAACTCAAGATTTCTTGATATTCTTTATGTTTACATATGCTTCTGCTCACCAGTGCTAATAGTGATACCCACCAGTTGGTAATAGCCAGAGAATTAGGGAACAAATTCTGATAGAAGTATGACAGTAGATTGGTTGCACAGTTGTTTGAGTTCTGCAGTGGGCAACTGTAGTTTCTTAACTCACATGGCCATTTGAGGGCTGAATTGATGGCCTTTTAAAAAATACAATTAGCTAAGACTATTGACACCATAATTCTGGTTATTGGTAGAGCTATCAGCACTGGTTTTTGAAATAAGTTGAGCTTTCTAGTATCTTGATGGCCTTCAGAATAGCTGTTTTGATGCCTACTTTTAGATCTAGTTAAAATAATCAGGTACTCTGTAGCTTTGAAACCCTCTTGTCTTACAGATGTGGTTAGGTGTTGATGTACCAAATCAAGGTAGTAAACAGTCCAAGATGCAGTTGGAGGCCATCCTGCCCTGCCCTATGCTCTGTGAACTGACCTAGCTAGGCCTTGTTCCTCTATCTGTGAATGCGTGACTCATCGATATGGGCGTTTGTGTTGGGCCCATACCAACCTTGTTTAGTCCCACAGTGTTTTGTTCGCCCCACGGAGGCCAAGAAAGCTGCAGATGAGGCCAAGATGAGATTTGCCCACATAGATGGAGATCATCTGACACTGCTGAATGTCTACCACGCTTTTAAACAAAGTAAGTACAAATTAGATTGAAGACTCTCTTTTGTCTAAATGTCACTTGCAGCATATAAGATGTTTCTTCATCTCACTTTCATTTATTATCTGTGACAACTTTACATTAGAAACACAGAGGTACTTCAGAAAAACCCCTGACTACCATTTAAAATAGAAATTGGCCAATCTTTTTCAAAGTTGCTTATATTTATAGTCAGGGTGGGAAAACACCAATTATAAAACCCTGAAAAATACAGGGTGATAAAAATGAAACATAAATTCATCACTGAAATACAAATTATTATGTATTTCTTTCCACTCTTATATTTCTGTACATTTTATGCTTATGAACAGTTTTATATTTCTGTAATAAGTACTCTTAACATTTTAACTAAGCTTTATACATTAAAATAAAGCAAGCAGGTAACAATGAGCAACAGATTCAAATGTTGGTTTTTAGTCAGGCTTGCAAGTAGTCTGTAAACATGAGGGAAAAGTTCAAACTCTACTGTTAAGAGTCCTAAGGAATGTGTATGTCAAAAGATGTACCATTTTCTTACCATAATTTAAATGTGGCAGCAACTGAAGAAAATATTAGCTGTGTGGGAGTCCACTTAGTGAAATAATCATACACAGGAGCTTGGAATATAAGTTATGTGGTCTTTATGAAAAGCTGATTCTATATTACCAGTTACCTTAACAACTTAATACTTAATACTTAATACTCTTAATACTCTAACAACTTAATACTCTTTAGCCCAGAAATAATAATCATTAAAGATTTTCATCTCAGAATTACTTAATGATACTACCTAAGTGTCCAGTAGTAGAAAGATGGTCTGTGAATTTTGCTCTAGGCATGAAATATTGTTTGAACTTTTAAAATTATGTTGTCAGGATATTTAATGATGTGAAAAATGTTTGCCAGTTATTTTTAAATGATGAAACAGTAATAATAACCAAGTTATCACTATCTGCTTTTGTTGGAGCATACCATTTATAAAAGTTAAATGAGAAGGAAAGTTAAGGGGGATAAATACAGAAATGAATTGTAACAAAATCTGAAAAGGTTTGATTTCTGTGTACCTAAAAGCTAACCTAATGAATGATACATAATCAAAAACTGGTAACCCTACATAAAATTGTGAGATTATCATTCACTGTGAGCCCATGGTTTTTCATAAAGAGAATTAGTTTCCTTATTTATAAAGTTTCCATCCCAATTTTGTACCTCTTAAATTTGGGCTGATTTTATTATATCATTAAAATTCTATTTATGTTCCTAAAATTAAGCCTATTGACATTTGCAAATCTCTGTAGTGGATAGTAGTGCAAAGGTAGTCTAAAAGTGGTATTGCCAGTATGTGAAACACAATATAACACTTACTTGCATACCAATATATGTTAGCAGCTGTGCATCTGCTGCTAACATATATTGGTATGATTTGAGTAGAATTGCTGACTCTTTAGGAAAAGAAAGGATGGAGCCCTTCTGTTCCAGATCTAACTAATTGGCAAATGTGGGAGGCAAAGGAAACTTGATGAGAAACCCAGGGCTTAAGACCAGCACATGACTTACTTCAGGGCATTTATTTTATCCCTCTTGTGTCCAAATATTGCTAATGCATAATGTTAAAGTCTGTCCTAATCGGATAAGTCAGTTCAAAACCCAAATTCCCATTCGCTAAACATCATACTGGGTGATCAAGGGACATATAACCTGTCCTTGAGTAGGAGCAGTTTCTGTCTATCTTGATTCTTAGAATTCCCAATAATGCTATTATTAAGATAATATTTTAAGTGATAATTTAAATATTTGAAGCAATAGTGTGGTGGTCTTTTACCCTATTATTCTCAACACATTTTAAAGAATATTTTATAATTGGGAAATTGATTTTTTTCATGTAAACTTTTGATAACTAAGAACAGCAATATATTTGGATTTCATAGTGATGTATTGAATTGAAATATGAAAGAATGATATTTTGAAACTGTTTAAAGTATTACATATACTTTATATGTACTTTTATATGCTATATGTACAATATTTGAAATTAGGAATTAATATTTAAAATGGTGAAAGTAATGCTTGTTTATGAATGTATTTGGTCTTTTCAAAAGTTTTTCTCTCAAAATAAATCATGTACATCTACAGATGCTGGTCCAGTCAGAGGGTGTGTAAAGAATTAGTTATAGGTCTGGGGATATCGCTCAGTTTGGTAGAATGCTTGCCTCATAAGCACAAGGCCCTGGGTTCAACCCCCAGCACTAAAAAAAAAAAGAGAGAGAGAGAGAGAGAGAGAGATTTAGAGCTATACCATTCACCTGTTAGATGTGTGGTCATTTTCTAACAAATACTTCCCACTGCCAAAGGGAGGTGAAGGCAGTGGATGATTCTTAACCCTGATCCATATACTTGTCTTAATAAGTCAGAGGAAACAGAATGATTTGATACTTGATAGAACTGTCTTCTTCAAAGGAGTTAAAAGTAAAAATATCTCTAAAGCATAACTTCAAATGGTGGTTTTTTCTTGATTGGTTAGTTGATGGATATTTCAACTAGTTATCATAGTCTTTAAAGATTATTTCCTATCTCCCCTTTTATTTCTGAAATGGATTTTTGTATTGGATAAGAATTTGTTGTTTTCTCTTAAGAATTCATCAAGACAGCTGTGCATTGTAATGGGTGGAATTCTAGAACCTGTAGGAGAAAAATTCTATATCAGTAACTGGGGAATGATGAACATGGTTCTAATTTTATGCTTTTTATTCCCACCCGTTTCCCAAGACTCCTCAGTTTTATTTATCCAAGGACTTGTGAAGTAAATGATGCAGTTTTCCACCATGACTGATTTTTGGGACGTTAAGATGTTAGTGTAAACTTCTTCATGATACTTCACTTTGAACTATTTCCTTAGATGAACAGAACTGGGTTATTTGGAAGCTTACCAAGGATTTGCAGTAGAGAAATAAAATTTTGATAGTGAAATTACATTAAGTGCCTGTTTATTAAGCATGAGTTGAGGTTCCAAACTTCTTGTAAACTTTATCATTTGTATTTCAGGCCTTGCTTATAAATTGCTGAGCAGCATGTGTCATAATTAAACTTTAACCTTTTGAGGTTGAGGGGTCTCTAACACAGGCATAGTTATAGTCCAGAATAATTGTTTGAAGTTTATATTCCTAACTTTTTAAGTGGGGAGTGAACCCAGAGCCCTCCACCATTGGGCTCCATCCCTAGCCAGTCCGTTTTGTTTTGAGACAGGCTCTCAAGTAGCTGAGGCTGGCTTTAAATTTAGAATTCTGCTGCTTCAGCCTCCCTAGTCACTGCATTTTTATAACTGTTATGTAGTATTAGCTAGGTGAATGATAATGATAAATCAATAAGTTCCATAAAAACAGGTGGGGTTTTTTTGGTTTTTTTGTTGTTGTTGTTTGTTTTTGATATTGAGGGATTGAACCCAGTGGCACACTGGGAATGTATCCCCAGCCCTGTTTTGTATTTTATGTAGAGACAGGGTCTGTACATAAAAGCACCAAATTGCTTATTAGCACCTCAGCCTCCACAGCTGCTGGATCACAGGCATGCACGATTCATAATTACTGTTTTGGCATCTAGTGGTCTAAAACTCTTAGTACCGTTTCTGATTTTGAACCATAGTACAGGTCTTTAGAAATTTGGTAAAATTGTAGTTGATTAAAGAAAATGATATGGGTAAAATCTCCTTTTTTGAATTATTTAGCTTTTACTCTTTAAAACAATTTTTCCTTTTTAATAGAAAATATTCCTATGTGGCTGATTCATGGTCCCCCTGTTTTTCCTCCCCTTCAACTTTTTAGATCATGAGTCGGTTCAGTGGTGTTATGACAACTTCATTAACTACCGGTCCCTGATGTCCGCAGACAATGTACGCCAGCAGCTATCTCGAATTATGGACAGATTTAATTTGCCTCGTAGAAGTACTGACTTTACAAGCAGGGACTATTATATTAACATAAGAAAAGCTTTGGTTACTGGGTATTTTATGCAGGTATGTAGATTATAAAAGAATGCATAATTAAATGTTTACATAGTATTAATTGATTTGTTAAACACTTGTATCCACTTAAGTGCCAGAGTTGGTTTCTAGAACCGCCAGGAAGAGTTGATCTTAAGTGTTCTTGCATCTAGTTTGTTTGAGTGAATGAATGTGTTTAGAAATTATGTCTAATGAGTTAAGTTAATGGCCTAAATGGCAAAGTTAGTATTCCAGTTAGGTTAGATGCTACTTGAGAATTACATTTTTACTCCTGGAGTCTTCGTTATACCAAATGGGTACTTGTTGTTTTGTTTTTTTTGGGGTGTGTGTGTGTGAATTTCAACTCGATTTGATAACTGTACTAAGGTTTCCCCAAATCTTAATATCAGTTGGAAGTGTAAAAGTACTAAAAGGGAGCAATTATCTGGGTGCATTCAGAAGTACACACACTAGAAACTAAGTGCCCTCAAATTTAAACTTGCCAGTAAGTAGATTTTATTTACAGTTTACATAGTGATTGTTGGTTATAATACCCTTGGGCATTGCAAAAGCCAAAAATATCTTGGCATGAGCAGTAAAGATGAAAAAATAAAAGATTTCATTTAGTTTAGTTGAAGTGTACAATATTGAAGGCTATCAGAACTGCAATTAAAAGTGTTGGGTAAATACCGTGAGCATTTATTTTAAGGGGAAATTACATATGAAAATTTCAGAAAAAAATCTTCCAATGTTAATAAAATTGAAAATGAACAGTCCATTACTTAAGTTGGGGTTGTTTTTTTCTTAGTTGTCTATTCTGTCTCCTGCTTGATTGTTCATTCCGTCTTTGTCTTTGTCTGTTAAACTGCCAACATTAAGGCCCCTTGTGCTTATTATTTTAGTGAAACTAAACATAATTCCAGAGTCAAAAACCAAAGATCTGTGTACCTGTATTTGAGTTAAAATAATAGTAAGAATGTTTATCATGGCATAAGATCTTTTGCTTATTAAGAATTAGGTGAATATTGTAGTTGAAGGTAAAAAACCTTTTTTTCCAGATGCTTGCCTATTACTATATTATTATTGATTTATTATGTACTCGTATACACTGGCTTATTTTTGACATTTCATAGGTTTTCAGTTCATATCCCAAAAGACTGATAAAAGCTATGTTCAAGTCTGTCTCTATAAAGTTTCATGTAAGCAGCATTCCATGTAGTATCTAACACCTAGTAGGTACTTAATACTTACTGAATGAACTTGAGTATATTTTCTATTATTCACATGCGTTCTTTATGCACAGAATTCTAGAATTGAAAAGGGCTGTTATTGATTCCATATTTGTTAATTAAATATTAGGTGAGTGTCACTAGTCCTGTTTGATTTTCTAAAAAAGAATTATGGGGATGAATTTGATGTAACTGTTCCCTTTTCCCATTCTTTTCTCTGCTTTTTGCTTCTTTGCTCTTTCTAATTCATATCTTAGACACAAATTTGGTAATTGTTCATCTAGTCCGCCGTTGGCACATGGTGCTCAAAAGCCGATTTTCTATAGCATAAGGCAGGAAGGCTCAGATGGTATCTGTGGACCCATTAAATCTTGCCACAAATTGCTTGTAGTGGAGCAGCAGCCATAGACAAATGGGTGTGTCTGTGTTCCAATAAAACTTAGGAATGTTAAAATTTGAATTTCGTATGATTTTCTTGCTTCATAAAATGGTTTTCTTTTGAATTTCCTTTTTTTTCTGCTCCAAGCATTGGCGAGTACGTAGACCATTCTTGACTCACAGGCCTTAGAAATATAAGCCGTAAGTTGAGTTTGGCCTGTGCTTTGCTGATCTTGTGATAAATAGGAGTAGCTATAGGATAAAAGGCACAACGTGAGATCCACCTGTTCTTAATTATATAGTTAGCACTATACTGCTTCTCAGAAGCATTGTGTTAATTTTACTGGGTTTTGATTTCAGGTGGCACATTTAGAACGAACAGGGCATTACTTAACTGTGAAAGATAACCAGGTGGTTCAGTTGCACCCCTCTACTGTTCTCGACCACAAGCCTGAATGGGTGCTTTATAATGAGTTTGTTCTAACAACGAAGAATTACATCCGGACATGTACAGATATCAAGCCAGAATGGTAAGCATAGTTTTTGTTTTGATAGTTTTTATTAGATCAAAATACTCTGTTGCAGGTGTCATGGCCTTCTCATCGGTTTTCTCCTCAGCTAGGAGTCTGTAATCTAGTTTGTCTCTCTTTCGTTTGGTAGGAGGACAGTGGGAGCATTGGTATCAGCAGGATTTGGATTTGAGTACCATCAAGAGTTTCTTTGGAGCCATTCCTTTGTTGCTGTGCTTATAAGTCCATACTATTCTCTAGTTCCAAAAGTCTGTCTTTTCTGTTTTATTTGTCCCAGTGTAGTTAACTGTTTAATATATGATAGTGTTTTAGGAGCTATGCAAGTATAAAAAATACTGCTTTGTATCTTAGCATATTTGCTTTTTAAAAATGTAATTAGAATGGACTTTGATTTTATCTATTTGTTTTTGCCAGACCCATTCTATAACTTAATGATGAGAAATGTTAACCAACAGTGGTGGGACTGAAACACTTAGGGTGATGTCACTTGCTTACTATCGTGCAGCTTTTTTCTTACACAGGATTTTGACAATTATGTACAACCTTGCCTTTTTATCTTTAGTGCTTTATTGAGAAATGCATAGTTGTTTTGGCATATAGAGTTATAGTTATTAAGACATTGACAATGAGAAGATGCAATGATTTGAATGTTAAGATGTTTTCTTAGATAGAACCTGTTTTACTATAATCTTGGACAAACAGGTTAAAGTAGTAAGCTGGAGTGATGAAATCAGTAACCTTACATTAACATCTTCATGTGAACATAAAGAACACTTGGAAAAGAATATATCATCAGGTTCTTTTGTTTTAAAGTTCAGAAGAAATTCAACAGAAATTTTGTATTTTACTAAATACATTTCTAAACGTGGTATTTTTATTGATTTGGATTGGTAGATTTGCCTTTGTTCATCAGTATTATTAATGATAAATGCCTAACTTTTTAACAACTCTAGTACTTTAGTTAAATGTTAATTTGGTTATTTTTCCCTCTCTGGACAGGTTGGTGAAAATTGCCCCTCAATATTATGACATGAGCAATTTCCCACAGTGTGAAGCAAAGAGACAGTTGGACCGCATTATTGCCAAACTTCAATCCAAGGAATATTCACAGTACTGAATTCCATGCTTAGAACTGAAGTTATTCAGAGGACAGCTTTAAAAGATGAATGAACTCAAAAGTTCAAGTTGTGCTCTTCACGTTGGTTCAATAATGGCCTTTATTTGAAAGCTTTTTAATTTTTCTTTACAGTAAATATTCCATTCTGATTTCATAAATTAAACATTTATGCCTCCCCTTTGTGTTGACACTGTAGCTCATACTGGAAAAGTCGATCAATGTTTTGCAGTTTATTGAAAGTAGTTCTATATATAACAATGTTATAAGCATTTCTTTAGAAATGGTTGAAAATGCTTCTAAAATGTGATTATCGACCATGGTATGCATGATCGTTGTAATTGTTGACATTCCTTTTAGAAGTTGTGAAATGTTACAACTTGTGCTTATGTAGACACAATCTTCTGTCTCAGTACAGAGGCACTGACTTCAATAAAGTCTATTTATACTAATTTTGGTCAAAGCCCTTTGGTATCTTTATTCTAGTCTCTTTAAGTATAACTGCTTCTCTTCCCATGTGTGGGACTTTTTCTTTCTTTTTCTTTTTCTTTTTCTTTTTCTTTTTTTTTTATTATAATTGTACTGTTACATCCTTAGCATTTTTCCACAAGGAGTACTCCCTAAGTGAAGTTAGTCATTAAAGCAATATTTTTAAGAGCATAGTGTAGCACTTGTTAGTTTAATCAGTATGTGATCTGTTAGTTTAATCAGTATGTGATATAATGAGATAGTGTGTGTAATATCTTTTGAAATTGAATCCTAAGAGTAATGAAAGATAGCTTCCTCTTTTTCTTACAGTTCCATTTCATAAAGCTGATAATTTATTATCTTGTTACTGCATTTTTGCCAGATTTTTTAATAACTGAGATAAACATTTTAAAGTACTCTATCCTCTGAAACGTGTTTATTTGTATTAGAGGAAATGATATTTATATTGTATATCTTGATGAGTTTTACTAAATTTTCAGTATTGGAAGTTTTATGCCATATACAAAGTCATTTGTATAGTGTGTTAAAATAAGAATTTGACCTTCCATTTCCTATAACAGGCAGTACACAGATTCATATCCCTTTGGAACCAAAAATGGGATGTTTGATGTGGCCCATCAAAGATTCTGTAATAAATCTCAGTTGTTTTCACTTGAAGACTAAATACTGTACTCATTAATGTCTGGACTCCCCCTTTCTCCTCCCTTTTTTTTAAATGTTAAGAGAAAATTTGTAGGTTGTGTTAGATTTAAATATACTTGGAAATATTTTTTAGTATGTGATGTAAAGACTTATTTGGGCAAATTAACTGTTACAGCCTACTAGGATACTTTTTAGTGTGGGTCGCTCGCTGTTAATTAATAATGCCTAGTGGCTTCTAAGACTTATGTTCTTCTGTAGGCACCTCATTTTGTTCCCATAGAATAATTTTCATGCTGGAATAATGTTTTAGATTACAGTTAAGTACTGGTGTGGGTTTCCAGGAATTATGAATGCTGTGTTCATTTTGTAAATGACAAGGCTGCCTGCATTGGAAGTAACCACATCGAGATAGCAGTGCAAGCTGGACTTTGTTCCCCCTCACAGTATCTGCCCCACAGCCTCTGTTTTTGCTAAGCTGACCATATCTAACCAAACCTGGGAGTTCCTTGCTTATTTACTGGCTGAGATATGACTTCTGAAATTATAATCTCTAACCCCTTTATCTTTACAGACTTGGCAACTAGACCCCAAAGTTGTGTGTTCTATAGATTTAGACTTTCAGTACCTTTGTGATACAGAACAAAAGAATTAAATTTTAAAATAACCTGCAACACTAATATTTGGAAAACCTTTTTGAAGAGGTTTTCTTCCTTAACTCTCAGCTAATGCCTTCCCCTTTTTCCTTTATTTTTTCTTCTGTGTGTGTGTGTGTGTGTGTGTGTGTGTGCGCGCGCGCGCTAGGGATCAAACCCAGGTCCTCAACTAAACTAAAACTGAACTCAACTCAGCTGAACTAAACCGAGTTCAACTCAACTGAACTAAAAATATTCCTGATTTGTTTCTCTACATAAGGCTATCTGCTGAGCATTTAAGTATTTGAAGTTATTTGTCATCTTCCCTGTTCCTATCGTTCTTCATCTTTCATGGTTTCTAGGTATCCTGAACATTACTGGTTAATTTCTGCCAGGTGGCTGTGGATTACTGTCAATACTATGGTCTCAACCAGCAGACTTCAGTTGGACTTTTGTATTTCCCAGAGGACCACACCTGCATTCCCTTCTGTTAATGCAGCCTAAGATGACATTAACCTTTTAAGCAGCCACAGCACCTTTTTGGCTCATATTCTTACTTTACATTTAAGTCACCTAATTATTACATGAGAGTTTTAATCTTTGTGGCCCAGGACTGAGAAAGGTCCTTCACAGACCTTGGATGATTTGGTCTTTGAAGACTTCTTCCACACGTTTAAATGCATCTGTAGGTCATTAAGTAATATTTTAAAAATTAAAGCTCAGATGGGAATATCTTAATTATAAATGTTTTCTAACAGTCACAGAATTATTCTAGTACCAGTCTCCTACACATTGTTTTCAAATGCAATTTTCATCAGTATTACATTTTAAAATGAAGTTGACAATTTTGATCAATGATTATATAAACATTAATTTGCATTTTGCAGTATGTGTTTATAGTAGAGGAGAGATTTGTTCTCAAGCATTTCGGTGGTCTCTTACTATACCTTTGCTGCTGTACCTGTGTGCCCCATAAGTTACAAATGGTCAAGTAGTTCATCTTGCAGCAATCAACAAGGCAAACAGATGTGTTTTGAGAATTTACTAATTTTGGTGCCTTTTAATTCTGTTGGTATAGCAGTGGCTGTATTTGACTTGCTGTGAATTCTCTAATTTGAACACTGGATAGTTACTCATTGCCAGAGCATTTGCACTCAAGAAAAGCAGCATTTGCTAGCCAACTCTCTCATTAGGTATGTTGCAAAGATTAGCTCAAACCTGGGAGCTTCATTTCTGGCAAGTTGCTTATAATTTCTTATTTTATTTACTTATATTTTATTGCTTTAAGAATATTTTTCTGTTTTAAAGGACGCTGTTTTTTTTTATAGATTCCTCATTTGTAATTAATAGACTTACAAATTGAAACTGAGAACTCAAGTCATAAAGATGGGAAGACCATATTTCTGTTAACTTGAAAATTGTTTAGTTTTATTTTACTCCCTAGTGATATTCCTTTGTAGGATTTATAATTTGATTAGTGATACTGACCATTGTTCACTTTATTAAGCACCAACTCAGGCATCTCTATGAGACTAGCTATAAAGATAAATTGATAGTAAGAGACCTTCTCAAATTATGGTCTGCTGGAGTTTAAAACCTATACACAAAGAACTAATACAAAGCAAAGCATGAAGAATGCAATATAAAGGAAAGAACTGTCAAGTCAGAAACGAAAGATTGGTAAAGATTAGACAAGTCTCGAGAATTGGCGTCCTCAGAGCTGATGGGAAGAAGGTGGATATAAGCTGCCCTTTAAGTTAACTGGTCAAGTGTGAGCCACTGAAAGTCAGGGAAGCCTGACTGGGCAGATCACCACCTCTCCTGGCTCTTGCTCATTGTTGCCACATCTCAGGGCTGATGGTATTTCATACAATAAAGCTAGAAACCCAGATTTTATATATATGTTGGCTCTCCCTACTACAAAAAAAGCTTTTTTCTTTTTTTTTTTTAAAGCTGAATTCTGCGCCACCATTTACAACTTAGGGATTCAGTAATCATGTACTATTTTGTGGAGAAAGTAGTGTTTCGGTTGGACCTTGAGCAATTTTTAGGATTTCAACAATTAACATTTCTAGCCAAGAGTGACAGGGCAGAGATGCTTTTTAAAAGTTCTGCTTTACTGGAGTACAAATAACATACATAAGCTATACCTTTTTAGATGTAGAGGTACCGTTTGATAAAATTTGACTGATATATCTGCTGTGTAATCACAGTCAATATGTGAAATTTTCATCACCCCAGATATTTCCCCCCATCTTTTTGTAGCTAATTTTCCCCTTTCCAGAGAGCTTGGAAACTCTGAACTTTGTTCTTTTAGTTTTGCCTTTTTTAGAAGGTCATAAATGGAATCATATGTGTCTTAGGTTAAGTGACTAGTCACAGTTTTTGCCCTTTTAATTATTAGTTTGTTTTATTGTTCAGAGAGTGTACTTTGGATCCAACTCCTTCATGAGATAAATGTTTTTTCAGGCCGTAGCCTTGTTTTTTTCCCCAAGAGTATCTTCTGAAGAGCAGAACTTTTAAATATTGATGAAGTCCAGTTTATCTGGTTTTTGTGTTGGTTGTCTTAAATGATTTGTGCTGTTTGTGTCAGGACTACTTTTTTTGGTGTGAAGAGAAGGCAGCAAGGGATGCAGTTGGGCTGCAGCATCATGTATCCTGTCTAGAAAGAGCGAAGACAGATGAGGGTGTGAGTTTAGGTTAGGACTGAGCTGTGAAGGACCTTGAAGTGGGTCCAAATTCAATATATAGGATGGATTGCCAGAGGAGGGGACACTGAAAGCACTCTGAAAAGAATATATTACAATAACCAAGTTGATGAGATTGAACCAGAAGAATAGTGAAAGGGCAAGAGATGAAGTAGCAGGGTTAGCCTAGGGATATATGTGAGTGTATAACTTTGGGTGCCAATTGTGAATCCATGTTTATTGAGATCTTGGTTGCCACTTAGAAAAATAGCATAAATTACAATACAGATCTTTTATAAGGGAAGTAAGAAAGATGAGACCAGAAAGTAAAGCAATTTAATGCAGAGAAGGTATGCTGGGTGAAAGTTGTGAAGATGTAAAGGGCCATTGGAATTTGCAGTTTGGTCTTCAGCCAGTCTAACGTTCAGTGGAGGCTGTACGAAGGTAGCCTGAAGGGCCCAGGTGCAGCCTGAGTGTTTTATGTGACCACTGTGGGATATTTAAACCAGTGGAGAGAAATCACAAATAAGGCTTTCAAATTATTCGTAAGTCTGGCATGGGCAGTCTCCTTAAGATCTGCATCATCCGACATTCAGGCACGTCGGGGTCTTTTCTGCCCTTACCAGGCATGTATTCAGTGTGGCAGCACCTTAGCTTGCTGGCATTTACAATGCCTACCTGGCCCATGGGCATTGTTGAGTGAGAACGGGATTTGCAGAGACTGCTTTTCACCAAGAGGGTCATCATTGAGGAGGGAACCAAGAGGAGGAGCACTTTAAGATGAGGGACATGTTTTGGGGCAAAACTTACATCACTGCTGTAGGAGAGCATGGGATGGAGACCATGAAGTTGAAGCCAAAATTGGTGGTGATACCTTGGAAATAAGGAGAAAGTTTTCTTAAGCCAGGGTAAAGAGAGAAGAGAGGGTTAAGGGACTTCAACTCCAATGGTTTTGTACCTTGGCGGGGAGGGATGGATCTGTAAACTGGAGTGTGAGGTGGATCCTGTTTAGGCTTGAGAAAAGTAAATGTGAAAGAGACTTTGGAGATAAGCAAGAGTTTCTTGGGTGTATTGATCTGATAATTTTGTGAATTCACTCTGGGTTTGCTGGGTAGAGATCTGTAGCCTGAAAACAAGGGGAAGACCAACCCAGGTGAGTAATGACGGGCACAGAGAAGAATGGCAAAGTTCAAAGGTCTTGCCATTACAGCAAATGTTCTTTATTTATACCTGAATTTAATACCTTCACTGTGGTGGATTCACATGGCACCTGTACCCATAACCTCATGTAGAACTGTTCTATGGGTTTTCCTTCTGTCTTGTGCTCTGTGATCTCTGGTTTGTGTTTTGGTGAACATTCTGCACTTCAGTAGTACCCATGACTTTCTTTGCTGAGAGCTGTCTTCATTTGACCTTATAGATAATGCTGTTTGGGTAAAGGTTCGGGCAGTTTAAAGTAGAAATCTTAACTTAGATCTAAGGGAGAATCGGTAAAATGAGACTATCAATTTTAGGAGTGATTTATTTAAAGCCATTATTGAACGGAAGTTTATTTCAATGATTACAGAGATGTGCTTTATTTTAGATCATACAAAGAAATTAATTGCTAAGATGTGGTACTTGGAAATGTTTCAGCTCTTTGGTACTATGGCTGTTTAGTGCCTTAGCATAGCAAAGAACCTAGTATTTAATACATGGGGAGAATTCACTAGTGCTAATGTTCTTTAAATGATATTTTAAGAAATTATAGGCAATCGTACAATAAATTATTTGTTTTTAAATGGTTAGAATTTCACCTCTGGTTTGTAATATGAGTGTATACCATTACTTAATGTATAGTGTCAGTTCTACTTAGTACAAAAACATTAGAAGACTATTTTATACACTATTTTAAAAATGCTTGAACCTTTATATGTGGGTATTTTGTGGTTATTACTTCCTGAAGTCAGTTAATATTAGTGAAACTTTTTGTAACTTGAAGTACAGTTTACATTTTATTTTCTTACTGTTCTCCTTTTACATTTAGGGAGCTGGGCTGATAAAGGTGTTTTTTAATCTTTATGAGTCCCTACTTTGACTTGCCTTTATAGAGAAGTTTAATTGTCTCTGAAATTGAGGAGTTTTTGATCACTTTAGAGGTGTCTGCTTTAAGTAGGACATACTGCTAAGGATCTGTTCACGGCAGACCTGGTCAGTTAATTTATTATAGTCGGGTAAGAAGGATAGAGGTGCAAATTTCCCAGTTTTTGCTTTCCTACCAAAGAGAAATCTAATAAGTATCTTTTGGAATAGGGAACTTTTAAGGAGTGGAAGATAGCTTTTAGACAGTTAAAGTCATGTTTTAGCCAAGAAAAGGAAGACTGAAGGCAATAGAGAAAATGGCTGTCATTATGGAAGGAAATAGAAAATGATCAATAGCAACTTAATTAATTATAGGAATCTCCTTGATCAGAAGTGAACCTCATATATAACTAGGGTAGATTGTATTATCATCTCAGAGGAACTGAGGCCCAGGGTCACATGGCCATTTATCAGTAAAACTGGCATTACTTACTTGGAAGTGCTCCCTCAGCTCCTTGACACCTTTTCCCTTAGTTAGCTGCCTGTTCTGAGATTGTGTGCTCATCCTGAATTTAAGGCATCATTGTGAAAGTTGTGGGCGTAGTAATTTCCCTTTCTGGTTTACTGGTAATGGGAAAGCAGACCTGAAACAGGATTTTCCAGAGCTCTTGGTCCTCCTTTGCAAGGTTCTGAGGAGGGTATCTTCTTTGTGTTGTTTTTTTTTTACCAGTGGCTTGCTCCCTTTATAGTACAGGTATTTGGTACAGTCATTCTTCAATGTTTTTTAAATGAAGAATGATGTAGCTAGTTAAAGGGAACATAATCCAAAAGGAACTTGCGCATTTTGTTGGTTGGAAATATTTCCAAATTGAGTCATACATTCTCACCTGCTTATGTACACCAGATCGGTTTTCCCAGTGACTTGGAGCCATCTCGATGATCATTGTCTTTTTATTGAGTATTTGTGGTTGTTTTCCTCTGCTAGACTGTGAGTTCCTGAAGTGCTAGTGCATGTCACTGTATCCCCAGTACAGCACCAGGCCCAGTATGTGAAAACTTTTCAACAAATCTTAAAATATGACCGCTGTGGCTTTCCTGTTTGCTTTTATTAGTGCTGGTCTTACCTTCTTAGATTGCTTGTGCACGCGCGCGCGCACACACACACACACACACACACACACACACACCTCCCCCACTTTATCTTTAACTAACTAGCCCAGAAACTGATTTTCCAAATGTGTCTAGTTTAGTGTGGTGTAATGGTTATAGCATGCGCATTGTAAACAGACTGATGGGATTTGTAGTCCTAGCTGTGCCCTCATCTAGCACTTAGATGGTGGATTAGTGACTTTGCTAAGCCTCTTGGTCATTTCTAAATGGAAGATTTGATGATAATAGTTACCAAAGTGGTTGTATTCACTAAACGAAGTAATACATGACCAGCGCCTGGTTAGCAGTTGCCTGAAAGTGGCAGCTTTTCCTTTACAGATAGGATTAAGTAGATAGTTGGTGGGGCCTATATGTAAAGCTCATTCTTTATATGGGTTTTGAAGCATGTATTATGACCTTCCAGAGATTCAATGCAGGGTTCTTACTTATCATCTGGAAAGAGATCCTGTGTGTAAGTGTGGATACTACTGTGATTATTATAACTAGAGTGTTTCTCTCAAATGCTTCCCTGTCCCTCATATGCCAGGCAGTGCTTGAAGGGAAGTGACCAGAAAGGATGTACTGAAAGGTGTCACAAGCTCTTCGTGGATAATCCACTTGTATTTGTGAGTCGAAAGTGAGATATCTGTGACAATATTTATGGTATCTGCTGAAGTCAGTGTCTGATTACAAATCAATGACCAAAATGTATCTACAAGGGGAACTTAGGACATGGAATTCTAACAATCAGTTTAAGTTTCCAGGGAAAGACTACATTTGTTGTGACCTTCCACATCCTGAGGGATTTTGGCACAGCCAGACCAGGAGCATGTTTAGGCGTAGAGAAGATTTTGAACTCTGGCATACAGGCTTTTTCTTCTGTAGTCTCTTTTTTTTCTAGTTCAATAAAGGTAGAAAGCAAAGTAATATTGAAATAGTATATATAAAGTAATTAGCTTGTTATATACTTTGTGCTAAAATAAAAATGTTAGCTTTTTTTATAGGCATGAGATCAAGGGAGTAATTTTTTTGAAAATAATTTTCATTGTGGGAAAAAAGTATTTAGGGTTTTTTTTCCCCAAATTTTATCGAGTTACTGTAAATCGTATCAGTCCCATTTTCATATTATGGCATTATATCCACACAATATAAAGATCTATTAATAGTGATCTAAAAGTTTTGTATAGTTGTTGGGTTTCCTATAAAATTTCTAGGCCTATTAGATTTATTTTTATAGTGCGTGTTTAAAGTTTTACTCTTTGTTGGAAAATAGGAAATGAGAAAAGTGGATGAGTGGCCGTGCACCGCCCCTCCCTGTTTATTCCAGGCCTTGGGAAGTGAGGTGGTGAGGAAATTCTGGACCTGGTGCTGGGCAGTTACAAGAAATAGAGTGACAGGCTATGAAATGGTGTCATAACTTACCAGTGGCTAGTAAATAGGGTAGTGGCCTTCTGACACCATTTTGATTGAAGGCAGTTTAATTGTATTGCTTCTGTTTATGATAAGCATTTGGAATCCCCAAATGTGTGAATGCAATGGTTATAGTATTTCTGTTATATAAATTTAATTTCTTAAGTGATATTTCTTCTTTAAGTTCTACTTCACAGTAAAAGTTATTTGAAAAATGTTCCTCACTGCATGTGTTCACAGAGAAATTCAACATTCTTCATGAACATAAGCAGTAATTACATCCAGTGATTGTAAAAAATTGGAAACTTGCACTTAATTGACAGTTGGTGATCCATCTCCATATAGCCCCGAAATTGTTAAAACAATTAAACAATTTAGATTCAGAATTCTGTGGGTTTTTTTAGCTGTATTATTTCTACTTGAAGAAGACTTTGCCCGTGGAGTGAAGATTCTACTTTCTGAGCATATCACATTCATGCTTCCAGCCTCATTGCTTCTTGCAGCATAAACAACAAACACTCAAACCACTGAGCATTTACCAGGATACTCATAGAGGAAGGTTGCAGCCATTTGAGCTAATTTTTGCATGCTTTGTCAATTCAAATTTTCTACTAGGGTGAAAATCCACTTTGGTTTGCAGTGGTGATGGGTTTTATCCTCTGATGAGTCAACCTTTTCGATTTTTGAAAGAGAACAGTTTTAACCTTTGCAGTCATGTAGCACTTTTAAATTCAAAACAAGAGTCTGACTTCTTGGCTCTTAAAATAATACTGTTTGTTTTTGTGGACTGGGAGGGCTAAATGGATAGTTAGTTTCTTTTGCAATTGGAATAACTGTCATAAAATCAGAGAAAATGTTGGAAAGGGATCTCAGGAGTCATTGATTTAAACCCTCATTTTCAGAGAAAACCAACGCCCAGATAGCCAAGTGCTGCTCAAGGTCATTCCATTTCTTGTTTGTCTCCTCATTCCAAGTGAGGGCTTTTCTTCTGTGGTATATTCCTGAAGGGTTTCTTTGGTTTTGGTTTTTGTTTTGTTTTTTAATATTCCCACTTGATTTTCTGCTTTCCCCAAACAAAAACTTTTGAACTATTCCAGTGACATTAAGATGATGGGATATAAAACCTGATTTTAGTTACAAAAGAACATCTTTTTTCCATTAGTTTTCTGATTAACTATGCAGGATGTTTTAAACCTTTACTAATTTCAGACTGATTTTCCCTAATCATTTGATTAGCTTCCGATAATGCTATGAAATGCTGGTTCTTTATAAATAAGATGATGTTTATTTCTTTTTCATTACACTTGCAGATAACTTGTAACCATATCTTGACTTTTCAAATATATTTTTTTAGTTGTGGATGGACACAATACCTTTATTTTGTTTATTTAGTTTTTTTATGTGGTTCTGGGGATTAAACCCAGAACCTCATGCTTGCTAACCAAGAGCTCTACCACTGACCCACAACCCCAGCCCATATCTTGACTTTTTAAGGAAAAGTTTGTTCAATTTGGGGACAAAAAAAAAATATTTCTGGTTTCGATTTACCCCTACCATTTCTTTGAACACTTTCTGTTATGAATCAGGTACTGCTGAGTACATAACATGTGCTATTTATCCTGTCTTTACAATATCCCAGCGAGGCAAATGAGAAATGGAGGGTATGTGACAGGCCCAAGGCCTGTAAGAAAAAAACTGGGTCACAGGTCTTGGGAGCAGAGTGGTGGGGTGGGAACAGTTGCCCACCAGCTTGATCTCCACTTAGCCCACCCCATTTCAGCCTTCCCCTTACTATACACACACATACCACACACACACCCGCTGGTGTTTTAGCCTGTGCCCTTTGGACCTTGTCCCTTAAAGGCCCACGTGTGTCCTGCCCCGGTCTTCCTAAGCTTGGCAGTGTCAAAGCATACCAAGTCACATCATCCTGTAAGATTTGCAGTTCTTTCCTTCCACCTCCATCCCAGGACTTTCCCTATTTTCCTCGTAAGCTTAGGAAAGGTGTTCTACTTATTTCCTTCTGTCTCTCTAGATGTTTTGTTTCAGGAAACTTTCAGGTGGTTTTTTTGAAATCTGTAAAGAAGCAAACCTCTCATGATCATTAAATCAGGAGGTCATGCCACCAGGCTGTCTTAATTATTTGTATGGACGTAGTAAAGATACTTATTAATGTGTGCAGATGAAAGTTTAGTAAATATTTCCTATATTGACATACTTGGACTGCTCATTTTCACTCCTTTAGCAAATCTTACTTGAGTTCTGTTGGCATAATTGAGGTCGATAAACCCTCATTTCTTTTCCTTTCCCTAAAGCTGGACCCAGTGTTCAGGCTTTGAAACCAGAACGCTCCTGTGGGAAAAGTGAAGACCATTTCTTAGCCGCCTGTTTCATACTTCATCTCCATCGTGGAAGGGCAGGGGAGAGCCAGGCAGTTTTGAGCTGAATCTAACTCCCACTACGTACCTCCACAGGGGATTTACCTTCAAGAGATGGAGATTTTGAGCCACTTAACTGACTGCCACGACGGTTCATTCCCTCACCTAGAGACTGCAGTGGCATCTCACCTCTTATCCAGGGGTCAAACTCTAAGCCAGTCCTTAGAAGCAGAACTCATGCTTTAGCCCAAATTTTATCTCCCTAAGAAGGTGGTATGACTGGACTATTTTAAGGAAAATTTGAAAATCATGACCACTTCTTCTGCCAAATTGAAAGCCTACAGATTTTTAGTTTAGAAGCATTATAGTTGGCCTTCATTCAGATGCCATGTACAAAAAAGAAAAATCTTTATCAAAGCAAGAATGTTATTTGGAAGATAACACCGTTTAAGAGACAGACTGGTCTTGAGATGAGCCAGCAACAGTCACACATCTCACACGTGCAAGACATTTGGGCTCAGAGTAGTGGGCAGAGTTGTCCAGACTACATTAATTTTGTTGGTATTTGCTGACACCTCATAATTGAATTATCACTTTTAATTTCTGTCTTGGTACTCTGAGGATGACATTGGGTAATCATGTGACAAATGCAGTGTAAGCTATGATCTCTGTGGTAGACATCAGTGCTGTTCTCCAAGGTTTCTTTGGGTTTGCATGTCCCCCTTGAAGTTTCTATGACCAGAACTCTAGTGTGGCCAGCAGGATTGAGCAGAAGTGACTTGAGACCCATCTTGATGGAAGCCATAAATGCAGTCACATGCAATTCACTGTGCTCCCTGTCTGCCACAGCAACATTCCAGAGCAAGGTGCCACAGAGAAAAGCCACCAGCTGACCCGAGACGAAGATGAGTAAGAAAGCAACCTAGCCCACAGCAATAATCTCAGCTACTTGGGAGGCCAAGGCAGGAGAATCTCAAGTTAAAATCCAGCCTCAGCAATTTAGACCCTGTTTCAAAGTAAAAAGTACTGCTCAGTGGTAGAATACCCGAGTTCAATCCCAAGAAGTCCTAGGTTGTAGAAACCATTGAGATTTGGGGTGGTTATTACAATAAAGCTGAGCACAGCCATCCTCACTGACTACAACACATTCAGGTCTTAGCAGTCTTATGCTATTCTGCTTGTAGTCAGTGAAGTGTGTTTTTTTGTTTTTGTCTTTTTTTTTTTTGGTGCTGGGGATTGAACCCAGGACCTTGTGCTTGCAAGGCAAGCACTCTACCAACTGAGATATCTCCCCAGCCCTGTAGTCAGTGAAGTTTAAGGTGAACATACATTTGTGAATTATATCTAAAACTAAGTCTTCTGAATTCTTAGTGGAAGATAGTGCTAAGCCCCTTCCACTAGCCCCACATGAACAGTAGTAGAACCAGGTGGAGATTGACTATCTTGTGATCGCCTCCTCTAGTCCTGACTGTGCTAGTCAGTCCTAATGTCAGCTCAGAGGACTAGTTGCCGCAGAGGCTAGTTTCAGTTTAAACCTAGGCATTTGCTAAGACTACCTACTTGCTGAAGTTTAGTAGCTCATTTTAAGGGTTATTCTGGATTGAAAATGGAAAATTCAGGTCTCTTCACTTTTTTCTCTGATCCTGACCTTGCAAAAAGTCACACTGAAGCCAGGCAAGGTGTTGCACGCCTGTAATTCCTGCAACTCAGGAGATGGAGGCAGGAGGATCGCAAGTTCAAGACCAACCTGAGCAACTTAGTGAGACCGTGTCTCAAAAATAAGAAGGACTGGGGATGTGACTCAGTGGTTAAGCACCCTTGGGTTCAGTCCCTGCTACCCAAAAAAGACAAAAGTCACCCTGAGGTAAACAACAAAAATCCTTAACTGGCTAAGGGGACTGTCCTTAGCAATTGGCTGTTAAATCGCTCCTGTGGTGGGGCAGTGTGTGTTAGACTCAACTCTTCAGAGCCCTTTGACTTATCTTCCTGATTTGTATTACGTCTTATCTTGAAAAGAAAGCCCTCAGCCACCAAATGTGAGGTGAGTTATCAGAGTGCTACACCTTTCAAATTCAGGTTTTTTTTAAAAAAAATTGTAAAGCCAAATATATTCATTTACATTCACTACAAGTTACTAAGAATTGCTGAGCTGGCGACATTTAATTGCTTAAGAATATCATGTACCACACATGACTCTATCTTGGTTTATTATATAGCTGTATAATTCACTTTTATGCATTTCTGTGTACAAACACGGAAGGAGAGATGAGCAGTTCACTAGTATTGGGGGGACTATTTTATAATATGGTTAAAACAATATTTCTCAGTTCAACACTTTACCTCATACCAATTAAATCAAAAGTGCTGGGCCCAAGTGTTGGGATATGGTCCCTTGTGGATCTAATGTGAATCCAGGGTTGAGAGAACCATGAGGTTGGAATCTGTGTCAGACTGGATTTAATCTGGGTGCACTGAGGAAGCCACTTAAAATAGGGATAGCATCTACCATCATTTAAGTATAACTTTATTAGCTGTTAAGCAGCAAGTCCCTGGTCACAAGTTACTGTGGTTTGTGGGACGTATACACCTGGGTCAGATCTGGACAGAATGTCTTTTCACTGATGCAAACCCAACTTGACCGGGTTTGAGACGTGACTTGCCCAAGTTGGCACAGCTTGGCCTGGGATCCTGTTTTCTTCCTCTAAACTAGATCTGTCATCTTTCCATACCGTGCTCTTTAGATTTCAGCATCTCAGTTGCATCAATTCCAGGGAAACGGGTCCAGCATCTTTCCCAAAGGAAGATCAACATCGAGTGCTTGAGTGTCCACACGGTCCCGCCTCCGCTTGCTCCAATCCCACTGCTTCTCCCAGAACATTGTTAGGTGACAGCACTCGGGGCCTGGGGAAGCCAAGGGACTCTTCGGGCGTGGTGACGTGGGTGTCAGCAGGGTGCAGGAGTGGAGTGATGGGACGCTGGAGTGCGTTGGCCCTGGCTTCTCACTGCCAGCCAAGTACCTTCAGGTCTGCAGGTCAGCTTCTGCGTGGGCTCACTGGCGATTGTGCCTGCCTTTCGGGGCTGTGAGGAGGCTGAATATTACTGACTGTCATTTCCCAGCTGTGTGACCTTGGTAATTACTTGCCTATTAGTGCCATTCGTAGAGCAGGACAATGACAACAGTGCCAGCTCACAGGGTGCTTGTGAAGTCCTGAGCATGTGCCTGGTGGGGGCTGCCTTAGTTGTGCCTTGTTAGGAAAAATGGCCAGTTTCCATCCCTCCTCCTCAAATATGATGAGGTGACACTACTGCAAAGGCTACCGCCTCTTCTGAGGGCTGATGGACAGTGGCCACGAAGCCCCGTGCACTATCACAGAAAGCCCCTTCCCTCTCCCTTGCTCTTCTGTGACCATATCCCACATTTCCCAGCGTGGTCCTGGTGGTCTGCAGTTTCCCTTCTCTGCTTCCCTCTGGTTACCTCCTTATTATTGTCTTTGTCCAGAATGGGAAAGGGAAGTAGGAGAGGACACAGATCTGCACTGCATTCACACCTCCCTGTCACCCAGTGAGCCTCACACTCGAGAAGCTGTGGTTCACAAGGCACTTGCCAGTCTACTGCCTCTGATGGACGTTATTACCCCATTTCTGTGATTGTAAAAACTTATGCTCAAACAGAAGAAGTGATTCCCAGAGCTCTCTTAGTTACTGAAGACAAAGCCTAAAATCTCTTACTTGTGTGTGTGTGTGTGTGTGTGTGTGTGTGACCTCAGGTTCAGAGGACTGAGTTAATCAAGCACACCCTTTAGTAAGTGACACATTATCATCATTTGTTCAAATAAAGTGTAGGGATGTGAGCTACTGCCCAGGGCAGAGGTGAGCGGATGGCGCTGAGCAAATGGCCCCCCTGGGCTTCCCGGGAGGAATGGAGTCGCACTGGGCCCTGTGTGGTGAAGCTGAGTCTCAACGCACCAGCCAAGAGCAGGCCATTCGGGTTCCCTCCCCACCTTTGAAATGTGGCTTGAAACCTCCCCCAGGGTTGGACTGTAAAACATAGCGCCCCATTCCTGAACGACCCTCTTTCCATCGCCCCGTCTGGACCCGTACTTCCCAAGTTCTAGCGAGACACCTGCCAGGTTTATGCTGCTGCCTGAGGCTTTTCCTGCGTCCCCAAGGCAGGCCTGAGGAGTCACTGGCTCCAAACGCAGCCTTGAACCAAAGGTGCCTCCTCAGCTGCACTGCCAGCTGACTCAGCCGAAGCACTGGGCTCTTCCCGGGAGCACGGCTGCCGGCCATGCTTCTCTGAGCCAGTCATCACGACCGGGAGCCGGCCCTGCTGACTGTCTGAGCTGGGTCCTCACTTCACCCTGGGCCGCGGTGCAGTGGTGGACGATGGAGCACAGAGCCTCATGGGACTCATGGGACTAGGAGAAGGGGGTCTCAGAGACACACTGCTGTCACCCACCCGGGAGCCGGGGGTGTGGGTTTAGGCAATTTACCTGACAGGCTTGTTTCCCCATCTATAAGATGGGAATAATAATTAAAGTATTTACTACAAAAAGTGTTGTGTCTTGGTCCTTTCACACTGCTATAATAACATGCCACAGACTAAGTGGTTTATAAAGAAAAGAAGTTTATTTCCCACAGTTTTGGAGGCTGGGAAGTCCAAGGTCACAGCCCTGGCAGACTCAGTGTCTGGTGAGGATTGCTCTCTGGTGCACAGATGGTGTCTTCTCACTGTGTCCTCACACAGTGGGAGGGGCAGCCAGGTCTCGGGCCTCTTTATTAAGTGCACTAACCCCAGGCACGAGAATTGTACCCTCACGATCTCACCTCCTCCTGAGGGCCCACCTTCTGATACCGTCATCTTAGGGGTTAGGACCTCAACATTAGAACTGGGGAGGGGGGCCATGCACATTTAGACCACAGACCACAGTGTCTTAGAACATTGCCTGATACGTGGAATGTCCTCAATCAATGCTTCCTTTCACATGGAACCCCTAGTCCCAAAATTCATTTAGAAGAATAAAAGACCCAGAATAGCCAAAGTGATTCGAAGCCAAAAAAGACTTCATGATACTGGCATAAAACAGACCCAGAGACCAATGGTGCAGAATACAAGACACACAGAAAGTCTCCCACCTACAGTTAGCTGATCCTCGACCATGGTGCCAAAAACATACACCGGGGAAAAGACAGCCTTCTTAACAAGCAGTGCTGGGAACCCTGGTTAACCATATGTAGAAAAACCAAATACCCTGTACAAAAATCAACTCAAAATGGGTCAAATAACTTAGAATTAGATCAGAAACCATGCAACTCTTAAAGTGTAATGTCAACACTTCAGTTTTTAGGCACAGGCAATGACTTTCTCAACAAGACACCCAAAACTCAGGAAATAATACCAAATAATGGTGTAGTATCAAATTCAAAAGAGCCTGTACAGCAAAGGAAACAATTAGGAATGTGAAGGAAGACCCCACAGAAAGGGAGAAAATCTTGGCTAGCTACTCTTCTGACAAAGAATTAATATCTAGAATATATAAAAAATTCAAAAAAACTTTAATACCAACTCCTCCCCACAAATAATCCAATTAATAAATGGGAAAATGAACTACAGACACTTCTCAAAAGAAGAAATGCAAATGGTCAATAGATACATGAAAAGATGTTCAACTTTTTTTTTTTTTTGCACTAGGGATAAAGCCCAGGATCTCCCACATGCTCAGCAAGTTCTCTACAACTGAGCCCTAGCTCTTCCCACTGATTTTTTTAACAGTCTCCATAATACGTAATTAAACCAGGGAAGCAGGTAAGTGCAATCAGAACACTGCTTCCTGAGAACAGGACCAATGCAGAACTGTGCTGACCCGTCACAGGTGCTCAGCTGTCCATTGTATGAGGGGGTAACTGGCACTGAGCGCTGTGCAGGAGAAAGGTGCACTCGATCTGTGGAAATCTATGGGCAGACTCAGGAAGGCCTACCAGCTGGGAGGATTTCATGGTCCCTGGGCATCATTAGCATGATTTGCAGAGGTCAACGTGGCTGATGGTTAATCCAGTTGGTTAAGGGAGAGTTGATTGCTACCGCTGCCCCCACATTAGGTGTTAATATCTAGGGGAAACGTGGGTTTCTTTTGGAAATCACGTGTCTCTCATCTCAAGAACATACCACTTGCTTTCATGGTGGAGGAAGAAGGGAAGGAAAAGGAAGGATGGCATCTCCATCTACAGAGGTAAGGAGCATATAGACCTTGAAAAAAATCTGTTTAATGTAATGATGTTTGAAAATATTCTTTGATACCTACTGTTTTCATGACAAATTATAGAATGAAAAGCTCAAGAAAATTCAGTGGTGGAAATATGCAGAAGCAACAGCAAGCCTAGACAGGAAGTCCAGGAGGAGGCGGCCGTGTCTCCAGTGCCTGTCCCACTGCTTGCTCAATAAAGATGGTGGAAGAAATCAGATTCTCAGCAAGATGCCCACCCTAAGGCAGAGGCAGCTACAGAATTGTAGATTTGGGAAATATAATGCATGCTTTTTAACAAAGGAAGATATGTTTTAAAATATTGAAAAACAATCTTTTAAAAATAATAATAGTTTTTCCAAATAAATCAGGACAGGGTTCTGTTAGTGTACTTCCCAATGTTGCTTCCATAGTGAGGCCTGGTGGAGGGTTGATTCACCTGATGGGTTTTGGACTGTCCAGTTCACCAGCATGAGGTTGCCAAGCACGTGACCGTGGATACGTGGTTACATGGAACAGATGGATGTAGCAAAGCTCTGAGAGCCCACAGCCGCTGAGGACCAAACCTAATTCTGCCAGGTGACTACATCTGGACTTGAACCATAGCTCCTTCCTGGGTCTCTAGCCTGCTGGTCTACCCTGCAGATTTTGGATACAAAACTCCAAAATTTTGTGAGCCAGTTCCTTAAAGTCTCTCTCTGTCTCTATCTCTGTCTCTCTCTCTCAAAAAGACTTTAGATGCTGCCGGTCCGGCTGACTGGCAGAAGTTCTGTAGGCTCAGGAATCACCAGTAGGGACAAGTGACATTTGTGTTTCACTGCTCCTTCTGGAGCACTTGCCTTGGTCAGTGTTGCACTGTGAACAATAGGAGTGGACCTAGGCTCACTGGGCTGAAGAGGTGGTTATGAGGAGCGTGTTGGGAGCTCAAGGACTTGTTGAGGTGCTGGGGATCCATGCTCAACGTCCAGGAGCTGCATCCGAAAGCATAGATCTGTCCAAGAAGGAAGTGGCCATTGCCACTGCCACTGAGCAGCAGGTTGGCTTCTCTAACAGGGACCTGACCTCAGTGGAGATGCCCTGGTCGCCAGCATAGATGCCAACTCTGTGCCAGAAAGTCAGCTTCGTGTTCAACACTGCCCTCAGATACCGGCCTTCTTAGCAGCATGGACTCCATGTTACTCTCTTCTAGGTCAAAGTCTTTAGATGCCCTGAGTGGTGGAGCCTGGGTCTCATGCCTGTGCTCAGCTACCCAGGAGGCCGGGAGAGCCAGGCTTCGGGTGTTGACTCGGAGAGGAGAGCCACCATGATGTGGAGATGGTGTTGCCTGGCATAGGGAGGGTGTTTCACAGGGCTGGTTAGCAAGGAAACAAGACAGATGTCCAAAATGCACTCTTACAGGATGTCCTTGACCACCAGTCTGCTTGTATTGCTCCAGGGAAGGATGCTACTTTCTTTGGAGGACAACCTGACTGGGCCCCAATTCTGGACCTATGTCTCTGCTGAGCTGAATCTATGTCCCCATAACTTCTCCCCTCTGTGTATTTTGAACAGCACAGATAATGGATTTGGTGCAGCACTATGTCCCCCGTCTCAGAGTTGGGCAAATCAGGGTTCAAGTCCAAGCTCCATCTCCTAGGAGCCATGTGGCCCTGGGCACTGCCTTGTTGCGTCAATTCTGTGTTCCCACCTGTAAAATAGGGCTAATGGCGCCTGCCAGATAAATCTGGGGCAAGGACTGAGTGAGGCCTTAACAGAGGACTGGGGCTGGGAACAGCAGTAACCAGGGGATGAGTCGTAACACTTCTTCACATAACACCTTTCAGGAACTGCCATGGTCACTGTCATCATGTCCCCGTACCACCTCAAGCCCCAGTATCTTCTTGTTCAAGTGAGCATGTGTCCATCAGAGGACTCCTACCTCCTGAGACCTGCCCAGTCCATTTCCTGTCTTCTTCTTCCTTTTGACCCTATGTGGGCCCGGGGCCTTCTACTCAGTGTTCACACGTGGCCATCAGGTTCTGGTTTCCCTCCTCCCCTGCTGCCCTCTCCACCCCTACCCTGCCCCCAGGTCACATGCTTCCCGCCGCCTCCATCTTGAAACCTCCCCTTCTTTCCTTTTCTGTTGGTGTCTGTGCAGACTCTTGATGCTTGAGGCTAAAAGACTGATAGATTTTTGGTTTTGATTTCTCCTGTGACAGACTGTGGCACTTCAAAGACTGGATATCACTTCAAAGTCACCTCTTTCCTTAAAGAATACTTGTTTTGACAACTCCCTGTGATGTCTTCTCCACCCACATCTCTTGCTTTTCACTTCTTTCAGCATCCATCTTCCCCTCTTCCTCTTCCCAGCCATCACTCATGGAAGTGAACAGTATATCAGTCATGATGAGAGACTCATTACCTCATTTCACTTAATCCCCATGAACCCTATGGAAGTAAGTAATACAATCCCCACCCAGAAAGGTTATGTACTAGACCAGAAATAGAGTCAAGAATGGATCAAGGGCTGGTGATTCAGAGGACTTAACCCCTCTTAACCACTTAACTATACATCCATCCTTTCATCCATCAATCCATCCATCAATCCACTTACCCACCCATACAACTAACCACCCACTCACCCCATCCATCGACTGACTCACCCACCTACACATCCATCCATCCACTTTCTACCCATCCATTCACCCATTCATCCACTCATCCAGGCAGTCATTCATCCATCCATCCACCCATCCATCCATCCATCCACCCATCCATCCATCCATCCATCCATCCATCCATCCATCCATCCATCCTCCCATCCATCAATTCATCCATCCACCCCTCCATCCACTCATCTAGGCAGCCATCCATCCATCCATCCATCCACCCATTCATCAACTCATTCAGTCATCCATCCGCCCATCCATCCACCCACCCATCCATCCATTCATCCTCCATACACCCATCCACTCATCCATCCACCCAGGCAGTCATCCATCCATCCATCCACCCATTCATCCACTCATCCAGCCATCCATCTGCCCATCCATCCATCCATTCATCCATCCATCCATCCATCCATCCACCCACCCATCCATTCATCCAGGTAGCCATCCACCCCTCCACCCATCCATCCATCCACCCACCCACCCATTCATCCAGGTAGCCATCCACCCATCCAGGCACCCATCCATCCATCCAGGCATCCATCCATCCATCCATCCATCCATCCATCCAGTCATCCATCCATTCATCCTCCATACACCCATCCACTCATCCATCCACCCAGGCAGTCATCCATCCATCCAGGCATCCATCCATCCACCCATCCATCCATCCATCCACCCATCCATCCACCCATCCATCCACCCATCCATCCACCCATCCACCCATCCACCCACCCATCCACCCACCCATCCATCCATCCACCCATCCACCCATCCACCCATCCATCCATCCATCCATCCATCCATCCATCCATCCATCCATCCATCCATCCAGTCATCCACCCATCCACCCAGTGATCCATTCATCTCACCAGCAGCACTTTTCTATTCTACCTCAAGTATTACACTAGGCTCTTACTAGCAAAAGAAGCATGTAGACTCGTGAGGGAAACATAGGTGCTTGAGACTATTAGTCATCTGTTGACTAATTGGACTCCATTTGCTCCCCAGAAAACACATCTGCTCTCATGATGAACTGAGAGCCTCTGGGAAAATGTACTCTGTCACCTTGAAAGCCCTTGCAAAATGGGGAACTGGACCTCTGGCTACCTGACAGGTGACCACCTGCAGCCACGCCTGACACATAGTAGGTGCTGCCTCTGAATGCTGTGAAGTGGGGCCCAGTTGTGCACTGGCCTTGCTCACTGAGGGGGAAAAGAAGCCAATGTGAAAACATTTCCTCCCTCCTTCTTTCTATTCAGTCCAGCAGTGATACACCTGAAGCCAGAGGAGGAGCATATTTTCACAGAAACCCTCAAATGTCTGCAGCTTACTTTATTTCATGGCAGAATCTAGGGTGCATTCTTTTGCACATACACAAATTCACAAATTCTACTTTTCTATCACCTAAGTTATCTTTAACATATACTGTAGATTTTTTTTTTTTCTTCCTAAAGATTTTTCTGGTCATTAAAAGTATTAGAGAGGGTCCTGTGTGGCTTTGGGTAAGTTTCTTAATTTGTCCCAGGGCCTGAGTCTTAATTCTCACATTTTCGCAATGAAAGAGGACTGTGAAGAAGGCAGGGAATGACAGCTACAGAGCATTTCCTCTGGTGCCTGTCACAGAATAGCTGCTCAATAAAATTTTGTTCCCACCATCTCCTGCTGTCTAACAAATGATCTCGAGTGACTTAAAACAGCCACTTCTCTGTATTTCATGAAGTAGGGGTCTGGTTATTGGAGGGGAGGGCAGATGGCTTATGGTCCTCAATGGCTGGGATGGCTCATCAGGGGCTGGCAGATCCAAGACAGCTCACTGACAGCAGGGCAAGATGGTGCCTCTCCTCAGGGCTGCTTGGCCTTCCTCGCAGGAGTGGTTGGGCTCCAAGAGACCATGACAGAACGGCAGTGCTTCTTGTGATCTAGCCTCAAATATCCCCGTGGTGATTCTGCTATTTCGTTTCCTTGGTCAAGCGAGTCCTTAGGGCCAGCTCAGATTCCAGGGGACTGAGTCAGACTCCCCCTGTTGAAAGGACAGCCGTGAGGAACATGCCACCGTCCTTAACCCGCAGGAGCTAGAGGACGTATTCTTTTTCATTGGTCTGAGGCCTGCAGTCAGCACCAGCTGTTGGCTGCTGAGCTGAAAGAGGGTCTACTCAAGGTCAGTCCTTCCAGCTGCCCAGCTGTGGCGCAGCAGCTGGTTCTTCACTTGTCTCTGCTGGCCTCTCACCAAACTGGGAGATGTAGCTCTGGGAGCCGGCCGTGGGCCTACCTCTCTGTCCCTGTGGACTGTGTCTTCCAAGCCATTCAGTGCAGATAGCAAAACTGTGTTTGTGGTTGTGTGTGTGTGTGTGTGTGTGTGTGCGTGTGTGTTGGTGAGTACGGAAAATTCGTGAATACACCATTCCACACTAAGATCAGCTCTGAGTCTACTTTTAGGATCCAGAGCACAGACTTTATTCCCAGTGGTGTGAGTGAAACCTGTTGGTTGCCGGGATCCTTTGTCTTCTGGATTCCCTCTAGGCAGTTGTCTGGGTGCTGGAAAGGTCCTTCCTGTTGTACACACTTTAGGTTTCTTTCTGGTTCTAGGTTTGTATTTGGTCTCATAACTCAGATTTTCCACGGGGACAGTGCTCGGGCACATTTGCCTCTGTCCTTGAGATATCTACACCAAGCCATTATTCAAATGGGTAAAGTCCATCTCGTTACTTTCGGTATGCTCCTTATTTTCCAAAACCAGCATTTCTCAAAGTGAGTATGAATAGATCTCGTGTCTGTAACAAGTGGCCAAGGAAAGGTTGACTGCTTAAACAAAGTCAAGCAAACAGGTTTCTTTCCTGCAGGACTTTTTGGAACTTAACAAACTGATGTTTACTTTGCATTTCAGAGAAAGTAGTGAACACCACGCCTCAGACTCACAGGACCCCAGACCCTTCTCAGAGGGCAGCTCCCTGGACTTATGTCTCACCAGACACTCTAAGAAGTTCAGGCCTCCACCTGGCCCCTTTTGGGGGAAGATGCAGATGACCCACCTCTGGGTCTGCGTCTCCATTTCTGGTGTCTGCAGACCTTCCCTTCCTACAGGTACAGGAGAGTGTTGTCCTTCCCTGGCATCCTGGAGGTGACCTGCTAGAGCAGGAGGAGTTCAGCTTCCATTATTGGTTTCTCCTATTTGCTCTGGGATTCTGGGGAAATAACTAATTCCCTGGAGCCTCAGATTTCTCAGGTTGAATGTGGAGAGAACAGAACCCACTGATCTGGGCCCAGGGAGCTTCTCTGTGGAGGTGCACACAGAGCTGGACCCAGACGGTGCCCTGAGCATGTGTGTTCCCTTCCTAGTTCTGGGGGAGCAATGAGTGAACGCACTCGCCCCCTAGTGGACATTTCTGCCTCTGCCTCCTGAGACCACAATAGAGAGGACTGGATTGTCCCTGGCTGGCTTGCTACTTACTGTCCCCAGGTGGTGTGTGGGCAATTGTCTTAGACTAAAAAGGCAAGAAACTGTTTAGATGAAGGTGATAGGTTTGAGGACAGGGACTGTGGCTCCCATCCCCATTTAAAGATGCTGGCCTGGAGGTCACACAGAAACGTCAGGATGATACTGGAATTGAGGGATGGGCCATTTCCACACATCGGAAAGCTTGCGTGGACACCCAGGAACAAGATATCATTGGCTGCCTTCATCATGTATCATTCTTCGTTTTGAGGGGACAGAAGTATGAGTCACCTCATCTTGTCTGTGACTCAAGGTCATCTCTAATGTCTAAATGCCTTGCAAATGGTAAGCAATCAGTGTTAACAATAGTGTTTACTGAGAGCTTGTTCTTCCAGGTACTGTCTCTGGTGCTTTACATATTTAATCCTTGTGCCAAGCTTTGGAAGATGGTACACATGATTCTTATTCTTTGCAATGGAAACTGAAGCACAGAGTACTTAAGCAACTTGCTCGAGGTCACACAGCTAACATGGGATAAAACCAACATTCAAACCTATGCAGTCTGATTTCACACTCATGTGCTTAACCACTACACCAAGCTGCCCCTCTCCGTAAAAACCACTTGTTGACTACTGGATTAACCAACAAGTACTTCCCATGCCTTTGCTGTGTGCCCGCCCACGTGCCAGAGCTGAGGAGGATACAAAAGATTCATGAGACTATTTGGTATCTATGATTGCTCCAAAATTGGTTTTGACTTCTTAATAAAGGGTAAAATCCCCGAGGAAATACTGAATGATGAAATTTAAAAGAGCGAGGTTTTCAAAGTAGGAAGAAACTGGTTAATAGCAGGCTGAAGGGCAAACATGTTTAAAAAAAGAACCAACCCAGGGAAAATCAACACTGTATTAGTGACACATATGATTTGTATGCCTGTGAGCAGGAAAATGTGAAAGGGGGAGAGAGACGTCTCCTTGAGTAAATGAAGCATGGAAGTTCATTAGAACTATAAAAAAGGAGTTGAAAGAGGAAGCCCTGCCTTCAGAGTGCCGAGGGACTGTAAAATAAACTGTGTCAGGTAGGTGCAAATTGGAAACTGGAGACGCAAAGGCACGATCAGAGGAACACATTTACAAAAATATCAGATAAATAATAAATTATTAACTATGTTAAAAGCTAAAAGGATCCTTACGTCTGCAAGGCTCTTAAATTCAAGGGGAAAAAATGCTGGGTTGGTCTGGTCCAAGGGAGCGAAGGGAGGGGAGGGAGCCGGCCTGGCTGGATGGGTCCTTCCTCTGAAGATGCTGGAACCCCTGGTGGGACTGTCACAGGAAATCCTTAGGCCCAAGGTAGGATGTGAGGCCCCAGAGGAAAGGAAGGAGCCAGCTAACCACACCAGGACACTCTCAAGTGGCAGGTCCCCGTCCCCATCCTGGGTCCCTAGAGGGAGGCCTGGTGGGAGGGCCCGTGTCCGGGACAGGGGGGCCCTTGCTCAGGGTGGCAGGGCTGAGGTGACACTCTGCGGACACCTCCCTCCCTTAGAACATCAGTGCCTGCGTGAGTGAGCTCTCCCGCAGGCTCCCGGGATGATCACTGAGGAAGACAAGATTTATTTGGGCTCACAATTTTAGAGGTTTCAGCCCACGGCCAGTGGGGCCTGCTGCTTTGGGCCCGTGGCGGCCCATCATGGTGGCAGCGAAGGACAGGGCAAAGCTGTTCTCCTCATGGCCCAGAAGCCAAGGAAAGAAAGGAAAAGAGCAGCGTCCCACAACTCACTTAAAGTGGCCCAAAGATGTCCACCAGGCCCACCTCTGACAGGCTCACCACCTCCCATGAGCTCTGCGCCTAGGACCAAGTCTTGAAGGCACAGGCTTGGGGACACCCGAGACCCAGACGACAGCACTCCCTAAGCTGCGGGACTCCTTGCTGCCTCTCCCACCTGCACCACGGGTTTGCACCACCATGACCCTGCGGCCGGCAGAACAGCCAAGAGCAGATGCGCACAGGGCTCAGGGTTCGTCCCTGCTCGGCCTCTGAGCGGCCCGGGTGACCGCAGACCACACAGAGTAAGTTACTTCCATTTCTCTAATCTGTGAAATGAGAAGGATCACGAGAGCCCCCAGTGGAGCCGTAGAGGGTCGGGCTGCCTGTGCCAACCCCGAAACAGGCCTGCCCCGTGGAGGCTGCGCAGTGGGCCGGCCTCCTGGTCGCCTGAACGTGTCTCCAGTGCTGTCTGCGGGGCATTTCCCCAAGCCCCTTAGTGACATGCGTCTTCTTCGTCACTGCCACCACCCTATGAGGCAGTTACAATTCCCATTTTATAGATCAGGAAAATGAGGGGGCCTGAGGTCGCTCAGCTGAGAAGAGGATCACAAGGTCAAGACCAGCCTCAGCCACTGCGTGGGATCCTCTCAGGAAAAAATGTGAAGGGCTGAGGAGGCAGCGCAGTGGGAGAGCGCTCGCCTGGTGGGCGCAAGGCCTGGGCTCCATCCCGCGTGGGGTGGGGGGCAGAAGAATAAGGAGAAGAGGAAAGCAGAGGCTGGTGACCCGTCCAGCGCACATCACGGAGGACGTGAGGCAAACTGATCTGCAGAGGAGTGGGCGGTGCGCAGGCAGGTGGAGGAGGCGTGGTCTGCAGGCGGTGGAGGACCCCGCACAGAGCCGCTGCTTACTTGGTAGTGTGTCCTTGGCGGGGCGCTGTGGCCTCTCAGAACTTCACCCCGTCTCCCGCGCACAGAACAGGCTGGAGGGTGAAGTTCCATGAGGGATGTAAGTGCCTAGCCCAGTGCTTGGCATGTGGTCTGAGTCATGGTTCATATTACTTATTGCTATGAACAGAGATGAACAAGAAAGAGTTTTCCTCCTAAGGTGTCTGTCTCAACAATGGCACTTCCTGAGAGTTGAGAAAGGTCAGAGGTAGGTACTAGTTCCCTCGGTTTATCAGAGTAAACAGATTGAGAAATGGAAGTAACTTACTCTGAATTTTTCAAGCTCCCCAGTGGTGAGACTTGGCAAATGGTGTGCAAACTATCTGGGTCATGATCATGATATGATGATGGTGCCTGGCAGGCTCACAGATAGGAGTATTGTGTGCAAATTCAAATTTATTTATTCTACTGTTGATTAATGCTGATGTCTTAATATCCCAGATTTGCATCTTCAAAAGAAAGGCCAATCCAACACGATCTATTAGGCAGTTTTTAGTTGCTATAATGAAATTCCTGAGGTTGGGTACTTAATAGAGAAAAGAGGTTTCGTTAGCTCACAGTTCTGGAGGCTCAAAGGCATGGCACTGGCTTCTGCTCCGTTCCGATGAGGTCCCCGTGCTGGTGGCATCATGGTGGTGGGAGTGTACGTGGAAGTGAGGGATCGCATGTGAGGCAGGAAGCCAGAGTGGTCTAGGGTCGTGTTCACTCTTCAGTAAGAGCCTTCTCCCAAGAACCACACCATGCCTTCCAGGGCAGTGCCCCCAGTGACCTAGTCACCTGTCGCTGGGCCTGTCTCTTAAAGGTCCCGCCATCTCTATCTCACCACTCTGAGATGGAGTCTCTGACTCCATGCCCTTGGGGGCCACACCCGAGCCGTATGCCAACCACAGCCCTCAGAGCGTGGATGCTGCCGTCGCGGGAGACTTGCCGGCTCACTCCATGTTCACCGCAGCCCTGCGGCCAGGTGGGTGTCACCACCCCTGTACACATAGGGTGACTGGGACCCCGTCGAAGGCCACGCAGAACAGAGCCAGGATCAGCCCCCAGCCCTGGCCCAGGGTCCTGGTCACTCCCGGCTGCCTGGACTCTCACGGATTCCTCATTGCTTTGGTCATTCCCTAGGGTCCCCGTTAAGCTTTTGTTTTATGTCGAGGGACTTGCATCAGTCTGACCCTTGCTCGCGGTGATCACCCTGCCTGTAACTTGCATGTCACTCCATCTCACCTCCTCCGTCCTCCTAGGTGGCCCCTGCCACTCCCCCTCATCACGTCCCTTGGGGAGATAGTTTTCTAGCACGTGGCGATGTCTCGAATCATCCTGTCCACTGATTTGCTTATTCGTTTTACTGCGCATCTCAAGCCACGGGCAGCAAGTTCCATGACAGGAAGAAATGTACTGGCCTCCATTCTCCACTGAGGCCAGGAGATGGCCTGTCGGGGGGACAGTGCAGAGGTATTCAGGTGGGTCCTGGCCTCTCCGCTTACTCTCTGCTGACGGATTGGGTCACGAGGTCTCTCTTTCCTCATGGGCAAAGCAGAGATAGCAGTTGACAAGAAATGGTCTGCAAATGCGGAAAATAGGCGAAAATACGGAGGAGCCAGGAGAGAGTCAGGATGTGTCAGTGGGAAGACGTCAGGCTGTCACGTGGCGCGTAGAGTTGAGACGGGGCTGTGCTTCCTGTCCGCCTGCTTTCCAAACCTGAATTCCCCATGTTCTGGTTTCTGTGCCTCAACTATGGAATGGGGGTGGTCAGGGTCCAGGTCGAAGGGTGGTCAGGGTCTAGGTTGAAGGGTGGTCAGGGTCCAGGTCGAAGGGCGGTGACCCTTCCTGAGATCATGGCGGTGGGGGAGGGGCGTTGCTGGCCCAGCCTGTGACATTGGAGCATTGTCACTATGGCTGCTGTGGTTACTGCAATGTGTCCAGGGAAAAGAAAAGGGTGCAAAATGGTGCAAGATGGAAGCTTGTGTCCACAGGACTGGAGAGTAGAGTTTGTGGACCAAAAAGGCACAGGATCCCTCTGGCCAAATGGTTTTTCTTATTTTATTTCGTTCTTCCTCTATCCATCTCTCCCTCCCTTCTGATAATCTTCCTCCCTTTCTTTCTTTTCACAAGCATGGATTACTTTGTGCAATGAGGAAAAAAACCAAGAAAAGTTCAAATAATCCAAATAATAAAATTGTGAAACAGGTCAGCACACTTTCCAGGGAGCGGGGAGGAGCCTCGGTCCCCTTCCGTCCCTGCGGACACACTTCCCTACCAGAGGCATCTGAACCTGGGAACAATAAGCAGCATTCACCAAAAGCCTTTTGGACCTTGCACTGAGCCGCTCACACATTCCCCAATTCAGTCCTCAGGACAGACCCGCAGGACAGGTACTACTGTTGCTATTACACACGCAAGGAACACAGAGTCCAGGGACTTCCCCGGGGGCCCGGCTTCTGAGGAGGCTGTTGCAACTGACCTGTCTGACTTGAAGCCTGAGGTCTGAAGCTTCCCTGTTCCACCTGTGGGCTGCAGACCAGCAGCGGCACGTCTCCCTGAGTTTGCTAGAAAACAGAACCTCAGGCCCCAGCCCAGCTCTGCCCAGCCAGGATCTGCACCGTGGCTGGATCCCAGGACGTTGCACTCAGCCCAGCTGGAGAAGCCACCATCTGCACCACCGTGTGCCCTGGATTCCTGCTGTGCCAGCCCTTCACCATTGACTTCTCTGTGCCTGGCCTGAGGCCCGTTCCCTGAGGTCTAACCTCCAGATCCAGCAGAACCGAGTAGCAGGGACACCCATGCCGCTCTCGTGAGTAACCACTCTGCGGTTCTGAGACGAAGGTGTGAAGAAAGAGATGTTGGAATCCACCGACCTGACATGGGATCATCTATGGAGCATCGATATCCATTTTATCCCTTTCCAAATAGTGGACTGTAAATAGGGTATTTGTTATTTAAGGAAAACTAAATACTGCGGTCTTCGTAATCAGAGGCCTCTGTGCTACGCTCAAATGTGGCTCAGGTGCTCTGATTTAAGGGTCTAGCGACAGAATGACAAGGGTAAATTCTCCTGGCCGGGGTGTTTGTATATGATGATGGAATGCAAACAAGGGTTGTTTGGCTCAGAAAGGAAGCAGAGAAAACTTCATCTAGGTATTTAATTATACAGGGCTGAGTGGAAATGGGCTTTGTGTCCTCGTTTGCCCAGGGTTGGAAGCCCATTCGTAGGTCACTCCGAGTCAAAAGGCATTAAAATGTATAAGGAGGAACCGGAATGTAAGAGCGAGCCTAAGTTTTCTGCATTTCTGGTTGTCTGTGTCCTCACCCAGGCTGCTGTCAGCCTGTGATTCGCGGCTGTAGCCAGGTATGGAGCTGGATAACATGGTTGGTACCACGTACACAGGTGTGCGTGCACGTGTGCACACACACACACGCACGCACACACATAGAGGCTGCCGACGGTGTCTGTGAGAAAAACCAAGTGGATCAGGTCTGCTCATGTGCCGTTCAACTCCTTATGGGCAAAAACACTGAAAGGAACACTTCCTTCTGACTGTGTGTAACCAGGGCTGCCCAGCCAGGTGACCTCAGGCTCCGGGCCTCACTGCTTGATTTGCCAGGTTCGTATGAAATATCAGAGCTTTTTCACTAGAGTTGGAGCCAAGGAGGGAACTAGAAAGATAAATGATTTAATTCGGACTGTCAGATTCTGTTTGTTTGAAGCAAGGACTCACAAGGAGAAAAGCACATTAATTGAGGTCTCAAGGTGGTGGTAGAACACATTTTCTTTATTGCTGCTCTCTGTGTAGGGGGATTGCTTCCTTCTTCCTCATCTTTGGAAAGTGGATTCCGTCTCGTTCAGTCAACTTTTATTGAACATGGTTCTGAGTCGGTTTAGAAAACCAAGGTAGATAAGACCAGCTCATGGGCAGGGGTAAAATCAGGGAGAAGAGAGACACGAGGGATCCTCCGGGGTTGTTACAAAGGACTGTCCCCCCCAAAAGTGTGACTTCCAAGCCAAGATCTTGAGAAGGTGTCTGCCAGGCAGGAAGGGTAGGGACGGTGTTCCAGGCAAGGAGACGGCAGGGGCAGAGCTATAACTGAGCAGAAGAATGTCCCCGGGCATTTCAGCCAAGTGTGGGTCGGGAGGCCTGAGAGGAGGTGCAGAGAAGAAAGTCCCTGAGGATGAGGCTGTAGGGGCCTTGTAAGGGGCTTGTGGCTCCTTAGAAGGCCATGTGGGATTATCAGAAATCGTGCCAGATCTGAGGGCAGGCAACTCAGCTGGAGGAATTCTGTGACTTGGGTTTCCACCCAAAGGACAGTGGAAGCCACTGGAGGGAAGCCATGGCTAGCTTGGTGCAGAGAAGAGCACTCGGTCTGCAGGGCGAAGGAATGGCTGGTGGAGGGCAAGAGTGGATGCAGAAGGACGCAGCGGGCGACTGCTTTACGGGCAGAGCAAGAGAGGAAGGTGGCCTGGGCTGGGTGACCCAGTGGGAGGGAAGTCCAAGTATTCAAGGAGAGACCCTGGGTGTAGGTGTCCACGGGGAGGGCGTGTCCAGACTTCCTCCTGGCGACCTCCCCCGGACGGTCGCGGCTCCCCATGGCCCTGGCCTTCCAGGTGCGGTTCAGAGGTGGCTTCTGTGGATGAGGCATTAGGTCCTCCCAGCTTTCAGCAGGTGTGGTGGCTGAGTCGGATGTTGGGATCCTGAGTGCCCTTCGCGTCTTCTCCCCTCTGGACTCCTGTCTGCTATGGGGCAGAGACTAAAAAGGAGCTCACTTGGTATCCGTGGGAACCCAGCCTTTCTTAACGCTTGGGGACATAGCAGCTAGACAGCTAGAAACCTCATTTTCCAGACTCCTTTACAGGCAAGGCACGTGACCAAGGTGTCTCCAAGCAAATCCACCTTCTCCTTGCTTAAAGGCGGAAGTAAGCAAATGTGCCCTGGCTGCTAGGTCCGGGGAGAGCCAATGTTCTGGTGGGCAAGGGGGCAACATTTCTTTTTCTCCAGGTACAGAGGAAGGCGGAGTTCCTGCTGTCTGGTCCCTCACGTCAGACAGCTTCTTACTCTGGCAGCTTTGTTCCTGTTTGTAGCATCCAAACCCCATTCTCTGGCCCTCCCAGGAATTAGGTGGCTTACCTGAGACTTTCTGCTTAACTATCTGAAGTGAATTCTGTTCCTGAAAATAAGAACCTGCAACATACACACCAATTAACTTCATTGATCACTGTACATTTTGTTCATTTGTACATGTAGTGGTGTTCTCTCCTTGGAACAGAATCTGAGCTCCTTAAGGACAGGAAAGAGGTCATATGTCCTCCGCAATGTTAACCACAATGCTGAGCACACAGTAGGCATGATGTGGACTGCTGACATTTTTGCCTGCTTCATTGCCAGTCCTTTTTCTTCCAGAAATAGATTAACGTGTTGAGTTCCATTTTTCCCCTAGGACCCACATCCTCTCTGGTCTTGCTTCCCTTGGTTGATGGTGTTCACTTCACGTCTAGTGCCCAGATTTGCATGTGACTCAAGCATGGCCAGTCAGCGCTCCTCGCGACTGCAATTAGTGTAAGATGGGCACAGCACCTAACCAGTACCAATGCTTTGGAATCTCATCCATCATCTTTTGCCAGAGAGAGGGGCAGCAGGCTTTCATATACCCACGCTTCGTCAGGGACACTGATACAAAGGAAGGGGCGAGCCGGGCGCTGCAGAAGGTTCCATGTGGAATTGAGAATGAAGTCAACCCCAAGGCAGCAAAACCAACACATTGTGTTACTGACATGGTTTGAGTCTTTCATAGATCTTCCTTGTCTGAAGACCATCCCACTCCTGGCCTATGCAGCTAGGTGAGCCAACTGAGTTGTTTTCCAGAAAAAGTTTTGTTTTTTGCTTTAGCCAATGGAGTTGGGGATTCTGTAACTTGCAACCAAGAGTCCTGACGAATACAGAAGCTGTCCATAACTATCTTCTGACTAGCTGGTCTGCAAAGAGGCAAGAGTAAAAGGTTATAATTCCTTATTAAACAACACAAAACAAAAACAAAACAGCTGGGTGCCATGGCATATATCTGTAATCCCAGTGGCTCAGGAGGCTGAGGCAGGAGGATCACAAGTTGGAGGCCAGTCTCAGCAACTTAATGAGGCTGTCTCAAAATTAAAAATGCACATGCATGGCACACATCCCCACACAGGGGTAGGGATGTAGCCAAGTGGCTAAGCCCTCCTGGGTTCAATCCCTGGTACCAAATAAATAATGATGGTAATAATTATAATAGCAATAACACTAAACCCTTTCTGTCACCTCCTCTCTAGCCTTTCTCCAGGGGCTCAGGACATGGCCGCCCATTAATTACTTGATGGAATGAACAATTCAAATAAAGTTGAGAAGTACCCTGGTCCAGTATCCTCTTAAACAAGTTGGCAACTACTTCTGGAAAGGAAGAGGCTCCAAGCGAGAGGCAGACACTGAGAAGTGTGATGTGGCTCTAAGCTTGTCCTGCTGTAGGTGTACCATAGAGCATGGTGTTTATGGACCTGGGTCCTAAGGTTACGTGGGTTTGAACATTACTGCAGACTCAGATGTATCATCTTGGCCAGGCTGCTTAATTCCCACAAATCAGGCTCAAACTGACTTGTAATGAAAGAGGGGTTTATTGGCTTGTGCCCTTGGAAAGTTGGGGGAGGTGTTCAGCTTCAGGTCAAGCTGGATCCAGCTGCTCTTAAGCTATGACAGCCATTTATGTTGTTTCCTCTCAAGCTCTTTCCTCTGGGCTGGCTTCATTCTCAAGCAATTGAGTCCATTCTTTGGGAGTAACTTGGCCTGGGAGAACTGCAGGCTAACTTTCTCCCAGTTTTGCTCTCCTGGCAGAAGGAATACTCCTGTATCTCCAGTGATAAACTGAGGCAAGCATTCATTGGGTCAGTGTGGGTCCTGTGCACACTCCTGACGTGAGGCCGATCATAGAGACAGGGGAGGGAAGAGGAACCAATGCTAGGTGGGTGAAAACAGCAGATGCCACTCCACCTGCTTTCCCATGGCATTCTCCGGGATGATCCACCAACCCAGTGTGACATTAAAGGAGCTCATGCTTGGGTCACAGAAGCAGTTCCCACCCCACCCATGCCCCTACACCCCTTAACGCTTCCATGTCCATGGCCCCAGATCCCAGCATCAGCAGCTGAATCCCTTTGCTGGGGGACCATTCTCTGACTGCCGTTGCCCCTTTGCCCATGCTGGCCATAGGCTGGGTATGCTGGGAGCCCACCGCCCCTGGCACAGCCTTCTGCTGAGAAGTTGGAGGATCCTGGCCCCGAAGGAGGGCACCCCTGGGTGCACCCCAGCCTGCCTCCCGGGGGGTCCAAGGATTCAGGCCCCATTGCCCAGAGTGGACTTCCTACAGGTTCCTGGAAAGAAGCACTTCTTTTTGTCACTTCTGCTTCCTTACCTGTGCTTGCTAGCATCACTCCAGTCTTCACCTCAGGGAAGCCCAAGTAAGAAAGTTGTCATGTGTGGACATCAGGCCTGGGGCTCAGGGTGGGCCTGTTTTCTACTGCGCATCCCCGGCTGGGTAGGTTTTAACGAGATGAGGTGTATTTTGTCACCTCATTTTGTATTTGGTGTATAGAGCACCAAGGCGGCAGGGTGTGGGGACAGCAGTGTGTGTGTGCATCTGGTGATGGCCTTCTTGCTGGTGGGCTTCTGAGGTGGCCCAGGGCATCACATGGCAAGAGAAGGGGAGTATGTGTGCGTGTTTCCTCTGGTCCTCTCCCTCTTCTTATAAAGACCCCAGTATTCAACCCTGGTGACGCTATCTAACCCTAATGCCTTCTCCAAAGCCCCATCTCTAAGTACCATCATTAGATTAAGTGTCACCCGTTGGCCTCACATTGGGGATTCAACTCCAGCTCTGACATGAGTCACAAGGTTTGGACTCCGGTCACTTTGTAGCTGAGTGACCTGGGTGAGTTCTTCAGCCTCTCTGAGCCATAGCACATGCTGTTATTGTCTTGGCTGTTTCTAGGTTCGCTGCCACCTGCCTTTCTTTCTGGGTCAACTGTCACGACCTTCTTCCTATCCTGGATCTCTCCCTCTTCGGTTACAAGCATTCCCCTGCCCCTCGAACTTGACCATGTCTCACCACTTCTTAATTTTACTCTTTTCCCAGGATAATTTAAGTTTGATGAGAGGATGTCACTATTTAAATCATTACATAGAAAAATCGGCAACTAAAAAACCAGATAGACCTGCTGACATTTGCTGAGGTTGGAACTTTCCTTAAAGTAGGAGTAATGCTGGTTTTCACTTTGCCTAGAGTTGACACATGTGTTTGTTTTCAGAGAGGTTTCTTTTCCCCTCAAACTAAGACAAATTAGCAGACTTTCTTTTAATAAAGGAGATTGAGTGAAATCTACTTCCTCTGTACATTACATCTGCTTCCCATCTGCAGTTTTAGCCCAAATGATCATTTTTTTATCCACATGCACAAGAATTTGGCCTCTTGTGTCTGCAGAGCCGTGCATCCAGTTGCTGAACGACACCCTAGTGGTACCAGAGTGTTAATGCACCTCATTTAGACACAGGAATCCACCCTGGCATCATCTGGACTGTTAACCAATTTCCACTATGAGATTAATGCAAAACTTATTTCTTGGGAGGGGGAAGTGTTGATGAATAAACATGGATTGCTCACTAATGGAATGCTATCAATTCAACAAATCATGCATTTCAGCCAACAAAGGGTGACTTGGCAAAGGGACACAGGAATGCGTGCCGAAGAAAGTTTGGTTTGTCTTAGGAGAACCAACCCCAGAGGATTTGGAAATCAAAGCTTTAGGTGTTGGGTATCCATCTTCAGACTTCTGCCTACCTCCCAGCAAGGAGCTGGCAAGGTGGCTGGAGTGATCTTTCTCAATGAGCTTACAGTTCCCTCTGCTCCCCAAGGGGCCGTCTCCATCTGTTCTGGCCCCAGTGGGGGTACAGGGGAGGTTGGCTTGTTTTTATGTTGTTGGGAACTAGCGAACAAACCTCTGTGTTGCTGTGCTAATGCAGGTGAGTCAACCTACTGAGAAAGGAAGAATTCTTTTGGGGTGGCGAGGCTGCCCTGGAAGGGGTCTAGCAGGACAGAGAGGAAGGCCTTTTATCAGAAATGAGCTCAGGCAACCCTCTTTGGGGCTTCCCTGTTTTAAAAAAGAAAGAGCTGGAGATTTGAGGGGAGCCAAATGCTTATGGCCAGAGGCCAGACTTCATTTATACAAATGTTCCCCTGGGTGTGCGCCAGGCAGGTTCTTTTCGGCCGATTTTCCACCGCCTCCCTGGTACCTCTGCGGGCCCTGGGCCTGAGCCTGTTCTCACTTCCCTATTTGTCAATAGGAAAGACAAACTTCCAGGGAAGGAGAAATCCTGAGCTGGAATTGTTTGATTTAAGAGTCAGCTCTGCCTCTTACTAGCTGTAGGTAGGAGCTGGAGTTGGGGGGGGGGGGTCTTTCTTTGAGTCTCAATTTCTTCATCTACGAAACAAAAGTGATAATAGTTGCCACCCAGGACAAAAGCGCACTTATCAATTTGGGGCATTGAGAGGTTTGGAACCACTGGTCCATTTGTAGACTGTTTTGTGTGACCATCTGGAACCCCGGGTCATAGAAGAGCAGTGCAATGAAGGGGCATTTTGACTTGGCTGGGAGAGGTAGCTTGAGTTCCATTCCTGTCACTTGGAGCTGGGGAACTGGGGCAGGTTATTTAGCATGAGCCTACTTTCATGTCTGTAGAATGGGGATAAAGAGTCCTGCTTCTTCCAGGTCTTTTTTTTTTTTTTTTTTTTTTTGATGAATAAATCTATTTATTCAACAAATAGGAGATGGAATAACAGAGACAGAAGTGAGGAAAGGGGACCTGAGCTGAAATCAGGGAAGCAATGATTGGAGCAGGAACAGAAATGTCACTTGGGTTAATGCACATATGAGAAGCACTTTGCAAACTGTGTATTTCTACAGTGCTCCGTATAAATGTTATCTAAAGGACTTTATTTAGACAGAAAGTCCAAGAAACCTCAGGAATTGGGCCTAATTTTATATTTTCCAGTCCCTTTACATTTAATGTTTACAGGGACGATGGAGGAGAAGCCCCTCTGTTCAATATTGGTTGAGATCAGCACCGCTTTTGACAACTGAAAGAATTCCCATGGGTCTAATGCTTTCTAAAAACTATTCTATTTTTGAAGCCGAGTCAGTCAGCATTATTAGTACATTAAATTTCATCTTGCAATGTTCTTTCCAACATCATTTTTTAGAAAAAAAAATCGCTTCCTTCCCTATAGTGGCTGGTGGGGACCCTATAGGGACCACTGATTTGTATCACCATTCTTCATTGGATCCAGAAAACAAGATGGTGACCTATTTTTTAAAAAAGGTCATTTGACACATCATTGAAAACCAAGTCAATCTCAGAAAAAGAAAACAGGTATTTAGCCGGAAATCTAATCCGTTTCTGAGTTTCCGCTCAGAAACTCGGGAGCCATGCTATTTGCTAGGAAAAAAGGAGCTGTCTTTCTGGAGGGATTCTTTCTTCTTCCTTTATTTCCCTTCTGAAATCACCAGCTGATGTTTATGACATCACTGGGTTGCTGTGGAAATGTTTATTTCACAGAGGATTTCGACCTCAAGTGGGGAATTTACAAGAGGAAGTGTGAACTCTTGGAAAAACAAAATTGGTTTGAATAAAATGAGCAGCATTTGAAGGGAAGATTCAGAAAGAAAACAATATAAACTGCCTATAAGAATTGTTTCAAGTTTTCCTGCGAGGATTCGCGACTTGGAAGAGCATCGTACACAGAGATGTCAGTTTATATATGAATTTTACTTTCCATAAATATCTATATAAAGAGTCCGGGGAAGCAAGCAAAGAATGTCTTTTGCAGAAAATAAAACAACTTTTAGCTACTCAATTATTAAGACTGAGAGAAAGGTTTGGTCCTGAGATACCATGGGGGTGGGGGAGGAAATTTTATCTATTTACATTTTTATAACATATAACGGATTTAAGAGAAGAGCTCCCTTAAATTTTTTGACTGAAGGGGCCTAGGTTTTAGTACAGAAGCTACCAAATCCTTTTTCGTTTTAAACTGTTAAATCAACAGAACGCCAAACTGGAGCCTTTCTTCCTGCTGGGGCAGTATTGTCCCCTAAATCCACTTTCCAGTCCTCTCAGCCTAGCCTAGTTTGATATAGCATTGACTTAGGCTAACTACAGCAACCGGCAAAAGGAAGTGGGTTTGCTTTTGGGATGACAGGAGGCGGCCACGGGTGTGTGTGTGTGCCTGCGTGTGAGCGCGCGGGGTCTGGGAGACTAGGGGACCGAGAAAGAAAGAAAATCGAGACATAGCAACTGTGTGAAAATAATTTCCCCGTGGCTGGAAAAAAGGATCTGTGCACGGGAAAGCAATTTTAGGAATTAAAAAAAAAAAAAAAAAAAAAAGCAAAAAAAGCCTTCAAACGGGGTGGGAGGAAGGCTTGCCAAGAGGCGCAGGGCGTAAGGGGGGCCTAGGTGTCTTCCCCGACATCCTCCTTTTCTCTTCCCGGGCTTGGGGCGGCCCCCTCTCACCAACCCACCTGCCCGAAGCCGCACTTGCGCCCCCTGTTGCCCAAGGGAGCGCACAGCCGGGCGGGGACGGTGAGATGGGGCTGGCCGCGGGGGCTGCAAAGGTCTGGCGGCGCGGGCTGATTTAGTGGCCGGGGCTGTAGTACAGGCTGTCCCCGGCAGCCGGCGGAGTCAGGGAGCCCACGTGACGGCCCCGGCTCTCCGGTGAGCTCCCCAAACAGACGCACACTCAGCCACGCGGGCGCGCGCGCGCGCGCACACGCACACACACATACACACACGCACACACACACGCGCGCACACACACACACACACACACACACACACACACACACACGCACGCACCCCCGCGCGCACACGCCCGCCCGCCCGCTCTGCCTCTGCGCCCTCCATCCCGGCTCGCTCATTCTCTCGCCCTCTTGCTTCCCCTGCGGTCTCTCGCTCTGCGCGCACACACCACACACACGCACACGCACACACACGCGCGCACACACGCAGCCGGCACAGGCGGCGGCGGCGGCGGCGGCGGCGGCTGCCCAAGTCAGGACGAACCTCTCTAGGTACCGTCTTGAGCAGGCGGCAGCGGCGGCGGCGGCGGCGGCGGCAGCCCGAGCATCCCTCCTCACCCGGAGAGGGAGCACCGCCGAGAGTTTCCGTTCCCTTGGCCATTCCCTTCCCCCTCCTTTTCTTTATTTGCGAGAGAATTTCTTCTTGGCTTATTGGTTTAATTTGATTTTGAACATTTTTGGTTGCTTTTGTGTGTGTGTGTGCTTTTTTTTCTTTCCTCATTTTATTTGCATCCAGAGCATGGCGGGCTGCGGGCTGTCGGAAGACACCTTCTTCTCTTCCTTCTTTTACAACTACGGCTCCTCCTGGGAAACCCCTTCCAACCAGGTAAGGGGTGGCTCGGTGCCGGGTGGCGTCGCGCCCCGTGCCCCCAGCCGCTCGCTCACTTGGCGCTCGGCGGGGAGGCAGAGGCTCGGGAGGGGGTGGGGAGGATGGGGGGCCAAGTGGGTCGCACTGTCTGGGTCAGCGCCAACCGGCGAGAGGAGGTGTCCCTCCTTCCCCCAGCGCCAGATTTCCAGTCTACGGGGTCTGTCGCGTCCCTCCCGTGCCCATTCTGCCATCGACACCTCCCCCCACCACCTCCCAGCCCAGGGGGAACCGGAGAAAGAGGCAGGAGCTGGCGCGTTACCCCGAACAACTCCAGGCAAAAACCAGGGAACTCGAGCGCAACCTTCCCCAAGTCGCCGCGGGCGCCGCGCCCCTGTGCGCCCGGCGCCTGCCCGCCCTCCAGTTGCGCCGAGGGGCTGCGGAGCCGCGAGCCCCCCGCGACGTGCTGTTACCCCCCTCCAATTCCCCCTCCCCGGGCCCTGAGCCACCTCTTTCCCTAAAATGGCTGCAATCTCAAGTAGAGGCGTCCCCTGACCCGCGGAGGTCGGGGGGAGGCGGGGGGAAGCTCCACTCCCCCTGACCCCGCGACTCCCCCGACGCGCACAAGCACCCAACAAACACACACACTTAACTTTGATGACTGTGCAATGCAGTCCGGCTGCATCGTGCCCTGGAAGCTCCCGGCCGCCGGCCTGTAGGTGTGCGTGTCGGTGTGATACGGGGGACCTGGGGAAAGCTGGGGGTAGATGCCGGAGGGGGCACGGGCGGAGATGGGTGTCAGCGGGCCACTGGTATCCTGGAGAGACAGGCATGTGCTCAGGGTCTAGGGATGAAAAAGCTATTCTGGGAGCCAGAGCGAGAATTAGAGGAAAAATGCCTTTTAATTAAATAAATGTTGTAGTCTGCTGCCCCCACCGCTTGTTTGGTGAAAGTCTACAGGCATCTGTCATCTCCAAACTACATGGGGAAGTGGAGCTGGGGTCGGAGGAGGGGAGGAGTGTGTGTGTGCGTGTGTGCGTGTGTGTGCGCGCGCGCGTGTCGGGGCTGGAGAAAGTTGGGGCCAGAGGCTAGGTGGAGGAGCAGTGGTGAAGGCAGCAGCAACTAGGTGGGCCGACCCGGGCGCCGGGGATTCCCGGCCCGGTAGAGCGCGCGCCGCGGGGGGCGGGGGTGTCGAGGAAAAGAGCTCGGCTGGGCCCGGCTCGCCGGGCCGCCGCGGCGCCTCTCTCCGGAGCCCGCCCGGCAGCCTCGGTCGCTCACGAGGCTGCACGCCGCGCTTGCCGGCGCTGGCGCGCTCTCTCCCGGGCCCAGGGCGCAGCGCGCTCCTGAGAGCTCGCGGCAAAGGAAAAAAATAAAAAAAATAAGAGAGAGAGGGAGAAAGAGAGGGAGCGAGGAGAGAGCGAGAGCGATAGAGAGACACCGAAAGCAGAGCGAGGGGAGAGAAAGCTAGCGCCCTAAAGCAAAACAACCGAAAAATGTGTTCCGCCGCCCCGTATCACCCCAAGTTTCCAAGAAGCAAATCGCCAAACTAGTAGTTGCCAGGTGAAGACCTCGCCTCCTCGGCGTGGGCTCTCCAGAAAGCGCCGTGGCCACCCGAGTGAATAATACATAAGGGCTGCCGGGGAGCCTTGGAGAGGCTCCCGCCGCCGCGGCAGCAGCGGCGAGAGGCGGCGCGAGCTCCGGCCAGACCGCCGGGCCGCCGCCGCGCGTGGGGGCGTCTGAGCCGCCCCGGGGAATCACGCGGGTCAGTGGCTGGGCGTAGAGTCCCTGCGGGAGGATAGGCCGCCCCGGCGCGTGAAGATGGGGTTCGCGGCTAGCCAGCCGGCTGAGGGGAGGGAAGCCCCGCTGCGAATGGAAACTTGCCGGAGCTGCCGAGGTGGTCGTGCCGGCGCTGGAGTTGGGGACCCTGGAGAGGCATGAATCGGGCCCTCGGGGCGCCCTGGCTGTCCACAGCCAGCACTGGGGTCTTTTTCCAGACCAATCCCGGGGCTCTCCACCCTTCCCGCGCCTGTTTCGGCTGCTGAGAGCCAACGACCCCTCCAGCTTGGCAAACTCCAGCTGTCCAGGAGCGGGCGTCCGCGTGCTTGTGTGTGTGTGTGTGTGTGTGTGTGTGTGTGTGTGTGTGTGTGTGCATGTATGCATGTGCGTGTGTGTGTTTGTCAATGAGTCAGAAGCCAACGCTAGCTCGCCTTTGAGGACCGAAGCGGGTACCAAAGGCTTGAACCACACATCCGGCACTGGCCTGGCCTGCATTCGGGATTCCTCGGCAGCGCCGCGCCCCCCAGTCCTGGAGTCAGATGCTTTAGGATAAGTTTCCAGACGCGTAGCTTCGACCTGAACCTCCGGGCCGCGAAACTCGGCCACTTAGTATTCCTCCCTAGGAAGAAAGAAGGGAGATCCGATGTGAGGAGGCACGCGGCGATGCCGCTTTACAGCGATGGGAGGTTCGCAGCATCTTTAATGAGATAGGAAAAAAGTCATTTTAAGAGCACTTGCAAGCCAAGGGCCGCGGCCCGATTTCGCAAGACAGGCAATCACGTGCAAACTCCTTGGAAACCAGAGGAGGTGGGCGAGAGGGAGGGGTGCGGGGCAGGTTTGGGGTAAAGGAAAGGCGGAAGCAATGTGGGGGGAGGGGGCGTTTTCAAAAGAGAAAAACTATCGGTTTCTTCGGGTAAAGTTAGTTTAACTTGGTTTGGAAAAGCATTTCCCCAAAAGGCAACATCTTTCTTCTGGAAAGGGAGACTCATGTTGCTAAGAAAATCGAAAGAATTTCTGATAAGGCAGCTGGCGCTGCTCTATGGGAGGATGATTAGCTCACAGGCTGGTATTGGGTAACGTGCTACTCTTAGAGCAGCGGAATCGTATGGTGGGGAAAGGGAGATTATTTGAAGTATTGATTTCTTCTTCCAGTGGTGCGGTATGAACTTTAAGATAAAGTACAGAAACAAATGAGAGATGTACATCATTAGGGGAAGGTGCCATCAAATGCTACCGGAGCTTTTCTGTCTGTTGGCAAAGGCAGCCAGGGCAGTGCGTCTTACCAGGCGTTGCGGCTTGCAAGGCAGCCACCATCACCATTTCCAGGGATGAAGAATGCACAGAGTGTGCATGAGGCCCTTGCTGATCTCCAGTGTGCGTTTCAGCGTCGAGCATGGGCCAAGGACTGAGAAAACTGCTCCTAACTGTTTCTACGAAGAAAAAGGCTAAAACAAAGGCAATAGTTTAAATCCCATCTCGGACTCGGGCAGAGCTGCTATGGAGGCCTGGGCCAAATTTGAAAGAGTGAGAGTTATTCATAATTTTACCTGAATTGCTGCCAGAAGGCTTACAAATCCTCCATTCCCTAAAAATAGCAATGTTCTTCAAATGTAATTTGTTTACTCTACCTCAATTAAAAATAAAACCCTCTTCCTAGTGTTATAAAGTGCTTATGAAGGTAAGGGTTGATGTACTAAAAAAAAATCAAGCTTTTTATTTCTAGATCAATATGATGTGCTCTCAACATCTAATACCATGTAAAAGGAGCCTTTTTACAACATCAATAGCAGGCAGGCATGCCTCCCTAAGAAGCTCTTTTCCTGGAACCACAAGGCATTTTGATTACTTTCATTTTCACAAGAAACATGATTATGACATCTCTCTTTATAAACAAGCAAGTGAAAAAAATAATGAAGATGGAAGTTCTTGATAGATAGACCTGGAAATCAGGAAACAACTGGACTGGGGCATTTATTCAATACCAAAACATGCAAACAAAAACAAGCAAACAAACAAACCAGCCACAAATCACTGCCGACTGGAAGGTTTGTAGTTATTCTGTGACATTTTATTATTAAAGCTGGGGGTGTGTGATTTTTTGGAGAGAGCCCAATGTGTATTGCAGCCGAAACTACATCTGTTACCATTTAAACTGGGAAATTCCATCCTATATCTGAATAGACCATGTTGCAGATATTTCGCACCCACTTGCCAATGTGCAAAACATACCATAGCAAGTGTATGTGTGGGGGTGGGGGTGGCATCTGCTTAGGTGGAATTTATTTCTTCAATTAGAATGAACCCTGGATTAAAGTGTGTATGTGAAATGTCTCTGATTTGGCTCAGTGCAGCAGACAACAGACCACTCTTTAATTTACAGTTTCACGCCTAGGGATGGCAGTAGTGCAAGCTTCAAAACGGAGCCTTATCTTTTCATGTTGTGCTTTTCAACCTGGGATTCTCCCCTGTAGTTGTCTAAGCTTTCTGTCTCCAACGTGAGGCTGACTGTCGAGTGGTCTTTTGGACCTAGGTCACCTTCTTAATCGTCACTGTGTAAGCCCAACTCGAAGCAGGCCAGGCCTGTAAGATACCAAATTCATCAATTGAAAGTGAAAAATGGAGCTAATTAGCTGACTGCTTGGGTGTCCATGGGGCCAGGCATCTGACTTTACTCAGCTGATTGGCCAGTTCTTTGGTTCCCGGTAGTTTACCCCAAGTGTGTAAAAAAAGAAGTGATAACCAGACTTGGCTGTGCTTTTTAACTTTTCTTTTTCTACCCCCTGCCTCTGCCACTCCATCAACATTTTCCAGGCTTGAAATAGAAAATGGCATCCTGTGGGAGCATCCTCCATCTCTCTTCTCAGAGGGGGCCATGCCTGCTTTGAATTCAGCCCTGGACTTTGATTAGCCAGTACCTGTGATTATTTGTACTCCGTCTTTTCAAGTAGGTTAGAAATTTCAATGCAGAATCATTAATGAATGTGGGTAAGTTGTTGAAAGCTTGTTCTGACAGCCTTTTAATTAATTAATTAACTAATTATTATTATTTTTATTTTTGGCTTGGCACTACTTCCGTGAACATGGAAAATAGCCACAGCAGGAAGCTGCCCATTGAGGAACCCTGTTTTACCATCCAGCCCACCTACCATAAGGAATTCAATGTTTTTTTTCTCCCTTTCTGGATATATAATAATTCTTAAACTGGCAACAGCGTTAATTAGTAGCTACAAGAGAAGCTATATGAAGAAGGTGGGGTTTCTCCTTTTCCTATTCCTGTGACCCTATAATGGAAATGTAAAAGTGCAGGGAAGGGTCAAGTCTTGTGTATGCCTTCCCTTGACAAAGTTGTTAGAAAGCCAGTATCTCAAAGTTCAAAAATATAAACTGAGAATCTGTTACTTTAAACATTTGATTTTATTTTCCTGAAGATGTGTGTGTGTGTGATCTGCACAGAATTTTTTTCTTTCTTTCTGGAAATTGTACCCAGGGACTGGCATAGACTAAGTATGTATTCTACTACTGAACTACACCCCCAGCCTGCAAAATAGTTTCAAAGTGCATTTCTACATATTTACCCTAAATCAGTTTTAGAAATCCATCTGTAAATCCAGCTCACATTCTCCTGGTTTTTCTAACTTTTCTCCTGGGTAAATAGAAAAGTGAAAGAGACTAGAATGACAGTTTTTTTGGTGGGTCTTCTAGTAAGCCTAGGTTCCTTATAGCATCAGCTTGAAAATATTCTTCACTTTCCGTAAATTTCTGCAAACCTAAAAGTTGGGAACTGAAGAGTCATGATAGTAACTACCATTCATTAATGCTGTTCCAAGTACTTTATACCTATGTGACTCATTTAATCTTCATAAGAACATGTGAGGTAGTTTTTTTTTTTTTTTTTTACTATTATTCCCCTTTTGCAGATGAAGACTTGATGCTAGTTAAGGGGCAGCTGGGTCTACCAGGTAGCCTGGTGCCAGCTTGCACTTACTGTCTACTCTGTTTTCTCTCCAGGACCACATAAAGATGTTGTGTGGCCACATGTACACTTCTAGTAAGTTTGCAATGGTGTCATATATTTACCAGCTTCAGGAAATAAAGAGATCTCCGTTGCTTGTCCAAGTCTGCCCAGTTTTCTTTCTTTTGTGAAACCAGATAGAACTCTCTTTGGTGAATGAGGTGAAGTCATCAACCATAACTACATGAAGCTTTCTAAATTCTCTTGGTTAAAAGGACTTGATGTTTGAGCTTGCCATTCTTCTTTGGTTTTAATAGTTGAGCCAGCTGGAGAGACTGATGGGGTCTTCAGATTGCCACCTTCCAGACCTGAATGACCAAGAGATAGTGTGGGCTTCATTCCAAATGTACATAAGTGTCCACAAAATAACCCTGCATAGAAGACATAATTTTAAGATCCATAAATCATTTTATAAAAAATTGTTCAGAGGCATCAAAACCCTATCCCATGTATCTATACATCCATATAATTTTTTGGTATGTACCTGCTTTCATTTCATAAAACAACCCATATCATTTTGGGCCTGCACTCTATCGAGAGAGTGATGTTTGAGTTCAGTCCAAAATTTACCTTTCTTATCACGCCATGTTGTAACAGGTATCTTCCGCACAGAATCATGTACCTAACATTTACGTCCATCATGAACTAATGCCTTTTAGTGGTGTAGCCCTTATATTGTGATCTTCCACAGCATAGTTGTGTGAAGGGGAGGGAAACATTAAATGTCAGTAGCTACAGCAAGACGGGCGGTGGGAAGAGGGCAGAGTTTCTCTCTGGTTTCACGTTCCTGTGGCCCTAGCGAAAATGTAAAAGTGCAGGGTTTGCATTGGAATGAGAATGGGGTCACCTCCCTTTTGAAGTCATCATCGAGGAAGCAGAACTTCCTTCCAGAGAGACCATAGGAAATCAATGATCGCACTTTGCCAGCGAAGAGGTAAATGTGTACAGCAGATGGCATTAAATAAAAGGGCAGCAGAAAATGACTTACTCTCCCAGGCAGTGTGACTTTTTGGTCTCTTCAAAGAATTCACATTTTTTGATTTAATAATTATATTTAAATATTTCTTTTCTTTTGGATTATGTATTTTAAAAAAAGAATAAAGGAGAGAAATGCCATTAGGTGCTGTTACAGCCTTTTCACTTTAAAGGTAGTTATTCCGACAAGGCAGGGCGCCTGGAAAACGGTACTGGATCATCTCTCCTCTTTTGGTTAATAAGAATCGACCTGATTTATTGAAAGTGACTAGGCTTGTGCTCATTTATTTATTTATTTGGCGTATTCGCTGAAGAGGGGGAAGTTTGCTGCTGGGGAAGCCTCTCTTTCACAGAAGGGGTTGTTGAGGGATCCTTTAAACAGATGAGGAGGAGACGGAGGCTGAGGTCAAGGGCAATGTGGGTGTGGAAACTTGGTGAACCGGGGAAGAGCCGGCCAGTGGTTCTAGAGCTGGCATGTCTGGCTGCTTTATGAGCACATCTTGCACATTTGAAAGAAATAGCTGCAGGCCAGAGCTAAGGGGCAAAGAGAACGTCCGGCTTGTATCTGGAAGAAGGCAAGACATCTAGGTAATTTCTTGTTGGAAAAAGTATTAGAAAGTGTGTCGGTTGTGTAACAAAGCCAGCAAAAAGATGCCGAGAGAAAGGAACTAGCGAACACCCCCAACCACATTTTGTTCCAATTTATTATTTCCAGTAGCAGTTTAGTCCCTAATGTTAACAATGAGTGATTATGATTCTGTAGTTTCGTTTACAGCATAAATTAGCATTTTGTTTTCTGTTACAGCTTTTGAATGAGGAATTATAATGTATAATTTGCTGAAAATAGATGTTATCATCTCTTAGGATGAGAACAACCACATAAACTTGAACAAATGATAAAAATGGAATCAATTACATTTCAAATGGAAGTAGTTTACAAACCTCCAAATACAAAGTGGCAGTAGTAGCTGGTTATTGTAACAAATAATTAGTTTTTTTAAACAACATTTATTGAATTCCATTGACAATTTGGTAATTGTTCACAGTTGGCTGTAGCCCTCCCTCTTCTGATGCAAAATGTGGCATGGAACAACTGCATTTTATAAACCGCAGTTTGCCTCGTTTCTTTCATTTTTGCCTCCAGAATGTGTACTTATTGGCGTGGGGAACACTTTCTACGAGAAAACATTGAATTATGTCACCAGGCCTAGGTGACAGAGAGACATGGAGGGGCTGATGAGAGAGGGTGTTTTCAGGTTCCTGAAAAAAGAAACAAATTATCAAAATGAGGTGAGTGGGTGGATGTGGAAGGGAAACTTTTTAAACAGTTGATCAAATAGGCAAAGGGTGGCTTTACTCCAGCCTGAACTGAGGTCTCTTCTCCCATAACCCTTTCTGTCTTGTCTTGTTATTATTTATGTGTTGGTCTCACCTCCCATGCTGCGGAGGAAGCTTCTCTGGGGAAAAAGCCAGGCCATTCTTAGTTCCAGATTCCTGGCCAGGTCCAGCCTGGAGCAGACAGAACCCAGGTGCAGGATGAATGGCTGGGTTTCAGAAGACACCTCTTATGCCTCTATGTGTGTCACCTTATTTATTGTTCTTTGTTCCATCTCTTGGGATGATAAGGACAATTCTGCAATGTCATTTTTGAAAATGGGGAATTTGACTTGGAGAACAAATGACTCCCGTTTCCATTTAAGTGTCCCCAGGGAAGAACAAGATTGGGTTAACCTACGCTTACTGAACCTCTTAATTTTTAAAATGAAAAATTATGAAGTATACATTTAAATTAATAAATTCAGAAAGGGTAGAGGAGGAAAAGTGAGAATCTGAGGGCCTTATTTTTTTATTTATTTATTTTTTTTTGGTAACTGCTACACGCTGTGCAGATCATTCATTTTTGATTATTTCTAAAAGATTAATCTATTTCTTTAAAGTTAATATGCAAAGAAATATGTTCAACATCACTTTATTTTTAGATCCCACGATTTAGTCTGAAACAAATCAGTGGTGCATTATAAACACACAAGAATGTATCTAATGATGGGAGTCGGGCTGAACAGATGCTAAGAAAGATGCTTCGCGCGAAGTCGAGGGAGCCGCAGGAGGGAATGGGAAAAATCTCTGGCAGTTGGAGGGCTTGTGAGATGAACGCCGTGGAGAAGTCACCCACCAAGCGTGCCTGTGCAGTTCAGGGCCGGAGACTCTGCTCTGTGCGAGGGCAGGAATGTGACATCTGTCCTTAGACTTGTTGGTGAGGGTGAAATGAGACCTTGGGCCTGGAAGACCTTTGATATCGAGTAATAAAGGGCGAGTCAAGGTCAGGTCTCCTGGCTCATTCCTCCTGTCTTCACGGAACATAGTAGAGTCTCAGTAAATTATGTTGAGTCAATCCCTTTATCGGACACCTACTAGAATATTCCAGAAATGTTTTAAAGTGCCTCACGTGGATTAACCCATCAAAACAACTCTACGTGTGGGTATTGTTCGCATGACACATTGCGGACGTGGGTGTGGAGGCACCAAGAGTTGGAGGGACATGACCAAGATCACACAGTAAGCGGAAGAGCCAGGCTTCACGGTCTGGCTGCCAAGCCCCTGTGTTAGCAAGGCTGCCCTTAGAGGGCAGGTTGATGGGGGAATGGACGGAGGAGCACCTTCAGCATCAGCCTGGGTTAGCAGGGGAAGCTCAGCTCAGGCAGAGGAGGGACGTGGCCAGTGTGGCCAGTGTGTGAAGAAAGGAGCGAATCCCAGTGCTGTGTCCTTTGGAGGAGGGGCCGCTCATGACTGAGGAATCACAGAAGGTTTGTGGGGTTTGTTCTGGGCTTGAAAAAGCAGAGAGGATCTGGGCAGGTGAGAATAGGGGAGGGAATGGGGCAAGAGGGACGTTTCCAGGCAGAAGTGAGTGTAGGAGGAATTTATCATGGAATTGTTGTTGAGGATCATTTGTTTTGTTTGGTCAATTTTCTCATGTAGTAAATTTATTGAGCACCTCCTATGTGCTTGCCCCTGCCCACAAGGAGCTGTAATTTAGTAGGATTCATACCCCACATCTGTGCAGTGTGTGTGTGTGTGTATATATATATATATTTATATCTCATGATCACACACACACACATATATATGTATCTATCTCATGGAACTTGATAGATGAATAGGTATGTGTATTATATATGTATAAAAGAATATAGATATCCCTATGCATATCTACATGTTATATACACATAATATCTGTCAGATATATCATCCATATATACACCCCTGTATCATCTATCATCTCTCATTCATCTGCCTACCTGTCATCTAGCTATCATCATCTTTTCTAAACTGTGCCAAGTGCCAAGAAGGAACTATAAAGAATGGGCACAGAGAGAACAGTGGTAGATTTGGCTTTGGAAATGGACAAGTAGGGACTCACAGGGTGAATCTACAGTCCTCCTCTTGTGTCATGGATTCTCCCATCAGCAGGTCCCCCTCCCACCTCTTCCTAGAAAGGGAAGGAGCTCGCAGAGCTGGGACCACAGGGGGGGAGTGGAGTTGGTGATGGAGACCAGAGGGTTGTCTCCCACCCTTTTGTTCTCTCTGTGACTAGCAAGCAGGAAAGCCCTCAAACTTGAAAGTTAAGATCTTTGACTCATTTAAACCCACTCTGTTGACAATGTCAAAAGAACCGTTTCATTAGTAAACCAAAGAAGTTTTATTTTTGGGTTTTATTGCACTTCAATAGATTACTAACTTATTTCTGGATTAAAAGTAGTCACCCGGGCTAGAAAGCAAAATAGCATCTGAAGCCGGGGGCCACTCTGAGGCCTGCAGAGCAGTGCTAATGAAATCCTGGATGGCTCTCTTTGCACAATGTCCATCTAAAAGGGCTTTGATGAAAACAGTCAAACACACTGTGCATGGGAATGGCATTATCTTTACGCTGTTTGTCAAAGGCTTGTTATTTTAGGAAGTAGGATAGTAACAGTTGCATTAGAAAATTTTAAAAAATTATTTCCTCTAATTAAACTGGTCCTAAAGTCCAAGTTGCAAAGAAACAATGGGTTGATTCATTTATTTACAGGTCTTAAAATATTGGTTTATTTTTCCAAAATCTTGGTCATGTTCTTTCTTTCACTGCACTAGTTTAAATCCAGTACGATGATACTTTGGGCAAACTGTTAAGTGCTTCCTGGGTCGTGATGGTTACAGTGGAAGGAGAGTTTGCCTGTTGAAAAGAGAAATCATTATTAGTGTGAATACAGACCCAGAAATAAAGTTGATCTTAAGTAAATAAATGCTGCAGTCATTAGAAAATGCTTGTTTGCAGTGATATTAAGCATTTGCATGGTGGGCTCAGCTGGGGAATAAGGACCACATCCAGACTGAACCTCTGCCTCTGCTGTAGCCAGTTCTGTCAAGTGACCTCTCCGAGCATCCCCAAGCTTTGACCGAACTCATTTCAGGCTAATGAATCTTCCCCAAGCATCACTAACTAAGCAACTAGCTTTAATAAACGAACCAGAGAAGGTACTGTAATATAAGCATCTCTGAAAATACTCAAAATATCCCACCTTCCCAGAGAATTTTGGGAAAATGCCTCATCTTCTACATGGGCATATACAATTTTGAAGAAGTCTTCATCAGTATTCAGCACTGGTCAAAGGCTAGTTGTTATTAGTTTTCTTTTATTCTTTTGTATCTAGAGTAAATAGTTACAAGTTTTTCCTTAATTGATTTATAAATGCCTTGAATTCTTTGTGTGTGTGTGTGTTTAAACATTATCTGTACCACCACCATATTAAATACAGTTCAGGACATGAAAGAGTTGCTACCTAAAATCCTTATTGATCATTTGAATAGGGAAATCATCTTTAACTCGTTCTAGGAATTTAAAGACATCAGCCCCTAATAACCACGTAATTATGAGCTATAGAAGATCAGAATTTAGAGAGGGTGGAATATTCTTGAATTATTTTCTCTCACCCCCAGAGGTCCTTTCTTACAGAAGGAAATTTTCCTCTTGAAAGTAGGATGAATATCTCTTTTGTTCTGTATTTTCAAATATGGGGAATATCTTCCTTTTAATTTTACTGTTTAATTTTAAACACATATTCAGAACTGTTTTTTTAGGGCAGTGTTTGAAAACCATAAAGCAGAAAATGGATGAAAGGATATTATAGGTTTTTCTTAATGTGATATGTTTTGTTTTGAAATTTTTTTTTTCTTAGAGAAGCTCAGAAAAAAAGAGGAAAGTCAAAATCATACATAATCCAAATACTTCAAGATAATCACAGATAATATTTTGATGTGTATTCTTCCAATCTTTTTTCTAGGCCTAGGTACTTCATATGTACATTAGCATCCCATGTAAGTATTTTTATGATCTGATTTTAGCTCATTTACTGTACAATACCATTGACCTCTGCATCATTTTTAGTTTTCTGTAGTATCCTTGGGTATGATCATAAGACCTTTTATGTAATCACTTTTTATTAGGTATTTAGGTTGTCATCAGTCGTCACTGAACTTAGTGCACATCTATGATTATTCCTTGAGGATCATTCCTAGTGGTTCTGCTGAGTTAAAGGACTCACAAAAGCTCGTTTTGAGATGGTGTCTCACTATGCTGCCTGGGTGGGCCTCACAATTGAGCTCCTCCGTCCTCGGCCTCCTGTGTGGCTGGCTTTGCAGGTGTGCACCACTCTGCTCAGCCTAAAGGCACACACTTCGAGACTTTTGTATTCATTGTCTCTCTAAAAAGATGCATCAGCTTATGCTCCTGAAAAGAACAACAGCAAAACATACACTCCTGACAGCTACATGTAAGGGTATCTGGAGGAGCAGCTATAAAATGAATCCTCCTATTATGGTATTTTCTTTGTCCAAATCAAAACTCAAAACTAAACCATTTTAATTACCATCTCAGTCAAAGGTCATGCTTACAATGATGAAAACCTTCCTTCATCTTAGGTCTTGCAAATTCTTTTGGCTGCTGGAACAAATCGTGGGTCACAGGAACCAAGCAAGTAGTTCATGTCAAGAGTTTCGCTCTGGTTATCAGATGGAAGGATTTTTTTTCCTGCCAGTATCTCTGCAAATACCTACTGACTTAGGTTCTGTTGAGATCCATAGGGAAAGACCTTTCTTCCTCTGTTCACTGAACTACTTCTTCAAAACAGGGAATCAGCCTGACTCCTCACTGTATCTCTTGTCATCCCTGAGATGATTCCAAGGGAAGGGGAACGTCCACTAGGTACTCATGCACCATTTTTGTTGGTCTGGTTGGGACCTGGAAACAACAAACCTTAGAGAAATTTCTGAAACTAAAACTAACTTTTTGTGGTGCTGGGGATCAAACCCAGGGCCTCACACATGTTGGGCAATTGTTGGGCCATGGCCCCACGCTCCAAGTGACTCTTCCACGAAGGGACATGTGTGTGTGGTGACTGTCACGCTTGTTTCTGTCTGGCTTGCCTCTCTCCCTTTCTCAGTTGGCATCCTCACAACTGTCAACAGTGTGCTCAGACCCTGACCAGTGAAAATAAGCTCTCCTCCCCCACCTGATTTCTCCCTGAGAGAGTGCACGGCAGAAGCCGTGACTGTCCCTTTGCCCAAAGGTGTGGCGGGTACTGCTGCTTTGGGAACATTTGCTACCATCACACAAACCAGTATGAGCTCTTTGCCCCCCCAGAGAAATGTAGGTCCCGTCCTATTCTTCTTCCTGGCCACCTTGTAAGGTCCTGGTTATGGCCCTGTGTCTTTGAGGGCTCAGGTCCTTGGCCCTCCTCCTCTTCTCCATCTCATGGTCCCCATCACAGTGGCCTTCAGAATCCAGTGACTTAGCTTCACAGTGACACTTCACCCCACTGTGCTTCAGCAGCCCCAGCACATCACCCACGCCTGGTCTCATCCTCTTGACTGTCTCTGCTTCTGGAACCTTCAGCTGCAGTGTGACTACTGCTAGCTCCTTAGCTTTCTTGCTCACTCCCATTTATTTCCAAGAGATTGGCTCCTTTCTACTCTTCTCTTTCCCAGATCATCAACTAGGTTCTTCCCCTTACTCTTTCTTTTGGCCAGTCAGAGATTCTAGGATGCTTTATTTTATCCTTTCTGTTGCCTAAACCTCAAAGACTATCATCTCTTGCCCTTTTCTCTCTGTCCACAAAATCCCAATCTCAGGTCAGTCCAGCAAACCGCCTTGGTTGTTCTCTGGGCAAGCCATTGACAGCTGTTGAGAAACAAAACCCCAAACAATAATAACAGAAAACCATGTCAGAGATTGCCCCTGTAATTTTATTGTCCCCAACCTCAGTGCCATTGAGCAAGCCCCATGTGGGATACCAAGTTCACTTATGTCCACAGCTGCAGCTCCACCCACTGCTTTTGTCCCCACTCCTCTGGCCACTACTGGGTGCCTTCCCAGGTGAAGACGCGTGGTCCTCCATGAAGGAGAGCCTCTCATCTCTCCCAGCTTTCCTTCTGCCAGTGCCGTGAACATCATCCCCGCGCTTCTTCTGGACTGGAATGCATCAGTTACAGATCAAGTTAGAGTGAGCACACTGAAAGCTGCCCTAGAGAAAAACTTCTCCAGGGAAAAGAACCCCGAGAGAGGCTGCTGGTCTCCTTCTTCCCTCTGTTGCATGGGATGGAGGGTCCAGCTGAGGTTGGGGACCATGCATTCTTACGGCATGAATCTGTGTGACTGAGGTTGGTTGCTCTCAGTAACTCAGTTTCCTGGGGCAAAGAGGGAGACACAGTTCCAGGCGGGGTGACCTATGTGTGCTGACCTCAGCAAGAGATTGTTTGCACTTGTTATTTCCCCTGTCTCTTGTCCATTCACTTTTTAAGGACCTTGAATCAGAGTTTAGCCTTCAACACTTTGCTGAAACTCTTCTGGCAATGGCTTTGTAATTTTCAATGTTGGGACACTGTATTAACCCTATTTGTTTTTAAAGACATACCTGTGACTTTGACTCTTGAGAAATTCTTTTGACCTCTGGGGGATGTCTCTTGTCTTTCATCTTGTCCCCTCCTCTCCCTGACCTTAAGCGTTGGTGTTCCCGGAGTCCCATTCTGGATCTGTTCTTCTTCCACTCTGTCCTTGCTCTTTCAGCAATCTACTCATGCGTGGAAACCAGTCACGTGGCTGTCTTTTAGATTGGTGTTTCCAGACAAGACCTCTCTCCTAAGCTTCAGGGCTATTTAACCAAGAGCTCTGCGGAATTTCCAACATGTTATGTCAAAGGCAATTTCTTATCCAGATTGCTTTGCCCTTGAATTCCGTATCTGGGCCTCAATACTCATCCTACATACCAGTTAATTTGTGGTATATCAAGACCACCCCAAAACTCAGGGACCTAAACCAGCAGCCATGTGGAAATGCAAAGTTATGTGGGTCAGCAGGGTGGGCTGAGTTCAGCCAGAGTGTCCTTTGGCTGGACATGGTTGGTTCCTTTTGTTTGTTGATGGCTTTGCTCGTATATCTGACAGACAGTTGGCTCCTGGCTGGGGAACTGGGGCCAACACAGCCAGGTACCCAGCGTTCCATCTCCCAGTGCCACCCGGACCCTCCGGCAGCAGTGATCATGGATTGCCAACGAGAACAAGAGGAAGGGGCAAGACCTTGGGAGGCCTGCACGGAACCATAAAGCTTTCCCTCTGTCTCTTTCTCTCAGGCAGACATGTCACAGGGTTGGCTCAGGCAGGGAGCAGAGAAATGTTCCTCCTCTTGATGGGAGGGTTGTTAAGGCCACATCACAAGGCCAGGCATGTGGGGGGGGTCGTGCCATTTTTAGACTTCATTACCCCCATATCAGGGCCCACGCTGTGGCCTCATTTTAATGCGGCCATCTCTGTAAAGACCCATCTGCAGACAGTGGTGTTCTGAGGTGCTGGGTTAGGACCTCTGACTTTTTCCGAAGGGAGCAGTTCCGCCCACAGCCGTCTCCCGCCACCCCGGCCTCTGCCTTGTTCTCAGTCGATGCTGCTGTAGTGACAGGGTTCACGATTCCACGTGTCCTGCCCGGTTTCCGTGTCTCCTCCCCTAGACTCTGAGCTCCGTGAGGGCAGAGCGTGACGCGCCTGGCGTCTTCCGCACGTGGAGGAGTCGATACTGACTGAGGCGAAGGAAGGCGAAAACCTTCTGCTTAGGAAGAACAAGGGGAGCTGGACCACCCTCGGCAGCCGTCCTCAGATCCCTGATCTCCAGACTTGTAACTGGGACCCGGGCTGGTGCTGGGGCCTGCTGCCTTTTGGTGGCCCCGCTCCTTCTGAGTCATGTTCCGATTTGCACAGGACCTCGGAAGGCTGGGGGCATGGAACCTTCTAGACCCACCTGTGCAACTTGAACGTGTTCTGCTCACTAAAGAAATGGGCTGCATGGCCAACGACAATGACGTTGGACTTTCCCAGAGCAGTCTGTATTAGGGTTCTCCAGAGAAACAACCGAAGAGGGGTGTCTGTCTGTCTACCTGTGTATCTATCTATCTATGTATTTACTGATTGATTGACTCAGGCCATTGTAGAGGTCAAAACCGACAGGGTAGGCTGGCAGGCTGGAGAACCAAGGAAAAGCAGCACTTGAAGCTGCAATTCTTGTGTTAGTAGGATCCCTTTGTGCTCAGGGAAGGTCAGTCTGTTTTCTATCCAGGCCTTCAACTGATTGGATGAGGCCCACCCACCCCAGACAGGGTTTTCTGCTTTACTGAAAATCCACCAATTTAAATGTTAATCATCCATAAAAACACTGTCACAGAAACCTCCAGAATAATGTTTGATTAAATAGCTGATCATTACAGCCCAGCTAAGTTGATGCATGTAATTAACCATCACACAGTCAAGCCCTGTTGGTTCCATGGGGCATTTTATGACATGGAATGCAATATCTGTAATGTAGGCAGAAAGTGGACTAAAATCAGTCAGTCACTGGTGTATGTACGTACGTGCACAGAAGACATTCTCACTGGAAGTGACATTAGGGTCTTGTCTGATGTAGATGTCACCCAGCATTTTCAAAAGATACTCAGTGGTCTCAAGAGGATAGACATGGGATTTTAGGTGCAAGATATGACAAGCCCCGAGTGTTTAAGGAAACTTTAACATCCTTATTTGAGGGTGAATTCAGTTCCCGTCAATAACAACACAAATAAAGATACGGTATTCATTTTTATGCAGAAATGAAATCAAAGCTCTGGTATGTGCAGGGAAGGCATATTATAGGTTAAAAAAACAATGAAAATCAAAGAATTATTTGATCAGAAACCCAAGCCAGAGTGCTGATTATCTCAACTTAGTTATCTTCCTTACTATTACTCTTAGATCTCTTTGTGATTCACATCAAATTCCTGTAGTCTTGGGTCTTTGAGCAGACTCGGAAGAGGTCTGAAAAGAAATAATTGTTTTCTCAGGCAGTTTTTGGTTTCTGAGGAAGTCCTTCACAGTGGAAGAGGCGTTGGTGGGTGGTCATTTGAGGGGTAGCAAGAGGCAGGCAGCCACACTCTCACTGGGTCTGAAGACACATAGAGAAGCAGGAATCTGGAGTCAGCTGCTGTCCATTCTTCAAATGGCCAGAAACAGAGATGGCGAAATACTGCCTTTGAAGATGGCAGTAGGCATCTGGCCCGGACATCGTATGCAGAGTTTATAGCATTGAGGGAAGAGAGGACTGTTACCTGGAGCAACAGATCCAACAAGGTGGTTATTAATATTGTCATCGTTTTTACTAGTGAGTGTAATCCAGGTTTCAGATTCTTCCATTTTTATCAGGAAGAATCTTTGAAATATATGTATCTCCCTGGGCAGGGTTGTGTACGAATTGCACAAGGCTTCAACGTTTTGACTTCTCCCAGATAGAATCTGTGCATACAGAAGTTCTGGAAGGAGCTCCAAGGATAGCTAATGGTGTGAGCCTGTTACCAACCCTGGGCTGACCTTCGAAGTGGGCCTCACCTCATGGACTTTGTGAGGTCATTGAGAGTTAAATGAGATAATACACACGAAAGCTCAGGACTGTGCCCAGTGTGTGGGAAGCAAACAGAGGGGGATGGTGACGCTAGTGTCAAACAGGAACAGGGGCATGGATGTGGCACTGAGAACACTAGCCGGGCCTACAAGGGACCCTTGGAGAACTGAAATCTATTTGATCTAGTCATTTCTCCATGTCCTTCTGGATTTATTTCCAAGGACCTTGTTGATGAAGAGACATTTCCATACAACATTTTCCAGGAACACATATTTATTCCTTTGTTCAGTCTCATGTCCTTGCTTACACCAGCCAGGCCATTTCTAGAAGATCCATTGTCTGATTTAGATTTTAATATTTTCCCCTGATTTCTGCACACAAAATAGGGGAAAATCCGCCCATTTATTTGCAGGGGATAAAAACATATAATACCAAAGAAAACGAGAAAGTAAAACTCCAGAAAAACATGATTCTTCAGAAAATACAATCCAATTATAGGAGACAGGTAATATCTAGATCATTTTTGGTTGACCTATAATAAATGCAGATTGCCTAGATGTTTAATATAGAGTGGTATTTCAAAACCAAACAGTGGCTATTATTTCCACTATCAGTGGAAAAAGTAATATTAAAGTAGAAATTAAGACTTCAGACTTAGAAATGTGTGGCAGTCTTATGAGCAAAAGGACATGGAAAACTGGTCACTTTTTTGGGGGGGGTTATTGGGGATTGAACTCACGGGTACTTGATCACTGAGCCACATCCCCAGCCCTGTTTTGTATTTTATTTAGAGATAGGGTCTCACTGAGTTGCTTAACGCCTCGCCTTTGCTGAGGCTGGCTTTGAACCCTCGAGCTTCAGATTCCTGAGCCGCTGGATGACAAGCGTGTGCCATTTTTTTAGTTGTAGATGGACACAATTCCTTTCTTTAATTTATTTATTTTCACATGGTGCTGAGGTTTGAACCCAGTGCCCCACAGGTGCTGGGCAAGTGCTCCACCACTGAGCCACAGCCCTGGCCTCTGAAAACTGGTAACTTTTCAAAGCTCAAGTCTGAGGATGGTTCTCCTGACAAATACTTTTGGAAGGTCTGTCACACGGCATGCACAAGAAAGAATGGCTGTGGCTTTGATGGAATGTATCAACTGGCAGGTGCAGACAGAATTAAAACAGTAAGGCTGAAAGGGGGCACAGGATAATTTCTGAAAATTATCATGGTGGTTTCAAAACTGGGCCAAGTGATGCAATAGACAGTGACCAGAGAAAGAATGGGGGTGGTCACGGGGAGTCTCGCTGGGAGGTGGTGGGGGGCTTATGTTCCAGGTGGGCCCTGGTGGGAAGCACTTCCGCTGAGATCTCGGCTGGGGGTGAGGGGCTGTGGCCAGAGGTAAGGTCAGAGGTGGTAATCCAAGGCCGTGTGACTGTGGCTGGTGTAAGGAGCTTGGAAATTATTTCAGTGATACTGGATCCATTGGACACTCTCAAACAGGGGAGGGACCTGCTTCTTGTCTTCAGTGGATTTGTATTTTTCTTCTTTTGGTACCAGGGATTGAACCCAGGGGTGCTTTACCACTGATCACATCTCCAGCCCTTTTTTATATTTTATTTAGAGACAGGGTCCCGATGAGTTACTTAGGGCCTTGCTAAGTTGCTGAGGCTGGCTTTGAACTCACAATCCTCCTGCCTCAGCCTCCTGAGCTGCTGGGATTATAGGTGTGTGCCACGGCACCTGGCTGGACTTGTCTTTTTTGAAGATCACTCTGGCTGCTCTGAAGTGGACGGGCGACAGAGAGGCAAGAATGAGTGCAGAGGACAGTCGGAGGCTCTTGATAATGCAGGTGAGAGAGGGCAGGGCAGGGACTCAGGACGAGACTCATGGACCCAGGTCAAGGAGAGCTTGGGCAGTGGCCTCTGCCCAGCAGCACATTTGGTAAGAAGTGCAGGTGATGAACTTGAAGCTGGCTCTTCAGTCATTCCACGGTGGACACGCCTTTCCCACCAAAGGTGCTTTGGGCTCTGGGCTCCTGCAGTCACTGCGTGCCAAGCGTTGAGCAGCGTCACTCCAGTCCTACGGGAAAGTGACTCTTTGTTTGGGCAAAAGGAGGGAGTTAGGAAACCTTGACAAAAGCCAAGGGCAGGTGTCCCTGGTTTGTTGCCATGCGTGGGAATTCCCGGTAGTGGGAATGGAGCAGTGGCCCTGGACAGAGGCTTCCTCTGCTGAGCCCCTTGGGGCTTTTAGAGAAGAACCTGTCCATCATTTAAACAGGGAGACCCCTGTTTTGCTGGCTGTGGAGCAGATCCATTGCTCGGTTTGAAGTGCGTGGAGAGGGAGTTCCCAGCAGTCCTCTGGGGCCACCGTCCTCTCTGCCACAGTCCCACGGGAGAGGATGTCTTCCCGGCGAGGACTGGGAGAGGCGAGGAGGACCGGGGACGTGGCGGAGGCCAAGGATGTGGCTCCCATCCTTCGTTTTGTTCAAGCTCTTTCGTGCACCAACGGCAGCCCCGTGGCGAAGGGCTTTGGTGGGTGACAGATGCACGCGGCCCATCCTGGGATCGGAGGTCGGGAAGGAGAATGAAGCCACCTCTGGTGGGACACGTGACCGGGTGCTGCAGTTGGCGGGAAGGACGCCACCTTCGCGTCCTGGGAGCCCCTCTCCCTCCGCGGGCTGCTGGTCCTGAGGCTACGCCAGCACCTCTAGGCACCAGGGTCCCGTTGCCCGCCTTCTCCACCCTTCCCTCCGCACCCAGCCGAGCTGTCCTCAGCATCCTCCCGTCTTGCTATCGTCTGAGTTTTTGTCTCTTTCTTTCCCTTGAAGGAATCACAACATACAGAGCTTCGACGCTCAGTAGTAAAAACCCAAAGAAACTAATCAGAGAAAAACAGTTCCAAAACTTGAGCAAACATTCCTCTTAAACAGATTCGCAAAGGGCCATCAGGGTTGAAAAGATGCTCAGAGTCACTGATGATGGGGGAATGTAACCAAACCACCGTGAGACCTCCCCTCACAGCTGAGGATAGCTGTCGAAAGAAAGAAGGAGAAACAATCAACAACAAAGAAACGACCACAGTTAGAGAGGATGTGAAGAAGGTCCGCTGCCCTCTTCCTTACCCTGCTCCTCCACCCGTCAGGGCCCAGAGCCAGGCGGGTGTTAGAGGGTGTGTGGCTTCACCACTGTGATTTCAGAGATATCGAATGAGTATCTTTTAACTAGCAATGTTTTCTAGAGTCTTGGAGTACATTTGGCAAAAGTAGGCAGGTCTCCCCACAATAAACCCAGAAGTACAAATTGGTGAGTTTTTTCTGGTCATTTCCATATTCCCTACCCACCACCTTGTGGCCCCGCTCAGATCTGAGGACTTCAGGAGAGCTATACGTGGACCCTTGACCTCTGAAATGCTTTAAATTTAAAGCTGAACAAATAGCAACCCCTTTCTTTAGAGATTTGGAAGAGCTGAACCCTCTGCGTGCAAAATCATTATTATTTTATAATAACAATAAAACCCACTGCTGGTAATCTGCACAGGCCCTAAGTAAAACATACCAAGCCAGCACCCACAGTCTGTGCCATTGGAATAGACAAAGCGGAATTGTCAAGATATTGATTTTGTATCAACACGGCCTTACTGACACATGATTTAGGAAACGTTTAGATGAAAGGCCAGTCAGAGGAAGGGGATTAGCCAAGTCTTCAACCTAGAAAGACCATCGGTCTTGAGCTCTTACTTAAAGTTCACATCTGTGGAAGCCTCTGCTGCTGGGTTTGGTCCCGGCCGACGGTGGTGATTGTCCTGTGTCTTAGGCAGACCTGGTCTTTTCACTTCTGGGGCTCCTGAGAGGGAACGGCAGCAGGTGTGCTGAGCTAGCTTCAGGTTCTTCAGGTCGAAGCCCTGCCTGTCATCATCAGGTTGATGTGGGGCGTCCAAGGAGATGTGCTGTCTCTTTCTCTCGTTTGTCCTCCCAAACAGACATAAACTGAGTGGCTCTGTTTTAGTCGGCTTTTTCTTTGCTGTGATGAAAAGACCTGACAAGAATTTTAGGAGGAAAAGTTTATTTGGGAGCTCATAGTTTCAGAGGCCTCAGTCCATGGACAGCCAGCTCCCTTCCTCCGGGTTCAAGGTGAGGCTGAACATCATGGCGGAAGAGTGTGGCGGAGGGAAGCAGTTCACATGAGGATCAGAAAGCAGAGAGAGAGAAAGAGAGACTCCATGCTCCAGATACAAAACTCATACCCAAAGGCACACCCCCAGGGACCCACTCCTCCAACCACACCCTACCCGCCTTCATCGACCACTCAGGTAGTCCCGTCAGGGACTTATTTATGACTGGGTTAAGGCTCTCAAAACCCAGTCATTTCTCCTCTGAACCTTCTTGCATTGTCTTACACGTGAGCTTTGGGGGACATCTCACATCCAGCCCAAACACTCACCCAGGCCGCTGTCCCTGAGTCACCCCTCCATACATTTAAGTTGGCCTCCTCTAGAGGCTGGTCCTGACTTTTTCCTTTCCATTGCTTTATGTTCCATCTCTAATGTTCATACAGTTAGCAGTTGACTGTGAGTGACCCTTGTCTTCATCCTTTTTGTTTTTTTTTTTTTATTGCAAATAACATAATATTACAGACTGGGGAAGTTATGAAGAATAGAAGTTTGATCTGGCTTATGGTTCTGGTCCAAAGTCTAGGGGGTCACATCTGGTGAGGGGCTTCATGCTGACAGGGTCCTGAGGTGGCACAGGGCACCATGGAGTGAGAGACAGGGACTGTAGGGGTGATCCATCTAGACTGTCTTTTTAGCAGGTCCATTCTGGAGATAACCCATTAACTCATTAATCCACTAATCCCATGAATGGATTAATCCGTTCATGTGGGCAGAGCACTAATCACCTCTTAAAGGTCCTACCTCTCAATATCTCATAATGGAATTAAATTTGAACATGAATTTTGCAGGGGACAAACCATATTTGTACCATAAAAACCTGTACCGATTTCTGTTTTATTGTATTGGTTTTGTCTTCCAATAAATTAGTTTTTTTCTTTCTTTTCCTCCCTCCCTTCTTTTCTTTTCTTTTCTTTTTGTTTTGTTTCTCTTCTCTTCTTTTCTTAGAAAAACCTCTCAAAATTGACCTGCTCTCTCTGTTATAACTTCAGTACATATTTTCACTGGTTTTTGCTTGGACAAGTGCAGTAGACTCTTCATCGAACCACTTAAAAACAAAAGTTTCTGAAACACAAACGTGGCTGCGGTAATTCCTTGTGGGTCCCATTGCCTTCTGTGTGATTTCAGAGGCTGCCCAGCTCTTGGCGACCTGGTTTGTGATGCCTGCATTTCCTAGTCTCACCTCCTTCCCTCCACACCTCCTTTCCTCAGGAGCTCCTTCTTGGTGTTCATGCGACATAAGCTGCTGAGCCTTGATCCCTGCCCAGACTTCTCTGACTCTTGTGCTTCTGTAATTATTATCACATTATTTTTTTTTAAATACATTTTTTTGAACTAAAATAGTGACACTAAAAGTGAAGGAAGAGAGGTAAAGAATGTGTATAATAATGAACATTATTTGCCCAACCAGACAAATATATAATTTGTGCAGGTTAAAAAAGCATATTAATAACTTCATGAGGCTAACCAATTTAGGACTCAATTAGAAATGAGATCCCAGGAACTACATACAAATTATTATAATTATGGTGACAGGAAATGGTGCTCCTAGGAAATGGTAGGAGGCAGAAATTTAAAAGGGAAATATATTATTTAAAAGTCAGGCAGCTTGTCTTTGCGGCCCTAAGAGTTGAATTGGGAAAATTAAAGATCTCAGATCATAAAACTACTAGCAGAATGAAGGACTAAGCTAATCCACTCAGCGGAAAGCAGTTCACCACCATAATTGGAAATACAGGCTTGTGGTTACTTAATAGAAGCGAACATTTAATCATGTCAGGACCACTGTGTGCCATAGATTTAACATACCATCTCTAACATATTTTGCAACTTGGACGATTAATTCCACACCTGCACTGTCCTGTATCCAGCTTTATAAAACATGTCCTCCCCATAAAAATAAATGTATGTGGCAAATAGCCTCCTCTCTTGTTTGCCAAAAAGCAGATTATTATCCGGAAGGCCAAATTATCACCTGCTGTCAACAAATGGATTACCCAAGTTAAGGTCATTATTGTTGCTGTCATTATCTTAGACGCCGAAGCTGTTCCATGTGAACTTAGGCATGAGATGGAGGATCTCAAATCTCTCTGGGGTTTCCATTAGACCTTTTGAACTTCATTTTGCATGCTTGCAAGATTATGAATTAGAACTATTTAAGTAGCCCCACATTTTTTTTTTTTTTAAAGAAACTGCCGCTTTAAATGAAGAATTTTTCCCTTCCTGCAAAAGGTTTTGGATTAACTCAGCAGCCCATGGGCGCATTCCTGTTTGTCATCGACTGACATTTTTCTTTCTGGATTTTTAGAAATATAATGCAAGATAAAAATACACTTGGAGGTGAAACAGTGAGGGGTAGAGATAACAAGAATATTTATTTAGTTTACTCCTCTGCTTTTATTTTTTTCCCCTTATTATTTATGGAATTTATGTTTGTCCTCGTTCTGAAACTCTAATGTCTGTTTCAGTTAACTGATTTCCATGTTTCTATTTTATTTAATTAAACTTTTTGAAGACCACCCCCCCCCCCCCTTTAAATGAGACATGACTGAGGAGGAAATGAATAGCAACATCTTTGCATAACTGATACGTTGAAAAATGCATGACCACTTAAATGTCACAACTCCATGGAGCATTTCTTTTTCATTCTGGTGCTACTGAATTTTAAGGATGAGCTGTGTTTTGCATTTCCTGCTTTGCTTAAACAAGGCAGCGGCGTACTGCTGGCTGAGAACCATCTCCAGGACAGCCGTGTGCTGGGATCTCTTTACTCCCTTCTCCTTCCTGCTTTCCCTTCTTCCCAGTTTAAGTGAATTCTTCAGTCCTTCCTCCCTTTCTCCCCGCCCTTCCTCCCTTCCTCCCTATTTCCTGCTCTCTTTTCTTTGGCAAATAGCCAGGGCTGTGGGTATGACCGAGGTGAGCCCAGCCTTGGGCTAAGGCAGCAAACTCTGCTTTGGGGGTGGCCGTGCCTCCTCCTGCCTCCCCTGCCTCCTGGGCCTGTTGTGGAGCGAGGCTCCCCCTTCTGCCAGGGCCAGCGAGCGGCAGGAGTTGCTCTGGCTCTGGGTGGTACCTGTCCCCTGCCTCCATCCCCGACCGGACTCCTCATTTACTTGCTCTTCAGTAATCAGGCTGCAGTGGCTTAGACTCGGAGAATGAGGTAAGGTCTGATTCAGACGTCCTACCAGCAGGATCCCATGGGCGGAAAGGGGCAGGAGAATACTAATCTGAAAGGGAAATAAGAGGACACAGGAACAATTAGGTTATTACGAGACAAAATGAATCAAAGCTGGAAGAACGTAAGGGTAAAGGAAGTGGGTCAGGAGACTTCTGTTTCCTAAGAACCTACTATGGGTGGGATGTGCCTGTGGACACGGCAGCCTGGCAGGATGGGATTCTGGCTGGGTGGTGACTGGAGCATGCCTTTGTCCTTGTCACAGTCCCCACCATTCCACAGTGTCTCTCTACAAGTGGCGACTATTTTTAAGGAACATGATTTTTTTAATGTTATTTTAAATCTTAGCTTAATATTGTGCTAGTCCGTGCTTCTTCGGAGGCACCTCTGCCCTGCCAAGGGAGAACCACCAAAGGCAGCCACTTCTCAGTCAGTGGCTGCCATGGAGGACAGCAGCATTGGGGACGAACTCTGAATTTCAACAGAAAGGTGTTCCAGGATTATTTGTCTGTCTGCTCGTTTATTGTGTGTCTGAAATCTCTTGATTTTAAAATGTTGGCAACTAAAACCCCAAATCCCAAAATTAACATTATCAAATAAATGTGTTGGCATGACTGTTTTGGGTCTGGAGGTCACGACTTGACCCCTGTTACCCGCCATGGCTGTCCCACTCTTTAGCGAGAGCTAGTGGACCTACTTGGCAGCCCAGCCCCCAGCTGAGATTGCTAGTCCCTTTTCCAGGTGTTACAGGCAGAAAGTGATTGAAGAGTTTGGAAGAAAACCTGCATTCCATGAATTCTTCTGAGTACCTACTATGTGCCAGAGGCCATGTTGTTCCCTGCTGCTGCCCTGAGAGTACTCTGCTCTACTTCAGAGCACTGGCAGGATCTCTGGAAAGTTCTCCACCACTGCCATATTGAAAGAACAGTTCAGGACGACAAGACGAGGCCTCCCGGGGTTCACTGCCCATGAATTGCACAGATCTTCCTGTTACAGGAACTCAGAGGAAGGAGGGAGATTTCTCTTTGGGCTTGGTATGCAAAGGGTCAACAGATTAGGAATCTTCTTCAAAACAGCCCGGCTAAAGGAGAGAGATTCACAGAAAGAGACTGCGGCAACTTCTGTTTTGGAAGAATTCCTTCTGGAGAAAAGGTCTCCCCCTTGGACTTTAGGGAATTGGCCCCAAAGCTTGAGTCACTTGCCCATGAGTTCATGGTAAATTCATGGTGAGGACAGGCCTAGAACCCCTGGACTCTTTGAGCTTAACATTGACCTTTGATGTGCAGAGCTCAGAATGGTCACAACCAACAGAAATCTGTGGAGAACCACAACAGAGTCCTTTTTACCTGCAGGTTAGAAACTTTCTAATGCTGACTTGCAATTTTTTGCATTTCTCTGGAAATCGTTCTACATGTTCAAATGGTTGATGGTTGTACCCAGATGGTGGCCATATAGTCCCTAGGCATGAGCGTCAGCCCAGTTCTAGTTGAGCATTATACACGGTCACTGGGAAATGCTAGGACGACTTCTAGTCTTGAACCTGGAAGAAGATTACAGAGGGAACACACAGATAACGTCTGCGTGGCATACCTAAGGAGCACTAGCTGCTCTGTAGAGCAGAGATTTTCAGGCCCGATCTTATTAACTGCAAAGCCCTGTGCTCAATTGAACTTCTCACTCAAAACCCCTAGGTTGAAAACAGATAAAAATGGTGCTCCTACCTCCTCTCACCCAGCTTTCCCTTAGGGTGCTGTGTTTATCCCTGGGGCTTAGAAATCCAATATTGCATCAGTTCTTCTCTCAAACAATGAGAAGGATGGAGAAGGATGGCGGGGAGGGGAACAGTATTCAAGCCAGTGTGTTCCAAAGTGCACGACTTTGACCCTTCCTGGGCAGGTGGGAGTCCAAAGCCATGGGGAGAGGCAAGGAAATATGAGAATTTCTGTGTCGATTTATTTTATATCTTATCCTTCTCAATTTCTTTTTGTTTAAGTGTTATATGATATGCATAATATATTAGTTCAGTAGCACTAATTTATAATGGAATGGCATTATAAATTTTATTATATTATAAATTCAAAAGCACATTTTGGTGATATGTATGCAACTTTAATTTTACCAATGAGATACAGGGTCAAAAATGTTTGGAGACTACTCTCCTAGATTTGGAGTATCTTTTGTATTTCCGATTCCTTCTACTGAGGGACCTGGATCCCACCACGATAGAAATGAGAAGCCTAGGCATTCTGTAATTTGTCATTTATGGCAGGTTTTGAGGATATAAACACTGCAGTGGTATTTTTGAGAGGAAATGTTTATCATTATAGCTCCAAAACACATCACAAACAGAAACAATAATTTCATTAGTAGCCGAAAATTGTAATAATGCGGTTGAATATAAATTTCACTGCTATGGTAATTCTGAAACCCAAGGATGATGAATAAAAAATTGCAGCTGTGTTATTGGGAATAAACTTTATTGCTATGAGTAAGACACAAGTGGGAGGATTGATGGAGACTGAAATTTGGGGTGATGTTTTCAGCCAGGAGAACGGGTGTCAGCAGGAACGTATTCTTCCCTCCAATATCAGACCTGGCCTCGTGGAAAATCCCTCCTCTGGAAAGAATGCCTGGTGCTGCCTTCACTCCAGTCTCAAGTGGCTCATCTCTTTCTTCCTCAGTCTTTCTTGTCTCAGCAGCTCTGTGCCATTGCCTAAGCCACACTTGAGGGTCAGCCTGCCTTTCCCTGTTCCTCCACATGGAACCTGCCACCTGTGCCATCCACCTCTGGGCTGTGTCTTGAGTCAGCTTGTTCTTCTCCATCTCCTCTGGCAGCCCCTGGTCCAATCCTGGGCTACACTGTCACCTCGAACTGGCTCTGCTTCCTGTCTCTCCACTCAGCTCATCTGCAGAGTGAGCATTGCCATATGGTCGTGGATCAACCGCTCTTTGGCTAGAACGTTCCTGACTTTCCCTTTCGTAGAGCATTAAATCCAAACTCCGTAACGCAGTCTTTAAAGACTTGTGGCATCGCCAACCTCATCTCGTGTGCTCTTCTCCCTGGGTCACTATGTTCAGTTTCTCATGTCTCCCTTCTGAGTCTCAGACAGCAGTCCACGTCAGCTGTAGGACTCTGTTCCTTCAGCGCTCAGCTGCCCATGTCCACCCTTCAGGGTTTCAGCCACCTATTCCTTTCTGGAGAGACACCTCCCTGACCACCCCAGCTAAATGGCCACTGGGGGCTTCCATTGAAGTTTAGTCTGCACTAGAATTATGGCCTCCATGCATCCAGGACCTGGGTGAGAGGGCCACCTGAAGCTGTGCCAGGAAGCAATCCTACATCTCGTTCTTTCCTTTATTCACACACCTACTTCCAGTCTCACAGTGCCTTGTGTGTCTGCTTGTTGTCAGATGTTGGAATAAACAAAAGCCCATTCTTTAAAGGACAGGAAAGCTTGTGACTTCCAGGCTTGTAGTTCCACATCTGATGACACATTGGGGCAAACAGGATACCTGTGCGTTTCTGATGCTCGGCTGAGCTCTCCACAAAGCAGGCCAGACAGGCATTCCTCGCCTGTGGTGGATCTAGGCGATGGGGTGTCCAGTAGATGTCAACTCATCTGCCACCTCTGCTCACCTGTGAGACCAGCACAACTTGGACCTGGGCCCCACAGAGCCACGCGAGAGCCTGAGGCAGTGGGAAAATCAGTAACACCCACCCTATCTTTACTCAAATTTTAAACATTTTGCTTATCATCAATTTTTTGGTGTTGATTTTTAAACATTGCATTAAAATACTATATTGCTTACTGAGATTTGGGTGTCCCTTCAAGTTTTGCATCTAAGACAAGTACCTAACCTGCTCTACTCTGGCCCAGAATGTTATATTGATCAGGAGTAAATAAGGACTGTATCAGGAACCAGAGGCCTTATTTTGACTGACTAGAAGAGAGAAGTTGAAGAGTAATGTTGTCTGTGGTGAGTGGAGAGCTGGGTGGGTGCCTCCAGCTGCCCACTTTACTAAACAAACCAGATCAGTACACCGCAGGGGCTAGGAAATGTCACAGGGTTATTTTTTTAACAGCTCAGTACATTGATTAAGTCTCAGGGCAGGGTCATAAGAAAATGGTGGAACGCTAGGGCCTCTCATGACCACAGGTTCAAATCTTGCTTTTACCAGGTAATTTACTGCATGATTTAAGGCAAGTGATTTATCTTCCTTGAGCCTCAACATCTTTCTTAGTTAAAACAGAAATTTAAAAATAAACCCACTATTCGGTGGACTGTGGTGGTCATTAAATGATTATTTCAGCGTCTGCCTATGGAGTGCCCACAGGTGCCAGCTCTGTATGTGACTCTGGGTTTCAGAGGTGAGGAAATGGCACCAGGATGTTGTCTCACTCTTCTGGGATCCCAAAGGTGAGAAGGGGAGGTGGACATTCATCTGGGTCTCTCGTGTGGTAAGTCCCCACGTTAGGAAGCCCAGGGAGAGTCTCCTCCAGGAGGCAATGATACAGCTGCAGTCGGAGAGAAAACCAGTGCAGCGGCCACAGCAGGTAGGAAGGCTCCTGAGCAGGGGGAACAGCTCAGGTGAAGGCTCGGTGGAGGGAAGGGCCTGGCCTGACTGCAGAGGTGACGAATGCCAGCGTGACTCTCGTGCAGGGCACTCATTCATGTGGTTTACCATTGCCAGCCTCTCTCCTGGCCTCTGGGTGATACGGGGAGGATGAGTTCCAGAAGCTTCACTGGCTGACTAATGCCACACTCAGGAAGACGTCTAGGTATGGGGCTGTATTTCTAGAGAAGAGAGCCAACTTTACAATGGATGTTGAATAAACAAGAAGGGACGTTTCTGTGTCACTTGCCATATTTCTTGGGAAATAAAAGTTATTTTTCCAGAAATAAGTATTCAGCAAGAAAAGGTCCTGAGCTGTGGAGTGCCAGTGTTGAAAAAAAAAAAAAAAAATCCCTGGTGTGTTAACATTTCTGAACAAAATGTCCAGGCAGCCCTCGTGACAGCACCCATTTTTCCTGCCAGGTAGTGGAGTTTTGGGGGAATCTTTAAGGTTCCAGCTGATAACATGTATCCATGGGCCTGTCTTGAATGTCCAAAAAATTAGGTGAGAGGGAAAGTGAAGCTGTTGAATCTCAAAAGTAATCACAGCGATGCATCGAGGGAACTTGACGTTGGCAGAATCCATCCTTTTTTTCTTTTTTTTTTTTTTAAATATTTTTAGTTGTAGATGGACACAATATGTTTATTTTGTGTTTTATGTGGTTCTGGGGATAAAACCCAGTGCCTCACACATGCTAGGCAAGCGCTCTACCACTGAGTCACAATCTCAGCCCCAGAATTCATTCTTTCTGGAGGTCACAGAGCAGGTGAAAAAGGGCCACTAATTCTGTCCCACAGACTCCTGCTTTCCCTAGCCAGGAGTAACCTCAAAGAGCGTGAGTTTCCAAGCCCCTCCATGAACACTGTGCAGTGTGTTATCACGCGGGTGCAATTTACAGCAGCTGATACTGCCTGGAAATCCTCACCCAATCCAACAGAAGGTGGCCACTCTTCATGGCCTTTTGCATTTGAACTAGTGACTGAGAGGTGAGAAACTCTATCTTCCATTACTAAGTCCTCAGCTCTCCTGGGAACCCCGACAGAGCTGTGACTCTGAGGGTCCTCTCTGTGGCATGCTGCATGGACTGGAAGCGAATCCTCCACGCAAATCCCAGGATGCCAGCTTAGCAATTAACAGCTCCGGCTTTCCTGAGAGGGGCTCCTCGTCGCTGCCAAACTGCGAAAAAATCCCATGTGAGAGGTGGCGAGTTCTTAGCAAAACTCCCCCACAGTCTGTTGTCTAAGCTCCTCATTAGCTCAAGGGCTTTCTTCCCGCTTTGGGAGAGAGGGAGCCATTCTGAGCAGTGGCCTGCCAGGGATCCAAGGGACACCAGTGAGGTTTCCAGGCAACTCAGAGATTGCAAGAGAGAGACCCCAAGAAGAGCCATCGACAGGTCGTTCTCCCCGTCGAGGGTCTTCCGTGGGGGCAGGGCGGGGGGGATAGCCTTTATAGAGGCCAGAGAGGCTCAGTGTTGTGTAGTTAATAAAGGCTTTATAAGGACGGGGACAACACCATCTGGTCCTGGGCTCCTGCCAGGTAGAGGAGACTCATAGCCTCTTGAGTTTCCGCAGAGAAAATGGGGCCATTCAGGGAAGAGAGTGTGTGCTCAGGAAAGTGAGAAGCTAGAGCTCATTTAACAGGAGAGGTGGGGGGTGGGGAGAGGTGGCCCCGTGGTAGAGTACATCTCTAGGGTGGGGGAGTGTGTGCGGGCTAAGATGGACTCTGGCCGAGGATGGGCCACACCTGATCCAAGAATGCAAAAAGGAGTAATTTCTGGCTGGCATTTAGCATCCCAGGCTACCCATTGTCTGGGGTGTGTGGATCTAAGAAGAGGAAACTTGAAATGTAAAAGCCTGTCAAATCCTCCTTTCAGCAAGATTTCTCCTTCGTCAACTCCGAGCGTCTAGAAAGGAGGGTTTAAGGCGAAGACTTCTGCATCCCTTCTGCAGATGGAGGTAATCAGCATCAGCTGGAGGAAGATGTAGTTTTCTAGTTTATGAAACTTGTAGGCCAAACTAAAACCTGGTGACCTATTTCATGAAGTAAACTGAAGACTAGGCAGGCACCCTCCAGAGAATCGTTTGTTCCCCTAGAGCAAAGTCAGATAATATTTATTCATGGTATTAAAAAATTTAAATGAAGTCTTCCAGGAGCAGCATCCTGAGGAAGAAATAAAAATGTACCAGGACACTGGTTAGAAATGCTGCTATAGATTAAGACTATGGAGACAATTAATATTGAGGAAAAAGTCAATCTAGCAAGGTAAGAAATGGAAATATTTATATAAAAAGTTAAAAAAATCCCATTAGTTATTACCCAGGTGGACATATCTCCATGTAATTATGGACTCTGCTAACAAAAGCAAATTGCCCTCCCTGGTTCCATCTCCGAGGCATTACAGTTGGCAGAAGTTCTTTTCATGGGGAAGTAATTTAAATAGATATGGAATGAGTTGAGGGTCTCTGTAAATTTTTTCTTATTTGATAGGTCAAAAATGTGACTCCAGGGTGCAAGGAGAACAGCTGGAGAGGAGACCACCAGGTGCCTCCTGGACACTCTGTGTCCCCGGAACTGCACTGGGAAAGATGGCAGAAGACAGGCAGGGGAGGCACCAAAGCAGTGTTTAGGAGTTGGCAACAGTCATTCCAATAAAGGGAGACTGGAGATGGTGCGTGCGTGTGCGTGTGCATGTGGTGTGTGTGTGTGCGTGTGTGTGTGTATCTTTTTTTTTTTTTTTGTAGTGCTGGGGATGGAACCCAGGGCATCTAATGGGCTCGGGGAGGGCTCTGCCCCAGCCCAGCCCTTGAGCACTATGACACCCACATGCAGGTCGGAAGCTCATGGAGGATTAATGCAAGCTCAGGATCATGTGATCCCCTCTGGTGGGGCCAAGACTAACTCTTCTCATGGGCAGGGCAGGGGAGTGGGCTTCCTCCCAGGGCAGTTCTCAGCAGACCACGCTGGGATGCCAGGTGCATCCCATTCCCTTTCCTTGAGTCCACGCTGGGGCTTGAGGCCTCACTACCGGGAATCCCACGACGGCGCTGACCCCACATGGAGAAAAGGTTTTCAGTTTGGGCCAGGTCTTTGTGCTTCTGGAAATCTCTGCTTCCCCCTGGTTAGCCGTCTTTGGATTCCTCACGGCAGACCGTCCAAAATGAGCTTCCCCTCATCCTCTTCGTATGATGCAGACAATCTTGCCTCCTCTTTCATAGAGGAAAGTAAGCTTGAGGATTGTCTTGTTTTCTTTGCACAGACCTGAGCGTTTGCCCTCGGCAGCTCACATCTTCTGCTCTCCTTGTCCCTCTGGGACAGTTTTGAAGCTCAAGTCCTTCACCTGTGTGCGGGGCTCCCTGGTCCCTTCCTCCTTCTACTACCCTATTGCCTTGATTTCTCCTCTCCTGTCTTCAATGTTGCTCTTCAGTGCATTCGTCCAAGTCACACATGATCTCAGCTCGCTTCCATCTCTCTTTCCCCAGTGAACCTTCTCTGGACATCTCCTTCCATTCCTGTGAACCAGCACCCCACCCCCACTTCCTCTGAGTCCTAACAATTTCACTTCTATCCCCACATGTTATTGAAATGGCTCTGGCTAAGGTTACCACTGACCTAATTTTCAAATCCAATGACCTATTTTTGTCATCTTTCTTGATTTCTTTAAAGCACTTGCCTGAGTCGGCAACTCCCATGTTTTGAAATCCTTTACTTCCTTGACTTGATTGGTTGATTTATTCACTTAATAAATAGTCATTGGTCCTTGCTGTGTGCCAGGGTCCCCATTTGAGGTTCTGGAGACGCAGCAGTGGAATATATTCAGGTGGATCAAGCAGGCAAGAAGATGAATGTCGAGTGTCATGTCGGGTAACGATGAGGCCGAGAAACCCTTCCATTTCTGGCCGCTCCTCCCCCTTGTGAGACCTCTGCTCTCTGTTGTTCTTCTGGTGGCTTCTTGGATATTGGTGTTCCCAGAGTGACAGCATGCTTTGCTTTTGGCTTTCCTAGGCAATCCTCTAAGAGATCTCAGCCACTCCCAGGTTCTAATGATACCTCTGCTGATTACAGACACTATACGTGCTCATCTCAGGTGTATCTTCCAAAGTTTGGATATTTCTATCCATTTGCTGAAATTCCCACTGAGGTATCCTTAGTTACTTCACATTTACCATGTCCAGGCTTCTGTCTCCGGCCTGCTCCAGCTTCTGTGTTGACATCACCTTATTAGTCCCTTGATCTAGAAAATTCTCCCTCATCCCTCCTGTAATAAGTTGCCCAGGGCAGTTGATTGTGTGCCTTAAAGGCTCTGGAACTTTCTGCTGTTCTCAGCCTGGGATCTGCACCATAGTTCCAACTCCCGTGGGGCCTGTCCACTTTCTTGCCTTCTCACCAGCTTCCCCGGCTCCAGCTCCCCACTCCAGCCCACCTCTTGACTGACTGCCAACATTATCACCCTACATATACCTGAGTTTGACATCCCCCATTTAAAAATCTCCTTTGTCTCCCTGTGGCCCACAGCAAGGCTTTAGGAATCCCAGGTACATGAGCAGTGGCTCCTGAGAATGTTTTAAGGGGCTGCAGCAACCATTCTGCAAGATGACGCAGAGAACATCCGAGTGAACTTCACACAGGAAGGCAAGTGTTGCTTTGTGAACCTTTTGTTTCTGTCATAAAATTGGCATGTGCTAGATAGTGATGTCAAATGTCTGTCTTCTCTGGACAGCTTCAGAAAAGCTTTAAAAAGTCCTGGCTTCAAGGGGGTGATCTAAAATCCTTTGGCATATAAGGCCCCCGTAAGTCCCTCCTTCGTCTTCCTCAGCAAGATCCTGCACAGGACCCCATCACAACGACACTCTTCTGCAGTTACGCACGCGGACAGAGCTTCTCACTGCTGGGAGCCTGCTGGGTTCTCCCTGCTCCATGCCTCTGCCCCTACTGCTATCCGAACTGCCTTTAATGTCCCAGTCAGTGTCCCCTCTCTGGCCCATCCTACTCAGGGCCACTTGTTCCCTTCATTCCTGAGCGTCCCCAGGCTTCCTGACCTTCCATCAGCACTGGCATTGTGGGAATGCGATTTCTGTTGATATTCCTTTTCTCCCTAATAGGCCATGTGAAGGGTGGGATGTGAGGTCAATTCATCTTTGTTTCTTTGACCTCTAGCACGGGGCCCGGGACCCAGGTTTCAGGAAATGTAGGAAACTACGTGTGTGTGTAAGAGAGTGCACATGTGCACAAGAAGCTGCCCTTAGTTTTCTGGCAGTGATAACTACGTGTGCGTGCACACCAGCTCCCTTGTGAGCTCTGGGACTGATTCTGTGTATTTACTAGCTTGCCCAGTGCTGGAAGCCAGACACTGACCACAAGGGCCACTTCCAGGCTAAAAAGATGGAACTTTGCAGTGAAACTGCACATGCATGTTGTCAAGCGCCAACTGCAACATGACACCCGTCTCCATCCTTGTGTGGGGTCTCACTTATGAGAGACTCCATAAGGTCAATGGTTTGTGGAATTGGGTCCAATGTCAATTATACTCTGTCTTCATAGAGTCCAGGATTAATTATACCATAGCCTGAGGCTGTTAAATAAGACATTTGTATACCTAATGATAAGAAAGATAATAGTTTCTAAATGAATTTGACAGAGTCACCACAGGAAAGAGAGGAGGGCGGTTGGCCTGAGTATGTTCCTGTTACATAATTTTTACTCCTGAACTATGGTTTTGGATTTATTTTAGAACACAGATCCACCACCGCCTTGCAGCTGGATCAGGTCATGTCCAAGGGTCTTCTTTACTAAGAGGAAAAATGGTCCTGGAGGTGGCCCCACATCCAGTTTCACCTTACAACTTAGTGGCTTAGGTGACTTTGATAAATTCCTTGTATTTGTTGAGCTTTAGCTTCACTCTGCAGAGCAGCACTGTCTTGGAGATCACAGAGGCTAAACATCTTTGGAACCTGTGAATCACCCTAAGGGTGACATTTTGAAGGCAAAGAGAAAGAAATAGAGAGCAGAACAAGACAGGGAATGGGACCTGGCAAAAGAAAGAGAGGAAGGAGGAGGTGGGACCCAGGGCGGGTGGAGAGGACTGGCCCATCTCCGGCTCTTTGGAGGCACCTTTGGCAATTTGGATTCCCTTTGGCAATTCTCTCCACCACCGCTGCCCCAGGCCTTCTCTTCTGAGACACCAGGAGAGGTGCCCAAATCAGGGAGACGCTGGTTCTGAATAGCAAGGGATCCGGACCAGAGTGTCTCAACCTCCGCACTGTTGACATACGGGTTCTGATGACGCTTGGTAGTGGGGGACTGTCCTGAGGGCCCCCTCCATCGCCTACCCCCATTTGACACCAGCAACCCCCCTCCCCCACTGCTCCAGTTATGACGAACCCAGACGTGTCCAGACAGGTACTTTCCACCCTCCTCTGGCACAATGCAGCCATGGGCAGATCTGACAGTGTTGGGCAGGTCACCTCCTAAAAGGACAAAGAGGATAATGATTTGAAAGAAAAGTGACTATAGGACCCTACCAAAGACTAGGTAAGTGACATTTCCAGATAGGCAGGAGGGATTGAAAAAGCAAGCAATAAGAAAACCAGGAAAAGAGGACCCATGCTTACTGGTTTCCTGACATTAAGACTCAACCTTATTATGTTCACGGGGTGAGAATCTGGGAGTTACTGTGACTCAAAGGAATGGGCAGGTGTCCACTCCAGAGGAGCCAGCTCACAGGGCAAGACCCAGAAGAGCCAGGGAGCTGGTGTTGGGATGTCAACCATTTGAAAAAATACTTGCTGTACCTGGCTCCACGTCATTCATTTTCTACAAAGTGCCCAATTGTCTGTGTAAGGAATCCCACGAAAACCACGCTGGACCTGGGAAATCACATAAGGGAGTTCATTAAGCAAACAGAGTGTCTTCCTGCAGGGTAAGAGAGAAAATGAGAGGAAAAGAAAGGAAAGAGAAAGGGCCCGCGCTAGAGAGAGTGGAAAAGCGAGGAGGAGAAAGAAAGTGAGTCAGGGGGAGAAAAGCAAGAGAGGAAGCTGGCAGAGAAGCTATCTTTAAGGATCCCGCTGGGCTAACAGGGGACCAATAACGCAGAAGGATACTTGCAAGCTGACTGATGAACCAATAGCGAGCTAGGATGTTCACAGACTGACAGTAGTTGGGAGGCGGGGAAAATGGCTGCACCGGAAAGGGCGGGGAGAGCAGCTTTCAGACTGACGAACTAGGTTGTGATGCCTCGGAAAGGGCAGGGAGCAGCTTTGTATTACAGTCTGTCCTCCCCCTACTGCTTTTCCAACAAAACAAAGAAACAAACAAAAATCTAGCCAGCAGGTTTCTTGGGAGACTGGTAAGTCTCCACAAAGCAGCTGGACTCTGTTCTCCTGCCTTGGAATGGAATGTTCAGGAAGGTCCTCCTCCCAGACTGTAGTTCCTTTCATCTTGGTCAGACATCATTTCAGATAAAAACCCTTATTTGTGCAGCAGAAAGATTGCAAAGAAGGGAATGGATACAAATTTTTTTGTATATTTGAAACTATTTTTAATTATGATTTTTAAATTGACATAAAGTTTGTACACACTGATGGGGGACCGTGGGACGTTTGGATACACATTGTGTGACATTCAAGTCAGGGTGAGCATAACCACCTCCACAAGCACGTACCCCGTCCCTGTGGTAAAGCCATTAACGTCCATTGCTTTGGCTTCCTTGACAGGCACGACACTGTATCCTTGTCTAGAGCCACCTCCTGTGCCTGGTACAGCCAGATTGTCACTCGTGCCCTTTGACCAACCTCTCCATCCATCCCAACCCTCCTCAGCCTCTGGCAACCACCGTTCTGCTCTCAACGTCTATGAGATTAACATGCAAAATTTTTTAAGTCTGCAAAATCCCTAGTTACCAGAAGGCAGGAAAGAAATACAACTGGGTTCGTGATGAGGACATTAGAAAATTGAAAACACATTAAACTTCATGTGGATCAGACCAGCCTCCACAGCAAACTCTCCGTGACTTTACCTTGCTTCCTCCCCAACCTGGTAGTTAGTTCAACTGTGCCTCACCGTTTTGACCTGCAAAATGGGAATATGGCTGCATCCTTTCACAGAGGTGAAGAAGATATTAGCTCAGATCCTTGCACTTTCCCGACAGCAGAGGCTTAAAAAGGTCAAAATGTTCTCTTCCAGTGTTTGATAAAAACTCCCTTCCTCTTTACAGGGCCTCTTTCTGTGTGTGTTTTTGATTACATGGGTCTGAGTGTTTATCTTTTCAGTATAGCACTATTACCCTAAGGTACATATTTTTTTAGATCATTATAAGATTCCTGGTGTGATAACTCTGGGGAGGGAAAAAAAAATCTGTGCACACAGGCCAGACTCAGCACAGTTTGAGCATTTACAGCAAGATCGTATTGCTCATTTCCAAGCCACACACCTGCGATGTGCGCCACACCATACTTAAGCCATAATGCATGGTTTCAAGGTCACTGCCTGTTATTATCTGACCGGTAATGACCACAGAACTATACATTATTGCTATTAGGGGCCATTTTTGTACTATTTTCAGTTTTCCTTTTTATTGAGTAGCTGCAGACACCCCCAGACTTTCACAGGGTTGGATTACAGTAGCTGAAACCCTCTGTCATTTCGGTGGATTTTCTTTCTGGGAGGAGGTGGTACGAGCTGCTGTTTTTGTTCGTATACTGTCGACGAGACTGAAGTTTATTTGAAATGTTCCTTTTATTTTTAAATGGCACTTAGACTTTTCACCCTAAGGAGCCCTGTTTTTCTCTGCTTTACAATCAGGGCCTAAGGTTGGAGGAGGAGTGGATTTGTTTATTTTCTTACCTTTCCTGAATAATTACTCATTATATCTCCAGGGAATCACGATGTCAATACTAGGTATTCTGGAATTATAAAGCATCCTATTGCCTCTCTTTAAAGAGAAATAGGATTGGGGTCCAAAGTGAACCCATGGTGTCTTTTCCCCTCAACTGTCACCTCAAAGCACACCTATGATTGATTGTGTCACTCATTTTACTGAGGAAACGGGAGCTCTGGAATGTGGATTAGTGAGATCTTTATTTTTCAAACGTGTAAGCGTTTCTTTTTGAAATATTTACTGTTAAATAAAATACCACGGAGGATTTTTATTTTTATTTTTTTGTAAAAGCTCATTATTTCATTGTTAGCTTCTGTCAACTTTCATTTTTTTTTTTTTTTGGTAGAGATTCAAATAATTATTCAGAAACTAATATGAGGGGAAAGAATCAGGAATGCAGCATTGGGAGGATTTGATCCACGATGGGAATTCTCTCTGTGCAAATTCAGGGGGATGCTGACGGATCCCTTCAGCTGAGCCGTTGGATATAAAGGTCTTAGCAGTGAAACTTCATTTTGACAGCTTTTACTGTCGGACAGCAGGGCTCATTATATTTGCCATGTTGATTTATTATTTTTAACTTCTTTTACATATGTATGCATGCTAGGGAGCAATTTCCCTCCTATCTTTTTTTTCCATCGCTACGTGGACTTATGAAGGAGCATATTAACATTTTTAATGGGAGATTTTATGTAGGAATAAGAAACAACTAACATTAATTATTATACTTGTCTAAAGTGGAGAAGAATTTCCACCATATATCTTTGTCTATTTATGTAACTGTCTGATGGTGGATAAATTATACCCTAGTTGCTGCAGTAAATTAAAAAATAATAATAATCCAAGCTACAGAAGCAGTTTTATAAATCTATGGTTCTATGGAAACATATCAGGAGATATATTTGGGTTTTCCCAAGACTTTGTTATTATGTCATGTACAAAGCTTTGCTAATGTGTGTCACTGTGGCCCAGTTACTGCAACAATAATTGTGATCCGTGAGATTTTAAGGTGTTCTCTATTATCTGTTGCTGTAGTATTTTCTTCCATAGGAGAAATCAGATGGGTGGAGAGTTGGGTTCCACGTGATTCTTTGCGAACTAAAGAGGCATTGAGTATTTAGATGATGACAGAATGATCTTTTATACTTTTAAATACACAATCCCAAGAAGGTTTAAATCAATGTGTTAATTGGTAAGTGATATTGTAATTATATGCATAATCAGGGAAATTTTGAATCTAGATTATTTACTTGCTCTCAGGAAATTAATCTGCAGAGGTCATATATTAGATTGCTTGTTTATTAAGTGGAGCCCCTGTAGTTACAAAGTGCCGACTGGCTCTGCTCTCTGTGAAGCATTCTCCTAGATGTTCCCAGCAGGTGTCAACGGTACAGAGCCTCGAGTGCTTATTGATCCAGATTCAAACAGTTCATTAATCTAAGCACACATTATATAGATTTTTCAATGTAATTTTGAAAGGGTTGAAAAACTATATTGAATGATGAGAGATGATACTCAAATTATGCTTTTTATAGCACATCTCCCTTGGGATTGTGGCATGGGGTAGATACTGGAACGCACAACGCGTGGTCACTGCTGCTTCCTTATTACTGGGTGGTTACTGAAAAGTTTGTCCAGCTTGGCTCTTCCCAAGTACTTTTCCCACCCTTCCTTATTTGGCATAACCATTGGGGTTCTCCAAACAGTGTGAACAAAATTAGCTTTAGACACATAAAGTCTGAAAAAAAAAAAATCACATGGAGAGCAAAACATTTTTTAGCATGCTTTTATCTTTCTCATAAATGCAGCAAAAGTTTTTCTGAAGTTTTTCATTCAGTTTTATACATGTACCAGATAGTGTCAAATAATGTGTTTTTAATGTTCTTAAATCAACACAGTAAGACTCCCAGTTCCATAAACAATGTTGGAAAGAATCATTGCATATATGTCAATCTTGACCACCGTGGCCGCCATTTTGTGTCTGACTGAGCCAAAGTAATGCTTCATCGAGATGGGCTGAAGAGTAGGCCTGGTGGGGGAGGTGTTTACTTATCTTTGGCCTGTTGCATGTGTTGTTAGTGTCTTTAATTTGGGATAATGCTTTTACGGCCTTTACAGCCACTGTTAGAAAGGAGGCTGGGACAGGTAACTATTGTATTCTTACAAATGTGCAAATGACTGATACTGGCTTATTTCCTAAGAGGAAAAGCAGCAGCAGCAGGAAGATAATAAGAACTTGACAGGGAGAGAAAGCATACAAAAAGGGAAAGGCTAGAGGTCATGGAATGCCCAGCCATCACCCGATATATCCTGCCTTGACAGTCATAACTTGTCAATAAAGCTGGACCACAATAGAAAGATTTGATTAGCAAGAGACATGTGCTTGGTTTTATTTTATTCTTCTAGCTTAATAGACTGTGTGGTCATCTTTTCTTGAATCTCATTTGGAACGACTTTGAGAGTTTCATCCATCTTTAGTGAAGACATCAGTTTGAATAGACTGAAACCTCTGGCAACCTATCATGGCCCTACCATGCATTAGGCACTGGATAAAGCAAAGCCTACACGTGCCTCGGTGTGGAGCCAACAGGTCACTGGTTTGTCACCAGATACAGGATTATGTCAAGTTGGTGAGTGCTGGAGTTAGGAGAGCAGCAGTGGTAACAAGTTTTGTCCAGTTCATGTGAGCAGGTCTATCGAAGATGTGACATTGAACCAGAACTCAAGTGTGTACATTCAAGGTTTGGGAAAACTACTAGAACTATTCGCTATCTGTAACAGCATAATAGGGGCTGCATATTAATTTTATTTTACACTCAAGGTGTCTGTGTCTTTGCATCTTGGAGAATTGGCTTGAGAGGCTGCAATACTGCTGACCTGTGGGTTAGAATGCTATCATGCTTGAGGATGCTTAGCTAGTGGGGTGCAATTATGCTTACTCAGGCATTTGCAACTGATTAAAGCTTTATTTCCAGAGCTATCTATTGTTTCAGAAGTAATTTGGGCATGATTATGAAAGTTACTGTATTACCAATTTATGCTAACTTTAACATATTCCATACTAAAAGTGTTAAGTTCTGAGGCTATTAAAAATGGCTTGCCTTATGTGGCCATAGTTCTCGATGAGAACTATTTTTTTTTTTTTAAAGGGGAACCAAATAAAAGGCATGTTGGTGTCTTTCATTTACCATTATGTAGTTTGATGTGTAGACGGGCCTGAGTTAATAAGGGAAGGCTTACGAGAAGAAGCAGGTTTTATTCTGGATCTTAAAGTGTGAGAATGAAAGATGGAAAGCTTAGGAAGATCCAGGCATGGAAAAGAGGTTAATAAAAAGAATTCAAAATGAAAATAGAAGACCCTGTCAACTTCAGACTTTATTGTGCTATAATCCATCTGTCCCAAACCATCTCCAGCTTGGAGACATCCCAAGTTCTATCTGACCATATCTGACCATCTTGGATGAGTGATGCTTTTGGTCAAAGGTCAGCAGGTGTTTTTCTTTTGTAAAAGACCAGAGAGTTCATCTCTTGGGCTTTGTGAGCCATATGGACTTTGTTGCCTCTGCACAAATGCAGCTGTAGACAGCGCATGGTTGAGTAGTTGCGGCTGTGTACCAATAAAACTTTATTTGCAAAAATGGGTAACAGTTCTGACTGTGGGCCTCAGTCTGTGATTCCTATTTAAAGTCATTGTTTTCTGAACTTCAATATTTTTGGTACTACTATTAGGAGTTTATTAAATCTGAACAGTACCTGCATTATTGTTTAAATAAATTTCTAGTTTGTAGTAGTTTACTTTTTAATTTTAATAAAGCAACTTAAACATATTTTACAAAGAACTCTATATCACTACCATGGAAAAGCAATGTTATGCTTTACTGATAAGGTACTACTACAAATTAAATACAGTGAAGACAAACCAGTACAGTCATGCACTATTTCATTGTGTGCACACTATGTTTTGGGAAACATTGACTAGGACCATGTCAGTAACAAAGAAGACAGCTTAAAACTCATCTCTCAGATATGATGACTTCTTCCTCAGATGTCTTAAAAGAATGTAGACAGGTAGGCGCCATCATGGAGGTAGTGGCTGAGGAAGGTTGGGTCAAGAATTACTGCATGGAAGACCAGGCTATTATATGATTTCTCCAAGACAGTTCCTGGTCTAGGGTTGTTTGATCAAATATATAACACCCATTAAACTTGAATTCCAGATAAACAACAAATGATTATTTTATTTTAGGATAACAAATGATTATTTTATGTGCCCATGCAATATTTGGCACATACTTATCCTAAAAACTTGGTTGTTTATATGAAACTCAAATTTAACTCAGGCTCATCTTTTTGGCTAACTCTGGTGCTACGGTTTGAATGTATGTACCCCCACCCCCTCCCCCCAAAACCTTCAAAATCTGTATGTTGAAACTTAAATTCTCAATTCCAATAGCACCAAGAGGCAGGACCTTTGGAAGATGGCTCTACTATCATGGATGGGATTAGTGCTCTTCTGAAAAAGGTTTGAAGGAGCTGACTTGCTCTTTCTACCATGAGAAGACACAGCTGGAGGTGCCACCTGTGTCCTAGAAGGAGGCCCTCACCAGATGCAGAATCTTCCAGTGCCTGAGCTTTGACTTAGACTCAAGAGCCTTAAGAAATAAATTTCTGTTGTTTATAAGCCATCCAGTTTAAAGTGTTTTGTGACAGTTGCTTGAATGGGCTAAGACATCTGGCCACCCTATTATGGCTCCACAGCAAGGGTCATTTGGAGGACATGCCAAGTGGTGGTGATGGGGTTGGTGAGTACGAAAAGTGTGGGCAGAGAAGCATCAAAGTGGCCTACTTAAAACTGAGTCCACGGTGGATCTCAGCAGGGGACAGGGAGTAAGTTGGCCTGATCAGGTGGTATGGGTCAGCAATTAAGGCAGATTCTTATGACTTGTAACCCCAGCCAGAATTTTGTGCATCATCAATTTCCATACCAGAAAACCACTGGAGGGTTCTAAAGAAGGGCATGTGCTAGGGCAGAAACTAATCTTTCAAAGAACCTCAACGTTAGCCTATTTGTGCAGCTACATCGTGCCTTCGATGCTCTGGAAAAATAATCAAAGGAGAATTTAGAACTGTTCTCGGATTGTCAGTTTTTCATCTAAAAATGTTAATGTACATTAAACTTTTAATTAAAAAAAGCATATCCCATCACAAACTATTTTTAATATGGAATATTTAGCGGCAGTGCACACATTCTGTTCTGAGCTCTATCAGGCTATTAACCAGAATAATTTGGGTTTAAAAATGAGCTGAATTAGGTTGTGTACCCTCAGGTTAAGTCCCAAACAAGTCACATTATTTAAACTGTCGTCTTTACAAGGTGCATGCGTGTTTTGGGTTGTTCTATGAAGGATGAAGTTATAATTTGGTTGTGAGTGTCTGATGGCATCAGGAATGTCAGCCACCGCCAGAGCCATTTATGGAAAAGAGAAAAGAGGAATCTCATTATGGGTCTTTAGAGCCTATTTTTTCATCTTCCTTTTTGCTTGAAAATAATTTTATTTATATAATTGCAGGTCTTGGGGACTGTATGGGTACAAGGTTGCCTGGATTTAGACTAAATATTTGTTCACATTTGTGAGTTTGTATGAGGATGCATTTGGACATGAAAACCTAAAGTTGGCAGGAATTTTTCTATCCTCTTTTGTCTCTTCTGGGTGATTTGGATGTGATTATAATCAGGAAATAGTTTGAATGTGATAGAACCCTGATGATTCCTAATTCTGGCTGTCATGTGCACCAGCCACTTCTGTTTCTCTCTGGAAGGAATTGAAAAGTCAGCGGATAGAAGTTGCTTTTGCAGACGGATGAGAACCAGTGCACGCCTAGCTCACCTGGCCACTAGGTGGCACTGCAGCCACAAGGAAGTGTGGTCACAGTTACATAGTTCGGCTGTGGCATTAAGGAAGTCCTCCCAGGCTGCAGCTGGGTAAGGACAGCTTGTGTGTTTCTGGCATCCCTATACTGTAGGGCTCCTTGAATTCTGCTGCATACTCTGGGTATCTGGCATGCTGCTGAAAGGGAAGAGGGTGGTTTGCTTAGGATACGAAGCTTCGTGTGTCTGTGTTGTGGTCACACGTGTGTGTAGGCACTTGTGCGTACACACTGAAGATCTGCTGGGGCTGGTGTTGGTTGGGGGATGGGAATTGAAGAACAATTTCACACTTCCGTGGCCAGAAGCAGGATGGTCTCCTCCAGATGAGTGGCAGAGGATCTCCTGACCCAGGCCTTTTTCTTTGGTGTTTATGTACTAGAATGTTCTCAGTAGAGACAACCAACTTCTGGCAGATGTTGAGTATCATAGCATCTCTCTGTATGCCAGCCTCCTCTTCCAGTTTTTTTTCTTTTCTTTTCTGTTTTTAACTACTGAGAAAAGAAATATTATTGTTTGAAAGAATGCTTTCTGTTTTTCCTTTTCAAACAGAAGCCAAGTGTTTGGAGTCTAGACACCAGGGTCACTATTGCCTCAAAGAAGAAAAGAAAGCCAGAAGAATCTAGTAAGAGTGTCAAGGGTGAAAACTGAATAACAACAATCCCAGTTGCTCCTGAAATACAGGGATCTGGCAGAGAATTGGCAAAAATATCTTCTAATTAGTGAAAGATGTGATATTGATTGAAAAGTGCCTGCTGAAATCAAGTTTGCTCTTCAATGACTTAAAGAAACATTGCTTACGGCACTGGTAATTTAATTGGCAAGCAGTGGTTCTTAATGGAAGTGTTAAGGGCCATGTTTATGGAGGTCCTCCTAGGTACCAGATGCTTCACACAGTCTCTACCTTGGCCCCATGAAGTGGATATTATCCAGCTGTTTGGTGCATACAGACATGGCAGCATTGGTAGGTTGGCACCTGGCTTGGGTTCTGATACCCAAGAAGCTCTGCTTAGAATTAGCCAGTTAGGCTCTGACACTTGTCTCTGTGTTTAGAAATGACCTGACAATGAAACATCAAGGTTGCTTCTCCTTACTTCTCCAGGACCTGTCACAGTGCCTGGCTGGCTTCCAGCGGGACCTCAGGAGACATTTGTTCAACCAATAGATAAGAACAGCACACCTGGAAGTATTTAGAAAACTAGTTAATTAGAAAACTAATTGGTAATTAGACATTAGTAATCAGAAAACTAGTTGCCCCTAGATGTACAGAATTCGGATTTGAGCAACTCCCTACGGTTTAGAAGGACCGAGTCTTACTTTATCTCATCCATCCAACCTCAGGCCTCAGAGGGGACTCTCACTGAATTTTACAAAAGGACGAAGCTGGAGCTGTGGGGTTCAGGAAGCTCCTTGAGGCTGTGGTGCTTGAGTCGGGTTTTCTGACTCCAGACTAAAGGGTCTTTAAGGGGGCTGCCCTCCATACATTTCTACGCTATTTTTTGGAAATTAGAATTATATAATGAATAGTATTCCTATTTCTAAGGCATATATGATAAACATCCTTACAGAAAAAACTAAATAAGTAATCTGAGTAGGGAAGTAGTAGAATTGACATATAGAATCCGTTTCACTTAAAAATCTCTGTTTTTAAACTTTTATATATAATAAATGTTAATTCCAGAAGACTTAGAAGATACAGACAAGCAAAGCAAAATCAGATGAAAACCACTTATTTCCTTTTCCAGTTAGAGATAAACATTTATGGAATCTGTAGTTTCATCTATGCATACACATGTTTTTAAGAAGAGATCATGTTTTGTAATTTGCTTTTGAAGCTTAATGTATTGTACACATCTTTATGTGTCGATAAATTATTTCTACATCATAACTTTTAATGGCTGCAAAGTGATCTGCAAGATGAACATATCATAATTTATTTAACCAACCCCTTATTGTGGGCCATTTGGGTTGTTTCCAAATTTTTACTATAATAAAGCAATATTACAACGAACATCCTTGAATAAGTGTCTTTTTGCAGTTAATCTTGACCCTTGTTTTATTGATGCACTTGCGCAGACCCAGACAGGCTCCAGAGCTTGCCTGATGGGCAGAACCTGGGCCAGGTTTCAGGCTCTGACCACTGAGCAGCACTGGGTTTTCCGCCCCGTCAGCAGAGGCTGGTCTGGTGGTTGTGGCCGTTCCCTGTGTGGCATTCTGTGGAAAGGGAGGGATTCTTGATGTGTGCTGGAAGTCATTGAGAAACAGAGCTGTGCTACCCCCAGAAAAGAAGTCAAGTTCAAACAAGGCGGATACTGCCGGGCACGGTGGTGCACACCTGTAATCCCAGGGACTTGGGGGCTGAGGCAGGAGGATCTCAAGTTCAAAGCCAGTCTCAGCAACTTAGCGAGGCATTAAGCAACTTGGTGAGACCCTGTCCTCTAAAAAAAAAAAAAAAAAAAAAAAAAAAAAAAAAAAAAAAAAGCAGATACCGTGGTTTTATTGCTTGAACACTGCACATGGAATTTTTTCTTTACACCCTTTTCTTCTATGACATTCTGTTTCTTCCTGGTTCTCTGACCTTCCTCCTTTTCTTCCTCCTCCCCTCCCTCCCAAGGACCACTATCGCTTGAGTTTCTCTTGGAATTTCTGTCCTTGCCGCCTTTCCCTGTTTAAATGGCGGCCTCTAACTTGCGGGAGACTGCTGCCTGGAGCTGCAGTCTGGCTGTCTTCCCACAGGCCAGGTCCACCCTTCCTGTGCTCGGTTAGACTTTGCATTTCTGGAGCCAAAACTCCTCATGAAAGCCACTCACCTCCTCGGGCTAGACTCCCAGTGGCCTGCGTCCTCTCTGGTCTCCTGGGACCTCTCCGCTGCTGCCGAGTGCAGGCAGGTCTGCTCTCTGCCCTTCTCCCCACACCCACGACCCCTGCCCTGCTTCCAGCGCTCAGTCCCTCCTGCCTGAATGAGTGCACGTGGTCCCACCGCCTCTCTTCTCTTCTGGGCCGTCCTGCACAGGCTTGGCAATCCGTCTTCTGAGGTCACCACCAGATCCACCCTGTCAACCACAGATTCTAGACTCTGTAATCTGTCCCGAAACTACCTTCTTAGCCTCATCTGCCCCCTTTCTCCAGCCCAGACATGTTCAGTCAAGCCAGACTCCTTGGTACTCCCTTGACACCCTGGGTCACAAGTGACGCTGAGCCTTGACCAGGCCAGCCTCTGGGCCTGGAGTGCCCGTCACACACTGCTGTTTAAGATCCTGAACACAAGGCCACATCTTCCACGAGGCCTCCCCTGGTTTCTGAGCCCAGGGTGCTGCTCCTTCTGGGGTCAGTCCTGTCCTGGCTGGTGGTGCTGGACACCTGCCGAGGCTCCTCCTGCGCCTAGTTTTGCTCATCAGATCAGAACTCGCTCTCCTCGTGGAGGGGAGATGAGCTTTCTCAACTCCCTGCAGCCTCCCTTCTCAGCCTCAGCTCAGGAGTGAGTCGGTGCTGGGTTCTCTTAAACTACTGGTTGAATAAATATAATAATTTGGGATTTAAGAAATGTTCAACTATAGTATAGGACAAAATATTAAGTGTCCCTGTTCTCAAAGCAGAGCCAACTCTCTGTCTTCGTAACTATTACTGGTCAGACCCTCTTCTTGCTCAATGTGCTGGCAACACATATGAATGGGATTCATAAATAGCAGCTCAGAAGGTCAGTGGAGTTGGCTGGGAAGTTGAACTTTTGTAAGTGGGAACCCTTCTCTCTGTCCTTAAAATATACTCTGCCTGATCCCTTCCAGCAGAAAGGTCACAGGACTGGAATCAAAACGTTTGACCTCTGCTGCTTATAAACTGTGTAATCCTGGGCAACATTTGTGGTGTGCAATGCAGTAATGGCCTCTTTATTACTTCAGTATTGCATTCGGTTATTGTCAACAGGTGGCTTGAAAATTAAAAGGAAGATTTATTTTTCTTGTAAATAAAGTCCAGAGACAGCCAGGGTTCCCCAGCAGTTAATAAACCCAGCTCTTACTCTGTCTTGCTGTTGGCATGTAGTTCTCATATTCATGGTAGACTAGGATGGCTGCTTGGGCTCCAGCCATCATATCAGCATTCCCAGCAAGAGGATAGAGCCAAAGTCACCACCTCCTCCTTGAAATCTGTCTTTAAACAATTTAAAAGTTTTCTTTTTTTTTTTTCTCCCCAGGAGTTCTAGCCAACACCTTTGTTTTAGAGCTGATGCAGTGCTTAGCCCCAACTGCTTATTTGAAATACATCTGGGCTTTTAAAAAGCACCTATACTTTGGGGCTCACTGTAAATGAGTTAACTCAGAATGTTGATGGTGGGGCTCAGGAGTCAATATTTTTAGACAACCCAGGTGAACCCATTGCATAGCAGAGATGGAGGACCACTGAGCTAGAGACGTTGTAACTGATAATCCACATGGGAGGTCTGGAGAGTGAAAGGGGGGCAAATGGCACACACGGGGCCTGTCCCAGGTGAACTCAGAGAGATTGTTCATCCTGTACCCCTCTTTGCCAGTGGCTAGACTCCCTTTTCTACTGCTACTGTTCTGGAGGGAGAAAGAAGGGGAGAAAAGGTATCGGCTGGAAACAGCACACTCTTCTGTTCTGCTCGGGCTGGGACTAAATGACATAAAGATGCATGAAATCACTCTTTAAGATGCAAATGCTGAAAGATGTGTTCATAAATACCTTCATGATATACTACACTTCAGCACTTGTGATGGTTGGAGGAGCCGCATTGGACTTCCTGAGCCTGTGTTTTTGGTCCACTGAGTTCCTTCAGGTCACCTTCTCAACAGTGAGCGTCCTGGGAGACCAAGCCTCGTGGTGGACTGAAGTTGCATCTGGAGGCCCCCAGGCTGGGTTGAATCCTGGCTGTGCTACCTACTAACTTTGTCACTTGGCTTCTCTAAATCGCTCCAAAGTCCCCAGAATATTACTTGGTTCAAGGAGCAGGTGTAAGGATTAAAGAAACTAACGTGTGGAAAAGATTTTAATCTGTGGAAAAGATTTAATCTGGGGGCCCAGGCAGGCGTGGAACACTCAATAATTGGCCCCACTCTGATTCACAAGATTACCTGGGGAATGCTGAGAAAGGCCTTCTTTTCTGCTTTTCCAGAGTAGGTGTGGGGTTCTTCTTGGGTGAGTCTGGGTTGGGTCCTTCCTCCTCTCTGCTGCTGGTGTCTTGTCCTCACTGATCTCCAACAAGGATGAGGGCTGAATACCGGTGGGGATCTCAGCCAACTATAGAAGCTAATAGCCAGAATTAAATTAATTATTTCGGTGACTTGATCCACACTTGGGGAGACTGTGCATTTGAAGTAACCTTTGCCTGTGGCGATTTTGTCTCTGACTTCTGGCCACCATGTGGGTGGTGTAATCTCCCTTTCCATCCATTCAGTTGCTAACTTGTAAACTTTCTTCCCCCGGGCTTGCTCCTGTAATCTTGCCTGCTCCGTGTTTTGCTGTAGTCTTGTCTTCCTTTATTCATTCTGCATTGCTTTTATCTCCTTACCTTTCTTCCCGCGGAGTGTAAACAAACCTTAAGGCAAAAAAAAAAAAAAAGGCAGGATCTGCTTAGCTCCCTGGAAGGGGAAAGCAGTCTAAATCTTAGAGACAGTACACTTACTGTTGGCAGAGTCCAAATCCAATACTTTCTACTTGTAGCACCGCCGCCCTGCTAAGACGTCTGAGAGAAGAAAAAGCCAGCACCAGCCACCCGCTTGTCAACGTATTTCCAGTTTGTGGATGGAAAACCACTTCCAAGCCTCTGCGATTTTCTTCACGGAGGTGATCCTTCTAATTGAGTTGCAAAGGACCAGAGAGTCAATATTTTAGGCCTTACCGTCCCTTTGGCAACCACTCAATCAGCAGCTCTGTGCAGAAGAGGCTGCAGATGGGGGCGTGGCTGTGTTGCCAATAAAACTTTATGGACATTGACATTTGAATTCCTATATTTTTTCACATGTCATTAAATTTATTCTTCTGATTTTTTTTTTTTTTTTCTTTTCAACTTTTAAAAGATGTGCAAACGGTTCTGAGCTCACAGCCGCAGGGCACCAGGTGGAAGGCGTGGCCTTGGGCAGGGCCTGCAGACCCTTGCGCTCCCTGCCCTGGAGCAGCCCAGCCTGGGGACAGTAAGGAGATCAGTGTTTGCCAGGGGTCGGAGCGGAAGAGGAGGGATGGCTATGGGGAACATGAGGACCTACAGGCAGAGGATGGTGACATTTGTCGAAACCCACGGCACGCGCACACCGAGTCGCTCCAGTGTCAGGTCCGGATCTTGGGTGATGACGATGTGTCAATTTAGGGTCAGTGATCGTAACAGATGAACCTCTCTGATGTGGAGTGTGCATGGCCGGGAGGCCGTGCCTATGTGGGGGCAGAGGCAGATGGGAAATTCTGTGCCATCTACTCAGTTTTGCTGTGACCCTAAAATGAGTCTTAAAAAATAAAACCTATTAAAATATAATAAGGTTGATGATAACTGCTCAGCTGAAGTCAGTGTCCAGCAGACCCAGGGGCACCTTGTAGCCTTGTGGACACTGAGGAAGCAGGACATGATGTTGCTGGCTGGGTCAGTGACCCAGGGCAGGCAGCTTCCTGTCTTTCCCTTGGGGTGTTCCTTCGAACCAGAGTCTGGAGCAAAATCTCTCCAATAAAACATTTCTGGCTGCCTCTCGGATTGTCACAATGTACACGTTCATGTTTCTGAGATGTCATGAAAAACAACCATCACCAAAGGCAAAACCTCTTTTGGATTGTTTCACCCAATAGTTCCCAAACACACACGACCTCAGACACCATGGAACTCTAGTAAAATGGGGAGGGGGCAGTGGCATGGGGTCCACATCACTCTGGGAAGTGCTGGTCCAAGGCGCTTTGGCCAGCATGCAAATCCTTTCTTCACGGAGCCTAGAATAGGATGGAGGGGAGAAGACAAGGACTTAGACTGATGCGTGTCTTATTGCTATTTGATGATACCTCCTAACGTATCATTGTACTTTATTAGAAAATTATAAGTCATTGGCAAATGTATGGATTTAAACCAATCTATTTAAATTAGATTTTTAATATTGTCCTCTATTTTTTTCAATAACAATAGACCATTGGCACAGAAAGGCAAGTTAAAGGAAGAGTCTGCTTCAGTGACAGATATTTGTTCTTTTTTTTTTTCCCCCCCAAACTCACTACCTGAAGAGAGATGTACATAGAATTATGGTTCTTGATATAGCAGCACACATATTAGTGAATTGATTTAATTTATTAGTGAAGTTAATGACTTGCTAACCTCTTTGGTGTTGTTTGTGGGAATAATCAATGACCCTAAAGTAGATTCGTCTGTGAGCTGCTCAGTCTGCAGGCTCCTGCTTGGACTCCCCCAGAGCGGGAAGCAGTTTGGTTGGACTCCCATTTGGCACACACATTGCGTTCTGGTCCAAATGGCATCTCTCTGGGTTGTCAATCATGCTCTCCTGTAAAACCTCCTTCCTTCCTTCCTAGGGATTGAACTCAGGGTACTTTACCACTGAGCTATATCCTCAGTCCTTTTTTTTTTTTTTCCTTTTTTAAAATTTTGAGACAGAGTCTTCCTGAGTTGCTGAGTCTGAGTCTGGCCTCGAACTTAGGATCCTCCTACCTCAGCCTCTCAAATCACTGAGATTACAGGCATGCACCACTCTGACACCCAGAGTGATGAGCACATACCTTCTTAAGACTCTTTCAACCCCGAACCAACCCACGTGGTTGTTTTCCTCAGGCTATCCCACACGCAACCTCCCAAGTGAAGTAGAGTCTGTTGGGTTCCTGAATGTGATGTGCATTTTAGGACAGAAATCCAAAGTGATTTACACTGGGAGGCAGATGATCTATAGTGATATAATATTGCCAAGCCTTGAAAGTCAGTGATTTCTTTTCCATTACAACTTGCAAAAGTTATATCTGCATATTTCAGCACTTTATTGTAGATACTGTCCCTTTAACTCTTTAAGAATCGGGCAACTTCATCAGGAAAAAGTTATTTTCACGTGAAGCAGGGAAGCACAGAGATGTTGAAGAATGTGTCCAAGGACTCCCAGCTAGAAGAAGGTGGAGCCGGGATTGGAATTCCACCCTCAACTCCACTTCTGTCTGCTCTCTTCTCAGAGATGGACACCCTGTGCTTGGGCAGATAATAATGTATCAATGCTGCATTTAAATATCCCTGTGTTTGCTTCTAAGATGAAATCACCTAATAGTCACTAATATTCTTTTTTATTTTTTTGGTACTGGGATTGAACCCAGGGGTGCTTAACCACTGAGCTGCACCCCCTGCCCTTTTAAAAATATTTCGTTTGGAAACAGGGTCTTGCTAAGTTGCTTAGGGCCTTGCTAAGTTGCTGAGACTGGGTTTGAACTCTTGATCCTCCTGCCTCTGTTTCCCCAGTGGCTGGGATTACAGGAGTGCACTACCATGCCTGGCCACTAGCCACTAGTATTCTGATCTCAGTAAACTTCAGGCTTTGTCTGGCCACATCTATAACTCTTACAAAAATCTTTCCATTAGGAAACATTTAAAAAATATCCAAGAGTAGAAGGCAAGAGTCTAATTATTCCCCAAGATCCATTTTCCTAGTTTGACCAATTAGCAACACATGGCCAAGCTTGTTTCAACTATTAACTGGATTAATATGAAAATCCCAGATATAGTATTTCTTCTGTAGATATTTAAGAATGCCTCTCTATGAGATCAAGGTTTCTGATTATGTTTTACTACTTAACAAACCGTCTTCAACCCTAGTGTATTAAAACAATATTTTATTGCTTTTGCTCATGGTTTGGTGGGCTGACTGGCCTCAGATGGGCAGTGCCTGTCTGAAGTCTCTAATGTGATTATAATCAGTTTTCACTGGGGGCTGCAATGGTCTGAAGATGTGACTGGGCTGATCTCCAGGGTGACAAACTCATGATGCTCAGCTGGAGACCCAGGCGGGGCTGCTGACTCTCTTCCTGAGAATGGTCTTTCTGTGTGTGTGTGTGTGTGTGTGTGTGTGTATGTGTGTTTCTCTGAGTTTGGCTGCTGGGTGCCAGGAGGGAATGTCTCAAGAGCAAGGGTTTTGAGACACTTTCATAGAAGCTACAAGGCTCTAGTGACCTGGTCTTGGAGGTCACAGACCATCACTTCCAATCACATTCCACTGGAGCAGCAGATCACAAAGGCCACCCCAGATTCCAAGGAGGGGGATGAGACTCTCAGTGGGAAGAATAACTGAAAAATATGAATAATTTCTTAATATCACAAATACCCAGTAAATGTTCAAATTGCCCCCTAGTTGAACTGTTGGTATATTATAGTTCTCCCCAAAGCAAGATCAAAATGAGGTCTACACATTGTGTTTGGGGGATTTGACTTTTGTGTCTCTTTTATTGTCACATACCTACTCTCCTTCCTTCTTTGCTTGCAATCTATTTGTTGGAGAAGCAGGGTAGTTTGTCCTGTTGAATTTCCCTGTCTGGGTTTTGCTGCCTCCGTCTCTTTCATTTCACTCTTATAAACTGTTAGGTCCAGAAACTTGATCAAGTTCAGGTCCAAGATTTAGGTGGAAATGCATCGTGGGTGGTGGTGTGTGCTTCGGATTCATCACACCAGGAGGTGTGGAATCAGTTTTACTCTCGCTGGGTGATGTTAAAATTGATTTGTGGGTTTGGTGTTGAATCCAGTGCTTCTTACTCCAGTGGAGGCTTTTCAAAAGGAGCTTGGAAATAGCAGCCTCCCATTTTGCAGGCTCAGGAAATGAGTTTGGAATGGGTATCTGAATCTACATCTTCATTTACTGTGCACCCTTCCCAATCGTTCATTCGGATTGATATATTTTTCATTAACAACCTCTTTTCGATTATCCCTGTTTCACGAGGGGGAGATCGAGGCCCAGACCCCTGATTCCTAGTCTCCAGGCAGTGGATGCCTATTGTGTATTGTCATATTCCAGAAGGATTAGCTCTCATTTTCAGAATTCCTGGGGGAAACCAACTTAGGTCTGTGGGGCAGAGAACAAGATCCGTGGGAGTGTGCAATGAGGAATTCACACATTTAGTTGCCTTCTCTTAAAATCTAGTGTCACTGGACTGATCCAGGAGAATTCAGAGGTTGGGAGACACATTCTGTCCCTGCTCCCCACAGTGGGAGGGTGACCTATTTCACATGAACATCTCCCACCCTTTGACTTAGTGTGCAACGGGGCCAGAGGGGTGTGTCCCACTGCCTCTGTGGAGGGTCCAGGGAGGATGCCCTGTCTTATGTTAGTGCTGCTTCCTTTACTCAGACCCTGAGTGCTGACAGGAGGCTCAGAAATGACAATTTTATTTTAAAGAAAATATTTGCAAATGCAATTTGCAGTTTATACATGAAGAGTAATGAGCAAAATGGATGCAGCTGTCTCTTCCACGAACCCTGCGGTGCCACCCAGTTTCACTTCCTCCCCAAGTGATAACGTCATCGTCGGCAGCTTTGGTGCCTCTCGTGAGGACTTTGGAGCCCTCTGGAGCTTCAAAGAGACAGTGGAGTGGGGCTCAAAAATATATGCATGCCCCATGGTGCCTGGGGGTATCTATGACTGCAAGAGCTGAAAAAGAGAAAGTTTGGAAGGACAGAACCCAGGAAGAGCACAGAAATGGTTCCTGTGACCGGGTGTGGGGGCGGGCGTGTGTAATCCCAGCAACTTGGGAGGCTGAGGCAGGAGGATGGAGAGTTCAAAGCCCACCTTAGCAACTTGGTGAGGCTCTATGCAAATCAGTGGGACCCTATCTTTAAATAAAATATAACAAAAGGGCTGGGGATGTGGCTCAGTGGTTAAGCTCCCTTAGGTTCAATCCCTAGTACAAAATAATAATAATAATAATAATAATAATAATAATAATAATAAATAATTTCTGTCTGAGAGTGAGCAGCAAGGATGGGGGAGAGCCCTGACAGGTGCTGCCTGGGAGCAGGAGCCACGCCTTTTCTCCTGGGAGCCCTATTGAAGGACTCTGCATGTCTTGCTTCTCTGCAGAGCTCTGTAGCGCCCTCTTGGGGCTGAATGTCTGCCCTCAAGGTGGTCTTGACCTGTCAGGTCAAGCTCTGTCACCCTCCCGTGGTTGTTCTCCACCTTCTCATGCAGATGTACCCACTGCTGGCGCCCCCCTGGAGCCAGCTGCATCCTCTGAGGAGGGCATTCTGGAAATCCCCATCCTCCCTGTTGCTGGGGTCTCTAGGATCATGGGCTTTGCATTTTGACAAAGCCTCTTTCTTAATGATGCTTGGAAAGCGGAGGTGACTAGTTCCAACTTAGAAGATGCAATTTCTTGGCCTGTGTAGCGTTAGCTTAAGTTATCTTAAAGGGTACTGCGTGACCTCCATCATGGCCAGTCCAAACCCCTTTAGACAAAAAGAGACCAGCACCGGTGTGAAGACACACCCACACAATTTGATTTTGATATCCACTCCGCCAAGCAGATACAAAGATGGTGCCCATGGCTTCGGGGGGAGGGCAGACCCCTCAGGTGAAGCCCGGCCGTGGGTTCCCAGGACAGTTCTGCGGTCCATTTAGGAGAGAGGACTCACCTGGAGGTATGTTACGGCTTTATTTACTTGCAGCCCAACTTCTTTTTGTGGGACGGTGACTGTGGCTGCTGCGTGGAGCCTCGTTAACCTGAACGTATTAGCCACTCAGGGCGAGGGTGTTTTTACTGACCACGCAGTCCCCTCGTTTAAAATGTGTTGGCAATTTATGTGCAGCGTGGTGGCTGCTGCTTCTCAAAATGTGTTTCTGTCACGTGTGCCTTTCCCATGGACAAGGGGTCCTCTCGTGGTACTTCCTCGCCTGCTGTTTGGGACCTAGGGGTTGAACTTCGTATTCTGTATCGGATCATCCAGGAGGAAAAAGTAGGAAGGAATGAAGGGAGGGAGAGAGAGAAAAGGGACAGGGGAGGGTCATGGAAGGAGGAAAAGGGGGACAAAGAAAGGAAAGGAGAAGATAAAAAGAGGGAAGTGGGGTTGGGGAGAGAAAAGAAAGCATGAGCCAGCTTTCTGATCCCCTAAGACTGGGCAGCTCATTAGTCGGGTTGAGGAAAGCACTGTTGACAGATGTGTTTGTCCTCTGCCATCTTGCTTCCCAAGTGAAGAGGATGGGCCTCCCTGGCTGGTGGGAGGCCACCTTGGGTCCTGTCTTCACCCTGGGAGAGCAGCCTGTCCACTGGGGGCCCCCCAGTCGTGATGTCATGGGAGTTTCTACCTCATGCTTGTATGTCATTCACACGAGTGGAGCATTATGGGAGCCGAGCTGGATCGATGTCCTCTCCAAGAATAGCACTGATTATAGAACAGATTTTCCCATGTACAGAGCCATTTTTAATTCACTGCCTACCACAGCTGCCAGCCTGCAGAGATAATTCCTTCTAGCAGAATAGCTTTAGATTATTATAGGGAAATCAAATTTGCATAAAAGCTCTCTCTCCTCTCTCTCTCACTCACCCTCTCTCCTCCTTTCTCAATCAGTAACCAGATACTGCCAATTACTTTTGTTGGAAGAACTTCTTTTGGAGAGAGAAGAAACACATTGTTTTTTTCCTGAAAAAGAAAAAGTGCCACCCAGAACTTCTCAGTACAACTGAGAAGATTGGGACACTGGGACACTTTCCATTTGATACACGCTTTACTGTTTTCAAAGTCCTTTTCAGTTTGACCAACTTTGTATTTTTATTTTCTTTTTTTGACGGAGCAAAAGACCTGAGGCCATTAAAATGCCTGGCCCTTGTTTTCACAACAACTTCATTGGATTTATGCAAAAGCTAGATACAATGCATATGGCAGGCATCATCAGGTCCATTTTGCAGATGAGGGAGCTGAAGCCCAGGGGAGTTTCGGTGACTTCTGGGCCGTGTGTGGAACCGAGAGCGATGGACTGAGAACTGGAAGCTGGTTTGCAGAGTCTGGTTTGGGCTTTTGTGCGGTAGCTACTGTGATGTTACTCAGTGGAGGAAAGACAGTCCACAGCTGCTTGACCAAACCTCTAATCTGACAATATTTAAGAATCAGAAGATTTTACCCTCCCACCCCCTCCCCCTCAAAGGACTTTGACTTCTCTTGAAAACTATAGAGTGTGGCGACTTGAGACTGTACTCTATCAAGTGAGGTGGGACTGAGCAGTTGTGGGCCACTCACTCCCACAGGTCGCTCACGTAAGTGCCCAGCTTTGGGTCCTGAAGGCTCTGGGTTTTCCCCTCCACTGAATCGGGAGAACAGGGACGCGAGTGCTCCATACCTGGAGTAACATTCTTGCACCGTTTTCAAAATAATCTTTTAGTTTTTCCAAGGCTCAATTTATCAGCTCTATAAAAACAAAAAACAAAAAACAAAAAACAAGTAGGCAAGCTTGTCTCCTGGGGGTTCCCAATCCTGATGATTCAGGGTTTGGAGACTCACTAAAGGTTTTTAGTTTACCACTGTCGGCTGAGATTCCACTTGTGTTCCTGAAAAAGCTTTCGTGGTCGCTATCTTATTTAATTGCTTTCTGTTTTCTGATCTGTTTGAAGCCACCTTTTGGGGGATGGAGAGAGGGAAGCTGGTTTTTTCTAGTTCTCACTTTTGTACTTGGACCTTGATTTCCTGATGTTCTGCTGCATCTAGGTTCTTTTTACTAGGAAAATGAGGAGAGGACTATCAGAAGAAATAAATAGAGATGAGCATGGCGTTGAGAGCTGCTCAGATGGGAGGTGCAGCTGAGTTCAAACGTGCTGTGTGAGCTTCATTGAATCATTTGATTCAACCGTGGAAGCTGCAGGCTGGACGGGGTCACCAGCCTAGGGGCCCTTCTGGGAAGGGATCTTGTGCTGTGGGCATTTGTTCTGATCCCCACATCTATGATCCTTCTCGCTTGGGTTATGCTCACCTGTTCGTTTGGAGTTGACTTGGCCATCTGTCCAGGGTCCCGGGATGAGTAGAATGTTGTTTTGGGTGCACCTGGCATAAACTTGCAAGTCTGCAATTCAAAATCCTGGATCTTCTCCATGCACCTCCTGAGCACAGGGCTGCCTGTGCACCGTACGATTTGGTTTCAAAGCTAGTGACAGCCTTCTTGCCCCTAATACTCCTACTTCTTCTCAGTTCTTAAAATTCCACTTAAGTTGTGCTGCTCTGGCTTTAGGCTTTGATTTTGTGTTAAAAGAAAAATCACAGTTACCTTTGCAAATGGAGTTTGCAAAACACATTCATCCACTTTATCTCATTCCATCTCCACAAGAGCCCCTCAAGGCAGGAGAGTGACATTGTCCCTTTTGAGGAAGAGAAAGACAGAGGAAAGACTATGATTTGGGATCCAGATATGCTGGGTTTGAATCTCAGCTCTACTACTCATTAACTGTGTGACCTTGAACAGGCAGTTTGACAGTTCTGAACTTAATTTATTTCCCTCCATGCAGAGGATTCAAACTTTGCTTCACAGAGTGAGCATAAGGATGAATGTTTTCATTAGCTCATTCTTTTCTGATTCATTCTAGAAATATTTATTCAGCCCCTAATGAGAGTTAGGCACTGTCCTAGGCTTTGGGGACATATTAGTAATGTGACAGACTCAGCTCTTTTCTCCCCAGGTCTTACAATCCAGTACCAGGCACATAATAATTCCTCAATTAGTGGTGGTTGCTGAGACTGGTGGGCGTCAAGTTCCATGGTGAATATAGAGCAGAGTGAGAACTAAGCTCAGATTTTGGAGTCTTTGTCCCTAAAGTCTTTGGCTAGTGGATTTTGTCTGCTCATCCTCTGGGGAAAGGGAGCTCCCTGTTATTGCAAATTGAGTCATTTTTTCCCCTAGTCATCATCTCTGGTGTGGACCATTTTAGGACAAATTAGTTAGATGGATTACGACCCAGTTCTGGGGTGAGTGCTGGCTCTGCAGCTAATTGTGTGTCCTTGGACAACTTACCTGACTTCTCTAATTCTCAGTTTCTTCATCTGCAGAGAGGGCAAAGTGAGGGCCCCTGCCTCATTGGCATGCTGTGGGGATCAGCTCTAGAGGTCCCCTGCACGATGCCTGGCTCACAGGGCTGAGCTTGGTCCCTGGTGGTGGTGGTTGTTATGGAGTCGATTCTCGGCACACAGGCCGGTGGCAAGAGTGGCCCCTCGTCCTTCCCAGGATTGGCCACCCTCTCTGGTGACGGGGGGGACCTAACTTAGCAGCAGTTGCCGGGTCTGAGAGCCAATGGGATCTCTCTCCCCATCTCCCATCATTCATCCACATCCTCCATTTTGAAGCGTGATGGGTGGAATGGGTCACTTGGCATATCTACCTCACATTTTCTATGGATGCTTTGAAAAGCCACCATGACCTTCATCATCTTCACCTCCTCTTCCTCCTCCTCCTCCCCAGCATCATCATAGCTAGCTTTTACCCTGTGCTAGGGGCCAGGTGCTCCGCCTGGACCAACTCACGGAATCCTCACATTAGAACATGAGATGAAGTTGTTCTCAAGTCAGACGCCTACAGATGAAGCAAATGTACAGCTATCATTACTGGCAATAGTCACCACGGGGGGACGTGGAGAGGAGTACATCTCAGCTCTCTGAATATTTAAGAATTACTTCATAGAACATTTGGGAGACTCCTTTGGTGTACGTGTATGTGTGTGTGTGTGTGTGTGTGTGTGTGTGTGTGTGTGTGTGTGTTATGGTGAGTATGCAAATATTTGCAATACTTTGCTGGTCTGCTATAATTTGGCTCTTGACTGTGTCCTATGCACTGAAAGCTTGGACCCCAGGCCATGGTGCTCCTGGAGGTGGTGGAATCTTTGGGAAGGGAGCGCAGTGGAGGGAAGTTGGGGGCCTGTCTCTTTTCTTTATTTCCTAGCTGCTCTTAGGTAGATAGGTTCTTCTCATATGTTGCCTTGTCACAGACCCAAAAGCAATGGAGCCAATGAACATGGGCTAAAATCTCCAAAACTGTGAGCCAAAATGAACCTTCCTTCTCTTTCAGTTTATTACCTCAGGTGGTTGTTAGAAAGCTGATTGACACACACCCATTTCTAAAATATTGTCTAGTGGACATGAATATTTGAACTTTGGTAATATAAACACTTAGCAAATATCTACTGTGTTCTGGCACCTCAATGTTTTCCAATACCCCACTTCCTCTGTCCACCTGGGGAAGTTTTTGACTTACATATAATGTTCTTTCTCTACGTTGATGAATTAGTTACTTTCAGTCCCAGCGAGGTAGAGTGTTTTTCCTAGAGCTGCTTCTCCATTCTGCTCTTTGGTGATGGGTAAAGCAGTCTGTAAGAGGCCTTCCAGAACAGTTAACAGGTAAGATATTCCCCATTTTATAGGGCTGAGTCCTTTGTACTTAAATTTTTTTCTGATTCTAGAAAAAACATCAACCTAAACTTCTAATTCTGGCTATGTGGCAGGTTGACCAGATATTCTGATAAATCTTTCTGTTCAAAGAACCTAAGGATACTGGATAAAATATAACTAACATTTTCATAATATCTGCAAAAAAGTAAGTGAAATTTCCATGGGCTAAAAATAAATAGGGAGATGGAAGCAGGGTAGGAAGCATTAGCGGATGTTCTGCCCTGAGGGTGTTTGCTGAGAGCAGAAAGTTAGATTCTTGAGCTTTAACTGCTCTGCTGGGGACTAGAAACCAGGCTTTGGACCCTTGCCATGTGGAAAGCTGAAACTGAGACTGACATAAAGCCTAGTCTCTCAAGAGGCTACACCCTCCATGAAAACTCACTTGGGAGAGAGAGAGAGAGAAAGTAAGAAAGTCCCTCTGTTGGATGAGATTTCTCAGGCATAGCTCTGGGCAGAGAAAAAATGTCTTCTTCCCAAAATTAGTGGCTAGAAGTGCTAAGAAGATGCAGAAGCAAATGTTCTCTGCAGAAAAGCACCTTTATCCCAGTCCCTGGGGCATCTCCACAGGTGCAGATTAGCCTTCCCGTCCCTCCTAATTCACAATTAGAAATGTGTAAAATATTTTAGTTGTCTTGCACTTATTAAGTCAAGGGAAACAACAAATAGCAGAATGAGACCCTCAAATACTTCACATATTGGAATCATGATGACACAGAAAAAAGAATATAGGAATGAGAGAAGTAGGTTTCAAATGTTTTATGAAATCAGAGAACAGAAATCATGAGCAAAGAAATAGGCTAATCCCAAATAATATATATATCCAAAGGTCTATCCAAAAGACTAGGAAGATTTGAAAAAGGATCAAATAGAACATCTGGAAATAAAAATAGAATTATTGAAATTAAAAGTAAACTTTGAAAAGAATAATGGACCCTCACAAATGAACGATTTCAGAAGTGAGCAATGTTAATATTGTTATATAATTCATTCAAGTTTTTCTCATGCAAATTTGCAAGATAGAATATTCCATAACAGTATAATTTTATATGCTATCATTTTCTTCCTATATAATAAACATTTTCCCATCACTGTGCCATAAAATATATGTAGAAATAGGTGCAAAATAAGAAATGCTATAATGCAAACGTGCTGGAATTTATTTATTTGCCTTACAAGCAATATTTGCAAAGAATACTTGACAGAAGCCTCCAGGCCTTCGTAAGGCACAGTGTGACTTTCTCCATATTCTACTGGTTTAAATGAGTTATGTGGCAATCTCAGGCTTGGGTAGCATGGACTGCTTAATGGTGTGAGAACTGGGAGGCCTGGTTCAGGAGAGACCTAGCTGCCATATGTTTTTTCTTTCCTTTAAAGAAATACAAACAGTAGCATATTGCACATTGTTTTGTGTCTTTTTGAGCAAATATTTTGCCATATACATTTGATACTGATACATATATTATTTGGGATTAGCTTTGACTGCAAGTAAAACTCCAATTTACTATTGCTTAAATGAAACAAACATTTGTCTTCTGAATTTAAAAATGTGAAGATAATGGGCATTTCTATTTCATTGGTCCACGATGGGCGATTTCCATTCTCAAGCTACCTCAAGATCCAAATGGCCTTTGCATTCATAATCCAGCCAGAAGGAAAGGAGAAAGTGGGGAAAGAGTATGTGTCTCCTTAAGGGTGCTACCTGGGGTTTGCACCCGTCATTCCCACTTACATCACTCAGGTTAGAACAAATAGGGGGCCATGGCTAGGTACAAGGAGGCTAGGACCTGGGGTCTTTATTATAAGTGGCTATGTACCCAGTTAAAAAGTTGGGGATTTTATTCTAAAGAGGAAGGGGAGAATGGGTATCAGAGGACCAGAGTGCAGTAAAAATTTCTCTTCTTGCCTGTAATCACAGCGGCTCCGGTGGCTGAGGCAGGAGGATCATGAGTTCAAAGTCAGCCTCAGCAAGAGTGAGGTGCTAAGCAACTCAGTGAGACCCTGTCTGTAAATAAAATACGAAATAGGGTTGGGGATATATTCAGTCATTTAGTACCTCTGAGTTCATTTAGTCCCTCCTTACCCTCCCAAAATAGTCTCTCATATTTTATACATTTGAGTCCAAACACAAAAATTTTTATGTAGTCTGCCACATTATTTTAATGAAGATTGTAGCAGCTAAGTGTGCTCAAATACCTCACATCTCCCTCATTAACATAGGATATAATGAATTTTATAATATTGTCAGCTAAAATCTTTGGTTACTAGTGTGGATTGACTTTTTAAAATAGTGTTTGTTAGTCATTTATATTTTATCTTTGGGACCTTTTTGTTTATGTCCCATGTCTGTGAAGTAATTTGGTTTGTTTTTCTTTTCTTTTTCTAATAACTTTATAATGAAGTTATTGACCCTTTATGGTATTAATTTTGGAGCAGAAGTAATGTCTCTCAGTGTTCTGGAACAGGAAATGTTTGGTTCACAGATTTTTTTCTGTAGTACATTAATTGCAGAAATTAGATCTTTCTGTGAAAAAAAAAATCGGAAAAACAAGAAAGACAAGGAGAAAGGGTCTCGTGGACAGTTACATTCAGTTTGTTTGAGGCATAAGCTGTGGGATCACGGCAGTGTGCTTGGCCCCTGAACTGGTTGCATTGACTCTCTGAATCCTGATTTGTCAGGTCTCAAAAGGGGGAAATAAAAATAGAGGACTTGTACTAAGATGTGAGTTCACTCTCCTTTCAAGGTAGAGAAAGTTGTAAGGATGCCACCTGTCCATTAGAGGGCGCTCTACAGACAGCCAAGATGGCAGTCTTTCAGTTAGGGGCACTTCCTCTAATTTGATCTGCACGACATTTCACCCATAGGGAGAATGCTCTCAGAGTTGTTCTGCACTGGACCATAAAGGTCAAGAGTCACAGCCCTTAAAAAGAGACTTTCTCTTGGAGAATAATAGAGCAAACACTTCTCCTAACACAGAAGGGAGGCAACTTGCCTAACATTCCCCAGTTTGTCAACTGTGGCAGCAGGTCTAGAGCTAGCGCCTGTGGGTCGCCATATTAGGGTGGCACTTTCCTCTGGGCCTGGCTGCCTCCGAGCCTTCACCAGCATCCTACTCCTGCCCACAGGGTTTGTGCCTCACACGTGCTCTGGAGTGGCATGGCTGCATATGGAGTCTCTCTGCCATAGACCTACAGAGTTGCCCAGTTCAGCCCTAAATGTAGAAACGCAACAGGTTGCAGCTCTCAGAACACTAGAAACAGGTTGCTTCTCTAGAACTCTAGAAAGATGTGAGCAAGTGGTTGAGGGCTATTGCGAAAGCCTGGAGGATTGATGAAGTTGCCAACCTAGAACAAGAAGACAGAATGGATGGAAAGCAAAATGGTGTAATGAACCCCCTTCTTTGCTCTCTAAAAATGGTTTTTATGATGTGGAAGCATGGAGTGGGCAGGACAAATGCCACATTTGGAGCCAGATGTGGGATTCTTTCCTGACCCTGTTGCTTACAATGATGTGCCTCTGTGCAAGTCCCAGCATGGCTTCTCTGAACCTCAGTTTCTTCCTCCATGAGTTGGAAGAGTAATGCCTGTCCAATCTTACTCCTAGGCTCAGGTTGTGTTGAAGTTGAAATCACCTGGGGAATATAATACACATATTAAAGAAATACTGCTTATCTGGTAGGAAGAGCAGCTTCATGTTCCAAGAGTAGCTTACTCCATATTTCCTCTTCAGGATGATTGGCATTTATAGCATGATTCTGCTTCAGATGTAGCCTGGAGCAGAAAATCACACAGAGCCTGAATCTGGGGTCAGAGAAAGCTAAGAGTGGGGAGTACTGGTTCTTTGGGTCTAATAGAGAGAAAATAATGACCAGTTTTACTATTTATATTATCACTGACTATATTAGTTTCCAATAATAAACATTAAAACAATTTCTGAAAAATCTAGGCAGGAAAATGCTAAGATCCTTATGTTTTCCATTGGGGGTGAGCATGTGCTTAAATATTGAAAGACACAAAGAATGTTGCACATAAACCCACTGAGATTTTGAGAGTTTGTTGCTCATTAAGGTGTCACATCTAGTAGCTGATGGAGGCAGGACTTGAATTCAGGTCTTTCTGGTCAGTTCTGAATCACTGTTTGTATTGTATTGTCTCCAAAGGATGACGATTTATTGCTCTAGTTACATCAAGCGGGACACTGTACCACATACGCTTTTTCATTGTTTTCTGAAAACCAATTAACTTCCAAGCTCTATATTATTTGCTTTTAAGCAATAGTGATTAATAACGTGTCTCATTGATTCCAAGACAAGCGTTTTCCCCCCACATTTTAACATCTCTGAAAATTGGATGCTTCTTAGAAGCGATGGTGTATTGTCATTTAATTGGCAGCATTTTTCTTTCTTAGTGGCATATAAAATAATGGTGCATCTCACAATTGATAGCATCTTAGATTTGATGAAATGCAGTAATAATGACTTGGTTCAGAGAAAGAGAAGTAGGGAGAAACAGACATGACCATGGAGTGAGGCAGGGTGTACCCCAGGGGAGGAACACAAGTCTATTTTCCATCTCTTTTCTTACCACTCCAGCTAAGACCTTTGGCTTCTCTCAGACAGTCTGATGTCTCAGATTTTCTTCCCTTTTCTGCCTGATTCTGTTTTGTATCCCAGCCAGAGTTCTCTGTTTATAGAACTACCTCCCTGTAATGATTCTCCACCATCTCATGTGCAGGTCCAACATGGCGGCATGAACATCAGGGTCCACAGGTCTCCCACATCTGCTTCCTGCCTTCTCTGCCCTTTCATTCTTCTCTCAAGCAGCTCCTCTAGGACTTGGATCACAGTGTTTCCCAGGGACAGCAGCAATCTATTCTGTGAGGACTTCTCCATGTGCTTGATCACGTGGCTTCCTAATCTTGATGGCTCTTTCCCTTACTCAGTGATAATGGCATTCCTAAACTTCCTCCTCCATGATCCTTCCAGAGAGAATTAGTTGTGCATGTCCACAGGACATTGCTTGACATTTGATTTCATACTTCTGTTTTTCTAATCTTAGTTATGTACTTCGTTGACATCCACATGCCCATCTCTGCTGGGATTGGAAGCCTTCTGCAGACAGGGATGCCTTCTCGATGCTTTCCTGTGGCTTCGTTAAGGCCTTCTGTGCAGCTGTAAGAATGAATAGAAGCAGTTGAAATCACGCGACTGATTGTTTTATGCAGTTTCCTCTCCTCTTTCAGATGCCTAGTCTTGGATTAAACAGCTCATTTGTTTGGCTTACACTTAAGTTTCATTGTAGGTAGTAGTTACTAAGGCATTTGTAGAAACTACATTGTTCTTTGCATGGAAGGTCATAGAATCTTCTAAAAACCTTTCATGAGCAAGCAGACCCTGAGGTAAAACCAAAGAAAGGCCAGGAAGCGTGCGTGTGTGTGTGTGTGTGTGTGTGTGTGTGTGATATGCACACACTCATGTGCATGTGTGCTGGTGGGGCAGTAATCCACTGGGCTTAGCATTGTGCTTTCTGGTTGACATTGCTCTTCATTCGAAACCCAAAAGACAAAATTCAGTGACCAAAGATAATGGTAATCTAAGCAGAAAGAAAGAGAGATAAATAAAATACTTGCAGTTTTTATACTTGAGCAGTCCTGTTATCCTTTTCAGAGTCTTAGATAAGGAGCTTTGCTCAGCCTGTACAAGCCGAGGCAATGGGAAAGTGTGCAGAATTACAAAGATAGATGCTGTTTCTGGAAAGAAGTCTGATTCTGCTACCCATGTTGTCTTCTGGAAAGAGAAAGCAGAAAAATCTGGAACCTCTACCCCATCAATTCGGTCTGATTAATGGTGTTTAAGCAGCTCCTAATAAGGCCCCCTGCTTACTCATCTTATCTCTGCTGAGGAGGAATAATGTCAGGAAGGGCGGAGATAAAAATAGGAGGCAGCTTTATGGGCACACACCTTTTATCTCCTTATGAGACTTTCAGAACGTATCTGGCTGCTTTCTATCAAAAATAGCTCTGCTCAGTTCATAGTACGTTCTTAAGGAGTTCGGTGGTGGGGGCAAGGGCGGGAGGCCTCGTGGTTGGCTATTCTCCTTTTAGATTCCCCTACACTGAGGTCCAATCAACATGATAGCTTAATTGCCCTCCGAGGAATGCTCTGGTACAATCAAGACTGACATGTGATGGTCTTTGGAGTGAGAATCTTCATTTTTTTCAAGAAGTCTTCACCTAGTTGACACTCATTTATAAAAGAGAGTTGGGTGTTAATGATTGATGGCAATTGGACACGTCTACTTGTCCTTCTGAGGTTGGTTTCTTTTCCCTTGGTTTTTATTGGCAGATCCAGGGAAGAAGGGGTTGGCAACAATACCCTGATACTCTCAGGTTTTTCTAGGGTCTCCCCGGTGCTTCGGCAAACTGAATTGGAATGATCATTAATTCGATCAATTTTACATTAGAAACTAATTTCCGCTTGTATCTTCTGGATCCTTTGTTGGGGCACAATCCTGTGGTTGGCCGATCTTTAAAAGAATATACAGTGAATCTGTTTCAGAGTCCATTGAAAGCAATTTGCTATTCACATGTTAAATATATGGGACAGTTGGTCTTGCTAGAGCAATACAATTATTGTAGAAAAGAATTTTCAATGATGAAAATGAAAAAAATTTAAAATAGTCATAATTTACTGCTCCGGAGTGCCGGGCAGCTGTTTTCTGCCTCGATCTGTATTCTAATAAGTCTTTTAAATGAAGAGATTTATGAGATTATTTTAATTTTGATGTCTTTTTAATGCTTCATGCATTTTAAATACAACCTTTTAATAGTTTTTGAGATTGAAGAATTTAATTTTGTTTTATACTGCAGAAATAAATGTGTTCTCAGGAGACCACACCATTATTGTAGTTCATTCTTTCTTTTTTAAAATCAGCATATCCACCACATACAGCTCAATTGCCGATCAGAACCAATAAAGTTCGATTTCAGCAAAGTCTTATTGAGGTGGAGAGCCAGCAAATTAGGAGGAAAAAAAATACATGCTGTATTACAAACTAACTGGTATGAAACAGAGTTTTGTGGGTTTAGAGGTAAATTTATCCCAGTGAGGAAAAGATTTCTTGATGAAGATGAACCAGCTTTATTGGGTAGTCAGAGATGTTATGTGGATTGAATATTCTGTTTATGGAGCACACAGCTTGTGAAAAAAAATATGGCCAAGTCGAACTCAAATTTTGGAGAGATCACTGTTGTGTGTATAAAACTGCAAACTGATTCCGAAATATGATGTTATGGACAACATTCACCTAGAAACATATTTTAGAAAAATTATAACCACCTGGTACAATTAGATTTTTAAGAACTTCCTAATAATATTATAATTTTATTTTTACATTCTAGGCAGTGAAAATCATAACGCTAAGGAAAAGCTTCATAGCCAAAAGATTTGAAGTACTCAAAACAGCCCTGTCAAAATGCAAACACAAGGACTTACCCCTCACTAAAAGCTTTTTCCAGATATTTTCAGACACAATTAATTACATTCCCAAGCTGCTGTAGACAACTTTACATGTGCTAATTGGAGTTATTAGGAGGTCATGAAATTTAGATCTGCTATCATCTCAGAAGAGGTTTGAGACACAGAAAATTCTTGAATCTACTTACTTTTCAAGGTTTTTTGGTTTGTTTGCTTGGTTTTGGTAATTGAAGCCAGGGTCTTGTGTATGCTAAGAACATGCTTCTCCACTGAGCTAGGTCCCCCAGCCTCTTATTTTTCTAAAAAGGTAAGAGATCAAAATATAAAGGCTACCAAAAGTAGTTTCAAACATTATTTAATATCATGGAAAATATTCCCACTCTCATGTTACATGGAAACAAATAGAACTGCACTTCCAATATCCCAATGATGAGAGGGAGTAGTTTTTGAGAACAACACCACCAAATTGTTATAACAAAACTGTAGGAAGTGATACACTGTTTTATTTTGCAGTTATGTAAATAAGTGTTAGTGTATACATGGTGTATATGCAAACCTTTACAATATTAAGAATGTTTATTTTGGGGTTGTGGAATTTAGTGTTTTTTTTTTTTTTTTTTTTTTTTTTTTTTTTTTTGGTTTCTCTTTCTCCTGATTTTCCACGATGATTCTTCTACAGCAACACAACCTGATTAAAAATATGCCTGTTTCTGTAAAGTAACAGAATTTATTATACAAATTGCTAAAAATCCTACCCCTGTGGTAAGCATCATATTTTCAAATAGTGGTCTTTTAGTCTGTGTTTTAGAGGGAAAAAGTAATAACTTCCTGTCTCAGGACCTTGATCACCTTTTGTCTGAGGAAGTTATCACATTCCATGAACTTTAGGATATGGCTGTTGAAATGCAGTTTGCATATTGCTGCTTTTGGAAATCCTCTCTTCCTATCATATTCTCTGAAAAAAAGAGTTACGGACAATTCATGCCCTGATTAATGATTACTCCAGTTTTACTATACCACTATAAACTTCAAACCCATCCAAACTACTTTGTCAACAAAGAGGAAGCTCATAAACTCCCAACTGGATCACACTGTGATGGTTGACACCACTTATAGCTTTTTCTTTAATTTGTAGCTTTGGAACAAAACCATCCTCAGCCCTTAATTAACATCTCTCCTAGTGGGGAAGACTGCCAATTGACTTGTTCTCTTAGACCTTGGTTTCTCGAGACATCTATTGGGTCTAAGGCTTGTCTTACGGAGATGTAGTGAAATCATGAGAGTTAATTCATGCAAATGATGGTATGCATGTGAAAGTGATAATAATAGTTTCTATTATCCTTATTTATGTTATCATTATTATTAGTGATAAAGGCGGGCTTCCTCAATACCAGAGCCCTGATGCTTCTGGTATCCCTGTAGCATCTAAGAGTAATAAGGGCTAACATTATCTGTGTACTTATTATGTTCCAGAAATAGCTCTCCTTGCTCTGCAGACATTAATCTCACTTAATATTTACAAGATCTCATGAGATAGGTACTATCATCCCCGTTTTGCAAACGAGGAACCGGGAGCACAGAATGTTTCTGCTGCTCATGGAAGATCTTCCAGCAAATACTGTGGGAGCCCAGATCTGAAACCCTCTGATTTTGCAGCCCCTCCTTCTAATATTTAAGGCCTTTGAGATAGTAAGCAAAACAATCGCTATCTGAGGCACTAGTATAGGTGGTGAGAAGTTCAGTTCTCCTGGAAATATTGGGAAACAGTTTTTGTTAACCTACATCCCTTAAATTGAAACAAGACCTATTAACAACGGATTGATCTAACTCTACCCTAGTATTCTTATTTGTGCATAGTCAAAATCTTACCGAAAATATTTTTTAAAATGGTCTATCGTAAATAGCATTCAAGTCAAAATACAGAGAAACTTGGTAATTTAGCACTTCACTAGCAGTTTACGCTAGAACCGTCTGCCGTCATCATTTCTTTGTTCTTGGGAAAAATGGTGAAAAAAGCATTTTAAAAGTATATTTGCAGACATGGAGTGTATAGATAACAGGGAACCTGTCAGTACCATTTGAATGAGTCATACTTGCAAACGGATAACTCCATTTAACCTTGCATCAGTTCTAAACAGAGCTTCAGAGTCTACGAATGAGTCAGAGTCTACAAATAGTCTATAAGCATGTTTAGATAGATTTTTTAGATCTCTTTTTTTCTACGTAGGACTATTTCCTTTCTATTGATTTTGGTCCTCAGTTACTCCCCCACTCACCCATCCTTCCTGTATTTCTTCCTCCTTCCTTCCTTTTAAATTCTGTATGTTCTTACAAGAACATTAGGGGAAAATTTGAAGAAAGAAGCAAAAATAATTTTTTACAACATAATAATTGTTGTAAAATTCCTACAACATAGCTCTTGTGTTTTGAGTTCGAGTATTATATTATCTTTAAGATGTTTTTTGGTTTGCATACATAATTTGTAATTATATGATTGTGGGTGAAGTGAACAAATAATTTTATTCAGCTTTGTTTCCTATATTTAGTAACTGTGTATTATTCCAATTAAGCTGATGTTTATACTTTTCTTCCACTGCTGACTTGTTCTGTTCTAAGTTTTTGCTCTTTTCAGATAATTCCTAGTGAACGTATTTATGCAGATAGCATTTTCTCCTGTCATATAAGAAATTCCTGGGTTAGAAAAAAATTATTGGGTTAGAGGTAATAAATATTTTAACAAATCTCAATACATATAATGAAACTGATATTTCTAGGTGAACTGAAGGGAAGATACAGATTCTGACCCCATTGTGGGCTGAAGATCTTAACATTAATACCCCAATGAGAATCACAACAAAAATTAAATTTCTTCAATTTCTGTCCAAACTTCTTCAACTAGTTTATAATACTCAAATGGATTTTTATGTAGCCAACCTTAAGTCTATTTCATATTGAAAGAATTGTTCTGTTAATTTAATCTTGGCTACCCAGTAGACAATTTAGGCAAAAATAATTCAATCCTGGTGCCAAATTATTTAGAGCCAGCAATTGAATTCTTTATGTTAACCAACTCTTTCAATGACCTGGGTAACATAAATATTTAAAATGAGAATTTCAAAATGGGATCTCGGATTTTTTTGCATCAACAAGAGACTCGGTGGACGTGGATTTGCTAGATGATGCTGACGTTTTAAGTGCAAACATTTGGGCTTGTGTTGTCATATAACTTGCTTTGCGACTACATGACTGTAGTTTTATTAGGTAAGAAATAATGACTTCATTCTGGGGGGATTGTACTGTACTTGGAGGTAACCACTTAGTGATCAACTATTCAGGCCTTTCTTTCCTAACCCTGTGCTCCTTTCCATTGCTGCTTTCTTCCGCAGTTCATAGTTAGGTTTACGAAAAGGAGTTGTCACACTCTCCTTACATCTGGATCAGCCCTCCCTCTAGGCTTCTGTCCATGCTGCCCACTGACATTGCTCCAGAAATGGTCAATGAGGATTTTCATTATCAAACCTAAATGACATTTTTTGCTCTTATCTTATTGTGCCTCTATAGCATTTCACAATTTTTTAAATTCTTTTTTTATTTGTTCTAATTAGTTATATGTGACCGTAGAATGCATTTTGACACATTGCACACAAATGGAGCACAACTTCCTTCCTTTGGCTGTACCTGGTGCAGAGTCACATAGGTCATGCAATCATACATGTATATAGGGTAATAATGTTCGCTCCACTCCACTGTCCTTCCCACCACCACACCCCTCTGTCCAATCCAAAGTTCCACTATTCTTCCCTAGCCCCACTTCCCTGCCCATTTTGGATCAGCATATGCTTATCAGAGAAACATGCAGCCTTTGGTTTTTTGGGATTGGCTTACTTTGCTTGGCATGATATTCTCCAGCTCCATCCATTTACCTACAAATGCTATAATTTTATTCTTATTTAAGGCTGAATAATATTCCATTGTGTATATCTTTAACCATACATCTGTTGAAAGGCATTCTAGATGCATTTCACAATTTGGGGCACTCCTTGAAAATCTCTGGTCCTGTGATCTTACTCTGACTGTGGAATCTTGGTTACTTTGTTAGCTCTGTCTCTGAATTCAACTGTTGATGTGACTGAGGTTCCTGGACTCCTCACTTACTCAGTCCTTTACAGCAATTTCATCTTTTTTTTTTTTTTTTAAGTGCACAGCTGTATGCTGAGAACTCAAGACTATTCCTCTACCCTTCACTTATCTGGGTATCCAGAGTCACTAATTTTACACTTCCCAAGTCAGATTCCCTGGCTCTTTGACCGGACCCAACTCATATAGTTTATGGTATCGCTCTCTACTCAGTTACTCAATCTAGAAACCAGGAATTAGAAACTTTTTCTTATTCAACCCACATCTAATGGGCCACTAAGACTGCCTATTCTTTTTCTTAACCGGCTCTGGAATGCCTTCCCTCCTTTCTGTTTGTACTGTTTCTGCCTGGGGTAAATCTGTGGGCCTCTCCTCACTTGTATTCCTGACTCTGGTCTTGCTTTTCTCCAGTTCTTTGCTTGCTTCAGCTGGAGTGGCTAATTACTCAGTTAATCCTATTACTGTCCTGATGAACCTCTCCCCATGATGTTTTTCTCAAGTCTTTATGCATCATCTAGAAAGGATATATTGGGCACTAACCACAGTCTTCCAGGATTCTCCACGGGCCATGTCCATCATCATCTTCCAAGATTCTTGGCCATGCTATTTGCATGATATTGTGAACAATGATATTGCTCATTTTTCTTGCTGTTTCCATGTGCCTCCTGCCTCTGTGTCTGGGCTGATTCTCTCTGTCATTATTGAGCAGTTGTTTACTTTGCAAGACTCAGTGCACAGTTGCCTTCCTTCTCTGGGCTTTTATTGGAGTTACTGCCAGGTGCTCAGAGCTCCCTACTCTCAAAGAGATTCTCACGGAGACTGACACTTTTTATCTCCCCAGCAGAGTGTGAATTGGTAGGGCAAAGATAATGTTTTTCCTCAAATAACATTTACGTCCCATGATTTTCAAAAAGCACCAAATATTTATTTTATTGTGAAGAATTTAAATAATGAAGTCCAAAGACGGAAGTAAAAACCACAAGTTTTACTTGTATCCCTACTACCCACATTTACATAATCCAGTTTGATTGCATATCTCTATATAATTATTGCTATTACAAAATGGACATCATAGGGCATAGAGAATCTTGTGATCTTTAAGTAAACTAATATATCATGAAAATTTCCCTGTGTATTGAAATATTCTTTAAAAATATAATAATTAATGGTTGAATTATATTTGATGCTGTTATGGATATACCATAATTCATGTAACCAGTGCTCGCTGATGCAGGTTTAATTTTTTCAATTTCAATATGCTGAAGCTTCATTGAACAACATTTTTATTGATATTTAACAAATTTTATGAAATAGAAGAAGAGTAAAAAGAAGATTTATCACAATAAAAACCTAATTTCTTCAAAATTCAAAGGAAGACTTTTATGAAAATCAATAAATGCCTGTTAAATCCAAAGCTTTATTAACCCTTTGGATTTTTTTTAAAAGAGTGTTGATAATTAAATACACTTAAAAAGGCCCAACCTTTGCTGTGGATTAAACATACAGAATGTACCAGAGTGAATATTGCTGAACTTCAGCTTCCCCATCTTCTGATTTTGCAGTAATATAGCTTTTTATGTAACTAGTTCATATTTGTGAAGTGCTTTGGAGATGAAAGCCATTATGTAAAGGCAAAATCACTTCATAAAAATGTTACATATAAAATACAAAAATCCATAGACGGAATCTAAGATTTTCAAAGTAGCATCAACTCTTTCATGTCATCATTTATAACCACCATCTTTAGACTAGTAATCCAGGATTCATTTATAGATTATTCCTGGAGCAGTTTTGTGTTATCTGTGATGGTGAAATTGTTTTCACAGTCAAAGGCGGTGGTTAGGAATGACATTATTCTTTTCAACCATGGTTATTGGAGTTGTAGCACAATTTATAAATAGGCGAGGATAAATAAAAATTGGCCATAAATATACATCTTTCTTTCTGCCATCCAACATTACAACCACACAGATTGGTATTTTGGAGAAAAAGATTTCATCTTGTGCTGTTTAGGTTTTAAAGTTGCAATAATCGTAAATTACAGATCATCTTACTTCTGAAGCATATTAAAGAAAGAGGGTGACACTGCGTGGGTGACAGACCTGGAGTGGTAGCTAGGTGTTGTTAAATCAGGATTCTCTTCTTGTACCTTGTAAACTATATCTCACCTAGACAACGTCACTCCCAAACTCAAGGTGTCTGATGTTAACGTGGGCCCTTTTACTCACATGATGACTTTTCATTCTAAAATGTTGCCTTCAGAGTTCTCTGGACCTCCCTTCCCACTTTCTATGTGTGTCACTGTGACACGAAGCATGATTGAAGCACCCTGAAACCATCACGACCTATTTGCATCGATTGCTGTGATTACAGTTAGCGCTCACCACCCAGACTCATCTTAACTGACCAACCCCAGAGCATCCTTTGCAATGTGCTTTCTTTGCCCAGAATTGAATGTCATTTATGGTGAAGGTAAGAACAGGAGTCAGAGTTGGAGCAGTACAAGGAACCAAGAATCAGGCCAGGTGCAGCTGGCACGCCATGGTGGACGACCAGTGGCTTTGCCCTTGTTTTCATACCTCTCTACTGGAATTGATAGATATTTATGCAATATGACTTTGACTTTGGGAAACATGTGAAATATCCTCCATTGAGTTTTTGTTTATTTACTCTTAGCTCTTCCTCTCTTCTGCTCCTGGCCTCTTCCTTCCTATCACCCCAGATCTGGGCCACTGCCTCTTGCCCCCAGTTGGGCCTGCTTGGCTTTTAGGGGTATTTAAATCCAGGCATACATGGAGTATGACAAAATTAATGTTGCTCTAGAAACCTTTCTCTTTTTTTTTTTGGCATATGACCTTTTTGTACACTTGAAATTGCATTTAATATTTCATTACTACAGGTCTTTCCATTTAATTTCCTGGATTTTTTTTCATTTGGAAAAAATCTACAAATTTGGTTTTGCAGTACAGAATTATGGGGCTCTAATAATTCTCCAGTCTATGACAGTTCGGTAACTGGTGCCCTCTAGCATCTTTATTGCACAGTTTTATTGCTAAAAGGTTAGGCCATTTGACCATTTTATTTTAGACTTATCCATCAAATATTGCCTACAGAGAATTAAAATCATGCATATTTTTAGAGAATTAAAATCATGCACATTTTAAAAAATGTAGCTAATATTGAGTCATTTCTTTGGAAGAACTCAGATTCACCATGAGAAGAACCCCCAATCGAGATGCATAGCACATAGTGGATGGGTTTGTGATGGTGGCAATGTGGGTATACTTCATCCAGCAAGTATACAGCAGCAAAGGTACTTGATAAATGTTTCCTGAATACTATCCTCCTTTTAGTCACCCATAAATATTTCTAGAATATCAACCCTTGGTCAATTGGCAAATTCTTTCGTCCTGATCTAACAAAGAAGAGATCAGTGAGCTGATTACATAAACTCTTCTGCAATCTGTTTTATTTTCCAAGTGACTGAAATGTGATCAAGAGAAGGTTAAGATGGAACTTTCATAAGGTTCCTAACTTTTCTGAGGATTGGGAAATGGAAGGATGCGTTGTGTAGTTGGGCATCTGTTTTTCATGGCTTGAAGATGGACCTTTCCATGGAGCAGAGTGGAAATTCCTTAATGCGACAGCCTTTTATGGAGTCCACTTCTGCCTTCCCTCTTCTTCACCCCCTGCAGGGCTTGAAGTGCCATTTGCTCCATAGGACATGCAGTAAATACCCGATTGCTTTTGGAATTAACTGATTTGATGGAAAGCTCTTGCTTTGCCTCTGGTGAGAAGTTCACATATGCTTATGTGCACTGAATGTGTTAACAAAGTACAGTCATGTGCCACTAACAACATCTCAATCAGTGGATGGACCCCATGTGTGATGGTGGTCACATGAGATATATTCCTAGTGACACCTAGTCTTCTAAGTTTGTGTAAGTACTCCTGTGATTTTCGCACAATGATGAAATCGTTCAAGGACTCTGTTCTCAGCATGTATCCCTGTCGCTAAGCGACCCATGGTGGTATGTATCATACTTCAAAGGTCCTTAATGAGATTGATGATAATAACATGGTAATTTCCCAAAGAAGTTAAAAATGTATAGGCTGTGAGGTGTTACTTAGGGTGTAACTGGAGAGCCCTTCAGGAAAAAGAGCTTGGTGTGTGGTGTTCTTTCTGATGTGAAGTCTCTGTTGTCCTGCGGTCCACCAAGTGATTTCTCCAGTGTTCCTACAGCATCTTTGGTCACCACTTGGCATTAGCAAGCCTCTGTTGGGTCTGCTCTGCTTCTCCTCTTTACCCTTGGATCCCTGTCTGCTGTTCAAGAGCATGACCAAGTGCCTCTTAGGACATGGACTTGCCCTTCCTTCCACCTGGGATACTCTCTTTGGCTCTTACTCAGGCCATTTCCTTCCATCCTTCCCTTGAACCTAAATACTTTCCTGCAGAGAAGGCTTCCCTATGACCCTATGTAGGCCATTTCTTTTTTTTTTTCCTATTGCGACACCCTTTTAATTTCAGTTTTAATGATCTTATTTAATCCCGTTCTTTCCCCACCAATGGAAGCTTTAGCCTCTCCCTTGTGGTTTGCCATGTCCCCAGGTCTACTGCACTGGCTGGCAGAGAGTGGTGCTTAATAACAAATATTTTTTGGATGAATTAATTGATATTCAAGTGACCCATTTAAGTACAATTCTTGCTTCAGCTAGTCGACATGACATTTTCCTTTTTAGCTGTCTTTTGGTCTATCCCCTGTTCCACTGTTGAAGAAGCTGACTGATTTTGATAAAATTTGGTACACTGCACAGCCTAAGTCCCATCTTGAATTGGATTTATAACTCAGTCTGTCATCTTGAATCCAAATGGTGGCAGATAAAACTTGACAAATGGGACTTTGAGCAGATTTCAGTACAGTTTGGTACATGGATCGATGTACCATTTAATTGAAATGTGTGGAGTCTAAATTTCACGAATCTTAACCCTAACCTGAACCCACCTCAACCCGATTTTCCTTTTTAATGATACTGTTTTCTTCAAGACCTAACATTTGGGGCGAGATTAAAAGTGTCTCAGGAGGTGAAAATCAACAAGGAGTTTTAATGGTGGATATTTAGCTATTTTCTCTAAAACCCCTCACATCCCTCAGCCTGACAGGGCCGATGATCGACACAAGATTTCTGTGTGACTTTTGGCAGCCAAGCCACATGGAATGGTCTCTAAAGATAGAGTGACAGAGTAGGATTGTTCTCTCACTTTTCCAGCAGACCAGGAGTAGATGCAGATGGAAGAAAATAAATATCAACCTTGGGTCAGTGGAATAGATTTTCCCACATGGAAAATCTTTCCCTTTCCAGGAAACATTCTCAACATTGTAGGAAAAGTTATGTCTGATATCTGGGATTGTCTCTTAAAAATCCCATATGAGGTTTCATGTATTTTTAGAGCCGGAAAAATCCTGACAAGTGATGTTTAGGAAATGTAAGTGCCTCCTTGGTTTTGTTCTGATTTCTGTATGCCCGTGCTCAATGCTAAGTTCCTTGGCTAGAGAATTGGCATGGGCATTCAGTGATCTATTTGTGTTTGCTATCACACAGCAATTCCCAGCAACTTCCAAAACATTGGAAAAGTCCATGTCCACAATGTGAGCAAGAAAGAAGAAAATATAGACTGCAGATTATTTGCTATTTGCAATGGAGAATTCTGACCCCAATGCCCTGAAAAATATAGTCTCATTAATGAGTAACCCATCACATGTTCTTTTGATCTATTCTTAAAAACACAGCCCTCTCTTTTGGTGTCATAATCCTGTGCCTTCCTTGCCCTCAACCTCAACCAGGGACCTTTTCCTCCTTGTCCCTTCTTTATCACTTATAAACATGCATAACATGCTTCAGTTCCTCCTTTCAATTTTTTTCTGATCATAAAAGACATGTTCATTTATTATAGATTTGCAATCTGCAGACCTGCATATGGAAGAGACTAGAAATGACCCATGAGTCTAATGTGTGGCGGTAAACCATCCTCACAGGTTTTAGCATGTTTCCGTTTAGACTTTTTCCCCCTATATCTGTATATGTATGGATAGGACAAAACTAATTTCTAGCAGCAATCTTATTTAGAGCTTCAGTGCTAAGCATTTTTCTTGCTGCTTAGTCTCAGTGGTCTGAGAAATTCATTCGATGGCCCTGCCAAAGATGGAAAGGGCAAATATCTTTTATTTTGCTGTCTTTTTTCCTCCTCCATCTGTGCAGGCACCTTTTGCCCTGATATCACTAGACCCGACTGTTTCCTCATTAGCTGCCTTTGACCGTGTGCCTCCTTTCCCCTGCTCTTTGGGCTGCAGGAGGCCAGCACTGGCCTACTTATCTCGTGGCCTGCAGTTCTGTGAGTTCACACTTGTAGCTTCTCCCTTCCAGGGTGGAGGGCTGGATTGTGTTTCTGCTTCTCTGCAGCGGAGGGAGGGAGGAGGCTGCTGATCATGGTGGGGAGGCTGAGCTTTGAAGCGCTAAGTGTCTTTCTGACTGGCGTTGATCTGCTCAGCCAAAGACATAGGGATTCTAGAAAAATCCAGTCTGGCTTTCCTCCAGCTCTTTCTTCTCTGCTTGCAGAACCTCCTGTCACCTCCAAGTTGTAGGAAGGGACAGTAGCTGATATGTATGCAGCATTAGTACTTTGCTACATTCACTCCTCATACTGACCCATGAAATAGGTATTATTATCTGCATTTTGGGGATAAGGAAGTGGAGACTTAGGGAGGTTAAGTGGCTTGTTTAAGGCCACCACCTGAGGATTTGATACCAGGTCTGTGTAACTCCAAAGCCTGTGTGTTTCACCAAAACACAAAGTCCTTTTTGGTAGAGAAATAAACCTCAACTCTTATCAGCTCTCTGGAAAAGGCTAAGTAAGAACTGCAGTTAGAATAAAGCAAACGTGCTTACTGATAAAAACTACATAGGCAAGTGAAAACAAGAAAAGGTCACCTGTCTCTACACTGAGATCAAGGACTCAAAGAATGTTAGAGCTAGACAGGACCCTAGGGGTCATACTGGTCAGAGATCCTCCACTCTGGCCACGTTAGAACCACCTGGGAAACTTAAACACACACAGACACTCAGCACACACTAACCCATTCAATAATTTCTAGGTGTGGCCATTGTTTTTTTTTTTTTTTTGGTACTAGGAATTGGACCCAGGGGCGCTTAACCACTGAGCCAAATCCCCGGCTCTTTTTAAAATTTTTGTTTTTTTGAGACAGGGTCTCACTAAGTTGCTTAGGGTCTCACCAAGTTGCCAAGGCTGGTTTTGAACTCATAATTCTCCTGCTTCATTCTCCAGAGCTACTGGAATTACAGGCATGTGCCCTTGTGCCTAACCAGGTGGGGGAATTTTTATAAAACTCTTCAGAGGATTCTAACATGAAACTAGCTTTGAAAACCAGCCACTGATTTAGGTCAACCATCTCATTTGCCATTTAAGTAAACTCAAATGTCAACAAGTCACAAGGTTAGTCAGGAAAAGACATGGAAGGAGATTGTAGCTCATAGTCAGTTTTGGTGCTGCCTCTGGGTGAATGGAATGAGCTCGGAGCTGTCCATCAAAACTTCATCGGATCAGAAATGCATGTGCTTCTCCCAACTCTGGAGGTGGGGGTGGGTGGGGAAAGAGCGAGACCTCTTTCTCAATGCCCTTCCGCAGGTTAAGTCGCATAAGGTGGTCTTAGTTACAGATGAGCCCGTTCTGCTGACTTGCCATGTTCCACTCGTGGAAGGTCCAGGTGCCCATCGTCACATCCCGTCTGTGGACTGTCCCCCACCCACACCTCTTCCTTTACCTCGTTGACTTTTCGCCTTTCCTTTTCCAGAGATGCCGGGTCACCTCTCCTTTGGAGAAGGCAGTGTGGGTTGGAGACCGTACAGAGGGCAGTTACCACCACTCAACGCCCCTCTCAAGTCTCCGGGCACCTTCATTATTCAGAGGAAGTGTATTAGGGACAGAAGGGGCGGAAGGCTTAGAGGTAGAATGCAGTCGTGTTTGCTGGTTTAATGAGGCACGGATAGCTCAACTGTGCTATGACGTCATTCACGTAATGGAGATGAGAGAAGCCAAGGGGAAGGTGAGGGGGACAGAATGGGGTCAGGGACTCTTGTTCCTGCTTTCCATTGACCTGTTTGATGGGCTGGAGCACTTGCACCTCTTTTGTGACTAATAGAACCAGAGAGATATCCCCTCTAGAGAAACTAGATGCTTTTTCTTGGGTTGAGTTGAGAATCAAATTGACATGGTTAAATCCGTTTTTGAGAACAGGATTCAGCTTAATAAGATGACCATCCTAATAACGAGGCTCCTCAAATCCAAGTTATTAATCTACTCTCTTTTTTTGTCCATCTCTATGTGTCTATTTCTATATGTCCCATCAATCTATATAAACTTATCTATATATTTTATCTTTATACTATCACTATTATTTACTCTCTATTATGTATCCATCCATGAGGCCAAGTCTTAGAGGAAAGTGCCAATTTTTGACCATTTGTTATCTCAAACAAATGAACAAACCAACCAACCACTAGTGGCTAGTGGTTTCAGATGGTTTAATCTAATAACTTATTTTACTTTTTTAATCTCCAGATATTTATTCAGAGAAAAAAATTTATATCATCATTTCAAATGGAAACCAGTCTCACTGGCTGTAAATAGAAGGATACCTAAAACAAGTAAAAGAGCACCAAGTCAGCATCAGAGAGGCCTGCTGAGCACCCTGAGCCTGAATCCCGCTTCTCCTCCGTCGAGAGGAGCACGGAGCTGGGCAGGAGAGGGAGGTTTAAGGTATGCTACTCCCAGGCCCGGAATCACAGGCATGGAAGACGGGGCTGAGAAGGAGGCAGCACATGACCTCGTGCTGCTGGGACCCTGCAGAGCCTCCATTTTCTGCAGGTGCAGTGGTCTCACACCCTGGTGACCTGGAGGCACAGGAGGCCATTGTGACTTGCTGAGCCCCGCTACCACTACCTGGGTAGGTTGAGGTGCTGGCTGCCTTTCTTCATGGTGACAAAGTCAACTGTGTTGACGGGGCAGTTGTGACTTCTTGAATAATTATGCAACAGCGAGTGTGCCAGAACTCTTCTTGCTGCATTTATAGCTACGGCTTTGCAGGGTGTTAAAAAAGCATGGCGCGCTCCCAGCTACCATGCTTTTAAAAAAGTGAATGAGCTTGGGGCTTTCTGTTTCTTCCTCTGTGTGACCCTGAGCACTCTTCCTCTTCCCTCAGAACCTCAGTGTTCTCATGTGTAAGTTGGAGACTGGTCCTGCTTCTCTTACCTGCTTTGCAGGATTCTAATAAAGACACATGAGACAGTGATTGGCAAGTGCATTAAGGACGTAAAGTATTGCTATTATTCTGGCTCAGATAAACTTACCTGTAACTCCCAAGTCGCTAAGAATATTCTCCTCCCGCTTCCCCTTATCAGTGAACAGGAACTGTTAGAGAGAGAGTGTTCCTCATTTCCGATGGAGTGGCCATGTTCAGAGTGTTAATATGAAGTGGCAAACCATTAGATTTGAACTATTGGTAAAAATAACTTTGGTTTTTATCTGTGTAAAAATGATGTATCTGTTCAATTAAAACATCCGTGCCTTGGTTCAGATATATGGTGTCCCCCAAAACCTCTGGTGTGAGACTATGCAAGAATTTGCAGAGGTGAAATCATTATATTATAAAAGTGTAACCTAATCAGTGGATTAATCCATTGAAATGGATTAACTGGGTCATAACTGTAGGCAGGTAGTGTGTGGCTGGAGGAGGGGGGTCAGTGGGGGCGTGCCTTTGGGGTTTATATCTTGTCCCTGGTGTGTGGGGCTCTCTCTCTGCTTCCTGGTGGCCATGTCCTGAGCTGTCTTCCTCCTCCACATCTTTCCATCATGATGTTCAGCTTCAGCTTGTTCCCAGAGCAATGGCTTCAGCTGACCTTGTACTGAACTTCTGAAACCATGAGCCAAAATAAATTTTTCCTCCCCTAAGTTGTTCTTTTTAGGTCTTTGGGTGACAGCAACAAATAAAAATGACTAGAACAATTGGCAAAATAGCCATAAACCAAAAGAAGGAAGGCACCATGATCTGTGTTCTCACTCTTGTCTTCCGTTCTCTTATCTCTGTCAATTCTTATGTCCAAGAACCATGTGTCTTCATATCTGTGGCCTGGGACAGAGATGCTCAGTCTCTTCTGCAAGGGCGGTGGTCAGAGCCAGCTGGGTGAGGCGGGAGGTTGAAGGGACGGCAGAGTGAGGCTCCGGAGTCTCTGACGTGTCTCCATTCCCTTGTTGGGAGGGGTTTGTGCGTCCTTTTTCAAAGAAGATGAAGAAAATGGAAAGAAACTGAGTTACAGGCTCCAAAAAAAAAAAAAAAAAAAAAAGCCATTTCTACCTGTTTCCTGTTTTGTAATGTGTCTCCTGGTGGATGCGCCTCATTCTCGTTGTTTTGTTCAAGGGAATGTTTTGACTTTCATACATGGTAGTTTCAACTATCTCCCTTCTGCTTAAGACATTGATTAAAATATTAATCAGGTTATGGCATAGCGCACTGGGAACAGGACACTTAAAGGTCTTTTTTTTTTCACTTGGTGTGGTGTAAATTATATGGTAAAAATGTATAGAGTAGTATATTGATATTTTAAAAGTCTTTGTTTAGGAAATTTGCCTTAAAATTACCAAGTAACATCTTGAAGAGAAAGTTCAATCTTCAATCCCATTATTGTAGGAATCTTGGTTACCCAGCTTCAGATAGGAATATATAACAAGAGAAAAACTATAAGGTGATATCAGGAGAAAGGGGAGAGAAGTTTTTTTTTTTTTTTTTTTTTTTTGCAAAGTTCTAAATTTGCATGCAGGTTACCATGACTACCCAATATCTTTATCGCTTATTGAAAGCATCTGTTAACCTTCTTGGTGTCCCACCCATAGCTGTATTCCAGGAATGCTATGCTAAGATTGTGCGGTACTTCAGAACTGCCCCTTTGATTGCTGAGTTTGAGTTGGGGAAGTCCAGTTATTATGCAAATGGAGTGCAGAACTCCTTCTTTCTGTAGTTTCAACTTCACTTTTGACCCACTGGTTAAGATGATTCCTATCTCACATCCTAACATGCAGCAGGGCGTTTAGGTTTCTGTGACTTGAAAGTAAATGAGAAATATCTCAGTCATTTTGGCAAGTTATAGGAAGATATCTTTAGAAAAACTTACTTATATAATTTTGATGTCTTTTCCTTTCTCTCTCTTCCATGTAGAAACCATAGGTGAGTGCATAGAAATTTGGTACTCTGGGAACTGAAGATATTTGTGTCCCTTGAAGAAAAGGATGTACTTCCTAGTTGTACTCTGGGAGGGACTGGCTTATGATTACAGTGATTGTCCCTGTTTATTGGAGTGTTTTATAATTTCTGGTTATGCTGGTTTTCTCTAAAGCACTATCTATCCTGTTAAGCACAAAAGGACTCTGAAAGTGGCTAGATTTGCTTTTTAAGTTTTTTTCTCCAGCAGTAAAGAAACAATGATACCTTCATTAAGGCAGTATACATATTAATACATGTTTATAGAAATTGACTTCCATTTCTAAGCAAGCAAGAAAAGACCTTTTTAGATATTTTAACATGTCCTTGACATCTTCCCACTGTTCCTTCTAAATTTCTTATTAATATTTGCATTAATCTGGAATTAGTCTCATCTTTCAAAACTGAAGCTCCCAGAGTTGTTTGTAGGCAGGGCTGGCTTAGCTGACCAGATTCCTGACATACCAGAGCTCAGTGCCCAGCCCTGTCATCTGGAATTTTCTGGTGTGTGAACCTTTTACACTTCAGCTGTTAAATACAAGCTTTAAAAGTCAAGATGAGCTCTGAAGATCAGAAGTTTTCTTTCTGTGTTTGCTCTCTCAGTCTTAATTCTAAACTAACAATTGGATTCTGGTGACTAGTTGGGCTCACTGGTGGCTATTTAGCACACGTTTCGCTGATGGATGATGGAATGGAGGGTCATCTTCCTTCGTGGTGTTCCCGAGATCACCCTGCGTCCTCCTCGGGTGCCCACTTTCCCTTCTGCCGAGTGGTTACTAACCCCTGGGATCTTTTTTTTTTTTTTCTCCATTTTTTTGTTAAAAATCATAAATTTACATAGGGCAATGTTGTTTGATTCCCCCTGGGATCTTAATAGTGGTGGCCAACCATGAACCCAAATCCTTCTCTTGACCACAGTCGCTTTTCAAAAGGACTAAAGTCCCCATGGGACAATTTCAGCCATTATGACCTATTTTGACCACACACCCCAGAAGAGACCAGGAGTTTAGAAAGAGCCTTGTCGTTTCTCCATGAGTGTGCACATAAAATGACAACGCCTCACCCGCCTCCTGAAACATTCCTGAACAGAATCCCAGCACAGTGGTCATCTTGCAAGCAGGATCAGAGTTCGAAGGTACCAGAAAAGTGTTGAAAATAGTTCTTTTTTTTTTTTTATTTCAGAGAGCAAAAATTCCTTCCAATGACTGTGATCAGTGAAATTATACTGCGTTACCTCCAAGAAGGGCCTGCCTGGGTTAGGTTTTGCTGTCTCTTAATTCATTACAATGAGGGCATTGGCTAAAAATTGTATAGGACTTTACATCTTGAGAGGGGCAGAGGAGAAAACACTGAACTGGGTTCAGGATTTTTGAGAAGTGTCTGTTGGGGAGGCACCTTTGGAGCTTCCAAAACACTCAGTTCTACTAGTTTAATCAGTATCAGTTTTGTGCTATCTGGTTTTCCTGAAATAGGAGAAAAATGTTTGCTGTTGGTCATGGGAAGGGAGCCTTAAAATAGAAGATAAAGGAAATAAACATATTTCTTTTCTCAGCTAGATTACTAAGAGTGGAGTCAATTATTATAAAAGAAAAAAGTCACTGAACAATCCTTTCTGGACTAGAAAGTTTTTAGGTAAATACCAGTTCTCACATAAATTGTATAGAGTCAATAAAAATCGGCCTAATCATTTCAATAAACATGACATGATTTCTTTTCTCATTAAAGATTTAAGGACTAATGCTACCTAGATGACAAGTCTCTTCAATGAAGGAAACTGAATAAAGTATGTGAAAAGAATATTCTGGCTGTTTCCCAGAAAGAAATGCTGGCATTTGGGTTTAAATGCCAAGGAATCACATTTCTGACTTAATCTTTCAATGGCACAAATTTAAATTCTTTGCCAGGAAATTTCTGACTGATGAGTCCTCCACTTGTTCAAGCTCAGTGGTTTCCATCCAGTAGGTAACAGGGGGAGGAATGTTTAGCTCTTTCCTCTGCCTCACCCCCTCTCCCTCTCAAGTTGATTATGAGAGAAGCCAAACTTGGCAAAGTATAGCATACCAAGTGATCCGGCTGTTCTAAATCTTTCATTGTATATTCTCTAATTTTGAACCTGTCAAGTATTATCTGTCAATCATCTGCATATAGCTCTTTAAGATTACAGAGTCGTGGATGTGCATAGGAGATTGACTAAATCCTCTGATTGGCAATAAGATGAATAAGAAAAAAAGTCGAAGCATACATTAAAGAAACCTATGGCTAATAAAGACCTCAATGTTTTCTTAGGAGGAATAGAAAAGATGTGATCGGGGAAAAAAGGAAGTTTGGAGAATGCAGCACAAATGGGATTTATCTGATGTACATTTAATAAGATAATAATGCTGCCGCACCGGCAATGCTGAAGAACAAGAGGAATTATTAGATGTGTGCATGGAAGGTAAAATTCCTGCAAAGAATTGCTTTGGGGAGTATACAAGATACAGGAAATGAAATGAAATAAAATAAATACCGGGAGAGGACTGCTTTCTCTTTATTGCTGGATGAATCTAATTAATTGCTAATAAAGCATTGAGCTCCAAATTACTCAAATCATGGCCCTTGTTTCAATTTGGGAATTTTCTTTTTAAATACTGATTCATTAGGACAGGAGAAAATGTCACCGGGCAGGGAACAAGTTTATGGTTTTGAATGTTGACTTTTCAAAGCTATAAAATATTGAGAGTTATCATGAAGGTATTTTAAAATAGTTTGGAAGCTTTTTTCCTCTTTATTTTGGTGGGAGCCTTATTGTTTTTAAAAGTCCCATTGGAACCTACAGTCAATCAAAGAACTTGTCAATTTTTCAATGCCATCTCTACAGTTTTTGTTGTGCTAGGGATTTCAGAATGGGCAGGGCGTAGGGGAAATGGTCAGGGTTTTTGATATGAGCAAGTCTCATTCAAATCCTGGATTTAGTGTTCAGAAGTGTCTGCTGGGTAAGTTACAAAACTTCACTGAGCCCTAGTCTCTGTTGTTGATAAGCATCCTTTTATGAGGGTTACTAATAATCAATTTATTTACTATTTATTGAGTAGTCACACGCTACTAATTGCTGTGTGCTCCGCATATAATCTGCTGATACAGTAACTGGAGCCAATACTTGCTGAAAACTTATTAGCTGTTGGATATTGTACTCACCATTTCATATACAGTATCTAATCGAACATTTACTACATCTCTGCAATACATGCATGTATCTAGGTACACACATATACAAAATCCATTCAAACAGAGATCTATAACTGACTATATAATAGAAGTGGAATAATTTACTCTCAGGAAAGATTGGTTTCCTCATTAGAGGTAAGTTTAAAATTTTTTTTTTTTCCTTTCTTCTTTTCTTGTTATTCTTAGAAGAAAAGACTCGACTAGTACTCATTTGAGCAGCTAGAGAAGAATGACATAGGATTCGGATGCCTTGAGAAGGGAGGAGATGCCCACATGTTGGCTTCATGCAGAGTTGGAGGGTGGCCCCAGGGCAGCTCCTAGATGCAGCCTGACAGGAATCCCTGGTTTCAGTGCTTCCAGCTTTTAACATGGTGCTTTGTGTCTGAACATCACTTCCGCTAAACGTTTTGCCATTGGAAATGTCATGCAAACCAAAGTTTGCCGTGTACTAATTCACAGAGAAGAGAGATGGTGTTGTTGCCTGCAGGAAATCCCTTTATGTAATTTGAATGTCTTTATTATAAATAAGCCTCGAGCCCCTTAACGCTTAATCCTGGTCCAGATAGGCTGCTTCTCTTCCCGTCCCTGTGAGCCAGGATACTGGATCATCCACCGCTGATATTTGCAAGCCATTTATTTTGCAGTTGTTAAAAGGGGGTGGACTTGTTCTGGAGATCTTGGGCCTCTACAGCTGAATCTCACAAGAAAATCTTTAGCCAAGTCAGGTTTTAATCGCTGTGTTAGTCATCCTACTGATTACATAAGGAACACTGTAGGAGCATTTCAAATGCCATCGGCTCTTGGCAGTGGAATGACAATAAGGAGGAAGTATTAAAAACTAGGTGCTCTTAAAGGCAGACGTGGAGAGGGGCCTCCAACCTCTGCTCCTGAACATGCCTCCCATCCATTCTGCTCCTTTATAAGAGTACTCAGTGGAAGGAAAGCATCATTTGAATTAATTATTTGCACATATGGTGCAGTCCTGATGTCAGCTAATGCTACATTAAGGACAGACATGCTGGGCACCCATTAAATAATCAAGTAAATATTTGTATTGTTTATGATAAACGGGTTCCTTCTGCGGGTATTTTCTGTGCCTCTGTAAACATTCCGTTAGGAGGCAGATTTTGTTTGTCGGGGCTTCATACCGGGCTTAAATCTGACAGAGAGTGCTGTTTAAATTCCAAATCCGACAAAGAAACCTCACACCCACTGTGTTTTTTGGAGCTAAGTGAATATTTAGTAACACTTTAATATAATAGCTGGATCATTATGGTATATTACTGAACTAATGCTATGTTAATAACATTAATCACGTGGACTCCTTGTCCTAGCCTGAATGTTGTAAGTATTTCTATATGATTTCCACTATAATTCAATAGTCATTAGTGCCACAATGACTTCAAGCTGGCAGCACATGTTTGTATTGAACCAACATGAGGGTTGGGTCCCCACACATAAGGGAGCTGGGCCTTGCAATAAAAGACAGGCCAGGTGAGGCAGGCCGGTCCTCCTGGGGGACATCTGTTGTGTACAGGAACACAGGCAAGGTTTAGGAGTGTCCTGGAGATGGGGGTCAAGGTTGGCCTTTCACAGTATCACTGGAGGTCACACTGGAGAGGGAAATATGCAAGGAGCAATTTCTGGACACATTTTTCTGAAAAGAATCCAGTGTTGGAGAATCGCCTGTGGCCCGTCAGAGAGAGGATGCTGGAGGCCTGAGGATCTGTGCTTGGAGTTCTCTGAATAGAAATGCCTGGTGACCGTTAGGGCTTGTCACCATAAGGATCTCATAATGATTCTTTTTCAACGAGCTTGAGGGAATCTTGATGCTCAGTGCACTATGTGTGGAAGGAGTTTCGGGGTGTGCTCGAATACCTCTTTCGCTTCATGAAAACAAAGGTTATCATGTGCTTCATACTTCACCCAAGTATGGAAGTGCGTGGTGGTGTTCAACCAGGGTTCTTGGGAAATGAGGACAAGCTGTGCCCAACGCTGTTGGCTCATGGAAGTGAGTGTAACTGCATGACCAGACTCGCAAGCAACCTCTCAACATTTCTTGTAAAGTTAAAGGCAAGGTCCTCATTCACTTTCTCCAAGTGGAAAAAGCAGGCCAATAAGAGTTTCTATTTCACTTTATGTCACTGCAACTTGTAACTGGCTACTTCTTGGCTGTGTATAGCCATTTTATCTTCTTTTATACCTTGCTTAAAAAAAAAAAAAAAAAAAAACTCTCTAAATTTACTTTTTCTTTAACCCCAAGGACAGATTTCTGGTCTCTTAGTTAAAGAATTCAGTCATTCATTCAGTTACTTGTTGAGCAAACTCTTACTGATTGCTTGCTGGGTCTCAGAAGTTGGGCTCCATGCTGGAATGGATATGGGAATCTCGAACCTGTGTTTTGGAGCAGCAGAAAGAGTGGGTGGGAGATGTAAATTCCTGAAAAGGAAGCTTGTCACAGTCAACCTCTGAAGTGGGTGAAGGACAGAGAGGGGACCCCTGACTGGAGTCCTCAGAGGAGGATGCCAGGGGCAGGAATGCGAAGAATGTTCTGGATCAATTGCAGCACTGAGCAGACACAAGTTTGGTAAGGGACTTAATCTTGCTGTTCTTAAGGCTTTACTATGACAGAAAGTCTCTCTCAGAATGTTCCCACTGGGCTGAAGTCTAGTTTATCTTCTCTTTTCCCGGCGCTGGAAATGGAAGGCAGGGCCTCACTAGGCCGGGGAGCGCTTCACCGCTGAGCCACACCCAGCCTGGCTGGTCTCATCTCCATTCCTGCATGGGAACTCATCCCGATTGTGGGCTAGGACTGAGGAGACTGCTGGTCCCAGGGAAGGATCAGACTTCACTCTCAGTGGGAGCCTGTCCCTCAGCCTCTGGCTTTCTGAAGTCAGAAGGAGGCTTCTTCAGCTGAGGCCAGGGCTTCCCCTGCTGGGGCAGTGGTGTGAGGGTACTGCTGCTTCCCTTGTGGGGGGTTCCTGAGTGTCAGTTTCTCTAGCTTTTACCTGGGTGTCTTGGATTTAGAATAGCACTAGTTTTTTTCTCTTTGATTTTTAGATTTGCATTATTTTATAGGCAAACAAATGAAAATGGAGTCATTCCAACAATGGATACATTCAGAGTGTCACACACACATCCCGTCTATAGGAAAGGACATAAAAGGCAATGTGGAGAAAGAGAGAGAAGGAGATAGAGCGACAGAGACAGGGACAGAAAGAGACAGATTTCATTTGGAGGGAAGTTTATGAAATTTTGGTAATACTTTTGAAATGAGAGAGAGAGGGGGGGGGGGACTTGGACACATCAGGCCTTGTTGACCTTATTGCTATAAGAACTGGCACTTGGTTCTCCTCCCTGAGGTAAACCTGGGGTGGAGGGACATGGGGCACAGGGTGGGGTGGGGGATCCCAGTCCTCACACGTCCTGATGTTTCCCTACTGAGTTCCTGCTTGCCATTTAAATCACGTCCTCTCCCTGTTCCTTCTGGAGCTTTTGGGGTCTGGCCCCTGCTGCATCTCCCGCCACTCCTTCCCTCCTCTGCTCTGCTGAAGTCCCCTCTGCATTCCAGCCTGAGCACCCACACGAGTCCTCACCTCCTCACATGCCCACATTTCCCTCCGCCCAAGAGCTGCTTGGCCAGGCCCTCTCTGCACCTAACTGGGCAGGAGCCAGCGTCCTGTTGAATCCCGCCAGGAACTTGATCCGGGCCCCAGAGGCTGCCCACCGACTCAAGCTCTTTATAAGGTGTGGCTCTGTGGTCGGCGTTGAAGCCCCGGGACGATGCCACCATGCTCCAGCTCCTGCTGGCCGCGGGCACTGCATGATCTGGGGCGTAGATGCTCTTATTACCCTTCCAGGCCTGAAAAGAAAGCTGAGTCTAAGGCAGAACCAGGCACCGCCCGAGGCGCCCCAGCTGCCGGCCTTTGCTCAATCCAGCGCCGCCTCGCCTCGGCAGATGTACCCAAGAACCCTGGTGAGCCGAGTGCTGTTCCAAGGGCCTGGTGAACAGGGCTGCCTAAATGCTTGCATCCTGTTCCCACACACTCCTGTTCTGGAGCGGAAAGGCAGAGAACGCAGGAGCCCGGGTCGGGGCCGCAGGGCACCCGGGAGCTGAGGAAAGTGAGCAGGAAGGGGCAGGAGGGCGTTGGGTCTGGAGTCTCTGCCAGACAGGAGGCAACTGTGGTGGAGCAGTGACAGTCCAGAGAGGATGTCTGGAATGGCCACCCATGGCCACCCATGACCACCAGGAGGCTGGCTGTGAATGGTGGTGTGGAGTTTGGGTTCTGCTCTGAAGCCACGGATGGATGATGGAGGAAAGACCTAATCTGACTTGTGTTTTTAAAAACTGATTCCCATAACCGGGTGGAGTGTGGACCATGTGGGGGGCTGAAGGTGACTTCAGGGGGACCAGTTAGGAAGCTTTGGCCCCCATCTCGGGGACTGCGATGGTGGCTGGCTGCTGTGGACATGGCAGGGAGTTAACAGGCTCAAGAGGTATTGGAATGTCAAGCCAGTTATGTCTTCCGATAGATAGAATGTGAGCTCTAAGAGGAAAAGAAGGAAAACTTGCCTGGTTGTGGGGAGAGTGGGTCCATCTTCTGCTCAGACAGAAGAGACCTGCATTTACTTCCAGGCGGCTGGTATTAGTTCCTGGGGCTGCTGTAACAACAGATCCCAAACTTGGATGGCTTACACCAGAAATGTATTATCTCACAGCTCTGGAGGGCTGGCCTGGCTGCTGAACAGGACAAACCACCCCCAGGTTTACTAACACGGTGCAGCATCAGGGCCCAGGAAGCCATCTTTCAATCATGCTGGAGGATCTCGGCTCTGAGAAATGGGAATGGAGGGGTGCTTTAGGCATGGAAGACATGGGGAGGGGTTTGGAAGTAAAGGCACTGCTAGAGAAGGAGACTGTGAGTGAAGGGAAAAGGCTGATTCTAGATTTATACTCTGGAAGGCACAACTAAGGACACAGGCAGAGGTGATGCTGAGAACATTTAAATGTAGCTTGAGCATTTGGGTCAATATCGGGCATCATGGTGAAGAGAGTTACCGTGTTTTAAGAGTATGGGTTGGAGTCAGAGCCTGACTTGAATCTGCCCTCTGCCATTTACTGTGTATCCTGGGCAAGGTACTTACCCTCTCATGGCTTTAGTTACCAAATCTATAAAATGGGGATATGATACTACCACATTCATAGGGTTCTTTTAAAGATGAAATAAGTTAGTACATAAAGATCTTGGAGCAGCATGTGGCACACATAAACACTTTGTTACACAAAAAGAGCTTGGGTGTGGGGTTGAGCTCTGACTCTGCCAAATACTACCTGCATGGCCTTGAGCAGGTTACCAGTCTTAATTTCCTTATCTGTAAGGTGGACATAATAACACCTGCCTGAAAAGGCCAGTGTGAGGATTAGTGAGATACTATGGATGGCGTCTCTGGAATGCCACCAGATACATTGTGGGCATTCATAAATGTTAGCTCTGTATTAACAGGAGAGACTCACCACCCTGGGAAACAGGCATGATGTAGACATGCCTATCTCATGAAGCATGGATGATAGGCATGGTGGCCATTTGTCAGGGATTCAGGGGATGAATGCTGGCATTAGGAGGAAGGTCCGAGATAATATCTTTTCCAGCTTTCAGCCAGACCATTTTTTTGCAAAGGGAGCTGCTAAAACCAAAAAAGTAGGAAAAAATTTAACAAAGAAATGTATTTCCAATTTATCACTTGAATGCATTGATTAAATATTATGCCAGATATAGAATGGTGAACTTGTGATAGGAATATTGGAATGAACAGTATAATTTAGGGCCCAAGAGTATGACCTCTGGCATCAGCCAGCCTGGGTTTGGTTTTCACCAATTTCTTGGGGATGTTTTGTCTGTTGACCTTGCCTTGAATCTGACCCTGAGTCTCAGACTTGGACTGCAGTTACTTATTTGGCTGCAAATTTCTTTGGCTGCTTCCAGGGGAGTATCTTGGAAGAGAGCATAAGGAAGTCAGGTTAGGTGTGTTAATGAGCAGGTTACTGCTAGGGGCACCTGGAGCCCACTTCTGCTGGCATTTCTCAATGACAGCATCTCCCTGTCTCAGCATCATCCCAGGCAAGTGGAGAGGAAGCTCCAGTGTTATCCACCAACTCCTGTTTGTCATTATGTGATGGGGTACAGGAAGTGCTTCACACTCCCATACTCCCCCACTCAGGGTCAAAGTACTTTTGTGACCAGAGCAAGTCCTCAGGTAAAGGGTCTTGGCTTGAGGGAAGAAGCTCAGGATCCTGACCCATGTGTACAGAGGGTGGGCACTGACAATATCTGCTGAGACAAGTCATTTGATTTCTCTAAATCTCAGTTTCCTCCTCTAGAAAATGGGAACAATAATAACGTATACTCATAGTTCTTTGTGGGGGTTGAGGGAGATAATGAACGTATAATGTTGAACCTCCATGGCTTGGTCTGTGGAAAGCCAGCAAGGATAGCTATTATTGTGATGGAAGAGAATTATATGAACAAGGAGACTGTACCTCCCAAAGAATAGTGTCCACAAACACTGCTCACGAAATAAATTATTAGAGAGAGTTTGTGTCCATTTAATTTGCTTGGAGAAGTGCCCATAATAGAATCTTATACCATTGGACACTTCAAAGAATTATGTGTGGCCAACACATTGAAGACATTTATCCACTTGGACAGAAGGTTCATCTTGAATATAGAGCCTGTAATTTACTTACAGGTGTATATAGTGGGATAACTCAGGTTAATGTCCATGAACAGAGACCAACAATTAGCAAGTTAATTAGGGTCCTGATTCTAGTAGCAAAAGATAATCATTTATTAGCTTAGGTCAGACCTTGGACCTTCTTATGAAGTGACTTTTTATGAAAATGTTGACTAAAAGAGAATCTCTGTACCTTCTCACGTAGAATTCATGCACGCTTGGGAAACCAATTCTCATGGAGACCAGGGTAAGGACCACAGTGAGTTTTGGAGGCTTGGCCTCAGCCAGCCTGTCTATAATGATGGCCAAAATATAAACAGGATCCTAATGTGATAGGAATATGGGTCCTGCTTCTCTTACTCTTCTGCTGGTATGTGACTAGCATGTACTATTTTGCAGCCAAATCTCAGATAAATTAACATTATCATCTCAATCGGGTATTTGTTTAAAAAAACCAATATCATCATCATCATCAACAATAACAACAAAACAAACAAAACACCAAGGGTACTATTGAGCCTGGGGCTAAAAGGCATTAGGAAGTGGTAAGCTTTCCTTTTTTTTTGTTCTTCACCATTGACTGGCACCTGGGATTCTGCACAAGGGCTGGGGACTATAAATCCAATTTACAGAAGGGGTGAAGGCAAGCGGGGAGACAGTTTGCAACGGAAGAGGTTGTGAAGCTGCAGCTCCTTTTTTGGGTCATAAAAGGCAGGCGTTTATTGTGTCTGTTTGAAATCCCTCTCTGGCCTGCCTTGCCTGTTCTTCTGGCACCAGTGCCTGCTTAGTGTGGTTGGAAAGTTGCTTAGAATGTCCCTTGACTAATAAGGTGATGCTTGGCCATGCCTCACGAGCTGCAGAGAGGATGATGGACAAGGTTTGTAAAATCTGTTTGGCTCCTGCTTTCTACCCCATCAGTCATGAATTGTAAGAGTGCATTGTTTCTTTTCGTAAAATAGGAGCCGAGATGAGGTCGTGACAAACGTAGCATTGTTAGTCACTTCAGCCTCCAGAAAGAAGTTGATCCTGGGTTCCAACACATCTCCTGACCTTCCTTTGCTGGGGCAGACCTCCTGTACCCATTTCCCATATTGATATGAGCTGGGTTGGCCAAAGGAAATGCTTAATATGAAAAATCCAAGTTAAAAACAAATTGATGCTTTTAAATTACATACGACATAATCCCCCCACCTCTCCTTAACATTGCCTTGGTAAACTTAATTTTAGGAAATAAGAGAAAACCAAATGGTGGACTACTCCAAAACTCATTTTCTGTGGCCCAGGTTCCAACACTCTAGGTATTGGTGAAGTTTAATGAATCATTCCTATTCAATATGTATCCTTGGGGAGGCAGGTGAAAGAATAAAGTTCCCCTCCCTTTACTGGGTCTGTGTCCTGATCCCAGAGCTTGTGAATGTCCCCTTACTAGCAGATAGACTTTGCAGATATGATGAAGGTTACAGACCTTGAGATGGAGAGATTATCTCAAATTGTCTGGGGAGACCCAGTGGAATCACATGAGTCCTTAAAATTGGAGGATGTGTCTTGGATGTGGCTAGAAAGAGGCCTGGCATGGATGAGATGTGGGGAGTGTGCCTGAGGAGCTGGATTCTGCCAACAGCAGTAATGAGTAAGGAAGAGATCCTCCACTACAGCCCCAGGAAGGAGCTCAGCCCTTCCTGGATTTGAGTCTAGGGAGACCATATCAGACCTCTTACCTAGACTGCAGATTAGTCCATTTGTGTTGGTTTAAGCCGCAGCATGTGTGGCGATTGGTTGCAGCAGCAATAGCAAACCCATCCATTGCTGTATCTCTGATCTAGAGTTGTCCTAGTGATGGAGTGGCTTCTGAATCCAGTGTGCATATGCCACCATCAGGAAGAGCTGCCTCCTTTCCTAGTCAAAGGAAAAGCTCAGGCTCTGCAGTGTTTTGAGGACATCCACCTGTGGTCCTAGGGTGCTACAAAGTCAGGAGACGTGGGCAGTGGAGGACCAGCAAGGAATGAAGGACTATTCATGGTGCCCCCTGCATTCCTGACTGTGCTGGGTTTTCATCAGCTTCCTACCCCCACAACCATCTGTGAGGTGAACATCATATTTTACAGATGGGAACCTTGTTTTGAGAAGCTCAATGACTTTTCCGAGCTTACAGAAAGTAGTAAGTAGGATAGTGGTATCCTGGACCTCCGGGGAGTATGTTCTTTGTCCTGCTCTCTACTCTTGGATTCTTCTTAGCGAGACCTGGGAGTTAAAATTTAGTGGGCAACTCACTGCAGAAAACAAGAAAATAGAACCACTTGCTGATCTTTCCTTAATGTTTCTTGAGCTGATGGAACTTGAGGGAGGGCTGGGGTGTGGCTGAGTGGTAGAGCACTTGCCTAGCATGCAGAAAAACCCTGGGTTTGATCCCCAGCACCTCACCCCCATCACACCCCCAAACAAAAACATCGATGAAGGCGGAGGGCATTGGGCATGCCTTCCCCCACAAAACCGGAGTCGGAGGGTGGGATCTAGACAGAAGGGCTCATGCAGGCTCCACTTAGACCCCTCTGGTGTTCAGCTTCCCCAATTACTAATGTTTGTGGAACCAGGTTGGTGTTTAAGATGAAAGACTATTGGGATAAAAAGAAAGATGGATTATTTCAAAGGGTCACTGCCGACTGGCTTTGCAGGTCTACTGCGTTAAGCCAGAGTTGGTTCCATTGCTGGCAATGCCGCGGGTTAAGATATGTACACCATGCCCCTGAACTCCCAAGAATTCAGTGGGAGGACTGCTGGAGGCCTGCAGTCAGGATTTGGTTAATAGGTGGCTTTAAAGCACTCACTGCCCGGCATTGGCTCTACAGGAACAGAGAAGCAGATCTACAAGCGCTGGCTGCTTCTGAGGACCATCTGGTTGACAAGATGAGCAGGTTTCTCTGAACAGCTCCTCTTGTGCTCCACAGGTGGGAGGGGAACTCAGAGGTCACCTGGGCACATGCCCAGATTTGGCGCAGGCTGGCAGTCCAAATGTTGGAGGTGCTTGTTTGCTCAGGGATTGGTTTGTGGGGGATGCAGCTTAGAACCTAGTCCTCAGACTTTGGCCAGGGTTTGAGGACTGGACCTCAGTGTGTTACTCAAGAGTTGTGTGGCCATCTGGATACCACCCCTGAGAGTGGGGGGTTGGACGTTGGTCATCCTCTGTGCACCCACACCCATAGGATGTCGAATGTTAGACCATTATTCTTACATATACCCTTCCTTGATCCAGCTTCTAGAATCTTCTGCCATGTTTTTCCCCACTCCCGTTGGCCATTCCAGTCCTACCTGCACTCTCTCCCAGCTTCTGATGGCGGTGGTCTTCTACCTCTGTGCTTTTTGTTGGTCCTCTTTGCCACAGCCTACACCTTGCCTCCAGGGTCAGTCTTCCCTGCCTCCCGTCTTGGGATCCGTGCTGGTTCCTGCCCCTCATGACCTTCACCTCCCAGACTTCTCCTGGCCTCTCACCTCCCAGTGCCGGTGGCTCCCTCACTGAAGCCCCAGAAGGCCCCATTCAGCAGTTGGAATAGCAAGAGTGAACCCCAAGTCAGTCTCCTTGGTTTCCACCCTTCAGGTTTTTAACTCTGCTTTGAGAATTTTTCTGTGACCCTAGAACCGAAGAAACATTGGACCTCACCTAGCAAATTTTCACAGGAACTTCTACATAGGATAGAATTCAAATTCTTACTGAAATAAAAAAGTAAATCCTTTCTTCTTTGTAGGAGGCCATTTTTAAGAAGATCCTCCCCCATAGCAAAAAAAAAAAAAAAAAAAAAAAAAAAAAGTAATTTTTAAGTTAAAAAATAGTATCAGAGTACTCTATTCCTCCAATCAGGGTGCCATACAATTTCTGTACCATGAAATCTTTTTATTCCCTCCCTAAGCTCAACTCTTAAGATAATTTTAAATATGCAAGCCTCACACATCTTACACTGGATAATTAGTGTCTTTTTGGAAAGGGTTTTAGGTTGTATTTGTCTTTATTTTTGTGAATGATTTTTATTTTTCGTAAATAGAATCCTTTAATGTAAATTATAACTGAAAGTAAGTCTCACACTTCAAGCAAAACACCTGTAGTTAAAACATCTGTTTTAAACACTGCTTTCAACATAGCCCTCCTCTGCTCAGAAATTTTGAGTGGTTTCCTAACTTCTTTTTTCCTGTAATCTAAATTTTAGAGTCTGACTCTCCAGGTCTTCTAGCATTGAGCCCCACCTGGCACTTACCTTTGCAGAAGTTTTTTTTTTTTTTTTTTTTTTTTTTTTTTTTTTTTTTTTTAATTTAATTGCCCTTCAACCACATTCTGCTCATAATGAATGAGAAGCTCTGTTGTTGTTAGTAATAGAGACCCTGATGCCAGAGTTTCTGGGCTTAAGCCATGTCTGTTGGCTGTAGGACTTTGGCAAAGTGCATGCTTAGTTAGTTTTGGTTTCCCTATCTGTAAGATGGGGTAGTAATGGGTCCCATCTTATAGGGTTGGGCATGAGGATGAAATATATTCTTGGCTGTGGAATGCTTTCTGGCACCCAGTAAGTGCCCAGTAGTTGTGAGTTATGATAACATTTTTCTCATGAAGGATTTGTGATGTGGATAAGAGAAATATTTATGTTCTTTTCTTTGTTCTCTTACATCTGGGGTGTATGTGTCCTTGCATTAGGCTTAACCTGAAATTGGCATAGCATTTGGAAGTTTTTGCAGGTGTTATTGGTACCAGTGCACCCAACCACAGGAAACTTTGCTAGTTCAGGTTGTACCAAGTAAAGAATTTCCCCAAAGTGACACAAATTATTATGCTCAGCCCTCACCATTATACACACAAGTTATTATTTTAAATCAAGAAAGTCAAACAAGTTTTAGGTTTGGATCACTATGTTAGTTCATTTCTGCTGCTATAACAAAATGCCAGAGATGGTCTGATTTGTAAACAATGAAATTTATTTCTCAACATTTCTGGAGGCTGGGAAATCTAAGCAGAGGCGCCAGTGGGTTTTGGTGTCTGGGGAGGCTGCTCTCTAATCCAGGATGATTCTCTGTGCACTCTGGAGGGCCTGGATGCTGAGCCCTCACATGATGGAAGGAATGGAAGGGCAGAAGGAAGTCACCCCTCAAACCCTTACATAAAACCCTCATCTTATCCGTGAGCACAGACCCCACATGGCCTGATCACCTCCCAAAGTTCCCACCTCTTAACACTGTTGCCTTGGGGATCAAGTTTCAATGTGAATTCTGGAGGGACACAAACATTCAAACCCTGGTAATCACTTTTCCTAAATTTATTGCCATGTCCTTGACACTAGTCGTTATGGTTAGGGTCTGAGGTGTCCCCTTTGTTAACGTGTGCTCCTGTGTTAATGCAGGAGCGTTCAGAGGTGAAATGATCGAATTCTGAGTGCTGTTCCCTAATCAGTGGATTAATTCATTTGACGGCTTAATAACTCGAAAGGGCTACACTGGGTGGAAACCGTAGGCAGGTAGAGTTTGGCTGGAGGAAGTAGGAGTCTGAAGGGGGATTAGCTCTTGTCCTCTAGCTTCTCTCTCTCGCTCTGCTTCCTGGTGGCGGTGAACTGAGCCGATTTCCTCCACCTTGCCCTCTGTCAGGATGTTCTGTCTCACCTCACCTCAGACCCAGAGCAGTGGGACCTGCTGACTGTGGACTGAAATCTCTGAAACCATGAGCTCAAAATAAACTTTTTCTCCTCTAAGTTGTTCTGCCCAGGTGTTTTGGTCATGGTGATGAAAACTGACTAACAACACTAGCTCAGGGTACGGTGTAGGTAATTCATCTGTGAAGATGGGTTCGGTTTGAATCAGGAAACTGTAAGAAGCGGAGTGTTTTAGTGGTGGTTTTGCTATTTTGAAATTTTCTATTCTGGTTTCCCAGTCCTCTGCCTCCAAATAAATCCCACAAGCCAAGTGACCTTCAAAGCTTAGTTTGTAGTTCACTGAGAACATCAGAAAATGAGAATGTCACAGTGAGTCAGATTTCTAGCCTCTCACCCATTTTTCTGTCACCAATATTGAGGGAAACCTGACAGAGATATAGCAGAAGATTATCTTGGGGAAGTTGGCTACTCTGCTCTACCCTATCAGCAAAGCAAGGCAATCCAGTGGATCAACCTGGGTTGGATGTCCATGATGGAACCCAAAGAAGAAATCAAAGGCTCAATTTCAGAGTCTGTACATTTTTTTCAACTGTTCCAAAACTTAGTTTAATTAAAAGAAAGTTTGTGTTTAATCATTTCACTCATTTGCTTTAAAGAACAATCCCTTTGATTTTAGCATACCCTCAGGAAGGAAATCCATTTTGCATCACAAATTTTGGTCCTGGTATTATAATATAGGAAATACTTCCATCTTTATCATGTGGTATCCATGATATATAGTTCTCTCTGAAAGACAAACTAATAGGATTCTTACTGTTATTTTTTAGTCGAGGGAGGCAAAATAGTATAATAGATAAAACAGATTTTAGGAATAAAATATTTGGTAATTGTCAGCAATACCACCTCAGGCAAGTTCCCTAAACTGTAAGCCTCCGATTGCTCATTTGTAATTGCAGACAAATTTTAATGAAAATCACACACACACACACACTCATACACACACACACACTTACTCACATACATACATTATATACGTACTTCTTGAAGAATACTTTCCAGTGTAAGTGAACCTATACAAGCGAAATGCTTAAGACATGATCTTGCATTCATTAAGAGCTCCATGCACAGATATTCCATCTGTCAGCACTCAGATGCCTTTTAATTCCATGCATGTGAAAGGCACAGGGGCCACCAGATGAGAAATAAATGGCCTCTGCCCTTGAGAATCTTATAAAGATACAAAATGTGGGAAGTCTGAGTTTCAGTAAAGAAGAAAGAAGTTGGGTGTGGGTTTATTGTATGTTGTGGTGAGATGATGGAGATATCTTTTTAAAAATTTTTATTGTACACAAGTGGGATACATGTTGTTTCTCTGTTTGTACATGAAGTAAAGGCATACCATTTGTGTAATCACACATTTACATAGGGTAATGCTGTTTGATGGAGATATCTTCAAAATGGCAGCAAGGCCTGCCAGGATCTGTCTCCTGCCTGTGTGAACAGCCTGATCCCAGGCTTATTCCTTCTGTACTCACTAAACTTCAGCTACATTTGCCATATCTACTCAGTCAACAACTATTTAGCAGGTATTTAGTGAGCACCTTCTATAAGCAAGACACCAGTTCATGTGGTGTGGTGAACAAAGCAAGTTTGGATCCTGCTTTGCTGGAACACATAAGTCACCAGTGTCTCAAGCTCTTTCTCACCACAAGGCCTTTAATTATATGCCTTCTTTGCCTAGAATGTATTTTCTTGGATGTCTTCTCTACACTATTTGTCCTTTAGAGCATAAAGTTCCTCTATAGATAAGACTTGTTGACCTCTGAGCCCCGAGTCACTCTAAATGAAATTCCACCATTATCCTTTCTCAAGGTATCCTTTGCTTTTATTTTGAAACACATTTCACAGTTTGTTTCTACCATTGCTCCTTTACTGCCTCATGCACTAGACTAGACTCTAAGCTCCACGAGGTCACAAGACTCTTGACTTATTGTTTTATCCACCCCATCTAGGACTTAACAGGCTCCCAACGGAATCTTAAAGATATATGCTGATCTAATTAAAGAATTGATTTAGTATTGAAATATGTTTTCATTTTAGAAGCACTGATGGAAAATGTGTGCAGATCTTTAGTGGTGATAATCCATTTAGATTGGTAGGTTTATTTTGGTTCTTCTAGTTGATTTTATATATGTGTGTATGTATAGTTTTTTAATTGCTAAAGTATGATCCCAGGGAGCTTATTCCTTATCTTTGAAAAGCTTTCAAATAGTTTTCTTTTCTTCCCTATAGGAATAGCTTGTAGAGTGAATTTTTTTTCTTGGGATTTTGGCATGTTCTTTAATCTTTGTAATAGCACAGGTTACTCAGAATTAAATGCCTTGGGTGTAGCTGAGGTTCATTGTTCAGTAGGAAAATGTAAATCCTCTCCCTTAATTGCCCATGTCATTGGTGTAAACACAAATCTCTGGAGATCACTTTTAGAAGAAAATGAAGAAACAAATGGATGATGTTCTGAACCAATGCTGCCCATGTGTTTGCCTGCTGCAGGTGGGGGTAGACGGGCTGGAAGTGGTGTGGATGGTGGCTTTAAGGTGACCGGGCACTAAAACCTAGAAGCATGACTCAAACAGAAAGCTTTTGGCTGAGTGGACAAAGCCAGGTCACTGTGGTTCCATATTTTGGAAAGTGTTCATTTCAAGTTCCCATACTGCTATCTAAAAAAAAAAAAATCTGCCATCACGGCAAATGATACTGTTGGATGTGGACTGAAACCCCATAAAATTGTATGGGTGATATTAATTTAGTCACCTACGGCTTAATAGTCATTTTATGGACATTAAAAAAAAGTTTTGTAGCCATAATGTTTTATCTATCTTTATGGTCTCTTATGCTGTGTTTAATCAGTGTAATTATGGGAGGAGATAATTAAATATAGTACTATACAGTTCTTAAGATTTTAATGCAGTTATTACTGATTTAACCACAAAAAGGATATATAAGATCTAAGCCATTGCAAATCTTAAGGAGAAATATTCAACCAGAATTTTTAGTAAGCAGTTTAAATGATAGAGGGGAAAGTTGTGCCTTCTTGGTTTGTCAGTTTATTTATGCCATTCAATATATTTTTTATTTATAACTGGGATGGAAAATCAGGAGGAGATGACTATTTGTACTAGTCTGTAAGCCAAGTGATGTCTCTCTATAGTTCAAACTGGTTACATTAGAAATAGTTTAGTGCCCCCAAAGACTATTCATGAAAACAATTTAAAACTGAGATTATACATGTAATATATTTTATTGTATATGTCTACTCAATATACATTAGCTATATCATTTTTTTTCTGAGCATAACTGAAAACAATTCCATTTATTTTTTTAAAATAGAAAGAGGCATTGCCAATCAATGCCTGTATCCTGAACTATCTTCTTTAGGGAAGGCAGCATTGAGCTCCTATTGCTATTTGTAAAAGCATAAAGTTTTGAGCTGGAAGCACTACTTGGAGGGTCTGGATAGTCTGTGTGGGTCTCCACAAAGGAACAGTTTTTGAGTGGCACTCAGGGAACAAGACCTAGACTGGAGAAAACAGGGAGGAGGGTGTGTCTGGTGGGGGACCAGTGTAAGCAAAGGTAGAAAGGCTTGGCATCTCTGAGGAAAGGCAATGAACTCCTTCCTGATCACCTCTGCCTCAGAGCAGGTGGACCTGTGTAATTGGAAATAAATTAGGAGAAGGGAAAAAAAAAATCAGGCCATAACGTGGGGGTCTTAAAGCATCCTGCAAAAATTACTGAACACAATGGGATATTGCTCAGGCTTCAAAAGGAATGAGATTCTGATATATGCACATTTTTATGAATGAACCTTGATGACATCATGCTAAGTGAAATAAACCAGACACAAGAGGACAAGTATTATAGAATTTGCTTGTACGAGGGACCTATGGTAGTGAAGCTCATGGAGATGGGAAGCAGAATGGAGGTTACCAGGCGTCAGGGAAGAGAGGCATTGGAGTGATATTTCAGCAGGTACAGATTAGTGGTAGCGATTCCACAGCAACGTGAACAGATGTATTTAATGCCACTGAATTGTATCCTTGAACATGGCTAAAATGGTAAACTTCAGGTTATGTCTATTTTACCACAATAGGAAAACAAAAAAAAGTACTGGACTGAATTTTGTGAGCAATGGGAAGTCATCAGAGAGTCTTCTGGAAGGGATGACAAGATCCCAGCAGAGTGTTGGCATTAGGTCTTTGGTTCCTTTAGCTTTGTGCTTTGAGGGGCAAGCTGTGTTGGAGACCATCTCTACTTCTACAGCAAGGGAAGATGAACCTTCAGTGCCTGTAGTTTTAGGATAAAAGTAACAGTATCCATAAGTAGAAGCTGCTAATGGGGAATGCTTTATAGGGACTAGAACTGAGGCAGGGAAAGACGACTTAAAAACCAAGGTTGGAATCCTCTGTTTGAGGATTTTTGGCAGTGTCAAAGAAATTTTGATTTGTGTGAGCTTCTGGAAAACATGAGTTGGACAAAACACCAAGGCCTGATGTTGACAGTTATCAGCCTGGAATTAATGAAAAATGTGAGACCAGATCCTTAGGTTTTAGAGTAGTGTTGTGCACTGAATTGATGTTGTGTTCTTTTTCATTCTCCAGCAAATGTATTCTCATTGTGTGCTCCAAGGAAATGATTAAAAAACATTATTGAAATACTTCTTTTCCTCTCTCCTTCACTGGAAGAGGCCACAAGTGTCTGACTTTTCAATTTGAACCAATCCTCTACTTTTGTGTTCTATAGCAGCTCTGAATGCTTTCCCTGTGGTTCACTGGCTTGCAGGATTTTACAGCAGAAGAATCCCAAAGGGGTTAACAAACCATCGTCTCCCATCTCTTTTCTTTGGAGACAAAGAAGCTGGAGCCCGGAGAATCATCCTGGACCTTTTATAATTCCATCAAATTTCTGGCAATTAAAACACATGGCAAGACGAAGCCAGGTGAAGCTTGTCAGGTGTGCCAAGCTCAAGGAAGAAGGAAGGACCAGCAGAGGAGGGACGCAAGGTGAGGGAGAGTATCGGGGAGGAGGCAGGTTTTGGGGGGAGGTCAGCTCTAGGAACTGAGGAGCTTGGCTGTAGGCTAGGGGCTGCGGGGATGCACAGATGGAGCTTCTGTGGTGGACCTTGGATGAGCTGAAGTGCAGCTTTGAGTTTAGACCTGGGGTTACATGTGGCTTCACTCTCTATGCACTGCGTGATTTTGGATTAACTATTGACTTCTCTGAACCTCAGTTTTCTTATTTGTGACAGAGCAGCAATCTCTTTGTCACAGAAGTGTTCTGAGGGTCAAGGATGAAATGCTGCTAAGCAAGTGCTCAGGGGACAGCTATTATCACATCGTGGAGGTATGGTCAGGCATCCTCTCTGACCTTCTCTGGTTGCCCTTTAGGAGCTCGGGGGCATTTCAGGTGACCTCCGGGGAGCTCTGGTCTCCTGGTGGTGTGGTTTATCTCTCTCCTGCCTCCCCACACAGCATTGCTCTTGGAGGTTAGGGATGCTGTTCAACTTTCTAACCTCCCAGCATGACCCTTCAATGATCATCCAGTGACTGGTAGAATGAATGAATAAGAGAATAACTGACTTGTTTTGCAAAAAGGAGGGACAGAACTTAGGGGGCATAAGCTGGTGACCCCCTGTAGGTGGCATAGGGTACTAGTAGTGAGAATTAGGGTTCAGATGGGCCATTTTTATAAATGACAAATCAAGTGGTGATTATTTGCTTTATAACATACCTATATACAATTTTGAAAAAAATGCTTTGCTCGATAAGGGACCCAGAGAATGTACTTTTTTTGGGGAGGGAGAATGCAATTTAACAATAGAGAGAAACTTAAAAAGCTTCATAACCTTTGAGCCAAGAAGTTTACTTCTGGAATTATTTCCTAAAGAAATAATTGAAAAATGCAGAAAGAACTTTTTGCACCAAGTGTTCATGGTAGCACTATGTAATAGCAAAAATTTGGAAAAAAATGCAACTATTTACCCAAAATGTATTTTGGTATGCTCACACATTGGAATAAGATGCAACCATTAAAATTGATGCTGCTGATAATTGTAATAAAAGGACAATGTATGTATTTATGCAAAAATTAGTGAAATATGCAAATTTATGATGTTTGTTAAAATACAGGAATAAAACACATACACATTTAACAGTGATTGCTTCCATACTGTATTAAGAATGGGTGATTGCTGTATTTTTTATTTTTCTGTATTGTCAATAAACATGAAAGGAGATAGTGTGTTTACAGTTAGACAAAGTTGCACACAGGACCCAGCTTCCCGTGTGCATTTCAGGAGGGAGTGCCCCACCTGGAGAGCACCTCCACCTCCTTTCTCTTCCCAATAGATGAAGAGACGATAGATGAGGGTGTGTCCCTAGTGACAGTGGGACGGGAAGCTCTCACAGACAGGGAGGTGGAAACCACACCCCTGTGATATATGTCCTGGAACCAGACACAAGATCCCAGGGAGAGGCAGCTGAAAGAGACTGGGAGAAGGATGAGGGAAGCCCAGGAAGTTGGGGAAGAAATGGAAGAGGAAGACACTTGGTGTTTTGAGGGGACTGTGAAGAAAACCCCAGCTAGCTCCTTCCATTGCTCTGGGTCTCCGTTGTACTCTGAATGGTAAATTAATAAGTGCTTTATTTTTATTTACTTTATTTAAAAATTGTAGCTTCAAGCAATAAATAAACAGGCATATCCACCCTAGTTCCACCTCTAGGAAGCATTTATAATTCGAATCAGAACCCAGACCATTTTTTCCTCCCAAGTGCCTCATCTGGGAACCTCAGCCCGGGTTGGATTGTGCGTGACTGTGGTCTACGTCCAACCCTTTGTTTTCCCTGATAAAGAATCCTCTGAAATCTAGTGAGCAGCCACTTTCCCAGCTCTGAACAGATCCATAAGTGGGGATACCTTGCTGACATTTGTCACTGGTGGGTGTTTACAGACTTGTGACATCTATGAAAGGAACTTGCTAGAGGAGAGAAGACAAAGAAGCAGCAGCTTAGAGCAGGGGAAAATGGCTTTCGGCATCTAGCACCTGTGAGCGGGTATCTTAACCCTGCCCTCACCCCAGCACCCTACAGACACCACTTCTCTGACTATCCTCATCTGTCTGATGAAGGAAGATTGTCAGACCTAATTCAAGGGTTATTATGAAGACTCAATGACAAACCCCTTACATACGGGGTAGTCACTGGCGTGAGTCTCTGTGCCATTTCTTGTCTGCCTACCTTAAGCCAGGAACGAGGCTAAGTGATTTCCAGGGCCCCTCTAGTAATTTAGACAGACAACTCCCATTATTTCCTTCGAATGCAATAAAGTTGTTTTGAGTATATCCTGATAAGTAATTGCCTCCCTTAATGATACTCTAGTGGAATACAATATGGAAACCTCTGAAGGTTTCTATTCTTGAAACTAATTTTTAAATACAAGTGCTTACAATTAGTCCTACCTCGGTGTGATTCGTAGCATACCAAAAAGCCCTGGGCTTCTAAATATAGAAATCAAGATACCCTGCATCCTCTGATAGCCAAATTGGAAAACCTTACACAAAAGGAGAAAATGCTCACATTCCATGTGTCACGTCATAGGGAATGTGGTCTCTCCAATTAATGAGTCTCAGGAAAATGTTCAGTCTGTTAATAGGTAGCTCCCTGCCCCCACATCCCTCCTTCCCAACATAGTACATAAGGTAATTTCCTGGAAAAACATTCCCAGTAATTAAAACGCAAAACCAAAACCCCCCCAAATTGTGGATGGTAATACTTGGTACTGGAGAACATTGCCAACATGGTAGTTAAAAATTTCCTTGGCAAATAAAAAAAATGGCAAAAATATAGCCAGATGCTAAGTGAGATTCCTGGAATTCCACCTGGATGATGAGTAGACCTCACCCCCTGGGGGTCACACCCTGGTGTCCTGTGACAGAGGTGCTCTCAGCAACTGCATCTGCTTTTGACTGTGCTGAGAACATGACCCTCCTGTCTTTTTACCTCACAAGATCTCTGATAATAGTTTTCCAGTAGATGAAAAAATGGACCACCCTAGATACCTGACTTTCTGTAGCGTGTGCTGATGGAGGTGATGAGCACGCTGGAGTGAGGGAGAAACTTATTCTTTGGCCTCGGTTTCCTCATCTATAAGGTGGGTATATGATATTTACCTCACAGTATTGTCCGGGAGAATCAGTGGAGAAAGTGGCGTGCTTGGTTCTCAAAGTCTGGTTCCCAGATCAGCAGCAGCATCACCCCCAGAAACTTGTTGAAATTACAAAATCCTGGACCCCCCAGACTTTCTGAATCAGAAGCTTGGGAGTGGGGTGTAGCATGTTTAATGAGCCCTCTAGGGACTCTGACATCCTTTAAGTATGGGGACCCCTGGGCCAATTTCCTTCTCCCTGGCCCTTTTGTTATACCCAGAGGTTTGTGGCTCTATAATATGATCCACAAGAGAGACACTTGAGAGTTTGATTTTATTTTGCTATTTCTAACTTACTCTCTGCCTCAGGTAAGATTGAGGAGCTCTCTAGAGCACAGGAGTCTTCCCTGCAGAGTGGGGAGAACAGAATAAGAATTATAAAATGATTAGGGAAAATTTAGCAGACTGAACAATTGGAACAAATATGGAATCATCTTTTGGGACTGCATCGGAAATGTTTAAAATATCAGAAAGTGGGGAAGGTAGAAGAATGTCATTAGGTCATATCCCTAGCAGACCTTTACCTCTTTAAAGTGTTTCCTCATCTGTGATTTTATTTATACTCAGTTTGGCAAATAGCCGAGGGATTATCTTCAGAGTACAGATGAGGAAACAGTCTCAGTGAAGCTGAGTAACTTTCTGAAATACACTCTTCAGAAAATTAATTAATGTTAATTGAGTGTCATATCTAATGATGACTTAATCCATGGCCTTTGCTTCCTGGGCTTCTCCTCTTACACCTTATGTATTTGGGGGATCATAGATGTTCATTTATTCTTTAATTTTGCTTTGAATCAATTGGTTGTAAGTTTTACAGGTTTTTAGTTAGAACTTATTGGTAAATTTCATATATACAAAGTAAGCTATGTACTCTGGGTTCTACATTTTGAAATCACAAGGCAAGGGTGTTTCACACATTCAAGAAATACTTATTGAGGGTTGATTCTGTTGTAGGCACTAGGTTGGATCTTTGTGTTACAGGAGTGAGTGAAATAGACCTCCACTTGTTATTCTCATTTAGTCCTCTCAATTTATCACCTCCAGTGGTGTGGTCTTTCTTGCTGCTGCTAAGCCTGCTCAGACTCCCTGCGTCTTGGGTTCAGCTGGGAGGCATCCCTTGGGACCAGCTTGGAAACCACTGATCTCCAGAGGACCCCAGTCAAAGAAGGTGGTTTGGACAACAAACCAACTTGTAAGCTATTGCCCAACACCCACAACTGTCTAAGTAGACAATCTACCTTGGCCATGCAGAGGTGTCTCTCCATGGGAAGTGGAAGGTTTCACATGGTCTGATAGAGGGAAGATTCAATAAATAATTATTCATATATTCAAACAATATTTTTGGAGAACCACAATAGTCCAGAAACTGGGATTCAAGCATTGAGCAAGGTGTGAACTCTGTCCTTCTGTTTTCTAGTTAAGGGAATTAAGAAACAACTAACTCATAATTCAGGGTAAGGAGATGATGAGTGGTTGTCTAGGGGCAGTGAGATGTGGCTCTTTTAGGCAGTTTTCAGGAGAGGCTTTTCGGAAGAGGGAAGATATGAGCTCAGATCAGAGTGCTACAGAGGAGATACTCTTAGTTGACAGCTAAGAAAAAAGCATTTCGGGGAAGGCAATGCAGAGGCGCCAGGCTTGGCTACTGCTCTGGGAGGCTCTGCCCACTGACTGCACGTAGTTGTGCTGGGCAGTGTGGGACCTGCAAGGTTTTCTCCAGCCACCCTCTTCCCACTGCCTACAGTTGCCACTCAGTCCATTCAGACTGGGATGCTCTGACTAGATGATGGCTCTCAAACCCAGTCATTTCACCTTAGAAGATTCCTGCATTGACATAGGAGCTTTTGGGGAACACCTCATAGCCAAACTGTAACAGCGGTACACGTTTGATGATATGATGATGATGACGATGACGATGATGATGATGATGATGATGATGATAGTGGTAATGATGGTAAGAGAGAGTCCTGAAAGTCAGGCAGGAATTTGCCAGGACAACCTTGGTGGGATGGTGGGGTCATCTGAAATCTGTAAGCTTGAGTGATAGAAGAGGAAAAGAGAGGGTAGAGAGAAAATTCAGCCCCTAGTTTGTACACATTTGAAATTAAAAAAAAAAAAATAGTTCTATTTGGTTTGCTTTGTCAGCTTCAGAAGGAAGTCAATATCTGTTGCCCATCTACTTTATTCATATCTGCATTTGAACCACAAAACTCTTGGGTATGGCGCTAAGTTCTAGGTGGGTAAGACAGACAGAATCCCTACTGGTGAGGAGACTTTTTTCTTTTTCTTTTTTTTTTTTTTTATGCTGCCATTTGTTTATTTTTAATTTTTTTAATTAAAAATCATAAATTCACATAGGGCAATGTTGTTTGATTCAGTCTGTTATTTTTTTCCCCTTCCTCCCCACCCCTCCCACCCCTCTTTTCCCTCTATACAGTCCTTCCTTCCTCCATTCTAACCACCCTCCTTATCCCTAACCCTAAACCTAACCCTAACCCTAACACAAACCCCTCCTACCCCCCATTACATGTCCTCATCCGCTTATCAGCGAGATCATTCTTCCTTTAGTTTTTTGAGATTGGCTTATCTCACTTAGCATGATATCCGGTGAGGAGACTTAAATCAAAGATCACCAGTGCGTAACTGTGGTTGTGGTAAGATATGCAGAATGCATACACTGGCCCAGAAGATCATATCAGCACCTAGCCTAGACTTTGCAGATGACATTCAACTGAACAAGAAGAATGAGGAGATGGTAGGGAACGAGAGGGGAGATCCCCAGGAGGAGGTAGCAGTGGCGAGGACTTGGGGAGCCAGCAACCTGAGTGGTGGCTGTTGTGTAGAGGACAGTGTTTGTGGGACCAGTGGCAGGAGCTGGAGCTGGAGAGGCAGGCAGGACCCATCACCTCAAAATCTCCTTAAGGATTGCAGATTTTATCCTAAGGGTAATGGGGTTCACTGGAATGGTAGTATTTGAGGAGTTCCCAAAATTGCTAAGTCTTTTTGCCTGAAGAGGAGGGGGGAAAAGCTTAAAGTGATGGGAGATGGCGTTGAGGGATGAACTTGGCTGGTTTCACTTGAACAAATAAATCACCAGTTGCCATTTATCCCCAATCAGCCATAATCCCAGCATTCTCACCCGGGGTCAGTCTGGACAAAAGCAGCCCACTCTGCTCCCTTCCACATCTGTCAGCCTGTAATAGCATCCTTATCTGAGGAAATCTCTAGATTGCTCCCCAACATAAACTGTTTGCTGGGTAGCCAGGGTCAGCCATGGCTGCTAAGCTCTCAGACGGCCCCAGGTGCCCTGTTTGAACTGCAGAGGGTTCAACAGAATTGAAGTGGCCGGGCGAGGCGGTGGTGTTTACTGATACAGGTTTGAGTCTGAGACTGTCATTTCTCGGCACCTGTGTGTACAAAGCACCTGCACAAACCACTCTTGGGCTGAATGGCCAAGCAGTGTGACAGCCACAAAGGACATTGGTTTCCCATCACTGCCCTCAAAGAATGGGGACATTTAAAACAAGCTCCTATCACGCAAGGGGGCTGGTTTCTTACACATGTGTGGTGGTGAGGAGAAATAGCCCTCAAGTTACAAAACAGGGCTGTCGCTTTTTTGTGCCAACATTGAAATAAAAATAGCCTCTCTTGGGCAGGGAGGTGATTTTGGTAGGTAAACTCCTCTAACTATCTGCCAGCCATCCTGCCTGTGTTTAAATGTTTAAATATTTCAAATGAGCAGTTTACGTAGAAAGGTCCTCCTTGCCCAAAGGGGTTAAAAACACATGGAACATGTTTCTGAGTGCTTCTTTTCTTTTGTTAATGGGAACTGACATTCCCTACAATCAAATGGGACTGAGCCTAATCATATTCTCCATGACAGAAGAAATTAAGGTCTGTGGTAGAAGACATTATAATCCTGACAGAATTTTCATGCTCTCCCAAAGTCCAAATTACTCTGTTTACTGAAATCACATGTTGGTGGATCTTTGTCTTAATCCTCTGATTTGGGGATCTGTTAATTTCCATTCTGCAGGGCTGGGGAGCCTTCAATGTTATCAGCAATTTTCCATCAGTCTTCCGATGTGCTCCAGCAGATAAGCGGTTGCCTCCCACAGTCCTTTGGAAATCTCCCCCAGGCTGGATGACTTCAGGGCGTGGACTGGCCAGGGGCAGCCTTGAGAACTCAGTCATTTTGTTTTTCTCAAAATAGTTAAAACCAGGCTCAGCATGGTTTCTTCCTTCCCAAATGATCTGTTTGGGATCTAGCAGCAGTTGAGCTGCTCAGAATTTATATAGCAGAATACCTGAGGTCCAGCTCCACACTCAACAGAACAAAACAAAACATTTTATTATTTTTTTAATGATAGATGATGTGATAGTCTATGCTGCTTTTCAAAGCTTACATACATCCAAAGGTAAAGTAGGTGGTGCAGTTACATCATTTGGCGACACACGATGAGGATGGTATTCAAAATATTGCACAATGCTTATAGTAGAAGCATACCCAGTAGAGACCACAGCCAATCAGGATGGATGCCTGTGTAAACAGCTGGTGTCGCAGTAGCCAGTGGGGCTGGGATGTGCTTAACAACAGACTGTCCAGAAAGCTCATAAAGCCCTGAGTTACAGAACATGCTGATTTCTGTGGTATGAACAGTCCCACCAATGCCAATTTCAAGCCACCCAGTGATATTGATTGGCTTACAAAATTCCTGCAAATTTAACAGTCAGCTCTTGCAAAGTCAATCTAAGAGAGTTCCAGCACACCCCTGTCTGTAGCAAGTATTAGCTTGATAGCATTCCTGCATACCCAGACATAGTAGGTCCAGGTACACACATACCCCCAGTACATATACACCCGTTTTTCTTCCTCCAAAAACAAGAAGTTTTAAATTGTACATGGGAACAGTCCAGGGGGGAACAAAGTGGCTGAAGTGTTACAAGATGGGCCATCAGGGTTGTGGCAAGGAAAGCTGGAGTCTGATTATTTTCCGTTTCCCCTTTGTAGTGAAGCTCCAAAGTCAAGTTTCATTTTCAAAATGCATTTCTCACCAAATGCTTTTTTTTTTTTTTTTTTTTTAAATGTGCTTCAACTGAGGAGAGAGAAAATAATTTTGTACCCTGGCCACCAGTGATGCTAGCTTGAAAGTCACCAATTTAAAAAAACCATTTTCAGATTTGGTATGTGGGCAAAATATGTGCAGGCTGTAATCAGGAAATTCTGCATAAGAGGGAGTGCATTTGAGCTGATTTTAACTCGGTGGGTAATGAACGAATTCTCCAGCATTGTAGCTAGAATAATTCCTTGTGCGGCTTCTTGGGGGCAGCTATGATCTAAAAATGGTTGATGCTTTTATTAGGTCAGTGTTCTCCATTAATCCGTGATCTATTTTAGAAGAAAAAACAATCCCATACAGGCGGTGAGATTTTTGATTTGAGCACCTTGGTCAGAGGCCCATTATTTCTCTTTTAGGGACATGTCCAGAGTTGCTTCTTGCAAGTGAAGTCCTTACAAAGAATTCTAATAGGCACCCTGCTGGGTTGTTGTGTGTTCTTAAGTCTCTTTTCATTTGAATTGGAAAGAAATAGCAGTCAGCTGAAATGCTGGTCTCTTTGGAAGTGGCCTTTGTAGAGCGAAACAATACAAACCAACTGTCCATCATCACGCATTACGCCTAAATCATGGCCATCAAATGGTATGGATCGGGTGGATGGTGATCTTCACATTCTACAGCATCTGACAAATATTGCCCAATCCATCCATAAACATCTCCATCGGTGCCTCTCTGGGTTCTGGAAACGTGGTTACGTCAGGAGGGTACTGCTGTGAAGAAATTAGTCACAGAAATACTTGTATCATTCTTTTTGCTTTGATTTCCTTACATATCGAAATCAGTTTCTGATTCCTACTTGGAGAAAATAATACAGTAGTTCCTAGTGGAAAACCTGTCTCCAGTTATATTTAGCAGGGAAATGAGTCAAACTATTGAGAGACTGCCAGCTTCGTCATTATAGGATTATGCATTTTAATGGGACACACATTCGAAGGCCTTCAGGTTTGATAGTTGCGTCACACACGTTTTTTTTTTTTCCAAGCATTCTGAGGCCTGGAAAGTACCTAGTTTTTAAAAGCCAGGTGTTGGGTGACCTCTGTTTCTTTTTGCTTCATTTTAATCACTTGATCCTTCTTACACGGTATCGTTGAGGATGAGGGAATCGACACCAGCACATTTAATTCGAAGGGCACCTCTATTTTGGAAGCTTTACATGATGACTTAGCAGAGAAATGAATTTCCTCTTCTTAGGAGCTTGCTTAGATAATTCAGGCTTGCACAAAGAGGAGTCAGGCCCTTTGTTTCTGAGACTCTTCCTCAGCTCAGCTGGGACTAGTGAGAGAATGGAGGTCTGGATGCCTTACTGGTCTATGTAAGGATGATTTCTGGGAATGGCTGGCGTAGTTTTGTGATTTCAGAGTTCTATCAGGGAAGGCCTTCTGAGAGTTGTTTTCTGCCTCTTGACCTTGTTTACACAAATTCACTTAATGGCAAAATAACAAAACAGGTTTCAGAAGTTTATCATTCATCCTTGTACAGTTGTCTGTGTATGTGTCTCTTGCCACCAATCTGCAAATCTTGGAGGGTCTGTACGGCAGGCTGAGAGGTGTTCTTATGTAAAGCTTTGGCACACATTCCCAGGAGCTTCACTGAGCTTTTCACAGAGAGACACCTGTTTATTGGCTTAGACTTCAAAACCCATCTCTGTTTTTACAAGGATGCTCTTTGCTTTCAAAGGACGTTCATTACCTGGTGAAATGTTTTCAGGTTCCTAATGCTTAAATAACATTTGGGAGATGTCAAAAATAGTAAAAACCAAGTCTTGGTTTAAATGCATAGCTTGACAGAGAGAAAAGAGGGAGTAAGAGAAGGGGGTGTATGTATCATGACTAGTATTGAATGCTAAGGTTACCTACTTGCCTTTGGACTTGGCCAAGGAAATGTGAATTTGGTTGAATAGAATCTATGAGATATAAAATTAAGTGTGGTATTTATTTTCAGTGAAGAAGTTCTATTATTTATTCTAGAATAAAAAAGAGACATGCTTTTCTCCCTTCCTTCCTTCTTGTGATATGAAACATAAGATGGATGGTAGTTGTAGAAAACATTGTGTGACCCTCTAGGAAACAAGAGGCCTCTGGAAGGTTGAAGAGGTCCATGGCAGTACTTCACAGTGAGGAGAGATTTCCTAAAGAAATCCGCTTTTTAGAAATGTAAGTTTATACAATAAATGAAAAGAAATCCTCTCTAGCATTCCTTTAAACGGAACCTTCTCCCTAGTAAGCCCTTCAGTGTTGCTTATTCAAATTGTCTTATTTTGATGGTTTCTGGTGGCCTTGTCCTACATCAGGTGAGGAAGGTGAGGTATACCTGTGTCCAGGAGGACTCTTGCAGAGGAATCGTCTTTCTTTTTGATGAGCCAGCTTTTTGGACAACAAACATTGAAGAAGACTTTAAACAAATTACTATGAAATCAGAGACATCCCTGTGGCCAGAAACAGGTACTTTAGAGAAAAGTAACGCATCCTTCTTATAGTACATTTAACTCACTCTGCAAAAATGTAATGGGAAGAAAACTTTTTTCCCAGACCCCAAATGTCCACCTTGAGTTATGAGTATCAATAATATTCGCAATAACTGCAGACAGAACTGTTGCTTGTATGAGCATCTAATTCTATTAAAAAATAAAGCTCACTAAGCTACTTGGGGAAAAGGGTACCGAATGCAGTGAATTCTAAAAGCTAATTGTATTATGTTAAAAGCACTTCCTCGACCCATTTATTTTTTTCTGTCTTTAATTTCATGGAGTGTTTCCTTGGTCTTGCCTTATGGCCAGGGTAACTAAGAGTGTCCTCCTAGCACAGCCACGGAGCCCCATTCATTAATTATTTTGTTCATACTTTTTATCTTTTTTGACACCTCCTTTTCACAATGAAGTAACTCTCATCTCAAGACAAATGAGGTCTTTTCTCAAATGGATGAGCTTCCTTATTTTTTCTCTTTCCTTCTCTGATCTCAATTGATTTTCTTTTTGGATCTGGAAGATCTGCTGTTTCCCTCTGTCCACAGGAGTAGCATTCACTGTTGAAGGTGATGTTCACATGCTGCTTTGTTGGATGGCCTGGGAGTTCTTCAGATTCTATGGGTTGGGTCACTAATTTGGCACAGCCAGTAGTACCTAGTTACCTCTTCTGTGCTTGTAAGTTCACCACTGGACTGCAGGCTCTTGCGAGCACACACTCAGGGGTGCCCACATCTCTCAGCTTCATTGCTTGATTGACATAGGGACCACCCGGACAAGATCAGAGACAAAAACAGGTCAGTAGAGCCCAGAACCCGACACTTTCTGGTGTGTCTTCAGTGTTTAAACAACGCTGTGTATGGGTTATTGACAGTCTTGATGATGGCAGACTTTTGAAGATGCCACTCCCATGAGGCTGTCCAACTGGGATGAGGAGAGCTTCCTGGGGACAAGTCACCACTTCTGCTGAACCCATCAAGACACACAAAAGTCACAGAGTGCAAGTGTTTACTTCATCTTTTCTGGTGTTTCTTTAGATCGTGGCTCAGTTTCATTAGTTCCTTTAGTCCTTCTAGCTTTAGCTTCAAGCTGAAGAGTTTTAGCTCTTTTCACAGAAGATCTGAAAGACCCATCATTTTGCCAAGAGGAAAGCTGAGTGTGATTTCGTCATTCCACAGATAGAGCAGCCAAGCAGAGGGGTGTACGGAGACCTGTAGGCTCAGCCAGGCCCTAGCCCTGCCAGCTGGTGCTTTCTCCACAAGGCCACGTGGTCTCTTGTCATTAGCTACTTGCATCTTCCTATTTACCGTCCTTCATTTGACAAATCATTAAAAATAGATAGCACAACACCAGCCTCAGGACTCATCTTTGGGCAGCCCCGTTATTTTTAGCTCCCCATGTGGAGAATTGGCTATTTATTCCTGCGCTTGGGTTCCTCTCGGTTAAGAAGGCTTTAATCACGACAGAACTTCACCTTTTACCCCATAGTTACTGACTAGCCCGCCTGGCTTTAATAGCCTCCTATGAGAGACCTTCTCAGCAGCCTTTAGAAAGTCTAAATAAATTATGCCCACGGATTCCTTTTTATCTGCTGTTTTTAGCACACAATTTTCCCAAACAAAAAACCAGGCCAGAGTGCACGTTTGTCTGGGTAGGTGCTTTGAAAGGCCTTTCTGTGGAATTTCTTCTCTCCTTATCCTGGGGTCAAGGTGGATGCTTGTCTGGGGCTGGGGCTGAGGCTGGGGCTGAGGAGGGTGGCAGCAGGTCTGAAGTGAAGAAATCCGGCCATACAGCTGGATTCTCCTTTCCAAGACCCCATGTGGCCCGTCTCATTGCATATTCCTTAGGGCCAACCCTTTAGCATTCACTGTCTCTTCTTGCTCCAGTCCTTCTAAAGGCAGGCTCCTGAGAATCCCCTTCCATTCTTTCATTCCTTGTTGAGCCTTGAAAGCAAGTAGGACCTCTCCTTCCTTGAGGCTTCCTGGTTCCCTCTACAAAACTCTGTCACAAAGCTGTATCACTTTTGCTATTCTTTTATTTACTTGTGGGTTTCACCAGACTTGTCACACTTTTCCTGTCGTGTGCCAGTGTGCAGCAGAGTGACTGGGATGTAGTGAGTGCTCAGTTAATATCCATCTGCTCAGTGAATGGACTCTGTGTCTCCAGGGCCTGGTACAGAGTTGCAGTATAGCAAGATTCAATATTGGTTAATCAATGTATGAATGAGTGTGGTAGTCAACTTTCTGAAGCTGTGACAAAATACCTGAGAGAAAATGCTTATAAGAAGGAAAAATTTATTTTGGCTCACTGCCTCAGGGGTTTCCAGTCATGGTAATCTGGTTTTGTTGCTTTGGGCCTGCAACGAATTGGAACATGATGGCAGTTATTTAGAGGAAGAAAGCTATTTCCTCCTGGCTGCTGAGAAGCAAAGAGAGAGGGAGAAAGAGAAGAGAGAGAGAAAGGAGCAGGGTCTCAGTATCTCCACCAAGGGCACATCCTATCCTCAACTTCTTTCCACTAGGCACCACTTCCTAAAGGTTCCACAACGGACTGGTAGCTGGGACTCCAACCTTCAAGAAAGGAACCTCTCTGGATCTTAAGCTCCAAACCATAATGATGAATTAGGGTTGAGTGACCATGGTTAAGGTCCTCACCAGCTGAGGGCTGGTGGGAAAGCTGCCGATCCCACCTATTTCTTTTTTCTTCTCAGTGCCAGGGATTGAATCCAGGATCTTGCACATTCCCAGGCAAGCTCTGGACCACTGAGCTACATCACAAATCCCAATCAAAACTTCTTAAGCCTCACTTTTCTCATCTGTATAATGGGGAAAATATTACCCACCTCAGAGGGTGAGGGTGAGGATTTAGCCAGGACATTCTGGGAATAATTCTTAGTTACAGTTTGATGTTATTTTAATTTTTGTTCCTGAATCAAAATGAAGTAAACTTCCCCTCCCCCCACCTGTGCACAGAAATGAACATGGCTTCTGCTACAGGACTGGGGATGGTTGGGATGTTCATAGCCATAACTGTACTAAATCAGCCCAAGATGTGGTGGTTTCGAGAATGCCCTATCTACTGTCGCAGTTTTTCAATGTGCTAGGCAAGTTGAGTACTTGGTATTTGATATTTATCTCTCAAAACAAGTCTTTATGGGTAGGCATTCTTATTCCCATTTTACAGACAATGAAATGGAAACTCAGAAGGGTCAATAACAAGGACTTGCATGGGTACATGATGGAACCAAGTGGGGATTTAGGGTCTTGTCCATGAGACCATCTAACCAGTTTGATTTGAAAGTTGCTCTTATAAAAACAGATGGAGGTTTTTAAAAAAAAGTATTCTTATATAAATCTTTGAGGAAAAGTTCATTTGCAACTAAGACCCCCCTTAATGGCACAATCATGCCTCCTCACTTTCGCTTCAAAAGGGTGATAAAACTGCAAGTTACTGAAGAACATCCCCTTAAGTAGTCCTTGAAAGCAAAGCATCTGACCTTTTTGCTAACTGAAGTCAGAGGTCTGGTTTGGAATCTTGACATGCACCCTGTACTGGCTCAGCAGCTACTGAGATGTTGTTGGTCGTTTGGCCCCCTATATCTATCTCTGCTGGTACAGCTGTCTCTGTTCATCTAAGATAGAACCAACTGTGGGAGACATATTTGATCTTGACAAATGCAGCGTCACTTTGGCCAGCCCCTTGTGTCAGGAGAAATTGCGATCATCCTGCTAGATCAAGACAGATGAGAACATTAATGATCCTGAAAATCATTCTGGACTCCAAGAAAAGGGACAAATTGAGCAGAACCCACAGCCCACGAGAGTGAAAAGTGCTAGGTTCAGAAGCTGCACCCTTGGCTTGGCTTGGCATTGGAGGCATGCTGGACAGCATGACCTGGGGTCTTCATGCCGGACAGAGTTCTTGGCAGGCACTGTCCTTTAAGAAGAGTAGGTCCAGACTGGAACCTTTAGATCATTCCATGCTGTCTAGTCTTGTCTGTTCTAAGAGTCTCTTAACTATGGCACTCTTGACATTTTAGACCAGGTAATTTCTTTATTAAAAAAATATTTTTTAGTTTTCAGGATATTTATTTATTTATTTATATGTGGTGCTGTGGATTGAACCCAGTACCTTACACATGCTAGGCAAGTGCTCTACCATTGACCCACAACCCCAGCCCTAGCTAATTCCTTATTTGTGGAAGATGTCTCATGCATTTCTTTGTGGGGTATTTATCAGAATCCCTGGCATCTATCTATTAAATATCAATATCATCTCCCAGTTGGGAAGATAAAATATCTGCAGACATTGCTAATTGTCTCCTGGGAATAGAACAAAATTGACCCTGGTGGAGGAGCTCTGCTATAGGAAACGATCATTGTTTAGAAGTAGTTACCTGTTTGTCATCATCTCTGGGTTTGACCTCATGAAGCAATTCCAAGAGAACTGTCAAATGTTAAGATGTGGGTAGAAGAGCCTTCCTGAGGTGAGAGGGTCTAGACCTTTGACTTCCACTCTGTTTTCATTTCTTTCCCCCCCTTTACAAGGGACATCGGTGTCCCTTGTTTATTCTCTGAAATGGAGCCAAGCTTTCATGGTAGAAACAGCAGTGCCATAAGTGCTGTTAATTATCCTTGAAGGATTTTTAGATGGTGGAAAGCAGATAGCTTTAGAGACTGGGGACATCTGTCTAAATTAGCAGAAGAGACGATTCCTGTCACTACTCTGGATTCCCCAGGCGAATCTCAAGTTTGGGTTAATAATAGCTCTCTACATACAATAATCCATTTTCTAAAGTTAAGCTTTTTGTCCAGGTGATGGATAGAACACATTTTTTTTTTTTTTTTGCAAATTAAAACCAAATGATTAAATATAGGAAGCACTGTAACAGAAACTCCTATTACCACCCAGAGTAATTGTTAACGTTTTGTCATATTTGATTCAATATCTTTTTTAAATTTAAGAAATAGATTGTCTTAGTTAATTTGTGCTGCTATAACAAAATACCTGAGATTAGATAACTTTTAAATAATAGAAATCTTTTTTTTTTTTCACAGTACTGGAGACTGGGAAGTCCAAGGTCAAGGCACCAACATGTTAGGTGTCTGGTAAGGACCCATTCCTCATGGATGGCAATAATAGGTATTCTCACTTGGCAGAATAACAGGGCCAAAGGATCTAAGCTAGTTTCCTCCAGCCCTGTTTAAGGCACTAATCCATCCACCAGAGCAGAATCCTAGTGAGTTCATTGCTTCCCATCAGGCCCCACCTCTTAATTCCACCACATGGGGATTAAATTTCAACTTGAATTTTGAGCACAAATATTCAAACCATAGCAGAGATCTTCATTGGTAAAGGGAAATAATCCATTCCTAATATCAAATCCTTCCAGTTCTTCCAGATGCCTCCCATATTCTGAAGTTGTTATAGACCTTACTAGTGTATTTTTCACTCTTATTTACATACATATGGATCTCTGAAAAATGTATTAGATGCCCTTTAAATTTTTTAACATACATTTTGTTAGACTGGTTTTCTCTCAGATGCACTTCCTTCAAAATAATTTTGAAGCCTATCCACATGGATATGTATAAATCTAGTCAATTAGAAGTTGAACACTTTTTGTATTTCATTGTATGAATAAATTTTATTTTCCTTTCTCCTATTGATGGACATTTATGTTTCCCATTTTTCACTTATACCAATAATATTGCAGTGAATAACCTTGTAATTTCTTCTAGAGTTTCTTTAGTGTATGTCCCTCGCAGTGAAATTGGATTTGGCATACACATTTTAAACTCTGCCTGGTAAAATCAATGTTCTTTAAAACTGGTGGTTCCAGTTGACATTCCCACCATGAGTGTATCAGAATTGCCTCCAATACACTTTCTTGGGTGCGTTGCACTGAAGCTTCCTCTCTTGCTTGACTTTTGATCGACCAGCCAGTGGGGTTATGATATACTGGGTGGAGGTTTTGCAATTGAAAATCATTCTACCACAAACATTGGGTACACTTCCAATCCTGGTAGAAGGGTGACTTGTCTTCAGTTCACTACTGTAATGAACCTTGCAATTGACAATTGATATGGCTGTGAGCAATGAGCTGTTAGGTGCATGCCGCCTATTTTGGCTGGAACATGGCAAATACTTCCCTTCGCTGTTCTGTTGACTCCTGTTTACCTCTGATGTCTCTATCTGAGCTGGTCCTCTCTCTCACCCAGTAAGGCTTTCTCTCCCTTTCCTCCATTCCTTTATTCTCTGGTGTGAAAACTGATGCAAATACATTATTTAGTTTCCCTACAATCTCCTTATCCTTCTGAATATCTCCTTTGTGCATGGCTTGTCTAGCCGATTCACTGATCCCTTTGCAGCCGTCTTACTTCTGATGTACTTAAAGAATTTAATATTATTTGTTGTGTTATCATTGGCTGTTTGTTTTCAAACACCATTTTTAATCCTTTCTAATCTATACTTTACATCTCACCTGCTAAAGTTTATTCTTCTGTAAGCCTCACGCTGGAATGGATTTCAATTTTTTGAAAGATCCTTTTCCTTTGGTCTCAATAAGCTTCAGAATCTTGGTGTTTTTCTTTCTTTTTTGGGCCACTGTTTTTAATTTTTGTTCTGATTATGGATTTCAAATTCAGAATCTCTCTTTTTCAGAGGATTTTTTTTTTCATGAGAGAATCACAGGAAGGATGTTATACACTGTCGGATAAAGCAATAAACAAACAAACTTCTAGGAAAGTAAATTTTCTTGTGTTTTAACAAACCGTTGCATTTTATGCTTCTGGATAGATCCTAGTTAGAGCAGAGGCAGCTGTCTTGGCAGTGGGTTAGTGAATTGAAACCTTATTTTTGGTTAGTAGGTGAAACCCTTTTCCCCTTTTGGGGATGACTGGAGTCACAGAATTAACCAAAAGGAAAAACAAAACATGAAAGCTGATTTTCTGACAAATAAGAAAATTAAAGACCTCTTTTTAATCTTCCTTTTTGATTCTTTCTTCTACAGAAGCCCCTGAATCTTGCAGAGCCTCAGTTCTTAGATACTTCTTCTTCTTTGTGTAGCTAGGGGATCTCATCTAACATTTATAATTGTATTTAGGGTGAGATCTTTTGATAGTGTCTATATGGCTCTGAGGCTCTGTTAATTTTTTCCATTCTTTCTTCTTTGTTCTTCAGATTGTATAATATCTATTGATCAGTAATCAAGCTCATTGGATCATTCCTCTGTCGTTTCTGTTCTGCTGTTAAGCCCATCTAGTTATTAAAAAAAAAAAAAAGGAGAGATATTCTGTTTTGATTTCTGAAAATTCTAGTGAGTTCTTTTTGAATTTATTTTTCATTGTAGGATATCCTATCTAGTCATTCATTACAAACATGTTTTCTTTTACTTCATTGAGCAAAGTTCTAATAGTTGCTTTAAAGTCAAAGTCTACTTTTCAGTATCTGGGTCATCTTGTCTCCCAGTCATTGTAAATTTTATGTTGTGGAGATTCAGATTTGTTATATTCCTCAAAGAGTATTGATATTTTTGTTTTAGTAGTCAATTAACTTGGTTGAACCCCATCAAAACAATTTCTTGGGCAGTGGTTGAAATTGCAGTTCAGTTATTTTGTCCTTAGCTCATCTGCTTTCCTTTGGCTCCATGCAGCTGTGGCTCAGGGCCACCAGAGATTTATTGTCATCTGATTCTTCAGACCAGAAGAACAGGTTATTCTCCTAAATCAGCTAAAAATTATAAAAATGGGAAATACCTGTGACAATATGTTTTCCCCAGTATCAATTTCTTTCTAGAATCTGTCTGTTTTTATTTGCTTTCTAGAGCCTTCACGTAGGTGTTCTTGTTCTTTTGTCCTGAGTTTATGGTTTTTATCTGCAGGCTGTCAATCTGATGCAAGTACTTTCAGTGACATTGGAAGTAGATCTCCTCAACCTCATGTTTGCAATGTCCTTCCTGTGCCCATGCCTGCCACATTTGCAGCTGCAGTTCTGAGCACTCTCTTGAGCTCCTGGCATATGTAGCCTATAGGGTCACTTGTCCTCTCCATTTGGAAGTGTAATAGACATCTCTAACACAATATGCCTAAAATGCATTTATCTTTGTTTTTCTTTCACCCTCATTCTCAATAACTAGAATACCAACCTCCTTGATGTCCAGCTAGCAGTCACTTTTGGCATGTTCTTTTTCACGAATCCTCAACCTGTCAGGGAATCCTATGAGCTCCATCTAACATAAACATTGAGTTCACCCACTTTTCTCCATCTCTAGGATTTCCACATTCCCTCTCTCCTTGACAGATGCTGGAATAACTTCTTGATAATGGACCTTCCTTTCATCTTTTCCACATTCTCTTCAGAGTCTTCATCATAAAACAGCCAGGTATTCTTCAAATATTAATCAGATTATGTGACTCTCTGGGTGGAAACCCTGCAGTGATTTAGATATCTTGCCCATGGCTACTTGTCCTAGTCCCCACGGTCATGTGTGATGCCATTCCTCTTTGCTTCTTGGATCTCATCTTGGCCTCTCTTTCCACCAGGCCCTAGACATTTTCTGTGTCTGGAACAAGTCTCAATCTTTCTCACTTCTGGGTTTTTGCACTTGGTATGCTTTTCATCCGGATGGCTCTCTCTACTCCTTTTGTATTACCGGAACCTCTTCCTCCTTCTTAAATTCAAGCATTACCTTCTTAAAGTGACTTTTTCTACTCAATCAGTAAAATTTCTTTCTATCTTCTCAGCTTGTTTACTTCCCTCATGGAGTATGTCATAGACACTTTGCTTGTTTGTTACTCCTGCTCCTCATTCTAGCATGACCTCCCTGGGACCCAGAATCCTTTTCTGTCTTCATTGCTCTTCCTCAGTGCCAACATTGCATCTGGCATATGGAAGGTACTCAGTAATATTTGTTGAATGAATGAATGAATGAATGAATGAAGTCAGGAATATAGAGCTGTTTCCTCTAATGCAATAATGTCAACTCATCTACACGTTTTCTCTTTTCTAATACCTTATGCTCAAAGGTTAAAAAAAAAAAAAAAAATCACTGCCAGAACTGCGATTTTCCCTATTTGTATCCACCCCTTGGAAATTTTATCCTCATCCCATTACTAATTAGCTGGATGAACCTGAGTGAGTCTCCCATCTTCTTTGGGTATGGTTTTTTCATCTGGATATGATGAAGTAAAGTGAAAATTAATAGTTGACAGTTTTTTAAGGAGTAGGAAATCTTCCCATTTTATTTCAAATAAAGTCTTCTGTTAACCTTCAAAGAGCCCCATTCACAGTGAGGTGGGAGGCCCACTGCCCTTCCTCTCCCTCTCACACTTGACCCCTGAGACACCTCTGCAGAGGCAAGCTGTCAGAGTCCAGCTTGGGAGCCATGTCCTTTAATCTCAAGCAGCCCCTGATTCTATCGCATGATCAGTTTCTCTGAGATGAACTCTAGGTAAATAAATCTCATGCTTCCCACTGTGGAAAAAGAATAATTAATCCCTCTGTACTATATATATCAAAAAATATTCACTCTTGTTTAAAAAACTGAGGCAAGAAAATATGACTCCTGACCCAGCAAACTAAATAAAAGTTAACCTGATTTGAATATACTTTGGAGAAGACATGCTCTTCAAATTTCTTAAATTTTTTCTTTAAATTTTTAAAAAATTCTTGATTTCCTGAGGCATAGCTGTGTTTCCCGATAGTTGAGCAAAGCAGGGCTTTTAGCATCAGAGCTATGGAGCAAGAATTTGTGTCCCTACCTGTCTTGAGTATTCATTTAAAAAGGGAGGACAAGTTAGTGGAAAAAGCAGGCTGAGATGGGAGGGTAGGCTCCTGAGTAGGCTGGGCCTGGGTTACTGTTAATTAATGGCTCAAACTCACTTCATCTTTGGAACCAGCTCCTCTGCTGCTGCTAAGTCATGACTTCTTTTCTTCTTACATACCTGTGTTCCTCAGAGAATCTGCCTTTTTAAGTGTACAGTAGTTCTTTAGTCTTTTAATTGCTACATAAAGACTCGGCTCTTCTGGTTCTTTTAAGCCATGTCCAGGATCAAAATGGAAAGGTTTTCAGCTTCTTCCTTGCCTCCTCTTATTGTGGGTACAGTAAGCTTCTTGAGGCCAAGGAGGGTATTAGAACTGCCTCAAATTCCCAGGAGTGCCTGGCATGATGCTGGGCATATACCTTATCTGTTGACATTGTGCATTTCAAACAAATGTTAGGAAAAGCACTGGTTCCTCTTTGTGAAAGTAATATGTATTTGTTGTAGAAATCTCAATCTCAACAGAAAGAAAGTGTATTCCTACTGTCAGCCAGGGAAGCTGCCTCAGAGGTTTTGATAGAATGGGTGAAGTGTCAGGGTGAAATCTGGGGAATCTCATCTACTTTCTGTATCACTGTAAGGACAGGTGCTACAGGACTACTGTTGGTCACCAAAGGCATATCCCACAGAAGGAGAGCCAGGCCAGTGGGCTGAAACTTACAGATGAGTTAGGTGTTTTTTAAAAGAGGAAATAAGTAGATTTTGGAAATCCTACCGATCAGTGAATATTTTATCAATCTTCAGAAAAATCTGGTAAAACTCTGAAGAAGTAAATAGCTAGGCATTAAACATAGAGAATAAAGAAGCAGCACTAAAATTAACAAAAAAGGAAGCCTAAATAACTTCATTTCTTTTCTTGTGAACTATTAGATTGATAAATCAGACCATATTATACTTAGTGGGAGAGTGATTCCACGTGTATGTTTGGTTATTATTGTTAATATGACTTTCTGGTTGGGGGATGGTGGCGAAGATGGACTGAAGGGTGACACTTAGAAGGATATGGTGTCTATGGGGAAGGTCAGTGGGGTAGAGGGAGATGGAGAAGGAGAGCTGGAGGGAGGAGGGATGGGAAAGGGCAGGATATAGAATGGATTTCACAAGATCATGTTATATACATGCATAAATGTACCAAAGGTAATTTCACCTTTATGTGTATTTAGGAAGTACCAATCCAAAGTAAATAAATAATGGAACAAAAGGAAGATCAGTAGAGTAGAAGAAGGAGAGCAGGTGGAGGAGGGGAAGGGGGAAATTGGCAACTGAAGTCAAATTCCTTACATGTACGATTTTGTAAAAATGAGTTGAACTACTATGTATAATTAGAATGTGCAAATAAAACCATTATTTCATGTAAAAAAGAAGAATATATTGTTGATCAAATAATTATGTACCAGATGTTTTGACACATCAAATTTATCATGGCTACCAGGTTATCACCCACAACGCATAAGCCTCCTCTGGATAATTCTGCCATTATCTTTCTAGATGGTAATGCTTAAAACCACAGAGCATCTTCAGAGTAAACGTCTTTCTTATTTTCTACAAAGTCTGTCAATTCCATTGCCACCATCTTGGTTTAGGTCCTTATTTCTTTCTTATTTCTAAATTACTGATCTCCTTGTCTTTGAATAGTAATACCTTCATGTAGTATACCTAAGCATATTCTTCCTTTAGTACAGACCCAATTCTATCATATCCCTCCTCAAAACATAGAGGATCTAGATCAAGGGTTGACAAATGTTGACATGCAGGTCAAATCTGGCCCACCACCTTTTTTTTTTTTTTTTTTTTTTTTTTTTAATTTGGGTGCTGGGGATTGAACCCAGGACCTTGTGCTTACAAGGCAAGCACTCTACCGACTGGGCTATCTCCCCAGCCCCCACCACTTGTTTTTGTAAATAAAGTTTTACTAGCACATGCCATGTTCATTTGCTTATGCAATTGTCTATGGCTACTTTTGAACTACAAGGACAAACTTGACTGGTTGCAAACATATAGACTGCAAAGCCTAACATATTTATGGTTAAGCCCTTGATCATCAAGTTTGCCATCCTCTGAACTAGACCATTGTTCAGAATTTGCAGATCAGGAAGCTAGTATGCTGGTCGTTCACTGTGTTGTCCAAGGTCTTTCTGTGAATCTGTTGCCCAGTCAAGAACTTATGGGCACACAGACTTTGTCTCATTCTTAGTCCTCTGTGTCTATCGATTGCATTCTCTTAACGTATGGACATTGACTACTCCTACATCCTCTGTTCCTGGTGTCATTCAGATTTCCTCCATGAGGGTACATTCCTGCTTTTGACATGCTCTTCTTCTATTGTGTAAATTCAGTCACATTCTGTGCACTTGTTGGATTGTGGGTCTACCTAGGATGTGATGACCCAGACGTCCCCATAATGGTAATGAGCACCATCTTTTAAGTAGCAGACATCATGCTAGGCATGTAGCACACATCACCTGTAATTCTCACTACCTCCTTGTAGTGAAGACATTATAACTCTTGTCTATAGATCAAGAAATGGAGACAGAGTGGTTAATAAATGTGCCCAAAGTCACACAGATGGTAAATGCTAAAAACCAGATTAGAATCCAGATCTGTTTGACTCCCAAGGTCATGTTCTTTCCATCATGGCCTCCTGCTTCTCAGTGATAGTATGGTGTGTGTGTGTGTGTGTGTGTGTGTGTGTGTGTATACTCCATTTTAGAGTGAACTCAAGCAACTGCCTTGTAGATATAGACCATTTAATTGATTTTGATCTTCACAACAACTTATTAGAATGTAAGCTTCAAAAAGGCAGGGACTTTGTCTGACCTCTCTCAGCCATAATCTTTGTACTTGGCATGGTAGTTGAACAAAGGTTGGTGCTTAAAACTATTTTCTTAAATGAGTGGGTCATCCTTTTGATCTTCTTTTAAAATCCAGTAGCCCATGATTTTTTCCTGGTCCTTCTTTTATCACTAGAACTCTCTGTATAGCATGTATAACTTCCCTGTCATTAAGGGACCACTCTTCCCTACTGGCCAAGAACAGTTCCAGCTTGTTTCTATTGTTTTGGTATGGTTATTAATAAGACCTTCAGTCCCTCTCAAAAGCATCTTAATTTGATCATGTTGTCATCTGCATATAACATTGAAAACATTTCTGAGTGCAGAGGGTTGAATTTGGAAGTCTCGGGGAGAGATTGCTATAAGTACAGACTCTGGAACCAGGCCACTTGGTTTTGAATCTTAGCTCAACTATATACATCCTGTGCAATGTAGGCAAGTAACCTAACCTCTCTGTGCCTTCATTTCCTCTTGGAGACAAGACCGAGATCTACTTTGCAGAATTACTGTGAAGAATTAAATGGAATAACAGTGCAAAGTATTTGCAAGAATTCCTGGGTCATGGTAAGGATTCTAAGTGATAGTTATTGGGTGTACTCCAGTCTAAGCAATTGCAATATGTTTTTTAACAAGTTATAATAAGTTTGGGAGCCTTTTATGAGAAATATCTATCCTTCAGCACTAATAAAACATGAAATGAAGTATACAGGGCCCCCTCCCAAAGCCTGCACTTTGCAACACTAGCAGACAGTCAGTCAGGAATTATCGCTCAAAATACCCTGGTACCCAGTGAGCAGTTTTCTGGAGGCCCTCAATCATCCTGCACTTCTTGGCCTGTCCTCTGGGTGATAGAATCTTCCAGAACAGAAACTTGTCTTCAGATTTGCATTTCAAGGGAGTTGGGGTGGGGACTTGCCCCCAAAGTTCTGTCCCGAAAACGGATGACCATTTCCTATGTACATTTCTTATTGGGACTCACCCCAAGGCAGAAAGAATCTCGCATGTCCATTTCCCCTTCTTTCTAGCATGTGTTTCCAAAGTGAGAGTGTTCGAGCAATACCACGTTCGGTTAAGCTGGACACAAAGAGTCTCTGGTTTAAAAGGCACCAGAAAGGAAAAACAACCAATTTCAGCTTTTTTCCCTTCTTCTCTACAACACTGTTTATTAGACCAGATGATGTACTCGACTCCAAAACATTCATATGGAAAAAAAAATGAAGAATTGTGATTAAAATTGATTTTTTCCCTTTGGGAAGTTGGAATCAAAAATGGTTACCTGCTCATTTATGAAACAGATTTATTCTGTTGACATGGAGGCTTGTTTGAAATGTAATTGAATTTCTGTTACCTAATGGAAAGTGACAGTTAACAGTATTTATTTTCCATTTGTGTCTCAGCAGATAACATAACACAATTTTGATTTGTAGTTAGCTTCGGAATCTGAGATTGTTCTATCTCTGTAATTGAAAAGATGAGAGTGTGATGGCCCCAATACAATCCTTTTTTGTTTTTATACAACCAGTAAAGGTAGCTTTAATACAGTAAACAGCCTCTCTCCCAGGCTGCTAATGGTTCTATTCAGATCTACCGTGTGCATCCTGTCTTTCTTATTAGACTCTGATACATCTTTCTGTGTTGATAATCTCTCCATTTAGGCTCACATTTTTTTTTTTTCTCTAAAACTAATTTCTGTAAATAACCTCATCTCTGTTTTCTGCCCCTCCCTTTGGCTCAGAAATAACTTCTATCTTGGAAATACAGTGAATATTCTTTACAGGATTTGAACGGCTCCTGTTTGAAAAGCTGACATTTTTGGGAGCCTTGTGCATGGGGATGGAAGTTCTGGTGAGGGTGATTTTGGAAGGGGGTGGTAGTTCATGGCTGGTGTTTTCTGGTCAGGGGAAGGCATGTGTCCTTGGATTGGATGTTTGGCTTTTTCTTTATATGAGTCTTGATCCAAGAGGGCTTGCTTCCCTGTACAGAATAAGGACTCCTGAAGTGGACTGCGCATGGGAAGAACGGCCATGAGAGCTTCCTTGTCCCTTACGGAAGTGGCAGCCAGCCCTGCAGCCTCCCCAGCCTCTTTCATTTGTCTTCCCTTAACTTTATTCCTTGGACCTTTTGCTTTCCCAGAAACCCCTTTGGATGGATAATTCCGGACTGCTATTTGAGAAGCACTCTGTGTGTGTGTGTGTGTGACAAATGGCAGAAATGGAGGTTTCACGGCCGCTGGACTTGATTATGGAATGCCCTGCCTGGCCCTTGACTTGCTAAGTGACCGTGGGACGTCTGCGTGGTCCACCTGCTGTAAATGAGGGCCTGGGAGGCCTTCAACAGTGGTGCGTGAAAGGTCTTCAGCGAAGCCTCAGCATTTAGATTCAATAAAAGCAGCCCTCTGCCTCAGGGCCACCTCCATCAAACACCCTGTCAAAGTGCCCTGGTGTAAGACAAGTAGCCACAGTGGCCTGGAGGGCAGGGGCAGAGAGGAGATGGCCAGATGCGGTCCATTCATAACCACAGCCTGCGAGGCGTGAGCAGACATGTCTGTGCCTACTCATTTCAAAGTTGCCCATCAGTCTCTGTGACCAGGGCAGAAATCTTCTAGAGATCGATTCCAGCAAAACTCAGGACATTTAAGCTTTTTTATTATGGTAGGTGGTGTCTTGTAAATACATATGCAGCCATGAAATCAAGCCTTTTATGCGACATCAGATATCATAACCATCAATTATTACTCTATCAAACCATTTCCTCATTCATATTGAAAAATGAATAAAGAAGGAAGACAGGTGTTTGGAGGTGGCTTGAGTCCAGAGTGGCAAGGGGTTCAGGAGAAGGCAGCATCTGCCTTGGAGGGACGAGCAGACAAGGAAGTGGCTTCTCCAAGGCAGGATTAGCATTGCCTCACAGGGCGGGGCTAGTTTCAGGAGGAGCTTCCAGCTTCTAGACTGGGCAGGCCAGTCTAGACAATGGTCACTCCTTCAGGGAACATTTGTGGGCTACCTCTCACGTGCCAGTACTGTGCTATGTTAAGGGGGTGAATGATAAAAAGGCCACAAACAGGATCTTTGCATTTTTAGAAGTTACGGGTCCTAAGAACCAAGAAACCTAGGGCTTCTGTTTAAAAATACATGCTCACACAATTTTGTTTTTAGCAATAGAGGTGGGGTACATTTTAAGTGCTGATCCTGAAATAATCCTCTTTGGTGGCTTCTGCAGCTGATTACGATCTTTCTTAACTGATCTTTATATTCACTAAATGGACCCTGGGCTCTTTACTGATTTGATGACTCAGTTTCTCTGTCAATAAAATTATGTGAATAATTTTACCCATACCATAGAGGTAGTTACAATTTGCTACAAAGTTTAGAGACAAAAAGCTCTGAATCTCTGCTGGTGTAATTATTTACTTAACAGAGTTCAGGTCTCAGCAACATGAACTTCATTAACCCTGGACTTGGATGACTTTTCCAGATAAAATTCTTCCAATTTGTTGCATCTGATAGATTCTGTGTTTTTAAAATTTAATTTTATTATTTATTTAAAATCTTTTTTTGTAGTGCTGGGGATAGAAGCCAGGGCCTTGTGCCTACTAATCAAGTGCTCTATTGCCAGTCCTCTGGGCTTTTTTTTTTTTTTTTTTTTAAAGATGAAGATTGAAAATAAATTCTTCTTGTATTAAGGTAAAATCTCAATTATATTCATTTATTCACTGTTAATGGGCTCTTACATGATTATTTTGACTTTTAATATGGGATCCTTTATACTTATCAGATTAGATAGCAAATCCATTTGGGCATAAACAAATTAGAATTTTTTTTGTCTTTATGAATGAAGACCAGGAATAGGGCCTTCTACTGGTAATAGTGGTATGGAAGTTCCAAAAGCTTACCCAGATATTTTCTTTCTGCTCTGTAGCATCTGAGCTTTAAGATGAAAGAGCTGCTTAAATCTCTAGTCACTATTTTTATGTTTCAGATTGAAAAGAGGAAGGGAAGGGAAGGGGCCCAAAAGAGGTGATCTCCAGCTGTCTGTCATCTCTTAAGTAGTTTCTGGGCCATCCTAGTCAATGACCTCTGCTTGCATGCCATGGGGCAGAGTAGCCCCTGCATAGCTAGCTGAAGGGAGGCCACTGTCGATGGTTCATTTCACAGCTTCCCTTGCAGCTAGATTTTATCATGAAGAAGAGGAGGGGGTGGAAGGAGTACATGCTAGGTAGGCAGCTTGCCTCACAGTTATTAGGTAGACATTCTCTGTCATGATTTCGCTGATGGATCCATTTAATTATAAATTCATTGCCGATGTCAGGTGCCGAAGGTAAATAAGTTTACCTATCTGGAAACTGATATTATCCATTTTTAGTTATGTACGTGGGTGTCTATACATACTTATTTTTATACAGTCATGTATTTTGATATACTTATGCAATGCTTCATCACACAGACACAAATATATGCCAATATGCCTACATCATGTAAGTTTTTAACTTATGCAACAAATGCTAGAGTTTGGAAAAATCCCATTGCTAAAATGAAGAAGAAAAAAAAGAAAACAAGAGCAGCTGCAAGGTGATTTTGCCTTATTTCTAGATAACGAGGTCCTATATATCAAAATGTGGCGAAGGGAACAATGGTATGAAAAAACAAGGAAGACGCAAATAGCAAATGCAAACTGTTCCTGTAAAGGACGCTGGGAGGAGGTGGCCACCCAGGACTGCCAGGTCCTCAGGTCTGTCTCATACTGCTCCCACCTATTCAGGCCTGGCCTCTAGGAGGCACCAATGCAAGGGACCAGATTGGAAATGAGGACTCAGATTGGGAAGGATGAACTAGGCAGAAGCTTAAATTGTAGATATGGAAGTGTTTAATGTTCACATCACAAACAAAAATCCACATGATCTTCTGATGCAGACTGCCATTTCAACACGCATGCTCCCTACAGATGAGGTTGTCTAATATGAAATTAATAGACAATGATTTCGCATTTCTGGAAACAGTGCTTTCTAGCCAAGTGAGTCGCTTTCTAGTTAATCGTTTCTCTTATGATGGTCCGTAACAGGAGAGACAGTTCTGTGCAAGGGCCGGGTTCAGTCAGTGCTTAGCGTGCCATGCGGCATGCTATAGTGATTTGATGGGCAGCCATCCATGTCCATAGGATATTTACGGAAGAGCTGTATTTTGATTTATGTAGAGGAGGACTAACCTGTAGCTCTCAATGGTCACACTCCACACAGAGTCGACTCTTTAATCCCAGCAAGGCCTAACAAGATGGTTAACCATTCAATCCCCAAAGCAGCAAATCACAGCTTCAGGCCACTCTGTACCCTCCTACAGCCCATCTACTTCCCTCTGTATCCTATGTCACCATGGCTTAGGCAATAATGTTTATGCACAAGACACGGACTTTCAACATTGGGATGTCGATACATTTTATATCACACAGGAAACTATGACTTTAGTGAATAATTGTTATTAGCCGAGGTCTCATTTGTCAGTTGGGGACTGTGGTCAGCTGTGGCAACCCAGGCTGACAAATGAGGATATCAGTGCCTGAATTTAAAATTGGGCCCTTTGAGGAGTTGTGTAATAAAGAGCATAAAATTTTCCCTGCAGCAGTTCTTTGTGTTTAATCTGTGAGTTTGGCTGTGACTTTCGGCCGTGTTTGTGCGTGGGTTTTGGTATGGGATGTTTTATCCCCTTCCTGGTAGTGAGACCTATGGATTCCGTGGACTCAATGCTATGCTTCTTTTCACTGCTTGGTCCACCAGTCGCCTATTAGCTGCTCTATTACTGTAGCAAGAGGAGTTGTTTAGGTCCTTATCATTAAACATTTAGTATGCACATTTATTAAACACATATGTGGTATAAATGCTGTTTCACAGAAGGGAGGAATAGGTGCTTCTAGATGTGTACATTCTGAGGAGTAAATTTGTATGACAGATACCAGTAAAACCCAAGAACTTTATGGGAACTATGCCTCTTGGACATCTGTTTCTCGGTTTTATTTTTGATGTCAAATTGAACATATTAAAAGCCATGTTTTACTGAGACACTCTGTATTTCCTATTACATTTTATGCTTGGACACGGCCTTTTTCTATGAGTATTCCCTCTCTATCCTAGAATCTGGTACCTCTAGGTGCTTAGTATCTGTTGGTTGGAATGAACTAGACTATAATGGAGATACTGTGATCAGAACAGGGTAACGAACCGTCTGCAAATCACGGTGGGTAATGGTGATCAGGTATGATAAAATGACAGAAACTATGGCCAACACTTATGGAGTGGTGACAACATAGTGGGCCCTATTCCAAACAGTCTACATGGATTAAAACTTTTAAACCTCACAAGTAAATGAGATGTACACTATTATCATTCCCTTCTTGTAGTCAGGGAAGTCAAGGCACAGAGTGGTTGGGTAACTTATACAAGGTTGCACGGTCAATAAGGCTCAGAACCAGGGTTAGAACCTAGAAGTCGCGTTTCACAGTACTCAACTGTGACCACTACACAATATTTTTATAACCATTTATGTATTTGTCTCCCTAAGGATCCATTCTCCGTTTCTTTCTTTTTCTTTTGGTAAGAGCACATGATTTTGCTTCTCTAACCAGATCTGTGATTCAGATCAGGTCAATCTGAATTTCCCTCCCAGGAACTGGGACACTGACGTAGTTGGAACTGAAGCAAGTTTCCGTGGAGGTGGCTGGTCAGAAGGTCTAATGGTTCCTGTCACCTCGACTTCCTGAGCAAATCCTATCCCCGTTCCCTTTAGAGCCGGACTCTTCCATCTTTTCTTTGGTTGTCTGCGTTTCCGCATGTCAACATTTATTCAGGCTCACATTAGCCAAAGACGGCTTCTGTTGCTCACGACCAGAGAACCTGGTGGACCCTGAGCGCAGCTGACAGGGGTGTGGTTACGTCTTAGTAAATAGTCTGGTCTCCAGTTCCCCGGATGTGGAACAGTAGACGCTTTGAAAGCAGCGAAACAAAAGTTGTGGCTATTTCTTCCTGTGCACAAATGGGATTATCATTAAAGAGTTGCCTCAAAATATGAGGAATAGCACTTTCTCTTTCCCCAAAGCTCATGTGGGCTCAAGTTGTTAGTTATTTTCTGATTCCTGGGATGGAAACAAGCAACCAAGGGTGGCTTTTCTCGACCTTATGGGAGGAATCTTTTTATTTATTTTTTTATTATTATTTATTTTTATTTTTCTGGTGGTTATTAATGTCACAAAGCACACTTTATTTTTATTTGAATTTGCCAAATGTTCTATACAAGGCAGACACTTCACCATGAAATATTTAAATTAAAAATAAATAAGTTCATTCCATCCTACATAGATCTTCATCTGCCACATACAAATAAAAGACATCAGTTATAAATTAAATAAGTTAAAATAAATAGTTGTAGGAGACTGTGTGGTCCAGCAAGATCACCTCTTTGTTCCCTTTGTTCTGGACCCCAATTTCTATGCTGTGTAGGACACTGGACAGTTCATTGGGATTAGCCCCTCAGTGAAAAGCCCTTGAACACAAGTTTCCAAATCATGTTTGGATGCTGGGGTCAGGTGCTCAGAGTCTAGCACAGTGTCTGAAGGCAGAGATCAGCAAGGTGAAAGCTCAGAAGCCCAGGCCTCTTACCCACCACCACACCTTCTTGTAATTTACCCAGAGATACAGAAACAGGAAATTCAAAGAGCACAAAGCAAGACATACCACAGTGAAGCAGTCAGAAATGTCAGTTGAGTCTGAAATGTTGAACGGTCAAACTCTACTTTGTACCAAGACATGGCAATTTCTAACAGTCACAGGCTAAATTTTACCACAGAATTTCTGATTTCATTAAATAGGTTGAACTAATTTAAACCTCTTAATTAGAAAACAAGCCTTCTGGAGGCAGAGTTCAGGTCACAGATGAGGTCTATTCAAGGCCTGTCACTAATCCCCTTCACAGGCAAGGCATTACTCATCAACCACTGCACTCTTTTAGCTCAGATCCCTCCTCCATATAGCACTCCAGACAGCCTCTACCAATCCATTAGTTTTAATGCTTGAGACAAAAATTCATTACTAACCCTAGTCCTTCTCTATGTACTGAACTCTTTCATGTGAAGGAGGCATTGAAGCTGGACACCTATGTATCTTAGGTGCCTTCAGACTAATCATTTAATCTTTTTGAACTGGTGTCTATATATAAATGGATAAAGCCACCTAACTCAGCTGTTGTAAAGATTAGGATAATTTGTGTAAAGTGCTCAGTATCATGCCTGGCACATAGTAGGCATTTAATAAATGATAATTATTATTACCATTATTATTATGGGATAATTTTAAGGCTACTGATGTTGCAAATGGAATTGATAATGACGTTTCCATTGACAGAGGACAGCGTAATATTATATATTAGGTCAAACCATATGCAATGGGTATTTGACTCTTTTTGACCTCTAGACCAATATGCAATGGTCTAGTTCATTCAAATCACTTATATATTCTAACTTTATCAGACTCTTTGCTTCATGGTTGTCCCCAGAGACATATGCCCACCATTTAAAAAGTTCCTCAAATCAGTTGCTAGTGTAAGCACAGCAGGGAATCTGCTGAGGGAAGTTGAGGACTTGATGACTAATCCCACTATCTTGTGTCTATTCATATAACTTCTGGAGGCCTCAATTTCCCTATCTGTAGATTGGAAATAATTTTGTGTGTGTGTGTGTGTGTGTGTGTGTGTGTGTGTGTGTTTTCAAGTGGGGCTTTGTGATGAGAAGAAGAGATAATGGCTGGGAAAGCACTTTTGAAAGTTAAAAATCATTGTACCAAATCAAGGTATTGTTAATTCTACTAGATTATGCCACTTAAGAAAATATTAACATTTAATTTTAATCTTTTTCTATAGAAAAACTGCACATAAGAGAACAGAGAATTCATGCAATCATGCCAAATGACCATCAGAACTGATTTTGATGACACTGTCAAGTAGATGTTAGAACTATTCAGTAAATACCTAATGCTTTGTCCTTAAAATTTGTACCTCATCAAGGTGAAATAAACATGAAACGAGAATAGTGAGAACCATGGGATTTACAAACCCCTCAAATGTCAAGCTTTTACATTCATGTCAGAAATTATACATTTTGGAAAAGCCCACAAGGAAAACAGAGGAATTGCCTTTGTTCTCCCTTGTAGTTCTTTAAAATGGGCTGGCAACGTTTGCTTTTGGTAGAGTTATGCCTAAGGATAGGGAAACAAACTTTATGACCTCCCAAAGTAACTTTCAGACCAACAGTTCCATTTTTCCCTCAAGGGACCGTTCCTTTTCCATGCCCAAAGCCGGGGCGATCAGTTAGTGAGGGAGAATGATGTTCGGACCAGCTACTAGTACAGGTGAGTGTGGCTCAGTCCCAATCCTCAAGTTTTCTTCCCTTGTCCTGTGAACCGCAGCCAGTGCAAGGCACCTGGGAAGGGTCACCTTTAGTCGGCCTCGAAGGCGCTGTTGGTGGCTCCCACAGATTCAGACTTCTTCTTGTGCCTGGTCCACATTTTTCGGAGGATGCCAGAGACACCGCAGGAAGCACTGCCTGTCAGTGGCAGGGAAGCCTCCGCACCCTGGGGGAGAGTTGGATACTCTTCCGTCATCTTCTTGAGATGTCTGGATCCTCTTCCTAGAACAGTTCCATTCTCTGAGCCTGTGGCTACCACCTCTGCTGCAGCTGGAGATTTCACTGAGATCCGGGCCACTGGAGGAATCAGTGATTTTCCATATGCTCGATTCCCACACAGATTTGATGCTTTGGGTTCAGAAATCCCCACAGGTCTGGAGGGGGTTTTGGCGGGATGCGCCCCGGGAGGACGAGCGTTCTGCAGCCGCCTGAACCTGCGGCCTTCGCCTGCGTCCGACGGTCGCTACGGTGCGGCAGCAGCTCCAGGGGCCGGGACGTGTAGAGGTCCGACTCGATCACCACATTCTTGGTCAAGAGGTGTTGAGAGCTTTTGACTCTTCTCCTGGCTGGACTGGACACCTTGGAAGGAATCACGGTGGTGCAAACTTCTATATTTTCATCGCTGCAGCTGTAAATCTGATGCACCGTTTCACCTTCTCTCCCCCAAGTGTCTGGGAACCGGCAGCCTGTCTCTGGACCCCTAGTCGCGAGGTTTCCTAATCCAGTCTGGCTCTCGGATCCTCTTTTTATTTATTTATTTATTTATTGACCCTTTGCTTCTGGATACAAAGAGTACGTATGAATGGATGTGGTCTGTCCATTGGCCTTTTGGGTTGTTACCATTCCCACTATGGCTCATGAAGGTAAATTGTGGTTGGGTTTTGAGGTGAGCTGAAGGACGTGAGGAGCTTATGGGGCATAAGGGAAATGCTTTTAAAAGTACATTTTTGCAAAGAACATGTATCCAAGCATCACGGCCTAGAGGTTCAGAGTTCGTGGGGAGCGACTGCAGGGCTGTGGGCTCACTTCTCCTGGCACTGCTTCTGGGCCTGTTCACTTCCTATCACCTCCTTGCCTGTATTCTGAGGTGTGGTGGTGTGGTGCCCACCCGTGCCTGGTACACAGTAACATTTACTAAATGGTGTTCGCTATTTATAATAATGGTTTGATACCCAGATCTTCTAATGTGCCTGCTTGATGTGAGCATCACTTAGATACTTCCTTACCATCTTTTATTTGTTATGCTTTGATGTCTTTTTATCTCAGCAATACTTAAGTCTATTATTTCTTATCTTCTTCCTCACCATTACCTAACCAATCCCTAGTTTCTAACAGTCTTCCATGCAGTGGAAATAGAGCAGCGTGGACCAGGGAGACAGGAAGATGTGCCCTGGGTGCTAAGCCAGGCTTCTGCCTCCTGGCACCTCCACTTACCAGCTGTGTGATGCTGGACAACTTTCTGCAGCTCACCAAGTGAAAAACTGTACCAGCCTCGCACAGATGGGATGAGTGAGTGACCTTGGTCAGAAAGGCCCAGCATGGGGCTGAATACAAAGGTCACGAGGCAGAGAGACTCAGCACATCCGGGCATAAGATGTTCTTGACAATGCCATCATTTTCTGTGTGGAATGGGAATGGGTTGCCGCTTAACCTTATCCCAGATACACAGCTCAGCAATGCTGGCCATGTAGGTGTGAAGGTCTGTCCTGAACCTATGAATAATTCAAGCAAACCTTCTGCTGACCTAAGTGATCTAGGCAAAGAGGCTGGCCTTTAAGGGACTTTGTCAAACGGGGCTTAACTCCTTGTCTCCTCAGGATTAAGCCAAATTCTTCAGGGATAGGGTTCCAAGATACAAAATAGGATGCCCAGTTAATTTGAATTTCAGATAAATAATGAATAATCTTTAGTACAAGTATGTCCCATGGACAATATTTGAAACATGCTTATGCTATAAAATGATTTGAGTTTGGCATTCAAATTTAGCTGGGTAACCTAGGGGTGTGTGTGTGTGTGTGTCTGTGTGTGTTTCCCCTAAGCTTGATGACCTCATCTGTGGTCCACGTAGTGCCTACCCTGTTAATCTTGCTGATGAATTAAAAAAATCAGGCCTTTCAGGATAAAGTTGGTTTTTTTTTGTCCCCAGTATCTGGTACCCAGGGTTCTAGTCCAAGGCTCTCTGATGCTTTTCCCACACACTCCAATAGCATTTTACCTTAAATTTTGCGTTCATCTATTTTAATCCCTTTCATCAGATGAACAGCATTAACTCATCCTATTTATATATAATCTATTTATAAGCACCGTGAAAGAGAGGGTATGTTTGGCAGGAGAAGCATCTCCTATTTAGCAACTGGCAAACGTCAAGAGAGGTTTTGGCTTCAATAAACATCTCTCAAAGTTGTGATGGAGGGAGGGAGATTATTACCATCCTCTTCCTTTTGGGATAAACTCAAAAAATGAAACAAAAATGAAAACAAACATACAAAAACATCTCATGTGAGGGAATGGCGAGATTTTCTCCGATCCTTAGCCGGTATTCTTTGCGGCTGCTTCTCTATCCCAACTCTCGAGGCACTAAGTAAACAGCTTTGCATGAATTGGAGAGGCAGCTGGGGTGAAGGCAGCGGTTGCTGCCTGCCTCTGATTGACCCCAGCATAGTCAGTCGCTCATGAAGCTCCCTCCTCAGAAGCCTTCCCAGGGGCTTGCTGGCGCCAGGAAGGGTTAGGTGGGCAGAGGGCTTCGGCTGTGCCATGCCACTGCGCTGGCTTCACGGCCAGAGCTGACGCCCTCCAGATGCCTGGTGGGATCTCCCCAGAGCCACAGACACACTTGGTCTGGAAGAACTGGGGTCCTTCCTGTCTTATCACGTTTCTGTGGAATTGTGCATGTGTGTGTTGTCGGGGCGATAGGGCAGAAAATCTTTCTCCTGGGTTCTTATTTTTCAAAAGGAAGAGATGAAGACTAGACTGCCTAGCGAGCCTGTATTTGTGGTGGACACCCAGTGAGCCCTGACTCTCGTTAGGAATCTCCAAGGCCAGGATTCTTTACCCACAGAACACTGGTCTTTGGAGGTAGGTGGTGGGGGAATGGAGTGTAGACCTCACTAGGCTTCTTGGTAACTCAGCTGGCTTATGCTCATTCTGATTCCTTAAATTGTGAGTTAACCATATTTCTGAATTGCTTCCTACTTATTTTAGAAAAGGGAGAATTTGTAGCAATAGATATGCAATATTTATTCCCAGAGAGAGAGAGAGAGAGAGACTTAAGAAATGAAAGCTCATAGATTTAAGCCTTGGCAGAGGAGCAATAGTACATTTTAGGGACCTTGTCCGTGTGTCAAGGGGACGGAGGCATGGTCAAATCACGTTTCATACCAGGGAAGGCTCTGTAGCTATTAAAATAATAATTATGATAATAACCTGCACTGCTATAGGTTTTCAATCTGCCAATTTTGATTCCCAAAGTCTTATGTAAATGAACTCATTGCACTTATATATTTATCCATCTTTCCATTCATACCATAAAAATAGCCTCAGCTTTGGCCCAGGTTTAAGAAAATGCAGTAGGAAAGAGATCAGAAAAATACGATTTCTATATTCTAAGTCCTCGATTTAAATTTGAAACGAGAAGGCGTTTGGGCCTGTAATGGGCAGAAGACAACTTAGGGAGACATGTAATACCAGAACTCAGAGCCAGAGGAAGGCACCTGAGAAACAAGATCATTCTAGAAAGTCCTGAGGAAAGCTGGCACCTCTGAGTGAGGCTGGAAGGAAGGCTGAGCTTTGAAGTGTCTGCCAGGACAGAAGATCACATCTCGGGTGTGGGGAGGAGCAGCTTGGGGGGGAGCCAAGACAGTCATGACAGGTGGCATCTCCAAAGCTTCTCTGGATAAATCAGGGCCAGGAGCATACTCAGGGCATGAGTGCTGCTTGTTTATAGTTCACATTTTCTATAGAACAGCAGACAGAGTCCTGACCTCACAGCCCCTCGTAAAGCAACGAGGATCAGTGCAATCGGGTCATTTAAAGAGACAACATTTCCCTCCTTCCACGCAGGCAGTGTTTGTTGACTATTTGATCAACATATTTGTTGCAGTGTTGAGTGACTATTTTGTACCTGGAGATTTATGTTTGTTCTCCTGGGGATCCTCTGTACACAGGAGCAGGAATGGGGCCAACTCCTTATGGCAGCGCCCACCGGGAGCTAAGTCCTCGGGAAGCCCAGGTGAGGAAGCTTCCAGTGCTGAGTCTTCCCCTTGGTCCATGTCCCTCCCTTCTCTTCTGGTCTCTGAGGAAGCAAGTCCTCTCTCGCTTTTTCTGCCACTTGCTGTGGTCTGACATCCAAGGCGATAACCCTCTTTTCCTTTGTGCTTACAGGAGCCTGGTTATTTTCTTCCAGCTGCTGTAGCCATTTTCTTCCCAAATTCACGTATGTCTTCATTTCTCACGTTCTCCAAAGAATTCTCTCCCTAACTCTTCCACTCTTCGCTGATTCCACCCCAGATGTTTCTCTCTGACTTACTGGTTTTCCCTGCTCCTTTTCTCTTGTAATTCATTTACTTATCCTTCATGTCCTCTGGTGTCCACCCCAGGCACCCTGGCTCCTGAGTTCAGCATGAGTGGGTCAAGATCACAGGCCGTGGGATCAGTTGGACCCAAGACCGAAGCCAGTTCTGTGTCACTGGTTGTGTGTTTGGGGACAAGTTATTGAGTTCTCTGAGCTTCAGTGTTCTCATATTAGGAATAAAACTCCCGCTCTCCGTTGTGTGTGGTACTCAGCACCTTGGCTGGCAGAGAGCTCTGGTCCAATACATGGCAGCTGTGGGCTGTTATTCATTGTTCCATGCCATACTAGCTCAAGATCAAGTTCAAGGCGTACTTTTCAACATTTACATCTTATGTGCATTTACGTATAATGGCTGCACGTAAGCTCTTTTCCACTACAAAACCAAGATGGGCAAATGGTGGAAGAACTTAATTTATTATGTCATTAAGACATAATGATATAATACATTATATATATCTAACTATATATGTGTATATTATATATATAGAGAGAGAGGGAGAGAGCGAGAGAGAATTTCTAATAGGCAGTTTTGTTAGGCCCAGGACTTTGGATTTATTATAGAAAGCAATGCAGCTTCTTTGACGAAGGACTGATGCTGGGCACTGGTTTTAGGGTCCGTTTGGCAGTGGGGTGCAACAGTTAAGGAAGCTGCAGGTAAGAAGCACACATGGGGGCCGCAGTGATGATTCAAGAGGCAGCAAGTGGGAGAAAGGCCTGAATTAAAGGGTCAGCAGTGCCAACAGGAGATGAGAGACAAATGGGGTTCACAAAACAGGAGGATCACGATGGAGAGGAGGAGAGTGTGGACAAACCCAGATTTTGCCTGTAAAATATCATGGAAATGTCTCAAATTAATAAAATGAGGACTTTGCAGAAAGGAATCAGTAGGAAAAGAGACATCAAGTTAAATTTTGGGCAGACTGACTAATGTCACCTCAACTGGATTTCAAAATTAAAATCTAAAGGAGTCAGCGATAAGGGGCTGCCTTGGGAGTCTCCAGCATTAAGTCATTCATTGAAACCTTTTTCACTTCATTAGCGTGACAGGGTTATTAAGTGCCTACTATGTGCCAGGCATGATTCTGTGACCTAGAGATATGTGCAGCACAGTCCTGTCCTCCTGAGCTGAGCCCCAGTGGGCACTCAAGATCATGACCATGACTCATATTGATTGGGGACAGCATGCGATCAGCACTTTACCGGCATTATGTCATTGATCCTTATGACCCCTCAGTGAGGAAGGCACAGTCTCCATTGCACAGATGAGGAAACAGAGCCTGGGAGGGAGAGTTGGGAAGTGGAAAGGAGATGAAGGAGAGGGAGAGACATGGGAGAGAAACCGGAAGCAGAGAGTAGACCAGAGCAACGTCCAGGTACCTTGGGAAGTTCAGCGGAGTAAGAAGTGAGATTCCTGTATCTGGTGGGAAAGCAAACCCTGATGGTCCTGTGGCTAGTCTCCCCAGGGAATACAGGTCCATGCCAGGTTCAGATCTCTTTCCAGGTGGAGGAAGAGCTAGTGGGGAAACAGACAGGACTGCTCATCCCAGGAGGTAGGGAGAGAACCAAGGGAAGTGAAATAGCTGTTAACAGACATGACCACGTGATGCTGTTTTCTGAGTGGAGAAGCCTGAGAGAGGAGATGGGGGCATGGATTTGCTGTGCCATGGGCAGGAGGGACTCTGATTTGGACAACTGACTTTTCTGTGGAGCAAGGAGAGACTGCATGTCATCAGGTCCCTTGCTCAGCAGAAAGGATCCGTGGGAGGAAGATGTGCAGTAGCATCTCCAGGGAATCCATCAAATGGAACTTCACTATTCACTCGGTTGTGTCGCTGACGTCTGCTGCTGTTTATTTATTTATTTAGGGTTTTTAAATAGCCATTGCTCTTATCCTGTTGGTGCATGTCTTGTTCTTGAAGGAAAACGCTGGTGATATGAAGAGGAAATTTGTATTTGCACTTCGTCAGTGGTTCACATCCTCTTCCTGTCAACTTTATGAGTGTGAAATGCCATTAATCATTATGGTGTCATAAAACACACTTTACAATAATGCTATTTCCCCCCCAAGGTTTATTTCTACCATTCTAAGAGATATTTGTGTGGAAATAGCTTTCATTTGGAGCCTTTCATCTTGAACTCCATAGTTATTCCTGGAACTGCCGCCCCTAAGATGATAATTGTCTTCGGATGCCTGTTACAGGCTTTGCAATCTCCTGAGGGAGCTCTGCAGAGGAATGGGTTAGGGTACTAAGGAGACCCTTAGTTTTTGAACTAAAATCAACATATGGCCTTTCCCTGGTACCATGTGTCCAGTCTATGGGGTCTGGAAATCCAGCGGGGTCTTGTCAGGTAGAAGGAGCTCTGAATCCCCGGAGGCGGTCAGGAGCGGCCGGTGGCTGCAGGATCTTCACCCTGGAATCCAGGCTTGATGGCAAATTGAGTCCTGGTCCAGGGAATGACTGTGAGGCCAGCCGCACGACTGCAAGGAGCTGCAAGCTGCAGGGATGGCTGTGAACCTCAAGGAGGACTCCAAGGGGCCCGGGGTCCCTAGGGGCTGGGAGGGACCTCATAAAAGGTGGGGCAGGATGGGAGCAGGCTCGATGGAGTCGGTACTGCCCATGGGCTGTGGGTCAGCACTCAAGGCTTCCGGACGGTAGGTTACTCTTCTCCATTTCCACACTACGCCCAGTCAGGAGCCGTCTTTTTCTGAATATGGGAACATATAGCTTGTCCTTGTTGTTTGGAAGAGGTAGTATTTTTAAAAAAATTGCTCTCCTTTGTATCTCTTGACTTTTGTGTCCATCCAGTGAAAAACGTATATGTGTGTGTGTGTGTGTGTGTGTAAGGGTGGTTACTGAGCATTTTATTGGTCTGAAATGGGAGATACTGGTTCTGTACCAGGGCACTAAAGTGGTAAGTTGCTTCCCTGCTAAACAAGGTACTTAACTTGATTTTATTTTGTTTATTTATTGAGCTAGTTTTTTACTTAACACTTGGTTTTGTATCCGTTAGGGCGATCTTGGCTTCAGATAACCAGAGTCAATGGTAAGAGACTTAAACACTGAAGGAGTTGGTTATCCGATAAGACAGGATGAAGTGTGCAGCCCCTGACACGGCTTCTCTGACCCTTGCTTCTTGATGCCCCTCACTTTGAGTAGGGGCTGGATTTTGGGCCTCATTATAAAGCAGTGGCTTTCTGCTAGGGATGATTTGTCCCCTAGGACATTTGGCAATGTCTGGGGACACTGTTATTTTTTGTCACACCTGGTGTGGTGGTGGTAGCGTTGGCACACAGTGGGTGGAGGCCAGCAGTGGGTGGAGGCCAGGCCTGCTGCTAAACATTCCCACAACGTGCAGGATACCCTTACAGTGGGGAAGGATCCAACAGCAAGATGGAGAGGCCCTGTGTTGCAAGAACAGAATATGGTAGGAAATAATGGATGTCGTGGCTGTGATTAGGTTGTGGAGACTGTGTTGTCTACCCTGGGTGGGCTCCATCACCCCTCTGGGACCCTGGCTCTGGGGAGAGCCCTTGCCACGGGAGGGGCCTGTGTGAGTGAGTTTGGACGTGGATCCTCTGAGGCTGGCCAACGGCCCCATGAGTGGTCTGGGTGTGCCTGCATCTTGATTGTGGCCTGGGGCGGACCCTGAGCCAGAATCCCTCATCCAGGTCCCCCTCAGATTCCTGATCCATCAAAGTTGTGTGATTACGCATGTTGTTCTAAATCGCCATGTTTTGGGGTGACATGAGGTATGGCAGCAGATAAGGAACCCACAAGAAGTCCAGAGGCAAGGCGGGTCCAGAAGTGGATGAGAGACTAGCGATGTGTCCAGGCCCGGGGTCCTCGTGCCTTCGCCCCACCTCTTCTATATGGTCCTTCAGCTTTCTGGTGAAGTTCATGTGCGGGCTATTTAGCTACTTAGTGGCCACAGGCACTCAGAGCTGCAGGCAGGAAAGAAACCCTCTTCTTGGGCATTTCTTTTATTAGGAATAAATGTTCTCTCTGGAGCCACCTGTGGGACTTTTCCCTCAGATCCCTTTGGTCATGATAAAGACATACACTGACGTCTTCGTTGTGAGACAGTCTGGGAAAGTAAATATTAGACATCTTTAGTCTTTTTTGTGAGAAGTGGTTTCTATTAGCAAGGAAGAAGAGCAAGCTGAGGGAGAGAGGATGCCATCTTCCCCCTCATGAGAGGGAGCTGTAGCAGGGGGCCACTCTCCCTTGGTGGCAGCAGCCACATCTTGACTCTGTGAGGCTATTTAATAGATCTCTGGGCTCCTACTCCTAGGGCTAGTATATGTATCACTCGCCACTTCCTCTTTTTAAAAAAAAATTTTTTTTTGTTGTAAATGAACCTTTATTTTATTTATGTATTTATATGTGGTGCTGAGAATTGAACCCTGTGCCTCATGCGTGCTAGGCAAGCACTCTACCACTGAACCATGACCCCAGCCCTGCCACTTCCTCTTTATAGCACGGTTTTCCCACCGAGATATGCTTGGGTACAGGGGAGGAAGGCCCGGGTGGCCCCAGGTGCGTGCTCCTGGCCGCTGGCTGGCTCCGGGCCTGCTGCAGCAATAGCGGGCGGGGCTCTCTCTGAAAGTTTGGGACGAGCAGCTGAGGAGGGATGAACTGGGTTTCAGAATTCTCCTTTCCCTGGAGCTTTGATGGAACGCTGCTGCTTCTGGCTCATTGTGCCATGGCCTCCTAGGCCTCCTAGAGGAGAAATCGTGGAGAGAAACGGAATCACACATTTTATCCTCAGGACTGCACTGGAAGTGGTAGGATGATGAAGAATACGCGTGAGGGAGAAGTTTGTGCACCCAGTGATCTGCAGAGGCAGGGTGAACACGAAGTCTGGCTTACAGACAGTGAATAAGAGGCATCTGAGCTACCATGCCTCAACCCAGAGGCAGAAGGTGCAAGGAAAAGATCATGAAATTAGGAGCTGTTCAAACCTCATTTGCTGTGTGATCTTGGGCAAGTCATTCAACCTTTCTGAGGCTCAATTTCACAATCTGTAGCACATGAAAACACTTGGCTGAGTAAGCAAAGAAGTGACTTGACTCTGCACAGCAGAGAGAATCTTCAAGTTTGGCATTTGCTTCTCATCTTCTAACTCTTTTTAGGAGCTCCCGGCACCTACTCATCCCTCATTCTTCTCTGATGATGTCCACGTGTTTGGGTGTCTGATCATATGGAAAGGACTCAAAGGAATACTAGGGGCAAGAATCTTTAATTTCTGAACTATCTCAGGCATATTTGCATTTTGAGAGCAGAGGGTTGGATGGAGTGAGGCTAAATTCAAAGATATAAATCATGAGTAGTAAGACGTCAGTAGGAAAAGTTTGAGGTGAGGGATACTGTGTCCTTTGGTGGCATTTTAAATCACTCCTCTAGCACACTGACTCCTTCTCTGCCCGAGACTGATTTTACAAAGGCAGATTCCCTGTTAGAACAAAAGGACTGGATTAACACCGGCTCCCCTGGCCCCGGTGAATGAGTTGGCCGCTTCTTCTTTCCTTTCTAATAGGTGGAAGGTGTTCCGCCACATCCCTGCATCAGGGCAGGGCAGATGGGAGGTGTCATTCATTCTTTGGAAAGGGTCAGAGGAGAGAGACTGGAGCCATCCCTAAGTTGGTAGCACCTGGGATACCTCTTCCTGAAGGGCACTCAGCAGACGTGGGAGGGAGCAGGGTCTCTTCATCTCTGTCGTGGCTCCGGGTTGCCCTGTGTGGCCCTTTCCCCTTCAAAATGTCCATTTTAAATGGATTTCCAAGGCTGACTGAAGAACCCACAGCTGAAAACTGACCCCTGGAAGACAGGAAGGAAGCGGTTAAGGACTTGGGCTCTGGAGTTCACAGCCTGGTTCAAATTCCATGCTTGGTAGTCATGACCTTGGAGACATCGCTTAATTAACCTCCCAAAGCTGAGGCTTCTTCATCTGTAACCTGGATTAATGGCAGTGGTAAGAGGCAGCGCCTAGCCGTGTACTACAGCGAGCTCAGACCTGCCCCACACATCGACGACTCCTGTCATCCTCATGGCCACTGAGATCCGAGTGTCCTTGTCGCTCTGGAGCCAAGGCAGGGTAAGGTCCAGTGACTGGGATGAGCCAGTCGGCTTGATGGGTCTGCTTGTCCCTGGATGAGCCAGTTCGTCAACCTCAGGAGGAGGGCCCCATCCCCGCTCCTACCCGCCCGCTGCCCTGATGTCATGGGATTCTGTGGAGGACTCACTGAGATCGTGCAGGCAAAGTCACAGGGACCCCTTGACCTTACTGTCATCTTCTTATTTCCTATTTGTGGGACTACTTTCTAGAGAAAATCTGAAGTGTGTTCCTGAGTGTCAGTTAGGTTAAAGGGTCATCTATTACCGACCCTTGGAAATTTCCAGAAAAATAATTTATAGGCAACCTTTTTCTTCTTCTGCTCCCTCTTTGAAGTTCAAGTGCAACCACTTGAAAGGAGACGTCCGTGTGTTAAGTATCTGAAGGTGAGTAGGGCAGGTGTGTGACCTTCGTCCTTAAAGATGAGAACAGGGAAGAAGCAGTGAGGAGCCCAGGGCTAGTCAGCCACGTGGTCAGGCCTGCCGTCCCTGACCTCCTGCCAGGCCTCGCAGCAGGCTGACTTGGTCATGGTGGAGAGGACACCAACAGTGGAACTCCGCGGGTGAGCACAGCCACGTCTGCTCTTAGAGCCTGATCTTTTTGGATCAAACGTCATTGCCACATCTTTATCAGGACATAATGAGCGTCGCGGGAGGGCGGCTGGTGGTCTGTCGTGTGTCTGGGCCTAAGAGTTGTTGCAAAGGAGAAGCGAAGGCCAGCGACTGGGTCGTTTTGGAGGGGCCGTGGGACGTCACAGCCGTATTATTGAAGTTGACCTTCTGCTTAAACCTGTAGCCGTCTCATCAATCAGCTGCCTGGGGTCTCCTGAAGGGCAGTCAAATGATTCTGTTAATCGCTGGCTCATTCTCGGGTTCTCGCTTCAGGAGTAATAAATTTTTAAAACTTTTTAAAAAATGAAAAGTTGGGTGACAGGTGTGTATGGAAGAAAAATAATCAGATGGAGGAACAGTCATTTAGGAGCGAGCAGTCGGAGCAAGGGCTGGAAAAAGGCAAAAGTTTCTCCTGGCTGTGGAAGACCTCGCTAGCTCCCAGAGCTGTGCCTGGATGAAGAGGGGAAATAAGGCTCTGGACTTAGCCACCACTTGGTTCTCCATCACTTGGTGCTGAGTGTTCAGTACTCAGGAAGACCAGGCAGAGTGCCGGACACAGTGGCACATGCCTGTATTCCCAGAAACATCGGAGGCTGAGGCAAGAGGATCACAAGTTTGAGGCCAGCCTCAGCCACTTAGCAAGGCCCCATGCAACTCACCGAGACCTATCTCTAAATAAAATTAACAAAAGGGGTGAGGATGTGACTCAGTGGTTGAGCATCCCTGGGTTTATTCCCCGGTACCAGAAAATTAAAGACTGTGGACTTGCACATGGGGATGTTCATTACAGAATGAACCACAGAGAGATGATCCACTCCATGACGGCCTCTGACAGACAGGCACCCGTGAAAGTAGGCAGGTGCCTGACTCATTTCTCACTCATCATCTCAAACATTAGCCTTTCTTTTGTTTTATAGCTTCAGGGAAAAACCAAAACCCAGGCATGATAACCCCTGGAGAGCTGTATCTCCATTACTGTAAGCAGGTTGCTTTGCAGAGATTCTTGTATTGATAAGATGGAGAAGCAATCACTAGCCGAGAGCCCTGGGTGGTGCTTGATCATCTGGTTGACAACACTGGCTTGTCTCAGGATCATGGGCCTCCAGGTCAGAATGCCCTGAGCCCATTTAGCTGTGTGACTTTGGGCAAGTTACTTAACCTTTCTGAGTTTCAGTTTCCTCATAGATGGGGATAGTCACATTTACCCTACAGAGTTGTTGTCGTCATTCTGACATAAGATCCCTCATTCATTTAAGAAAGTGTTTATTGATGCAATGAACATCTTAAAATAGCACTGAGGTTAAAAGTATGAATAGTGGAACCGGAATATCTCTGTTGAATTCTGGTCTCACCACTTCCTCAGACAAGCTGAGCATCCATTTTTTGCATCTTTAAAAAATGAGTCTAACACCCTTGTCTCCTTGATGGGATGATTGTGGGGCTCTGATGAGTTTCTGTCTGTAAAGCCCTTGGATTGTGCCTGGCACACAGTCAGTGCAGTGTGAGCCACTGTTTTACAACAGGGACAAAAACACACCAAATAAAAGCAAAAGGAAAACCCAACAGAGGCAAGGTGGCTGCCTTCTGGTAACTCCTGGTTTGCAGGGAAGATGGGGCACACAGAGCGCTATGGCACAGGCCCTGGTACAGTGGGTGTTCAGTATATGGCAGCTGTAAGTGTCGTTGTTGCTGAATTTACTAGGCTTGAGACACGAGAAGCCAGAATCTGAAATGCAGGGGTGAGCTGCACATCATGTGTGGCCCTCCTGTCCTGCCCGGACCTCCTTCCCATTCCTCATCTCGCATAGGGGACGAATGTGTCCTTTGAGATAGGCAAGAAAGCAGAGGTGACTGCTTGACAGCCTGCTTATAAAGTGTATTTTTACCCACGATGACAAATGTTGGGCTCCTCCAGCTTTGGTTGGCTGGTTCGGTTTTGTGTGACCTGTACCCAAGAGAACATGACTGCAGCACGCCAGGATATCTTGAGTGATGAGCCCCATAAGTCTCTGCAGGAAGTAGCTGTTGAGAAACCAGTCCTGGAGTGCCAAAGGGCCAGGAGCAGAACCAAGGCCCACCAGTGCGCAGAGGAGACGGGTTAAGGAGGTGGGGGGCCCGTGAGGTGAGACCACCTGCTCACTCATTTTCATTGCACGAGGAGGGATTAAGCCCGTTGGAAAGAAACGCAGCCCTTCATCTGGAATTCCCTTAGAAATGTGTGCTATAAGAAATATCATGGCTGGGGGTGCACACCTGAAATCTCAGCGCTCGGGAGGTGAGGCAGGAGGATCACAAGTTCAAGGTCAGTCTCAGCAACTTGGTGAGGCCCTAAGCAACTTAGTGAGACCCTGTCTCAAAATAAATAAATAAATAACTAAAAAAAGGTCTGACTGGAGATGTGGCTTAGTGGTTAAGTGCCCCTGGGTTCAATCCCTGGTACCAATGAATGAATGAATGATGAAATAAAATAAAGAAAAAGAAATATTATGGCTGTGTGATGTCTTCCCTACCAACATTTTCTACTCATCAATTAGGAGGCAAAAAGAATATTTCATCCGTTCTATCCTCCCTTAATCTCTCTCTCCCTCTTTTCCTCCCCCAGTCCCACCCCCTCTCTCTCCCTCCTGCTGCTTCCCATCCTCTCCTGGTCCCTGTTCCTGTCCCTCTCTCTCTTTCTGAGGTTAAAGGGCATCCCAGACACAGTAGAACAGACCCACACGGAAGTCAGGAGGCAGCTCTGAAGCAGGTCACAGCGTATTTCTGAGAACAAAAACTGTGATCCTTTGCCCTTTCCACTTCCTGGGAAGTTGGTTGCTTTATTTGGCATTTGTTTAGCATTTATTTACAAAGTTTAGGCAGCAGCTGTGACTTCGGCAGGTACACAGGGAGGAGAGCTAGCAAGCTGCCAGATTCCACGAGTACAAATCAAACGTAATGTCGTAATGTCGTGTTGCGTGAGTTCTCAGCATTGTGTGGAATTAAACTTTGGACTGTTGAGTTGCCGTGTGAGAAAGGTGCGTCCACTGGTCTCTGCTCAGCATTAAAGATGAGATGTCTGTCTGGCTGGGAGGCCTCAGGGTAGTCCTATTTGGAAGGGGTGGGACGCGTGGGGCACTGTTGTGGGAAGAGCGGATAGCGAGATACTGGCTTTCTGGTTGAACTGGGCTGGACCTCTCTAATAATAGCTCTCAGAGGGAAAGGCCAATTTGCTCTCCTGCTGGTTTCTAGAATGCTTAAATTCCTTTTTCTCGGTGGCCCAGTTATGTACCTTAAGCATATGGGAACGCCAGCCACTATCTGCCCCAAATTGTACATCCCAAACACATTTCTAACAATGTGTCCTTTTGATGAGGGCAGAAAGATGGAAGAGGGGCGTCAGAGATGGCCCCATCGTAGCCGTGAACATAGCAGTCGCTCACCCTTGCAGGGGGCTGCAGGGAGCTGCGGTGCCTGAGGGTGTTGCGTATGTCACTGGAGCTTTGTCACCATCTGTGGCAGAAGTGGGGAGTGAAGAGACCATGTGTGAGCCAACGCGGGAGAGTCTGCCTGGTTCTGGCGGGTGAATTCTTTGTTTGTTTGATTTTACTTTTTTGGTTAGAGAGCTAGACACAACGATAACAAATGCTTGGCCTAACTCTGCAGCATTCAAGATGGAAAGATTTTTTCCCTCTCCCCCTTATTACTTCTTTCATGATCGTCTTGAGCAAGCCCATGTTCTTTTTCTTCAACTCCAAACTTCCCTCCACATGAGCCAAGAATAGGGTTTTACGTGGACTACTCAAGAGATTCATGTCACCCCCGCTTCCCCAGGATGCCTGAAAGATCACTAAACTTTGCTTTGCTTTTTGTCCAGCATTTGGCTATTCAAGGCTTCTTGTATGTCTGTTCCACATATTTAAGGTAAAAATACAGACCAGACGAGAGTGGGCCAGATCAGACTAGATCAGATCAGACTACACTATTCCAGACCAGACCAGACCACATTAGAGCAGAGCAGAACAGAACAGACCAAAACAGGTCAGACCAGAGCAGACCAGACCACGTCAGACCAGACCAGATGAGACCAGACCAGACCAAACCAAAATATGCCAGATCAGACCAGATCAGACCAGACCAGACTAGACCAGACCAAACCAAACCAAACCAAACCAGGCCAGATCAGACCAGAACAGATCAGAACAGACAAGACCAGTCCAGAGAAGACCAAAGAGATGATTGGCTCACTCAAGCCAAAGACCATCTTATGATTCAAGCTTGTTAAAGAGAGCAGAATGTGGACAGGTCACAGAAATAGGGAGTTGGAAGAAGGAAAAGGTTAGGTGAGAAAAAACATGGCAGACTCTGTTGGCCAGTGGGAGAATGCTAGCGCCAACATTTTTCTCAGCCCAGTGAGCTTTTCTTCTGGTTCTGAGAACAGTTTCTGTCATTTTTACTATGGAAAGATGTACGTGGGACTCAGCTGCTTGGGCTGGGACATTGGTTTTCTGGTGACTGATTATCTGGTGTGGGGCAAGGTGAAGTTGAGCCTGTCTGCTGAGGAAGCAGAGTTGCCACAGTGAGGTCTAACCACTATGCTTCAGTGCTCCAAAAAACAGTGAGGCTTTGACCCTTCTTGTACAAATCTCATAGTGTGGGGATATCTTATTTTGTTGAGTCAAAATAGCAGAACAGGGTGGAGATTCAGAGGAGGACCCTAGCTCAGGAGTTGTGGGAACAAAGGGGAGTATCTGGGTTAGAGGCTTCTAGAGAAGGGACATACTTCTTCGAGAATCATGAAGGACATGGGGCCCTTGGCCTGCATGCAATATTTGAATTTTCGTAAAACTATATTTTCCCACTCTTTGTTTTTTCTCCTGTGTAGCCATAAGGGTTGGAACTATAATGTTTACAATGAGAGATGGGGCTGGGACAAGTTCCCAGGACCCCGGACAGAACCTGACACACAGCTGGTGCTCAACACGTCAGTTGAATGAATGAATACCTGTTATTAGCCATCCCTTGGATTTGGAGAAAGTGTGAATCTTTTTGTTGCTAATCATTTTCTTTTTGTATTAAAAAAATTCGAAAGTTGAGATGTGCTTCTTGCAACAGAAACCATCTGGAGCTCCTGAACACATCCTTGGTACATTACAGTATCTAATTTAACCTCACAGCAGTGTGCAAAGGAGTTTACTATCCTTTCTATTTTTTAGCAATGACAAAACCAAAGCTCAGAGAAAGTAAGTTGCTTTCTGATGGCATAGCTAGTGAGCAGTAGGGTCCCGTTTACTCTCCTGTCTGTCTGACCCTCAAGCTGGTACTCTGTCCCCATTTATCTGCTGTCTCACATTAATGTTCACAGTTGATTGGAAAGTCAGTCTTTTAAACAAGGGAATAAATGAAATGAGAGAGTTTTATTTCCCATCAGATTTCATCTCCCTTAGAGAGATTTATGTCCCTGGATTGTATTTCATGGAACCTTTTTTACGAGTAGCTAGATTTATAGGTAATAATCAATAGAGTGCTGAGCTGGAATTCTGTTACATATGCATACCTTTCACAAAGAACAGGTGAAATGGTCCAGGGAAGAGATGGGCTTTGTTGTTCCCAAGCCTGCTACTGTGCTGATACTGTTGGAGAGCTCGGAGGAAACAGGCAGAAGCTGTGCTGGGAAGGATACTTGGGAATTAGGGGTTCAGCTCTATATTTGGAAAAGGCAACCCACCAGAGGAAGCCCATCTGTCAGGGGAGGCCATGATTCCCTCCCCAAAGGCTTCTCGTGTGTGTTTTTGAAAATAGAAACCTGTGCAGCATCCCTTGTCTGGAGCTGCGCGCCTCCCGGAACACCTTAGGAACCTGGGTGGGAATTCCTTTTGACGTGAGTCTGTATCTTTCTTTGATGGGCGGGCATGCATGACGCCGTGCATCTTGGTCAGAACAAGTGATCCCAGAACCCAAGTGTGCTTCTGTGTGCGGGCACAAGTCTACTCCTGTGTCTTCGGTACCTTCCCTTTCTTGTGCCTTTCTTGCCCACTTTATATTTTTTGGAGTTGGCCTGTTTAATTTCTTCAGGGTCTCAGTATGATGTGTGAAGAGGACTTAAGCTATTTCTTTTCCCATGTATATCTGAGTCTAATTTCAGTATCCACGGAGACCAGCAAACCTTTAAGAGACAAAGCAATGAGTTGCTAATTATGAGAGTCCAGGCTTTTGAAAGAGTAGTGTTATAATATATCAAGGGCAAAGGGCTCCTCCCAGATGCCTTTCAAATATGGTCATGGCAGCCACTGGTTCCTCAACTTGGAAGTACATCAGAATAAGATGGGAGCTTATTAAAAATACAGAAGTTTGAGAGTAGGCCTCCCAATCCAAACATGCAACTTTGGAATAGAACGCAAGGACCGCAACACTTGAGACCCCAGCACAAAGGCAGCTGCCTCTTCTGCCTTTTGGGGTTGAGCGGGGTCTCAGTGTAAATGCAGCTGTCCAGCCCTGGGGCTCTGAGTCTGTAGCTCTCTCCTGGCAGAGTGACTATGGGCACTCCCTAAGCTATCCACAGGGATGCTTTCTCTAGAGCCGGTGGCGGTAGTCACTTCCCTGTGTCCAGAAGGGCCCGCATGCCTGCTCTTTCTTTAAGTTTGGGCAACTCTAGCGCACGTCTTGTTGAGTCCACCAAACTTTTATCAGAGGCCCCACTGCCTCCTGAAGCGTCCAGGGATAGGATGCAATGATCATTTCAGAGTGTCTTTAAGTTTATGCTTTGCTTCTTCAAATGTCCTAAGATCTGTCTTCCCTCTGTTCCCTCCATCTTTCCTCCCTTCTCTCCTTCGACCTTAAGGTAAAGAAACCAGTATGATGCTTGGTGTCCCAGGAACGGCTCCAGGGCTCTTTCCAGGAGCCTCCATGTATTATATATACATGCCTCACTTGCACATTTGGATCGGCAGTGCGTTCTTGTAAATGCTGTCATAAAGCTAGGCTCTTCCATCCAGAATGGGAATGGAGTTGTTAAAGACAGTTGATGAGGTGGCATCTGTTGGCCAACAGTTTTATGCTGCAGTAGCTCTGAGCAGATAACATTAATAGGAATCACATTTTAAAGTTGTAAATTTGATGTAAAATACTAAATTTGACAATAATTGCATTATAAAGCAAAAATTCTATTTATTAAAGGGCTCCCGCCTCTCCTTCGTGTGAGGGGCTCTGAAATTCTTGCTCATACCTGCCCCTAGCAATTATCATGCCTTCTCTAAAATTCTGTTTTATTTTTCCATTTTCATAACAACTACATTATGATGTGACATATTTTTTCCAGATATTTTGCTTGAATAAATAAATAGGATATTAAATTCAACTGGGGTATTAGATTATAAATTAGTTCTGTAATAGGCGTCATAATGTTATTTAGATTTTCAGTTTACACAGACCTTGTAGCAACTCCCCAGAGCTATGCTACAGAATTAGAAGTAGATAGAAGTTGATGTAAGAAAATTGGTTTTTGTAATATGCTGATGCCAGTCGAGTTGTACTGTAAGGTATTTAAATAAAGCGTTCCTACTTATTTCATTGTACAGACAAAAGATTGATAATGATTCCAAATGATTGATTTGCTGATGCAGATACTGGCCATTTGTGTAGCTAAAATATTTCGTCCCCAAATTAAAGAAGTACTTATATATGAATTAAAAACATCCCAGTCTTAGGAAGCATATCAACTGTTCCATTAATGGGGGTTTCTCTTTCATCTGATTGTTGTAACAGTGACATAATCCCACAACCGTTCTTGGTAGCCAGGTTAGCCCTTTAAGTTGTACTTCACATGGAGGAAGATACTTGAACCAGGGACCCTGCATCATTGTTGAGGTCATTAACAAGAAGGACACAACCTTATTGAACCATTACTTACCCAACACATGGAAAACATGCACATTTAATAAAAAACTCTCATTTTCCAGATGCACACTAAAAGCAATTTATAACAAGAGCATCTGGGTAGCAAAAGGAATTTTTCCTTACATTGGGCTCCCCATTACTCCCATTCGGGGGTTGGTAAGCCATGGTGGGCGAGGCAGATCTGACCCACTCGTTTTGCATAGCTTACCAACCAAGGGTGATTTTTGCATTTAAATGACTGAGTAAAAATTAAAAGAATAATGTTGCTTCATGACACATGGCAGTGATAGGAAATTCAGTTCCAGGGTGGATAAATAAAGTTTTATTGGAACACAGTCATACTCTCTGGCCCTTTATAGAAAACATTGACTGACCTCTGCCTTAAACGAGAGCTAGGAGGGCTGAGGATGTAGCTCAGTTGGTTGAGTGCTTGTCTGGCATGCATGAGTCCCTGGGTTCAATCCCCAGCACCCCAAACAAACAAAAGCAAAGCTGTGTAAACTGCTGTGTCCAGCCACATTGGAAAGCCCTCAGCTGGTCCTGGTAGGAAAAAGATATATCCTGTGCTTGGGACTTCTGCTGACTAGTGAACAGTGGTGCTTTGCCTAAAAGGCAAAATATGAATTAACAAATGAAAAGGATAGTACCCTTGGGTCTTGGTTCAAAAAGATGCCCAATGGGAAATCAATACAACTAACTTCTGTAGCATGAAGGGAAATATCCTACTGGGATAAGCTCACTTCCAAGTTTTATGGAACTTTTATCTGAACAACAACAGCAGGTTGGTACCCTGTGGGATTCAGAAAAGTGCTTTGGCTGGGCTGGCTGTGGTTCAGAGTCCCGCCAGACACACGGTACCAGTGGGAGGGCGTCTTGGGCTGGGCAGGTGAGCTCTGGTCCTGCTAATTTTGCCTCTGACACTTTGGACAAATTTCATTCTCTCGCAGGTGCCAGTTTTTTCATCTGAAAACTGAAGTGGCTGTTCTCAGTGACCTCAGAGATGACACAGTACCTCTGCTTAGGGCACCTATCACTAGCTTAAGAAGGTCCCAGTCCCAGGAAAGACCGTCTTTTCTTTCTGGCATCTTTGTGGCTTCCTCTTGCCTCTAAAAAGCTGCATTTCATTAAGGGTTCACAAGTCTTGACATGTTTGTAAAGAAAGACACGGCAGGAATTCATATGCCTCGCCTTATAACAAACATGTTGTGAATAACCTATATTTGGAATACAATTTGTCATAGGGATGCGGGCAGAGTTTTAAATTTGAACAGCTTCTGAGATGCGATGCTTTATTCTGCACCAGCGGCTCCCAGGGCCCTTCCACTTTGTACTTTGAAGGGAGTCTTTATTGGAGAAGCCGCTCTCTATTCCTGAAGAATGGGAACATTTGCATTAAACGATGCAAGAGATGCCATTGTAATTTCATGAGAATTACCCTTTCCAATGAATGTTAGATTAAGAACCAAGTAAAATCCCTTGAAAGTGGCTGGAAGATAAATCAGAGCGGAGCTGCAGTTAGGTAGAACTAAATTTTATCCCTTCCCTTTAAAATGGTTTTTAATTGATTTGGCATACTTTTTAAGTTAATAATGAATACTCTACCTGGGTCTGCATGATCACTCCTGTGAATTAGATCTATTGCGCTTGAAACAGCTTTCCTTACAGAGGACAGTGATTTTAATGAAGAGTCTTTGCTTATTGCACCGATGGAAATGTGGTTCATGGTGGTTCCAGACAGTTCTCTAATTAGCAGTCCAGTCTGTACCCTTGAATATTTTACCTGAAACGGAATGGAAATGTGGACGGGACAGGTGCTTTATCATGATGGTGGGAGTCCTGCCTACTTTGCATGAAGATCTTGGAGCTGGGAGAGTCATATAAAGATGTGTGAGACCCAGAGATCTTTCAAAAGGGATGGAAGAGGCAACTGAATGAACAGAATGGTTCTTAGGTTAGGGTAGCAAATTTCACAAGGGATTTGCGTGTGTGTGTGTGTGTGTGTGTGTGTGTGTGTGTGTGTGTGTGTTTAATAGAGAGAGAGAGAGAGAGAGAGAGAGAGAGAGAGGGGGAGAGAGAGGGGGGGGGGGAAGGGCATTAAATCCTGTGGATGGAGGTAGGAATTTCATGACTCTTGACTCACCTGCTGGGCAACGGAGTCTCCTCAGGGTTTCTCCGGGTGTGATCAATGGGGCACAGGTTGTGTCCTTGTGACATGCTCAAAGGCCATGATGGGAACCAGAATGGCAGGGCCAAGAAGAGATGAGCCAAAGCCAGGCATTCCCAAGAGCAGATAATGTAGAGTAGCACACAGTGTGTGGCCAGTGACTCCCACTCCTGAGTGAGAAAGAAATGGAGACGATTAGAAGGAGGGAAGAAAGGGAAAGATTAAATTATTTTGAAGACTATATAGTGACCTGAGAGATAGAAGCTAGTATTCAGCACATTTGTACATTAAATAGGGCATTAGATCACAAGTACGGAGACTGGAATCTGGAAAGTTTGGGAAAAGAATGTGAGTATTAAAAAAAAATGATAATAACAACCATTGGCATGTACTGAAGACCTGGCACATTGGTGGTGCCCCGAGTCTCAGGCACAACAGGGTGCACCCTAGTTGTGATGCAACCCCCTGAGGTGGGCATTGCTATATTATCCATTTTAAAGAACAGAAAACTGAGGCACAGAGAAATGACCACGAGCCAAGGTCTTCTGGCTAGGAATGAAGAGAAAGAGGATTTAAATCCTGGAAGAATGACTTCAACTCTCATGCTCGACTGACTGTGCAGAGGAAACCAGGTTCACTACATAAAGGCGGAGGAAGAGTTGCCCATTTCTTCAGCTCACAAAACAACAGTCGGAACTGCAGGCTGAAGAGCTGCCAGTTCCCATCATGCACTTGGAGCAGTAGACCGCTGCATGCTCTCTTGCTACCAAACTGTAATTAAAATTATCATACAGTATAATGATTTCTAATACATTTCAGAACAAATCACCATCTTATATCTGACATGTTGTTAATGTTTACTACCATAATTACCAATTTGAAATATAAGGCAGCAATTTTTATTAGTGTTTGGTTATGTATAATTATGTCAAATATGAGACTACAATTTAGATTGAACTGTATCAGCAGTGATCATACAAAATGATTATACTGTATATTTGACATCCTGGATATTTTATATATGTATGGATTTCCCCCCTCCAAACCATAAAGAATTACTTAAAAATAATTCAAAGGTTATTTATAATACACTTCATGAGTTTCAGAGGATCAGAATATGCATACTATAAATGGAACATACCGAATCATGGTTTAGCTCAAAGAGATGGAGACTATGTGTCAGTGATTCCCTGGTATGCTAGACCCTCTCCGGGACTGTTTGCACATTAAATTTCTAATAGTCTCCATAATACATATAATGCTTTCTCCATTTTCCTGACCAGATGACTGAGGCCCAGATATCTAAAAGATTTTTTTCTATCTTGTACATTGTGAAGCTGAAATTCAAGTTCAAGATCTTTCTTCCAGGTGGTTAATAAAGAGATCATTTGTAGTAGACTACCTCCAGAGTGTACATTCCTATTGTGTTACCCAACTTCCATTATTGTAACAAAATACTTGAGGTAACAAGCTTAAAAAGAAGAAAGTTAATTTTGGTTCACAATTTTGTAGGTGTCATGCCATGGTTGGTTGGCCTGTTGCTTTTGGACCTATGATGAGGTAGTATATCATGACAGTGGTGAGTGACAGAGGAAGCTTCTCACCTCATGGCAACAGGGAAGAACAAAAAGAGAGAAAGAAGAGTGGCCAGGTTCCAATATCCCCTTCAAAGGTAGACCCTCAATGATGTAACTCTTTCCATGAGGTCCCACCTCCTGAAGGTCCCACTACTTTGCAAGAGCACCATAGGCTGGGGGTCAAGCATTTAACACATGGCCCATGGCGGACACTTATTCAAACCACATCACCTATAAAATTAGTAGTGACCTATATTAAATGAGATACTGGATATGCTGGCCCTGCCTTATTTATTGTAGTAGTTAGGCTCCTCCAGAGAAAACACGCGCACACACACCCACACACACTCATTGGTTTATGTGGCTTACATGAGTCTCAGCTTCTGAGCCACAGGAGTCTCATGAGTCACAGAAGTCTCAGAAGCCACCCAGATCTGCAGTCCGAAGGTCCAAGTCCCAAGAGAGTCAGAGATACAAGTTCCAAAGATACAATGGCAGGAGAACCAGGAGGGCTGATAGTGTAAATTCCAGTCTGAGTCTGAGGGTAGAACACTGATGTCCCAGTTTAAATCCTATCAGAGAACAGATTCTCTCTCACTCAGTCTTTTATTCTATTCAGGCCTACAGGGATTTGGATGAGACTTCTCTGCATTGGGAAGGGCAATTCGCTTCACTCAGTCTACTGATCCAAATGTTAACCTTATCCAGAAACACCCTCACGAATGCACCCAGAATATCACTTAACCATATATCTGGGCACCCTGTGGCCCAGTCCAGTGGACACATAAAATCAGCCCTCACATACATTATCTCATAAATAAGTTTCATTAGGTCCATTTTAGAGCTTGGAAAGTGCAAACTCAGAAGGTTTAAGAGTCTTATCTAAGTTTACATAAATTAATAAGTGAACTCAAATTGAAGATTTGTGAACTAAATTCTAGTGTTTTTTTTTTTTTTTTTCAGGACTGATTGTTATCACTGGAGACTCTATAGCTGCCCTTTATTACAAAAAGCTTGAGTTCTTTTAAGCTATCTACATTTATTATACTCGTATATTCCTTGTGATATGTCCCTTTCTGCATAAGGAACTGAAATGTGGGAAGGTTCTCACAGTGGCAAAACTAAGACTTGAATATAGGACTTGTCTGATTTCAGAGTTCATTCACTTATTCATTCCCTCTTGACATAACAATGAAGTCACTTCTTGGAATAAATGTTCCAATTTCTTATCCTCCCCCAAGAAGAAACATTTTTACTCTTAAATGCACATATGTACCTGTCTGTCTGTCTATTGCATTTCCCTGAATACTCTTTTATAAATGTTTCAAATGTTTGACCATCAGAATTTATTCAGATGTAAACATGTCAATGACAAAAACTGAAACATAAAAATAAACAAGCAAATATCAAACACAAAAACCAAAATCCAGAAAGATTATTTCTTGGTCCTGGTGAATAATCAAATTATTTAAAAGAAAGAAATATTTTAGATTTTAAATATAAGAAAACTATATTAGAGAAAGAAGAAAATGGAGTAGTTATATACTTTAATTCAATCACTACTATGACTAGGTGAATCTGCACCCAATGACTCATCTACCTCTACTTTTGTAGGAAAGTTCCATGAGGGCAGGGACCCTGTGCTTTGCTCATGGCTACCCCTGTTGTTTCCAATAGTGCTTTAATTATAGTGGCAGTAATTCCATGAATATGTATAGATTAAAGAATTGATCAATGAAGTACAAATACGTTTAACTTTTTTATTTTGTAGTATGTCATATGCATTTTTAATCATAAGCCTTTTAAATATGGCTTAAAATTAAATTTACAAAGCAATCGATTGTTGGTGGAGAAATTGCATCCCAACCAAGCATGAGATTTATGTCTTTGATTGATATTTTCAAACTGCATCTTACTTTTTTTGGATGGAAGTAATATACCTTTGTATAATTGAAGACTGTTCTCTCTGAGGTCCTATTTGGTAGCCATGGAAACACTTGCAAGAAATTGCACCCTGTACTCACCTGGTGCCAGTTAGCTTTGAAGTCTATGCCTAGCAGAAGGACATCTCGTGTGAGTTTCTGGTTCCCACAGTGGGAAGGGGCTTGTTCACTTGAGTATCCATCATTGGACCAGTAGCTTGGATCTGCAAAGCCAACCCTAGGAACTAGACAAGGCAGGGTTCGATTGTGTTACAACTGAGTTTTTTGGGTGGTTGCTGGTTGAACTCAAAGCAGTGACCTTGGTTGCTGCTGGGTCTGTCTGAGTTACAGGGTGCCCAATCAATCTCACTGAAAATCAGCCCACCCTTGCAGCCCAATGGATAAAATAACATACTTCATTTTTGGTTGTTTTATTGGGCTTTATAGTAGACAGTCATCATGCTTGATTAAAAAGTATACACGACAACATCCAAAAGGTACATGTCAAAATATCACATTCTAACAAAGCAGTTACACATGTGTATTTTTTGTTTCTTTCAAGTGATTCCAACATCACTGGGATGTATGAATAAGTCCTTTTAAGGTTCATCATGAAAAAGAGACTTATAAGTCCTTTAGCCTAATTCTACAATTGATCCTCTAAGAAAAGTTAAATATCACCGTTGTTTATAGATTGCTAGATCACCACAAAGATAATTCTTTTATAAATACAGATGGTGCCCTTATGGAAATTACATGACAGTAAATAGATGCCAATAGAAAAAAAAACATGACATGCTGATTAGCTAATAAAATGGCATTCTGTGGAATTATGCTTTTTTACCTAATTTATGGCTTATTTGAACTCATGATGCCCTGTTTTTCATTTTGGTTTTTAACGAGTGTTCCTTTTCAAATATAAAAAATGTAAAATAATACGAATTTGACTGTCTTAAACATAAAATGCTAGTCACCGACTAGCAGTGAATCAGGCCTGTAGGACTTCCACTTCCTCACCTCCTCCCATATGAACTGATGAGGTTTTTTTTTTTGGTATTGGGGAGCGAATCCAGGGGTGCTTAACTACTGAGCCACATCCCCAGCCCTTTTTTGTATTTTACTTAGAGACAGGGTGTCACTGAGTTACTTAGGGCCTCGCTAAGTCGCTGAGGCTGGCTTTGAACTCCTGATCCTCCTGCCTCAGCCTCCTGAGCTGCTGGGATTACAGGCATGCACCACCATACCCGGCTGAACTGAGGAGGTAAACACTGCCAGAAGCTGACGACCCAACCCTTGACTGAATAATACCAAAACATGAGTCAGTGCATATGCTATTGGAAGATTATAATACAGAAGTTAGTCCTCTGGGCTTTGACAGGCAAGAGGAGAGGGGCTGGAGCAAGAACCTGTATTTCCTGAGAGCTTCCTATCGATCAGAGAAACCATCTCTGTTGGTTCCTCTCTGGGGATTTTTCTTTTATTTTCTGTGGGTTGTATTGTATGGAAATAAACAGCCCGCTGTTCTCTCTCTCTCTCTCTCTCTCTCTCTCTCTCTCTCTCTCTTTCTCTCTCTCTAAACATCAGTAAAAAGAATAAATAGAAAGAGTGGAGAGTAGTGTCCTGAGGCGGGGTCATTTGCATGGGAGTGCGGCGTCCCCAGGGTCATTGCTGTGTTTGGTGGGTGGAGGTTGCCTGACCTCCCCTAAACAGCACGTGAGAAATCCCGTAATCAGTGTAATGTATTCTGTTATGGGAGTAATCAAGTCATTCAGCATTGAAGGAAGATCCAATTTTTAGAAAGTGGTTGATGAATGTAGTTTCAGGTATTCAGAGGAGGCTGATGTACCTGGGCTATTTGGGTCTTCTGCTAGAACAGGGGGGAAAAAAAAGAAAGAAGGAAAAAAAAAAAAAAAAAAGCAGCACTTGAGGAAACTGAAGTGGACCATTCTAAAAATATCTATGTTTCAGGATATATTTTCCTAGCGGCATAGTATGCAATTTAAGATTTTAAAATTAAACATGTCTGTGCTTTTGAATTTCGTATTGCCGAAAGCTTAGTTAGTTGGAAGTGAGACTTGGGGGCGGTGGCCTGAGCTGATCTGAGGATGGGTCCTTCCTCCTCCTAGGCTGTTTCCCCAGATCTTTGCAGGGTGGGGATCCTCCTTGTTATTGAAGTATTAATTGAAAAAATTCCTGCTTCAGAAACTCCTTCCCTGAGCAAATTTTCCCTGTCCCTTCCCTAAGCCATGGAGGTCTTTGAGCTACACTTTCCCTTTACCCCTTCCCTTCCCTTCTCTTCCTTTTTTTTTTTTTTTTTTTTTTTTAATATCATTTTCTTCCAGCTCCTTATCACCAACAGAAATTCTTATTTCCTTGCTCACTTTTCCTCCCCGGGGTGCTCGAAAGCTCTCGGAAAGCAGGATCTTGGTGTTGTTCATCATGGTATCCACAAGCCTCCCAACAATTCCAGACTCCTTGGAGGCCCAGTGAAATGCTGCTTGATTGAAGGAATGCTTGATTCTAAACCAGGGGCTCAGGGGAGCACCCCCAGCCTGTTGGGTGCATCGTGGAGCAGTGCCCTGGAGCAGGGCATTCTCCCTACTGCACCAGCACAGACCCTTCCCTGGTGGCACACCTGATGGGCAAGGCTCACCCAGTCCACCTGGTTCCCAGTTTGGAGGCTGGAGCTAATTAGGCACTCTGGTTCCCAGCCAGGTCCCAAGCTGGCAGTCATGCAAAATGCTGCAGAGTGTCCCCGCTAGTTAAGCTTCATATTACTTAAGACATCCATTTCAAAAATAACTCCGGCATCTATGGGTATGTTCTGTACTCGATTCACAGGGCTTTAGCAGTCCAAATCCCATTAATGCCTGAGCCCTTGCACAAAGCCTTTGTATTGAGTTGGGTCAACTTAATCTGTGAGCTTGTGGTCTCCCTCCCCGCACCTTAGACTTTTCAGCGACTCTCTTGCTTACTTCTCTCATTTGTTCTCTCTTTTTACTTATTCCTCTTTCTTTCATTTCACATACTCTCTTCATTCCTTTTCTCTCCCCTCCTTTCGTTCTGCTTCCCTCTTCTGTGCGTGTGTGTGCACGTGTATGTGTGTGTGTGTGTGTGTGTGTGTGTGTGGTGTCTGCCTGTCTCTCTTCTCTTGACTCAGAGACAGTGGGTGGTCATGGATTCTTTCTTCCTGCCCCTGAATTCTCAGCAGCTTTGACCCCATTTCCTCTCCACCTCTGATTTATCTAGCCACCTAGTTCTAAGTCATGAAAAGTCACATATATGTAACTCTTCACATACAAGCTGGTAATTTGGGGACCAGTCATTGATGTATCAACACATCCCTATAGAATTTCTTTTCTTTTTTCTTTCCTGGCATTGATTTCCTGTTATGAAGGTAATGCATGCTCACTATGAAACTTTTGGATAATAAAGAAAACCTAGGTTGACTTTAAGCAGAAGGATTCCCCCGTGTAGCCAGAAGAGGATTTGGCTTTCAAGAGAATAATTAACGAAACTCGTTTTAAGGGCCTATTTATTGCAGAAAAGAGGGGAATTACCTGTCTGAGGGAATGAGAAGTGTTTAGAGGCTGTAGGCACTTCCCCAGAATGCTCTGTGGTCCCAGAATAATGACTTCTTTTATTGGGAGCAGAGGAGAAGTTGCTGAGGTCCAGTGGATAGGAAACACTGCTGCTAGGCTTTCTTGGTTTGCAGAAAATTTGCCCAAGTTTGCCTTTTCCAAGAAAGCCATCTGAGCACATCAAAACCAAATAGCCATATTTTTATTCCTTTTGTTTTGGTTTTGCAAACCCACATTTCTCAAAGTATATGATTTTTCCATGCCAAAGTGTTCCATGCTCAAATAAGTTGGGCAGACCTTCACACCACTGTTGACCTTTCTTGGGGGTATGTGATGCACAAAGAGGTCTCTGCTCCTTCATTTCCTTGTTTCTGAAAATTTTTGATGGTGGAGGTTTCTTCCTTTGTACTTTTCGACCATATTGCTAATGTTCTCAACATCTATTTTGCCATAAAAACAAACAAGGAAAACAAATAAGCAAACGCAGCTCTTGTTTTCCTGCTCTGGGGTTGTAGTCGGCTTGGCTTGGGCTTTTGTATTTCTGTTGTCCTTTTTGTTCTTAGACCAGAAGATGAGGGAGGTGATCAATCCACGGAATTCTTAGTACCAGACACCAATTTGGTCCTTTTGCATTACTGCATTTCAATCACAGCAACTTGGGGTCCTCCAACCTGTTGGAGTTGAGTGCAGGGCATTGGTGCCAGGACCCCCTGCAGATACCCAAATCCATGGATGTAGTGTTTGCATCTCACCTAAACAAAGTCTCCTCTTGCATACTTTAAATCATCTTTAGATTACATGCAATACCCAAGGCATTGTAAATGCTATGTGAATAATTGTACCTTGTCACTTAGGGAATAATGACAAGAAGCAAAAGTCTGTACACGTTTAGTACAGATGCAATTTCATTTTTTTTTGGTCTGTGATTGGCTGAGTCTGCAGATGCAGGACCCAGAGATGTAGAGAACTGTGTGTGTGTGTGTGTGTGTGTGTGTGTGTGTGTGTGTGTGTGTGTGTGAGCGTATGCATGCATGCGCCAATTTCCCCAGAATCCAGAATCCATTCCAGGGCCTGAAATGTAATAGATGCTTGGTGAAAAATATGTACTGGCATGAAATGGTAGCATTTGTCACTGCTGCATACATATTTACTTGTTTATTTGTTTACAGGGCACCTCTCCATGTCTGTGTGTAAACTTCTCATGGGGAAAGGTGTGGGGGCCATTTGTTCACACCTGTGAACCCATACTACACGCTCAGAAAATGGTGAAAGAATAAATTGTCCAACGACAAGTTTTACTATTACTTCTACTTTCTGAAAACTCTTCAAATTGCTTTCTTTATTCATCTACTTTTCTCTTAGGAGTAGTTAAAATCTACTAAGGGCTGTAAATAAGAGAAAGCTACATCGGTAGCTATTCCAATGTAGCGAGTACTAAAGGGCTCGGGGTTAATATGTGTGGGGCTGCCTGCCTGTCAGATGCAGCTCTAGTCTGGTGCATGGGCAGGATTCTAGCCACAGGGACAGTGTGCAGGGTCACACTCTGCTTCCTACCTCTGCTTACCACTTGCATGGCATGACTGTCTTCTGCAGAAATCCAAAGTTGAAAAAAAATTTCCAGATAGCAGTTACCCTTCCTATCCACCAAAACCAGAGTCCTAGACTTCTTCATCGGGGATGGGGAGATGGGGGGAAGGTATTTCATTGTAATTTATCTCCTTGGCAATCCTTTATAGACCATTTTTGGAAAGGGTTCATGCATTCCATCAGATTGCCAAAGGGACTTGGAAAGGTTATGAACCCCTGAAAAAGCCCTGGCTAGTAAATAGACCGGGTGGGATATTTTGGGTGGTGTCAAGGTAAGGGCAAAGGGTTGAAAAATGGATTTTCTTTAATCTTTCAAGTTAAAAAAAATCTATGTGTGTGTTCAATATTTGCCCCTGCCCTGGACCCTCCATAGCGCTCACTTAGAGCTCTCTCTCTCTCCCTCCCTCCCTGCACACACACACAATGACACACAATCACACACACACACACTTGCCCCGGGTGCCTTTAGAGCAGCAGGGTTCTGGCTCTCCTGTGGCTCAGGAAGGCAGGTGAAGCCTGGCTCCTGAGCAGGACCACCTTCACTTCTGTTGAGCCATCAGAAATGAGCACAGGCTCTGTGTGGAACGCAGAGTGTAGTGGCAGGGCATTCTGCCAAAATGTCTTCCAGCCGGCTGGTGGAGTCTGAAGCACGCCCAGCCCTGATTGGATTGCCACAGCCCCAGAAGCACTTTAATCTCAACTGCAGTTACATGGGGAGGGGAACCTGGGAGGGTGGTGAGGAGATTCCTGGAGGCTGAGCCTCCCAGCTTGGGGTCATGCTGGGAATATTAAATGGCTTGCTCCAGAGATAAAGTAAGGGGTCCCTAAGAATGGGTCTGTTGGCAGTGACCCTGTAACTTGGGTTCTGTGATATTAAATCCTCATCAAAATAGGCTTTCAACACCCACAGTTTGGTAGTGGCAGGTTGGGGATCAGGAGCTGCTTATACTCGGAGGACAAAGCTTTGAAAACAGACACACTTTTATTCTGGATGTGTGTTGAGGGTGGGGAGGAGGAGGAAAAAATAGAGAAGCTGGATCATGAAGAAAGAAGGAATTCGGCAATAGCCAGAAATGGCAAAAGAGAAGGAGAAAGACATGAGAAGCACAGAGTAGCCAGAAACACGTTCTAACCCAAATAAGGGCATTTTCCCAATTACACACGTGTGTCTATGTGAAAGTGGTTGAAAAAATTAAAAGCCCTTCCTTGAAACACGTTTATTTTTGTAGACCCCTACAGAATAACATAAATCACAATAGGTTTCCACTAAACACGTCCAAAGCCAGATGTGGAAATGGACCAGGTTCTTTACCCACTTGGGACCAAAAAGGTGACCTGAGCCAGAGGGGAGCATCCTGGTGGTGAGGAGACTGGATGAGGCAGGAGAGGGCTGGGAGGGGCCCAGGACACAGAGGGGTGTGTGGCCTGCAGAGGGCAGAGGCTCTGAAGGTTGGGACATTTTGCACTTCAGGCAAAAAGCCTGAAAAGAGAGAAAAGCCAGGGCTGAGATTCAAGAATGTGGTCCAGTGGGAGGCAAAGATAGACTGCCCAGCGATGGCACTGTTGATGGATGGTGGTGATGAGGGATGAAGGCTGGAAAGGAGAGGCAGGAAGAGTAACAATGGAGGCATTCTTTACTACCCAGAGGCTCTCCCACTAGGGTGGCAGGGATGTGCTGATTTCTGGAGTGATTTTTATGAAAACCAGTCAGGAAAGTTGACAAGCGGGCAAGCCCCGTGCTCGCTGCAGTAGGAATGTCCCTCTCCGTCTGTGTCTGAGGATGTAGGAACCTGTGAGCATCAGGCAGTGGCAAAGTTGTTGGGGCAGGGGTGGGGGGCGAGCATCAAGGTGGAAATTCATAGCTATTATTCTTGTGGCCTCTAGCTATAAAAGCTAACAGGTGAAGATAGTGTAGAGTCCCAAAGTAGGGAAAAAATGACATTTTAACATTTTTGTCAGGTAAGCAATTTAAAAATAAACTTGAATTCAATACATACCATTAATGCTAGAGGTTGTGTTATAACGATGCAAAAACGCCTATTTTCGAAAGCAATTGGAAAAAAAAATGTCGTAGGGGGTGAGGAACCATATATAGAAGAGGCATATGCGATTGTGGCGGCAATCTCACAAAGCACTGAAAACAGACCCCAACTCTGCCCTGCAGAATTAACACCACCACCTATGTCAGGGCTCACTATTATCGTAATATCTGCTCTTGGATTCTGTCCAGTTCCATTAGCGATTCCCATGTTGATTGCTCTGTTACTCGTGAATGTTAATTGCTTCTAAATCTCGTTGGATGTTCAGATGCTCGGCGGAAAAAAAAAAATTCTGACTGGCGAAGGTGTGAGTTTTATTAATGTGCCAGTAAACAAGAAATCTGTTTAGAGACCCGAGTGCAGTGTCTGTGGCTCGAGACACCGTCACAGCTGATGTGGCGTCTTTCTTTGTCTGTCTGTCGTATGTTGGGTGTGACAGTTGGGGCTGGAGGGACAGCTTTCCAGTGATGCTGTGGTGTTGGTCCAAAGCTGGTATGTTTGTAGAAATACCCAGATCATCAAATCCTCCCCTCCAGGATCCCCAGTTTGCTTACCATGCATGTGACGAGGCCACCTCGGAGCCGTTTTTATGCTTAGTAAGTACTATTAAGTCAGAAGATGTAAAAATGTGGACATGTTTGGCCTGGCACCTGTTTATGGACTAGAAGGAACCCTGGAAATAAGTGTCTTGTGCTGCTACTTCCCTGTTGGGTAATAAAGGCTCAGGGAGAGGAAAAGGGTGAACCACCCGGGACTCCAAGCAGAGCCCATTAGACAGTAAAGGCCACCTGACTCTTGCTCCAGCAACCAAGAGAAGAAAAAACAAAAAGACAAAAAAGAAAAACAAAAAATAAAAATAAAAAAAGGCTATTTATTTACACTTTCCATAACCATTTCACTGGGTGATTGCGGAGTGTTGGGTTGAAAAATCTACTATTATCCAGTATGGAAATTGGTTTGTTAGTAATTATAACAGCATCCCACAGGGAGTAAAAGCAGGTAGGAAAGAAAGGGACAGACCCTAGTGCTGGGCTGTGATCCACTTATTTGGTCAATATTTATATTTTGTCTTGATTCTAGAATTCAGCAGCGAGCAACATAAGTCCCCTGCTCGTTGAAGCTCCTGTTCTAGTGGGGACATGTAGGAAAATGGATCAAAGGCTGTGTGATATTAGGTTATGGTGAGTCTCGCCAAGAAAGGGAAAGAGCCGTGAGGGGCAGGTCTGAGCGCTGCCACTGCTTTACCCAGAGGAGGCCCGGGGAGCCTGAATTTGGACAGAGAACTGGTCAAAGGGGTGGAGCAAGTCATGGTGGTCCTGCCAAGGTGGTCTCATGCCAGGGGAACAGCTGGAGGGACAAAGGTCTGGAGGTGGGAATGTGCGTGGGCATCTGAGGGGGAAAGGGGTAAGGAGAACGGTGGGAAATCGTGACCCTCAAGTCACAGGCACTTTTCCAGGAGACCCATCGGTTAGCTTTTCTGCCATCCCACATAGGACGGCTCATAAACAGAACACAAGCCATCTTTCTTGAGACTATTCCCTGAAAGTGTCATCCTTCTGGAATAGGTGTCTATGACTCACCAGGGGTGTCCGGAAACCAGTGGATCTTTCTGGAGGGTTTTGATCAGAGTGGTCATGGGGCACTAAAACCAAACTGTTGAATGGCGGATTTCTTGATGACAGGACCTACGTTGTACATATTTTTTTTGTGTCTTCCAAGAAACCAGATGCAATGATAAGCTTAAACCTCGTAAGAACTCAACGAATATTGGTTATTTTTTCAATGCATGAATAAATGGCCCAAGAGTGGTAAGAAGGATGGGATGTCCTAGAAAGGATTGTTAAAAATACACCCTTCTAAAAATGTTGCTGGCGAGATTACTTCTGAAGCATCCTGACTTCTTTGGAATATTTTTTTGAAGACAAGTCCATATGCTGACATGTGAACATAAGTATATAACAAACTGAACAGTAGTAACATTATTTTCTGGCCAAATTTTAGTTGGATGGTTGCATTTTGTCAATCTAATTTTTCCTCCATATTTTAAATGGAACGTAGGAAGTTTTCCCACCCCTTTCTTCGGTTTGAAGGGAATCCTGGTGTCTGGGTTCATATGAACACGGGGTTACATGCAACACTGTTTTTCTATGGGCAAAACGTGTCCAATAAGTTCAGATTGTGGTGAAAGTTATGTGGGAAAATAGCAGTCTCCAGGGGGACGGTGGGATGGTCAAGATGCTTTGTGATGGGGAAGAACCAAGTCCTAATCCTTACCCTCCTACCACTGAATTCTCCCCCTAATGGACCAATAGTTGATTCCCCTGTTGACTTCAATCCCCATCTGCAAAGTGGGGGTAACACAAACTTACCCTCTGCCTTTCAGGTTTTTTGCGAAAATCAGTGAACTAATATTGGTAAAATCGGAGCCCCATGGATGAAGGGTACTTTGTAAGTATGACACATTACTGTCATGTTATTTTCTATTACTCCAAAGTGCAAATACCAGATGTCTGCTCTTGCCATATCAGGGATCCAGTAACACCATGTTTCACACCCAGATATTGATAATCTGACTTCTTTTGAGGAATTTAATATTTCTGAACTCTCTAACATTTTTGTCAACATGTTGGATGTAGAAAAGTTATCTTTTTCAGCAAAAAAAAAAAAAAAAAAAAAGAAAATAATTCAAGCAGTGTTTTCTAGATAATTTTGAAGAATGTATGTTTGCACATTATGTAAAAATGTTGATATAATCTGTAGATTTAAATGCATGGTGTTTTTATTCCCTTCCCCCACCCCCTGTTCTTTTTGGATTGTATTTGACTTCATTTTGAGCAGTTTGCTTCTGAGAAGGGGCTGGTTTCGGGCAGAGGTTGAATGTTCCAATGAGGGCGAGCGAGGTTTTGTTAATGGTGACAGGTGGCTAAGTACTGTGTTGCCAGACCTGGGGAGGAGAGCAGGCCAGCCAGGCTGGTGAGCTCAGTGTGGATCGAATCTCTTAAACTAGGTTTCAGTCCAGGTGACTCGGGAGTTGCTTCCTGTCCAAAAAGGTACAAGCCAGAGAGTAGGCAGAGACAGTGCAATCCCAAAGTGACTGTTTCACTTGATTTTCTCCATTGAATGGCATGCCATTTTATTTTGCTAGGTCAAGCAATGTCCTGGAATTCTATGTATGGCTGCGGAGTGGCTGGCTATCTGCCTGGTGCCTTAAAGCCATGGCATTTTCTCTTTTTTAAAAGGGTGGCTGACACTTTTTAAAAACTCCTAACATAGAGATATTTAAAAACTTTTTGAAGCACATTTTAGCCAGTGACCCTGGGACTCATGGGATGGAGGACCTATGTCCGTGGGCCAGTTCCATCTGCCTGGTGCTTGAGAGTCCCTAGAGGCAGAGCATCTGCCCATTGCGACTTCACTTCTTCTAATCGTCTCCACCTGTGGGTCGTGATTTTAGCACCTATACCTATAGAGCACAAGTTTTCCTCTTGCCAAGTGACACCTTTTTAAATACTAGGTGGCACCCCTTGGGTCCCCTCTTGTGTCAGTTTCAGTTTCCTCCACAAGGAGAAGTCGTTGTCATGATTTCCACAATCTTTACCTCCTTGGAAAGGTTCTCACTTGTCTATATCTTTCTTAACAAGCAGCATTAAGAATCTACCTTCACCAGGTCCCATCCTGCATCTCAGAGTCAAGAGACCTAATCAAAGACATGGAAGAGAATGACCTCGGAAGAAATGGTCCAGAATCACGTGCGCCCATGGATCGGTTTGAGTAACAAGACAGCAAAGCCCACATCCCTCTGTGAGGTGCAGATGATTGACAGGGAGAAAGTTGTTTTGGTTGATAATACAATCTGCTTGCCTCCTGTAGACACAGCAGTAGCCTACTAATTCGTTAGAAGTGAATTAAGGTTGTTTACCGATGTTTAAAAGTAACTGTCACAGTGGAAAAAAAAGTTCATGCTAAATGAGACCACTCACCTACTTTGGAGTTGCTGTTTATTTTAAGCTGAGTGCATAAATAATATATTGAGATACGAAGGGTGATTTCGAGCATTAGAACACGAAGCCTCCTGTTTACTAACTGTCATTGGGCTGAAGAGAATTTAAACAGCTCTGAACCTTTTTGTCTGTGGATGCGAGGCATGAAATTAACTTTCATTTCATAGTTAGCAGAAATCATGATTACGGCAGTCCCGTTGTCGTGTCTCCTGCCGATCTGGATCTTTTTTGCTATGCAAGACAAGTCTTGGCAGCAGGATGCTTTCCATGTCTCGCTGGAAACAAGACCTCCTTCCTCCCCCACAACATAGGCAGGGACTGTCTGGATCACAGAGTCCAGGATCAAAGGAGGAATGGTGGAAGTCTAGTTCCCAGGGTGTCAGGTTCTGACTGCCAGCAGCAGGATCTGAAGCTCACTCCCATCTGTAGAATGGGAATAACAGCATTGTCTACTGGCTCACAGAAAGGCACTGAGACCCCAGTGAGGTAACTGTTGTCAAATGACTTCGAAAGGCATGAGGTGTCAGCTGAGCAGGACGAGATCATAACTTTTAATGCTATGAAGGCTGAATGTGAAGTGATCCACACCTATTCACTCATTTCATCCCAGCCGTCCTGTGGGATAGGAACTCTCATGATCCCAATTGTACCAGTACAAGACCTGAAGTACAGGGAAGCTCAGTGACTGCTCCATTCTCTCAGAGCTAAGAGGTTGCAAAGCTGAGGTTCCAGGGGTCGAGGCTTTACGATTCCTTATCTGGGAGGAGCAACCAGGTTTTCCTGCATATGACTTTGCCTCTTAATCATGCACAAGTAAATGAAATATCATTTCTAAAAGCCTGGACCACATTCAGGTGGAGAAAATGCAAATATTAAAGTTCTCCCTCAGCAAAGAGTGCTCTCATTGGGTAGAGATGTAGCAGGCTGTATGGATTAATTATGTTTTATGTATAAAGAGAGGGGTGATTCTTTGACAAAAAGCCCTGAGTAAAAAGACCTATTACTCATGATGCTTTCAGAAACAAGAAATTCGATTCACATTTTGTTCCCTTAAACTTGAAAGTATGATAGCCTATTTTGGAGTGTAGGGAGAATATTAGAGAATGAATAGAAAATGTATGGAATGTTTAATTTTGCATGATTACATTTCATATTTGCTGAAGTAACTGAGGCAAATAGAAATGAATAATAGCATCACAGAATACCTATTTTAGATGTTTTGATGGAATACTCTGGGTTTTACAGTCTAATATATGAACCCTTTGGGATAAATCCTTATTAAGCAAATGAACAAGAATGTATTCGTGTTCGCATCATTGAAAATATGTAATTTGTACAACTACTTTTAAAATTTATATTTACACTATATTTATTTGAATTTCAAAAGAGAAAAGAGCTTACCATGATTAATGGAAACAAAAATTATGTGTATTTGCAGACTTTACCCCCCTGAAAAATGCTCAGTCTGTACTGGGGTCAAACTTGAAATTTGGAGTGTGAAGAGTGGGAGTCTAACTGGCTTTCAGTTTCTGAATGAAGCAGTTCAAAAAACAGGATCATTTCCATAATCCAAGAAAAATGGATGGATTCCTGAGAAGTAATCAGCCGGGGGAAAGAACAGATCCTGTGCTTCCAAATTGCAGAAATCTCAGCAATTGCTTCTGTGCCCTCGTACTTGTTAATACAATAAGATAATTGCATAATTAAATACACTATGGAATTTCAATAATTGGAAACTTTGTTTTCTCATCACAACATGCAACTTGCTGATGCTGAAAAGCTTCCGCAGTGTTTTCAGAGGCCAGGATCATTCTTTCACATCATGTCCTCTGCAGCCTTCTGCGGCTCCTCTCCTAATTCTGAGACACTTCCCTTACAGGTTATTTTTAGTTGGTTGTATTTAGACAAGGTGAAATTAAGCAGGAAGTCCCCAAAGTCTGACTTGCCGGCCCAGGCCATGAGAGTTGAAGATTGTTTTGCTGAAGGTGTTCCTAATTCTATTTGGTCTTTGTACATAGTAGTTGATGCAAAGCAGCCTGAGGGCATGTGCTGTTTGGAACCAGGGAGCACCTCCCTGGGTAATGGTTGTGACACAGCTTAGTGAAGTCTCATGGGTTTGTATCTGGGGTGGCCTTTCTTCTGTGGCAGTGGAAAAGGTACTCAACCTCTCATTTTGGTGTACTGGTAGGAGATGAATAGTAGCACTTACATGTTTGGTGCAAAGCTTAATGGAGTTGGTGTATGGAAAGAGGTTAGAAAAGACTGGGCAGATTCTAACATCCAATAGATGTTAGCTACTGTTCTTAGGCCACGCAGGGAGAAGTTTCATATTCATCAGAACTGTAAAACAAATAAATAGAGTTTTATTCATTAAATGAACATATTTTTTAAGCACTTTATGTACCACCATCTTGGATGCCAAAGGAAAAAAGATGAATTATACCAATTACCTGGAAATGTGCAACCAAATTGGGAAAATAGACATGCAGGTAGAGGCTACTGCTGCTGCTGCTACTGGTAATAATGATGGCAATAAAAATCATATATTAGAACAGTATCAGATGCATAAACATTTTAGCAGGAACTGGCTTTTGATGGCTTCCCCTGCACTGAACACATCTTGAATTTGGCTTAAGATTATTTGCTTGAAAGTCAAAACAGTTGACTGGAATGGAGGAGGTGCCTAGCACAGAGTAGTCACTTAAGTGTGTAGTGCATTTAATACCCACCCAGAGAATAAGTGAGTAGATGGATGCATGGATAAAGTTGGATTTAAGCTTTTTTTTAAATTTTTTTTTTGGGGTGCTGGGGATCAAACCCAGGGCCTTGTGCTTGTAAGGCAAGCACTCTACCGACTGAGCTATCTCCCCAGCCCTAAGCTTTTTATTAGAAGTCAAAAGTGTTTGTACAGTTTGTTACAGTCAGTTTGAGAATGCAGATGAATTTGCCATTGTTCCCTACCAGGACTGGCTCTGGGCAAGGGAAGCACAAGAGATACCAACCTTGAAGAGGGCATCCCTCTTGGGATCCTATGAGTGTTTCCTTAAATTTTGTGTCTTAGATGACTTGCACTTCTCCCCACGATCCAGGTCCTGTTCAGTGCCTCAGTCTCTCATGCATACACCTAGCACACTGCTTTGAACTTTCTTCTCCTAAATCTTATTTTGAAGAATTTCAAACCTACAGAAAGGTTTAAAAATGGCTCACAAAACTCTGTAAACCTTACCCCCACATGCAGCAATGGCTACTATTTTGTCACATTTACCGTATCTTTCTTTGATAAATATAATTTTGAACCTTGCATAATTCCTGATTGAAATCTTATTGCATCCCCCATTCAAAATTCCCAGTGTCTGCCTCTCATGCATGTGATGTTAAATTTGCTTCCTAAATTGGAATCTCAAACATTATAAATTTTGGAAGAAAAAGCCAAAGAGATCATTAAAAGAACTCTGTTTACATTTTTTCAAGTTTAAAAACTGGTGCTCGAAAACTTCTTTTTAGATTCTAACTTACTAATGTATTTAGAATATGTCCAATATAAGATACCTGCAATTTTAAAGATTAGAATGTTTTTCTCGATGCTCTGACATTCTCTTCCACGGAGGAGAGATTTTTTTTTTTTTTTTTTGAAAAGGCAAATTCTCTTGACCATTATTTTTCTGAGTGCCTTTCAAAAGTAAATGGTAGTCCAATTATTCTTGCAATGAAATTCTTGCTTTCCATGTTGAGAAGAATTCACTATAAGGAATGACTTTGCAAATACAACATGGAGGTTTGATTATAATTTTGGTAACATATTCTGAAATAGAATGGAATACAGACTTTATTTTGGGCCACACTGACAAATTTCCACGAGAAAAACCTCTTTTTTTTTTTGATAATCTTGGATGTTTATTAAAAATACATTGTCTGTCACAAAAAAAAAAAAAAGTATGACAAGATTTGCCAGAGTTTGCATTATTTCAGTGGTTTTGGAATTGCTGTCTGTGGAAGCTTAGGGAATGTGGGGAAGGGCCTCTGGGCCCCTTTCAGTGGTAGTGAGGGGGCCACAGGGAGGGAGTAGACCAACATTAGAAATCTAGGTCCCCTCTCAGGTTCCATCAAACGACTCTGACATTATGTGCTTTATATTGGGCATCTACTTAAGAATCGGTTCACAGGAAAATGTTCTAAAGCTAAGAAAGAAATATTTCAGAAATCATAGCTTTAGTGGGTAGAAGAGGAATAGGAGAGGATCATCCTGCAGATGCCGGTTGACAGGGAGAAGTGTAGCTGTCAAGTTGAAGGGTGGGATTGGTCGGAAAAACTATGAAAAGTAGACCCAGGAGCTAAAGCCCAGCTGGACCCAGGAGTCCTAAGCAGGGTCAGATGCTCACCAGGCCCTAAGGTTGTGGTCTTAATTTTGAATGATCCTTGCTCTATAACCTGGAGATTCTGGGTCAACAGGTCTCCGGAGGGGCTCGGGGGTCTAGTCTTTTAACCGTCACCCTGTATCCCTCAGAGCAGTCGCCTGATGTCATGTTCACATCATAGAACGTTACAGGATTTGGTGTTGATAAAGATGACTAGAGTCTTAAAGAAAATGTTAAGTTCCATTCAGGATACTGAAACCCTTTTTCAAATTCAGGGACTTTCTAGAATGAGTTCCTTCTAAATGGTTAAAATATAAAGTTATCCTGATTAATGGAGGGAAAGACAAGTCAGTAAATAATTATATCACAGTGTGAAGTTTACTTAGTCCAGTGGGAGAGGTCCCCATGATGGGAAAGGAAAGAACGTGTCCTGAAGGGTACCCTGAGGGACTCTTGGCAGAGGGAATTTTGGGGAGATGCTTCATGGCTCAGAGGGATGTTCATAGGTTCTGGGTTAGACTCGCCTGGGTTTGAGTCTTGACTCTTTGGGTTACAAGTTGTGGAAGTTTGGGACAAAGGTCCAATCTCTTTAAGCCTGGCTCTTCCTCAGAGGGTCAGAATGGAGATTAAGTTAGATGATGTGTAGAAAGTCCTGAGCACAGGGCCTGCACTCAAGTCCCGAGCACGGATGCTTGATAAGTGGCTGAAATTACTATTATGTAATTTCATACTATTATGTAATAATAGTAATAATAAATACTATTATTATTACTATTAAGATGGACCTTAAAATGCACAGGTTTTAGAGGCAGGGGAGTGTGTTATTTATTGGTTTTGCCCTTGGTTTTGACAGGGGCAGGAACAGGGTGTCAACAGATAATCTAAGAAGAATAACAGCAAAAGCAAACCGATTTAATGCCTTGTTTAGTGTTTCTGAGTGTTGTTCATATAGAAGGTTCTAGATGGTGTGAAAGTTTTATGAGTCATAATTAATCATGATTTTGAAATAGGTATTTTCTATTTAACAGACCATGAAACTGAGGCACGGAAAAGTAAGTTTTCCAAGATGACACAGCTAGGAGTGTCAGAGCCAGGATTTGGACACATTCCCATCTGTACTCCTAATGTCTGTGCTATGCTATTGTAATATTTATGTTCATTAGGAAAAGAACTAGTTTTAATAACCATGGTGTTTATAGACATTGGTGCCTAGAACAATAGAAACATTTTACAAAATAACTTGATTTAAACAAATCATTTAAGATGAGTAACGGTGGGTATTGCATCAAATACAATAAAAATTCTGTCTGTGGCCATCCAGATGACTTTTGGAAATTCTGAGGCAGTAAAAGCAGCAAGGATAGATTGGGGATACTGGGGAAGACTGTTGCCTCCAAATCATTGCATATGAAACAGCAAGAGAGCCTTTAAATTCTAAGGAAGAAGCAAGTCTGTCCACCCCAGGGAGCCTGCTCAGGGAAGGGAGGCCTAAGTAGCTGGACACGTTCTCTCCCATTTCCTGCCTTCCATCCCTCCTTGGCCTGTGTCTGTTGAGTGGCCAGATGGGATGAGGGCAATTTTAGAGATTCTAGTGTCTTCTCCTTTTCTGCCCCTCAGGCCTATCCCCTCTCCTCCCTCTTCCCTCTTTTCTTCCCTCCTCTGCTTTTTATTGTGCATGGGAACAGAGGCCCCAGCATGCGAATGCTTCATGCAATTCAATAGGAGAAAGAGTTTATTGCTTTCGATGGCATTGTAATTTACCTCCAGCACTCCAGGATGGCACCTGGGGCTGCCCTGCATCTCTCCTTTGGATGTGGGCAGGAAAATCTGAAAGCCCAGATAATCCTAAACCAATCCACACATAGGCTTTTCTATTTGCAGCAGATTTACTTTTCTAACAACCTGTTTGAGGCTAATATTAAAATGAGTGTGCAGTCCCTGAGCAAATGAGCACAGGTGTCAGTTCCACACTGCAGCAGTGTCTAGCCCGCCACTCTGGGTGAGGAGTGCAGGGGTAATTTCACGGTCCCCCAGACCTGGGTGTGGGGTGCCTGCCCGCCCTGGGCTCTGGGCCCGCAGTGTTCTGCCCTTGTGATGCTGGGTTCTCATGCCTAGGCGTGATCTGTCTCCTCATCCAGTTTTTCCCATTTCCTCTGTCTTATCCTGAGGAAGGGCATCGTAATCTCTCTTCTCCGTTCCCACCATTTAGTGCTCTCCTTGGCCTATGGTATGCATTCAACAAATGAACTATTTTGCCATTGATCGATGAGCAATATCGATAATTCAGTGTTTCTCAATTCAGTTTTTCTTTCCTGATATTGGGGATTGAATGCAGGGGTCCTCTGCCACTGAACAACATCCCCCACCCTTTATTTAAATTTTATTTTGAGACAGAGTCTTGCTAAGTTGCCCAGACTAGCCTCAAACTTAACAGTCTTCTTGTTTCAGCCTCTTGAGTCACTGGGATTACAGGCATGTAACCCTGTGCTCAGTTCAATAAATGAACTATTGCCCATTGGTTAACAAGTATTATCAATAATTCAGTGTTGCTTGATTCGGATTATATCTCAACACATTTATTCAGTACTTACTATGTGATAGGCATTGTATTTGGTGATTTTGGACTATTTGAATCTTGCCATAGACCTCTGTAGGCGTTGGGCCAATAGCCTCAGCGTGGTGACATGACTTACCTTAAGTCACACACTCTTGGCTCTGTATGATCCAGGTCCAGATGTCAAGGGTCAGGCTGAGTTCTGTTCCTTTATGCTACTTCTCCTGGTTTTGGGAACAGTGAGCTCTTCCTCCCACTGGGGTTTCCTTACAACTGACTCCCCAGGATCTCACTGGTCAACTTCAAGTAGAAGGAATGTTCCTCCTGTATGTAAATGGAGAATTCTATCCTCATGGCATGAGACCCCGAGTGTCCTCAAACACCACTGTCCCCAATGAGGCCAGGAATGGAAGCTTCTTTCAAGTGTGCAGCGGGGGCCTCCTGGGCACCTGGCAGATTAGAATAGTTGTCACAGTGACTAGAAAATTGAATTGGTTAAACCTTCTGGTTTTAGATTGTTTTTGGAGAGTGAGGAACTCTATGATTTTTACTTGTCACAGGCTAAAAGGAAAAAAAATGTAAGAGTGAAACTTCATAGCTATTTTTCTTTCCTGTATGTTCATAGTGGTTATTTATATCTGGGAAGTTTCCATTGGGATTTAGTTCAGGATATAGACTTGGCAGGGTGGCTTCTGCACTCTGTGGTGACATTTGACAGACTGCAGGCAAAGCAGGATGGATCTCTAATATCTAGATGGATGGATTTGGGGGCGAAGTGTTGGGATTGGACTGTATTATGAAATGGATTTATTGATCGGAATCTAAAAGCAGTGCATCACTTGTCAATGTGAGATCTGCATCAATAACATTTGATAAATTAGGACTCCCAACCCTTGCTTTGTTTGCTTTATCAACTCCACTTGGCAATAACAATGAAAGACTCCAGGTGGTGTATTGTGAGTGGCTTATTGCGCTCCTCGTGTGCGTGACTGACCTTAGGGCTCAGCTCCGTGATCCTGTACATGTTCTTACCACCCAGAAGTGCACTGCTGTGCCCGACTTCCTCTCCAGAATTAGACATTCCCCCGCTAAGTTGCATTTCAATATCTGCCTCCTGCATTAACCTTGAAACGCTGTGCCCACGATGAAGACAGCCTCTTCATTTCCCAGCTGAAGAAATTAAGATGCTGTGAGGTTAAATGAGCTGCCCAAGGCCACACGGTAAATCTCGAATACAGCTGGGGTGTGAACAGAGGTGTCATGATTCCCGGGCCAGGGTACTGCACTTCTCTGTGGTTATAGAATTAAAGCAGGTGAATTTGCAAAAAGCTTGCTGACAATCCACTTTCTCCCCAGGTGTGCTGAGGTGGCCATCTTACCTCAGAGTCTTCTGGGGAAGAAACCCATGGCCCTGTGTGTACGAATTAGAGGTTCCTTTGAGTTTTGGCAGGGAAGGTGCTTTATCCGATGTTTGCAGCCACAGAGCAAGGCCGAGGACTTTCTCATCCCACTGGGTGCTAACCTTCTCAGGATGCTCCTCATCATGCCACCTGTATCTTTTGGGGGCAACTCTATACCCAGCCAGATAGATGTTGGATGGCAGGGATGTGGTTGGTACAAAGAGAAGAACTGGTACACCCCCTGCTCCACCCGAAGAGCTAACATTTTAATTGGTGGCATGTTATCCACAAATACCTTCATCTGTGGGCTGTGGAGACCCATGTGCAAGGTGAAATGAGTCCCTTCACAGAACCACAGCCACAAACACAGTAACACTGCACAATTGCAGTGTGCTAATTCAATGTTCTGTACACATTTACTCAGCTGATCCTGAAATAAAGTTAACAGGTATTTGGTACTTGGGGCAAGTGATGTGTGCCAGGTGGGGTTCAGATATAATTTTGAGCACATAGCTGATCTCTTTGATGTAAGCTGTGTTACTATTTTCCTTTTAAGCGTCTTTTAGAATTTTTAATTAAAGTCACTTTACTCTGTCACAATAGTGATGATAAACTGGAATAGAAAACTAAAGGGACAATTACCTGGTGAATTAGAGCAAAATCTTTTATAAACTAGAATGCTTGGAAAGTAAGTAGAGTTTTATCAGATTAGTTAGGGAAAACTGTCATTTTTTACAGTTTTGGTTGAAAATTCCTTCTAAAGTATTTTCATGTCCATAGCTGTGTTTTTCTTTCTTCCTGAGTATACATGACATTATGATTGTAACTCAGTTTTTCTTTTTGTAGAGACTGAGTGGGTTATCATTCTGAGCAATGGAGTATTTTTTTTTTTTTTTAGTCAACTGATTAGCTAGAAATTTTTGATATTGGCCTTTTTCAAATACAGTAAGTTTAAGAGCACTTTCTCTATAATCACACTTCCCTGCCCCTCATTCCAGGGAAGGTGACCTTGCTTTCTACTCCCCAAAGTGTTTCGAATGTGTCTTCCAAGTTTCTTGTGCTAGAAACTTAATCCCCAGAGTCACTTGCTAACAGTATTTGAGAGGTGAGAACTTTGAGGAGGTGACTGGGTCATGAAGGCTCTGCCCTCACAAGTGGAATAATCATTCCACTCTTGGGGTAATGGGTTCATGGGTCACGGAGGGAGGATCTTCCTTATGAATGGAGCTCTCGCCAGCATGCTTGCTCTGTGCTACCTGGCACTCTGCAGAGTCCCCTCCAGCAAGAAGGCTCTCATTAGATGCAGCCCTTCAACCTTGGACTTTCAGGCCTCCAGAACTCAAAGAAGTACATTTCTTTTCTTTTCATAAATTATCCAGTCCGTGGCATTCACTTATAGTGACAGAATGCAAAGGAAGACACTCCCCTCTCCATATTCTCCAGAACTCAAAGAAGAAAGCCGATTTCACCTGAAAACATTGGTAGAAGGACAGATTGCCCCCGAGCTTCACATCTAATTGGTTGACTGCGAATTGTTTTTGCAAAGTTCCCTGTACTTCTCTAGCAAGTCCTCTAACAAGTGTATTAATATCCTTGTTTCTAATAAGTAGGTGCCCTGTGGCCCACACTTGAGAAACAGCGTCAGAGGCAGAATTGGCTCTTCCAATTTCCCCATGAAGCAGGACAGTAGGTGAGTGTTTGGAGGAAACAATTCCTAGAAGATGGTTCCATAGGTGTCTTGGTGGTGGTGGCTTCTAGTCAATGACCAGCTACTTACATAGTCTCATAGAAAACGTAGACCATGTGTCTTGAATCAGTTCAAGTTTACAAACATTCATTAAAGACATGCCCTTAGATCCTAAGGGTCTGAACAAGAAATAGTATATATGGGTCTCAGAGAAACATATTGTGGGAGTCGATTGTTTTTTTTATGATAGAATTTTTCATGCAAAGAATATATTATTTGATTGATATCAGATTGTAGATGATCTGTGGGGGAAAAACAATATTACCAGCAAATTATCCCATTAAAGTTTTTTGTCCAGTCATTTGTACACCATAGGAACAAGCATGCTTTGAAATCTTTAGTTGTCTGTCACATAGAGAAATTATTCATAGAGAGTATTTTCATTACTTTCAAAACAACAACTCTGCTATGACTGAGCTTGTGTGTTTGTGTGTGTGTATACACACATGGTTTGTGAGTGCACACCAGCAAACAAACTATGAACTAATAATAAAACAACAAATTAGCAACAATTTAATTAAGCACAATTGACGTCAAAGTATCTGAATAGGGATATGATTACATAATTACATGTAAAAATTTGAGGCCAAGAGAAGATACTTTTCTTTTTTGATGTTCAGTTCCACATCTGCCAGTGTCCAGCAGCTGTTCTTGGAGCTGCCAAGCCAGGTCACGACTTGGGCGAAATCTTTTCTGAGGGAATGGTCTATGCAAACTGGCAAGCTGTCAAGCTGTGTGTGGTCCTCGTAACAGCAAATGAGTAAATCAGAGTTATAAGTTGCAAATGTGCCCCAAATTAACTTCTGCATAGTAGAGAATGAGCTTGGCATAATTTAGAGTCCGGCTCAGTGACAGCCTTCTCTCGTGGCAGCTGAATCAAGGCGATGAAGGGATATGAGGGCCCAGTGGGTCTCGGTGCTTCCACAGGGTATGAACTCAGTGTACTGTGCTTGAAATGTCACATTCCAAGAGCTCCTGGAATTACCAGGCTCAGTGTCATATCGCACTATGGGTTTTGCTCACATGATGCAATTCCTTGCTTATCTGACCAGGCCTAAAATAAGACACTCGAATGCTTTATTTATGAGCTCTGAGCCACCTAGGCCCAAGATGTAAGTAACCTTGGGGTACACAGCATTGGATCACTTCAATTCCCATTAACTACCTGTTTCTAAATGGGGAAGAGCATCTAACCGGCACATTGTGTTATTCATGAAGACACAAGCAGCCTGTTGTCCTGTCACTCTGGTTGACTCCCGTGTGTGTGATCCAGCTGTTGAAGGCTGCAGAGTGGAAGTTTCTAAGTTGGATTTCTCCTTTCTCTTTTTATTTTCACTTTCCTTTCCTTTCTCTCCTCCTTAACTTTTTTTTTTATATCAATGAAATTAAAACAAGAGAAACAATTCAAAATAACTGGCAAAACGAAAAAAGTAAACAAAATTGATAAACCCTTAGCTACACTTACGAAGAGGAGAGAGAAAACACATATTACTAGGATTAGTGGTAGAAAAGGAAAGATCACAACAGACACCACTGAAATAATAACATAATTAGAAGCTACTCTGAAAATCTATACTCCAACAAAATAGAGAATATTGAAGACACTGACAAATTTTTAGAGACATATGATCCTCCCTCCTACTTTGAAAACAAACATTCTTAAAAAGAACCTTGGCCAATCCCAGCTGTTCTTAAGCACGTACCTATGTGTAAAGTGGCTATGAGTGGATCCCCTCTTCCACAGAGCAGGTCACAGAGTTGGTGGTGGGGACCCATTTTGCATAATGATGTCTGGATTGTGTTGGTGTTTCAACTTTGCTGCTATAATATTTTGGGTTGGGTAGACCTTCCTATAGCCTCTCCTGTGAATTGCAGGATATTTGGAACATCCTTGGTCTCCAGTCACTAGCTACCAGTATTCCTTCCTATTTGTGATGACTAAAATGTCTCCAGACAGTCCCTTCTTTCCTCTTGGGAAGAAGCCTGCCCTGGTTGATTGAGTGTGACAACTTACCAGGTCTTTGTTAATGAGAATCTCAGTAAGCCCGTGGTCATCCCATCTGGGTTTGGGGCAGAAAATTTGGGTTTGAATCTTAGCTCTAATGCTTCTTGGCTGTGTGACTTCAGGCAAATATTTAACTTATCTAAGCCATTGTTTCTTGACCTCTAGAATAGGGATAATAGCATATAACTGCTAAGTTAATTCAAAAATCAGTGTACTAATACGTATAAAGAAAGTGGTGCACAGCACACACTCAAAAATTGATGATCTGATTCTGACCTGATATATGAAATATTACTAATAATGGCTGACCTGGGCCTGCAGAGATGTGAGAGGCAGCAGCCTGAGTCCCTGCCGTGATGTGTTGCTGAGCTCTGGTTTTCTCCTTTGCCCATCTGCTCCCAACCCTGGCCATTCTTATACTCCAGGAATAGGTTAATGATGGCCAGGGACAAGAGACTGGGAGAATGGAAAGAGAAATGGTGAGGTGCAGGGAAGAAGCAGTTTCCTGGAGGACCGTTTCGATGAGCGAGCCCTGTGAAGAGTCTTGGCAGTTCATTTGATGTCTTGAATTTGGAAACATGGAAAGATCATAAAAACAAAGATGGCCTGGGCACATCACTTTTCTGAACCCTGTTCTGTACTCAACAAGTGCCAAATCCACCTCGTATCTTTTGCTCCAGGAGAGAGTGAAATCTCTTTCCTTATTCAGGACCGAGGGTGACAAATGTTAAATCTGTTTTCTTAGGAAGCAGCTGAGAAAACAGTCGAGATGATTCCATGTGACTAGCGCAATTTTCTGCCTGGTTCTTCAAAGTCTGAGTCCCTTTTGAGCTGTATCTGAATCTAAAAATAAGGACCAGGCTAAGGAAGGAGTAGACATCAGACAGCTGGTTACAACTGTAAACTCTGACATCTCTGTCACTCATTGCTCCGACACTTTACAGAGCCTCTCGCGTCTGCTACCTGCCAGCAATGAAGAAAACTTGCACAAAGCCTCTTTTTCCTGTTTGACCTGAAAATCTCCTTTTCTGAGACTGTTGAATTTTCACTAATTTCTGTAGCTTGTTCTGCCTTATGTCCACCCTTTCTTTAGTTTTTTTTCTAGAGGCACCACAGAACACAAAGGTAGGAAGGAAAAGGAGAGATCATCAGGTTCATTAGTTGAACTGCTTCCAGACTATTCTCAACATGTTCCATTTGCCTCCTCTTTGCATGATTCCTGAGATAGGGAGCTCAATATTACCATAAGTCCATGCTGAACCATGGACTCTAATTGTTCGAGGTGCAGAAATTTTCTCTAATCTCTGCATTTGCACCTGATATTCCTCTAACAAGTACATAGTGACAACCCACTATGTGTCAGGACCCAAGGGGATGCTGTGCTCATGGGGATGTGTTGAATGCACATAAATCATCTATTTGTTCTTTCAACAAACATTTGTGAGCCATGCTGATGAGCCAGGCATCTCGATAGGGGTGAAGATATATCAGAACAAGAGTGGCATCCTGTTTTCATGGAGGTTGCAGTCTAATGGAAGAGAAAGATGATCAGAAGTCTACTTTATGAGTACAAAATAGGACAGTAGTGGGGGAAAGGTGTGTAGTTTTGAGTGTGCATAACCATGGAATCTGATTCAAATTGGGTGGAAAGGGGGCTTGGGAAAGTTTCCCCACCATACAGGATGGTGAGTTCTGGTTTTTTCCTTTGCCCATCTGCTCCCAGGATGAGTGGGCATTAGTGAGGTTCTGAGGTTGAAGGAGAGGGGAGGACCTAGAATGCTCAGTGGGTGGCAGGTACCATGATGGCAGCAAGCATCGGGACACAAAGTAGTGGAGGTCAGCAGGATGGGAGTCTGCAGAGTGGAGGGGGTGAGCTCAGCAGGGTTTCAGAGGCTGTATACTTGGGTCTTCATGGTAACATGAAGGCTATGCAAGGGATTTTAAGAGCTGTTTAGGGGCTGAAATTGGCAGACTTTGTCACTGTTAGCCATGAACCAGATCGGATCAGTGGATAGGAAAGACATACTGAGATAAATGCTACAAGAGCACTAAGGACCGAGCGGCAGACTCTGGTGGTGAGGTCAGATGGTGACAAGGGAATCCTTGGGAAGTACCAGTGGATGTTCTCTGAGCCAGCAAGGGGGTGGGGAAAGCGGCAACTGCAGCAACAGCAGGCCTGGGGACTCACAGGAATGCTGCCGAACACAGGTATCCTTCACAGGCTGCAGCACAGGGCCAGGGTCAATGTCGGGCATGAGGACATGAGTCTGCAACACCGACCACCCTGCAGACTGTGCAAGGGCGCTGGGCTCCATCCTGAGAACAAGGCTTTGCAGAGCTCTGAATGGAAGAGCAAGGGCCACGGTTGGAGTTTTAGGACAGCCACGTGGCTCCTGTGTTGAGGTGGAGGCTGGAGCCCAGGGTATCCAGTGCCAGGACTGTACTGCAGTCATGGTGGGGAAGAAAGAGACCTTCCTGCAGGGCAGCATGGTGGGCGGGATCACGAAGGAGAAGGTAGTCCACAGAAGCTGGGGCTCTCACATGCCACTTCCACGCTGGCTATTGCTTTGCTAAGACCTGGGCAAGTGCTGGCTCCTGTGAACTGTAATCTATGCAAAATGTGACTTGGAAAGAAATGACAGCAGAGCAAACTGATTAAACATTCGACGCCTTACGGAAGCAGTAAGGAGCTTTTTCCTTTTGTCTGCTCTATAGAATTGTTTGTGCACCTGTTCATTTTCATTGTCCAAAGTGGAGTATTATTTATAAAATGCTGTCTCCCCCTTGATCAAACATCTGGATATTGGGAATTGCACTGATTAGACATCTGGATTTAGGCCTGAAGTTTTGTCTCTTCTCCCAGCTGTTTGGTGTCCCACTGACAAAGCCCAGGAGTCCCTGTGAACAGCCATCTCATAAAACTAGAAGCTCAACAAGGCTTGAGCTGCGGATTCACTCCCAGGGCCATAAAAGTGGAGAAACGCACACAAAGGTGCTAGGAAGTCATCAGACTAATTATGGTCCAAGGGATGGAGAATTTTTCTGATTCACCAAAAGGATCATACAGTCATGTACTTGAGCGCTTTGGGAATATTCTCAGATGGATGTTTGCTCTGGACCACTGGCAGGGGGGAAGGCCAGGGAGAATACAATGTTACCCCTACAGAAGGGGCTGCCAATTGAATTAAAGTTCATCCTTCAGCCAGGCTGGCAGGCAAAGAGCCAAAGACCTTGAAGCTTGAGTCCATTCTTTTCTAAATAGCATTTGTTGTTGTTGTTATAAAATATCTTCCAAGTTTTTTGATTAACATGTTGTGATCTTTCATGAAAGAATGATCTGCAAGGGGTTTGGGCAATTATTTAAATATAGGAATTATATACACATACTTTAGGAAAGGACAGCTACCTTATAAAATGTAGGGCAGGGAAACATGCATGAAAGAATTTGTGTTAATAAATTGACAGGAAACTGTCTTGTTACTCCTGGAACTGGAGTGGGTGAGCTCATGTCTATACCTCCTACACCTTCAGCATCAGTCTCTCTCCCATCCCCAAGTATCTTTATCTTTGGATGCAAGGGGCATGTGACTATCACAGGTCCCAACGGTCCCAGAGTCTGATGAGGCTGTTCCTGTGCACCAGAAGTGCTGACTTTCCCACTCATCTGCTGAGGATGCCACTCTACTGAAAAGCCCCTTCCTCCTTCCAGACAGGAGAGCTGCCTTGGGGCCCAGGGCATATCTGGCCAGCGACAACCCTCTGCTAGAATTGCCTCCGTTGGAACTACTGTCAAGGCAAAATTGCTTTATTTCCTAATTCTGATGATATTAGCAAATACATGTAATGGGAAATAAAATTAATCAGTTTGTGCTTGTGAAATTGCCTCCTGTTTACCTCAGCCTTGTAGCGATTTTTCCCCCTCCTACAGGGGTTATTTTAATTAACAGCATGAATTTTTGGTAGTTTAATTTATTTTATGATTGTGTAAAAATACTCCTTTGTAAGGGTTTATATATAACTAGCCAGCTAATTAGCAGTAATATTTTAACAACAGCTGTAGAAGCGGGGAGTCCCATGAAACATGGTTTCTCCCTTCAGACCGCCAAGATATTTATTGGTGCCTTTTCTTATCAGCTCAGGCTGGAGGCAGCCGAGGAGGGCAGTGTGCACATCAGATAATTAAAAGAGAAGTGAGTCGAGTCCTCCTCTCACCTGGCACACCGAGCCTCCTCCTAAGGACTTCTGAGTCTCGGAGCCTCTGATTTAGGACTCCAGCCCTGCCTTCGACTTCTTCCTAAGCCTATTATATATTCACCGTGGGTCCCCATGCAAGATATACCTCTCCGGAAAATTATGAGTAGTCTTTTAAGGGCATTAACTTGTACTAATAGCAGTCACCAACATTTGTACTACACTTCCCATTTAGGCAAAGCCGTTTAACATAGAGTGAGGCTCACCTAACTTTCAGGTAACATACTTGAATTTGAGTTTGAAAATGGGGAAGGAGCTTGGGAGGAGGAGAGGAAGTGGGAGGGAAGAGATGCTGGGAAGCAGGGAAGTGGAAGGTTTGAGAAGGAAAGAGACAGGAAGGAGACCAAAGATAGAGCCGTCTAGCTGGCACACGCCCACCACCCGCTCCCCTCCAATCCTCCGTGTTCTGTCCTCACCCCAGACCTATTCAGTCACTTCAGATTTGGGTCCAGAAGAAGTGCACTCCTTGGCCACTCTCGGTGATGTTCCAGAGTTCAAAGAAAAGTGGCTTGCCTTTCATACCACATTTTCACCCCCGGAGGGTCCTTCGGAGCTCAACAGGAATGCTGCCTACTCCTGATTTCCCCTTACAGGTGTCAATTTAGGTCCTAACTTCTGCAAATGTTTGCGATGCTCATAGTCCTGGGAGCTGGGTATCCTTAGCCCTATTTTGTATTCTTAACCTTATTTTATGGATAGGGACATATCCCATGGATATCCCTATCCATGACTTGTGTTGGTTCACACAGACAGGCTGTGTGTGTGTGTGTTTGTGTGTGTGTGTAAGGGGGGCGTGGCATGGAGTGGAACTGTACCCAGTCCTTAAATATCTGTGGCTTCTTTTCTTGGAGCTTCTGCAAATCCCTCCTTATTTTCCACAGGGAACAGACCTTTTTCTCTGTGTTCACAGTGCTTGGTTGTTACAGGGTCCCCATTTTCTTGTTGTGGTTCATTTGCATGCGCTTTTCCCTCATAGGCTTTGAGCCCCAAGAGAGCAGGATCTCTGTCTTTGTGCCTACCTTGGTCCATAGTAGATGCTCAATAAGGGATTTTTTTTAAAAAAATATTTTTATTGTAAACAAATGGGATACATGTTGTTTCTCTGTACATGGAGTAAAGGCATACCATTTGTGTAATCATACATTTACATAGGGTAATGGTGTTTGATTCATTCTGTTAGTTTTTCCTTCCCCCCCACCCCTCCCACCCCTCTTTTCCCTCTATACAGTCCCTCCTTCCTCCATTCTTGCGCCCTCCCACCCCCAATAAGGGATTTTTAGAAAAAAAATTATAATAAGTTGAACCAAAGTTTCCAGTGCAAACTTTATTCAAATAAGGAGCATAAATTTTTGATGAATTGTTTGATATTCAACTTATTATACTAATGGTTATGTCTGAAAATACCACCTGTGTTGTGGTAGCTAGTGTGATGTCTCCAATGTTAACCACCATTATGTCCCCAACTTTAATAAAGTGTCTACATAAAATACAATGTAAAAACTTCCAAAGAGTGTCTAAAGCAATAAAATATGGGGAAGCAGCACACATACTGACATATAGGTGAGTACGTGGGCACATACACATACACATGCAACCTTGGTTTGGTAGGAGTCACTTAACAGGTATTCTGGAGAGGTCAATGCCCAGCATGTGGTGGGGGTGGGGGAGTATAATGTTCCTAGGAAACAGAAGCCTCCTTGTACACTTGCTCACTCCAGTAATCGACATGAGAGTTTACATTTGTAAAGCATTTTACATTCCACACGCAAAAGCACTAGAATACAGTGGCCCTTGGGCTTGCTTTGCTGAATGGATGCTGCATACCCAAAATTTCTAAAGGTGCATCAGTGCCTGACATATAGAGTAGGCACCCAATATACACCAATGGCTTTCACCATAACCTGTGAATTGGTGCTAACATCACCCCTATTTGGCAAATGAGGTGCTTGCAGAGAAGTTAATGATCCTGATGAAAGTTTCCTAGTTAATCAACAGCAGAGCCAGGAGTCCGGCTCACCAAAGGTTATGCTTTATTTTATCAATTTTAAGGTAGCTTCTAGAACAAAAATACCTGTACATGTGGATAGATATTAACTAAGTGTCAAGGCAGCCTGCGGTTGTAGAGCGAGAACTTTGTGTAGTGATTAGACATAAGGCTCTGTCCCCAGGAAAACTTGGTCTCTGCCACTTGTTTCCTGGGAGACTTCCGATGAGTTGTTTAACCTCTTCTCAATGTTTAAACTCTTAACAGTTTTCTCATCTGTTAAATGGAAGCAGTATTAGCCCATGACACTGTCTCAAGAATTGTGGGAGAGGATACCATCACTGAGTGCTGGGCCTGTCCTCAGGGTTCAAGGACAGTTACCTAAAAAGTGGGATGATGGGTCTTGACTTTTGTCCTTATGGCCGTGCGATCTTCCTGGGTCAAACTCTCCTCCTTTGGAAAATGACAAGCTGTGAAGTCTCTTCCCACTCAAACGTTAGTGATCCCAGCACACCTTCGTGGTGTGTGACATTTAATGTGACTCCTTCAGTATTCCTCAAACGTTTTCATTCTTTGATGAAGAGAGAAAATAATAATGTGAAGTGGAAAGAGAGAGGAGAGAAGAGGAATTGTAAGGGCTTGGGTCGGGAGGGTTGCAGGAGTGGGGATCATATGACAAGCAGCTAAATTGACCATTATGGGTATCGAACTCCATTTGGTGTGTGATAGTAGTGAGCACTGGCCATATGAAACTCATATCTATATATCAGCTTTCCCCAGACACCACTGCAATTAATGGGCACCGAATGAGGAATGAGATTTGGCTGGGCAGAGAGAACAGTAGAAAATATGAGAAATATAAGTATAATACTGTAATTAAAGGAAAACCAATGTGACTTATAGCCTCCACCTCAATTCTTTTTCTTTTCTTTCCCCATTAAGTTGCATAAGCAAGAAATCCTGTGGAAAGTAAAAAGGAGATGTGACATTTCTTTAAAAATCTTTAAAAAAAGAAAAGGAGAAATTCAAAGTTGGGATCTCTGGACGGGGAAACAATAAAATGTTAGATAATTCTCAGGTTCTCACTGCAAGAAAACAATAATTATATTTTGTATTTTATTATAATAATAGGTTCCCAGCTAAATGCACAAATCTAATAAAACCATAATACCAAGCTACAATGGGCTTCATGAATTGTAAATGGAAAGAATTTAAATGTTTTTGGCATCTGCCACCTAGTTCCCCAATAATAAGATCTATAATTTCCTGATAAGCATGTGTACGACTCTTGTGAGTTTAGCCCTGAAGAAGGGCCAAAGCCTATTTTCAGTGTTCATGTGAATTTCTTATTGCCTTGGCGAGTCCTACTCTTTCATGTCTAACCCGTTTGCCATTTAAAAGCATTGAAAGTACTGAGAGAGAGATTTTTTTGTGACTTTTAAAGGGATTTTGAACATATAATTAGCTGTACAGGACCAGAAAATGGTGATTCATCTCGGGTTTATTTAAGAAGTCTCTGAAGCACTGGGTATCACTTGTACACATTTAAAGAACACTGTGTTTGCAAATGGAGCAGGAGAAGTGAGTACGTGTTTGTAAGGCCCAGGGCACAGCGGGAAGAGCTGCTGCTTTGATCTGAGTGTCTGCTGTGAGAGTCCAGTGCCTTTTGCTCTGGTTCAGGGTACAGGTGAACTAGCGGTCCATGAGGGTATGGCCAGGGGGGTGGGAAAGAGGGGCTGTGATTTTTCTGCTCAGGATCTCAGAACCCGAAAAGGTCTTGGCTCAGAGTGGGTGCCTCCTGGGGCCTGGCACACAGCACTTCACCAACTTGGGGCACTGCACCAATTCCTTGGAGATGCCCTATCTTAAAAAATAAAAAAAAATGAGAGAGAGAGAGAGAGAGAGAGAGAGAGAGAGAGAGAGAGAGAGAGAGAGAGAGAGAGGAAGTTCCATCACATGTGGGGTCCAAGTGCAGGCCATGTAGCCATATTGTAGAATGCCTGCCCCTCATGCTGGAGGCCCGGGTTCGAGTCCCCAGCACTCTGGGATTACGGAAATGACAAACATGTGGGGTCCACTTCGGCTTGGATCCTGGTTTATGACTATCTAGTGCCAAGTTCCCAAGCATATGCATAAAGAAGCCAGCAGAAGTGTCTTCTGTCTTTAAGTGATCCTGCATCCCTCCAAAGATCCTCATGGGTGGCGCGACTAAAGAGTCCAGAACTCTTGTCAAAAAGCTGGGAGGCATAGGGCATTAAAGCTGCCAGCCCATCACTGGAAACCAGTAGCAGGTACAGTCCCCACCCACTCCTGCACCTGGCTGATGATCCACCCTGTGGATCCTTTAGGCTCCTGCTGAGACTTTGGATATTGTGAGAACTTAATTGCTAGCGGTGGGAGTTTGAGATACTTAGTACATGCAGTCACAGGATGAGGGAAAACGCCCCTGAAGAACTTGCCCTGTGCCCCTGTGTCCCGCACCGCCGCCCCAGTTTCTGTCCTTCTTTTCCTTTCGGGCTTGGAAAGGCGGTTCCGTTGAGCTGAGTCACTTCCTTATCAGCCGCGGGTGAGTCTACCTTGCCTTTGCCCCCAGTCTCATTTAATTAGATATAAGCCTACCTCAAAGTCAATTCATTCTGTTTCTTAACATTGACCGCAGTTTCTCTTTTGGCTAACTCCTTGCCTTTCCCTCTGATTGAAGCAGTGGAGGCTGATAATTCATTTTGTTCCGCCATTATTGATTTGGTGGCTCTGATCCAAAATTTGGAAATTTCTCTCCAGGTTGTTCTTGCCCTTGGTTTTTACAAAGACATTGCATAAAATGAAGGGTGTAGGTCAGAAATAGAAACCTCAGTGCTACTTTAGGGTATGAGGGTCCACTTTCAATTGTGAGAGAGGCTTATTGTTAATTACAGAGATTTCCAAGGGCCTCACGCACTTCTCAGGTGCTGGCTGGGGAAAAAATCCTTCTTACAAAATGCTTTCGAAACTGAGAATGGATTTGAAAGACTATTGTCTGCCCGGGCTCAGAAATTATTCCCTCATAAAGGACTTGTGTAAAGGTTTTCAAGATACCTTTATGTGAAAGATAAACTATATTAAAAGTCCAGGAGTTTCTGCTCACCACATTTTTGCTGAAGGTTTCCTTTCTTGATTCTTGTAAATGTCAGTTCCTTAAAGTCGCTGTCTCTCTTGGATGAAGGATTCTGAACCTGAGACTAGATGCTTCCCTGACAGTCTTTCTTTTTATTCTGGGTACCTTGGTGGGTGTTAAGGGGCCAGCAGAATTTTTCTTGAGGAAGCATTACTACTATGAGATTACGGGTGGGCAGTTATCATAAAAACAAATAAACAAACAAACAAAAAAAACCAAACTTCCTTTCAGGAATGTTCATTCTATGAACATTTCAGAACCCCAGGAATCAAGAATCTGTGTTGCAGAGCTATCATAGAGACTCATGTTTCTCTGTTCATCCTCTAGAATGGAATGTTTTCTTTTTCGTGTTGCAAATGGTTGTAATAAAAGACTCTCCTTAAGAAAAGAAAGGAAGAAAATGAAAACAGTTGGTACAGCAGGCTGAGCCAGTGACTGCTCAGGTCTCTTATTGGATTAGAGGAGAGAACAGAGGAAACGAGTGGAATGTATTATTTGCCTCATGTTACCTTACTTCTCTGTGGAGCTGGGTCCTTTGAATTAGCACAAACCATGGTGGTGTGTGAGCTTCTTCCTTTTCGCCTCTGAGTTTTTAAAAGACAAAGAATCTGTGACATTGTCTTGTATTTTTAGAAAACTGGTAGTAGATGCCTTCCAGAGACACTTATTCTAAATGAAGCTACATTCTTCTCTCTTCCTTCTCTTCTAATTTGATATCATTGGTCTCTATAAATAAAACAGGGCTGCGATGCCAGCTCATCATTGGCTCCTCAGCCTTGACCTCGTGCCTGTAATGAACTTGGTTGCCTCTGCTCAGAGAGGGAAATTGTAACCAGAAAAAGAATGTTTTCCTGAAGCTAAATAGAAACCCCAAAGATGCAATCCCCACCTAGGGACTTTTAAAATATTTCCCTTCTGTCATCACGAGAATTACAAACAGGTAGTGTAAAGAGGTTTATCAGCCTCACTGGCCATCAGCTACCAAAGCCTCCAGCCAAAATTGGGGAAGATTCTTACTGCGTTAAGCATTCTGGCTCGATGCGGCAAAATCCAAATCCACCCATTGTCCTTTGATTTCAATAGACCCTCTAGATTCTTAATTACAACACTGGCTAATTATGCAGTCCAAGTTCTAAACCGCACTGGATTTGCCCAGCACGTCTCTCCTTCTCGCTGGCATTATTGTATTGGTTTTTCCGACCCTGTCAGACTGAGATTTAAATCCTTAAGCTGACATTCATTGTGTTCTGTGTATCAGCTTTTCCTGCCTTTCTGAATTACGTGCCCAATAAAGTTCTCAACTTCTGTCATAGGTCAGGACTTGGTCTTTTATAAATTCTTAGGCTGAGGCCATTTAAATTCTGTTTTTGATTTTATCCTGCCTCTTCAATTATTTGCCTTGTAAGCGCTTTAACTTTTTGGCCTTTAGCCCCAACTTCTTAGGCTATTAATTTTTTTTTAACCTGTGTGACCATTGAAGCAAATTTATAGAAAATCTCACTGACAATGAGGTAGCACCATTCTGGAGAGAGAAGAGAATGTCTGGAACATCTTCAGATTGGAGTATTTGCCAAACCTTGTGTGAGTGAGCACCTGTGTGTCCTCGGGGCAGGTCCACAAGGGAGTCTGCAGCCACCAGAAACTTGAAGGTGTGGGATGCTGTCCATCCTCACATTTCTTCTGTTCTTTAGAGTGTGGTTGCCATTTCAATGGGACAGTATCTTAGTTTCCACTAAATCCAGTTTGGGGGGAAGGGACTCTTTAGCATAATATATTTTTTGAAAGGCTTATGATACATGAACAGGCCAAAATATTTGCTTGGTTATTGGGTGATTTGTTAAAGTAGTTTTGTTTTTGGTTTTCAGCTGGAGAGGAAATTCTCAAATTTCAATTTATTTGCATATGCTTCTCAGTGAGACATTTTGAGTTGACCCTAGGAATTCCAAAGATGTATTGATGACACATGGTTTCTGGCCTTTCCTTAAGAAAAAAGTGGGCCCAAGCCAATATGAACAGGCAAGTGGCACTGTGTCTCCTGGTCCCCTGATGCAGCTTCGAGCACCTCTGTCGGTTCTCCAGTGGCTACTGGACGCTCCTGACATCTGCCTGCCCTGCTTTCTCCTCTACCTATCTCTGCATCGCAGCTGGAAGTCTTTGTCTCCTTTCCTTGGAGTTTCACATTCTGCCAGCTAAATCATGAACACATCCATGAAAATGTGTGAGCCGGTACTAGTTAGCCAATTTATCACCCTTTCTAGAGAAAACATTTGCATTTTTAACAGAATCCTTCTAGAAGCAAAGCACTAAGTCAAAAAGCCGGTGCTCATGGCAAGAATTTAATTTGATCCTGTGAATATCTCCTAAGCAGGCCAGGCCGAGAGCTTGTTCCCTGTACCAGCATGAGAACTAAACCAGCTCTCATAAGACAGTGGCAGCATGTCTTTGTGATTTAAAAAAAATCTATTTATGTATTATGTATATATATGTTTCTGGGTGCGCAGCTTATTGATCCTAGCAGCTGTTGAATTTTTATATGCCATTTATGATTGTTCCCGTGATATAGTAAAATATTCAAGGCAAATTTGATCAGTGTTTCTTAAAAAGGTCAAGTACTTCTGTATAACATTAGTCTGAAGACATTCCAAGATGCTCCCTGCTGGTCCAAAGGGAGTTGGACAGGTGTATGTGACTAATAGAGTCACAAATTGGAGGCTGGCAATGAGGTGACAGGAGAGTTTAGGCAAATTGGCCTTTGCATCAATGGTTAAACTGATCTGAGATCTCGCGGCAAAGGGAGCGATGTCACTCCATGGGGTCACCTCACTTAGGTACAGGAAGAGGTGATTCTGTCACAGGACTTTTCCAGGCGTCCCCCCAGGAAGTAAAGAACGGAGCATGGGAATGACGGTAGTTGGCCAGTCACAGCCTAATTCAGTCATGTCACATGCTGAACTGCCTGGTAATTTCATTGTCACACTGAAAGACAGATTGAGACATATTTCAAAAAAGTGTTTCATGGTGACCTGAAAGGTGATGTATTTGAAGACGGCCACAGAAAAGTAGACAGTGTATACCATTTTGTGTGAATTTGAAAAGTTTTTCTCTTAAATTGAAGGGAAAACAGGAAAAAAAAAATGGCCAAATGCAGGGCTATTTTCTTTGCTAGAATAGTTGTTACTTTTTTTCCCCCTAGAAAAATAAATAGGTTACTATCTAGGTCTTTGTGTTTCTCTTCCTCAACTTTATTGTATGTCTTGTCAGTTTCACTCTGGCAGTATTATATTTGACAAGAAAAGGACTGGATTTTGAGTTGGCAAAAAAAGGAGGAAAAAAAGCAGATGTCCCAAATACCCAAATAATGTTGAGTGGCACCCTGGGTCTTTGTGCTCCTTATGGAAATATGCTTGCTTTCTGATTGGATGTTTCTGATGGAGTTTGACCTCTGCTACAAGCTGCAGCTGCAGAGCTAATCTGGGGAGAGTTGCAACCCTCCCCACCCCAAAGGAATTTGTTGCCTGGGTAAATTCCCAAGACATAAACTCTGTCTCCCAAGATTCCTGAAATTGAGTCCTTTGGCCTCCTGGCAAATCGTCTGTACTGAGCACCCTTAGGAGACCAACCAGACCAGACTGGTGAGTGCCTCATGTGTGGTTATCGGAGGGCTCTGAATGGTTTGGTGTTCTTCAGTGGGATTTACAGGTCAAGACCGCTAGACAGGATGTACAGGGAAAGATGAGAGCCACCGGTGTCATGAAATAAGTGAATGACAGCCCAGGACCAGGTTTTAAACCCAGAGACCCTTCCTTCTACCTCTCTACTCTCCTGCTCATGTTAGTGGTACATTCACAGCTGTGGTGTGGGTATCATTATGGGATGTCAGGACATGAGACCCAGGAGATAGGCAGGGGCTGAAATATAGAGGAACTTGAGTTTAAGCCTGTGGACTTGGAATTTTCTCTGGAGGCACCACAGATTCTCCTGTCACTTGGTTTGGAACAGTCCCTCTGTTCCATACCTGATGAACTCTTTCAGATTATAAAGGTATAGTGACATAATTCCTTGTCAAACAATAAAAATTAAAAAAGTGAATTTTATGATCTGTCTGGTTCCCTGCTTCTTTGCAGAGAGGTACACCCTTAGATCACTTGTATCTGCTTTCTACATCATACTTTGAAGTCAACGCTGAGCCAACGTGCTTGACAGTGTGCAGTTGGCAGTTCTCTCTGCTCAGCGACATGTCTGTCTCACGATGTCATCTGTTTCTTCCACTTTGGACCTTTCCTCACGTCTGCCTTGACTTCCCTCTCTCTTTTCACACTGCTCAGAGACCTCCGCCTTCGGTTCCTAGATTTCTTTCCTTCCTATGTTGTTTTCCTGGTTCAAGTTAGAGACCAAACCCTGGAACAAAGGAAGGTGCTGTAAGGGTGGTTCCAGGGTCATGAGAGGGATAATGGAGGAGTAGGCTCTGCTTCCTGCTTCAGCAGCAGCCAGTGATGACCTTGGGTCAATTTCCTGTCTCTTGTCCTCACCTCCCTCATCTGTGAAGCAAAGCGGTCCAGATCAGATAGGAACTGACCCTTATTAAACCTGGTAGATCCTAGGTCTACCCATGCCTCCCTCACAGGGAACTTCTAGGGGGTCTGGGAGAGAGAGAGAGAGATCCCTAAGGTGGGGGCTTTTACTGTTTGTATTCACTGCGCAGCCAGGTTAGGGATTTAAACATGATCCTTCTCACCCTAAACTGTATGTTTGTTTGTACACACGTAGACATGCAAGAATGCCTAAGGATAATAAATGGGGACGTGTTGCCAAGACCAGCACTTCAATCAACAGCATTGCGATGGTAGCACCACCAACGGGTCTAGTTAAAGAGATTCAGGTTGCACTTCATTTGAAAGTGGATTGGAACCATCGTGGAGCATGGCGGGAGGAAGGAATGGGCAGCCATAGAGTGAAGGTCTGATGCTGGCACTGGCACTTTGGGATTCTGGTCTGCATTTCCAAAAATTGCCTTTGATAGCCATGTTGTCCTGCACTGAGTTATAGGAACTCCAGAGACCAGAGGCATCCACTGAACTGAAGGCTTCCCCTGCCATCAACAACAGCAGGTCCTTTAAGCAATGATTGCTTTAGGGGGGATATACCAGTGGTCTCACTCAAGCTGAACACTCGAATCACCTGGAGAACTTCAAAGGCAGTCCCAATACTAAAATTTTGTTCATAATTAGCTGAATATGAGTTCCTGGGAGTGGACCCCAGACCTCGGGAAAGCTCCTGCACAATGGGGAGGGAGAACCACTCGTTCTAAGTCTTTGCCTCCCTAAGCACGGTCATCACTTGTGGGGGCTTGTAAGATAAAGTTACTGATCCCAGATGATCTTGACAATGGAAGAGAAAGCAAATTCATTGGCAAACAAAAATATGAACTTTGGCCAATAAGATTAACTTGTAATAACTTACTAACACAAAAATTTATAGACTAAATTGATTTGTGATCATTCTTATAAGAGGCATAGCAAGACAGCATTAGACCAAAAAACCAGAGCTGGTCCTCATTGTTGGGAGATTTTGAGGGGGATTATCAGTTTTCTTACCTGAGTTTTGAATAAGTTGAGAAATGAAAGATTTAAAAATGGAGGCCAAATATCTTATTTCCATTGGAGCTTGTTGTGGTTTAGATATTAGGTATCCCCCAAAAGCTCATGAGTGAGACAGTGCAAGAAGGTATAGAGGAGAAATGATTGGGTTAGAGAGCCTTAACTCAATCCGTGAATTCATCACCTGATGGAATTAACTGAGTGGTAACTGAAGGCAGGTGGGGTGTGGCTGGAGGAGGTGGGCATTTGGGGCACGACTTTGGGGTGTATATTCTGTATCTGGTAAGTGGAGTCTTTCTCTCTCTGCTTCTTGGTCATCATGTGAGCTATTTCCCTCCACCACACTCTTCCACCATATTGTTCTGCCTCATCTTGAGCCCTGAGCAATGGAGCTGGCTATCTATGAACTGAGGCCTCTGAAACTATGAGCCCCCAAATAAAATTTTCCTCCTTTACAGTTATTCTGGTAAGGTCTTTTAGTTACAGCAGCCAAAAAGCTGAATAAAAGAGAGCTGAAACTAAGTTTGGCCATGAGAAGCAAGTGGCCCAACACGAGAACCCATTTATTCATCTGGCTATTGCAGGATACTCCCTTTTCCCACTGAGGCTTGCTGGAGTAACCAGGAATGCTGGATTCCTGAGGGTGGCATGTGTCCAACATGAGTAGGATGGAGCTGAGCTAAGCATGTTCAGGTGTTCTTCCCAAATCAGAGAGACTCTCCACTCACTTCCCTGTTATAAAGGGATGTGGAAAGGCAGCAGTTTTCCAGGGGAACATTTCTCCATGAAAACCAGAAATCAGAGAAAGGTGGTTGAGAGCAACCACTAAGTAACTTAGTCTGTTTTCTATTGCTATAACTGAACGGCAAAGACTGGGTAATTTATAAAGAATAGAAGTTCATTTGGCTCATCATTCTGGAGGCTGTGAATTCCCAAAGCATGGCTCTGTCATCTGCTCTGCACCTGGTGAGGGCCTTCTTGCTGTAACATAACATGATGGAAAGTGTCCTATGGTGAGTCCGAACAAATGTGTAGCCCAGATCTCTCATCCTTTTATAAACACACCAATGCCATCATAGGTGTCCCACTCTTACAACCTTGTCTAATCCTAATAGCTCCTAAAGGCCTTACCTCTGTACACCATTAATACAGAAATTTGGGGATTAAATGTCTAACTTGAGAACTTTGGGGCATCACATCAAGCTGTAGCCCTAGGAAACCTTCACCCCATTTTGAACCTCCACAACTCAAGTACCCAATGTCCTTCTCTCTGGAATCTACCTTCAGATTTTTCATTAATGTCCAGTTTTCCCTCCCAGGACATGAGAACCCTGGAGTCTGAGGCATAGCCTGGGACTTGGGGGATTGAAAGACTAGAGTCTGAACTGAAGCTGGGGGTGAGGGGATGCTGGGGGCTCTTCCATCACCTGACTAAACATCCTGCAGTATTGGAAACCACCTTTGTGCCTGACCCATGATTGATGGAGTTAGCATTTTACGTTTATCATCTTTTTTGAGGCTCCTAGTGGCCTGGATTTCTTTGTGTTATTCTAGACCCTTGTCACAGATGAGTCTACTGAGATGTAGACAATGTAGATTATCTGCTGATGGGTATATTTCATGTAGGATTGCAACCAAGAATTCAAACCCATCTTTGGCTGAATGCAAAATATGGGTTTTCTTTCAAGTTCCACTACTCTGCACAGAATGAAGACTAAGATAGGGGGTTTTCCATTTTTTTACTAAATATTCCAAAAGAAGGTGCTCCTGGAGGTGAGGGAGGGGGACCGGCATGCACACCTCTCTCAATTCCTGCCTTTATGCACTTCATTGTCTATAACCTCACACAGTTCTAGATCCTAGAGTGGGAGGGTGTGAGACAGACTGCTGGGTCGGGGGGCAGCCTGTCTTTTGGAAGGAAACTGCTAATTATCTTAATTTTTCCGAATGAGATGACTGAGCAGATGAGGTGCTGTGACTGGTCCAAGATGACACAGTGGTAACGCACTTCTAGGAGGCCTGGGGACTTCATCTCCTCCACCTGCAATGTGGAAACACAGGGCCAAAGAATAAACCCGAGGAAAGGCGGTGAAGGCGCTTTCCTGTGATTATTCCAGAGCAGCTCATTCCTTGCTTTAAGTCAGCCTTCCTACCTGACTGCAGTCAAGAGCCAGAAGCGACTGACTGGGGACCCGTGCTGCACGGCCTCCCTCTGTTCATGTCGCCTGATCCTCCTTATTAGTGGTGAGCAGCCGTTCCGACCTGCCTGAGTCTGCAGGGCAGGGGAAAGACATTGGAGCAATTCTTACCTCACAGCAAACAGCTGCTGAAGGGACAGGGGCTGCGTCAGCTGCGTGTGGCACAGGAGACTGGGCTCTGCTGCCCTGCTGTCGGTCTGATTCCCTGCCACCCGGCAGTCTGGCCAGTGTGAGCTCACGGAAGACAACTGCATGAAAACTCACCGTGTCGCTCGGTAAATAAATACCGAGTCAGATGGTGGCAGAGTCAGACCCCTGCTCCTAGTTCAGCAGGAATGGCAAAAATAGGGACAGTCTAGGCCCCTGAAAACATGATCACCTGGAACTGGTTTTTGATTCTCATTCCTTTACTGCTCTTTCCTTCTCTTTTCTTCCCTCTTATTGGTCCATCTTTCTGACTCTCTTCTTTTGGTCTTATTCTCAATTTTAATTTCTGTTTGTTTCCATTTGATCATTCATTCGGATGTTCATTCAATGTGATCCCCTGTTTCCCGGACAACTAGGAGTATCTGGTAATTTCACAAACTTAGAAAGTTCCCAAAGAAGACTCTTATTCTTCTCTGCCTAACCTCTGCCTTCCACAGTCATTTCTACCTTGGCACGTGGAAATCCCACTTTCCATCTGTTCCCACCCATTAACTTGGGGGTTACCCTTGACTCCTTTCTTTCAATCACATTTTGTATCTGATGCATTTGTAAATCTAGTGGGACATGTCTTCAAAACTTCCCCAGAATCTGATCACCGTCCGTAATCACCCGGGTCCTAGGCTCTTAGCGAGATATTCAGACAGACTTCTCTGGTCTTTCCTTTCCTTTGTGGACCATTCTCAACACAGCAGCAGACCTGGTCTAGGAAAATTAGTCAGAGTATGCCACTCTTTTGCTCCAGACCCTTTAAGCCTCCTCAAGCCACTCAGAGTAAAAGCTCTGGTCCTAAAATAGTGCCCGAGACCCCAAATTCTTCCCTCTCTCGCTGAGCACCGCCCACACCGGCCCCCTTGCTGTTCTCAGAATGTTCTCCACATACTCTTCCCAGTGACCGTGCATATCATATGCTTCCTTGGCCTTCCTCAGATCCCGCGGGGCTTGCTCTCATTGCCTGTTCACGTCTTCTTTCAGTGAGGGCTTCCCTGAGCACCCTATTTAAAGTCATGAGCCTCTCTCTTGCCCCAAAGTGCTCTCACATACCTGAGCTGCCACATTTTCTCCATAGCACATGCCCAGATCTCAGGTTTGGTCTGCTTTGTGTATTTTCTAATTATCGTCGGTGATCTCTACTTTACCCTTGCACCTCGTCCTCATCCCTGTGAGAATGTCAGCTCCGGAAGCCACAGACTCTTGTCTGTTGGGTTCAGCGCTTTAGCTCCCTTGTCTGGACAATTGCCTTCCACAGGAAAAGCGTTCAGTAAATATTTGCTGAATGAGTGAAAAATGTAAGTGATGGAGTGAGTTACTGAGCCGTGGCCAGGCGTGGGGTTAGCATCTAGGCACCGATCATTCCTTCACTTATGTATGCTTTTAACAAATATTTTTGAGGAGCAGTGTGATGTGGTCTTCGTGTCCTGGTACATCCTCTCCTTCTTTCCTTGTGAACTCATTTCTCCTTCCAGACCTCTCTTTGTCCCCATCTCCACGTCAATGTACTGACTCCTTTCTCTTTTTGAAATACCTCACTTCTTTCTCCTATCTCATCTTCACTTGTTCCTCTTTCTATGGCCCTGATCTTTGTCTGACATGGCAGTAGCTGTGCAGTCTGAGCAGAGCCTTAGAGATCTGGTTTGCTGTAGGTTCCCTCCTGTGCACTGCGGTGCTCAGCATGTGAAGACAGCACAGGTGTTCAGGAACCACTCTGCCTGCTACCCCTCCTCAAGCCTGCTCAGCCTTCCTGCTCTGTAAGGAGGTGAGGATTAAGCAACTCTTACGTTTCTGGTTCTACCATGAGTAGTGGAACTTGGCCGACTTCTTAGTCCCATCTATTTCTGATATTTCTGCCCAGGGTTCCATGGGAATTGATTCTCAGAAAAGGCAAGTTTCTTTCTTTGAAAAAAAAAAAAAAAAAGGAAGACATATGAACATCTGCATAATATCATAGTAGCATTAATGCAACTCTAAGTGGGAAGAAGAAGAGCATCACTGTAATACCTGCGTTTATCTCTATTTCCTTTCTACTCCAATCACACAAATTTAGTGTTCTGTATTTTCACGTTCCTACCTAACTTCCACAGTGACTATTTTTAATGGTGGCTTACTCCTGCATTTTCTTGATCATGAGATGCTACTGATTTTAAGATGTACCATTGTTTTCATAATGAAGCTTTTTGAAGATGAAAAGAAATATCACCACATTAAATGTACACATCGAATGTAAGATGCAGTCTTATTTCAGAAGGGTTGAAGTGATCATAAAATTGAGAACATAAAGTACCTCATGGTATATATATTCCACAATCTGCTTTTCCTATCAAAAATCTCCTGCTGTGAAAGTCTATGTGTCCATAGCGTTCATCTTTTGAATGATTTTCTTGGTACACATTCATATGGGTACAAAGATTCTTACGATTGTTTTAAAATCATGCTGCTATGATGTTTTTCAAAAGGTTTAAAACATTTTACACTTGTCACCCAAAATGTGTGCTGAGTATTTATGCCTAATTGCAACTCTGCCAGCATTAGGTATTATGCTTTTTTGGTTTACTTTTGTTTTTTGTTAAGTTTTTATGTTTATATGGGTGGTTTATATTTGCATTATTTTGGTTATTTGGGAGGTGGTATAAAACATATTAGTCGCAGACTTAGTGATGTATCTAAACTGCAGGGAAAGGTGTTGTTATTGACAGGGTGATATAAGTTGATCTCATTTAGATGACAAAGACTGGAATTTATTCTTCAAAGTTCTGGCCTTTGGCTGAGGTGGAGGAGAGATTAAATTAATAGAATTATTGAAAAAGAAAATCAATTTTTGTTTCTGAGAACAAATCTAATTAGACTTTTGCCATTTCCCAAGGACCTTTAAAGAAGGTGCTATCTTCTAACCTTGGAGTTTTCAAGAATTTCTGTTAGGAATGTTATGCTGCTTGTTTCTGCCAGAGTGTGTAAGGAGCATAATCAATGATTGCACCACAATGAGAGTAAGTGACATTTGCATATTGTGTTTGCCATTTGCCGGGCAAAGTGACCTCACCTTGTACACAGTAGCTCATGGAACTTTCCTAATTCCATTCGTTAGGTATTATTACCTTTATTCCCATTGATGGATGAGGAAATTAAGACCCAGAGAAGTTGATGTAGCTCAGACGTAAAGAAGTTGGGGTACAAAAGACGCAGACCAGTTTTCAGCCTGCTTCCTTCAGCACCTCCAGGTACTGTCTTCTCCCAGAACAACGCACTGCGGTGTGGACAGGCGGTTGACAGAGAGTCCTGGAGGACTTCCGACTCTATGCTAATCAGCTTCACTTTCCACCTCTAGGATGGGAGGATGAGATTTATTCCCTTGACAACCGAAAGCACATTTTCCAGCCTCCTCTGCCTCTTGACTCAAGTCCAGAACCAAACACCCTGATGATATCTTTTGCCCTTGGATATGGTCCCTGAATCACGCCCTTCTCTTGTCCCCTTTTCCTTCCCCCTGTGTTATCAGTGGGCATCTCTCAGTGAGGCAGATGTTTGGAACACTGGGATTTGCTAAAATTAACACACACATTCCAAATGCTGCAGTATCCAGGATGCTTCTAGAACGCTTTTATTTCCCTATCGAAAGAATGTTGAACTTTGAAAAAAGGTCTTATCGTTATTGGAGCAAACCAAACCATTTCAACTCGCCAATTTAATGCCTGTTCCTTTGCTCTTCAAAAGCGTCGTTTTGTGCTATTTGAAAGCATGAAAATGTTTCCTTTGTGCTCAGTTGTGAAGAATTAGTAATATGTTTTATTTACCTGAAATTGTACTCTGGTTTAGAAGTTAATTGAGACCAATGATTAAGAGCACAGGTTTTAGAGTCAGAAAGTCCTGGAGAAGAATTCCACCAACTCTCATTCTGTGACCTTGGACAAGTTGTCTGATTCCCTTGGGTGCAGAATAAGGATAAAACCATTGCATCTCATGGGTTTGCTATAAATTGTAAATTAAAAGAATGAGCTAATGCTTATAAAATCCACAGATAATACATGACCATAGTAAGTATTCAATAAATTAGCTAATAATAACACATAGGTAATAGAATGTGATAAAAATTTAGGTGAAGCTCAAAGTTGGCTCTCTTGGGGGCTGCATCTTGTTCTTCTCTAAATCAAGGGCTCCTAGCCTTCTTCATTGCTGCATTTTGGGAATTTTTTCTTCTCCAAACATTTTCTCAAAAAGGTGTAATAATTGAAATTCATTTTGTCTGTGGACATTTAAAAACATAATAATACAGCTTATTTAATGAGCATCAGAGATAACTTTTTTCTTTTTGGTGGGTAGGTAGGAGTTCATTTCTAGAATTGCACAAAGGAATTGGAAGACTGGTGGATTCATTTCCAAGGAGAGATGGTCTCAAATTTCCTATCTAAACTTGCTTCTGCTTAATGATGGGGTCCTGCTGCTGGGTGTTCTCATCAGGAAGTGCCCCCAGTGGGCCTCTCAGCAGGAGGGCAGGGATGGTGGAGAAGTGAACCCCAGAGTGGAAAGGGCCTGTGTGTTGGTTTGTGTCTATGTGGCCTCCAGGACCAAGTTCGAGGTACCCCACCCAGAGAACCAGCCATGTGAACATCAGCCTACCTCCATATATATAACTAGTCTCTGTGGCATCCACGTTTCGGGGAGGGGAGGCGGGACCTCTGGAGTCCAGCCAGGGGCTGCAGGTGTTTAGTGAAGACAGATAAGAGTTAAGGGAATAATGGAGACAACTCGTTGATTGATTGATTGTTAACTAAGCAGGACTCTGCTCCTGAGGCTCTATCTTGATGACGTTTCCTGTGGGATGGAGGCTCTGATGCAGGTGATGACAGAAAACTGACCGGAGAACTCAGGAGAAGCAAGAGCCCCACAGGATGGAGCAGACAACCTGGTTGCTGTTGTTCGTGAGATTCCGCCTGGGAATGTAGCAACCCCAGCCTACAGGCATTGATCTGACAGCTGCTCTCAGCCTTGGAGAGAGACTCAGGGTCAGCTGCTGCCAGATAACAAGAGTTCAGAGCACGCTGCTGGCCCAGGTGTGACTGCCCCTGGCGGTGTGCTGGCACCTGCAGAAAGGCATGGCTGTCTCCTTGGCTCCTTTTCCAAGGGTCATGGGGCCATGGTACTTCCGAGAGGTTTGGCGTGGTACCAGTTACCTCGTGTGCTCACCTTTCTGCTACCGCTGCTTCTGAGTCAGCTGAAAGTGTGAATTCTGAAGAGAAAGCAAGCATCCCCCGCCACCCAGACAGCGTGACAGTTGTTTTAGTCGGAAGAGGGTGGTGAGGTCCTGGTCTCCCTCTTAATGGTTGTACTGGAAGAGCAATGGCCTTACGCATGTGCATCTCAGTCAAAGCAGAATCAAGGGCCATTGGGACGTGAGTCTCAAAGGGACAATAAAAGAGTGCTGGGATGAAGGAACACGATGTCAAACTTCTCCTCTTAGAGAGAAGAATAAAATGTGGTTGGAGGGAGTTAGTGCTGTGACCGATCCGGCTGCTTGCTAGCTCTAGTCCTTGATGGTTTCCCCACTCACCTGCACTTTCTCTGTATTCTTCAAGGTGCAGAGAAACTCCTGTGCATCGCTGTGTCCAAGGTTCCCCAAAGTCATCCTGGAATGTTGTATTCCCATGATAACCACTGCCACTTCAGATTTTGTGTACCAGGATTGGCAGGAATCTTGTCTACCTGTTGCATCTGGGGCTCCTTAATTTCCAGAGCAGATAGTATGTGGCACTTATTTATTCTTTTGACAAACATTCGTAGTGCTCTCATTATATGCCAGTTCCTAATGTGTGTTCTACCAATATTTTAGGTTCAGTAGGTCTCTGGGTAAATTCAGTACCATTTCTCCAATCTGTACTCTGAAATACTCCTTTATCTCTATTTCTAATTTTGTATGAATGACACCAACATTAATGCATTCCTTTCCTGACTTTGTCATTTATTTAAACAACTTTTAAAAACTTGCATTATTTTTGTGTAGATGTTGGGCATTTGTTGTAGAAATATTAGAAGAAAGTCTATGACCTAAAAATTGGGGACAATCACTTGCTATTTCAAACCAGTTGTCACACAGTGATATTCCTACTTTTCCCTGGTCTCTGGTGTGGGACTTCTCTCTCCCTACAGTCACCATCCAGTACCTTCCACATCCTCATGTGCTTGCACCTAAGCAATGACAGTAGTCTCTAACTGGACACCTCCCATTCTCCACATTCTGCTGTCCTTGGAGCCCACTTCTGTGAAGGTCTGGAATGGTCCATACAAGACCATATGATCAAGAATGAAAGTTACCTTGCTACTTATTCTCAACTGACTATTAATTTTGCCTCCACATCTCTGGTAGAGAAAGCAAGGTTACAGTTCTTTAATTACCTCTATGATCTACTGTTTCTGGAGAGTATGTGTGTGGTATAAGTCCGTTGAAATTTTCTTCAGATGTTTTGAAGAAAATACCCGAGGGAACGATAAACTCTCCATTTCCTTAGGTCCTTAGCCTGTGCTTGTCCCTGCTTCTGCACATCACAGCCATTGATCCATATGTTACCTCCGCTCCAGATAATGACTTCAGGTCTGCCAAAGTTGGCCCCAGGCCCTGTCGTAAGATGGAACTTAGTGTATTGAGGACCTAGTGTGTGCCAGGTGCTTTGTGTGTTATCTCTCACATGGTCTTTACAACAGTGATGTATATATTGCATGTATATTGCACCTGTCACTGTTTAGTTCAGCTTTAATGGGAAGCATTGGCACAGAGAACTTGAACAAAGCATCCAGGGTCACAAAACCTGGTTTGGGATGCTTGATGAATAGTCCCTACTCAGGGAGAACCTCAAATGATTAGGAAACCCCAGAGGTGCTTCCTCACTTAAGTCCTTTTTGTATGAGATTTTCTTTCTGTCTTTTTCTTTTTCTCAGGTAATAAGATTTATGTGTAGGTTCCAGAAACTTTCTTTTCAAATCCACTTCAAATATTTGAATAAAGAAGAGATTGGTACCCTGAGATTTTTTTTTTAAAATTATGTTTCATGGAAGAAATAATTTGAGCCAGAAAGTTCAAAAACAAAAACAAAAAACAAAGAGCAGAAATATTCTCAGTATTCTCAGTATATCTTTTCAACTATGAAGAACCTCATTATTGCCTCTGGGAGAAGAGATGAAGTCAGTTTATGGTGTGTCATCTTGTAAGAATGAGCTGCAACATGGGGTGCTTGTGGGGTCCATCCAGCTGGGAGGGTTGGGCAGCCCTCAGATGTACTTGAGAGGTTTACACCCCAGTTTCAAGGGGAGATGGGAAAAGTGGATTGAGTGTTGCTTTGTCTCACCTTTTGTGGGGTGGGGTGGGGGCTGCAAGAACCAATGAGACAGGTGTGCCCTCTCCATGGGGATTGTGTGACAACTGCTTACAGTGAACGCTCAACAAATACTTTTTCACATTAATTCAACGTGGATTCCCCACTATGACTTTCTTAGCCATTTCCCCCAGGCCTAAAAGAGGGAGGAGAACCTTGAACTTGGCACCACGTGATTCATATTCTTTTCTGGCTTCTCCCTGTCAAACCCTTTCTAGGTCTGGTATGAAACATAATTCTCTCTCCCTTTTCTTCCATAATAAATATAGTCTTAATTTAAAGTTGCTTGTAAACCCTTTCAGAACATAGCAAAATCCTACAGGTGAAAGAAAATTTGAATTTAATATTAAGCAACTGGTCATTAGCAAAGGTAGAAGTCACTATCAGGATTATCAGATTTTGAATATTTTAAATTTTGTTCTTTCTCTCTCATGAAGGATCTTAGTAAAAAATTAAAAAAAAAAATCATTTAATGAGGTCAATAACAAGCCAGCACTTTAATGACTGAAATTCAGTGTGGGTCTTCCGGAGCCAATTCTGTGCAGGCATCTTCCAGGGTCCACACAAGGACTCTGTGCCACCATTGTGAATTTGTCTGCTAGTCCATCATCTGCCTTTTGCTCTTGCATATTACCCATCTCTTTGCTTTATATGTTCCCCTCCTCTTCCCTGTTCCAAATTCCTCCCCAGACCTTTCTAGAATAGCCTGTACCGTAATTCTTCCTGCTTGACTTCCATACCGCAGGCGTGGTTTTCAAGGCCTGTGTGAACTCCTGCCTGACTCCAGCTTCCCTGCATCCTTAGCAAGAGAAAGTGAAGCAGGGTTGCTGTTCTTGGCAAGGCATGTCATTTGTTTTACAGGTCTGTAGTTGATTAATTTGCAAATGATATTCCCAATAAAGTGCTTAGAAGTAGATAATTACAACTATATTAACAGTTGCCGGCGAAGCAGATGGTATTGTGAGGAGCTGCCACGTGGCATTAGTGCTGAGCTCCACTCTAATGTCCCATCTACCCCAGAAAACCACCAACAAGCGCAAATCCTGCTGATATTCCAGATTGGGAGGAAATTGTGCTTTTGCCTCACATTCCATTCTTATCAGAATTTTTATGTGTCTTTCCGCCGTTGCTCCAGCGCTCAGTGAACTGGTACATTTTATGTAGAGTCCTGAAACTCTCCGACTCTGTAATTCTGAATTAGCCCCATATTAAGCCTGCACGAAGCCAGTTTTTAAACTGTTCATCAGTGTTCCTCCTACCATGCCAGATATTTTTAAACGTAGATTATCTCTGCACAAACATATAATTTCAATTTCCTAAATTACCTGAGCCAACATGCCATGTTAGATAATCAATTAAGAATTTTTGAAGGCAGAGCAAATCTCTTCCTCTTTTTCTTTTTGTGGCGTAGGAGTGAATACACAGACACACAGATACTCAGAGCATGCTGGTCCGGGTGCTTGTACATACGTACACACATGTGCATGCATGCACACTCTTGTCTACTTAGCATCCATGTTTTATTAAGTTGCTTAGTGGAAAGGGGTCATTTTTCAGCTCCTAGCTCTCAGGAAAAAGGCCACAATGTCATGGCTTCCTGTCTGGACATTCAGAGTTGTCCCTTTCAGTTAGGCTAGAGTTACAGAAGTGTTCACACAACAGGGTGTAGGAATTTGGAAGAAATATTCTTCTGTGCTCTGATTGGCTGAAGACCCCTGGGCTGTGGGGTAAAGCCTGTGAGTCACAAGGGGCAGGCTGGAATATGAAACAAAGCCCCTCCAGGGACCACTGTGGGGTCTTTGCTCCTGATCAGCCACAGCAAGGACCAACCTTCAGCTACTGTTATCCCTGAGCCAGTGCTGGCCTGGAGGACTGAGGCACAGCCCGTGGCAGTAGACTTGGGACCACCTCTACTTGCCCAGGTCCATGGTCATTTCTGCTAAGAGAGTAAGAAAGGGCAGTGCCCACTGTTTCCAAGGAGTGAGGACCACATGTGGGCTGCCAGTACCTCGTGCTTGGGTAACGCTGCCTCGGAGCCTGTGCTTGCTGACTTTTCTAGAAGCAGGCATTGGGGGTCTTGTTAGGGGCTTGTGCATTAGGGGCTTAGTTTAATATGCAAGTTGACTCCAGATTTCCCAAGGAGTTGCTCAATAATTAGCAAGCTTTTTTAAAAATTATTTTATTTTTACTGTTGATGTGCACTAGATGTTTTTGGTTTCAGCTACCATTTCTTGAGTATACTAAGCATCAGACATTGTAATAAATACAAATACTTTGAATACTTTACTCCATTTAATTCTCACAACATTTTATGAAAGATAATATCTGCATTTTACAAGTGAAGACATACTCAGAGAGGTTAAGTAATTTGTTCAAGGTTACTCAACTGATAAGTGTTAAAGTTGAGATTGAAACCCTAAACTGCCAGACTTTTAACTGTGAAATAACTGAATATTCAGTTATGTTATGAAGGTAATTCAATAAATATTTATTTTTTGGCACCTAAAAATTTTTTATGGGACTACACAAGTCTATAAGAATGTCCTACTTGTGTAATAGGTGAACAAGGACATCACTAAAGTTGTAAGGGTTCTGCTCAAGCATCATAGAAGTAGATCCTGGGAAAGGCTGGGAGATGTGGCCCAAGTGGGAGATTGGAGTTGGGTGGACGAAGGTCTGGAAAGTGCTGTGCAGGAGTTGGGAAAGCCTCCAACGGCTGTGGGAAGCCACCAGGGTTCAGGTCAACAAGTCACAGGATCAGACAAGATCTTTAGGAAAGCTTTAGAAAGAAGATGTTTCAGGAGAAGGTGAACAATCTTGTTAGGAAGTCTTTGGAACAACCCAGATGAGTGATGGTCAAGTGCTGGCCAACCCAGGTGATAGGGGAGCAGAAAAGAGCATGACAGAGGTGGAGCATCCCGGTGTACATGTAATGACAGCTGGTATTTATCAGTGCACTGTGACCATGCACCTGTCATTGTTTAAGCATTTAAAAAATGTATGAACCTGTTTAAAAAATGTATGAACCCATTTAATCCTTACAATACCCTAGGAAGTAAGCTGTGTTATTTCCTTTATTTTCTAGATGAGGCGATGGAGAGACAGAGTAGACAGGCAATCTTGAGGTGCTTAACCTCTTGGGTGCACCTGGTCCAAAGAAATATAGTTTGTATGGGGCTGGGCCTGTTTCACTCCAGATCCTGAGTGATCTGGCTAGCTTGGTGTCAGACCCTGGATGGAGGTGGAGGGTCAGGATCCTACTTGTCTTTTCCTGCTCAGGACAGGCATCCTTACACATGGAGCCTTTATACTGCTATCCAGGGCACAATAGATCGAGGGCAAGGGAAGGGCATCTGCTTTACTGAGTGGTGGCTCTGCTCATCTCCTGAATCCTGGCAGCCCTTCCCAGGGGAACGATATCGCTCTTTCTTTCTCTTTACCTCTCTTAGGTAGGAATTACCTTCTGTATTGGAGTCTCCGGTGAAACCGAGATCAGGAGACTTGAGCTCAGGACTGTCTATAGCTTATGAAAGCATGCTCTGAGCACGAGTCTCAGGTCCCTGAGTTTCATGCTTCTCATTGTTCAGGACTGCTTATTCTTCTAGTCATGAGTCAAAGAATAAATACTGCACACCTACTATGGGCCATGCACATGCTAGGGAGGCACTGTGGATACCCAGCCAAGAAAATGTTCCTGCACATGCCCTTAAGTAGTCAGCATTTTGTGCTGGTACAAGTAAGTAAATAAGCAATTGCAATTCCAAGAATCAGGAGACGATATTCATTACTGGTTTTAAAAATCTGAAGTGCTTTGAAATGGTGAGTTATGATTGTTATTAACTCTATTAGGGAGAGTGAGGGGAGTAAGTCAGAAAATGCCAGAGAAATCTAGGCTGGGGGTTGAGCTTTCTGCATCTCCCCAGGCCCCTACTGGGCGAGGTTCCAAAAGTGCAGTCCCCTCCAATGCGGGTGCCATGGCTCCCGCTTGCTTTTGACCTTTTTGGAGAGTACTTGCATGAACACACTTCATTTTCAAAAGTTTAAAAATACGCACTTGGAATTGTAGATGAATAAGCACTAATCCTGGGTCATGAGTGGGTGGGCGGATTGTGCTGAGCTGCGAGTGTGCAAGGGCCACGTGCCCTGGGATTTGACGTCAGTCCCATCCAGGGGGTGCACAGCGTCTGTGCTCCTCCGCGAGGTCACTCTGTGATGCAATGTGTTTTCACAGCCCGTGAATCAATTCCCTCTAGGAATAAACCCCACACACCATGCTGATTAGCTGGATATGCTACTGTTGAAATTCCTGATTTTGCAATATTTAAGCACTTTCTCAGCTGAGAAGGTAAAATAGGGTAAGCAGAAAATTAAAAAACCATGTATTTATTTGAATTAAATCCTTTCCTTTTTGAATGTTGACCTTTGAGTTTCCAAATTGGTCTGAGGAATACCTTGATAAAAGGTTATATGATTGCATTTTGAGAAACAACTTTATATATATATCTATATATTTATAAAGACTTTGTATTTTTGGTAGCACTTTAATATCAGTTTTCTAATTTAATCCTTCAAGCCAACATTGTAAAGCAGGTGGAACATTTGTAATAGATTATAAATGGCACTCAGGACAGAAAAAAAAATTTTTTCCACCCAAGTCTTCAACAAAAAACTAGAAGGAGAAAAAAAAAAAAAAAGGATGGGGGAAATGAATACTTATTGATCAATTACTATGTGCTCGGTATTTAATACACAATCTAGTATAATTTTTATATAATTCTGCAGGGATAAGTGTTCATATTTCCATTTTACAGGTAGTTAAGCCGTGATCAGACAGTTAATTAGAGCTGAAGCTGGAGATTTGATTGTAGATGTCCTTGATTCTAAATCTATATTCAATATTCAGTTATGGAGTTAATTCAGTGAACCTCTGTTTTTAGCACCTAGACCATTTTTACAGACCATGTGGCTATTAAAGGTGAATGTTAAGCAGTGCATATCCTTGATTTTACATGGGTTGTGCTCAGGATGGTGGAGGTAGTGATGTGGGAGGTTGAAGCTGGGCTGGGAAAAGTTTCAGTAGTACTGTGCAGTTTGGACAGGATCCTACAGACCATGGGGAAGGCTTGTGTGTTTAGGAAACGAATCTCATGGTCCCATGTGATTTAGAAAGTGTTGAGACAGGCTGCTCTTTCTCCAGTTGGATGCTTTCTAATGTTCTCTTATCACGTGCACCTATCAGAAAACTCCCCTGAGCAAGCACCTCCAGTAAATGGGTGTTTGTGTTTCGACAAATCACCTGCATGCACTTTGGCACTACTACCCTGTGTGTGTTATAAAACACGCGGGCGGTGGAGACAAATGTGCCTGACTGTGAACAGAAGATGTGCTCGCTTTCTGAACCCTGTTTGGAAGACTGTGATCTAGGCTATGCTCCTTCTCAGCAAGTTAGGGACACAGAGTTCATGGCTGTGACTCAGTCTCTTGGAAACACCCACTGGTCTGCACAGGCATGTGTCAGGGCAGGGTGTTCTCCGCAGTGATATGCTGGCCTTTTGGATAGAACATCTTTTTTTCTTGTGAGGAGCTGTGCTGTGCATTGTGGGATGGTTAGTGGCATCCCCGGCCACTGTCCGTCCATTAGATGCCCCAACTGTGACAACTAAAAATGTCTTCAGACACTGCCAAATGTCCCCTGTTGAGGGATGGGTATGGGTGATCATCCCCACCTGGAAACCACTGCTTAGAGTCATCAATATATGCCCTAAGAAGAAGGCAGATATTTTATCTGACCCATTTTAGATTCACCCAGAGGGCCCTTGGGCTTGGTTCCAACTGGTATCTGTCAGCTCCTGAGGGTGGCCAGCCAGAACAGAGGTCCAGCTGTTCAGGGCTGATAGCAGTCTTTAGATGGCTCCTGTCCCCATGCATATCATGTCTAATTTTAACATCTCATGCTTCACTGCTGATGGACTTTGACAAGGCCCAGCATGGAAGACCATGGTGGTCTAGTGTGGGGTATCCAATGCATGGTAGTTCAGAGCTTGGACCCTAGAGTCAGGTAGACCTATGTTCAAATCTGTATTCTGACGTTGTGACCTTGAACTACTACCTGATCTCTCTCAGCTCATCTACCAAGTAGTGAATAGACATAATGAAGGAAATGTATGAATCATAGTATTTAAAAAGTATTTAGCATCACGATTGTTCCTAGCTCTTATTAAATAGTAGTAGCTATAATTGTGATTATGACAAGGATTATATAAATCAGACTTTTGCCTTGTACATAGTAAGCCCTCAACGGATTATACATATTATAATAATAAAATGTAAACTTGTATGTTTTTGAGTTTGATTACAGATTCCATGAAGTGGGGATTAGAACTGTCTTATTTGCCACTGAATTTCCATTCCCTAGTCCAGCCTGATATGTAATAGGTTGCTCTGGTTTGGATGTTGAATATCCCCCAAAGTTCTTTGTGTTGGAGACTTGGTTCCTAGGGCAGTGGTTTTGGGAGGTGGTGGGACCTTTGAGATGTGGAGGTCTATGGGAGGACCTTAGGTCATTGGGGGTGTCCTCTCCATTTCATTCTGTTTTCTGACTTTTGATGTAAGTGGTTTGCTCTGCCATGCACTCCCACCATGATGTGTCATTGTTGCCAGAGACCCAAAGCAATGGGCCACCTGACCTTGGATTGGACCAGAACTGAGAGCTAATAAAACCATTTCTCCTTATAACTTGATTATCTCAAGTATTTTGTGATAGAGACAGAAGGCTGACGAATGTATGGGAGTCAATAATTGTCATGAGTCCATGAGCATGTGTGGTCTTTCTTGTAAGCCATCAAAGATGTGTGCTCATTATCTCTTTCCATCTACTTTGGGTACCATCTGCAGAAGTGCTCTTGCCTATCTACACTGTGCACCTGAGGTGAGTGAGTATGTTCCCCTCTACCACGGAGAAAGGAAGGAAGGCAGCTCCAGTTTCTCTTATGACTTCAACCTCAAGGAAGAGGGAATTTGTTATTTTATCTCATCAATGGAAATGCATAAACTTAATCATCAGGACTGTCTAATTATGCTCTTGGATTTGACTGTATGCTGTCACAGTATTTTCTGGAATTCCATTTCATAATCAACTTTGCTTATCAGGTTTCAGATTTTTGATTTATTCTTTTTTTTTTTCCCTCTGGCTAGCTTTAGAAAAATTAGAACTCTTTTGTGACTTTATAGAAAGGAAGAAAAAAAAACCTTATGAGGTAGAGGAATTTTTTTATTGAGAATACATATGAAATCATCTATAAATCAGACATAACAATGCTTGATAAATTCAGGAGAAAATTGATTGCAGCAGCAATAGCTGATTTAAACTAATGCCTGGTTGCGTCATTATTCAAACAAACACAGGAGCAACATCCGTTTTAATTTCTGTCTTGTTTAAAAATGAGCATTTCTTTTCAGCAAATGACTGTTGGTGATTTGCATCTTTACATTAAAAAGGGGGAAAATTTTCCACCATTTTCTGACTCGTTCATGTTGTGTGTTCTTGAAATTTTTAGCACCTCAAACCTGTAATTTTCAGAATATGTTTTATAAAAGTGGAATTAGCAGTTTGGGCTTGTTTTTGTGTTTGTATGGGAGTTGAGAGTATATTAGAGAGTTGTGTACATAAGTATGCATGTGGTTTTTGTCGTTTAACCTAAATGAGATATGCAGTTGGAATGTTCCTTTTGTTCAAAAAGCATGCATTCAAAAAAACGTATTACCTCTCAACTTCATTGAATAACCTCTCTTTAGGTATTAATGGAATGAGTGAATAGAAGTTCCATTTTGCCTTGTCTGGTATCACTCAGACTGATTTTATGTTAAATTATATGTAATTGCCTAGCCACATCAAAATATTAAAAAACATTTGAGAGTAAGACAAGTCCTATTATTCCCACTGTGTCTAGGAAAGGATGTTGCAACTCAAAGGAAGTAAATAACTGAGAGACTGAGGGTTTCCAGTTTTTCCCCCAATTATAAACATATCTGAAAAAAGTGGAAAAATTTTTAAGTCAGGAGGAAGAATATTTAAAGTTACATAAAGTTCTGCCATATAATTGCAACTGCTGCTAGCACTCTTGATGGTCTTAGTCTGTTTTTTCTATAGATGAGTTTACATAAAGAAGTTGAGATAATACTGTACATTTTTCCTTTTTGTATCTTGATATTTCTTTCAGGCATCTTGCCATCATGTTTCTGTGTTACTGCAAATTTGAAGCAGTTGAATATCTGTGTTAATGAGTGAACCATAATTGACTAAGCTCTTATTTCTCTCTTGTTAGAAATCTAGGTTGTTTCCATTATTTTTGTTGCACAAAATGGCAGACTTTTTAAGTAGGTGAAAGCACTCTGGCCCAGGTCCTTATTCCATGTCTCCTTCTTTGGTGGTTTTCTTACACTAGCTCCTGTGGTCTTAATTTATCTTCCTCACTAAGCAACGTGGCCTGTGCTACTTGGCCCTCTACTGTTTTATTAAGATGTTCACATTTTTAGCAAGGGCTGGTCTTAGGCATAAAGGGCTCAGGTGATTTACTGCCATCACCTTCAACTCTTGACCCTGGCTTGGGGACCTTACTGCCCTCAGCCCCAAGAAGGGAGACGTGGTTGAAGGAGAGTAAATGAACTTTGCTTTGCCTTTTAGAACTGAGTTTAAATGATTCAAGGTTTGCTTCCTTTCAAACCTGCTTTTAATCTTGAATTGTCAGAAATTTCTTATGTTTGGTCATATTTTGCTCTTACTGAATATGGGTTACTTTATGCAGAAAATGTATGGCTTATTAGCCATAGTCACGAACTTTCCCAATGTGATCCTGCAGCAGAATGAATCCTAAATATCCTGACTCTGACATTAGGATTTGTACGTGGGCATTACGCTCAGAGTGGAAACTGTGCGAGGCACCGATCACGAGCCTGTAAGAAAACCTATGGTTGCTTTCATCCAGGTTGGAAAGACAGAATCAGGGAATGCTGCTGTCCAGAGAGGTCAAGGGCGCACATCTTAAACATCTGCTTCTTTAAATCATGTCTTCCACCAATTTCACATTATAATTTTCATGAGAGACTCTCTCTGCTAAATCAACTTACATTGTGTTAAATATGTAGCTAATGCCCAAAGTCTCTCCTTTTAGATGGGAGATTTAATCTTTCAGCCAATGGTTTTGCTGGCTGTTTTTTTTCTTGTCTTGACTCTTGGTCACATCAGTGGTAACTATTGCTAGGCTGGCCTGAAAGGAAATTTTCATTTAAAAAGTATATAGTGAGCTCAGCTCTTGCTATGTTCTAAGTTATTTCAAAGATGAGTATGGGGTGTAAGGAGCTGGGCGATCCTTTGAGAGGTCCTAGGGTCAATACTGCCACATGTACAGGTGTCCTACCTTATAAAAAAAAAAAAAAAAAAAAAAAAAAAAAAAAAAAAAAAGATGACATCCTGATTTCTGTTGCACAGAGTTTCCTGCTTAATACTCAGTTCTGAACAGTGTGGCTCCTGTGTATGCATCTGTCATTCCCTTGTCTCTATGATCAGGTTCCAGTAAACAAACCCCAAACAACTACTGTGGTCAAGAGCTGTGAGCACAGTGGTGTGGCACCACAGGGGAAGGTAATGCTGCTTCCTGTGGGATCTCAGGGTGTGGAGGGGCAGGACTGGCTTCCTAGAATGATTCTAGGAAGATACCTCCTCCCTCCCATCGCCCCAGGGTATCCGAAGCATCTGACAACACTTATTAACCAGTTACCCTTTACCAGGCTGGAGATGGAATGACGAGGAAGAGGCAAGGTCCTTGCCCTCAAAGAGCTTCTATTCCAGTGGAGCAGCTGGTTAACACTAATTAAACCACCAAATTTCAAAACTCCCCGTGTAAATGTTTCAGTGGCTCTCCATGCTGCCGCCGCTGCTGTCTTAGCAGAAAATCTCTTCTGGCCCCTTATAAGTCCTTTAACTCTTTGCTGGCCCAGTGTGAGTTTTATTAACATCATGCTGCGTTCATAGGAGGCCCTCGTTAAGTACTTGTTGATTAGTTGGCTGATTCTGCAAGTTTCCTAAGAGACATTGGCGTTTTCCTTTAAAATTGAGTTTTCTACATCTTTGACTTTTATCTCGTTTTCAAGCAGGGGCTCCACAGGAGTTGACTCAATGGTGGTTTCAGTTCTGTATCTATAATAAGCAAATCCCTTAAACATTTATTTCTAGAGGTCATGCTCTACTCCAGCAACTTAATTTCATAGTAATGACGAGTTCATTTTCAAATGATCACTTCAAAGCACCCATAGGCACAGAGTCCAGTCCTCTGCGTTCAAGGGATCCAGAATTGAAACCACTCTGAGTACTTTGGCACATTCCTTTTCTTCAAAGAGCTCAGAGCAACTTGTGTGTTTTATCTCTTTGATCCCCACATTATCCACCAGTCATTCACCACGGGCCTTCATTCTGGCCTCACCCTCCGAGTGTCTATGGGCCGAAGGATGCATTTTTATATTCCAAGATGTCTTTTGCTTTTTTATTTTAAAGATGAACCTGTAAGTACTTCTTTGTTTTTCTCCATTTTCTTTCCTGGATCTTTATTTCTCTTTAGTTTTACCCTCCTCCATGTTCTTGAAATAATTCCTTACTTCTGTCTTGGAAGAATGGACCTCCGGGCTTTCTGTTCTTAGTGAAGTAGTTCAGGTTTCTGTGCCCTCCCTGCTGGGCGACCCCACACCTACCATCAGGAAGTCTTCCTATTTCCAACACTCAGCCTCCCATCTGCAGATTGGACTGCAAGTTGGATTTTAAAAGCCGTGCCCTGTTAAATTGAGAACAGTTGAATTTTCAGAGTTACGGCTCTGGTTGGGAATCCCTCCTCTCTCCTTCCAAGGCCCCAGATGTTCTGAAGGAGGATTCTGTCCTGGAAGTGGGCAGAAACCTCCTGGATCTCTTCCCTGCTGGTTTGAGGACTAGCCTCTCCAAAGGTCTTGCACTGTATGGGCTCCCTAAGGCTGATTTATCTGGGAGAGGGCTTTGGAAGGGAGGTTGAATCCTGGCTGACAGTGACCATTTTCTGAAACCAGGGTGGCCAAATAAGTGTTGCTAGGTAATGACCCTGCTTGGACCCACTTGAGAGACACAGTGGGAAGAGGAGCCCACAGGTCTTGTTTGGGAAGGGTCTGGTGGGATGAAAGGACCAACTCTTCACCTCAGGGAAAAAGACAGGGTCTCCTCTGTCCCCAAAGGACAAGAAGAGGGTTGACTCAAATGGAGAGTTTCCCAGCTTTTTGGCACAGTGCTGAAGTCTGTTTAAGTTGCTGGAATCATTTGATACTACCACAGTGTCTACTATGTGGGAGATGCCACCTGTCAGCTTTCACCCCAGTACTCTACACTCTCCACAGGACTAGAGGCAATGGCAACATCAGTCACTCATTCACCCAACCTGTGAGCATCTCCTGAGCACCTTGCATGCTCCTGGCTCTGTTAGATTTGATGGAACCACACCAACAAAATAGGACATGGGTCACTCTCTCTCAAGTGTCATTTGAATCATATTGAAGCCCAAGGCAGGGACATATGACGCAGCTAGAAAACAGTGCCCAGCTGTGTAGAATTGAACTGCACATGGAAATGAACTTGCAACGTTATTTAAAATTGCAATGAAATTAGAAACACTTGATGTCCATCAGCGTGGGAATGCCTGAAAATGAGGATACAACCAAACCATAGGATATTCTGTACCTGTTAAAGGGTGCTATAAATAGAACCATAGGCAACGACATTGAGAGATTGCCAACACTCTCTGTTAAGTGGAAATGAAAGAATCTTACTTTTGCTATGGGCCATTTTATATTGAAAATACTTAGATGTGTTCATGAATGTAGATAAATGCAAGGAGGAGAGACTTCCAGAATTTTTATATGTGTACTTTTGCTTCTCTATTTCATAATGTATTCATATATTACTTATGTAACATGAGAAATGAATAAGGAAGTAGGCGCCATTATATGTGATCAGAAGAGAGAAGCCACAGAGCTGAGGGTGCAGTAAAGATTCTCCTTTTTGACTCTGGATACTGAGCCACCACCTTGGGTGAAGGAGGACCAGGGACTTGGCTGAGGTGGTTCTCCTCGGGCCACAAGAATCAATATGACTTTAAAAATGGCTGACTCTGCTTGTGATCAACACCCCGATGGTGGCACCCAGCATTTGTCTTCATTTGCTCCTTCTATCTGAAGTGTTTGTGTTAATGGGGATGAGGGCTGGCAATGTAACTTTTGGCTCCTTATCCTCAGAGAAGTCCTAAGATGACTGCTTAAAGTCCCTTTCTGCAGTTACTTTTTTAGACCTTGACAGCTGCTGAGATATGAGAGAGCTGGTATTGTACTTATGGCTTCAATTTTATTTTAACATTGATACCAGTCACATGCTAATAAAAAATAAGGTGCATTATGATGATGTAGTTTTATGGCATGCAATGTCTATATACTGAACCGCTCAGGAGCTATTTGAGTGTATATGTTCTTTCTTTCTTGAAAGATTATATATTCATTGCCATCATTGATCTTGTCTTTTTAGCTTGTAGGTATCCCCTGTAACTCTGTAGAATGGCACCTTGTTATGTATTGGACTCTTAAGAAGTGTTTGTTGATTAGATAAATGAATTAATGAATGGAGTAGCCTATGACTTATTGTTCTAATAGGAAACATTTAGAAAACAGAGATAACTCAATATAAATGAGGTCATGGACTGAAAACTGTATAGAATACATCTGCTTTTCAGTGAAATTCCTTGGGCCATTTTTTTTTTTAAATATGAAATCTTTCTGAACAGTAAGAAAAACACAGAGAATAATATAATGAATACAAATGCCTACCAAGCACCCATGTGTTCAATATCCATATTTAACAAATGCTAACAGTTTGTCATGTTTGCATTAGATTTGTTTTTTTGCTTAACCATAAAACATTGCAGTTGCATTAATGTTCTGTTTGCTTTCTCTCCAATCCCGTTTCCCTCTCACCTCTCAGTGGTGGCCACTTTTCTACAGGAAGCCACATATGATTTTTATACTTTCACTTTTTATGTAAGAACATGTTTCATTATGCCATGTAGAGTCTTGTGAGCCTGCAAGCTCACATAACAGCATCGTGCTATAGAGACCCCTCCTGTGTCTTGCTTTGCTCTCAGTATTGGAGCAGATTTCACCATGTTGATGACGTAGATCTAGTTCTTTCATTTGATTGCTCTGATTTACTTATTGCCTGTTGGTTCATGGCTATTGAGGGGCACCTAGATGTGTCCCCTAGTTTTCACAGTTGCTGACAATGTATCAACAGCATCTTCCTGGACATCTTCTTTTGTGTGGGATCATGTTTACTTTAGAGATGTGCTTGGAAGTAAAATGGCTCAGTTGTGGGGACATTATGTTTTCAACTGTAGTAGATATTGGTAAAATATCCTCTCCAAAGCCGATCTGTTTGATTTTCCCAACCGACCACATAGGAACTCGCCGGCTTCTGCATAATCTTCATGACACTTGGTGTCCTGGAGCTCTCTCTTTTGGTTTTCCTAATGGGGATTATTTCTGGCTGGTAATGGCTGTGTTACAAAGTTCAGCTCCTGCCAGTGTGCTTTATGTTCCAGGATTGTGTGATATTGCCTGGCCATGTTACCATGGCTAAAGCCTTTCCCTTTGCCAGGGATGTGTTTCTTGCCTTTGAATGGCAAACTCATTTGTTAGGTCCCAGTGCAAATGCCCTCCATCGAACTTTCTCAGAGTGACTGACTATTCCCTCCTCTTGTCCTCTTGGCTCTCTGTATGGCTCTCATTTATTGCGATTAGCATGTTGGATTATTGTTACTCTCTGTGGCCATTTCCATCACTGGATGGTGAGATTTTTCCAGGTCGGGGACAATGTGCACCATATTCATTTCTGATACCCTTAGATTTTTCTACCAGGTACAGCTCGGTAAATGTATGTTACATAAATACATAATTAGTTAAGAATTTACTACTCAACAAAATCTGCCAAGCACTTTTCTAGGTGGGGTGTCACAGGGAAACAACTCTCTGCTTTCATCGAGCTTACTCGTCTGCATTCGGAGGGCAGGGGTGGGGAAAGGGATAGGTGTTGCACACTTCAACAAAGCAATATAGACCGTGCTGGGGATGAGCATGAAGCCAGGGTCCAGGAGAGAGTCCAGTAGAGAGAGGGAAGCAGTTGCTGATGCTGTCCAGCATCACGTCCCTCCTGCCACCTCTGCCTTTAGCTTCAGCTGGAGAAGAGGTGCTTTGCATGCGACAACTTGTCCCCTCTGGCACCTTCTGCCTGGTGGCTTTCTCCAAAGTGGAGGAGTCACTCCTCTGGAGAGCAGCAGCGTGTAAGTGTGCCGCAGCCCAAAAGACTGGCCCTTCCCTCTGGCAGGTTGAGTTCTGATTGCCCACAAGGATCAGCAGCTCAATCTCCCACTCTTCATTGGCTTTTCCTCCCCATGTTACTTCCCCATTCCCTCCTTCCAGCTCCCTAGAACCACCTCTCCAATAAACAATTGCTTCCAAGATCTCAGTTTGGGGTGCAGGAACCCAAACTAAGAGAAGGCTGGAGGGGCGGCAGTTACGAGGGAGTTAGAAAAGGACTCTTTGGATGGGGCCCTGAATAGAAAGAGAGCGAGCTGTGGACACTGAGGAAAGGTGTCTCAGCTGGCTGGAACAGCAAGTGTCACTCCAGTCCTGCTGCAGAGGCAGGAGTGGGCTTGAGGAACAGGGAGGAGAAACAGCTGGAGCACAGGTGACCAAGACAGAGGGCTGGAGATGAAGCTGGAGGAGGAGAGGGGACCCTGTAAGCAACGCATTCATTCTGGATGAATGAATGGATGGGTCTGAACAGAGGAACGGTGGAATGGGACTCAGGCTTGAAATGGACAAAAGCATTCATGTGTACTTCTGATTGAAACAGACCTAACCAAATACTCTGATGACTTAGAGGCTCCAAGCCACGCATATCTGAAGGATAATTATATTTCACGAGACAGTGTTGCACCCCAACCAACTATTCTGGTCAGGATTGATTTGATGTCATACTTAGATACCCCTGAAGTTGACTACTCTTGGAAGTTGCTAAGCCTGTGAAAGGAGAAGCAGGAACAGGGGGTGGACAATAGGAGTTCGAGGCCAGTTGGAATTTGACCAGTTACTAAGGATTTTGAAAATAACATGTGAGGCAGCCGAGAGGTTACAGCCTCCTTCTTGCTTTGGGATGGGAGCATTTAAGTCAGAGTATACACCGCTTAGTGATGTTTTCTAGCAGGTGGACTGTGAGCAAAGGTAAGCTTCCTTCCCCAAACCAAAGCCCACAGCTAAAGGGGATGTTAGCTAATTCATCAGTTTGCGAGTAAGAAACTGCTAACTGGCAGCTCAATTACTTTTGTGTTCCCTGTGGCGAAGCCATGTAGGATTGTTGGGTTTTATAGCATTTTCTTCTTTACAAGGAGCTGCCTTCTTCCTTTAGTGCTAGGATTTTAAAAAAAAATTATTTATTATTTATTTGTTATTTTTAGTGCATTATGGTTATACATAAGGATATAACTATTTGTTTTGACATATTCATAAATGCATATAACGTAGTCTTTTCTATTTCAATCCCCAGCATTATCTTTTTCCTTCTCCTTCCCCAATCTCCTTCCTCTCTCTTTTGGTTTTCCTTCTACTTATTGATGTATTTTTTTTAATTGGTGCATTACGGTTGTACATAAAGTTTTGTGATGTTTATTTAGGGCTTAGTTTCAAAACAAGCGCACTAATCAGATCACAGAACAAGATGACTCAGTGAAATGATGTCCTGTCCTCTTTTAGTTGTAGGAGCCAAAGGACCTAGTGATACAGGGATGCAGAGTCTGTCTGGGATTAGCCAGACAGGCTGGTCAATGCGTGGGCCTCAAAGTGGGGCTCAGAGAAAGGAAAGTGAGGAAAGTTCAGAGGAATGCCTCTTTTCTGTTTGGAAATTCAGGAATGAATAATCTGACACTAATCTGACTTTCTCTAGGCCTCCTGTTCATTTGCTCCATGTGCATTAAATTTATCATCACTGACGTAGCTGGAAAATAGAGGTCAAGTTTCATTTTGGCCTGTAATGTGATAAAAATGACCTGAGAAAGGTAGATGACAGGTTGTTATTTTATGCCCCTGGAAAATAGCAAAGATCAGAAAGCTCCTCCTCTGTGTCCTCCTTTTTATTCCCCACCCTATCTTCTTGGATGGCTGATACTGACTCTCCTTAGTAATGTATCATAATGCACTTCCTGATTTGTTGGAAGGGTGGTCAAGGTTTGAAATAAGAACGATCTATTCCTAACTGGCAATTTCCATCAGTCCAGGTTGACTAGGCACCTTTCGCCCTGTGAGTTCTTTCCGGAACCACTGACAAGTCATAAAAATATCCAGTGTACAAGCGTGACATTCAAGTGCACTGTCTCTTCTGCTTATAGTTCACTGACTCCCAGAAGTCATCTATTTATAGCAATTAATGATTTCTAAGCAATTAGATCCCCCTGTTCCAACAACTATCATGTTGTAGGATGACTCCTTCACCAAAGAAATGCGTGTGGCAGGCCATTTCAGATACAGGAAGAGAGGCCAGAGCTGGTTTGCACAAGGGAGGAGAAGAAATCCTTTCCTCCAGCCCTCCAGTGGGCTCACAGCCGACAAAGGCTATCAGGAATTGTTCCCATATCAAGCATTTTTTGAACTCAGGAAATGCTTCACCTCTGTGTCACCCTGGCTAAGAGGAGCCTGGTGGCACCTGCCTGTTCCTGTTGCTGCATTGCAGTCTTCTCCACAGGAGGTCCTTCACGAGTCAGGACTCCTCTCTCTGCTCTGTAGAGATCCTTTGCAAAGGCTCATCTTGGGTAATTGTTATTACTACCATCTGCATTACGGTATAATTACCTTTCCAAACGCTAGATCTCTTTAGCTGATGTTTAAAGATAAGTAATAGCCAAATAATTGCAAAGCCTTGGGATACGGAGCAGGAGGACTCCAGAGAAGGGTGGGCTGTGTCGATAGCTCGCATTTCTTCCTCCTGGGTCCAGTTTTCTTTTCTTCTCTGGGGTGACAGATATTCCTCCCTGGCTCCCCTTTATTTTACACAGACGGATGACTAAGTCAACAGTGTAGAATTTATCCTCATCCTAATCCAACATCCACCCTACAGAACCATCAGGATGAGGGGGTGGGGGCCCTTACCGAAGTTAACTTGTGTTAATCAGAAGTCTTGGCTGGTAAGTTTTCTCTCCATACCTGGGATCCAAAGTGGGAAAGCCGATGAAATGAACTGGAGAGAACCCCACAGCCTCCCTGGGAGGGAGGCAGATTTAGTGTGGTCTGTTCTCTCCTCACTTCTCCACTTTTAAATAGGCTGTCGATTGGAACATCTTTTTGGTGGCCCTTATACTCTGAGGTTTAGGTGACAGTTTGGTGGCAAAAACTTGAGCATGTTTCTTTATTAGCATAATCAATCAGCAGAACCTCAGCTACATGTAAACCTGGTGCTTTGGCTATAAATCCCAGAGCAAGAAAAACACAAAATCATGGACGGAGAGACATGAAAATAAGAAGAATGTAAAGTGAAGAAAAGGGGGAACATAGGGATTAATTGATAACACTGAGGAAAAGTATGGCAGTATTGTGATAGTTTACAAATAAAACAAATACTGAATTTATGGCTTTAAAATTGCTCTTTGAATTCCCTTGTTGTTTAGTTGTTCTTGCTTTTCTGGAAATTCATTTGACTAAGCAAATCTGGCCCAAGTATTTACCTAAGTTCTTAAACAAGTAAGGCAGATGGATTACTTTGAGCCACATGGACTCAAAGAATAGTTATAATATGCCCACAAAACATTGTGGTAAGTCCTAGTTTTGTAAAACACCACCTGTCTCCAGAACTTACTTTTGCAGTAAAAACTTTTGGCAGACATAATAATTAGTATGATGGAGATGCTTAAAAATTACAACCATTTGAAGATTATTTACTTCACACTAAACTTTATATTAGCATTATCTTTTTAATCTTCACAGGAGCCCTATGGGTAAAATCACAATCTTTTCCATATTACAGATAAAAAAATTCAGCCTTATAATTTAAATAAGTTGTCCAAAATTATATTAGTTCCCAAAACTGGGATTTGAACCCGGGTTTAGATAATGCAAGTCTGACAGCCTGCATTGTTAACTATTTCATATTTAACATCTGCATTGTATTCATCTAGCAGAGTCGATGGGATCAGTATCTCTCTTTATGTCTTTCTATATTTATGTTCGTGTACATAGACAAAGACGTACAATTCATATATTTGTATATGCAAGTTTATCTGTGATTGTACATTATGACCATTGGATACAGTCTGTGTTAGTAAGCTCTTCACCATTGTGACCAAAATACTTGACATGAACAACTTAAAACAGTTAAAGAAGGAAAGATTTATTTTGTCTTATGGTTTCAGTTCATGATTGCCTGACTCCAAGGCAGAAGTATCATGGTGCAGTGGTGTGGAGGAGGAAAGCTACTTAGCTCAAGGCAGCTGGGAAACAGAGAGAGAGACAGGAAGAGAAGAGAAGAAGGGACCAGGGACACCATATAGTCCCCAAGGGCACATTCACCCAGTGACCTACTTCCCGAATCCATGCCCCACCTACCTGCAGTTCCACTTCCTCCCAACTGTCCATTCTCATTATTTATCCATCACGTGATGAGATTAGAGCCCTCATGTTTTGATAACTTCCCCAAAGCACCATCTCTGAACATTGCTCCTTTGGGAACCAAGTTTTCAACACATGAGTTTTGGGGGTCATTACAGAGCCAACCATATCTCCGTTGTTAGGCTATTTTGAGCCAGGATTGATAGTGGCCTAGAATGCCGATATTTTACCTTAACGGATAACCATTCTCTATTCCAGAAGAGAACATATGCGAGAAAAGATACTGGTTAGCTAGTATTTATTTGTAAGATTGTATATTGGCCTTTTCCCATCTGAAATAGCATCCGCTGATCTGCTCCATTTCCACCATCAATAAAAAAATCATTTTGAAAGCATTTCATACAGTCATATTTTAAGAAATATCTGCACCCATCAGAGCCAGCATTCAGAGAAATATTCAATAGTTTCCTGATGGTGTGTGTGTGTGTGTGTGTGTGTGTGTGTGTGTGTGTGTGTGTGTTCACAGTAGAAATTTGACTTGCTCCCTAAAAGACGTTCTGGAGCCACTGACATCTGAAAGTCCCCTCTTCTATCCTGTTTTCTTTTGTTGTACCATTTAATTCCATGTTCAAGGGCTAAATTCCTGCAAGGGATGTGATGTCATGCCCCAGCACTATTGTAAAATGCAGTGTTTTCTAGAGAAGCAGCATTGGATGAGGACAGGTAGAGAAACAGAAGGAGGGTGAAGACTAGTGAAAACTGAAAGGGGCAATGGGGTTGAAGGATAGGAAGGGGATGCCAAGGGACATGCAGGCAAATGCCTTCTTCCCATTTGTCATTCAACCAGGTCTCACTGGGTGTTTGATTGGATTAGCCAAGAAAGGAGTTGAGTCAGTACTTGCTGCTTTCAAGGACATCCCCCCTTAGCAATAAGAAAATGGGTTCTTCCTGGTGGAGAGGCGCTTATTCTCTGGGTCTATCCGATTTCCTCTCCTTTCCTTTTGCTTGTTGGTGAACTCCACTTTGTGACACTGGAGCAGAAAGAGAGAAAAGGCACAAGGTCTGACCTCACAGAACCCTCAACCTGGGGGACACACTAAGCAACCTCAGTGTGCAGGGCTTCCTAGAGCTCAGGCAAGAGTCACTGGGATAGGTTTTGTTAAAGGTAACATTAAACTCTGGTCCTCCAACATGAACAGCATCCGCGTTCCCCATATGTGGAAGCAGGAGGGAGTGGAAACCGATCAGGAAAATCTCCTTCTAGAGTCAGAATTTTCAGGTCCTAATGAAGGCTCTCATAGCTTGCAAGTAGGGTAAAACAGATGGGTCCTTGAGATCTCACTGGGAGGTGTTCCCTACAAAGATTCACTTCTGGAAGGCTGGGAAGAGGTGATGCTGTGGGTCTGTCTCTCCCTTGCATTCCTCTGACATCTCTAGAAGGGATGCAAATTGAATGTCAAAGCCAAGGTACCCCTTCCTACTACTGTAGTGGATATCTGAGTCATTAAAGATTGACATCACCTCAGTGTTCCCGGCCTTGCTTCCTGGTATCTTCTTGGACCCTCGACGAGGGAGATGCTTAGGGAGAGACAAATACATCCTAAACAGAGGGATTCATACATTTTAAACAAAGAAAACCAGAAGACTTCTAAAAACCTGAAACGCCAAATGGTTGGATATTTGTGAGAAAAGTCGTTAGCCATCCTTAAATTTGCATCACCTCTTATATACGCCAAAGCTTTTGCATTTATAGACTTGGTAATTGATCCATATCTCTCTTCTTGCTTTCTCTTTTCTAATGTTCTGGTCCTAAGAAAAATAGTATTTCTAATTTACATGTCCAAATTGGTTTCAACTTACTTATATTGAATGATAATAGATTTCTTTTTCTTATAATTAATGTTGTCTGAAAACATAATACAGATTTAACTTATCATTGTAAAGATCTTAAGATTTTAATATTTTGCAGAGGCATAAATACAGTGTAGCTATAATTATTTCATTATGTATGTATAAAAATAGGATACGGCAAAAAGTACATGCTTTCCCTCACTGATTACTCTTAATGTCTCCCAAATTTCCTGATTTACAATATTCTCTAAGGATGTAGATTTTTCTAATTGAAGTACAGTAATTTGCATATTTTTAGACCTTGTTGACACAGTTAATTGATATGTCATTACTTATATCATGCTGAATATAATTTATGCTCTTTATTCACGGCAGACTTACAATGCTGTCCTTTTGGGGGAGAATTCACGAAGTAGTGTTCTTTGTCTTGCTTTCCCTTCCTGCTTAACCAATCTTTGACCAAGGAAGACCAAAAAGGAGAGAAAGTCCATTAGCAGGGTTTCTTGTTCAGCTGAATATGAACTATTAACATGGTCACTGAAGAACTCCAAGTCTGAGTGGCAAATTTTTCCCAGCAGCTGACTATTTTCAAGAATTTTGCATGTTATTATCTCAATTAACCCCCCTGTAACCCTTGAGATGGAGATCATTATACTTGGTTTCCCTGTGAGCATGAGGCTCAGTGGGCCTGCAGACTGGTCAAAGGTCATAGGACTAGAGGATGGCAAAGCAGCCATGGGCGGGAACCTTCTTTCTCTAGGAAAGCCGTTTTTCCACTCACCATTCACCAAGAGGTCAGGAAAGAGGATTAGAAGCATGCGCAAAGTAGAACTGGAAAGTAAGGAAGAAATACCATCAGAGCCACGGATCACACATGTGAACTTAGAGACAGATCGGGGTGCCTGTCCATAGTGTCCACAGGCAAGTGCAAAGGATTTCATGGTCCTCTGTAGTGATAAGGCCTTAGCCTTCCTGCTCTGAGAGCTCCGAATGGGAGGTTGTGTGCTCCCCCGAGGTGGGGCCTGGTGTTTTTTGCTGTCTCTTGTCACTCCCATGGTGCTTTGCTGTGTTCAAATGTGTTCAAATGAAATAGCTGTTGAATGAATGAATGAATGGCATTCATCAGAAGTTGGAGTCAATTACGTCTGTGCCAGCTGCGGCCACCCACACCGGCCCTCACCACACAGGCCTCCCCTGCCAGGGAAGATTACTTTTTGCCTTTCTCCTTTCCTTTTCTTCTTCTTTTTAAAGCCCCATTACTCAGGCTGGAGAGTTCTCTTGTTAAAAAGATGGCTGGAATTTGGCTTAGCGTTTACGTGGTTTGCTAAAGATGTAAGATCTGCTGTTGGTGGATTTCCAAGTGTGCAATCTATCCAAGCAGCTGAAAATCACAACAAATGGAGTCCAGAAAGCATGCAAAGGCGAGACATTATTGTATAATGGAAAAAGCATAGGCCTGGTAGAGAGACAGACCTGGGCATGGCTCCAAGGTCTGCCGTTGGCTGGGCATGTCACCCCTTGACAATCACCCATCTGAACCTCAGTTTCCTTTTTCTACACAACAGGGCTCTAGTTAATGCATCCCTCCGAAGGCAGTTCAGAGATCAGGTATGTAAAGTGCATAGCCTGGTACCTGGTGCCTCCTGGGTGCCATTTCTCTTGCTCATTCCTGTCAAGCTGACATGGAATCCATTTAGATGAGTTGCAACTTATGCTCAGAGAACACACACGGCTCAATTCTTCATCACAGATGTGGGATCGTGGGACGTTCTCGTGCTGGGTTAGAGGCCTGGGCACCGATGGAGGGACTACATTCTTCACCCAGCTGCTGTGTGGGCCTTTCATCTCCTGGGACCTGGGGAAGCCAGGAGCTGCCTTAACTCACAGGACAGGCCGTGCAGGATTCTGCTGGAGCTCTTTTTCTGGTGAAGGACAGACTGATGTTCCTTGAGAGGGGTGAGACTGGAAATGTGCTGAGTGAGAGAAAGGAGGGCGGGCTGGATGCTGGCTGAACTTCACCTGGATTTCTAGAGGAACAGGGTAGCAGGGTGGAAAGAGCCCGGGCTGTGGAGACCTGCAGCTGCCTCCTGCCTGTGGCGCCAACTCTAATGAGAAAGGTCCCTTCATCTCTTCAAAGCCAAACTTCCTGCTTTGTAAAGTGGGGCTCATGGGACTTTGAGAGGATTAGAACCTGGGAGTTTTTGGAATTCAGATATTATAGAGGCAACCATTTTCATCATTTTTATTAGATTCCTTCCAGGCCAGTTGTGTCCAAAGATAGAGTTGGTAGCCACCCACGTATTATGATTTTACCCAAGACCAGCCCGTGGCAAGGAGCCACCGCCAGCCAGGGGTCACATTTTTCACAAAGCTTCTGTAACTCTGGGCATTTCAACTGGGTAAGAGTCATCAGGCCACCTGGAAGGGAACCTTCTCAGCAAGGTGCCAGGTTATCAAGGGTTTGTCTATGGGGCATATCAGGTGCCAGGTTATCAAGGGTTTGTGTATGGGGCACATGGGTTCCAGTCCTTGCAACTATGGCAGCACCTTGCAGAAACGGGATGGAGAGCAGGTGTGTCTGAGAGCAGGGTGCCAGAGAGTGGTGGAAGGCATGGTGGTAGAAGGCAATGCTTTGGTGTGGCGTTCAGGGAGGACTAGTGGGGACACCATGAGCTCTAGTTTGCAGGGAAAGAGCCAGGGCCACCATGATCCCCTTGACTAAAGTCAGCTCTGTTTTCAAGGTGTGCCAACTTTGTGAACACATTGTGAATACAAGTTAGAAGAATATAGTCACCTGTGCCAGGAGCAATGTAAGAGCTGTGGGTGGCTGGAGGGGGAGTTGTCCACCCACAGAGGCAAGTAAGGAAGGCTTCACTGAAGAGATGACATTAGGAAGACCCCTGCTCACTGCATCTAGTTCCATTGCTTTTGCTCAGTTCTGGAATACACTGTTCTTTCCTATCCCAGGCCTTTGCATATGCCGTTCCCACAACCTAGAATGCTTTTCACTGTATGCCTTAGCTAACCTACTTCCAGGCATCCTGCAGCCTTATTTTAAATATCCCATCCTTAAAAGATCCCTCAATCTGAGTCAGGTCCTTCCTGTTGTTCTCTTTCAATGGAGCTGCTACTTGTTCTTTAGGACGTTTATTAAAAGTTTGTGACTATATATTTAGATGTATGCTCACTTAACATTATTTCCTCTGCTGGGTTCTTGAAGGCAGGGACCATATCTGGTGTTTTTAATTTTTTTAAATCCCTGCCACATAAGGACAAATGCATGGTTAAACCATAGTAGCTGTGTGATCTTCAATTATTATTTGCTAAATGAATGAATGAATAAATATATCAAGTAACTGTTGATCTAAAGAGATCTTAGTAGATACTGAACATAAAAGATAAAGAGGAATAAACTGAAATCAAAGATAATAATGTAGTTGGCAGCAGATTGTGGACCAGAAATTGAATTTCCTGATCTCCTTACCAGTGATTTTACTTTTCTATAATTTTAGAGGTAGTCTGGTGTGATGGTTTAAGGGGGAATGTTCTGGAATCGGCACTTACTAGCTGGGTACTGTAGGCAAAATACCTCAGCACTTTGGTTTTTTTCATCCATGTCACTGGCAAAGAAAGCCTACCTTCCTCATCAGGTGGTCATGAGAAGCAAGGGAGATGTCCTAGTACAGGAGTTAAGACGTGTGGCCTCTGCAGCGTGCTCCGTAAATCTCAGCCATCACCACCCTGTCACCAGCTCACCACTGTCATCATCTTCACGCCATGAGGGCATCTGCCCATGTCGAGCGACTCCATCTTCAGGTGCGTTGGTAAATGGGACTTGTATTCATGGAATCTTATGGCCTTAAAAATCAAAGTCCCTCGAAAGTCAATGGGAGCTGCGGTCACATGTTCCTCTCTGGGAAGCATAGTGTTTGGCAATTTGAAACGAAGTGTGCTTAAAGAAAAGGTGCACTAAGTTTTTGTCCTAGAAGATGCTCATCTGAAAAACCCCTCTGGCTGCATGGGAATCAGCCTTACGGGTCACAGCAGGTACACAATGTTTTGATGGTGGTTGCTCTATTCTTGGCAGTGCAGCCCACGGCTCTGGTCACCAGTGGCACTAAATGGATGAGAAGATTCTTTGCCTCCCATGTAAAGGAGTGCTTGTTCCAAAGTGGTTCCAGCTGGGGACTCACCTCCTCGCAACCTACCTTGAGAGACTAATGCTCTAATGAAGTGTGAGTAATAGCAGTGGAGGTGTGTGAAGTCCTTCTTCACCAGCTGCCAGCAGGACCCTGAGCCCTTTTCTTGCATTTCTGCTCAAAAACTCATCCCAGCAACCTGCTAGGTTACAGAGGACACCGAGACCCAGAGAGGGTAAATGGACTGCCCAAGATCACCTGGAAAAGATGAGGCACATTTGGGGTCTGAATGCAGAGGAGTCCAGGTTCTTAATAACTGGGTGATCCCAACCTAGGGGAGGCACAACTGTGTGACAGATGGGGTTATTTGAAACCCAGATATCTGTTGGGTTGCTTGACTTTGAATGGATTCACAGGAGGGTCTCTGCACTCTGAGCATTTGACACTGTCTCTGCTTCTGTGTCTCTGTGTCTCTCTGCCCTTCTCTCTTGTTCTCCTTTGCTATGTCATCCCCCCTTCCTCTTTTCCTCACCCTCCCTGCCTCACGCAAGGCTGAAGTCTCCAGTCTGCATGCAGTCTGTACGGTTGATAATTGACATGTATGGTAGAGGCATCGACAAGCCACAAATTCATGAACATTCAAATTGAACTTGCTGTACATGAGTAACCAAAGATTGGCATAAGAATTTTCGCCTCCTGCCAACTTCTCCTCCAATATCTGGAAGTAGAATCTGACCCAGAGATGATTCTTCATACATGTAATGCTTTGGCTGCTTTAAAAGAGAGGAAAAAGGTAAAACTTCTGAAGTCCTGAAAGAAAGCAATATTCTCAACTTAAAAAAAAAAAAATCTATTCTCTTCAGCTATAAACATGCAATAAATCACCCATACAAAGTGCCTAATCTTTAAGCTGAAAGTTGTCAGCTGCTCTACCTAGCTTCTTGGAGTGGCGAGGAGAAAAGCAATGCCAATGTCTTCACCCTTGAGAGGGAACCGTGGCTACACACTGATTGTGAGCTTGTGGAATACTGCGATTTCATAGGTGAGCATTGCTGGGGTACTGGAGGTGGGCTCATCTTGGCGCTTTTGGAAAATCCAGGGTTTGCTGTGTAAATAGGAGGCTGATTTTAGTTCTAAGATGAGAAAACCATGCACCTCTCTGTTTCTTGGGTATGACTTGAGAATTTTAATGATTTTGGAATTACATTGTGACAGGTTGAGATTTTTTGGTGAAGGATGGCAAAGGACATAATTACTCAAGTTTCAGGAAATATCTAGTATTTCATGAGGGAAAATGTCAACAGTTGGTACATCTGATGATTTCATTTTCTATGTGTGAAAACAGAGGCAAATGCCTGTGTTTGAGGAGAGTAATTGTATAGATCAGTGTCTGCACTTTTCTTGAACACACTGTTAAAATCATAATTAAGCCTCTACACCTGTTAGACAGAAAGCAGCAAGCAAAACGCTCTGCTCAGAGCACAGAACCTCCTAAGAAGCGCACAGCATCCCCCAAAGGAGTCTGGGAGCCAGTGTAGCTCTCCCCTCTGGTTCTTCCCCACCCTGCCTCATTCCCCGGTTCCCCTTCACTTTCTGCTTCTGATCACTTCTTCTCCTCCTTCCCCATTTCTCTTTTGGGAAAAACTAGTTCTTGACCATCCAAAATGATTTTAGCTGGGCCATCTTGGATCAGGATTGGGGTTTAGCCCTTTATTTTGTTTCTTGAGTGGAATTTCAGGTCGGCTCTGAAGGACAGGAAGGTGGCAAACGGTCACTATTCCAGGAATGGTCATGTTTTACATCTGCCCCTGGCTAAAGCTAGGCATATAAGGTGAACACCAATCATGGATCTAGCACTTATTAAGCACCTACTGTGTACAGGCATTTAGCTAGGTACCCAGGAGGTATTGTTTTTACCCTCAGGGACCAGATAGTATTGATGGTTGAAAAACTCATGTACCTTTTGCAATCCCAGGTATGGAAAAGAACCTGCTAAGATCTGGTTATATTGATTTCTCCCACACGTCTTCCATACTAGTTTCAGAGATTTTAAACGACCCATATGGGGGGTGAGGGAGAAAAATTGAGTTTAATGTGCATCATTGCATCTTCTGCCTCACCAGAAAATAGAATATTTTCTTTTTTTTTTCCACAGTCAATTTACATATTCTCCTTAAGAAATCAGTTTCCTAATTACCAAATTAGGGATAATAAAAGTCCCAGACTCTGAGTAACATGCTTAGAACAGTATCAAGCATGTTAACACGCTCAATAATTGTTAACTATCATTTTTGTTGTTTTTATTGGCTTCCTAGAATTTTTATCATGGATTCCAGGTAGTTCAGTAATACTTCCACAGCATCACCCTCACCTACTGTTATCAGAGGGCAGGACTGTGACTGAAAAGCAAGTCGGGGGCAGAGGGGGGATACCAAAGGAAGCTTTTGCAGGTTTTTTTTTTTTTTTTTTTTTTTTTGTAAGGAAGTACTTTTCACATCAGGCTCGTGAACATGGAGTCGTGTGTCTTTTCTTTAACTTGTAAACTGATCATTGGCAGAAGCTAGGTTCCCATAACGTCACATTGAAAACACATTTCCCTGAGTCGAGGCCCTAAGTCGAATCTTGCCTTTTTCCTCTTATCACAAGCAGATCCTTTGCAAGATCAGATGTTCCCGACGGAGGTAACAAGGTCATTGAAGGGAGAATTAAAGAGTGGAGTGAGGAAGGAAATTCAGTCCCACGATGAGATTATTGTGTATCACAAAAATGGGGCCCCACTTGCTCCGGGTCTGTTCTGAATATAAACATGATTTTGACCACAATCTAGTACCGAGCAGGGGTTGGAAAAATGCCAGGTATCCAGTGAGCATTGCCCAGCTCTTCTCAGAGCTTAGAGACCCTTGTTTCTGCTTTCTGGTCTCCCACTGAACATTGGCACACCCTTACATGATAAAACTGTGCAGTCGTTGGAAGGTGGAGTGACCCAGGGATCAGACTCTGGGGCCGGGCTGCCTGGTGCACAGCCTGGGTCTGCTGGCTTGGAAAGACTATGTCATAATCAACTTCCTCAGCACCCTGGGCGTCAGTATCCTCATGTATAAAAAGGGGACAGTGCAGGTCCCTACCTGACGGGGGTGACTGTCTACAGAGCGAGCTCATATCTGCAGTATGGGCCACTTAGTAAGTTCCAGAAAAGCATTTACTGGTGTGATTGTTGTTCCTCCCACCAGCTATGACATCTTTTACTCTGTGCCAGGCACTTGGACAAATGCTTCGCATCACACCTGTGATTTTTGTCCTTATTTCCATCTGGTCTTGGATATCGTTTCCTCTTGGAGTCATCTCCTGAGGAAGACATGCTAGCGGCTCTTTTCTTTTCCTTAGAGCCCTCCTCAGAGCCTGGAGTCATTGATGTCACTCCTTTGGTGCTTATCAGGTCGCTCCCACCTAGAATGCCAGCTTGCTGAAGGCAGAGGGGCTGGTGTCTTGTTAACACACCCAGTATTCCTGCTGGCCCGGCAGGCCAGGCATGCCTAGGTGCTCCCAGATACTGATTGATGTGGCTCTCTGGTTCAGCAGAGTTGTCCCCAAGAGCTTGACCCACTTCTCAGATGATTTGATTTCAGCATTTTCTCCAGACCACTATTCATCCTGTTCCTCTTTAAAGTGGTATCAAGACCTGAGCACCATCTATCAGACATGATCTTGTCAACCCAGAGGACTTGGGATACATGGGCTCCCTCACAGGAAAATGGACCCCCCATGTTGTTTTCTCAGTGTGAGATTTTGGTGGCTATTTTTTTTCTTGGTTTCAGTCAGGTAACTCACACATTAGATACTGGACAAATACTCTATGGAGGAAGATTTTTCTTGCACAATTGTAGTTGACCAAGCAGGACTTTACTTTTGTCCTTGATAAATTAAGTTCTCTTGGCTCTGTGCCCAAGTTTCTGTTTGTCAAGGTATCTTGGAACTTTCATTCTGACATCTATTGTATGAACTTGCTCTTATCTTCATTTCACCTGTACCTAGTTAAGCTGCAGGATTATACTCCTTCCTTCAAGGATCTTGCAAACCTGTGGGGGCAGACAGAACCTGGGAAACCCAATGTGGACCCTGCATTTATGAAAAATTGGGCAGAATACCTGCAATAGTAATACCTTGTCTTTCTTAGCATGTGTGAGGCTCTGTTCTAGGAGTTTGGAATGAGTTAGCTCATTGAATCGTCACAAAAAGCCTGCAAGGTATCTGCTATTATTTCTCCATCTACGTGGAGAAACTAAATAACTAATGAGAGAAATCAGACAATAAGCCCAAAACACTTAGGCAGAGTTGGGATTCACACAGGAGGGGATTTGAATCTGTGTTTTTCATTCTAATACAACTCTCTTCTGATTACTCTTGTAGGTGCTGATTGACTCTTTAGTACTTCAGGTTACAGTGCCTAGTACTTCCTCCTTATAGTACTTCCTGGTTACACTGATTTCTAACTTTTAGTAATTCACCTAAGCATACTATCTTATGCTGAAAGAAATTATAAAGCACATTTCCCAATGTTTTGACCAAGTTAAGATTTACTGTGTTTATGGCATTTCTGTGTGTGTGTGTGTGTGTGTGTTTGGTGGGCAATAATTAAATAATTAAAGGGACAAAAAATATGCTTCCAAAGGTGGAAATTGTTTTATTGTGGACTTGGCATCTACCTACCTGGATGAAGCACAGGTAAGCTTCTTTTTCCCAGAGGAGTCATGTTTTGAGTTTTGATTTTGTAAATGACACAGTAACAATGACTTGAAATGCTCTTGCTTAAAAGCTTATGTGGGGGATTGAGAGTATTCGGAAATGCTGTGGGGCACTGGGAATAGTCTAGCAGCTTTTGAACATTCATCTTCTAGTCCACACGGATGGGAATGACCCGTTTCACAGGCTCAGAGCCATCAGAGGGCCTGGTGATATTTACCAGGCCCAACTTCAAGTTGCTTACTCGGATCATGAGCGCTGAAGAGAGTCAAAAGCTCAGTTGGGTCCAACTGTGTCTGCTTGATGGGCCCAGGGTGAGAATACTGCACCAGATTCTTCAGATGGCACGACATTGCTAAAGCAAGTGACCGATGAGTTGTCCTGTCCATAGAGCTCCTTTTGGCTGATAAAACCCTGTAAGTTGTCCCTTCTATATAGTCAATATTCAAAAGTAAAGAGTTGTAGTTAGTCAAATCTGAGTAAAGCAATATTTCTCAGAGTATACTAAGCAGGATGATTTTAAATGGCACACAGATGAATACATTTTTATTTAAAGTAATGTGTAAAAAAAAGGTAACTAGTTTATAAAACAAGTGATCTCACGGTTATTGCCACTTGGGATTAGGCAAAGTGAAAAATGAAAGTCAGGTTTAATTTCATTTAAAGAGAAATATTCAGTAAATAACCATATAGGTAGTTCGCAGATTAGCAACGATTGTGAAAGTAATATGTAAATGAATGTAGTTTGGAGAGTATTGAGCTAATACAATGTTAATTAAAAATGTAATGTTGTGCATGTAAATGACAGTAAAAGTTTTTCATGCTCATTATATTTTCAGAGCTCAAATTGGGCATGTAGTCAGAGTGGATGCAGTTGTTTATAATAGAAAGAAGGGTTGATTAATAGAGGTAAAGCAATAATGATGGTCAATCCCAGAAGGCCATCACTCCTTGGTAGAATGGTGGGATCTGGTAATAAAACACACACAGCGAGGAATAATTAATCTCTACTGATTGTTTAAATCAGATAATTCCATGCTTTTATTTTTTCATATTACTTTAACCTTATACCCTCATTTTTTTTTCCAGTACTGGTGATTGAACCCAGGGACTAGGGTACACTAGACAAAAGATTCACCACTGAACCACATCCCTAGCTCCAACTTTTATTTTTCAATCACAAAATAATTCTAGTGTTTCTGTAACAAATACAAACATGCTAGTTGAGATAGTTGAGCTAACTTTGACTATCTGAACCCTTGTTAACAATGGCACATTTCAGCTCGCTCTTGCTTTGTAACAAGCCACCCCAAGATTTGGTCATTCAAATAATAACCATTTATTTAGCTTGGGATTCAGTGGTTCTGCAGTTTGACCTTGTCTCATCTGGATGCATTTGTCTAGGTTTACTAGACAGCTTTGCATTTGGGACTTGGCAGGCTGTCACCTGGGGTGGTGGGGGTGGTTGGGTCACATGTCTCTCATCTAGAAAGCTAGCATGGGCTTGTTCTTCTGGCAGAGATAGGATCCTAAGAGAGAGGGTATAGAAGAATGTCAGACCTCTTGAGTCTCAGAACTGACACTATACTGTACTGTTTAGGGTACACAGATTGGTTCAAGCAAGTCCCAAGGCCCACTGAGATACAAAGGGAAAGGAACTCTACTTTCAGATGAGAGGAGCTAAGCTCTCATCTACCTCCAGATGAGAGGGGAGGAAGCATGGTGGCCATTTCCCCCAGTCTCTTAGAGCCACTTGGAAAATTTTTCACCTTGGACAAGTCACTTCACTTCATTAGATCTTTGTATCCTTCTGTGTAACACAGAGATCATCCATAGACTCCTCAGCTATCCCAGTTGTAGCACAAACAAGGCCAGTCACAGATTACTCTGTGCATGCAGGCTAACCCTAACCCTAACCCTAACCCCGGCACAAGGAAAGGGCCATAAATGGCAGCAACTCCTTTTTTACTAATAAAAAAGATAAACTATAGGTAGAGAATACTGAGTAGGTTGTGATTAAAAAAGAAACAAAAACAGGAGACAAGGCAAACCCATTGTGGTGAAATATGAGCTTACCCCAAATTTCACAACTGCTTTGCTATAAAATGTCTTTGTTCCTCACCAGTTGATGGCTTTTGAAATCATTTATTTTTATTGTCTAACAAAGGGCACTTTGTTGAGTGCTTCATTATCTGTAGAAATGCTTTAGCGCTTGCACCAAAACTCTGCTCAAATGCTGGTACTGGCAATACCTCTTAGTGATAATTTTCAAGTTAAGTATTATGCATCAGATAAATGATTGTGCATATAAATGGTCATTTTAGATTGTGCATTAGCAGGTAGAAATGGACAGTCTTTCCCAAGAAATATTCAACATTTTCCCCCTACAGTTAACTGCTTCAAGTTAAGATTGTAGAGCATGCTGTGTTGTTGTACAAAGTCAGATTAAAAAAAGAAGAAAGGTTTTCAAACTGTTAGCTCTTCCCAGAAAGGATGTGGTACTTTTGCTGTTTCTTGCTTCCTTGATAGCCTCACAAGGTTTATAATGTTATTTGAGTAATGCTGATAAAAAACACTAATAGCAGTGTGCCAATTAGAACTGTGGTTTTAACACAATACAGGCATTGTTTTAAAGTGCAAACATCTAGATATCATAAAAGCAGGTATCCTCTAGCCAAAGGGCCTCTTTGCCTGCTGCTTTCTGCATTAGAATCTGGAAGGCATGGATTGATTGGATGTTTACTGAGACCTCAGTGGTCAAGTAATAAATGGTAAATAAATGCATATTAAAATGAAGAATGAATGAACCATGGTTTATGGAGAACATTGTTCCTCATTGGTATTATATTTTCAAAGGTCATCCTTTAGCCCAAGACCTCCCAACCAAGAATGTTAAGTGGTGCTGTTTTCCCCAGAGGCAATTCCACATGCTGTTTGCAGGCATGTAGCTCTGTAAGGTAGCCAATTTATGACACACAGAGGAGACAATTTCCTTACAAGGTAACTTTCAAAATTGTAGCTCATCTCTTAGAAATTATGTGTTTACCTGTTTTTTTTTTTTTTTAATTCTATTTTTGTGGTGCTGGGATTGAACCCAGGACCTCATGTGTGCTATGGGAGCACTTTACAACTGAGCCACACCCTGGCCTCCATGCTACATTTTTGTTGTATGGCAGGACTCAGGAAGTGAAGGGCATGTAACAGATCAGAAAAAGTATCTTACAAAAAGAAAAAAATATCACTCGCTGAAAAGGGAGTTCTATTTGTTGTCAGTGCTGGGGACAAAGCAGTATATAATAGTGACTGGGTTATAGGGTGCATGACCTGAAAGAAGAGACCCTTCTTCATGCAACAGACATTCATTGCATCTCCCTGGACTTCCAAGTTGTAGATGGCCCTGGGAATCCAGCTGTCCTCCATAGCCATTCTCCAGTTTTAAGGTTCTGAACAGTGGCTGTTTGCGGAGGTGGGCAAAGTCCCACCCAGGGATCCTCAAGACTTGACAAGACCACAGTGATGGTCAAGTCCTTGCTCTTCACCATGTTTTTAGCTGGAATTCCAAGTGGCTGCTCTTGAAGATGGACCAGTTGATGCTGCTCATGAGTTTTAAGCTTCCAGAGAGGATGCCACATGCTGCCTGGGTAAGTGGTCATTATGGTAATCATGAAATAAATGAGATTCTGGAGGATTTTGCTCTCTCTTCTGACAAGTAGAACTATGAATAAGATTAAAATGAATTTTAAAGATACTTTATTATTTATGTTTAGCTTGGTGCTATTAGCTATATATAAAATAAGAGGAAAGCAACCAAAAGATAAAAAATAATTCACCAGAAATCAGAGTAAGTTCAATAGTTATTGTCACAAAATGGGATCATCTCTTTATCACAAAGAATAGGGAAGGACCTTCCTGCCTCCCAGGGTGGTATTCCATTTCCTCCAGTAAATAATATAGGGTTTCCCCCATAATTACCTGATAGATAGGAATAGCTCCTTGGGATCCATTTCAGTCTATTGGGTAAATGATATGTTTTCTAATGGCATTTTTACCCAACAGTGAAACTTGTGAACTAATGGCACATATAGTGAGGCCACTGCAGGTAAACGTATAGAGGCAGCAGTTACTTTATAAAGTTATAGTAGGCCCCAAGCTACAAGATTCCAGGGAGACAACATTTGTATTTAGTATTACCAGAGAAAATAAACACTTTGCGAGAACATTCTTAGGGCATTTTCACAGGATGTTCTGAGAGGCCATGTGCTGGGCAGAATGCCATTTCTAGCCTGTGACATCCCTCCACTTCAGTCAGTGACATCCCATTCAAAATGCAGCTGCTGTTTGCCGCTATGAAAGACATGTCCGAATTAGTCTGGAAAGATCCCATGACTAGTCCCATAGGGCAGCCTGGAATATTAGTCTTGGAACTGTGGATAGGGGAGTGATTTAGATCACAGAGGTGACCGTGAGATCATGGAAAAAGGCCTCGAGTGGCAGTCATATCTTGGGTTGGAACCTGAGCTGACAGTTCACTTGCCCCCATGAGCCACACTGTCTGTCTTACAATGGGTTTAGGCGTCACCACGTTACACAGGGGGTGGCTGGCTTCCTATATATTAATACTGGGAGGTTCCTGGTAAAACTGGACCTCCAGTGACAGCCTATTAAGAAGCCAGACCAACAATAAATGTTTGGCCAGTATGACAAGTGTTGTCTAAACTTGTCTGCTCCGGGAATCTGTTAAAATACAGAGTTCCTGGTCTTTTACCTGACCTGTTCAGAAGCAAGGCCTGAGAACATTTCTTAAATCTCTGGGTATTCAATGATTGTCCCACATAATTCTTATAGTCAGATGAGGTTGGAAAATGGCAGAGAAGACACAAAGCTGCAAAAGATTGTTCAGTGGTTTTCGTCATCCATGGGACTGAATCAAGTGCATGGTTTGTCCTGCTATACATCCCATTCAAGTGGCCTTGACTCCTGCAATTAGCAATATAGCTGAGCCATTAGGATTGATTCAGGTGTGTGGTGCAGATGTGCCCGTGACTCTCTCATGACCATCTCAGGGTGGTTTGGCTGCATTTCTTTGACAGATTGAATTTTTTTGTTGTTGTTGGGATAAGTCCAAATTGCAAGGCACACTCAATGTATTCTAAGCTTAAAATGAATATCGGTCCAAGAATCATAGTTCCCAAAGAGATAGAAATCAAAGTGACAAGCCTGCACAGCTCTCTCGGAGCTGACCTCAGCTGCTCCATGTAGCATCAGTGCTGGATGCTGAACGGGATGGAGCTGTCATTAAAATGCTCTTCCTGCAGTGGTGATGGGCTTGCTTTGAGTCCATTCAGTCTGGTATCCGTAAGATGCTTAAGAGGTACCCGTGAGCTGGCGCCATGGTCCGTACAGCCTGGCCCTCTGCCTTGAGTCGCACCTATTTAGTAGAGTGTTTGGGGCATCTTGTAATTCCTTTCCGTGTTGATGATCTAGAAAATTAGGCATGTCAGTAGAATAAGAACTATGAGAATGAGCCACAATGCACTGAAAGCTTCGTATGTACCAGAGAGCAGCCCACATTTTAAATGTCATTCCATTTCATCTTCATAACAACTCTGAGTCGCTCTTCCCATTTTATAGATGAGGAAGCTGATGTTTGGAAGAGGTTATGAAACCTGCACAAGATTGTTGAGCTGCTCTAATGGATGACACAGACTTTACTGGAATCCAGTTCCAACCTCCAGCCTTAAACCATTGGGCTGAGATGTTCTCACAGTGCATCCCAATGTTCCAGGCTTTTCCACCTGCTGGCTTCAGATGTAGTCCCATTAATATTTATTCTCTCAGGCTCCGTCTCCTTGACTCCAGTTTGTGTCATTCCTGGCAACCTGCCTTCTCCAGACGTTTCTGAAAAGGTCTGGGAGGGAGGTGGTTTATTTGTGCAGTCCGGTGCTGGCCATTGCTAGTTTGCTTTTGTACAAGATCTCCTGGGTCTTGCTTTTCCACTATTTCCATTCTGAGTCACAGAATCAGAATTAGAAAGGGTTTTAACATTTATTTAGACCAGTCCTGGAACGTCCACAGCATCTTAACTGTACTCTGACCCTCTGTGGACCTCTCTGAACAACTCCAAGCACAGAGCTGTCCAGCCCCAGTCTGCCTATGGCAATGGTGAAAGACATTGCAACCTGTTCACAGTTCCTTCCAGGTACAGTCTTCTGAGGGTATAGTGAGGAAACACAAGGGTACAAAGCCAGTGTTCAAAAATGATGGTTGGTTGAATCCAGGACACGAGATCCCTTGGTTTTGGAAAAATTGTCTTCCTTGGATAAACTCCAAAGCGACTTCACATTGAAGCTTAGGAGAATGGTAAAGTAGAAAAGATTGAAGAGGCTTTTAAGTCACCAAGGGACTGATGTAAAGGAAACATCACAGTGTTTTCAGGATTGAAGGGAGTCTCAACCAGCAAGGGTTAAGTGCCATGTTTGCATTTTATTGATTTCCTACCTATTGATTTCAACGGATGAACTGTCTGCCTGAGAGAAAAGACACGGACAGTGAAGCCGAGCCCCGGATGCTGGGTCCTTCCGGGGAGGGAGGGAATTACTCGGAAAGCACCCCAGGCGCTCTCTTCTTCCTGCTTCCACCCCTGACCACGTTCCCAGGCTGTCATCCTCTTGGAATCCTGGAGGGAGACCTGTGGGCTGCCGAGCCTCCGCCACTCTCCTCCCAGGAAGTCTGGGCTGCAGGGCGAGGAGACGGGGTGCTCTCATTTCCATCGTAGTGAGCCATTAGGATACCAGAACCAGCCTGAGCTTCACCCGTCTGATGCACCTGGGTGTCCCCAATGCCTAGCGACTGGTTGCACAAAGTAGATCCTCAGCAAATGTCTCTAACCATGGATAAAGAAATTGCCTAATGGATTTTCTTTTCTTTAAAATATTCTTGAGTTGGGAGTTTATCTGAACCTTTCCTTTATTTTTTTTTCCAGTTGGAAATACCCAGACGGGCAGGGATTGATCTTAAACTTCTTGGAGGTGATATCTTAGGAGGCCATGGGGTTCAGCATCAGTCTTTTTCTGCTTTGATAGCGTGACGGAGAGTTTTTGCTCTAGTAGAGGCTGCTGTTGGAGGCTGTTCTCCTGCCTCTGTCTTCTCAATTGACTCAGAACACAATGGTAAAACACCTGAATACTTCCAAAATGGAAAGCAACGTGCAGAAGAGAGGAAAGAGAAATGAATTTCACTTGTATTTGTGAATTGACCACACAGTACCTAAGCAAGAAATAAGAAATCTGGGACATTATCATCCCTTTTGTTATATAAGGTGGTTACATTTTTCCACACCAAAATCAGTCTTAAAAATGCACATTGATAAAAAATTCTATAATACCATGAAAGTGGAATGCCATACAGTACATCTGCATATCCCAAATTAATGTCTTTATAGATGTAGCATATGCAATCCCTGTGAATATGACCTGTTCATCAAATAGAAACTTTGCCTTAAAGTATTTCAAGTGTTAAGAATCAATTCAGTTACAAATTTATATTTGGTGGCATGTGCCCAATAGAATTTTGAGTCCAACACAGTTCTGAGTGCTGGGGCATGGCAGTGAACAGCTTTGGTCTCAAGGAACTTATTCTTTAAAGGGGAGATTAAGACAATAAAAAACAAACGAGTAAAATATGTAACATTAGATGGCAATAAATGGTATAGAGAAAAGTTAGGTTGTCAAGGAGGATAGGAACGAGGGACTGGAGGTGAGACTGGGAGAATTTTAAACAAGGTTATCAGGGACAGCTTCACTGAGAAAGGTAATATTTGGGCAAGGACATGATGAAGATGAGAGATCAAGTTGTGTGAGTATATGGGAAGGGGTGGCATTCCAGACAGAAGAAAATGCAGGTGCAAAGGTCCTGTGGCATGAAGGTACATGGTGTGCACAAGTAATAGTGAGAAGGTCAGATCAGATGGTTAGAGTGGAGGGAAAGAGATGTTATCAGAGAAGTGGGACCAAGCAGAGTCAATGACATCCTTAGAACATGCCTTGAAAGGTAGAGAGATCCTTGTCCCAGGGAGAGGCTGAAGGAGCTCTTGGCAGGGATCCAGTGGTGATAGGTCAGGTGTCAAATGATCAACTTGATGCAAGAACTTTTCAGGTCTCTTGCAAAACTGAGATGACATCAGATCCTATGCACTAGAAAGTGGCTGTTCCATACACCCTGGGTGGGGCGTGCGAGTGGGTGGGATTGGAGCTGGGGAGCCTTTGCTCTTCCCACCAGCTGAGGAAAGACCCCCTTGGCATTGAAGGTAGTGGAGATGTGCACTGAGCAGCCTCTGGGGAGCTCAGCACAACATTTCACTTTGTCCTCTGGAGTCTTCCTTGGCCCCTCCCTGCCCTGCCATTGCAATTTAGATCAATTTAAAAATCAAGAATTCTTTTTTTCCCCCTCAGTAGATTATACCCTCTTGGTGTATAGGTAGGAGGGAAAATAATTTAGTTTGTGCAGCTCCAACAGGTACTTTATAGTACATTAATGTCCACTTAGCTGCCACATGGATTGCTCTGTCAATACCCAAGGCATTTAAAGTTGCAATTTTAGGATCTCTTTCACGCTGGTTGCAGACACATTCAAGCTGGAGTTGCTGCCTTGCACACCCCCCGCTGGGGGGGGACTAGTTGATTTTCCACCCTTCAAACCACTCAGTGGAGAACTGTTGGGGCTACAGTCAGGTACCCAGGGAGAGCCACCTGCCACACTGTATTTTAAAAGCTTTCTTTTTCTCTTTAGCAGCTGTTGCATCTGGTCTTTTACCAGTTTGTCAGTGGTGGCAAATGATGGCCCACAGGTTATGCAGGGCCTTCGGGTCTTTTTTTTTTTTTTTTTTTTTTAATGCTCATTGTAAAACCTTAAGTGACTGAGCATTTGGGATACAGTGACCAATGTATAGAAATCATCGTTAAGTTTTCTTATTTATCCTGGAATAAACATCATTTTTTGACCATGCAAAATAGTTTATGGGTCATGTGTATGGCTTTGATGCAAAGAGCCTGTCTTTTTCGAAATGAGCTTTTAAAGTGGTTTTAGATTTACAGAGAAATTGTTCCAGCATGTCCTTGCTCCTGTTTTCCCGCATTCTTCATCTTACATTAATATGGTGCATTTGTTATCATCAATGAACCAATAGTGATACTTTACTATCAACTAAAGTCCACATTTCATTCTCATTTTTTACCTGATGTCCTTTCTCTGTTCCAGGATCCAGGACTCCACAGGACAGTTCATTGTCATGTCTCTTTAGTCTCCTCTTGGGTGTGATGATCTGTTTCCTTTTTTCATTGATGACCCTGATAGTTTGGAGGGGGGTTGGTCAGGCAGTTTGTAAAATGTCCCTTGATTGAGATTTGTCTGGTATGTTTCTCATGATCAGGTTGGGCTTGCGAGTTTTGGGAGAGCAAGAACACCATTTTTATTTTTATTTTTGCTTTTATTTATTTATTTTTTCATTTATTCATTCATTTATTTATTTATTATTATTTTTAGCACGTCTGATCAGGGGTGACTCATCACTGTTGATGCTGAGCTTGGTCAGCTGGCGGCAGCAGTGTGGCCAGCTTCTCACTGTTAAGTGAATCTCTTATTTCCTCTTTTCCTACGCTGCAAGGTTTGGAAGGAAGTCACCACACACCTTGAGGGTGGTGTATATACAGAAATGAGCTGCAGTTTGACTGCATGGGAGATTTGTCTGTCCTTCATTTATTTATTCATTCAATCACGTATTTGTGTCACTATAAACTCATGGATATTTATTTTGTCCTTTGAGTTGTAATCCAGTACTGTTACTAGTCTTGTGCAAGCTTTGGCTGTTGGAAGAGCTCTTTCAGTTGGTTCCTGGGTCCCTTTGACAAGTTCCCGTCATTGTTTGTGTGTATGTGTGAGCGTGTCCTTACTTTCTGGTACTACAAAACATAGGGGTGCCAAAAAGCATTACTGGCTCCAGGATCGTTTTGATATGTTCCCTACCCCAGTCCAAGAACCAGTCATTTCTGCAAGGAGCCCTGGCTGCTTTCTTATGGAGGAAGGCATTAGAAATGAAGACCTGGGCTGTGCAGTGCTCACGGTTGCTGGGATTTCTTCTAAACTCTCAGGTGTAATCTTTATCTGTAACACAAATACCTATGGAGGACACAGTGGTGCTATGGCAGAGCTCAAAGCTGATATTGGGAGCACTAGCTCACGCTTGTCCACGTAAGTGTGAGCGTGAGTGTGAGCATGGGCAAGCCTCACCACCTGAGCCTCAGCTTCCTCTGTGACAGATAAAATGAGGACATTGGTATTTTGCTCAATTCATTAGCAGGATTGCAGCCAAGATCCAGAGAGTCCATATCATTTGATGAGATGTTGCAAATTGAAATTTTACCTAAAGACTGGCTTTATTTTCAACCTTCTAAAACTTTTGTGTATATGGTGCCTTGTCACAGCTGTAATTTAGTTTCATCAAATTTCATGCATGTTCAAGTCGGGGACCCCAAATAACAGCATTCAATACATATCATTTTTAACTTTGGAATTCATCTGTTAATATACCCATTATAAATGAGAAAAAAAGGTCCTAAAATTGTATTTATATTTATTTTCTGCAGATGCCCCCATATTTTAAGAGGTTTAAAATAAAACAGATGAGCTATATTCTGATCAAAAAGATTATTGTGGTCACTACCAGTAGTTATGCCAAGAAAAGTTGGGGGGACTTTGAGCCTTCTTTAGCAGGCTCTCTTTCTACACCACATAAAAGTGCTAAGTCAAAGAGGTGTGCTCATTATGGAAAATGTCACATTGAGACTGTCCCCTCACCCCTGTCCCAATCTGTCTTCCCATCCTCCTCCCTCTGATTGAAATTCTAGGTCTGCCAGTGTGGACAGCCAGAAGGTTTATTTACCCACCAATCTGTGCACTAGAACAAAAGCAAAGACTAAATAATACTTTCCCCACATGCTGTAAGCTGAAGGCCGTGCCTTGTACGGAACGTGGTAGAACTCTCTGCAATTTAACAACCATTCTCCAAGGCAACTAATTTGAAAGGGTAAAACAAAATCAAATCAACCTCTTTCAGTTTGAAGTCCCTTGTGTAAACCACCTAGATGGCCCGTGTGTAGCGCCGTGGAGATAGTTCGAGATGGAGGACCCGGAGGCTCAGCTCAAAGCTGTCAATCTCTGGGCATTGCTCCCTCGGCCTGGGTGACCCTGTGGAATCACCTCCAGCTGTGGGTTATAAATGATGTAGGCGAGGCGGTCAACCAACTCAGCATGAAGGGACACACATTTTGCTGGTGCTGCTGGGTTTGGGCTGCTTATTGGAATTTTAAAATGTGGTTTCCTCCTGGCAAAGGGCCCCCTGCTTTATCCCAGTGGCCAGTGATACCGAGGTTTAGCCTCTGCCCTGGTCACCACTAGACTCCACTCCTGACTGACTCAACTTGGTTTTTCTCTGCACAGAGCTCAGCTTGCACATAACACCTTTTTAAATCAGTTTATTTGTTTTTTCTTTTAATTAAGAGCTAATGTCAGAGAAAGGAAGCGTGCTAGGAAGATAGTTGCCGATTTTACTATGGGATGCAATCCGGAGTTGCTTGTTCTGAAAATGAGAATTATTTCGTTCCAACAGGATTTTTCATTTTGCTGTACATAAACCAGTCTAAGGTGAAATGACCAAGGAAGGAGAAGGTTGAGCAGTGGAGGTCTGGACTGGTTTAAAATGTGCTGATTTAAATTAATAGTCATGGTATTCCAGAGTGATATGGGAAGAAGGCCTTCTCACTGGTTTGAAAACAGCTCCCTACGGGCTGTTTCGTCTTAAACACAGCCTAATGGAGTGGTACTTAATGAGAGCGATGTGGATCTCAAATTCAATTTTGCTTCTAACTGGCTAAAGCACGTATTTAACTTTGATCTGTAAGTAGGAATCGGGAGCATGATTGGCTAATGTTTGACTTCCAGTTGGCTTAATGAGATTTTATGAATATCAATATTGCTACAGCATCATAATGTATTTGCCAGCTTTTTGTGGCAGTGAAAAAATATTGTCATCTCTTTGTCAAGTCACTTGGTTTCATGACGCCACCGTAATTATTCCGATTTCTCTTTAGTGAGTGTGGGACAGCTGCTTCTTAATTTTGGGCGAGGTCAGCATATTTTTTTAATTGATGCTTAGTTTGACTTCATCTACTGTCAGTCAACTGTTGTTAATGGGCTCTATTCTACACAGAAGTGCTGATAGTCCACGCAGTTGGTGAACCCCAGCCGGGCTGGGCATTCAGAAATGTCTGCAAGGTTACATTAGCCATTCAGTAGCAGTACTGAATTTATGTGGTTAAATTCATTTCAGCCATTGAAACTTGACAACTAATTTTGGATAAGAATGATTGGAATTGATAAACTCTCTTATTTTTGGAAGTGGCTGTTTTTCAAAACAAATCTTTTATCTAGTATGGCACATAATTTAGTAGAAACATACAAATCGGCATTGCCGTTGATCATGGGGGCTGGGGAGCATTCAAATCATTAGACCCTTTATTTTTCAGGAAGAAATAAAGACTATTGCATGAAGGCCCACACACCCAGAACAACGCACATCTAGCAACAGTTTGTAACATTATTTTTTTGAAGGGAAGATAGAAACATGGCGACTGTTTTCCACACATTTTCTATTATTACTTTTAGAAGAAAATGTGACAAAATACTTGGACATTTCTGGCATGGTAGAAAATGCCAATAAATTTGATCTAGATCTCCCACTCCTCGGTTATACCCGAAGGACTTAAAATCATTATACTTAGGGATACAGCCACATCAATGTTTATAGCAGCTCAACTCACAATAGCTAAACCATAAAACCAACCTAGGTGTCCTTCAACAGATGAATGGATAAAGAAAATGTGGTGTATACACACAATGGAATATTACTCAGCCTTCAAGAAGAATGAAATGATGGCATTTGCCAGTAAATGGATGGAGCTGGAGAATATCTTGCTAAGGCAAATAAACCAATTCCCAAAACCAAAGGTTAAATGTTTTATCTGGTATGCAGATGCTAATTCACAATAAAGGGGGGCGGACTAGGGAAAAATAGTTACTCTGGATTAGGTAGAAGGGAGTATGGGGTAAGTAGAATGAATCAGGCATTATTACGCCATGTGCATATATGACTGCATGACCAATGTGATTCTAAGTCATGTACAACCAGAAGAATGAGAAGTTGATTCCATTTATGTATGATGTGTCAAAGTGCACACTACTATGCACTACTGTGTACTACTGTTGTGTATAATTAATTGGAACAAATTAAAAAAAAAGGAACAATTTCATGAGAACCTTGGTCTGCAGGAAAGGTTCTTCACACTGTGGCCCCCTTTGTTCTTTCTAAGGATTCTGCACTGTAGCTAACGGGATCCTCCCTTAATAGCTTATGGGACGGATTTGATGAGGCTGCCAGGGCCCCAGACCCATCGCTAGAAGGTGGCTGAGCTAAATGCATGCTCAGGGGGCCTGGCTCTGAGTCCATTTCCTCCCATTACAGCCGGAGCTTCATGAGTGAATGGATCCTCTCACGTCTGCTCACATCTGTGTCTCCCAGCGCTCCACATGGTGGCTGGCACCCAGTGATACCGTCGCTCTGTCATTCCCTTCCCCGACCTCTGACTTCGCCACGGGAACCTCTGCACACTGCCTCTTCCCCTGAACTTCTTCTCTCCAATGATATTCAGTCAGCTGGTTGTACCCACTTATTAATCCGCTGCCTGTCCAGCCTCCTTACCTTTTCTAAGGATGCTGTCATAGTCTCACAACAGCTTCAAGACTGAGGTAGATCCTGTTGCCTCCATCAGGAAATGGGCTCAGGGGAGTTAAGTGACTTCCCTCCAGCACACATCTTGTTGGCCTTACAACTGATATCAGACTCCAAATCTGCCCTGCTTCAAAGTCTGGGCTCCTTCTGCATGGACTCTGAGCTGGGAGGTGACGTTCTAGGTGGAGGCAAGCTGGAATTCATAAATGTGAGGGACAGCAGAGTGGAGTGTCCATAGCCAGTCTCAAGACGAGGGGACTTTGAATACAGTCTTTGGGAGCAGGTGTTTTAGAGTCATTTCCTGCGGGGACCTGGGCCATTTAACCAAGCTGCTCTACTCTTCCTCACTGTGCCAATCCAGACTCCTGACCTTCTGGATTTGGAGCCAGCGAATAGGACTTGAGAGTCATTACTTGGAAGGTGACTTGTCCTTTGACTAACTACTTTTTGGCCGCTCATGGGCTCCCCACTGCGTCTGGAGGGACAACACCTCCCGCTAGGCTGAGCGGAGGTTCAGCCCAGTCCCCCTTTGTGCCTTCCCCCGAAGGCACGGCTCGCGCTTCAGGTCAAACGTTCTCCTGTGTGCCTCTACTGTGTTTTCTAGACTCGCCCCTCCTGAGACACACCTAGTTTTTGGCTTGAGGAGGGAGGGCCTTTGACGGAGCCAGTGACTCTCCAAAACTCTTTCCTGTTGAAATTCTTTTGCTTTTCTTCTCATCGGGCTTCTGTCTAGGGAGCCTCTTAGAGTTAAGAAATTAGACTACAGACAGTCTGTGCTGCACTCCTGTGACACAGAGGCCCAGTCAGAAAGCCCAGTGACATCCAGATTGTCAAATGTTGACTTCAGATCCTTAGCTGTTCAGCTTGCATTGCTGGACGGAGGCAGGCAGGAGTCTCGATTTTCCAAATGTTCCCAACCAACGGAGGTTTCCGGGCGGCCTATTTTGTCTCTGCAGAAAGCTACCCACCTTCTCTCTGTCCCACCTCTTCCTTGTAGCTGTGAGAATCAGGGGTGTTGACTGTTGTTCTTGGCCAACAGTCTGTTGTCTGCTCAGGTCTCAGGAATGAAGAAGCAAGGCTGCCCAGCTATGAGCAGGGTTTTGGCTGCCCCTCCTCTTGTCCTAGGCCTCTACCCCAACCAGTGCCTTGAGGGCACAGTGCAAGGCACACCTGGGCTTCGCGTGGCTCCCCAACTTCACAGAACTAGCACGTGTGATGTGGTCAGCTCTGGTCCAGGCCTCGGGGCTGTGTGGCAAACCAGGTAGATAAGGTAGATAAGGCCGCTGCTCTCCTCACCCTGAGTTTCCTCTCCCTAGGGGACTCCGACCAGCTCGGTGATACTTTTCTTCATCACAAAGGGACGCCTTTGCTATTTTTCTGAGCTTCAGGTAGCATTGTGAACTCTCTCTGCCCTTTCATTCAATCAGCTCAGCATTTTGTGGAACTGAAGTTTGTTTTGCTCAGCAGAGCTTGGGAATTTGGTGCATACTTCTATCCAGATCATTTGTAAAAATATTAAAGAAGGCCAAGATCAGTGTGGCCTCTGGGGCTCCCTCTTGTTGCACTTTGTCTTATCTTTAAGCTGATTTGCCCGACACAGGTTAGGTATATAGTACGTGTTCAATAAATATCGTGTTGATTCATCGATCCCCTTTTCTTGTCAGGCTACTTCCCATAATCCCAGAATGACTCCGTGTTTGAATGGCCCTGGATCTGAAATATTGTCAGAAGTCTCTTTGAAGCTAAATAAGCTGTATGAACTCGTTTCTCCTCTTTCCCGAGTTTGCTTTCTCAGAGGAGTTGCATGATCAAGCAGACCTGAATGTGCCTCCTACCTCACCTGGGCTCCTCTACCCCTGTTAGTTTTGCTGTCTTCAGTGTTCAGTGATCTGACAACTTTGATTCCCAGAGTTTGCAGATCTCTGAATGAAGTGGAGTGCTTTATTTTTCCAGGGTCTGGGAGCATGCCTCTGCCCACCCCACACCGCACTGGCTAAGGGTAGAGATAATCTGAGTGTTTTGTTTGGGAGGCCCTCAGCTTTGTCCTTGAGTTCAAAGCCTGTTTATACATTGCAGTTTTTTTCTAGAAATGGAAGGCAAACCATTGATTTTCATCCATGCAATTATTCGGTGCCAGGACCCATTCTAGTATGAAGAACAAGGGTCTCTGTGTTTGGGGGACTGATGTTCTAGAAATGGGGCGACAAATAAGCAAACACATATAACAAGGAGAATTTCGATTGTGGTAAGGGCTGTGGGACAAATGACTGAGTGGGGGCATTGAGACATGGGACCAGGCAGGGGAAGAGGCACATTTAGATAGATAGCTTCTCCTTTTGGGGAGATGACATCTGACTGCATATGGCTTAGTGAGGAGCCAGCCATGTGGCCATCTTGATGAAGAAAATTCATGGGAGAGGAGAAGCAAGGAACTAGGGACAAGCTTGGCGTTATATTCAGAATTCCTGAGCAACTGGTGACCAGTTCAGGTTTTAATATATCCTCTGACTTCTACTTAACAGCTTTTGCATCATCGAGTGACATGTTGCTAGGAAGTCTATATAGATTAGCAGCAGTTACCTAAGGAGGGCAGGCTATTTATTAGTTTTGGTTCATGATGTATCCCACATGCACATGGAATGTACTTGATGAGGGGAAATACTGGTTAGTGATATGGACCAAATTATACTGTTATATTGTGTGCATGTATGAATATTTCACAAAGAATCCTGCTACTGGGTATAATTATAATGCACTGATAAAGATATGGGCAAAAAGAAAGCATTTAATGAATATTTGTGAAATAAACAACTCCTTCTTGCTGCCTTGCAGAGGAAGCTGCACCTCCCCTAATTTAGAGATCAGAAGCCTAAGATCCAGAGAGGCTAAGTGGGGGGTCATTAAGAGGGAGCTCTGGGATTGGAGCCCAAGCCGGAGACCGTCAGTGTCCAAAGCCCATGGCTTTCCCACTGGGCTGTGCCTCCCTTGCCTGGTTTGGTGTGTTTGATCCCCTGCTTTCAGAGTCTAATCTCGTTAGCGTGCTTGCAGTCAAGATTGAGGCAGGGAGTTAATTTGCCTGTTTGGCTGTCTCCTGTTCATCGGGGAGTGGTCGGTCCTCCGACAGTGGTCCCACCGACTTCCCAGCTCACTTGCTGCCTTTGATACGGGCTCAGATCTTTTCAAAAGCCAGACCTCAAACTCAGGCTGCCAAAGCCTGCCTTCCGAGAGGTTTTACATAAATCATGGAGTCAGCACGGACCCGCTCTTACATTCAGGCAAGTGTAAGAGAGCAGAAAGGAAGGGAACTGGCACGATGGAATACCTACTACGTGGGTTGTTTGGGACAAGCATTTTGCATTCTATGCAGGGAATCTAACTTAACAGTGATTTTTACTGAAAACTGGTGATGCTGGTCGGTGGCGAGGCCAGATAAACCTGGATTAAATTATGGGCTTTAACATTGATCAACTATATGGCTTTAGAAAACTGACTTAATCCCCCTGATTCTTGTTTCTTACTTATATAATGTCTAATGTGACTTATTCCCTAGGCTAATTACGAGGATTAATAAAATAAGGCAACATTTATAAATGCTTGCTCAAAGCCAGCATTCAATGAATGTGGCACATACATTATTAGGCTTTATTGAGTCTAAGATGCAATATATTAAGTACCATTATTTTACATAAAACTTAAAAAAGCTGCCGTCAATTCAACTATCATGCACTATCAAGTATAAGATACATTATGATATGAGAGATGGGAAAATAAGCATTTTTAGAATGATTGAAATATTGGATATATTATAGGTTATATAACCCATTAATAATGACAATAAATTACTGAAGCATCTAAGGCAAATAATTGGCTACTGTTTGTCAAGTGCTGTAGGAATGAGAACTGGCACCTTTCTTTATAGCCTCTCTCAATTACTAATGACCTTCAAAATCAAAAATGATTTTCTTATATTAAGTCAAGCTGTCCCACAACAATTTAAATCAGTTTTACTTATTTATTCTGCTGTGGAGATAACAAGCCAGTGGTCAATGTCCCCAGAATAGTCATTCATCTTCTTGTTAACTTATAACTTAAATGCCTTTCTTTCAGGCTAATTACAGTATAATTATCTAGGCCTGCAAAACGTCTTGCCAATGTAATGTGGATGGACTTGGGGAATTAAGGGATTTTAAAAGCCAGCCATTCATCCATTCAACAGGTGTTGATTGTGCGCAAAACATGTACCTGGTCTTTTTTTATTGTTGGAAGGGGGATAGTGAACTGGACAAGGCCCTGCTGTCATGGAATTTGGGGAGACATTTAATTAATAAGTGAAAAATAGGTAAGATTTTTGAATGGTCATGAAGTCTATGACAAAAATAAGCCAGGATAATGGCAGGGAAAGTGACTTAAGCTGACATTATTGTGGTAGAACAGGAGAGAGGTCACTCTGGGGAGGGGACTGGCGTGCACTGGTCAGGGGCAACAGCTTTCCCTAAGACTCCTGAAGTAGACATGGGATGGACCCGTTTAGGAAACCAGAAACAAGGGGAGGGTAGAGGAGAGAAGGAAAAGGAGGGAGGCAGAGGCTAGGTCATGGGGCATTCTAGGGAGGGATGGCGGGAGTTCACTCTAAATGTGAAAAGGACACAAAGGAACAGGAAGGGCTGGGGACAGGGGTGAGAAGTGATAAGAGCGGATTTGCTTTTTTGCTTTTAACTGTTTTGATTTCCCTGGCTGCAGAGTGAAGTGAGAGAAGCCTGGGGTGAGGACAGGGGTCAGTCATCAAAGCAGGAGAACAGCTAGGAGGATGCCACCGAGATCAGACCGAATCTAAAATGCAAGGAATGGAGAGGCAGCCCTGTGGTCAGCTTGGGGCAGATTTCGGAGATGGAGTTCTTGGGATACGGATTTGGGAGGGTGAAAGGAACAGAAAAGTCCGAACTGGTTCCTAGACATCGGGCTTAAGAAACTGAACAGTCATGCCATTTATTAAGGATAAAGCCAAGAAGAAGTCCACTCAGGGAGTCATCTGTCTGGGCTCCATGGCCATGGATGTGTGTTAGGCATCCTGGGAGAGGTGGAAGGGGGCAGAAATCGAGTCAGGAATTCAGAGGACATAGGTGAATATATAAATTGGGAGTATTATTTAATGTCCAGGCGAGATTTTCTGAGGAGAGAATGGAAGTAGGTTTGAGAACACGTGTAGAGGAAGAAGAGGGGGGAAGGGAACTTTGAAGGAGCTCCCACAGAAGTGGGCTACTAGAAGATGAAGAGCTTCACAGAAAAATTAAGGGGAGAAAAAGGAACAGGGTTAAAGATGCTGCATGCCAGAACCTGATCGTGGAGTGGTCTACCCATCGGGGACTGAGCATGTGGTGGAGGGTGGTGTGTCTGAGGAGCAGAGAGATGGGAACTGCAGCCCGGCCTGATGAGAGACGTGTTGGCCATCTGCCCCGCTGGTTAACAGTGCCATTTCAAAAGAAGTCAGAAGAAGTCCTAATGAAAATAAATGCTGTTTGGAATGGAGAGAGCGGGCAGAGTTCATTTTCTCCCTTTCCTTTTCAGGTAGTTCTGAACAATAAAAACCACCAAGCACTATTCATATCTGATTAAGCAAAAGTATAAGAGAGAGAGAGAGAGAGAGAGAGAGAGAGAGAGAGAGAGAGAGAGAAAGAGAGAGAGAGAGACTGCAAGAGCCAAGTGGCAAGCTTAATCTTTGGTATTTAGAATGATGAAGAGGAGCAATATGTGAAATCCACTTAAAATATGATTTCATGTTCTAATATACATTTTGAATTTATGGGGAACTGACTTCTGCCATTTATCCAGAAAGCAAAAAAAATTCATATGCTATGCTGCTGAACTTATCAGACCATAATGGGACACCTAGCATTTTTCACAAGTGATTGATCTTCCCCGCCCCTTAACAGTCCTATCCTGTTAGATGTATATATATAAAAAAATGGAATACATTTCAAGCTTCTCTTGAGTTGAATTGAGCAGAAACCAAAGAAGGCACTAATATTTGCCAGCTTTAGTAAGGGGAAAAAAGAGAAGGAATATGGGATGGGGGAGTGTTTCCTTCACTTCATGAAAAAGGGAGAAAATTTCCACTGGGACCAAAGCCCAGGGGTGTATATGTTAATTGGAATATTCCCCACTAAGGTTAAATAGAACTTAAACACTGTTTGAAGCCTATGCTATATATCCCAAAATACATACTGAACCAGGAGGTAAAGAAACTGGGTTTTATTTCCAGCTGTGTCGCTGATTTGAACGAGTTGTTTAACCTGTGCGTGGAGCTCAGTTTATCCATCTTCAAAATGAGAAAAACAGCATTCGCCTACACCCAGCAGAAAGCCAGGTTTCATATTCAAAGCTGAGGGTCCTGTTTCAATTTGAGTTGTAAGGTGAGTAGATTCTCTTAAAAAAAAAAAAAAAAATGTTCAGAATCCCAGGAATAGGAAGAAAGAAACAGCAGGGTGTCTGGGTCTAAAAGCCCTTCCTGTGCACAGACCTCCCCCAAGAATACAACACACAGTGCAGCTCCTTTGCTGAATCCCTTGCATCTCCCCGAGGTGACTGACTCTTCTGGTTTTCCTAGGCACCCCCCACCTCCAATTTTAGGACAGAAAAATCCTACATGTTGGGAATGTGCTCAGCCTGGGTCAAGCCCAGACTTCACTGGTCCCTCTAGTTTCCACTGAGCCTTGGGTTGCGCTTGTTTCCGTGTATCTGTAGCTAGACCTCAAGCTTCATGAGGGCACAGGAAGTGAAATAAACGTTTATATTCCCCTTGTGTTTTCTTTTTTTCAATGCTGGGCCTTGAACACATTAGGTAAGCACTCTACTCCTGAGACCAGCTAAGCCACAGCCTCTTCCCCTGGTAGTTTTGACCGTCAGCGCTGGGGGTTGGGGGCCATGGTATGACCCTTGTGTAAATACTATGTTGACTGATTTGTTTCCCAGGTGCAGCCTAAGATCTCAAGTGCCTCTGCAAGATGTTTTGCTAGCTGATTTAAAATACATTATCATATTTAATACTAGACTTTATTGAGGTTATGAGTGATCTTTCTATCTACAGATAAAGAGGTTGAGTTTCAGAGAAGAGAAGGACGCACGCTAGGCCAGCCATCTTCCCAGTGGCTGACCTGAGAGTAGAATACAGCTCTTTGCAGAGCAAGGCCCAGGCTGTTAGTAAGGTTCTTAGTTTCTGGGTCTGGGAGGCCCTTGTCCCTCACTTGATCAGAGCATGTCTGAGCATATCTCAAGATCTAGCTGAACTACTGCAAGGGCCATTCCCTGATACTCTTGCCAGTTAGAATCTCTCTTTTAATTGGGTCAACACCAGTCTTTATTTCTTTGGAATTTAATCTTTCCTGCCTCTTATAATATTGATTTCATATCTGTGTCTTGCTTTATGTTTCTTGGGTGATTGTGTATATTTTGACTACAGGGATGAGAGCTTCAGTAATCTTTGAATTTCTGATTGTGGTATGTCACTTGTTCATTCATTCACTCATTCATCCAAGGTTTGACAACTGGGTCTTGACTGTGAAGGGAAAGGGGCATGTGCTTTGCTTGGATTGATGTCAGTGGCAAAATCTGAAATTAGAAAGCATCGTGTGTCTTTAGTCGGGTTGCCTGCTCATATATACTGAATTTTATTCAAATGCCAGTTGACCAAGACTTGCAATAGTCTCTTCCTATAGAATTGTGCTGTTTTCTCAACATTTTTACAGTTCTACTAGACAATTAAAATGTTCAGATTCTATGACTATTAGAAGAAAGTCATTGGCTTGGTTAGTTTACTTGACAGGCATGTTTTGAGCATTCTCTGTGTGCAGGACGTCCATGGCCAGGTCTCTTAGGCAACTGGAAGAATTGCCCTCCAGAAGCTCCCAATTGGACACATTTGATGGACTCTCAAGGTGGCCACACCCATCCCTTGGGAGAAGAAGTTTCCCAGTGTGCAGGTGCACCAGGTCACAGGGGGCGGGACACAACATTCAGGGAACCCTGGACAACTTCCTGGAGGAAATGGGATTCAAACTGGACCTTAATTTTTGAAGAAAATAAAAAGTAACAGTGCTGACAATTTCAAGTGTCTTCATGAGAAAGGTGGCTCCTGAGTTTGTCTCTGTGAATTCCTCTGCCCAACCTCTACCTTTCTGAGAAATCCTGCTTTTCTGAGACAATTTGTCCTGTGATCTCTTCACTTTTTCCTTTCTTTCTTGCCACCTTGAAGAATCTGTTTGGCAAGGCCAGTATCCTTCAGGTTGGTTTCAGTTTGACCTTATTTCCAGATTTGTAGCGATAGAAACCCTATGTAAAGATCAGATCACACCATTTCTATCCATCAACATGGTCCCTATCCAGCTGTCATTAACATGGCAGAGGGAAGAATATAATCAGGTTTTCATGTGAATGAGGAACATGGGGAAATGTTTACAGCATCTTATGAAATTTTTATGGACTAAGGAGTGAGTGATTGACATGTTAATAAACAGCAGAAAAATATTTGGTTTGCTTTCTAGTTATCCTTGTATTTCCTATTGGAAACCTGTTGTCAACAGGCATATGTCTTCCATGCCCAGTGTACACATGTCTGTTGATAATTGCTATTTATACTTCATTTATAAAGAAATCCTGGCGGAACATTAGAACTCCAATCTGCACTATCTAACTTCATTTTTATTCCGATCATATCTTCCCATTGGTGGAAAGAAGTGAGGAGTGGTGCTTGATATTTTTTTCAAAGCATTCTATTTCTTTGAGATGCTTTTAAAATTATTTCAGTTCTGAATGCTGGAAACCTGGCAAAAATAATTGAATTGTCAGTATTTGGTACAAATTCACATATCCAACGACTAGGTTATTTTCGGTTCACTGGTATTCCTGGTCCTCTTCCATATGACTTACAAACAGAGCATTGGTATTTTCAGCAAACACTCTCTGCTTCTCTACAGTTACCTTTTCCTGCATCCAAAGTGTCTCCCTGAAATCAGATCAGAGCTATTATTACTGTTGCTAACAATAGCTCCTGTCCACAGCAGGGAAGAACAATTAACAAATTCATCAATTGTGTTTGTTTGGATGTCTGAGCTCAAGGCTAATTATTTAATTAATGTCTTCTGTCTTGAACAGAAGTGTTAGCACATGGAGGTGTTGCTGAGCGGCAAACAAGGTGGGATTTGAGAAATTTCAACTTATTTGTGATATGCAAATAGACGTTTATTTATTTAAGACCCAGAATTAGGGTTGGGATATTTTCATCTCTGCAGTTAACACTGGGAATGCTAGGTACCCAGATAATTAATTAAATTAATTAAACTAGCTGATGTCTTTTTATAGTCATTGGAAGGTACTTCGCAGCCATGGCTAGTAATAATAATGAATGGCAAAGTATTCAAATATTGCACCAAAGCTTTGTGGCATTTCATGCTCTCCTGTAGTTACCGAGTGTGCTCAGCCTTCAAGGCCCCACTCCCTCTCTGCCTCTTCAGTGTCACCCCCTAACTCTTTAGGTGTATCTCTTACATGGTGGCATATTCTGCATGGTGTGTAAAGCCACCTTCCTCTCTGGGGGTGTTGGCCCACATCTTGGTGTCCCAGGATCAATCACAGTGTTTGACACATCTCAGGTGTTCCATAAATGTTTGCATGAATGGAAGGCAGATTGTCAGAGTTTCATTGATTTTAATACCAACCAAGGAAAGTGTTTGCTTTTAAAGCTGCTTCTTTTGAAGTATGTAAGTAGAGATAGAAACGTGAGACAGTTACCAGACCTTTGTGGTTAATGAAAAGCTGCTTCCTTTAACTATCTTCGTGTTGGGTGGAAGTGGCTTAAAGAGAAGAAAGAATAACCTTGAGGTGCCCAGCAATTCCCTTGGCTGAGGAGCAGCTCTGTTCTCAGGTTTGTTCGAGTAAGACTGCCATATCCCCTCACCCCCTGCATTGTTGCTGAAACAGATGAACCAGATGAACCAGGTCTTCCTAAGACCACAAGATCTGAGTTTTGTTGAGTTTGATGGTTCCAACCACTTCACATTACTGTCTTTCTGTCCCCTGAGAAACTTTAGGGGGTACTGTTTGAGAAGTCTGGACCTGTATCTGGATGTCATGGTGTCCAAGTTGAGATGGTGACCTCTGGAACCAAAAGGCCTGGGTTCATTCATTAGCTCCATGACAGATGGACTGCATTACCACTGTCTCTGTGCCTCCATGTAACCATCCGTGGGATAGGGCCACTGAGTGCAGGTTGTTGGGGTGAATGAATGAATGAATATATCTAACTAGTAGAACTTAATGCTTGCTGTGAAACGAGGTGCACCCAATAGATGTTCATAGATGTTGTGGACAGATGTTTGTGCTCCTTCAAATTTCATGCACTGAAGTGCTAACCCTCAATGTGATGCTCTTTTGAGGGGGGACCTTTGGGAGCTTACTGCACTTGCCAGAAGCCCTTTCTCCTTCTACTATGTGAGGGGATCTGCAAGCCAGAAAGGGAGCCCCCAACAGGAACAAAACTGTTGGCAGCTTGATTTTGGACCTCCAGCCTCTAGAAGTGTGAGGAATGTATTTCTGCTTAAGCCCCCCCCCCCCAGGCTATGGTGTTCTGTTAGAAATAAGACCCAGGGCGCACACGCACTTTCTACCCTCAGGCTACATATAGTTTGAGGATGGCGAGGTAGAGGAAAGTTTGTTGGCAGCAGCAAGAGGTAACGGGAATGTACAGGAGACAGAACTTGGTGAGGATGTGAGGAGGCAGTGGAAATGGGGATGGGCAAATCTTGGAGGCCCCTGGTAGCAGCACCCGGTCACAGGAAGGATGACACAAAGAACTGACTTTGGATTCAGAGTGACTTAGATGGGATCCAGGCTTGCCTCTTTCAGTTGTATGACCCTGAGGACATCCATGCACCTTTCCAGGTGTTAGAGTGCCTGTCTGTAAAAATCAGTGTCATCTGCATGTGTCACATGCTGTTCTGAAGATGACTGCTATTAGCATTCCCCCCGTGTACCGAGCATGGAGATTTTGGAGTCGAGGAGAGCGACTCCAGCAACAACCTTTAAGAATTACCTGGTGCAAGAAAAGAAAGGACCTGTTGGTTGTAAAATTTCAAAGGAGTGGGGCTTATAGGGTGGGTCAAGCCCTCTCATTTTAATGTGAAGGGTTTAATCTATGTTGATAGGTGTTTTTTTCCTGAACGTCATTTAATCAAAAGCTAAAGCAAAAGATCTCATTCTTACTCCCAGGAGAAGCACAGAGGCTTCAAAGCCACCACAATACTTGCGGAAGGAAGTTTGGAGAAGAATAATACATTAATTAACATTTGTGTCCAATGCCCTTTTACGTTCCACCCACTCATCCTTTCTGCATGAAAATCCCACAGCGACCCAGGTGGTCTCCACTGACCTCCCTACTTATAGTTCGCAAGCTCACCATCCCAGGAGCAATTTTTAACCACAAAACACAGCCTGGTGTGACTTTTCAGTTCATGACTGAGGATGAAATAAGATTCTCTCATCTTGTTTGCACTGCTGATTTGTTAGCTTTTTATCGATTAAAGATCTCAATGCACAATTTGTTTTTCATCTTCAGTAAGGATATTCTGTGTCTGTCCTCCTGTCTATGAGTTATTGATCTACTATGATCTGTAAAAACTCCTTTGTCCCCAAAGTTAGGGGCATTCCACCTTCCTGCAGAGTTTTGGAAAGATAGTCATTCATCCTATTTCGAATCAATGCATTTCAGCTTCTCCCAGGAGATTTGCTGTAAGTGAAGAAAAATTAGATTTAGATTTAGATGAAAACAGTTAAGGCTAGGAAGGCCCCTGTTAATTTCTATTATTTCATAACTGGCTGATTGTAGGAGGATCCATATGTATACATAACCAAAGATCAAAGATTCCACGCTGCTCAGGCTTTTCCACACTTGTTTAGATGCCAGGCATCGTGGCATTTCCATTCTACTTGCAAGTGCCTGTAAGAACGTGTGCATCTCTGGGACAATTAGAAGAGAGCTTGCTTACCCTCTTATAAACTGCACAACTCATTCACATCAGGAAATGTGTGTAAATCATAACATATACGAAACCCAAGCCTTGAATGGCAGCAAATTGATTCCCTAAATGAACAAATAAATTAGTACTAAAAAACGGCAGCCCAACAGACCTTTTTTTTTTTTTTAACCTCAGCCTAGTTCTGTGGATACAGATTCTTTCACTGCCAAATGATTGTTTTTATTAGGAGACTGTCATAAAAGATGCTAGATATTAAAATCTTTTTAAAACTGCTAGATCCAACAACCCATTAATACTGCTTACCTCGGTTTTATCTTTTAGAAATATTGGCTTTAGGAGCAAATGGTGAATTATGAAGATACATACAGGTGGCATATCTTCATTATTCTTGATTTACCATGTAAGATAGATAGAGCTAATAATAACTGTACTCGTAAAGAAAACTGTGGATCAGAACCCTTTTCTCCTTCATTCCCAAGCAGTTGTGAGCATTCTTTTTGTAATTTGCCAATTTTATTGTTGTCATTCATTTAAGCATGCTTTTCCCCTCATTTGAGGATAAGTGCAGTAATAATTTTAATGGGTGTGTGAAAGGGAAGACCACCCAGAGATTAATATTCAGACGCAGCATGATTTGAGAGCAGCCTCGAGTGCTGGTGAGCATGCCACAGTTTTGACAGATAAATGAAGCACAAGTGTTTACATTGCATTTAGCCTGGCATTTGGTCTTAGGTCAGTAGGCTTGTCTCAGCTACTGTTTGTGAATGCCCTTACTTATGAAGAGGGGGGTATGCTTCATCTGTCTTGACAAACATGTACCATGTCCACGTCTACATGACAGAAGCCTAAGTAGTTTTGTTCTGTGTTTACAGATACCTCCAGCTTTGGTCTAGGGTGAGTCAATTATCTAGTCCCCTGACTCAGCCTGTTTGAACTTAGGATTCATTACAGACCTGCGGGTACCTGTTCTTGGCCTGAACCCACCCTAGAGATCTCAGGCCTGCCAGCCCTTTTGCTGCTCTGGGCAGGGCTGAACAGCTTGTGCTTCATCCATACTGATGTGTGGGTTCCTTTTCAACCTGCTGGAGCTCCTCGAGGTGAGAGACCATATCTCTTTGTCTTCTCATATCCAGAATCTGGCAGTGCACAGAGCAGATGCTCAACAAGGAGGGGAAGGAGGGGAGGAGCTCAGTGGCTGGGATATGGTGTTGGAGATCTCAGCTGAGCTCATCCAGGGAGCAATCATTCCACTGAGGCTCAAAGAAGACCTTAGAGAGCAGGTGGGATCAGAGCCTGGCCATGAAAGAGGGGTAGAAGCAGGCTCACAGGCATAGCCCTTGGGCAGATAGAGGGATGGTGTTTCAAAGGTGAGTGCTGCACATTCTACACTCAAAGCCAGTGGAGTGGCCAGGAGTGTGTTCCATTATAGGACGAGAAGCGGCACACAGGCTAGTCTGAGTAAAGCGTGTTTGTGTCGGGGCAGCAATGGGGGGAAAATGAAAGCAGCGCAGACCCTAAGTGGGTTGGAGTGAGGCGCCTGAGGGGCGTGGACAGCCGCTCCTGCTGCCTCTTACAGAGTGGGGCCTGGCTCTTCGAGTTTCTCCAGTTGAAAGAGCTGCCTGTTACTCCAGCTCCTTCATATTTTGATTCATTTTCTTCTTTCCCTCATGGGCCGGTGTGGCTTCATGCTCTGAATTGGTCCAACCTCATAATTCTATTGCCCTTGGTCCACACAGCTCTGGAGCTCTTGGATATTCTCTTAGGAGGATTTGAGCTACTGACCACTGGTGAGTTCATAGGTTGGTTGGCTGTAAACTTGAGGCCATTTCTGGTTCAATTAGCCAAGGTCAGGTAAGGAGGCACCTGTCCAGGTGATTGTGTGATTCAGAATCTTTAAAATGGGCTGTGGGCAGAGCAGACAATAAAATATGCCCAGTGCTGATGGGGGGGAGGGGGAAGACACAGTGAGGGGTCCTCGCAAGTGCCTAAAGGCTTTGGCGTGAGCCCTGTAGCCAGAAGTCTAGTGCAAATGGTTGGCCTTATCCACCCTGATTCAGGACCCTGAGAAATACCCACTCTCTCATGGTGCATGTTACCATGGGGTCTTCCCAAACCGCCTGGCCTTCTGGCTAGACTGTGAGTCCAGGCATGCATGGGACAATCTGCTTGCTCTGCATAGCAGGCCCCCTTCCCCTGGCCTCCTAGGTTCTTTTCTTCTCTTGCCCTGGGGTAGGTCAGGGCTGGTATGAGTGTGAGGAGAAGTGACAATTGTGTTGTCAATTAAACTTTAAGACTGTCAACCCCCAGGCAGGGCATCTGTTCCCCTGAATCAAAGTTTCCTAAGAGTAGAATGTCCTTTCAATACTCAGCAGATATATATTGGGGACTACCCTCTCCCAGGCCTGGGGGCTATGGAGACGAAAGTGAAACACACATTCCTGACCTCATGGAACTTGGCGAGGGGAGAGGCAAAAGAGAAAAAAAAAGATAATATAAGACAGTTAGTGCTATAGAAAATGACCACAGGGGAGTGGGCTGGAAGGCCGCTGGAGGGCTTGAGCAAAGGCAGAGGTCAGAGTAGGCTTCTCCTCCCTGCTGGGTGGGGATGGCCCTGGCACCCTGCTCCTGCCAGCCCCCTCCTGAGCTGCTCCAGAGGTCCAGTGTTGGCCCCTGTGTTGATTTTATCTTTCAGGTCTCATTTAAGCTGCTTGCAACTTGTCTGCTGCTCACGATTCATCTGTGGGGAAAGTGCTGACGCAGATGGGGATGGCCAATGTGTACCTCTTAGTGGGACATCGTGCTTCCCTAGTCAGTGTACGAAGGTGCCCCGTCCCAAGTGTAGAAATATTTGAAGTCACATGCAACGTCTGGCTCACATTAACCCAAAGGGACACACTCTTCCAGAGCTTTGAGGACCTTTGTTCCAACTTTGTTGTCAACTTTATCGAGCTCTTCGTCATCAGGACTTCACTTCCGCAGGAATGTGTGTTCTGGTCCGGGCATGCACGTGGCTGATACTGAGCACTGAACCACGCATGTCCTGTTTATCCTTTGGTTTTGTACTAAATGCTGTTTCTTGCTTTAGTTCTTTGATCCAACATCTATTAAACCGTTTAAATGGGCTAATAATTGAAGAGGCAGTTATCAGTCACTTCTTGAAAAGATTCTGGTGTCAATACCTTCAAAAAAATCTGACAAAAAGTGTCACATCTTGGTGATTCAGAGGACCCTTGTTAGAGATGAAAGAGACCCTTTTAACTCATACTCCCCTACTTGATTGGACCCTGGGCCACTTTGGGGGGCATAATTCCTGGTGGTTGTTCCAGGAATATGTATGAAAATTCTCACTGGACCTGCATCTCCGAACATGGAAATGTCAGGCTCAGAGGAAGCCACGCGCACCAGTGGAAACTTCAAGCACATTATCGCTCACTTACAGGCACTAATGACTCCAATAATGTAGTGAAGTTTAGCATAAATAGGCTCATCATTAAAGTTGATGGCAGAAGTATAAACAAGGCCCACACTATTAAATTTGCTATTTGTTCGTTATGCATCTGGAATTATCCGGCTGTCTGTAGCTGTCTCGGACTGGGTGTTCATAAACCTAAGTAGAATTGTGGTATTCTTTTGTTTTTCTGTCCCACCTAGAAGAATGAGGTGATTTTAAAAGACATGTCTTCTCCTACAAATGGGATTACCAAAGTTGAGAAGGACAGTTCTTGGAGTTGCTGAGGTGACATCTGTCATTCTGGTCACAAGTTCTTTCACAGCCCCAGGGTTTCACAGAAAAACGCAGCAACAGATACAGAGAAGCGGGTTAAGGGTCTGATGATGTGACCTTGGCAAGACACTCAGACTTGTTGAGCTACTGTGCCATTATCTGTAGGCAGAGGTGGTGATATGATTTTATCTGCTGTACAGGGTGGCACGAGACACCAGGCTGAGTTACAGGTGCAGGGGGTTTTGAAGCAGTCTCCCCACGGTTGCTGGGATCAACTGAGTCACTTTGGGTGTGCACCTCATCTCACTGTTCCCCTGTACAGTGGAGCTAATGACAGAGGACTGTGGGGATTAAGTGTGTAAGTCTATGAACTGCTTAGGCCTGTACTTGGTGCACATGTGTGTGTGCGTGCACCCACATGCACACTGTAGCTCTTCCATAAACTAGATGTGCTCAGAACTGTGCAAAACTAGAGGGAGTCATGCAAGATAATAATTATTCCTGGCTCTTAAGAATCCAGATTAAAATTAAAAAAAAAATTAAAAAAGGTTGCTTTTACAACTGGCAAGTGAAAACATGCATTTCCCTGGCTGGGGTGCAAAGTGCCACCTGTGTCATCCCATCCACGGTCTGCATCAGAGGAGGGCTAATGTGTGTTTGAACAGGGGAGCTTTGCACAGGGCGCTCACTCTGTTCTAGGGTCTGGGTGAGGTGACTGTGAAGGTTCGGGCAGGTGGGAAGGGAGGAGTGGAGAAAGGGGACAAGCTCGTGGGACAAAGAGGAGAAAAAGTGGCCTTTCTCAGCAGCTCTCATCCTGCATTTGTCTGGCCAGGTGACCGAGGCCCACATTTCTCCTCCTACAGCAAGGAGCAGGTGTCTGTGTCCTTCCCTGATCTTCCCTTAGTGGACACAGGAGACCAGAAACGTTATGGAGAAGGGATCCGGCTGCACCGCTATTGGTTGCAAATCTGTCTGTGGACACTGGGCCACTGTCTTTAAAACTGCACATTTTCCTTGAGCAGTCGTCCTTAAAGCTTCCAAACCTGCTTCTACTTCTTACTCACCGGCCCATGTACACCTCAATTAGAGTGTTCCTTAGGTCACCAGCTGTCCTCGTGACAATACACACCTCCCTAAAGTTAACATCATAAATCTCACACGTTGGCAGTGGAGGAGGCCTAGGGAACATTTGTGACTTGAAGATAATCAAAACAGTTAACATCTGTCCACTTTATTTGCTAAAATACACGTTAATGTTCCAGGATTAAATGTGCAGACACTTTCTTGGGACACTTTGTGTATTGTAATTGTTGACTTTCATATCTTATCAAATGGGCCATGAGCTCCTTTGGGGGAAACTCTCTTCCATCTCTGTCCCTGTACCTTTGGCCCTGCAGCGGACACAGTGTGTGGTCAGCAGGGGCTGGTTGAATGAACGGATGAACGAGTGAGGAGCACATGCACTCGTGGCTCCGTCAGGACCAGGCTGAAGAGAACCAGTTTAGCTGCTATTTTTGCTTCAAGCTTGCAGCGAACTTGGAATAAGACTGCCAGGTTCCTATTCGTTCCTGGCTCTTCCCCAATTTGCTGTAATGCCAAGTGGCAGTTCTGAGATCCGAGTTTTGCCTGTGATTTGACTTAAGCCTTCCTGAGAATGGGAGCCATGTCTGTGTTATTTATAACTCTATTGCCAGCACAGTTGCCTGAGTGTGATACGTGTTCAATAAATGCTTATTGATGAACAAGTGATCAAGATACTTGGCACACTCATATAAGCAGGCCTAGGTGCTTGCTTTCTCGCCCTCTCCCCCTCCCCACCTTCCTCCCTGTACTGCAAACTATCGTTATTATTATAAAAGCTATTCACATTCATATAGCCCCACTATATTTTAATTGAAAAGCCCTTCTCTCACTCTTGCCGGGCCAGCTCTGCTCTTTTGGCCTTTAGGGTTGAACGTAAATCGCCTCCTCAGTGCGTTCTTCCCTTGTTGAAATCCTCAGTCTCTACCTCAGTCCCCACCTCAGTCCCCATCAGCATGAGTGTCCCAGCTCACAGCAGTCTGATCTGGTCCCTGATTCTGTGGTGCCCACTTCCCTATCACAATGCTGGTCCAGGAGGCAGGGCCTCTGTCTGTCAGAATACCATTATGTCTCCAACACTTGGTACACAGTAGGCTCTTTGCAAACATTTGCTGAATGAGCAATTCAAGGAGTGAAAATGAGAGGAAAAGAAATTATTTCTAATTTTTAATCACACCCCCAAATAACCACCAATAAAATCTTTGGTGTGTATTCTTCTTCTATTATTATTATTATTATTATTTTTGTGGTGCTGGGGATTGAACCCAGGGCCTTGTGCTTGTGAGGCAAGCACTCTACTAAGTGAGCCATATCCCCAGCCCTATTCTTCTCTTTTTGAAAGGAACATGTACACATTGTTTTTAATGAACATAGTTTGAGCCCATGCTGGCTCTTTTCTTACTTGCCTTTCCCCCACATAATAATCCTAAATGTTGACCCTCTGTGTGTCCTAGTGCTACTCATGCTGATTACAGTCACAGTGGGCTCCTTACTGTTCCTTGAACATCCCAGGCATGCTCCAGTCTCAGAGTCTCTGCACATCCCACTCCGTCTCTCTGGAATCTCTCTCTCCCTTTTTATTTTTGGCAAATCCACATGACCAATGTCCCCATGTCCTTTAGGTCTTGTTCAGTTGTTACCTTCTCTGTGGGCTCTTCCTTGACCACCCCTCCCCATCTTAAAATGGCGACCCCAGTCTTGGCCCTGTTCTTCCACATTTCCCTGCTTCATGTTTCTCCCTAGCACTTTGTACCTTCTGACGTGATACACCTTTTTACTTATTTGTGAGTCCTCTTCCACGGCCTTAAAATGCAAGTAACCAGGGAAACACAGAATTTTTCTCATTTTCTTTTTTGCTGCAACCCCAGTGCCCAAAGCAGTGCCGGGGACACTTTATTGAGGTTGGTCTCTGTCCGTGTGTGTGGGATTAATCACCTCTCAAACACTCTCATGTCAGATGTTCCGGCTGGGGGGGCCAAAAGGCTTTAACTGATGGAGTGTATGTTACCCTGTGTGCCGACTCTCTTATAACAGGATAATATTATGAAAGCTAAATAGTTCTTTGAGCGCCTCAGGAAAGGCTCATAAATTAGTTTTATGGCTGATCATTTTTTAGTTTGATGCCATGATTTTTGAGCCACTATTTAGTCGCAGACTTTGTGTCCTGATTAGAAAACTGGTGCCTTTTCCTAGTAGCCGTTCTTAGAACCTGTGGACCTGTGGTGCTTTTTATTTTCACTGAAGGAAACTGAGTGTTTCTCTCTTTACTTCAGATGGTCACATCTTTAGATCCTGAAGAGAGAGAAGCAGCGCGTTCTCTCAGGAGTCCAAATGCAGCAACAGATTTTGCCTCCAAGCAAGTAAGACATGCCATAAAAGCAAGCGACTTTCCTTCACCGTCCCTACCCTCATTTGAATTTTCGACACCTCACTGGTCATTTTGAGATGTAGCTGATTCTGAGACTGTCACAGCAGGGTGAGGGGGGTAGGCGCCATTTTCCCTTGGGCCTCCTGCTTTTGCTTGATAAAGTTAGTCCTTGAATAGCACGTTCTTCACTTCTCCTTTGCTTGTGGTCCCTGCTTGTTGGTCTGAGCAGTACATAATTTGGTGTAACATAATTTGGTGTAATAAATGCTAGGTCTGGGGTTAAGCTGCATCAACCCAGTGATTTTTGAGCATAGAGTCCATGCTAAATATGGTGACCAGAATTCACACCCTCTCTGTGTCCTGTAATCTGCATAGGTGCTTCCAGCAGTGAACTCCCAGTAGGCAGGACACCGAACAGGTGGGCTCTGTGACCAGTTGACCAAGCTTCTCTTCTCTGTGCCTCCCTGGGCTGCCATCTTGGGAGCTATAGACAGTACTATGTCAGTGTTCTGTTGAACTCCTCTGTAGTGAGGGATTTCTCCTGCTCCTCATCCTCTGTTTTCTTCCCAACTCACAGTTCTAAGGATCCTGGCTCAGCACCTTCTGGTGCCTCCAAATGCAGTTTGAAGACTGCATTCAATGATTAGTTCTCCTTAGAGATCTCCTAACTCCTATTAGTCCTTTGGTTGTCTGGGGAATTATTCAATATGGTTCAGAGGAGAAAAAACAGATTAAGTCTTGGTTGCCAAGAACACCCTCTTCATCATTGTTGAATGGGACTGTCTCTATTTTTGTTTCCTTTGGGGAAGAGCCTGGTGGGTGGAGGTAATAGCTCCTCAGTCTGAAAAGGCTGGTGTCTCTGGGTATCTGGGAATAAGCATGTTCATCAGTAACTGATGAATCCTCTAATAATCCTCTAAGTCACCCTTCTCTCAGGCATGTGAGCACAAAGAAAGAGATTCACCTTTCTTTGTCTCTCTTTTCATTAGAATCCTATTCTTAGGCCAGTGGCATATAATTCACATCTCTTACAACCACGTCCTGCACTCCTTTTAGGAATTTCCGGACCCGGTATCTCATGAAGCTGAGGGCAGCCCATTATCAGAGTCCTCTTCTGATGATACATAAAGCTATTTTCAGAAGGTCTTCAATGTAGCATTGTCCAATGATCAGCCACGAAATCACAGATCCTTGACATAGTTGTGAACAAAAGAAATTCCTTGTTCCTGTCTCAATGCAATGTGATTACAGGGCCGGTGATCAGATAGGTGACCCAAGATGGATGCCTTCCCGAATATAACTCAAGTTTATCTGTACCTGTCCCCATCGCTATCGCTGCATATGTCCGTTGCATTAGAAGATGGATTTATTCCAGTCTTGGCCTGAACCACACCTTGTGTTTACCCTTGGTTTCCGTGCTGAGGGCGAATGTACTCTCTCACCTGCACCCTTGTGGCCTGGCGTCTCACAGCCAGATGGCAAGCAGACATCGAGGGCAGTTTTTGGCTCCTGACCCAGCAAGGCTGTCCACATGATCTCCGGAGCAGAGCAGTAGGGCAGAAAACAGGCCTGCCTCTGCTAGCTACATGGAGTACCCTAGCACTTCCTCCTTCTTCCCAAGGAAGAAGGAGGCAGTGTGTTTGGGATTGTTTGCTTATTTTTTGGAGAGGCATGCAGTCGGGTTTTCAGATGAGCTTGTTTCAGAGATGCTGCCTCTTAGGTTTAGTCCTGTGGATAATTGCGTAGTAACGGACCAGAGCTTCACAGGCCTCTCTTTTGGTGCACTCCGTTCCAGCATTTAAGCTCATAAATGAGCACTTCCCTTGTATATCATCAAGGGTTTCGTTTCTTGATACTTGTGCTCAAATGCTTATTAATATGTGCACAGGAAGTAGGTGCTGTAGTGTGCCTTTATGGAGGGACATGCCCAGGATGCTAACTTGCACCTCAAAGTCCTCAGAGTTATGCAAATGGGAAAGAAGTCAGATTAAAAAAAGATCACGTTGGAATTTGGTGGATTTGCCACTGAATGGCATTCTTTGGATGATATTGCATCAACTAATAATGAAAAAAGAAAAGAAAAAGTATAGTTTACAATTGTGTTTACTATTTGTGTATTTCATACTTAGTCATTCATGACAATTGATTTTTTAAAAAATATAACTGTACAGCAAAAATTCACTAGGAAATGTGTCAGAGGTTTCTCTTTGGTAGAGAAAATCAACTTAGTAACTTGTTTCAGCTGAAATAGTTTAACACACTTTGCATCTAACATTGATTTAGAGGAAGAAGAACTGCAGCAAAGAATTCCATGGAGTTTCTAAGGAGGCATTGCTAATGGAAACAAGTTTCCTTGGGTGGATCACAATGTACCACCCGCAACACAAGTTAAGAGAGGTGCTGGATTGAGGATGTGGAGTATCTTGTAGGTTAAAGGTGCAAGTCTCAAAATCAATACTCTTGCTTAATAGACCGTCCCCACTGTGTTTTCATACAGGGTGGAATGTATTCACATGTACACATTAGGATCTTTGCATTCACTTGGGTTTCTCCTGATGTTTCCAGTTGAACGGAGTCTACAGGCCAAAGGGAGAGATGACCACATTAATGGTCAAAGCCCTTTGCTATTGTGAGACGAGACATGATTCTTTTTCACTTCTTAACAAGAATAAGCAGGAACTGAATCTTGTCAGGCTTGGTAAGACTTCAGTGATTTGCAAAAGCAAATGCTTCTCATGTGACCAAGCTGCTTATTCCTGGCCACATACTCTGGGATTTTACCAGGAACAAGCAGAGGCCCCAAAACAAACAGCCCTAAAGGACTTGTGAACAGGAAACGTACCTTCCCGTGTTGACCTGAACTTATATGTTGAGTAAACAAGCGCCTATTCTGTATACCCTGGTGTCTCTAAGCAGCTTCCAATTTCACTGCAATTGGACTGTGTCCAATTGTCCCTTTGGTTCTGGTTCTTAAAACTGCCAAGAATTGAAGCTAGAGAGAGACCTGACTTAACCAGAGAAACTGAATCGGAACAGGCCGTGGGTGGATAGTGTTTCTCAGGTCGTGGGTGAGTTACCTGACCCCGGGGAGGGAGCGGCGGCAGTGACGAGGGACGCACATGACATGGTGGCCCTGTCTGATTGCGTTGTGACTGCAGACCTGGCAGTGTGTTTGTTGTTCTAACTTTTAGATGTCTAATAGCTGGTTTAATCTGGTGAGCACACAGGCCAGGGGTGTGGGCAGTTAATATACTAAGGACCTTGGGTTCCACACTGACACTGGTGCCCTGGATTTTCCTTTGCCAAGTAGTGTGTCAGATGCTTGTATGACGACTCACAAACATGAATTGAGAGAAGTTCATGTAAGATGTCTTTATGGGTTAGTTAGTAACCAGAATCATTTTTATACTAGAAGTATCAAGTAGTTTTTGCCTGTGTATCAGTTAAAACAATGGTTTAGACTGGATTGTTCAGATGGTGCTTTGGGGAAAGGATTTTGAAAAAGCTCTTTGTTTGTATGCAGTGGTCTCCCAGACCCCTTGTCTGTGGCATGGACACATGGAAGCTACCCTGAGATATGAATCTGCCCATGGCCAGAGGCCAGGAATGTTATCTAGGTCTTACGTTTGATGTGATTCTTTCTTCTTGCTGTGCTGCCATTTCTTACAGGAGACTGGGCGTGGGTCTCTGAATATTGGAAGGTGACTTCCTCCTTCCTCCTTGCTGTTTGGCAACTCATCTTGACGGATCTACTTCTACTTGTGCACCTACGAAATGAGTCTGGGGGAATGGGAACCCACATTCCTTGAGGTCCTGAGTTATGCTAAGAAGCTGTGCGTCCAAGTGTGCTGGGGATTCGTAGGTGGGTCTTAGTCCACCCAGGCTGCTCTTACAAAGTCCTGCAGCCTGGGTGGCTTAACAGAAATGTATTTTCTCACAGTTCCAGAGGCTAAAGGTCAACATCAAGAGGGTAGAAGGTTGATTTCATTCTGGTTCCTCTCCCCTCATCGGGTAGATGTCAGCATCCTAGTCTCATGCTCGGGTCATTTACATTTAGGCCCACCCAGAGGACCTTAATTGACCATCTAACCTTAATTACTTTTAAAGGCTTTATCTCCAAGTACAAAAATATGGCCACATTCTGAGGTACTAGGGGTTAGGACTTCAGCATAAGTATCTTAGGGACTCTCAGTTCAGTCCATGATATGTCCCCTAAGAGGTGGGACCAATATTATAATTTCCAGCTGAGAAGACAGACTCTCTTACAGAGAGAGATAAAGCCCAGAGGTGAGTCACTGTCTCACTTCTTATTTGGTGCTCTCTCTCGTTTCTTTGGTTCTGCAGAAGCAGACCTCCGTGCTGGGGACATTTGGCACTATGACTTATAAAGTACGGTGTTTCCGTAGCCCTGTTCCTGTTCCTGGGGTTCTACACCTCTGATTCTTATGACACATGTTCACAGGTTTAGAAAGGGGCTGTGACTCATAGTCTTCCTGTGCTCCATGAGAAATCTAACTCTGCAATATGGCTGTCAGAGTTTAAGAGCTCATTCTTTGTGGAAATGGCAAATGGGCTTGTTATTACCTTTGAATGACCTCTTTCTAGCCCAACACCAAGAAAAAGGGCTCATTGACCCAGTTGACTCTACCCTTTATAATCTTCAAACCGTTCAATTAAGTGCCTGTATAGCATCTCCATATGTTGGCTGGATGCAAGATGCCAATATTTCAACACTGCTTTCTCATTAAAATGATCAGGGCATACGCCTGGAAGATTCCAGTGTGTGCCTCACCTGGGACCTCCCCAAGGGAAACGTGCCTGCCAAGCAAACCAGAAATAGTGTCAGGGAGGAAGTGCACCCCTCTGCTGGCTCCCCTCCTGGATGGAGTCATTAATGAGTACTTTCTACCCTTGGCAGGGCCAGGTAAGTTTGAGAAGTGCACCTCCTGTGGTGTTTAAACACATTTCACTGACTCCCATGATAGCGAGGCATGAAGAATCAACATATTGACCCCCCCAGAGTATATATTAAATTCTGAAGGATTAATCAAAACTGCACCATGTTGTGTGCAATTAAACCCTTGAAAGGCAAAATAAATTTGCTGGAGCAGTAGCAGCTCTCGTACCACTTCTAGCCGGAATGAGGCATTTTTCAGTTCTATTACTAACAGATGAGTTTTTGCACAGGAGCATTTTTCAGGAGGTGGGATGGGCCAGAAGGAGCCATCTGCAAAACTCTTTCATGGATGGGCAGAGAACAGGGAGTCGAACTCCATTCTAGTGTTATCCTTTGGAATCAGGTAAATACCGAGCAAAATTCTTCCATCAGAAAGAGCAGTGGGTTGTGTCATTTTTTATTAGAGGAGAAAATGCCAAGGAGTACATACTGTAGGAAGCATGGAGGGAGTGGAACTTCAGCCATGTGCCAGGGCCCTCAGTGGAGAAACTCCCCGGAAGCAGTCCCCTGGGGAAGGATTGGCTCGTTCACCTAGCCATGCACCTCCATTAATAAGGATGTGATTTGGTGTCTACTACCAATTCAGGTGAGCAGAAACCTGGAGAAATTTCTTTTCTCCTCCATACAACCATGTCTGAAGTCACCCTGGATGGAGCTCACTGCTACCTCTGTGCTCCATTTAAATGTTTCAGTTGTGCCAAATGGTACATTGCACAGCCATTTTAGTTTATTATGTTTTTGAAAGAGTCAATTAGAGTCTGTTGTAAAGCGCTGGGAAGTCTCAGTCCTCCAAGGGCTTCCAAAGGACAAGGCTGTCATTGGATTGCTCTGGAATGACACGTGGTGGTCAACAGGCCGCAGAAGCAGGACTTCCAAGATGGCCCTGAGCACGAAAGGAGAATCAAAGCATTAGAGTTCTGCAGGAAGGGAGTTAAGAAATTTAAAAAACAAACAAACAAACAAACAAACAAAAATACCCAAAACTTGATGAAGGCATGGATGAGACCAGAATGACATTTTTTCTTGTCCACTTTAGGCAATAAATTTTCTGTCCTAGCCAGAGTGACAAAGCTCGAGAGAGAATCTCAAGGATGGAGAAGGGAGCACACTGCTAATGGCACAAATTCATCTCTGTGTCTGCAGATCACTGGGAAAAAATATTAGTGAATAAAAATGCAGAAGCTGTATAAAAAAATCCAAAATTGTATTCATTGCAAGAGAAAATATGTAGAATAATGGGAAATCCTTGAATTAGTAACTTCAGAAGTCTTTACTATATATGCAGCATAACAATTAGAAAGATAAGGATTATGTGCTTAATTTATACAAAGCAAATTTGTTTTTTTCTCTCAAAGTTCAGAAATAAATTTTATTGAGAGATGCATTGAAAACTCTCATGACATCTGGAATATGGAGATCTAATTGCTGATTCAATGGCATTGCGAACACGAAGCATATTTCCTTGGTGAAATGTCAAAAAGGCAGCAATCAAAATGAAGCGTTTAAGCATTAAAATGGAGAAATGATGACTGGGTTGATTCGTAAACATTTATCTCTAAGCTTACTTTATGAAAAAGAAGGAACAAGATTAAGAGCACGATGGCGAATTTACCATTGAGTCCTGGTACCATGAGGGTGTGGGCATCTCAGGATGTGCCGTGGGTTCCATCAAACATTGTGTTTCCCTACACTCTGATCACCCCACTTGACTTTTCACATAGGATTTATTGCATTTTAATCAACGACAAGAGTGGCAAAGGGGTTAGGGAAGGAATGAACAAGAAGGAACATTTCTCTATCTTTGAAATAATCACTTTATGCATGTTTGTAAGTCATTGACTTATCCCTCTAATATTGGTTGGTGATGATTTACTTTGACGTGTGTTATTGAAGAGGTGACTGGGTTAGGAATCTCAACTGGCCTAACTGTGCAGCCTCAGCCATTTAGAGCTGATTGTCCCAAGGGTCAGTGTTGGTGACTCCGATTGTATTCTTTAGAGGTAGATTATGACTTGAGGGTACATCTCAAGCTTGCTTCTCTTTCTGGTAAAAGGAAAACCTAGGAACTGTTAGCCTGGATGTTAACTCTTAACCTGCACGTGAAACCAAAATGTGTTCGGTCAACTGGGGAGAAGCCTAATAAACTTGTTAAAGTAATGGTCTCTCCTGCTGGAAGCAGTGGCACATGTCTGTAATTCTAGCAGTTTGGGAGGCTGGGGCAGGAGGATCACCAGTTCAAGGCCAGCAACTTCGAAAGACCCTAAGCAACTTAGTGAGATCCTGTCTCAACATAAAAAGTAAAAAGAAAAAGGACTGGGCATGTAGCTCAGTGGTTAAGCTCCCTTGGGTTTATCCCCGGTACTGAAAAAAAGAATAATGTTCCCTTGTGCTTGCCAATATAAATCTCCACTTTCTAGAAAAGTTGCCCGGAAAGACTTTTCCAATGAAAAGAGGAAAATTGTTAAATCAACAAAAATCTTCACCTAGGGAGGTGCATATGATTATTGGTCAACAAATGAATAATCTTCCCAAATGAAAATATTTTCTAGGTCCCAAATTATGCCAATCATCTACAGTGAAACCCCTCTTCAACCAAGAGCAGATGAAGAAATAAAATCTGCCCAAGGAGTGAAGTTACTTTTCCCCGAAGCAATGCATTTGTAAGGTCTCCACTGTATTGTGCTTGCAAATAACATTTATTTCTGTAGTGTAAATATGCAAGAGTTCATTTTAATAAAAAGTAAGTCCTAAAATAAGATAAAACCCATGACTAGACTTGCATTTGAAGATTTAGAGTGTATTCATCTGCTGGTTTTCGGTATAAATATTCATTGGTTTTGAGCTCTCAGGTGTTGGAACTTTTAATCTGCATTCAGATGGAGGTACTTTAATCAGACAGTTCATAAAAGTCTGCGACTTTCCCCCCACCAAGAAAAAAAAAAAAAAATAACCACAAAGAGTAACAGAGAGACTAGAGGGTACTAGGGCTTTACAATAACCCACCAAGCTGAACTGCCTTGCTGGAGGGGGACGAGCATAAACACCAAATGCCATTTTGTACCATAATATCAATATTCTATTAAAAATAAATCTCTTGCTGTTAGACCGAAAAGTCTCCAAAACCTGTCACTTGACAGCAGTCTTCAGAGATGAGTGATAATGGGTAAAAAATCCCATAGCATCTGTTTACCATGTACTCACACAAACTGTTAGGAATGTTTTTAAATGTCAGCAGTAATGTATGCGTGTGTATTAGCTATCACAGAGCAGTGTCGCCACCCAGACGGCACTGGGGACTGCTCTAAATTAGGTAGGTCAAGTGAGGAAGGTACAGGAGGAATCCTTTGGAAGGATGTTGTTTGGGAAAAGAAGAATCTGAGCTGCAAATGTGAATACATGAATACTCAGGAAACCCCTTCCACCAGGTTTTGAATCAAGCTTTAAATCACAAGAAAGTTTATCCTCAGGCCCCCGTGCCAAGGTCGGTTTGGGGTGAGCAGAAGGTGGAGGGAAAGTGTTTTGCATGAGATGTATTTTGCATTAGCGGGCTCTCGGGTTTCTCTTGGTAACCTAAGCACATACTCAGAGGAGAAAGTCACTGAGGTGCAATCGCTGACTAAACAATGCGGTGGTGACAATGTTGTTAGCAGCTGTGTAGCACTGGATCATTCTGTCCTGTTCAGCGACCGAGAGGGGAAACCCTGCTCAGGGTCCCTGCAATGTCCCTGGGACTCCGGGCGGTTTCCAAACTTTATGGCCGTGATTGCCTCTTTCATAAAATAGAAAGATGTTTGACAATTGATCTTGATAAAGCAGGTTTTTTCTGCTATGCAAAGCCCCTCGAAGGCAACACGGCAAGTACATGAACGGAGTGTGTGTCATGGGAAACAGGAGTGAAGTTAGCCCTGCCCCTCGCAAGAGCTGGCCTCTGACACCTGTTTAGTATCCCATGCCTCTGCCTCAGTTTCCCCTTCCTCTGAGTGGGGTGTGTGTGACAGCATTGCCTTTGCGGGGTTGCTGGAAGGATTCAGTAAGAACATTCATGTAGACGCCTTTCTCCGCACTCAGGAAGCGCTGAAGGCAAGATCAGAGGGAGGCCAGGCTGAACTGGTCAAAGCCTGCGCCCAGCCTGTTTCAACGTGAAGGTGGCTTCCTTACTTTTGAGTGCACGTGAGAATCTGGCCGTCTGGTCTGGAGAGCTGGACGGTTCAGTCCTCGTTCACACATCAGAACTGCGGGCCTCTGCTTCCTTCCTGAGACGCCTGTTCGTGTACAGAATGGTCCCTTCTAAGGTGCTTATGAGAATCGGCTTCCTTCCTGATCTTGTCTTCTACATTAGATGACTTATTAAGCTCCTTTAAAAAGTAGGATCATCCATTGAAACTGGGAAAAAAAAGTAGAATCAAGGTCACCTTTAGACACCCTCACATTTTGGTTTTTACTTTAAATTGTGATGTTTTAACAAAATGTGGTTTGATTTGGTTTGTCTAGTTGCATAAGTTGCAGGAGGGACGACAGAATCAAAGTAAGTAGCCTCCTCCCATTGTCCAAGCTCAGTTGGAGGCATGTTCAGAAGGCTGCTTCTCCTTTCCTTTCCCCCTTCCTTCCTTCCTTCCTTCCTTCCTCTCTTCCTCTTTCTTTCTTTCTTTCTTTCTTTCTTTCTTTCTTTCTTTCTTTCTTTCTTTCTTTCTTTCTTTCTTTCTTTCTTTCTTTCTTCCTTCCTTCCTTCCTCCCTCCCTCCCCCCCTCCCTTTCTCCCTCCCTCCCTTCCTTTCTCCCTCCCTCCCTTCCTCTCTCTTTCTTTCTTTCTTTCTTTCTTTCTTTCTTTCTTTCTTTCTTTCTTTCTTTCTTTCTTCCTTCCTTCCTTCCTTCCTCCCTCCTCCCCTCCCTCCCTTCCTCCCTCCCTTCCTCCCTTCCTCTCTCTTTCTCCTTTCTTTCTTTCTTTCTTTCTTTCTTTCTTTCTTTCTTTCTTTCTTTCTTTCTTTCTTCCTTCCTTTCTCCCTCCCTCCCTTCATCCCTCCCTTCCTCCCTTCCTCTCTCTTTCTCTTTCTTTCTTTCTTTCTTTCTTTCTTTCTTTCTTTCTTTCTTTCTTTCTTTCTTTCTTTCTTTCTTCCTTCCTTTCTCCCTCCCTCCCTCCCTTTCTTCCTCCCTTCCTCCCTCCCTCCCTTCCTTTCTTTCTTTTCATGGTACACATAACATTCTTCCTTTGTAGCACACATGCACGTTGCCTATTACAGAACAGTTACTGATGTGCACCACGTATCTGTCTTCCGGGTAGCATCCTCACTCTGCCAGGACCCTGTCTTACTTACTAGCACAATATATACTCTCAGAACAATGCCTGGGACTTCCTAGACTCAGTTATCTTTTGTTAACTGAGCATAGTTGTAACAGTAGGTCGGTGATAGAATCTGTGAAATTAGTTTCTAAGGCTTTTGGATCAACCAGTGGATTGTGGTTTTGGTGTCAGACATAACCTTGGTGCTCAGACGAAAACTGTTTTAAACCCTTCCTCAGATGACAACATTTCCCCTCCGCTCAGCAAACATGTATCAGAGAGGTGCTGTGTGCCTGGCCCTGTGCTAGGTCCTGAAGACACACAGTCCCTGGAGCCAGGCCAAGAGTTCATAAGGGGAAGCGGGCACATAAATAAGCCCTGTAGAGTGAAAGGGCAGTGAGTTCACAGGGACCACAAAGGCCAGTTCTATTCAGAAGAGTCAGAAACCACTTCCTGCAGGAAGTGCGTGGGAAATCTCAGCAGGTTTTCTGGGTGCAGAGTAGTTGGGGGAGAGGCAGGGGAACACAGTGAAGACCCCAGGGCTCAGCATGCTGGGACTAGGTATGGAAAAGAGGTGGGTGCTTGAGAGGTGATCCTTGAGCAGATGGCAGGCCCAGTGCCTGGTACCCAGGAGGTTGGACTATATCCTGTAGGTAGTGAGTGGTTGCTGGTGGGTCTTTGGTAGCTTGTGGTATGGGTTGATCTGATTCTCATTAACAGAAGCATCAAATGTTACAGCTGGAGGTGAAATTAGGATAAATCCCCCTGTTTTACAGATGAGGAAGTTCAGACCTGGAAATGTGAAGTGATTTGGAGGTGATGACATTGCACAGGAAGCTGGGTGAAGTGATTTCTAGGACAACAGTTGGGGGTCAGAACTGAGTTTGACCATCTTACTGTGTTTTATCAAACGAGTTCCTTAACCTCAGTTGCTTCATCTTTAAGATGGAGACAGCGATGCAGCCTGCTTCACAGGTGGGTAGGTAAACATTGTTGAGGCAATGCACATGCAGGTCTGACGGAAAGGTATGCTGGAGAAATGTACCTGCTATTTGTATAAAGCCTGGTCTTTGGCCTCAGGTTGCCTGGGTATGAACTTTGACTTCTCCACTTTCAAATTGGACAACGTTGGACAAGTGGCTTAACTTCCCAGTCCTTCAGATCTCTGGATATCAATAGGGATAATAATAGTATTTACTGCATTGTTAGTTGTGAGTATTCAATGACCGTCTATTAAAACACAATCCCCAGAACACTGCAAGTTCTTAATGCATGTTATCCACTACTAATTTATTATTTTATTCTTATTAGCCTAGTGGTCTTTCTAGTACACAATGACTTATTCCCAGACAGCTCCAAATCCACAGAAGTCTTGCAGTTGATCAAATGTATGTTCTAGATGCTTCTATGATGAGCATTTCCTGGGTGATGGCAATAGACCTTGGCTGTTTAGTCCTAGGCCTGGGGGCCTTGGGCATCATCTTAGATGAACCAAGCTCTTCATGGAGGCTCTGGGCTCTAGCTACGGGGATTTCTAAGGTTCCCCTCATAGCAGAGTGCTCCTCAGTCTCAGTGGTTGTATGAAGCATTGATATCTGGATTAAATCTTTCTCTGGCTCACACTCTTTCCTCTCGTTATTGTTGCTATTTACTAGATGGGGTCCTGTCATTTATTTTTTATGTTCCAGATGATGAGAACACCCAAAAATTCATTGTAGGCTTAGTTGAAAATACAGGAATCTATAAAAGATGGAGTCCCCTTTGAAACTGCACAGGGCAGCTCTGCCGTAGGCGCACTGCGACTCTCGTCAGAGCATTAGGAAGGGCTGCTCGCCACTCGGGGGAAGAGTATTTTGTCACGTGCTGTGACTTTTCTCTTGGTGAGACTTTGATGGCTTTAAAGGGGACCCTGCTTCATTTTGCCACAAACTTCAGATCATCTTCTTAAATGATGAGCGGGAAGTAGGCTTTTATTTGGGACATGGGAATATGGCAAGATTTTCACCTTGTTTGACTGAAGCTGCTTTGAAAATAGGATGGGCTTTTATTTAATTTCTATAAATGTGATATAATGATGTGAGGGAAAAATTTGAAAGTGAAGGTAAAAGTTTCCACAATCCCCTACTGACACAAATACTGATTTTGGCTAAATTTATGCCTTATCATTGTACTCACACATGCACACGTGCGTACATACACACAGCCTGAGGAGCTTGGATGTTGCTTCTGACTCTGGGTGCTGAGACCAGCTTTAGTTCTTTTGGTTACATGAACCTTGTCAGGACTGGATCCATAATGCACTCTTTCACCTGACTAATGATAATAAATAAAATGTTACTTATTTAGTGCATTGCACTTATGAGGCACTGTTGTGAGGACTGTATAGATGTCTATCGATCCATGGAACCCATAAGATACATATTCTAGTACAGCCATCACATTACAAATGAGTAAAATCTAAGCCACCATGAAGCAATGTCATGGGCCTGGACCTGGAGTGTTTGGCCAACGTGTGGACTCCACTCTTGATTGGTGTCCTTTCCTCCTGCCATATGCATGGACGACATCAAGGCCAAAGGAGATAGTTGCAAATAAGGTATGGAGGTATGACTCGGGTGAGCAGATGTTCAACAGAGAGAAGCACTTGGAATTTGAATTTGGTGGAAACATGTTACAGAGCTACTATAAGCATGAAAAAACTTGAAGCTCATCTTTGATTCTGTTCCCTAGTACCCAATCAGGCTTTGAGGTTCTCACCAGCCCTCCAGGCTCAATTTAGTGTCTTCAATTATGAGAATTTTCTTCTGGAAGAAATAGAAAGTTGTGAAGGAACTTAGTAGGTTAATTTCTTATGAAGTTAAATCTTTCTCCATATTTTATAAAATATGTACCCCCACATGAATACTTACATATATGTGTATGTATGTATATAGACGAATGTGTGTATATATAAACTAACTATATGATATATTAATATGCATATTAATTAATCATATATAGGTCATTCACATGATTCTTGAGGATTGTACTTGAATTTTGGAAAACAGAGGATGGTACACTCCCATTTCCATTCTCTCTCCCACCAGATCAGAATGTTTCTAAACAGATATTTTGATGTTGTACAAAATCTTCGGATTTCTAAGAAAACTTTGGTGCTTTGGTTTAAGGTGAGGAAAGACTGCTGATCCCTCTGCTCCCCCTCCTGTTTTACTTAGTGACTTTTTGTATTGCAGGGTAATAAAAATCTTTCTAAATACTCTGGCCTTGGCAGCCAATGGTGGATGGTACCATGGTCAGGAAGTTTGTCAAGGCTAAACATTTTTCAAAAAAATAAAAATAAAAGCCAAGCAGACTGATAAAAAGGGCATAGTGCTTTTGATGAGGCCTGCAGAATCTCAAGGCATGGTTCACCCCCTCTTTTAATTATCCAGTTCATTTAGTCAGCTGTGGCCCGGGACTTGAGGAGGTCATCTGCAGTGGGAGAGGAAGGCACAGCCGCTGACCCACGGCTTGGTGCCGGGTTGGAGAATGGCCACCCAGGCTGACTCGTCTTCATCAAATGGAAGCTGGGGATGAGGGCCGTGTGACAGAGTGTGGATCTGAGAGGTCATCCTGATGCCCTGAGCTTCCTTGAAGCTCGTCATAAAAAAGGACTTGCATCTGAGAAACTGGCCAGTGGGCCTGGTTTGGTGATGGTTCATTCACTGGAGCTGAGAGAACTGAGGCTCCAGAATTGAAGTCGCCGGTACTGGCTGCTGGAGTACGGCCTCGGGAGGCGGTCATTAATGTGATGTTGACCCCACCCTTCTCCACCTCTGCTGACTATTTGAAATACAAGGGACAACCTTTTGGGGCTTCTTGCCACCATTAGACAGCAAAAGAGACATCATCTTCAGGCAGGGAGAAAAGGCCAGGAAACTCACCATGCTCCTGCCTCACTGGCTCTGACGCTCACTTGTCCTACGGTGACTCAGGAAAGCGCCCACCTCATCCATCTATGAGGTTTCTGCTTGGGCCTCTTGAGGTCACCACAGTCTGCTCCTGCCATGGAGCTCACTTAAAACCAAGGGACTGGAGAGGTGATTCCGTCCCCTGGTGCAACTTCAGGTTGCAAGTAGCATTGCTGATTGGTTAACTCGGAAGAACTCTGAGTCAACTGACCCGAGTAAAAGATGCGTGTGTGTGTGTGTGTGTGTGTGTGTGTGTGTGTGGTGAGAAGCCAAGACCATCTGATGGCTTAAATTACTATTTAATTTTACAATGGGGAAGAAGTTAATCATTGTCAAATGATGCTCTGTTGGCATTTGTATGGGTTGTAGAGGGAAGGAGATCTGGATTCGGCTCTGCTGTGCCACTTGCAGTGGACGGTCACTGTCCTGGGAAAGTTGCTAACTCTCTGATCTTCACTCTGTCCCCTTAGCTGTAATGTGAAGATAATGATGACTACCTCACTAGGTCATAGTTAGAGCACAGAGCAGCCTTCATTTGAAAGTCAGGCAGAGGTTTTTAAACATTAACTCATCCTCCTCTTGCTTTGCTCTCAGTGTAACACAGGCAAGGAAAGGTGTTCTCTGATTTATTCAAGGAGCCCTGTGAGAGTCCTGCAGGGAACTAGGTGACCACATAGCTCTAGCCCTGTGCAGCATCAGCTCAAGAAACCAATGAGCTCCTTGTTTTACTGTAGAAATAAGGCACATTTACCAAGTTCAGGGCATGAGGTCTGTTACTCAGCTCTTGTTATACAAACCCCTAATAAACTGTATAACTTTTTAGCTACTTTGAAGATTTGATGCCATAATTTGTAATACCAGGTCTCTCCTGTACAGATATTTATGAATATAGAGGACAGGATGTAGGGAAGGAGAAGGAGGTAGGCTTGAGTAGAATTTTCCATCGAAGTCAGGGAGTGTTGTAAAAGTAGGGGGTTGATTGACTTGCAGAACTGCTTCTGTCAGAAAAGAGGTCCCTGGCTACATCTGTTCAGTACCAATGGCAGATGCTTTGGGGTGTGTGGGGTCTCCTCTGGAAGACTCAGAGGTGAGGGTCCACAGCCCCAGATCGCATGATCAGGAAGGCAGTGAGTGTTTGCTTGGAGACCACCCTGGAGATGCAATGAGGAGGAAGCTTCTCTGTGTGCTCACTGTCTGTGACAAAACTGAATTTATAGACATTTTGTTGGAGCTCTTGTGGAGGGAGGATCTGGCAAGCTCTTTGAGAGCCCAGAATGATAATGATAAGTGGGAGTTAATTATGTGATCCCCATCATTATTAATTTAAGATGTGTGAAATACCATTGTTGGACACTATATAACAGAGGATCATTATTCTGCATGCAGTTGGGGCTGATCATAAAACATATTTGGAAATCTTTTCACTATCCTACTCTCAGCCTCTGGCTCCCTAACTCAGTATTTTCTGTGATGTCTAAGTCCCTAACCATGATCTCAGGAGTGTCCTGGACTCAGTCTCATCCCGTGTCTTCTTCCATTCAAGGGGGGAGTGTGAAGTATTTACTCTAAGAAATTGCAAGACCCAGGGAGGTTTTCTGAAATTCTTGTGCTCTCTTGTGTTTACCATAAATCTGAGACAGTGATATGATCAGCAAGCTTATTTATGTCTGAATACAAAACACGAATAAAATTTAAACAGAGCAGTCTCCCTTCCCAGCCTCTCCCTTCGTAGATTGAATATGACGCTGACAACTGTGGTGGACAGTCTGTCCCACGATCAGGTATTGATTAGTCATTTGGTTGGCAGTAAATTGTTCTCCCTGCTAACGTTCGTATCTCCTTTCTTAAAAACGTGCTCCTACCTTCAGTTCCCTCCCCAATGTCATTTGAAGACGCTCTGGCCAGCAGCAAGGGCCCTCCCTCCCTGCTGTCTAGAGAACAAGTCACTTCCGGCGCAGACCCGAAGCTCAGGGCTTCCATGCTGCTCTGCAATGACACACAGATTGCAGGTCATGCCACAGACTGTCAACATAAAGTGTCTGTTGGCATCAATAGGATGACTCTTCAGGAAGTGATAACTTTAAAAATGTATGATGAGTACCAGTGAATTAAGACAGATGGGCTGATTTGTGTTATTCCTAAAATAACCGGCAAGTAGGTGTTTATCTCATTTTGCAACGGGACAAAATTGCTTTTTGGAGTGATTCATTTGTGATCCCGGCTAAGCTGTACTATTAATTTACTTTACTTCTGACTGGTGTGTTTGCCTCAGTATTTATTGTGTTTCCCATCAGTATTGTCAAACTGTGGTGCTGCTTTGACACCTCGACATTTGCATTTAGATTATGGGGTTATGGGTTAGTGCTGTGAGATAGTGTATCTAGCTATAGTTTGGTTTTTGAAGGTGGTATTCAAAGCCATTTCTGACATCTTTCCCTAGATTCTGCATGTAGAATTTTGATGGTTATTATGACCCTCCAACAGGTTCTCCTGCCTCCAATCTTTCTCCACCTTATCACCCATTTTTAGTATTGTTGCTCAGTAAACTTTTTAACATGCAAATTTGATTCTGTTGCAGCGTTTTCTTTCTTTTTCTTTCTTTCTTTCTTTCTTTCTTTCTTTCTTTCTTTCTTTCTTTCTTTCTTTCTTTCTTTTTCTTTCTTTCTTTCTTTCTTTCTTTCTTTCTTTCTTTTTTTCTTTCTTTCTTTCTTCTTCTTCTTTTTTTTTTTTTTTTTTTTTTAAAGCAAACTTAGATTTCTACAGGGATCAGCCTCAACAAAGGCACAGAGCGGTTAGGTGTGATGGTGCCTATCTAGACTAGGAGAAGAGCCTTCAACCCAGCAGTGATGGTCTGGCTACTGGGAAGGCGGGTCCAGTTTCTCAAGGGAATTCAGAAATCCGGGTTTGAGTTGAATGACTTGAAAGTCTCTAACAGGCCAAACACATTGCATCTGTACCCAGTCTCGACTCTGTCCTGTTACAGTCCCTTGCTGTTTCACCATCAGATCACCAGATAGTGACCAAACTCTTTAGCATGGAATGTGCCACTCTTAGTAACGAGGCCTTCATTTCTGTGTGTCTTCTGCGTTGGTCTCCACGCATGTTCCTCGCCTGTCAGTCACATGGAGACAACTAGCATAGAACCTCATACAACACAATCCCACTGGGGAAAAGGAGGAGGAGGGAGCATTTGCCTCGAGGTGCATGAAACGACTGGGGAGACCCTGTGCAGTCAGGCTCTGGCTGCAGGAGCTCATGGCCACCCCAGTCCCATCTGTAGTATGGTACCACCTGGTGGCGGAGGTCTGCTCTGGCTCACTTGTTGAAAAGAAACCCTGGTTGGCTGGGATGTCCAGGATAGCTACTGTGACTCCAGGAGTCTCTAGCTAGTTGTCATCTATTTCTTTGGTTCACTCTGGACTATTAGGTTGGGAGAATATTTTGTATATGGCACTCATATATAGTTTCCCCTCCATGCATGTGACACCATATGGGTGTGTACACACACACACACACACACACACAGACATACAAACACACAACAAAGAACTTTAGCCTTCTCCATTTGAGAACTGGGACTGGACAGACGACAGGGCCAATTCTTAATTATTCCTAAATTCACATCATTGCATGGCATACCATCCTGAGGTCTTCTTGAACTTGTAATTGCTCAAATGGCAGCTGAGTTACATTTAGCTTCTGGGCCTTGTAAGGGCTGTTCTTTCCGGTAGCCTCACTCTGGTTAACTCCTCTTAATCTTTTAGGATTTCGGCTCCTATTTATCCACCTTTTTGAAGCCCTCTCTAAGCCCCTAGTAGGAATCAGATACTTCCCCTTCAGAGTTCTTGGTGTTTCTGAACAATCTAGTGCACCTCTGTAATTGGTTCGTTCTACTTTTATGTCCCAGGCTAGTTTTGAGTGGATCAGGGACAAGGATCATATTCTCAATATCCTTTTCTTTTCCCAGAACCTCTCGGTTGCTTTTTTACACATTTGTTCAATGATTGGAAGAATTAAAATGCAGAATAGCCCAAGAGATGCAGAAAGGTTTCCTAAGTAAGAGTGAAGCAAAAAATGTATATAGACAGATATGCATAAATTGGGATATCTCTGTCTGTTTCTCTTTCTCTCTCAGCCTCTTTCTCCTTTCTGTGCACACACAGGGGTTAAGAAATGAGAGTACCTTGGAGTACCTTCCTCTTCACGCCATCCACCAGTGACATTATTCCACGTTTTTGTTTTTCTCTAAACTTCCTGGCCCAGAACAAAGTCTTGCATGAGGGGGGCCTTTCTTGCTGTTTCCTGGCTTGGACTGAAGTCAGCCGTAGCAGAAAAGAGTCTCACAAATAGGTCTGCTCTCACCAGATCGCCAGCCAAGTTGCGAGGGTTGGATGTGCTCCTGGAAGCTCGGGGCACGCTCTTGCACGGTGCCCTGCCCTTTCACCACCTTCATGTCCTACTGTCCCTGCTGCCCCGTCACCCAGCGCCGGTATGAACGTTCCCTCCACTCCCTCCTCTTCCCCTTGACCTTTTCTCCCTTTGAGTCAGCATTGGTGACGCGCTCTTCCCAGGCACTTGGAGTCTTGAGTCTTGCTAAAACGAGGTTCTCGGGAACAAAGGGAACTCGAGTTCAGGGTTAAGATGCTAAAATCAGATTGTTCTCCTCTGGCAGTAAATTGGTATGCCGCTCTCACTACCGCCGCAGATAAAATTAACCATGCGTTGAAATTATTGCAATAGGCAGTGTCATCAAAGCCTATTTGTAATGAAAATATGATGTTTCAAACCTAAACTCAGGAGTATAATGAATGTAGGACCATATGTTCCCCTCCCACGTAGGCTGCAGAGAGGAGATGCTATTTAAAATATATAGCTGTGGATGGGGCTCCTGGTTTTCTTTGCATTCCTCTCCCTTGTCCCTGTGGGTTGTCCAGAAAGAGCGTAGGGCAGGAAAGAGGTGACCGGGCCCATCCGGGATGGCTGCTGGGGTTGAGGTGGGTTTGGTGGCCTCTCTGGCATGGGCGGCTCTCATTCATGGGCACTGTCTGCCCCTAGTGATCTTCCTGCTGCCAGCTGTTGTGCTTAGGCAGGTCCTGGATGGAGGAGAAGGACCAAAGGTGGACTACTAGTGTGACCCCTGAGACCCAGGGTCCTTACTCAGGGGCTCCGGAGGTAGGGTCATTTGGAGTTCTAGCTGTGGGAAGGAAGACATCCTTATTCCAGCTCCTGGATGTCTTTTCCTGGCCAAACCCACTTTTCTGAGGGGCTGACTTCCATCCCATGACCTGGGGCCTCAGCCACCCAGGTGTGGGGCTTCTGATTCAGCTGCACTGGAGTTCCCAGGAGTGTGACCCGGAATCCTATGGTTACGGGCATGCATAGATAGGCAGTCGTTAATGCCCCTGCTCTTCGGGCGAGGAAGCAGAGGTTAAGAAGCATCCTGGAATGACGGCCAGCATGCTGAATGATTTCCTGCTCATCACTGCTGGAGAGAGGAGAGCAGGAGAGACTAATTACTGGTTGGCATCCTGGCTTTGCTGTTATCTTAGTCCACAGGCAGCTATAGCAATCCTAAAGGCCGAGAGGCTTATAAACAACAGAAATCTATTTCTCACACTTTTGGAGACTGGGTGTCTAAGATCAAGGCAGATTCGGTGTCTGCTAAGGGTGACTTCTGGGGTTATGGAGCCGTCCCCTCTGTGCTCATGCTGTGAAAGGGATGAGGGGTCTTCGCAGGACCTCTTCACTAGGGTACTAACCCCACTGCTATGACTCTGTCCCTATGACACCTCTCAAAGACACCACCTCCTAACACCGTCATCTTGGGAGTTGGGATTTGTTTGTGAATGTTTTAGGAGGACACAAACACAGCAGCTATTTCATACCCAGGGAAATTATTGCAGGTTTCTCACGCTCTCTGACTTGATTTTCTCATCTGTCAAATGGGGGCAATGGTCATGCCCAAAGTCTTTAGGGGATTAGAAGAGATATTGAATGAAGAGGAGGAGGATCAGTACATAAGTGATTCCAAAATCTTGTCATGAATACAGTGCTGTCCCCTCTGCCAGAGAAGGTGCCGTTCCTGCACTTCCCTGCCTCAGCCCAACTGCAGCTGGTGGTTCTGAGCACTGTCTCCTCGTCCCTCTTGTCCTGAGGTCCCTGGGATGTGGATGTGGAGTGTGGGAACCAGATAGACTGAGGTTCAGATCCCTCTTATCAACTGACTGAGCCCTGGAGCCTTAGTTTCCTCACTATAAATTGGTAACACTCATGTGTAGTTTTAAAGGAAGTTTTTTTTTTTTTTTTTTTTTCTGGAAAGATTAAATGAAACTATATGCATTCTAGTACAGTGCAGGCATTTCATATCTCTGAGACTTTTGCTTCTTCATATACTCTTAGCTCTCTTGTTCTGATTCTTATATCATTCTTGGACCTCTTGGTATCATCTGTCCCAGGGATATTTGGAACCAGAGAAGGGTATTTGTGAGAACTAAAAAAAGAATTTAAGAGTCAAGGAATATGCCTCAGAGGGAGGAATTCCATGCACCTTTTATGAGATGACTTTGGATGTGTCTGAGCATATGTAAATAGGAGGTGGGTTTCAGTTGGGCCCAGGGAGTAGAGGGTGACTCAGACACTCACTCATATCTCAAGTCATCCCAGATGAATGACTGCATTCCTTTCTTCTTTGCTTCTTCTCTGTATTGAAGCATGTATCCTATTATCCAAATTACAACCCTCCAATCATTTGCATTTATAATTTTGGTTTTGCCAAGTGTGTACACTGTCTCATTGTAAAGTCGGCTAGGACTTGGACTTTTCTAAAGAAGAACTTGTTAAAATCATGAGCTGCAAGTGAAGAAGTGCCCCCTCGGGTCCCTCTCTGGGTGCTGGTTTGATCTCCTGATGGTTCTCAGCTGGATTGCCACAGAGACACTCTCTTATCTCTTCCCCCTTCAGTTTTCACAGCTGAGACATTGGAAGGGTGCATCCTGCCCCCCTACCACCAGGGCTTCCCCACGGAGTGAGAGAGTTCATGTCTGAGAACATTCTGGGTGCACCTTGGTGAAGGAGAGCAACAGGAGCTGAAGGGGGCCCTTTTTGGGCTCAATTCTTGGCTCTTCCACTGAGAGGTTTTGTCTTCCAGAGGTGGGGGCTTTATTTGGGGGAGAGAGAAGGAACATGGCCAGTTCTCATCTTCTTCATTTTGATAAAACATCTTTTAGAAAGATTTCCTGACCAAAAAAAGCCTCCCTTGGCACGTCTGGGAGCGCTGGCTTGGCATTCCGTTTTATGTTGAGACAATGCTAAACAAAGTCCCTCTCCAATGACTGCCTGATAAAGGAATAAATTGACTGTACAAGGTGATGCGTTTGATAGGTCATTCTTGCCGATGCACTAGAAACACCTTCTATTAAGAACAAAATGAGGACAAATTTGTTATGCACCTTTTGTTATTTTTAGATTGCATTGACATTTTTTTTTTCCAGGTTGGAGCCTATTATTCTGAACTTCCTAATAAACAGCAGTGACTTAGAAAATGCTTCATTGTGTTGACCTCTACTTAATTTTCTATGCGAGTGGAAGAAACTATTACGGAGGGCCAATCAGCACTTTAAATATCCCGTGTGTATATGTTATGCTTATAAATAGATGTGGATGGAGCTTCTGAACATATTTTTATCAGCCTGTGTAAGGGTAAAGGGCTTATTCAATACATATAAATATATATTTATGTATATGTCTATATTTATCTGTTTCTGAGAAGAGGGGGAAATGGTTCATTTCAGGACCATTGTGGTTCTGGCGATCACATGGCTGCTAAAATGTTAAAACCGGGGAGTGTTCTAAAAATAATAATATTCCGCTGTGGCTTGCCTTTGGTGCGAGCACTACGTAGGGCAATTAGACAGAAATGATAGTCCACCACCCTCTTCCTCTTTAGCACAGGGCAGTGGTCAAGAGAGGACGAGAGGTGTTGGAGGGGCCAGGGAATCACACACAGGGGACAGCAGCACCTTTCGGCCTTGGGGAGGGGGTTTCTTTTAATTTTCTTCAAGTTCAAGTTGTAGGAGGGTGGCTAGCACAGCTGTTCTTTGTAGCTTCTCTCTGGCAGGCCGACAAGAAAATCAGAAAGCGGCTGGCGTCCCTGACTTGGCCCATAAATAGCGGCCAAGTGCTGGGTTTTGAAACGCCCGTGTAGCTCATTGACCGCATGTTATGGTTGGGATGCTAATGGTTTATGTGGCCTGCAGGTGACAGGAAGATTTCTGCAGGCAGGGCTTCGTTGTAAATCCCATCTGCTGCCGCCTCCTATGGATCAGAGGCGGTTTCCGAGTGATCACAGGCTTTTTGAGTTACGGTGACGAGGGCCCAGATGAGTGATGGGTGGGCCTGGCACAGCTGTGGCTCCTGTCCGTGGAGTTCCAGAGGCTGCATCCTCTGAGATGGTGCTGCGAGGATCTGGGAATCAGAAATGAGGCCCGACTCGTGTGACAGGCTGGGGACTCAGTGAGAGCACCAGAAGGAATGCTCAGAACTTTTAGGTGACTCCTCAGAACTGGGGTGAGCAGGAGGGTAATTCATCCAGAGAGCATTGATCCTCCTTCTGATCACTGTTGATTATTAACAGCCATTATGTTTGTTCCTGCAAAGGGCTTTTTAGTTCCACAGTGTCCTTCTATCTGTCATCTGGTCTTATCCTCATACCAAGTGGCAGATATTTATGGAAGGGCCCGGGATCTTTTCAGAGGAGCCACGGAGCTCCTGTTGTAAGTGCTGTGCTGTTCCAGGTGCTGCTCAAAGTTAATTAGAAAGAACTGTTCCCTGCCCGCCAGACGCACGGCAAGAGCGATGTGAAGCCGCACATGCGGAACTTGCCGAAGCTGTCCTTCCAAAGACCCTTTCAAAATAAGGGGGACGGGGAGAGGGGATTCTTGTCTGGGGCCTTTCTTGATAAACTTACTCCTGAAGAAACAGTCAATGAACACCAGAAGCACACAGTGACGTCATGTGTGCTTGGCCCTGTCCTCCGTGGTACTGCACGTGGCTTCCCTCACCGAATGGTCACAGCACCTGCACAACATGGGTACTACTCTCAGCCCTGCTTGATCAAAGAGGAAACTGAGGCACCGGGTGAGCTCCAGGCCACACAGCTGGTGGAGCTCGGGTGGTGTCCATTTGATCTTGAAGTAAAGCGTGAAGCTCTGCAGTGACAAGGACATGATTACTTTGAGATTCCAAAGCCCTGCTGGGTAACCATTGCAATCCTTCCAGAGGCATCTAAAACTCCTTTTCCCCAAAGGATTATCTTCCAGCTTCACCATGAAGGCTCATAGCCCTCAATTTTTTTTTTTTTTTTAACATTGTGAAGGTCAGAAGAGAACCCAGTTGGGGGTGCAGCACAGTTGCTAGGTTAGGTTCCCCAAGGTTCACTAGGAACTCTGTACCCAAGGATGCCACGCAATCTTATAACCTAAGAGTAGCGCAGTGGTGCAGAAAGAGAGGATTTGAAGTCTGAAGGTATGAGTTTGAAACTCTGATGAATTTTTGAAGATTTACGCCTGGAATTTAATTTCCCTCTTGTACAATTGAAGCCACGAGGCCTATCTTGCTGTGTGTGAGGGCTCCTGGCTGGACTTGCCCCATCTCCCTGCCTCTGCACATACCTTTCCTTCCTCAGGAGCCGGGATTGCCCCTCCCAGATCTCTGCAACAGGGTGGGGTGGGGAGCTGTCCCTCATCATGCTCCAGGGTCAGCTTGCAGTCTCTCTTGATCATGTTACTCTGGAGACTCTTCTCATTATTTTCCTTCACATTCTTTGTAGCATTTATTCCATTTAGAAATGATCATTCTCCCCTATGCCCCCCCCCCCTTTTTCTTTGCAAGAGATGATCTTTTCATTTGCTTACTGCTTGACTATCTGCAAACCCAAACACACGGAGTGTGAATTCCTGAAATTGTAAACCATCTAGAACCCTGCCTGGAACTGAGAAGACATTCAGTAGGAGTTGTTGAAACAGTTAATGAGGAGGTGAGAGAGGGAGGGAGCTACTTGGGGCTTATTTGGGATAAAGTAAATGAAATTATCTATACAAACTCTTATATTTCATTCCACAAGGAAAATGAAGGGGCAGATTTTGCTTAGGGTATTTAGATGCACCAACGTGGTCTCTCTGAAAACTTGCTTAGGCGGCTGAATGAGGTCTTTCCTCTCATCTGCTTGTGTCAGTTCCAATAAGCGGAAGGCAAGATAATAGCCAACTCAAAATTAGAAAACCTCTTCCCCCATTATCCTCACCATAATGCTGGAATCGAGTTAAGTAAATTTCTTGCATATGTTCTTGATTGAAATTGAATAAAAATCAATGCCCAATGAAGCCCAAAGCTACCTTTAAGATCTTCCAGAGTTTCATGTCTCTGATCTTATCAGGGAGGACAATCAAAGAGAGGATGTGCTGGGTCAGTCTTTGGATAAGAGAGAATTGAAGAATAGCCATTAATGATTTTCTAATACTTTGTCAGCATGAAAGTGCCACGTCATTGGTGTGTTCGACAACAGTGTTTCTGGCAGCCAGAGAGCTTCCGTTTTGCTGGAAGCTGGTTCACAAAGTCTCTTCGGTACCCTGCCCTTCTGTGTTCCATTTTAATTGGAATAAAATGATAATGCTTCTTGATAAAACTCAGAATCAGAAAACCCTCCAAATCCAGGATAAACTTTCAAGATGAGATTGAAATGGAGATGTTTGTTTTCACGTGGTATCACGCAGGCAGAATGATGTATGTCGCACTTCTCGGTTTTTTACAAGCCCCGGGATCTTCCCAAGCACGTTTGATTGTCCCTGCTACCTACCCTCTACCAGAAAAATGTTTATTTAAATATTGTACCATCCCCACAAGCACTTTTATTATTTACCGATTTAAAAAAATGACATCATTACTTTTCTTCTGAATTTTTTAAAGCGACAATTGTGCAATTAAATTACTGAATTCATTTATATTTAATTGTGCTTTTCGTTTTAATGTGCTATTGGACGACATTTCTTTCTGAGGCTGTTAGTTTTCCACGCAACATGGAGAATCTAAGGCTATATCAAGGAAATATATTACATGGGCAAGACAAAGTCTCATTAGTGTTATTTATAGCATGCCGAAACCTCATTAGGGGAAGGTATGCTGGATTCAAAAATGCATTACCGGGAACGCTTTATTTTTTTTGTACTGGAGAAATTGCTTTTATTGTGTTTCTTTGTCACAAGCACAGTAGCTACTGGACATTTTGGTTTCTTAAAGTATGAAATAAATTAAGTTAGAAGAAAAGAGTAATTAATCCACTAGCAAGTATAGCCTCATCATATTAGCAGAATGGCCTGCGTGTGGTTCTAAGGAATTTCTATTTACCCATGTACCTTTCCCCGACCAACCATTAATTTATAACTTGTTTCACCTCAGGTAAAACGCAATATTTTTCAGGGCAGTAGTTTGCATCTTAAACAGTAATAATGTGCTTTTAGTGCATTTCAAATCAGGGATGAGTGAAATCTGAGGTGCAGAGTCACAAATTGCCCAATTTAGGAAGTTCTGCTGGTTCCAGTGTGAGCCATATATTCAGCCCCGCGTAAACAGTGTCCAGAAGGCTGGCTGGAGGGCTGCGATTGGAGGCGAACGGGAACAAAGGAAGGAGACCCTGAGTTATCAGCCTCAGGAATAAAAAGCATTTGTCGTCTGTGGCTGCCCCTGCTTGCCAGTCTGCCTGGCGACATGGAGCAAGGGGCTTTGGGCTATTATAGTTAAAACTCTGCTTTTCTGGGTCTTCGCCTTGCTGCAGGGTGGGATAGTGGAAGTAATTCAGACCCAGTCACTGGTTTCTCTGCTCCATTACCGTCCGGTCTGTGGTGGTTCATTATCATCTGTCTTTGGGTGAAAGGCTGTATCACTTAGGAATAATTTCCACTGTAAGATTCAGAAAACACAACTCACAGTTGTTTACTATGGAAGTACATTTATTATTTATTTAACAGGAAAGGTGTTCCCAGGGCTTGTTCATTAGCTCAGTGATGCCACAAGGAACACAGGGTCTTTACAGCCCTCTTTTCTGTTGTTCTCAGCTGTTTCTCATCTTGCTTACTTCCCCATGCTCTCGAGATAGCTGCCTTGGCTCCAAGTATGGTACCCTTATACCGTACGTGTTGCAAGCAGAAAGGAAAGGGCGGGGCAAAAGGCTTATAAGTTTTATTATCCTTTTTCCCTTTAGAGGAAGCTTCTTCCCCAATTGCACATGTCTCCTTAAGGTTTATCAGCCAGAACTGGGTCATTGGACCGCATCTTCCCCCAAATTACTAAGAAAGAGCAATCAAATAACCAGGATGAGACTGGGGCATGCAGATCTCCCTGAGATGGAGGTTTCTCTCTAGGGGTTAAGGTTATTGGATAATGATCATTTAATATGTATTGTCTGCCTTCTTGGCCACAAAGTAATTGACCAGATACTTTTTTTTTAAATATTTTTTTAGTTGTCAATCTTTAATTTAATTTATTTATTTATGTGGGGTGCTGAGGATTGAACCCTGGACCTCACACATGTCAGCGCTCTACCACTGAGCTACAACTCCAGCCCCCAGGTGGTTCTTACTAGTCCCATTTGTGATCAAGCATTCTGCATCAAGACAGAAGATTTTTCACATCTAGCCTTCCTTTCTCCTTTGATCCATTCATCTGTCCATCCATCCACCCACCCATCTACCCATCCACTTACCTACTGAACATTTGAAGAGTAGCTCCCATTTGCTAGGTACGTATTAATTGATTTTGGGGATACAGAGATAAATCAGACATGGATTGTGTGCTGAAAGGAACCTTATATATTTTGGAAGTCATACACATGCTCAAGACAGGAAGTATGACTTGGACCAGGAGTTCAGAGGTGGGGATCAGGGAAACTTTCTGGAGTAAGGTGGGATTTAAGCAGCCTGTCTGTCTAACATCTGTATTAAACATAGTAGCTCCTTCTGCAGCTTTCTCATTGGAAAAAGAACTTCTACAATCTCCTAGGAGTTATTTTTGACAGCTTTTCTTGTCATGCTGTGACACATGGCATGGTGGAGTGGTCTTGGGTTGAGAAAAGTATGATGACCGGGCAAGGGACGGGGCCCCACGTGCTTCTGCCTGCTTGATAATGAGTGCATTTGAATCTGCAGATGAATGGGTGGCTGGGTTTGATGAGATTGCTACTGGAATTATATCACTAGTGATTCCAAGTGATGCATTGGGGGCAAGATCACTACGGCAAAAACCAAGAGGAGGAATAGAAATCATCAGCCACTTAACGGTGATGAATGATCATGACATTGACGTCTGATCTTTTTTTCCTCTTGGAAGCAGACAGCCCTGTACCTGGCCACATTTCCAGGACAAACTGACATAAATAGCTGCTAGGCGTACACCTACCGATGGCCTACCTGACAACTGATACTTGATGTCGGAAACTATTTAGCGTAGAGGGGCTCACCTGAGACTTGGGGGTCAAGTTCAGCCTGTGGTCACATTCTATTGGGTGTAGGTGGCATTTTAAAAAATCATGAAATGACCAAAAAAAAAAAAAAAAAATCAGGTTTCTGGCTCCTCTTTTGAAAAGGAAGAAATTTCATACCACATTCCTACAAAGATCGTCTGGAACTGCTGTGCCCCAACCTCTTTAGACAGGGTGTGCCTCCCTGTTTGCTGTAGTCACTGCGGTTCCCTCTGGTCTCACAATGACTCTACCGGACTTCCGGTTCCTCGGACTGACAATGGAAACTGTGGGCATTGGTGTCCCTGACTTAGAGGTTTGAGTTCAGATCAAGGCAAAGCAGAACAGATACACTTCCTCCATTAGGAGCAAGTCTATTTATCTTTTAAAGTCCTCAGCAAAGCTCAGTACTGTCTTCACAAAGTTTTATTGTTTTGTTTGTTTGTCTAAAAATCAAGAATAAACTTTAGTGTTTGAATTGCTAATAGCCCTCTTAGTAATGCGTCAACATTTCAGTTAGTTTTAAATGGAGTAAAACTATTTCGGCACGATTAATCTAGCTAAGTGTAACAGGCTTCTTCAGCACACACACACACACACACACACACACACACACACACAGACTCTCTCTACTCTGAGGCATTCTGGAAGGCAATTAACTCTTTCTAGAACTCTCATTAAATGATTCCAAGTGACCCGAAAGAGTTAACCCACCTCCCAAGAATGCAATTAACTTCATTGGGGCACTGCAAATTACAATCTTGGAAAATTTGGTTGAGTTATTGCAGTTGTTACTATTGCTGTTAAATAGTAGTAATAATGGATTTATGTAGTACCTTGACACCACAGAGCTAAAAACAATTACATTTAAATATCAATTTAATTTAATGTGAAGCCATGTTTTGTCTGATCATTGTGGCTAATTGCCATCTTTTAGAAGCAGTTTCCACAACATTTTTATTAACAGTCTGGTAGCAAGTTAGCTGTTTGGAAGTTTCTTGTGTGAAGTATTCTGCAATGTGAATTTTTATGTGTCAAAAATATCTTTTTAAAGGTATTTACTGACTGATGTGTATGTAATGGATGACCCTCTGAAGACTGGGAATGATGGTAGACAGAACATATCTTTGAATCAAATATGTCTGGAGAATGTTCATGTGTCTAAGATGAAGGTTTCAAATAATAAAGTCAATATGTACAAAAATATAAGAAATGGGCTCGCCTACCCCTTTGTAAACCAGGATTCCCTATAAACAATCAATAATTGTTCAATAAATACCCAGAGATCCAACAATATGATAATTAGTGATGTTTGTGATGATCTCCCTAGGGCAATGGAGAATGTGTGTGATCTCACAATAACAACAAAGAAAGACTAAATACCTTAAATGTTTTTTCCCTTAAGCTTCTGATATAAGAAATGATCACACAATGAAAATCAGTGGGAGATAAAAATAATATTTAAGTGGTTTCTATATAATGACCAGCCCAAATGATGGAGTGCTGGGCTTGAAAGTTGGAAGGCCTGGTTTTCCCAGTGCTTCAGCTCTTTCACAGGGAGGGAGAGCTGAAGCAAGTTATTAAGCATTTCTGAGTTCTTGTGGGCTTCTTTTTCTGAAATGAAGATGGATATACCTTCCTGGGTTCTCGGGGGTTTAACGTGTATGGAGCTCACTCAGAGCTGGGCACACTGAAGAGGCTTAGTGTGCTTGTCCAGTGTTCGTTCTTTTTGCTTTTACATGAAGAAAATCTTTTCTGCATGTTGTATATTAGGAACTTTTTAGAAATGGTCAATATTAGTGTCCACAGTCCATGACAATGATCTCATTGTTCTTACCTGAGTTTCCCACCTTGTCCCAAAGTGCCCGTGTGATGACATACCTGGACCTTCTTTCCTGAGGATTATTTTTCTGATGATTTGGTGATTCTTCTTGCAGAGCTGGGGAAGAATTGGTTGGCCTGAGCTGAGACTTTAAGTCCCACAGTACTGAATTAAATGATTTAGACAGGAGTTCGTTTCGTATGTGCACTTCGAACAACAGAACAGCATCTAGTTCATTTCGTGCTCAGGGAACCTCTTCTCAGAAACCACAGGTTGTGATGTTTGGAAGTGAAGCAGAACATACCGAGCTCTTGGGTTAAACTTCTCCATAAGGAAGTGCCCACTGGTCTTTCCATCTAAAGCTAAGTCATGTGGTGGAAATGGGTTGGGTAGACCAGATGGCCAGGTGAGGGCATTGGCATCCAGGCCAAGGTGCTCAGGCTGGCTGCCACGGACAGCTGAGCACTGGTGCGTGCGAAGTAGTGGTGTGGAAAGACATGCGGTCTGGTCACCACCTGTAAAAGTGGAGAGCGCAGAGGGCAAAGTTGGAGACTTGCTAGGAGACAGTTGCTGGAAGGCCCTCCCACCTCAACTGCCCCTCCTCTCCAGGCTCCTGGGCTGCTTCCTCCTCCTCCTCTGCCTGCTCTGTAGGGGTGCTGAGCTCATCTGCAGCAGCTGGAGGGGAGGGTCCCTGGCTCTGTGCCCCTACTTCTAAGGAGACTTAAGTAGAGGAGGGTCTGTTCCTCCAACAGCAGGGGCTCCAGCCCTGTCTTCACTCACACTTTTGAACTTGCTCTTCCTCCCCTCCCCCTTGCTTATGTCTGTGTGGAAGCCTAGAGAGGAGAAGAGGTGTGGGTCACACCACTACTCGGCATTTATCTTCAAGGTCGATCGTAGGGATCAATAATTGAACAGCGAGTTTTAAATATGAAGTGCCATATAAATGCTAAATAGACTTGTAATTGATGGGGGCTCTCATGTTTCAGATGCCATCAGGTGGGATGGGAATGCATAGATATAAAGGCTTCTTCATAAATATAACCACAAAGCAATGCTTGTGTTTGTTCGACAAATATTTAACCAGGGTGTACTAGGAACCCAACATTGTGGAAGGTGCTAGAGAGACAGAGGGAACATCCACAGAACGAGGTTAGACCCCCTCTCCACACTGAAGAGGCACGGATGTTCTCAGGGGGAGAGATAGGAATGAGCCACTGAATGCACAAGATGCACGGAGTGATAAAAAGGTGTTTTACGGAGAAAAATAAAGCAAAGAGGCAGATGAAGAGTCTGAGAAGGTAAAATTGGGAAGGAAGAGGCCCAGAGAAGACCTTGTTGGGTCATATCTTAATAATTAATATTAATATTTTTCAAAATCTATTTCAAGCTGGATAAAGAATGCCTATTCTGTTATATAAGGTAAACTGTGTCCTTTTCAATATGGCAGAGTTGTATCTGTGTGTGTGTGTGTGTGTGTGTGTGTGTGTGTGTGTGTGTGTGTGATCTTTATAACTTCAGATTCAGGATTTCTTTTCTGACCAGTATTTCTGAGTTCTACAAATCCACTAATCCTTTTTCCGGATCCTTCCCAGTTTTTTTGGCCTTCATCCTCCCATGTCTTCCTCTCAATACATCCCATCTGGACCCTAAGTTTAGTAGCATATACTGGCCAAAGTTATCTCTGCGTGAAACGCAGTTACCCTAGAAATTCAAATTCCAAGAAGTCTGGGAACACGTGTGAAGGTCAGGTCCAGAGGGTCTTCACGGCATGTGCACAGACCTGACACAGTGGTCAAGTGTCCAGGCTCAGGAGCTGGCACAGTGGTGCACACCCATAATCCCAGCTGCTTCAGAGGCAGAGGCAGGGGGATCATGAGTTCAAAGTCAGCCTCAGTAACTCAGTGAGGCCCTAGGCAACTCAGCAAGACCTGTCTCTAAATAAAGTACAAAAACAGGCTGGGGATGTGGCTCAGAGGGTAAGTGCTCCTGGGTTCAATCCCTGGTTTGGTACCTGTCCCCCACCTTCCAAAAAGAGTCCAGGTTCTGGGGTTAATGCTGAGGTCTCTGCCAAGTGATCTGATCTTTCTGAACCTCAATTTCTTCATCTGCAAAAAGGGAATAATGATTCCTCCTTAGAGAGCCATGGTGTGATTCAGTGAGGGAATCTCTGAAAAGTGGTTGGCAAGCTCAGCCCTTAGCCTGACCTAGAATATGCCTGGGCTTGTTAGTCGCTTGCTTCCTAATTTTTTCCCTCATTCTAAGTCTTGAAAGATAATTAGTGTACTATCGTTTTCTTATAACTGGAATGGATCATGGAAATTATCTGGTCTAATAGTTTTCAAATTATTTTTTTAATCAATAAAAGGAATCCCATTTTTTCTAAAAGAGATGACGTGGAGTCCTGTGTAAGAGGAAGGTTGAACTTATTGAAATGGGAGCACACAGACTGGATCCTGCCCATGCACCCCGTGCACCTTTGGACCTTCAGTCTATCTTCTCTCCCAATAGCAAGCTCTGAGTCACTCTAGAAACACTCGTGCTTCCTAGGACTTTGAATCAACTGAGGCAGTTTATCAGCATGGGAGGGAAGGTCCAAATGCTGTGCATCTTTATTTTCATTTATTTTTTTGGCAGCGCTGGAGCACCGGGGACCCAGGCCTGGGCTTGCTGGGCAAGCACTGTCCCACTCAGCTCCTTCCCCGCCTGCTATACATGTTTAAATTTCTTTTGTCCACAATCAATCACAAATCACTGCCTTCCTAGAAAAACTCGAGTGGAGAACGATCTCATCCCACCCGCTCCATTCTCTTGGCCTCTTGTGTCTTATTGAATTTTTCCTTTTCAAGTTCAGTGGCTATCTACTTGGCAAACCCAAAGGGTTTTTCATCTTCTTTCATCTCTTTGTAGCATCTGCAACTGACAATCTCCTATTTTCTGGTATTCTACCACTTTGGGCTACCATGAGCCTATGATAAGGACCTGAGGCCACCCAATAATCCTGCCTCATTGACAGCATGGATTACATACTCTCTTTCTCATAAGTCCTCCATGGCTCCCTATTGCCTGCAGAATCAAGAATATACTTGGTAGCCAACATGCAAGGCCCTTCATGATCGATCTGATATTAGTCTTTTTTTGAACTTGAAATTTTTGGATTGCCCTCAATTGTGGCCTAAAACTGCTCTCGACCATCTAAACTGTTTTTGTAAAGCTGAAAAGGTCCACTTATGGCTAGGGAAAGAAAAATATAGAGGTGAGATTAGAGAAGATACAAAAAAATAAAGACGTTCTCTGTAAGGTGGGGAAGATTTATAATGGTAGAGGTGGCAGTGAGAGCAGGACATGTCCTGTGGTCATTAACAGAGCTCGAGCGTGTGTCTTTGTCAGATGGAACTTATTTGAGATCAGGCCCCAATGTGTTATTCAGCCTCAGAAGCTTCTAGAGTCCATAAAATTCTGTGCATCATAATCCTCAACAAATAAATATGTAGAAGAAGGAATGACCAACTGAATTTCAAGTCTAGTGGAGTTAAACAATTTACACAAGTTAATATGGTTTACTAATTAATAGATTTAAGCCTGTGAAAAATGAAAACTAATATAGAAATGAGTCTTTTATTATCTAATTCCCTAATGTGTTTTTTTCGTTTTTATAAATGATGCAGTCATGCTATTATGCTGTATTTGTGTTCATTAATAATTTTGCCAGAGGAAAGTCAGTGTCCTGTTGGAATTATTTGTATTCTCGACCTTTTTATCATGACTTTTCCAAAGAATGCGATGTCAGTTGCTTTTGCCAAATAAAGCTGCAATCATGAAGTACTCCAAAACTTAGTGGCTTGAAGCAGTCACCATTTCTTATTTCTCAAGAGTCTGGGGTTCGTCTGTGCAAATCTGCAGGTCTAAGCCAGGCCCAGCGGATCTCGGCTGGGCTCAGTTTTGTGTCTGGGCCAGCTGGCTGGTGACTGGGGCCTGGCAGGTGGAGGATAACCTTGGCTGTATGCTGAGTGGTCTCAGGCTAGCTCAGGTTTGTTCTCTTGGTGAATGTAGAGGAAAAAGAGAGACTAGGCTCAGATCACCACTGTCACTTCTGCCACATTCTGTTGGCTAAAGCAAGTGACAAGGCAATAGAGATTCAAGGGTTGGCATGATGGACTATGCCATCCCATTTGTTGGGAGAAGCTGCAGGGTCATGAGGTCAAGTTCGGGATACAGGGAGGGAGAGAACACTAGGGGTATCTTTGCTGGCCATCTACCATGTATCATCAATTTTTCTTGAGACCAGGGAAGATGCTTGAAAGATTGGGGGCTGCCTGTCCTCTCCTTGTTCCTTGTTCCTCAAGCTGCTAGCCGAAGGTACCAGAGTGCTTCCTTTCGACCTGCCCCTGAAGCTGAGTCAATCTTTTAAAGCTAATTCTACATTCTGTCCTTTTCATGCCCTCTTAGTTTCTTATCTGAAACATAGGAAAGGATAGATCAGTTGATTTGTTGCCTTTGTGTCTTTAATGAATAGAGAAACGACTTTGGGAAGTTCATAGGAAGCAGAGAGGTAGATAGAGGCTTTTGGGTCGTCTCTTTCTTGGCACTTTTTAAATTTTTTTTAAAGGCAAAATCTAGAAGAAAGAAGAGGAAAGTCTGGGGGATATTTTGTGGTTTGGGAAGGATCTAACTAGGTGTGTGAGGGCATCGGAGGGAGGGAGCAAATGGAAGTGCTGATCTGGGGTATTGGAAGGCAGGAGAAAGAAGGGACTGATCAATACCTATTTTTCAAGTGCGGAGCATAATTTGTGTCAGTCTGCTGAAATGACTTAGTGCTTCACAGTTAATGGCCGTGAGCACATTCCTTTATCGCAGCACTCTCCAAAATGTTTGCCATCAACAATTCTAAAAGGTTGTGAGTGACTCACAGCCAATGTCAGTAATGCACTGGAACTTCGTGAGCTGGGGCCTCTTCTCTGAAAACCCTCCCCTTGGACTTCATGCCTCTATATTTACATCTCCGGCTTGGCAGCCCCTCAAGTCCTCCAGCACACTTGCCATCTTGCTTGATCATCCATTCTATGTCAAGTTTCCCTTCTTTCATTTGGGGCTCTCCTGGGTCCCCCACTTGGCCCTTTCTTAGGCCCTGACAAAATAACATTTTCTTGCTATGCAGTGTGGTCCGTGGAGCAACAGCATAGACCTCACCTGGAAGCTTAGGAGAATACAGTTTCAGGCCCTGCTCTAAGCCTGCTGATTCAGAGCCTGCGCCTCAACAAGGAAGATACAGAGAAGATTTGTGGGTACACAGAAGTTGGAGAAAGTACACTATTCCTCTACCAGTGATTCTCACCCTGCTAATTCTTTTTCCTCCCTGTTAACCTCCCCAGGCCCTTTTTGCTCTTGTCTTAGGTTAGAAAACGCTCCCCGACTTTTTACCAGCCTCTACACAAGTGACTCCAAAGTGTGATGAGTGGCCCTGTCATGAAATGAAATAAGTCCCATTAAAAGAGAATTATTTCTTCAGGCCTGCAGATTTGCTCTGGCAATTGGAAGTTGATGGTGGTTATGAGGTTTTCTTACTTTGCAAAGTGATAGGAACTACAAAGAAGTCTGAGAATTTAGGCATCGCCAAAAGCCAGGTTCATGTTATCTTACCCTCACTGTATCCTAATTTGAATCAAACCTTTCTGCCAGGAGAGTGGGTGCTGTGTGTGATTTGAGGCATACTAGAAATATAATCAAGTAAATAGCTCCCACTTGAGTGAGTTATGTCCATTCACTGGGTCCTTACCACGAACCATGTGCCATACGTGAATATTCATAAGAATTAATCAGCACAGGAGCTCACTGAAATATGCTGCCCATTTTGCAGATGAAGAAACTGAAGCTCAGAGATGGGATTGCCCAAAGTCACACCACTGGTGAACTATAGTGCTTGGCAGAGGCTGCAGTACTGTAGGATATTTCCAAATGGAAATTCCTTTCTTCACCTCTACAATGCTCTTTCCTTGAGGCTTGCCGGGCACGTATTTTGGGGGAGAGCCTTCACACTCAGCTAACTCCTGACCTCCTTCTGGACCCAGGCTCGGGTATTTTGAGTCCCCCTTCTCCTTCCTTTCCTGCATTGTCTGTTTCAAAGTTTTGTCCGGCTTCTCATCTGTCCTGCTACCTCTTGACAAGGCATGGCCTCTCTCTCCTCTGAGCTGTTGTCTGAGATCTTTGGAGCTTGGCTTACTGGTAGACTCGCCTGGCACCCACTCCAGCAAGGTCGTTGTGTCCTTTGCTCCCCTCTGCTCCCTTTGCCCTGCCTGGCACTGTGCCTGGTCCGTCACAAATAACTCGTATTTGTTCAGTGAATTGAATCTGAGCTGATTTCCCTGACAGGGACCTTGGGAGTTTCAGAGCCCGTGAGGGAGGAAGGTTGTTGATGGAGGAGAATTTGGTCCACACAGGCTATTTCACACTTTGTTGCAAGGACCAACCCAGATTTCTCTTCAGAGACAGTCCATCGAGAACCCAGGCTGAGGAGGCAAAGAGCGAGAGACAGTGTGTTCCAAAAGCCTGTAGCCTTTTTGGCCTCCCTCTTACCTACAGGAGTCTACTCAACTGTTAAGGAGCTTTTGTGCTTAAGAATCTCACTAGTAAAACTCATGGAAGAAGAAAGCAGAAAGCATTTAAAACTTCCTCTTGGAAAGCTATTCTGTCTTTGATTTTTCAGAATGTCTTCAAGTGATTTGGGTCTATTTTTAATACCCGTGAGACATGCTGTTGTAAGGAGAGCTAAATATAGGGGCCACATCCCCCTTTCTTTTATTCACTGGCCTTAATCTTCCTAGGAGGAAAAGAAAATGCACAGGACATTTCACCATGGAGTGGTGACGTTCGCCCTGATGGGCCCTGTTGAAAGGAAATTCATAAATACTGTGTCGGAAATAAAGATAATGAATGGATCCTTTTTGGAGAAAACGTTAAGTGGGAGTTTATTTATGTTAAACCTTCCCTGTCGGCTGCAGACTGCGAGATAGTTCCTCTTGTTTTGCTCGGGTCCTTTGGGGACAGCAGTCAGTCTGCGTTACTGGAGTGAGCTCCAGCGCTCGACCAACGGGATGGAGAGGCGCGGGACACTCACCAAAAATAGCACACAGCATCAAAGCAGAGGCTGGAACTCGGGTTCGTTTTATACTGACAAGGCTTTTTCTTTTACTTTCCTTTCTTTTTTTTTTAAAGAAGGCATTAAGCGCATCTTAAAAGCAAACAACTTTGTGAATACCCACTGGACCAGAAGGAGACGCTCTGGCTCGTCGCAGTAGTGGTCAGCCCCAGGGCTCAGGGTCTCAGGGCCTGTGCGTTCTTTCATGCCTTTGTGGCCCCCACCCTTCCAGGCTCCATCATTTCCGGTTTGGGTGAACTCCTAGATTCTCAGAATTTGAGATGTGGCTTACAAAATTCTCCTTGGTGAGTCTTGAACCTGCCTCTGGTTGCTACCCTTGCCTTTGGTCTGCAGCCGGAAAGACCTTGGGAGTGTGACTGACAGAGAGAAATCAAATCATGCGCTTGGTCAAGGTTGCCCTCCCTTTAAGGCCATGGGAACTTCGGGAAGTTTTTGAAGCTCTCCATGCCTCAGTTTCTTGGTCTGTAAAACTAGGGTGATAGTAACATTTCACAGAATTGTCTTAAAGACTGCAGTGTGATAGCATGTGTAGTGTAGGGGAGGCCAGGGAAGCTTCTGGATGAGTCACATGAGTTTAAGACCCTGGTTTGCTATACAGTCGGCTCTCCATACTCATGGGCTCCACACCCATGGCTTCAACCAAACAGATATCAAAAACATTTTTAAAAATTGCCTCTGTACCTAACACAAGAAGACTTTTTTTCCTTGTCATTATTCCATAGGCAACACAATACCACAATTCTTCATACACTTATATTGTCTTAGGTATTAGATGTAATCCAGAGCTGATTTAAAATACAGAAGAGGTACATAGACTACATGCAAGTACCATTTTATGTAAGAGTTTTTGATATCTGCAGATTTTGGTACCTGAAGGGTCCTGGAACCAGTCCCTCAGGATACCTAGAGACGATAATATTTACTATGTTTTAACAACCATCTGGGGGATGGGCTTGAGTTAATATGGATTCCCAGTGCATTCACAGTCCCAATTCCTGGTGTTGTTCCAAGTAGAGTGATAGTTTCAGTGTTAGACAAGAAGTTGTATCTCTGCTCCAGGTGGACCACCTCTTAAAGAAGAGACCTCCCCCTCTTGGCCTCCCACTCTTGGCCTCCCCTGCTGCTTCTCAATAAATAAGAGCAACCCAAGACTTCCGAACTGCAGTGGAAACAGGGGAGAACTTCTGTCACAGGTGGAAATCTACAGCTCTCTGATAGCACCGTTTCTGCCCAAGTCCAGCAGTTCAGTCCAACCCAGTCCCTGAACCTCCCAAAGGAAGCCATACTTGTCCACGTCTTCACTTTTAAATGTGATTTGAAGGACTGTTACCATCTCTGCCCATTCTGGGTAGTGCTGCCTCTGAAGAGAAACTTGGGGGAGGTAGGGCCTTGGAGGCTATTAGACAGAAGGACACTTGTCTCCAGATTTCTTTATTCATACAAATCATTGACTTCAGTGTAAGGAACAAGAGCTTATTGGTTTGTGTGGACACCACTGCTTTGTAGTCATCCATGGATACTTGGATTTAGGATTGAGTCTCAAGAAAAGAAGAGAATCCATGGGTTGGAAGACTGGGAAATGTTGTTCTGGTGCCATGTCTATATTGATGTAGAATTGTTTCAGAAGCTATTTTATTTGAAAACACTGACACCATATACCAAGTTTTTATACGAAGGGTGGGACAGGGTCTCCAGGGTGCTCTTCCCTAAGGACACTATGAGCTCTGACTTGGAGTTGAACTGTGTCAGGTGTAGGGCTGGCCTGGGCTGGATCCCTGGAGTAGGGCAGGTACGTTCCCGGATCTCAAATACTGCTTGTAGCTGCAGTGGTTCGCTTACCTGGCTCTGTCTCAGCAGACGGTGGAGGTCTGGATGCGTCTTTTACATCTCAATCAGTAGCATCTAGTGTAGAACTTAGCACATAGTAGGTGTTCAGTGTGTGCTTTCTGAATCCATGCATATATCCTGGAGCAACACAAAGACATAAAAACATAACTTTGCATCTGTTGACTCATGAAGAAAGACATTTATCTTGATTTCTGTTACCAGATGAAATATATCTAGGATGTCAGTTTAGGATTCAGAAAAACATTTAAATTTGAATTCTGAAATCCGGTACAGTCTATCTATAAATTTATAGTTTGCTTGATAGCTCCGATAGGCACATTTAAAATCTAAAAGAAAGTGGATTAAATAAATCATAGACTTTGTCTCCCAACTCTCACTACCTGCTCCCTAAAAGTGTTCAACAAATATATGCTCGGTTTCACAGAGGCTTGGTCAATATGTGGCCCGCACCTGAAAATTGTAGTTTATCTGTTGTAGAACCTTAAAAATTATGGCTGTTCAGACGGAAGCTAGGAAGTATGAATTCAGCTCTTATTTTGTAGTTCCTGTCATAATGCTCTATTGGAAAAAAAAAAAAGCCATGTTTGTAGCCAGTCGCCTAAACTCTAAATTATATATATATATATATATATATATATATATATATATATATATATATGAAAAATATGTGTGTGTGTGTGTATGTGTGTGTGTGTGTGTGTGTGTGTGTGTGGTGTGGTTTTAAACCAGACCTTGGTGTTACTTTAACTTGGTTTTCATGGTTTAATTTATTTTAGTTGGTAAAGATTATTCATCACTCATTTAATTCCAAGGTTATCTATTGATTCTTTTTTCCTCATTTGGTATTTTCTGACATTTTGTGGCACTCAGTATTGATTTATACAAAATCAGTCATCTGAATGTCCAGAGGAGGAGGCCTCTGTATATCATCAGCTGTTTTTCTGGACTAATAAGGGGAGCAGCCATGGATGTTGAGGGTGTTGGATGATTTTTAGGGGCTGGAATCTGGCCCCTCACACCTACTGGATCCTGCTTGTAAAATGAGATCACTGAGAGGCTAAGTTCTTCCCCATAGTTCTTGTCAGTCATTTTCTTCCCAAGCTCCTCTAAACCTATCACCTAGTGTACAGGTAAATAAATTAATAAATCTTGCTGTGTGAAGAGACCATTAAGGTAAATCTTCCTACCCGACCACTTCTAAAACTTAAGGAATCGGCCTTGTTAAAATACAGATGAAATTCTATAGGTCTGGAGAGGGGCCTGAGCTTTTGCATTTCTAGTCAGCTCCTCAGCCGGGATGCTGGTCTGTAAAGGTTGAGTGGTAAGACCTTAGCCCACCTTCCAACCAAATAACCATCTTCGTTCTCTCTTCTTTTGAAATTCTAGAACTGCATCTGAGGTCCCTCTTGAATCATGTTAATGTAAGGAGTGAATGGAGATGGAGGAAGTGCTCCCTCCCCTTCCCCCAACGTGGAGTTTATATCAGCCATGAGAACCTGGTTATGGCCTATAAGCACATAGACCAATTGGATAGTTTTAATCATCTGTAATCAGAAGAATTTGGTGGTTCACAAAGTCAGTTTTCAAGAGTCTTTGAATTAATATTTTCTAAATTACTTTGTGCCTAGAGGGGCTTTGGTCATCTCTCGCTCTTCTTATCTGACCTCCTTTGAGATCTCCCTTGTCCCTTCCTTTTTCCTGGACTGGTTACAAGGAGTCTTACTCTCTAAGCTGACTTGGGAAATAACTTGTCATGAAGTGGTAGGCGATAAAACTTTGGGCTATCCCTTGTAGGAGGATACAATGATGGAAGTGTTTTAAAACCAAACCATGAGACTGTAGAGATTTTAGACCACTGGAGGACTTTTGGGGTGGGGATGGGAGAGGGTTTGAAATTTCCAGCTTGCTCCATAGACATCAGACAGCTGTTTCTTCTAGTTACTCATACAATCTGCCTTCTCACCCTAGTCCTTAGTATATTGTTATTATTTCTGGGGGCTTATACCTAGAGATGCTCTTTAAAGGAAACTCTTCGAAGAAAGTATTCTGTAATTCATCTCTGCAGGTCTTAATATTTGCCAGGACTGCACTCAGGTCTTTGGGCTCTCTTGTTCTCCAGAACATCACAAAGTCAGGAACAGGATATAAACATCCTGGAAAGGCAAATGTTATTTTTATACTGAATTGGGAAGGATGATGTATGGAATGTCTTCACCTGGTTGGACTTAGATTTGATTCTTCCCAAATCAGTGACAGATTCATAAGTAGAGAAAAATTGGGTTCTCATCTATATGTTGTTTTTATTACATTATTTTGCTTCAGGCTCAAACATATCAAAGTAATTCAGACACTGTGGATGAAATCATCTGATTTCCATCAATAAATGTCTACTAAATCCTTCCGATTATAGGCAGTTGGCATTATTATACAGTTCTAGAAAGGCATGGTAATGCCATGCAGTAATTAATTGGTATCTACATGGTTCAGATTTATACAAAGTTTAATGTTTATAGTTACAGCCAGGCTGCTTCTTACTTAAGTAATATAAGTACACTTACGTAGTGAAACGGATTCTGTTTCTTGGTTGTAACATTTGAGTCTATTGCTTTCTATCTCTATTCATTAGGTGTAGGTTAAGGACAAGCCCTTCCTGTTTTGCCATTTTCTTTCTAATAAAAGAAGTCTCCTTCTGAAAATGGCAGTTGACTGGTTAATCATGTAAGTTGATTAACTTAGGGAATCATAGATAATGTATACACGAGAGCATTCAACTTTGGCTCAAAACACATAAAGGCACATTGGTTGAACACTGCTCTGCTAAGCAGCCATGTGTTTTTTGTGTGAATCACAGAGTGGAATTCTGACGTTTTTCCTGTGTAAACTACATTTCTAAAAAAGCCTCTACGAATTTCTGTTTTCCTTAAAGTGAATTAAGAATCTAAAAATGGTAACTAGCAACCTGAGCACAGAATCTATAGGTTTCTCTGATCCCTGGCTTCCCAAAGCAATATTTTTTTAAAAAATTAAAACTTTTCCCTGTGGGGATCTTTCCAAAGCAGAAGACTTGCTTCATAAATGCAGCAGGTTTCTTTCCATACAAACTAATATTTTATAGACATCCTTATTTAATTAAATTATGTGATTCCATTAGTAGCCCAACTGGCATAAACAGGATTGGGAACAGATGCAAAGGACTCTCCATAAGCCCTCGGCTCAGAGACATGGAGCTGAGGGGTGGCAGTACACTAGGAAGTACTTCCTCCCTGGCCCCAGGTCTCCTGCTGGCCACGATGCCGATGGGATCATGGCAGTTCAGTTGAGATATTGCCGAGAGGGAGTGAGGAGCCGAGCATTTCCAGTGGAACAGTAAGCTGGAAACCAGCACTGTGAGTTTTTCCTCCTCAGAAACACGATGACTATCATGCTGGGGTTCACTGTTTTGGATTTATCATTCTTAGTGACAGAGCTGGTTTTCCTGTTGCTGTGGTTTGCTTGGGAATAAACATATGGCTAGCTCTGGTGTGGGGATTGGATGCACCCTTAGAATATTTCTTGAAGTGAAATTCTGAGGTCCTAGACACTCACTCTACTGGTGTTTAATAAGACAAAAACCAAAACAGAAGTAAAGACACAATTTGGGGGGAAAATGTGATGCTCATATTTTCATGTCTTGGAAAACTTCATTGAAATGGATTTAAATGGGACTATGACATCCAGTAGGTGGCAGGGTCTTGAAGATTCTAGCACAGAGTCGAGTGGGAGAGTGTGTCCCCAACCCTGTGAGTGGGTGTCAGTTTTCTCACATGCCTGGGACCTCCTTGGCCCCAGACTTATTTTCCTCCGTGTCTCTTTCTACCCAGGCTTCTTTTCATTGTTTCTTTTAGACCGAATATCCGCATTACTAGAGCAAGGTACTGTCTTCACCGGCATTTGGTACTGTGGAGTTCATGGTTTAATTTATTTGGAAAACTTTATTTTCTAGTCCTTTGATTCTTACAGTGAAGTATTAACTCATTTTTATTCCACAAGATAAGGGAATTTTCCTTAAAATCAAGGGAAGACCGATGGATGCATTTGGTATAGATTTTTTTCTTTTTACATAGAACTTTTTCATAAGGAAAGTGTTACAGATTCTAAAACTCTTTCTGTTCTTATTAGTCAGCATATTCTTAATATGCTGCTTATCTTGAGGGAAAAATAGAGTTTTCCGTTACCTTTTGGCATCAATCTGATGTCAGTTTCCACGTGGTTCGGGCAGCAATTTGCAGGACCATGCTCCTGATGTGGTGAGCGTAGAGAATTGTTTATTCTGAGGCAAGGAAAGATCGGTGAAAAGTAAGTATTCAGTTTCCTCTACTTAAAGGTGACATTCTAGCATACACTTTATTGTAAACTGTGTTTTATTTTGAATTCAGAAAGCACTGGTTTGCTAAGGGTGCCAGAGCCAAAGTATTGCAAATGAGGTGGCTTACCCAATAGCACTGTTGTCCTGCAGTCCTTGAGGCTGGGAGTCCAAGATCAAGGTGCCCACAGAGTTGGTTCCTCTGAGGACTGGGAGTCTGTGTCACACTTCTGTCCTGCTTTTGATTGCTGCTGGCCATGCTTGGTGCTCTCCGGCTTGGAGATGCATCAGCCTGGTCTCTACCTTCTTCTTCACGAGGTGCTCTTCTCCTGTGCACCTGTGTGTCCAAGTTTCCCCCTGTTGTAAGGACACCAGTCACGTCACATTAAAGTCCACCCCAATGACCTCATTTTCGTTTGATTACCTTTGTAAAGACCCTGTCTCTAAATAATGTCACACTCTGAGGTACTGGGGTTAGGACTCTCACTTATAGTCTCAGGAGAAACAATTTAGTCAACTGAACAGGCATATTTATTAGCACCTGCATTTGAAAACCTTAAAGAAATCAAAGAATCTCAAAGCAGTGTCCCAGAGCAAGCTCAAGGGTGTCCTGTTAAGAGGCACAGGAATTTGATGTGAAAGACTTAACATTCTCAAAATGTCAGTGTTACAATCTGGACAGAGTGGTTAGTCATGCTTTTCTTAGGCTTGATTTTCATAGTTGAACCTTCATTTAATGCAAACATTTGACAAAGATAGAAACAAATCTAATTCCCTTTGATTTCTTGATGCAAGAATAGTGAATAAAAACTATGCTATTTAATAAACTCCTGTATTCATGTATGTCCTCATTATGTTTACACTTGGAGTCCTGCACTTTTTTTTTTTTAAATCATCTGTGAATTCATACTGAGCTACATTTATTATTTGATGCTTCATTTTGCTTTCATTAATTTCCTTGCTAAGTGATAAATGGCATAGAGTCATGCTCTTCTGGGTTTGCTTTCTGAGATGGAGGGATACTGCATTATTAAACAGTTACTTTTTCTTTTAAAAATTTATATTTCTGCATCATCAATAGGAATTCCCACATTAATACTCCTATATCATTAACAGGGGAAAAGAAAGGAAAAGCTATAAAAGAAGGAAATAATAGAGGGTGAAGGGAAAGTGTAGAACAGAGTGAGCCTGTAATAGAATATATTTAAAGTAATATTGCCATCTCACCCAATGCTTGTGATGCGTGTTCCAGCTGCATTATATTTTATTTTATTCTTACAACAATGCTGTACAGTAAGGAAAGTGTATTGGTCAGTATAGGCTAGGTTGTGCTGTGACAACAAATATCCCTGAAGGTTTACTTCTTGTTCACATAATGCCTGTTGTTGGACCAGGTAACTCTCAAGGCAACTGTTTTCCATGAGTTGGCTCAGGGTTCTAGTCTGTTCTGGTGAGAAGGTCCGTGTTATCAGCGTGTGCTTCTGCAATCACTGTGGTAGGGGAAAGCAGGCAAACGACAGTGCTAGTGATGAAGACCTTCTTTGGGAGATAATATCCATAGTTTCCTTGACTGAAAGAAGTCAGGCGATTAGGTCAAATTTTAAGAGGAATAGGAGAGAATGTAATCTTGCTTTGTGTCCAAAAGTAGAGGGGAACCAGATATTAGTGAAAAATATTGTGCTTGAGATGATACTACATGGACATGGAAACTATAAACCAGGGTTCAGATAAGCTAAGGAAGCTTCCCAGGGGCACAGAATTAGAAGAGCGTGGAACTGCTACTCAAAAGCTAGGTCTGTTCTATCCCAGAGGTTGTGTTCCCAACCATTCTGTGTGTTGCCTTCCACAAGAACAGACTCAACTACACTGCAGCTGGTGAGATTCAAATGGGAAAAACTGATTGCTCCCCACTTTCCTTATGGGGTTCTGTTGAGAATTTAAAGAAGATAGGGATGAACCAGATGATTGGCGAGGCTTCCACTGAGTCTGGTCTCTGGGGTAATTTTCTGGACCATTGCTCCTGTAGCTTTCTTACACCTCATCAGAACCTCTGAGAAGCATCTGCACTTTCCCAAGAAAATAAGAACCAAGCAGGGAAAGGCAGGGTTTTGTGTTAGTCTGCTTTGCTTGAGGCGTGGTGGATGGAAGGTATGGTCTGTGATTATCACAAGGATGATAATAGTGAGTTAGCTGGGTTTCAGTCAACTTTTCATCGTTGTGGCCAAAATATCCCAGAACAACTTAGAGGAGGAAAAGTTTATTTGGGGCTTGTGGTTTCAGAGGCCTCAGTCCATAGATGGCTGACTTCTTTGGTCTGGGTCCAAGGTGAGGTAGCACATCATGGGGGAAGGGTCCAACAAAGGAAAGCTGCTAAGTTTATGGCAGCAAGGAAGGAATGGGGAGGGACCACAGGAAGAATAACTCCAGAGTACAGCCCCAGTGACCATCTCCTTCAGCTATGACCACCAGCCTGAAGTTAACACATGAGCAGTCCGTTCAAACAGGAGTGGCCAATGAGGTTTCAACTCTCATAACCTAATCATTTCACTTCAACATTCCTCCACATTAATACAGGAATATTCTTTTCTTTTAGGGAACAGCTCTTATCCAAACTGTAATTCTTCTTATGGCAATTATAGCCTATGAAGCTTGTTCTCATACCACCTGAAGATAAGAATAGACCTAAGTGTAGTAATTGTGATTTCAGATCAGTGAGATGTGATTGTCAAAAGAGCTAATGGGATCTAAGATGGCATGAGTGAAGGGGTATCAAGTAGGTTGGAACTGACCTCAGAGTCAGATCCTGGTTACCTCCTGGTCTCCTCACCTAGACCAATGTCTTCATCTCCCTTGGCGTCTTCATCCATAAATCAGGAGTAGAATGATGACTTCAGAGAATCAAGAGCCTAATGAAGCAATTAACAGTGCTGCTCACCTAGCTCCATGATCCATAAATGCTGGTTGCTCTTCCTATTATGCTGATGGTCGATGATGTGATTTTTCAAACAAGGCATGTGATTATTTGGCTCTATTTGTAATGGTAGGTCACAGAAGGGATATTATAATCACTTTGAGGAATACTCAAGATAGTCGAATTCATTTTGAGGCTGGCAACCAGGATAAAGAAATGACCTGAAACTATCCTATATAGTTTTCTGTAGGAACTAACAATATTTAATCTGGAAAATGGAATCTTGAGTAGAAGCTTGAGGGCATGGTTCACTACCATCTCTGGATCTCTGAAAGGTTGTCCTACAGAACTGACTTCAGTATTACTCTTTATGGGATTAGGATGTAGTGCATCCATGGGTAGAAATTGTAGGGAAAAGGGTATCAGTTCAATGTGGGCAAAGTTGCCATCCATGGAACTCTCTGGGTGGGTTTACTCTTATGGGTGATATAACTTTATTTGGATGGATATTGGCAATGATTCAATAGGAATTTATAATGAATTTTGTGATTCTAAACTGGATGCTCACTGGAACCATACAGAGAACTTTAAAAAAAATACCAGTGTCTTGTGCCCTCTGATAAACCAATTAGCTCTGAATCTCTGAGGTTGAGCCTAGTTCTGAATGGCAGAAGACAGTACCGTTCTGTATGAGGAGCAGTAATGAAGCAGGATAATTTGATTGGACTTGGTGTGGTGGAGTCCCAGATTTGGAGGAGTCCATTCAAACTAGTTTGGGAAAGGTGTTGAAGTTCACAATCAGGTTGAAATGCCTGCCTATGGAACATCTTACTTGGGGGAAAACAGGGAACATGATACCAAGATTCAACTAGAAGGATGAATCTATTTCCACCCAAAGTAGTTCGCTATTATTCATGTTTACTGGCAGCTGAGTGATTCATAAGGTGCTTTTGGGGGGAGATATGTTCAAATGAAATGTGTTTGCTACTACATAAAGATCATTTCTTGTAGGATACACCAGCCTACTAAGGCAACCCTGCAGAACAACTCAGATTCTGCACTCTGGTGTGTGTGTGTGTGTGTGTGTGTGTGTGTGTGTGTGTGTGGGTTGGGGCAAGGAGTTGGGCGTGCACACAGAAATGCACACTTCCACAGTATAGAGCATGCCTTCACATTCGCTCCTCTGACCTTTACACCAGAAGCATAAGAATGACCCTTTATCCACTGGCCCTGAAGCTTGGTTGTTACTAATCTGGATGCTGGATGGCGGAGCTGTCCTTCAGCCTGGTCAGTTGGCAGCTGTCTGGGTAGCCCCACGTATCCTAACTTTGTTCCCGAGTGGCTTCCTCCTGCCTGATCCCTCATCCTCTGGCATGGCATTTTCTCCATGACAGTCTGCCCCTGAACTGCCCTCGCTGCTGCTTTGGTAAAGGCTTGCAAGGAAAGAGAATAAGAGCTGCTGGCGAACCCAGTTTGTGCAGGCAGCACCAGCGATGGATGAGACCTCTTCCAGACTGGAAGAAGACTGGAGAAAAGGACTTCAGCGAGAAGCAAGCTGGCAGGTAAGTGATGTCCTCAATCCAGATGGGACCCAAATTTCTCTCAATTCTTTTAGCCTCAAGTCTCAGGAATACACACAAGTCTATTTGCAGAACTGTATTATCTGCAGGCATATCCATTTGGGACAAGTCATCATTAGTTTCCGTGTCTTTGAAAACCATGCAAATAAGACTCCAAATGAATTTACTCTGGATTTTCAAGCAAGCTAATAGGGTTTTACAAATCTATAGATGTTGCTAAATTTATACTTCTTTAATAAAAAGCCCTTGAATTAGCAAGTTGCAGGTGTATATCAAAAGGAAACATGCAGATTTGGTTTGTTCGAATACAAGTTCATCGCAATATAAAAATTTAATACAACACCTGTCATCAGACTTACTTTATGGTGTTAGAGCAGCTTGGAATAAGGGGACTGGTTTTAACCTATTTTAATGAGGTGACCATTCTTTTAATGCAGCCTGCGTTCCTCCCTTATTTATGCTGAACTCATAATAGGTAGAAACTCGGTGGTATGCAGAGAGTTCAAGCTAAAGAATTCATTTTGGCGTAGAGGCAGTTTTCATTAAAATATGCAAAGTAGTAATGTTTATACGTTACAATACCTATTTCAAATTAGCAAAATTATATGCTGCTGTCTCGTAAGCTGCCAACTGAAATCCCTTCCTAAATCCTGTTGAATGGCTTTGATTACTGTTCTTCACATTACACATTGCACACCTCTAATGCATATTTTTACGCATCCACTCCATTGCCATTTAATTAGACAACTATATTGAAAAGCAATGCCAGAGCTTTTTTCTTTCTTTCTTTCTTTCTTTCTTTCTTTCTTTTTTTTTTTTTTTTTTTTTTTTTTTTTTGATAATCTGCTGCTTTATGGAAAACGAACACCTCTGTTCCTGGAGCTCTTCTGAGGGGTGGTCTTGGTGAAAGTGAAACTGATTTTCCATTTTGTCTCTAGCAGAAAGTTTTCTATAAAGATGGTGGTTCAGAAGGCGTTGATTTTCATTGTCGCTTTAAAAAAAATTCTCCCTTTTTGTCAAAAGAGGGGCCTTTCATAAGATTTCTTCTCTCTCCTGCTATAGAATTTGAGTGAAAAGTACTACTGGTATTGACAGGTGTGTGTTGTTCTTTGCAATGTGATGTTAAATAAAGAGCTTCAGAAAAATCTCCTCTAGCCTGGCATGAAATTAGAGTCCTTCTGCTTTGGGTGGGGAATTTTCTGGAAGGTAAGGAGGGATACAAAGAGAATCCCCACATGCTAATTTGAGAATGACACGTGAGTAATCTCTAGGGGTCCAAACAAATATTAAGATATCTTATGGTATGCTAATGTGACTTTTAGATTTTTGTCTTTTGTTTATGTTTTTCTCTAGAAAGTTGGCATCTTATATATAATCTTCATTTCAAAGAAGAGTGAAGGGAGGAAGGATGTGAGGAGATGACTCAGATATCTCTGTGGATAAAATATTTAAACTAGAAACACCAAGTCCAAATGTTTATGTGAAATTACATGTGTCTTGTCACCGTTAGCATCTCAGGGACCTTTAGCTTATTCATTTCCCCAAAGGCACATAATGACAATGTACTCTGCTATTGGCCTCTAAGGATGTGATCCTTTACAGCCGGCTGATCCCTGTCATTTCTATGGTGACAACCAAGGCTCCCCATTGTAGCTAGCAGTGGGCATCCCAGGTTCTACTGTGGTCTCCCTGACACTTGGCACAGCAAGGCAGTGGGGGGAAAGGATGTCCCAGGGTGTTGCTGCAGCATCACCTACTCTGTCTCCCCTCCCCCACTCCACGAGTTCTGCCCGTGGCCCCCGCTCTTCAGTCATCTGTATTGCTATGCTGGGTCCCCACGAGCACAGTCACCCACTTGAGATGACACAAATGCCTATGTGGTGAGGGTGACTTCTTTTGTCCATCCATGGTAGTAATGAAGATGGGGAAAGTCGAAGGCATTGAAAACTAAACTGTGACAGATGCGAAGCTTTAGCTTAGCCAAATACTACATTTCCTGCCAGAACCGATCTAATACTTCCTACCTACCTAGCATTCACCACTCAGCACCGCGGGGTATGAGTGTGTGTTTTCAGTCACACAGAGCCCAGGTCTCTTAGGCAGTCTGGATCACAGACATGATTGCCCACATCATTTTTTTTTTTTTTAACAATAACTAGAACAAACATTTATTTAGTGTTTTATGCAACATGTATTTATAGGATGTATAAACAAAATATGGAGACTGTCAAGTACTGAATTGAAAATATAGTTTTCTCCGGTCACAGCATTATCCAAAGAGCTGCCTACAGAAGTGCACAGACTTTGGGTGAATTGCCCCAAATTTTACTGATGAGGAAATTAAGGCTTGTGAAGGCCATGTAACCTGCTCAAAGCCATCCTGGGTTCTAGTTCAGGCCTGCTTGACTCCAGGGCTTGGGCCCTTCCACTTTTGTAACGGGGCCATCTGAGTAGAATTTCATCTCATTTTTTATTTCATGGAATAATAGCTTGCAAGCAGCTGTGACGTGGGCAGGCAGGAAACAGGCGGGAGGCAGGGGAAAAGCATGATGATCTTCTAATGGAATAATCAATCTCTGAATCATTAAGACTTTAATAAAATGTTTTTAATAGTTTATTTTTTTAACCCTTGCTCTATACCAGGCCCTAAACAAAACTTAAAATCCTTCCAAGTAGTCTGGCAGGTATTTTTTGTTCCTATTGTACAGATGGGGAAACAGAGGCCCAGTGGTATCAAGAAACGTGTGAAAGGTCACATAACCACTAACCCATTGGCCTGACCCTGGGGCCTGCACTCTTGTTCCGCAGGCTCTGAGTATATGCCATGTTATTTTCTGATCATACATATTTTAATTCTCTCCACTCATAATGATGTGATGACGTTGGTCCTTGAGAAGTCCCCCTGATGGTTCTTATTTATTATTATTATTATTATGTTTTTTAGGAAATTAGGAGTTGGGCAAAGTGCCTTGCTTACTGACTTCTTCAGAATGTGTTTTAATTGGATGCTGTGTGCCTTATGCGAACTGGCTTACCCATGGAGTTGGAAATGAGCTAGATGTAATTTCTAGAGTCGACTCTAAATCTGAATAGTCATTTAGGCACATAACCCATTCTGGAAAACCAACAGCAGTGGCGTCCGGGTCACTGCTCCTACCTCCTGGAGCTCAGTCGGGTCATCTACAAGAGAAGCTCCGGAGCAGAGGGCAGTGGTTTATATGTTCAGGTAACCCATGCTCATGGCAAACTCCTCAATCTGTGTGTCACTTCTTCACTTGTAAACAGGTGATTATACCTGGGCAAGGCCCTGATGATGCTTCATTGATCTGGGTGATTTTCAGCTGGAAAACACTCAAGGGCCGAGGACTCATTTCTGGCTAATGTTTTATCTTGGGGTGGTGCCTTTGATTTGTTTTATTTTAGTTTTTGAACTGGAATCTCACTGTGTTGCCCAGGTTAGCCTTGAACTTCTAGGATTGAATGATCCTGCTACCTCGGCCTCCCAAGTAGCTGGTACTGTAAGTGTGCGTCACCGCCTCTGGCTTTAAAATAATCCATGTCACCGCTGTGTGGCCATTTTGAACCCATCTATCAATGCTGTCTATGTGTGCCTGTCTCCCCACGGGAAGATAAATTCCTCAAGGGCAGAGGTGCATCACAGACCTGGCACAGATAAACCTTGAATGAATGTTTGCCGAGCAGAATGGAATTGCATATTTGATCTGTAAGAAGTGCAGACAGGATCTAGCCCTGAGGCCTTGGTGTTGCAATTGAAAAGGGAGGAAAAGTGGTGCCCCAAATTCCAGGGCTCCTCAGGGGGCAGCAGGAGTTATGGTCTCCTAGTTTGGTCTTCCTTCTCTTCCCTGTTCCGCTTGGATACAAACTCCTTCCTGTGCCTCCAGTTTCTCATCTGTGATATCAGAACTAAAGTGTGATATTTGTGTCTGTTTAGGTGTCTTTCCTTACTAGAGGGTCAAGAACAGGAAATCTCGAGCCAGTCTTCTGGGTTTTAGCCTTGGTGTCCTAGTTACCAACTGTAGAACTTTGGTAAAGTAGTAAAACCTCTCTGTTCTTTGGCTTTTTTTTTAACCTATAAAGTGGGGATAAATGTAGCAGCTATTTGGTATGAGGTTGTTGGGGTGATTCAATGAATTAGTTTGTGGGAAATGTGCAGGAGAGTACTTTAATATGTACCACTTAGCACCCCTAGGGCACATTGCATGTGTCAGCAAGTAGCTACCTCTTATCTATTTAATGTGATCAGAAGGTCGAGTGTTTGAACACCTACTGTGTACAAGGCATATCCACTCTGTCATGGATGAGAAAGTCTGGAGGCAGTGCCCTTTTAGGGGAGAGCACAACAGGCTGGTAGAATTATGGCTAATCCTATAACATGGGAGCCCTGAGTACTGGCCTCCAGGATGGTCCTGGGAAGTGCTTAGATGAGGTAATACTAATTCTCAAACAAAGAAAAGAGGTTAAGCCCAACAAAGAACTGGGATGATGCTTCAAGTCCAAGGGAGAGAACATGTCAGAGACAGGAAGGAGAGGAACAGTAACATGTGTCAAGGAAATGGGCAGGAGTGGTGGGTGATAAGTTTAAAGAAACAGGCAGGAGACAAGTCCTACATGGCCAGACCAAACAGCTCAGCCTGGCAGAGGAGAATCAGAAATGGGTGTTAAGCAGAGACAGGACACAGGTATCAAACTTGACTTCTGGAAAGATTATTCCAGCTTCAATGTGGAGGATAAACTGGGATGCAAAAGACTGGAGGCAAGAAATCCAATTAAGCTGCTTCATGACTTGAAGTGAAGGCTAGCTGGAGCATGGACATAAGATGGAGGCAGAGGGATGGGTTCCAGAAATATCTAGAACGTACCAGGCTCAGGATTTGCTGATTGATTTGTTCTTGGTGATTGCATGGAGGAGGGTGTAGGGGGAGCCAATGGACTCCTATGTTTCTCTTTGGGGTGACCAGCTGGAGATGGGTGCCACTATCAGAGAAGAGATCACTGGAGGCGATGTACAATGAACTAAGATGGGGTGGATCATAACTAACCACATAGTAGAGGAGATTCGTAATAAATAGCAGCAATCTATAGCATGTTATGCCAGGAGGATAAACAAAGCCTGTGAAGACTCAGAGAAAGCAATATGAAAAGTACTTACCATAGACCAAGGCTTACCCTGTGCCAAGAGTGGTTTCAAACACTTTCTTCACATTAACTCATAGACTCTTCCCCATCTGTGAAATAGAGATGCTGGTTCTTTCTCCACTTTGTAGAGGATGTAATTTCATAGAAGGTAAGGTTACTTAACTAGTATGTAGGACTGGATCCAAGCTGCCTGGATCCAGAGCTTATAACCTCACTAGGATTATGTCCATCTCCTTGGAGGCTGGGACAGAATGGGTGGCACATGTACCAGATCTTTCGGGAGGAGCAGAATTTTGCAAGCATGGGACTCTGAATTAGAATCCAGGCTCTTACTGAGGGCGGATAGGCCCTCCTCAGGGCAGATAGAGTTGTCTCTTTCATATCGGGTATCCCAAGATTACGGGACCAGCTGAGCTTTGCAAGATGTGGAAGGTCAGTTCCACAGTTCCCAGCAGCTGTGAGGGAGGCCCCTAGCAAGACTAGTCAGAGTCCAACAGGTCTGTGCCCAGCATGGGTATACCAGAAATGACCAAACTAGAAAATAGGGCTGGGCTGGACATCTGTGGGTCTTCACCTCTCTGAGCTATTTCTCCTCTCTAAGATGAAAAGAAAAATACCCCTCTGCTAGGTAAGAATTCAATTAAGTAATGTGTTTTTGAAAGAGTTTTGCCCACTGTAGAAATTCTGCATGTGTAAAATAAAGCAGAATCATATTTTGAAATAATAACATATAAAAAGAGTGTTCTGATGCAAATCAAAATTACTCTGAGATTTCATTTCGCTCCAATTAGAATGGTAATTATTAGGAATACAGCAACAAATAACATTGGCAAGGATATGGGGGAAAAATACACTCATATATTGCTGGTAAGATTGCAAATTGGTGTAGCTGCTCTGGAAAGCAGTATGGAGATTCCTTGGAAAATTTGGAATGGAACCACCATTTGACCCAGCTATCCCACTCCTTGGCCTATACCCAAAGGACTTAAAATCAGCTACAGTGACACAGTCACATCAATGTTTATAGCTGTTTGATTCACAATAGCTAAATTGTAGAACCAACCTAGATGCCCTTCAATAGATGAATGGATAAAGAAACTGTGCTATATATACACAATGGAATATTAATTTTAAAGGCAAATAAAATTATGGCATTTGAAGGTAAATGGATAGATTTGGAGAATATCATGCTAAATGAGATAAGTCAATCCCCCCAAAACCAAAGGTCAAATGTTTTCTCTGATAAGTGGATGCTGAAACATAACATTGGCAGGATGGCTGATGGTAAGGGAAGAATGGAGGAACTTTGGATTGTGCAGAGGAAAGGGGAGAGGTCAGGGGATGGGAAAGATGGTGAAATGAGACAGACATCATTACCCTATGTATATGTGTGATTGCATGAATGGTGTGACTCTACATAGTGTACATCAGAGAAAAGAAAAGTTGTACTCCATTTGTGTACAATGAATCAAAATGCATTCTGCTGTCATGCATAACTAAACAGATCAACAACAACAAAAAGAGTGTTCTGCATTCTCCACCTTCCTTCCCAATTTCATTACCATTTTGTATTTCCATGTTCATGGAGGAAGGAAAACAAGGTTGGGTGCTGCTTCCTGTTCTTAGGGGAGAAGTTTTTCCTCTGTGTTTGAAGTGTATCCTCTTGGGCACTGATACTGGTTCATGTTTTGAGTTGGCTTCATGTATATAGAAATCTGCTTCAAGATACTGTCAGCCACCAAGCGAGTAAATGGTGATGGCTCAAATCAGCACCGTTGGAACTTCAGGTCAAGTGTGTAATGGACCCAGCACAAACTAACTTAAGCATAGAAGCTACAGGAGTTGTTTATCAGAAAACAAGTCCTGTTCTTCATCTATTGTTGTATTTCTGGCACAACGATATCTTTTGAGAAGGCCCCTTGTCTTATGACTGGTTGTCACTTTTTGTTGTTGCCTTTGAGTGTGGGACCCAATCATTCATTTATTCATTCATGGGCTCAGGGAAGGTGAGTGGTTGATATATGTCTTAGATTCAAATATTATAGATTCATAAGACTGGGAGAGACCTTGGGATTGTTTGCTTTCATCCCACATGTTCCTCATTCTGAGCAGATGCAAGTCCACAAGGCTGAAGATGGATCACCTCATAAAGCCTCTCTCCATAACTCATTGCTGGGCCTAACAAACGATTCTTAGGCTAGGGAAATTCTTCCTTGTGGAGGATTTTAACTGCACCCGTTGCGACTGAGGCCCAGTTCCGCTCCTTCATCCTCCCTGGAGGTGGAGAAAAACAGCTCAGTCACTGTCCTCAGGAATCAGCCTTCCTGGCCTTAAAGATCATTATGAAACCAGCCTTCAGTTTTTGCTTCTCAAGGCTAAGCCGCCTAAACCCATAGGTATAATTCTTCATTTCCATCTTCTTCTTGAGTTTCTTTGAACCTTTTCCAAATCTGCCCATCAGCCCTACCTTCTGTAGCTGGGAACCTTTTGGGAGGATTGACCCGAGACTCACAGTCCCCGTCAGCTGATCATTCATTTAATGAGCTAATACTCATTTATTGAGCGCCATATTTTAAATACTAGAGCTCTGAGTCACTCCTTTAGACCACAGATAGGTGAAGGACAGCACAACGTAGCAGTTCAAAGCCTGGACGTCATGGGTCAGTCCTTGCCCGCTGGGTGCCCGCCAATCCGTTACTTAAGCTCCCCGTGTCCTAGATCTCTTGTGGGCACGATGGGATAACCATAGTCCCTGTCTCATAGAGGTGTCGGGAGTGATGAATAAGCACACCTAACACACCTGGAACAGTGGTTGGCACATAGTTATGGTGACAGAACTCTTTTAAATAGAATAAAAATGAAGTAAGATGCAGACTCTGCCCTTGAGTTGTACCCATTCTACTTAGAAGGATAAACTAAGTGACTCATGAACAACTAATTGTAATTCAGCACATTAAGGGTTTTGGTTACTGTAGCAGTGTGTGGAATGGAAGCTCAGAGACCCAAGGGAAAGGATGCCTGGGGGAGTTGAGATGGCTTTGTGAGTTGGGAAGGTGGACTGTTTTAGGTACTTCCTAGACTCAGGTCTCATTGACTCAGAGGACTGGGAGAGGCCTGAGATGACATCTCACTGTGCATTTTCAACTTGAAAAGTGTTGCCTTGGCCCTTCAGGGAAAGAACGAGGGCTTTCCAGGCTGGTGAAATGGAGGAAAAGTGGTCTAGGCCAAGGGAGCCTTGTGAACTTGTGAATAAAGACCTAAAGAAGGGAACGGTGGCATGTGTCTGAGGAACAATGAGTTGGGTTGTGGTGGGCGATGGGAAGTCTGCAGGGAGCTGGGGCCTTGCCGAGCTATTTGCCTTGTCCCTAACCTAGTCCATGCACATGGGTTTTGACATCTATTTTACAAAGTTATATATCACTAGAGAGACTGCCCAAGCACTGGATGTTTCTCCTCCACAGGTTGAGCCCCCAACCTGAAAACCTGCAATCCAAATTGCTCCAGAATCCACGTTTTGAGTGCCAACATGAAACCCCAAGTAGAAAATTTTACAACATAAAATTTGTTTCATGTGCAGCATTACTAAAAATATTGTGCTAGGTACAGTGGCTCTTGACTGTAATCCCAGGGGTGAGCACCACCGTTCAAAGAGGACCACGAGTTCAAAACCTCAGCAACTGAATGAGGCCCTAAGCAACTTAGTGAGAACCAAAGGGCTAGGGATGTGGCTCAGTGGTTAAGCATCCCTGAGTTCAGTCCCTAGTGCTTGCTATATATATATATATATATATATACACACACACACACACATACATACATACACACACATCAATACATATTTACACTTACACATGTAAATGAAAAAGTATGAAATTACCTCTAGCCTGTTATAAAGTGTATGTGAAAAATAAATTTCACATTTAGACTTGGTTTCCATCCCCAAGATATCTTATTATGTATATGAAAATATTCCAAAATACAAAAACATACCCAATTCCAGAACATTCCTGGTCCCAAGCATTTTGGATAAAGAACATGCACTTGCAGTAGTTTTCTTTCTGCTGGGTTCCGAGCTCTGTGTCACTCCTGGAGGCCAGAGCTTGAATTGCATTTGTTTGCCTATTTCTTTGGGGACTGAGTGCCGGGTCAGAGCGAATTGGAGCCACCACGTGCCTTGAGATGGGGTCAACCCTTGTTCTCACTCCCCTGGAACACGCATGAATGAACACAATGCAACCCAACCATCCAGGGATTTTACAGTTCTCCAGTGTGACTCCATTTCAGCTACCTCTGAGGACAGGGACAGTTTTGTGCCAGACCCAAGCAGTCCCTCTGAGAACTTATTTCTCCCTGTGGTGTCTTTGCCTGTCATGTTCAGCTTCTGTCCCTCCCTCTGTGTGCCACATTTTTGGCTTTTGGCTGGGCCCACCTCCTGTGAACCCAGGGTGGGTCTGAGGCACACACTCTCTTCGCTTCTCTGAGCATCAACCGGCCTAGGACACAAGCCCCGGCCATGAGGTCTAAGGATCATCCGAGATGTGGAAGGCCGATTTTAAAAGAAGGTTGAGGAGAAAAGGCAGCTCTCCAGTATCTAAGGAGACAGATGTGTTTTACATCAAATTCCCCGGCTGGAAAAAAAAAAAAAATGTCAGAAGAAGTGAGAAATACTCAAATTGTAGCAGCTGGTTGAATGTGGCGATTCTCTCACTTAGGGCAAAAGAGCTGCAGTTTTCTATCTAATTCACTACTCAATCATTCCATGGCCCCTGTCTCAAGCTCAATTTAAGCTCAGTCCCCAGTACACAGAGCCACTATACAGTGTAAAAAGAAATGACTGGCCAAAGGGACCGAGGGGAAGCAGGAGCCACGTGGTGACCCAAAGCTTGAGTTATCAAGTAGTCCTGGGACCACGTGGTATCGCTCTCCAAAGTGCTCATAAAGTCCACGTAACTAGGTCATTCCTCCTCTCGCCTTTACATTTTCATTATTACTACCTGATCGGAGAGTATGATCTTTTAAAATGCTCATCACATTTATTGGGGAAACAGACAAATGTGCTCAGCAATCAGGGGCAGAACCTGGATTGAAACTGGGCTGCCTCAAGGGCTTTGAATTGAAATGGAAACAGGCTGGCTCTCTGCAGAACTCTATTACTGTTGATGACTGTTTGTCTTTTTCAGAGGAGTTCGGGTGAGCAATAAATATGACTGCTCTTTAGGGAGAGCGCGCTGAAAACTGTTGGATCTTTCCTTACACATGTCAAGAGTATTTCAGTTTTCAAAAGCACTTTTCCATTTATAATCCTTTTCCAAACTCATGGATGCTGTATGAAGGAAATGGCAGCAATGTTATTAGAACCAATCATCAAGTGAACAGATAGAGCGGTGACAGGTTAAGTGCCTGGTCTGATAGGGCCACGATTAGAACTGGGGTATGAGGCAATCCTGTGCTATTTTGCCCAGATTGTGCTGCCTCTCTGTTCACTGGTCAAAGGTAAGTTTCTTAAAGGTCGTACAAATTGTGTTCTTACACGAATTCCTAATTAGCTTCAACCAATTGTCCCCCCTCTTAAAAGAATGTGGCTTTTAAAGCTAAACAATTTTATGTAATCATTTCTAAGGAACAGTTTCTCCTACCAACTCCAACAAAGAAATCGTTGGTGGAAAAGCAAGATGTTCATGCTTCCAGAGCTGATCATAATGCTTGGGGCATGGGCTTCTTGCAGCGGTGGGAGTCCAGCAGGGCTATTACACAGTCAGTAATCCGGGCATATGCTGCAGAAATACATAATTTTGTGTAACACTCTAAAAGACTTTATTTTTAGCATTGCTGGATTCCTTTTTTTTTTTTTCCTTCACGCTGCAAAAGGAGGCACACCATCTTCCCCAACTCAGCCGAGACGTGACTTCAACAGCATAAATCACCTTAACCTCACTCTTTATGTAAATATTCAGTGGAACAAAGATCTGAACTAATGAGACCCAAATGTTTTCTTAAGAAAATCTGGAAACTGAAGTGGTCAAGTGGTTAGATGATACAGTTTTATTTTGGTGGGGAGAGTATTAAAATTCTTAGATGCATTCTTTCCTTCTTTCATATTTTTCTTTTCTGGTTCGTAATTGATCTTGAACTATGGGCCAGCATCTTATGTTGTACTTTTCTTGCATCATTAATATATGCTTTGTGTCTATGTTGTGTTTGCTTAGAATCAACCTGCTCTTCTCTCTCCCATCTCCTTTCTCAATTCAAGCAATCAATCAAACAAACAAAAGAACCAACAGAAACAAGAAACACACAGAGACCCTCACGGCCATCTTTAAAAACTCCTGTCACCAATGCATAGGACATTGAAATACTAAAATATACTACTTATATCTGAGCTCTGGAGGCAAACCAATGAGGATTTATCTCTACCATTGACTGGGTCACTTTCAATAGACTCCCACATTAAAGATTCATTTACCTTATCTTTAAAATGGGATCAAAATGGTCCCTTTTTCTTGAAATGATTGTAAGAATTAAAGGGAACAACAGTGCTAACTCTCTTGGCAGGATGATTAAGACACAGAAAGCACTTGGTAAGATTAGTAACTATTATTCTCATTGTGAAGGTGTTCTCATGCTCATGGTCAGGGTCATGACAATGTCGTCTACAATTCTGTGCATGCCAACTGACTCCCCCGCGGAATCCGAGGAAGATACCCAAGAGAGGAGACAACAATTTTCATATTATCAGGTGAAATTATTGGTTCCACAGGAAAGGAAAGATACTTAGAACAACTGAAAAGTTATTAGAAATGATGAGAATTGTGTTAGTTGATTTAATATAAAATAAATAAATAAATAAAATAAATAACTTTCTGATATAGTGGTGATAATCAGTCAGAAAATACAAAAAATAAAAATCATTCAGAACAGCATCAACATGTAAAATGTCCAAGAGTAAACTTGTTGAGAAATTAGGTAGATGCTGTACAAAGAAAACAATAAAATGAAGCAGGAGATGTAAGGCAGGACTTGGACTCATGGAGAAGGTGTCATGGTCCTGGAGGGAGGAGTCCATACTGTCAGCCCCTCTGTTCTTCTCAAATGAAGGTGCATATTTAATGCAATTCTAATCGAAATCATGTTGCTCCTGTTGTTTCCTGGAAATTTGACCATGTATTCCAAAGTTCATCTTGAATAATAAAGTGGAAGAGTTAAGGAAAAAAAATAAGAGAGAGAGAGAGAGAGAGAGAGAGAGAGAGAGCAATCTTGTAGATACTACAGTGTTCTATAGTGGTGACCATAGTTAAAACAGGATGTTCTGGATTGTGAACCAACAGATAAGTGGGGTCAAAATCACCCAGAACCCAGACTTTGTGAGTCATGGGAGTTTAGAACATGGTCATAGTTACATTACACCTTAGTTAAGGGACAAAAATTCTGCAGTCAGTGGGATGGAGTCACCTGGCTAAGTGACTGGGAGAAAATAGACCGTCTACAGTTCAGAGGATAAACAGTAAAATGTAAAGAATTGGAAGCATATTTTCAGCAAGGAGAACATCTAGAACAACATGTATCTGTTCAGGGAATGGGAAGGCTTCTAAGCACGAAGGGAAAGGGTAATAATTTTGATTACTGCCAAGTGTGAAAATTATTTCTATGAGAAATGTCAGAAACAAACAATGAAACCCAACAAATAAAATCATGGGAAATATTTTTTGGAAAACTTGGCCAAAAAGTATCTTTAACAGATGAAGTGTTCATACAGATAAGAAATAACTTAACCTTCCATTAGGGAAAGAAGATGAGCTGGGTTCATGGCAACTAGCAGGAATTAAATGAGATCTTGAGAGTCAGTGCTACTGGTGGCTGGGGATTATGGGATGTGCCCCATAGCTACTGCTTCTTTGTTGGTGGGGGATGGGGATCAAGAGTTTAAAAAAACTTCACAATATTATTCCAGAAATAGATCTGAAGAAAATTACCAAAGACAAACTTTTGGTGAAAGGATGTTTATTTTGCTATCGTTTATAATAATAAAATGTTGGTTCAGCCTACATTTCCAGTCACAGGTTAATGGTCAGCTATACTATGAGCTATCCATTAAAATAGGTTTTTGATACTTAGTGTGTGTGGGGAGCTTTGGAAATAAAATTAAGTGGAAATAGCAGGGATGATGATTTGAGTTAAACCCTATGAAAAGACAGCAAAGACATAAAAAGAAAGTTTAAACCTCAAAGGACAAAGAAAATGAAAGAGGAGATGACATTGGTGAAGAACTGTCAGCTACATTTCGAAGGCTCAAAAGAGAATAAACAAATGGTAACTGACTTGGCACGGAATTAAAATAATAGTGAAATTTAAGCTGGTAGTGGGAGGAATCAACAGAAAGTACTGCCAGATTCTGGAAATGCTCAGGAACTGAAGGGGCCAGGTGTCTTAGAAGGCGAGGCACGCAGAGTTCAACTTGGGTGAGCAGGTCACAGAAAGAGCAAGTTGATGAGACCCTGTTCCCCACTGGGCAAGGCTTGAAGTCCCTATTCTAATGAAGCTGAGCCAGAGATCAGGCACCATGCAGGGATAGGTAACATGTAGTCATGAAAATGGAAAGGTTTCCAAGTGAAAGTCTGTAGTCTCAACGGTGAAACCCTACCTTCTCTCTTCTCTTCCAAAGTGCAGGCAGTTGGCTTGTTAGGGGCAAGAGCAAAGAACTCCTTTTTGAAGAGTCTGACCAGTCCAAGCAAGGCCTCTGCAGTGAGGCCCACCTCCTCATGCTGCCCACCCTGCTGTGCTCCTGGGAATTGTAGTCAGCCTTGGATGCTTCACTCTAAAACAGAGCAGATAATGGGATATTCCTGGAATATCTTTAATATGAGAGAGAGAGAGAGAGAGAGAGAGAGAGAGAGAGAGAGAGAGAGAGAGAGAGACCACAATACAAATAAAAAATAACCAGAGAAACTCTGAGACAGTGCAGGACAGATGAAATGTCAAAAAAATCCCTAGCTTATTTTGAGAAGTAAGAGATTTTATTGTATCCATGATACAAGAACAGGTCGCTAGAAAAAAGAATAGAAAGAAAAATCAGAAGGAACTCAGAAAAATGAAACAAAAGAGGTGAAAGACTTCTACAATGAAAACTATAGAACATTAAAGAAAGAAATTGAAGAAGATCTCCCGTATTCTTGGATAGGCAGAATTACATGCTTCCAAAGGTGCTATATAGATTTTATGCAATTCCAATTAAAATTCCATTGACATTTCTCATAGAAATAGAGAAAGCAATCATAAAATTCATCTGGAAGAACAAAAGACCCAGAATAGCCAAAGCAATCCTGGGCAGGAAGAGTGATGCAGGAGGTATCACAATACCAGACCTTAAATTCTACTATTGAACAATAGGAACAAAAAAGGCATGGTAGACCAATGGTAAAGACTAGAGGACACAGAGACAAACACACATAAATACAGTTATCTCATACTACACGAAGTTTCCAAAACCATACAATGGAGAAAAGATAACCTCTTCAACATTTGGTGTTGGAAAAACCGGAAATTCATATGCAGCAAAATGAAATTAAACCCCTATCTCTCACCCTGTACAAAACTCAACTCAAAATGGATCAAGGATCTAGGAATTAGAAATCAATGGAGCAGTAGGAAAATAAATTTGTAATGAATTTATGAGAAAAAAGGAGTAGAAAAAAATTTTTTAAATCTGAGGAATAGCCCAGAAAGTTCAATGTCAAACAGTAGGCATTTCAGAAAGAGATACCAGATAATATGGAAGGAAGGAAACTATTAAAGAAATAATACAGGAGAGTTTCCTTAACAAAGGAGATTTACAGATCTTAAGGGCCTGCTCAAAGTTAGCTTAATGAATGCACAGTGAATGGAACATACACAACACACACACAATACACACTCCTAGATACATCATTAAAGAATTTCAGAACATGCTAAAAAATTCCAGAAAGAAGAAAAGTTTCCATGCAAAAGATTTGAGAATCTCATTGGAAAAACAATGCTTGAAGCCAGAAACAAATAGAACACTGTATTCAAAATTGCAATTGACTCCCAAACTAGAAGTCAATATCGTGTCCCTGCCTCCCATTGCCATGAGAATTTAAAACAGAAGCCATTTCATGGAACTAAATAAGATAACAAGTGTAAGTTGATCAAATTTCGCAATACAATAAGGCATTTTTATAGATGCAAGTTCTTTACACCTTTTTCAGAAAGCTACTAAAGGATGTATGTCATAAAAATAAGAGAGTAAACCAATAAAGAGGACGATACCAGATCCAGGAAATAAAAGATACCAATTAAAAGAGGCCAAAGATAATGCTAGTATAATGACTAACACAGCTCTAGTATGTTCACTCTGAAGAATACCTGGAGAGAAATCAGCCTAGGTCAGAGCAGAAGGATTGAGGACTCCTGGAGAGAAGACCCCTGGTAGGAAGAAAGGAACTCATCTGTTGTCTGCTGTGTTTGCATACATTTCAGAGGAATTTTTCAACCTGACAAGAGTTTGGTATAGGATAAAAAAAACAAAATTATATACATAAATGAAAAAGAAGAAATAAGATAATTAACAAATCCAGGGAAATCTAAGTGGTATTTTTAAAAAATTTAATTATGACATATTATATAACTGAGCAGTGAATGAAATTTAGATAGTTAAAATAATAGCATAAACACTGAATAGTTATTTAACAAAAAACTATAAAATAACTGTTTTGGGAGGATGTGAGGAGAGGTCATGGCTCTGTGAAGAGGGTACGTTTCTATGTTTCCTCATCCACGTTCAAAATTCAGTGGGTGATGTCTGACACAATATGGTGGATGGGTTATTGAGTTTGCAAACAAGGAAACAAGCACGGGGTTAGAGGATCTTTTCAAAGTTTCAAAGAAAGTCCACAGTAAAGCCACAACTAGAACCCAAGGCTTGGTACTGAGATATGGCAGAGAGTTCTGGCAACACGCACGCTCTGCCTTACCACTACTTTTCCCATATCTTCAGGTTGGATCACTCAATACAAGTTCCCTTCTCAATAAGCCAGTATTTGAATTAAGATATGTAACCAGTGGTTTTCTTTGTATTCCTCGTGGGTTTCATTCTAAGAGGCAGAAAATGGACTCAAGTCTTCTGTAAGAGTAAGCAGAATGCATATATGAATTGTGACTCATGGACTGGTGGGTTCTGGGTCTGGGTCTGGGTCTGAAGGCTGACTCTTCCACTGCTGAGCTGTCTGAAACTGGGCAAGCTACTTCATCTATCCTAAGCTTTGGTTTTCTCATTTATAAAATGGGATTTAAAATTGTAGGTGTGATAAGGGATTAAATAAGATAATGAACGTACAGGGTTGAGCACTGCCTGGGTCAGGGAGAGGCTGGACTTGTTAAAGATTATGGCTGCAGTGGAAGTGTAATTGCTGGGTAGGGGGCAGGAGGACAGTTGGTCCCCTATCTCAGTACAAATATTGTACCCTTTGAACATAGTCATAATCTAATAATTTTAATACATGGCTGTTGGAGACTGTGCTGTAAATATATGAGATATGCAGAGAAACTAGTCAAAATGAATGGGACTGGTGTCTGGGTCAGAGCCTGCTGCAAGTGGTATTGAACTGCCTTCAGCAACACTGCAATGTTTGTTATTTCTTCTAGTTACCCACAGACTACTTCTCCATGGGACATCTCTGAATAAGAAATCCGGTTTGAGAATTATTTGAAAATTTCATGAGTATAGTTCCAAGAAGTCACTAAGCAAAAGCAGGCTGCTTGACCTTGACCTCTTGCCTTTACCAGGTGGCCCCTGGTAGAGACCACTTCCAACCACGTATTTTCACAAGGATGGATTGCTAGGTTGCTTGTTCTATCCGGTGAAACCTTTGTAGCAATTTTCTTGTTTTTAAGAAATGCACCACTTATGACACAAAATATTTTCCAAACCTGATGTATTATTCGATGACAAGTCTTGTTCTCTGATAGATGAGGTGGAGATGGGCTCGTGGAAACTTGAAGGTTTCTGCAGAGGGCAGAGAATTATTCTGCCCCTCCAGGGAAATGATGTATTTCTCTCCATCACTGGGCTTTGCCACTTAACCCCTGAGACTTGAAGGAAAGGAAGATATGCTGGGGGCTCAAGTATGTGTCCCTGGAGCAAGAAGCTGGAATCAGTGGGGGTTGACATGGGGCCATTTTCCATCCTTCTGCTTAAAGGAAAAGCACCTGTGCCACTTAGGGAAGGTGGGAGCTTCCCATTCATTGTCCTGCTATGCTTGTGGTTCAAAGGCCAAACCTCTCTGAGTAGAGTCTAGGATGTAGGAAACACATAGTCAGCTGCTTAAGGTCTAAAGCATGCAATTATCAGCATCCCACTGTGCTGGGCAGAACTTCTCAATCACTGACACTTACAGAGGGACAATACTTCACCCAAAATTTCAGGGACTTATATGAGGAGATAAAAGGATAAATTTGATTTCATGGTAGAAAGTGAAATCTCACCAGGATTCTAGAAGGAACATGTGGGGGGAACTACTGTGGAGAAAGGTGACATAAAGGAGGAAATAAAATGTTGTATTTATCAAATCATCATGTTGAAGAAATTTATACAATTCTATTTGTATCTGGACTTGACACAATTGTATTTGCTATCTACATCTCCATAAAGTTGTGGAAAAAAATTAAAAAGCCAAAAAAAAAAAAAAACCCAAAAAGTTCTGAATCGGGGAATGAGGGAATGACTATTTAGGTAATAAGGAGCTAAGTGCATGTGCCATTTCCATTTGATTCTCATGGCCATCTTGTAAACATAACTCTGATTATTCCCATTGACAGCAGAGGAAAGGGAAGGATGGGGAAGTTGCTTCTCCATGAGTGTCCAAGCTCACAGAGGTCGTAGGAGGTAACACTGTCTCCATCTTCCTATCCCCAAAGGTTATCCTTTGCTTCCCCTTATGTATGAGGAATGCTATTTCCTTTCTTTTCCAGTGGCTGGAATTCTCTTTGCTGGGATCCTCCCTCCTAGTGCTTACTGGTCCTATTCACTTTGCCTTCTGGTAATGATTCGCTTTGATGGAATCTGCACAGTGAAGAGGACTGTGGTATCCTGACCCAGGCCTATCCATTTCTGCCTGTCGCTCATTGGATGTGGTGCTGGAGCCCACCCAGAGCCATCGGGGTCCACAGGTACCACCACACTCTCCCCGACCCTTTGCCTCCCCACCACATGTACACATTGCACACGCTGATACCCACATCCGGGAAAGGATCCATCCTGACTGCCTAGAGCGAGGAGAGGCCTGACTTAATGCTGGTCAGTAGCACATGTTGGTCCAAATCCTGGTTCTACCACTAGGGACTGTTCGACATTTAGTAGCTTTTAGTTTACCTACCTTCTTCGAGTTAATTTCTGTGTTTCTCAATCTGAAAAATAACAATAACAATAGTAAATGCACTGAAGGACTGCCCAAATAAGAAAAACCACATTTGCACAGTTGCCACCACCATCATCATACCACCATCACCTACAAGAGCCTGCACATAGTAGGTGCTCTTTTTGCCCGAGATTGGTTTCAGGTATTGGAAGTTTGATTTGCAGGAATTGGGGTGAGTTAAGGGGTCAGTGCTCAAGAGAGGGATGGACTGTGAACATGAGTTGACCCAAAGAAGTTTATATGTGTGTTTTAAGGCCAGTTCAGAAATCTTTGATCGTTGGTTGCACAAAGACTGTGGATTACCACTGAAAGGGTGAGAAAATACTGGGGAGGATGGCTAAGCCATTAAGGATCAAGTTTCTCTTTTTTCGTGTGTATTTGAATTCCTAATTTTCAAATTTATAAGAGCAAGTAATTATATCACCAATTAAATGAGTGAAAAAAATCTATAAAACTAAAGAAATGCTATTCTTGTGGAATAATATATGTACATAAAATTAGAGCAATTCACAAATGTAGAATTCTAATGTTATATTTGATGGTTGCAAGTGCTAAGCCTGCATTCATATTTCCATTACGGCTCTGTTTTCTTTCAGTTTGAGGAAATGTTTCCCTTAGCGAAAAACTCTAATGCTTTATTTTAGCCCGAAGGGATAAATCTCATGCAAGATCTGTTTTAAATGATTTTTTGAGGTTTTGAAGAAATAAAATATTTTTACTTTAATCTCATTAATTTTTTTTGTTGTTCTGGGACGACATAAACATAAATGAACTTTAAAAGTTGAAACTTTCCACCTGCCTAGTTTCTAGTGAGGAGAAATTACTCATGAGCTGAGAACAGTTCAGAGAGAAAAATGAAAGAATCCAGAGGAGGCAGAAGTGTGGAGTCAGGTATTGGAAGGGAGATCAGGGTCATTTGAACCCACTTGTACCCTACAATGACCTGATAAATCTGTAAAATCAATATGCATGTCTAAAATTCAACAGTATATTTATCCTCACTCACCAAGATATAAATTGAAAGAAAATCTAAAATCCCTTCTAGCTTTAATTTAAACATTTCAGAGTAAGAATGTGTGAGCCAGGTGTGGTGGCACATGCCTATAATCCCAGTCACTAGGGAGGCTAAGGTAGGAGGATTGCAAGTTCAAGGCCAGCCTCAGCAACTAAGCAAGGCCCCAAGCAACTTAGTGAGGACTTGTCTCAAAAAAAAAAAAAAAAAAAAAAAAAAAAAAAAAAAAAAATGTAAAAAGAGCCCAGGGTGTGACTCAGTGGTTAAGCACCTCTGGGTTCAATCTCTAGTACAAAAAAAAAAAAAAAAAAAAAGTATAATATAGATTTAAAAAAAATGTTTTTGATTTATAATAAAAATCAATGCAATGAAAAGCAATGGTGTCTTGGCCTACCTCTCCCCCCTCTATGCCTTATGCTTATTCCTTAAAGGCAAATGGTTTTTCCCCTTCCTGCCTTTCAGGATACAACAAAAACAACAAAAAGCAAAACCTTAAATCTCACTTAATCTTCTACTTAACTTTTTAAATTCTTATATGATGCTAAGTCATTACTTAGAATTGATTAGCGAGTTATTTTCCAAGAATCAGGGAATGTAAAAATGAAAAAGTTCTTCAAGATTCAAACGAATTCACCTCATATCATAAATGAAGAAACCAAAGTCCAGACAGATCCTGAGACTCACCCGAGGCAGTTAGTTTATGACAACCTGTGGTGTAAACTTAGGTCTGATGCCCGGTCCTCGCTATCATACTGTTTCTGGGATTGTTCTGGACAATTCAGGCACATGCTGATAGTGCTTTATAAGCTGGGCCAATCCTTTAGAACATTAGACTATTTTAAAATGATAGTTAAGGTGAACGCAGTAGGGGCCATGTGTTCGACGTAGAGATCAGTGCAGAGTATAGTGTACCTGTAAACACTACGGTGTGCCCTGTAATTGACCCAGTTGGGAAGAAAAGGGAAAAGAACATGCAATTTGGAATAGGAAACAAGAAGCATTATGGATGAAGGGAGTTACGTAATATTATGACGTGTAATTGGTAGGAGCTTTTCAATGTTAGGTTCCAGTTCTTTCCATAGTGAATGTTCCTCTGGTTTGTCTTTAGACAAGGAAGAGACTATTGCTGATTTGGAGGTTATGGGAGATCATGTCAGAGTGCGGCAGAGGAAATTTGAGAGTATACAGATAGGGAAAAATAGAAATGAGAACTTGGGATATAGGCGAGTGTGTGCGTGTGTGTGTGTTAGGTGGAGGCAGTGATGGTAAATTGAAGGCAAGAGTCAAGAAAGTGTCCCGGCATTCTTGGAACTGTCTTTAACACAGGACGACACATTTGAAATCTAGTCTTCAGGTCACCAGGAGTTTGATCAGGTAGCAGCTAAGCCATGTTAGGTCAGTTTCACAAACTGAAAGAAAACATAATTGGCCTAGACAAGGGGTTGGCAAAATTATTCTGTAAAGGGCCAACTAGTAAATATTTTAGCCTTTGCCTGCCCTGTCGTAATTACTCAGCTCTCCTCGGCAGCATAAAGGCAACCGTGGACCCATGGATGACATGGAAACCAATGAGCATGGCTGTGGCCCCACGAAGCTTCATTTATGGTGACAGAAATTTGAATTGCATATTATTTTCTTATGTCACAAAACAGTCTCTTCTTTTACTCTTGTTTTCAAATCTGTAAAAATATAAAACCATTCTTATGAGTCATTCAAACTCAGATGGCTGCTGGATTTGGCCCAGGGGCTGTAGTGTGCTGACCACTGGGCTTGACTGATGAAGTGCTTGAATCTATCTTTTAAGAAATGGTTCTTCTGTCCCAGAAAACAGGTAGAGAAGAGTTTCCATTTTTTTTTTCTCCCTAATTTCGTAGTTTCTGGAATCTGAGTACTTTCTGATTTTGCTTTGTTTTCTGTAGAATAGCAATCTTAGGATATGGGACAGAGCAAGACCTGCAAGTGATCTTTTCATTCTAATACCCTATCTTCTAGATGATCTAGAAAGCACTCCAGTGAATAGAGAGGGTTCTTTGCTGCATTGTACCGACCAGCTGCTGAATAGGTTTTTCATCATGATAGGCAGTCCTAAGGATTTTTGTTGCTCTGAAGTATACTCTGTATTCTGGTTATTTCTTTGGAGAATGTGTTCCAGTGAAAGACCTTTCCATGTGTCCTTTAGGTCCCGACATCCTCCCATCCATCACAGAGGGTCTTCTTTTCTAGTGCATCCAGCAGAGAGTGCCCAACCGTGTCCCTCACTGGTCACTGCCGTCCCCACTTGCCGGTAGTGTAATTCCTATTTCTAATCCATACAATTTTGATTGGGTCTTGGCCTCATGATGCCAGTAATCCATATACTGATGGCATATTTTCAAGATGGCGTGTGTCTTCCACATAAAAACTCTTTTGCAGATGGCAGAGTGACACTCAGGGAAGTCACACAGGTAGAAAGTGGTGGAACTATAGCTCAAAGCCAAATTGGCTTCCAGCTGTGTTACTCTTTCTGCTCAGCCAAGCAGCCTTCCTCTAGTTTAGAGTTTATAGGGCTTGGGATCCAAAGCCACTTGTAAAGTTTGATGTGATAAGGTCAATTATTCTTAAAATTTATTGTCAGTAGAGAGTGTTTATTCATTTTATTAATGTGTTTGCTTCCTCCTAAGCTAAAGTCATTGACTCGCATGTAGGAGGACATTTCATGCCTTAGAGAGTGAAAAATGAATACCCACATTCGAATTTGTTGACCAATTAGTTCCTCTTCCCTCTGTTGTTCATGGGGATTTTTTACTTTGTACATTAAAAGAAAATAAGTACCAAGGAAATGGGAGAATTAAAGGATTAGAACACAACTTCAAAATTAAATTCCTTAGGATGTATTGGATGAATGGAGATATATATATATGTGTGTGTGTGCATATATATATATATGATTATATGTATAAAACATATATATACACAGATTACTCTTATTTCAACTAAATACTTGATTATTACTTGATTTCCTTTCCAATATGAATCTATCCCAAATGTGAATGCCTAGAGTATTCCCTTATTCTTTATTCTGCCAAACTTTCAAAAACCCATGCTGTCCTCAATGTCTCCTAGGGAAGATGAGACCTAACTACTAACGCAAGGAGCATTTGGTGTTCTTGCAACAAACAAGAAAGCTTGAAATAACTTAAGAAAAATGTAAAATGGTATGACCAGAGCCACTGTTCATCTTATGATAAGCTGGAAGAACTTAAAAAAATGTGTTTTCAGGCCCACCCAGGAATGTAAAATAAATAAATACATAGGAATGTGTCAAAGCAGAGTGTTTCCGGGAAAGTCTTTGTGATTGGATAGAGCTGACCCAGGCTCTAGAAATGGGTGGGCTTGGGAGGGACAGAGAAACTCATTTCTTGAGTCTGAATTGTGCTGGGCATGATGTTACCCCTTGAATCCTTACTAATCAGCAGTATTACTATATCCACTTTGAATCTGAAGAAAGCAAGGCTCCCAGAGGTAGGACAGCTCATTGAGGAGCAAACCATCTGAGGTCAAATTTCCTGGTGTGACTCTAGGCACTACCATTTTACCAGCCATGTGACAAATGCAAAACCCTAAACTTTCCTTTGCCTTGGTTTCCTTCTTTGTAAAATGGAGATCTTAATAGTTCCTACCTTGTGGCTTTCTTGTGAAGTTCGGATGAATTAAGGCATGTAAAGCACCTGGCACAGAGTAAATGCTCCAAAAATAGCCTGCATGGCAATTGCTTATCACCTGGCACCTTAGCCAGGAGCAGAGCTGAGAATGCAGGTCTGACCCTAACTCCCTGCTTTTTTTGGAAGGTGGTACTGGTGGATCCAGAAGCAGACCAATGCGGGAGGCAGAATGTGACCCCGTGGTGGCACCATGAGGAGTCATGGTGAGAGTGACTTGTTGAGGCAGAGGATTTGGGATAATGAGTGTCATGAAAGAAAGTCGAGCTTGTGGGAAAGTGTACCAGTGTCACCCTGCAAGGCTTATTTAAACAGTCTGTCTGGGTGACGACTAGGTAAACATTACTTTATGCCTTTTCCTTCCACTTCAATTCAGGCCAGGTCTTTGCGAACCTTGTTCTGATGTCACATGCCTCCTGGGAAACACAGGCATATGTAAATGAATGCATGTGCACACACAGTGCACATGGTAGCACTCAGCATAGTGTAGATACTAAATGTGACATGGCACAGCCCTGGCTCTTACTCATCAACCCTATGTGTGCTCAGCATACAGAATTAATTTGCAGTTCCTTGAGCCACATGGAATTATAAGCCCTGTGAGGGCAGGTCGCTGTCCCTCAGGCTCTGCTGTTTCCCTACCTGGCACAGTGCTGGTGCATAGAAGGTGCTCAGGTGGTGGGAAAGTGAATGGTGAGTAATGAGGGTCTCTTACCCTTCTGGACTTTTGTAGCTACTGTTCCCTCTGACTGCAACACTGTGCCTTGTTTAACCTATTGGTTCCTGTCTATCTGCTCTGGAGGCACGCCTTGCTTCTTCCTTCCTCTTTTAAATCTGAGTTGGGTGCACATAGACATGGGCCTCAGTTCCACCTGCTGGGGCTTGGGCTGCACTGTACTGCAATCCCCTCCTTAGACCGGTTGCCTCATTGCACAGTGGCTTCCTGGAGACGGAGACGGAGACAGAGGTGTCCTTATTCAGTACCACATGCCCTGTGCCTAGTGGACTGACTGTCAGCCTCCCCGGAGGATCAGGACCTGTCTGTGAATACAAATGGGTGGGTGTGCACCCCACGCACATGCCATTTTGTCCTAGCCCCTCTGGGCAAGTGAGTCACCAAGGTAAGTGACAGGTGACTCAGGATGGTGGCAGATGTCTCTCTCCTCCTTTTCTGGCAGTGGGGAAGCATGGCTCAGCCTCCATAGTTACTCTGGCAGTTGGAATTCACAAAAACGAGCAGCTGACAGCGGAGTGGAGAGCCGAGCCGGGAAGTCCATAATCAGCCTCGGGACTTTAATGAGTGTTCTCCAGAGCAGAGGCGCTAACTAACCGTCCTGGGCTCCCTTGATCAGTTTAATTGGAGGACAGACGGTCTTAAACATTTAAAAGAGCTGACAGAAGGATCCAATTCCCAAGGCTTCCCCTGTAGCTAAACCTGTGCCTGTAAGCTCACTCTCTCGGCCACGTGCGAGGCTCGATTTTTGACCCTTAGCAGAGTCCAGATCTCAATGTTCCAGCTCTGTTTCTGAGCTTGATCTTAATTTTGTCCTTTTGAGCACATTCAGAGGACTACTGATACCCCCTTCATTCCGATGTCTTGCTACTGAAAATATGTTTGAAAGAGGGGTTCCTCTGGGGAGCGTTTTGATGTCTGCATATGCCATGGATGTCCTGTTTTTATAATGCACATTTACAGCTAACTCTGTTTACTCCCTAACTGTTTAGGAATCACTATAGAATTTCCTACTAATTGAGGTGCTTCTTTGCATTAAATGTGTTTTGTTTTCTTAGCAAATTAAAATACTTGGAACATTGAATTTTTGTCTTAATAATAAGTATTGTAGAAGCTGATAAATGTGAGATTAATGGCCAAAAAGAGACATTTCAGATGGATAATTTAGATTTTATCATTTATTAATCATAGAAAGTAAACCTGCTGTATAAGTAATTTTAGTTTTATCAAGAAGATAAATTGTTCTGGCTAATGAATGTATAGATAGTCTATGCCAAAGGCATTTGGAGTAATCTGTTAATCATTTAACTGTGTCAGGGCATATGCTACGTCTTCATAAAGCAATTAAAACACATAACTTTCTCCACTGAAATGTGTGTTGGCCTTCACTGCCTAAAGCAAATTAAAATGGCATTTGTCTTAGACTAGATTCTGGTGGCACAATATCTAAAGGCAAAAACATGGAGGGCTATAGACGTCATGGCAAAGAAGGACTGGTTCAGTCTCTCATACCAGAGGCGAGGTCGCAAATCACCCTTAGAGTGGAGCCGCACTAATAGGGAAGGACTTTCTGGCTCCCAAGTACCTATCAAAGTGGATGGGTTCTTGGCGGAAAATCCCAGGGGAACTTTTCCCCTTCCAGCGCCTGGGGATTTACATCTGTGGGTCCCATTAGCACTAATGGGTGCTCCTCGAATGCAAACTGTCCTCCTGCTGATGGAGGAGCAAACCCCTCACTAATATTCTTGCTCCATTTATCTGGTGTTCGAAGACGGACAGAGGGCTGCATTAACGGGCTCAGAGAGCGTAATGGTTGCCATTATGCTAATAGAGATTTGTGTCAGCTCTTTTCCAGAGGGTCATAATTCTACTTTTAAAACTCTCTTTCGGGGAAACAAATTTTTAAATATTCATATTACTTTTGTTGTTGTTTTTCCACAAACCAACCATGCCTGCTGCCACAAAAAAGTAATGGACGACGTGCCTCACTTGGCAGGAGCTTGTGGGAGGCGACTTGCCTTCCACCTCTCTTTCAGATGCCTTCTGCCTGACTTGCCTGGGACTCAGGGCTCAGCTTCGATCCTGTGCCTGTGGGTGGAGTCTCAGGGTGGAGTCTGCTGGGTGCTCTGTGGACGGCATCACTTGACACCTGAGGAGACGGAAGGCAAAGAGGGGTCAGGCAGGAACTTGAGACAGTTTGGAAATGAAAGACTGAAACTCACCTGCTTTAGAAACCAGATTTCTGATTTCCAGGCTTAGGGTGATTCTAGTAACTCCCAAAGCAACTGAGGAGGAAGTGCAGAGATAGGCAGGGCCTGGGCCTAGCTTCTACCTGGGCTCCACTGCTTCCATATCAGCGTTATGAAGTTCCCAGCACCTGCTGGCTCCTCAGAAGCTAGTGAACAGCTCACAGACGTGTGAATGGATGGACAGGACTGACGTTGGCTTTGGCCTGTTCCTTTTAGTATCTTCCTGGAACCTAAGGAAGACAATGTGCTCAGATCTCCTGGAGCCCATAGGAGGCATTAAAGAGCACAAAGGCATAGGGTGAACACACAGTAGGTGCTTTTCTCTTGAGGGCAGTTCCCCCTTCCCCTTCTTTTTGCCGATGAAGCATCTTCCCAATTCTTCTGTCCTTACTGGATTCCTTGTCTAAGTTTTTTATTCCTAAAATAAAACCAGCTTCTTTTCTGGTCACAGAGGCCTGTGTGCAGCCGTCTGCCCTCCTTTTTGGTGCCTGGGGGCCTGGAAAACCTCTTCTGGGAGGGGAAGGAGGGAGGGGAAGGTGCTGCTTGGGCAGCTCGGATGCGGGCGTCTGGCCAGCTCCGGAAGGCTGGCCCACTCCAGAGTCTCGAACACAGATTCCCCGCTGAGCGGCATGTCGATGCCAGCAGACTGCCAGGCGGGCCCCCTGATGTTTGTAATACACGGATCCATATCAGCGTTATGAAGTTCCATATTAATATGATGCTAAATAGGGATTCCTACTCTTGGAAGAGGGGGAGGGGGAGCACCGAACGAGGTCACCAGTAGAAACGAAGCCCCAGGACGGAGGAGCAGCGGGCGTGCAGGTGACTGGCGATGCATTAGCAGTGGGGGAAGCTGGAGCAGCAGCTGCCTGCATTATTCCTGGTTCCAGCCCAGTGCCCCCTCTCTCCTCTTTCTCATTGAATTTGATGCTTTATGGAACCTGCAACGTCATAAAAATAACACTCTGCTGCATCCTTCACCCCGGGATCTCAAAGCCCTCTACGGACATTAATATTTATCGCTAGGAACCTGGGATGTCGGTTGAGAAATATTATCCCAATTTTACAGATGAGGAACTTGAGATTGGGTGGTTAAGTGACTTGGCAGAAGTCACTCCCTACCTACTGAGTGGTGGGGCCATGCCCTGGGACGGATCCCAGAAAAGTATGCGGAGCCCTTGGCAGAACGAGAGAATGCCCTTTGTTTAACGGGGAGAAAACAGAGTGCCCCGGACAAGCCAGAGGCGGGCAGACAAGTGGCTCAGCGCCTCTCACTGACTTTTATTCCCCTCTCGTCAGGCTTGAGGGAGTCGTGGCCTGTTCAATTTTTCACTTCTCCGCCAACCTTGCCAATTAAATCTGCCAGTTCAGAATCTGTGGGCAGTTTTCCTTATAGAACTTTCAGGAAATACAAAAGGGCCTGCTTGGGAGAACGATGACCATGATGGTCAAGAAGAAAGAAGACGTGCCTCAGAAGACAAGCGAAAGACCAAAGAGGCTGAGGGAGAAGATTTTCCAAACTGAAGGAGTGTTGAGCCATCTGGTCAGGATGCACCCCTTGGCTGCAGGGCCAGAACTCCGGATCTACAGGCATGTTTTCATCTTGAACTTGAAATTGTTCAGGAGAAATCAAGGGGAGCTTTACATTTTTCTGTGTAAACACAAGGCCTTGAAAAATGCATGGATTTAAAAAAAACAATTTAAATACATTTGTAGACGAGGCTTTCATTTGAAGGAATCTAGCGATCTGTTTTGTTAACAGAAAGGCAATGCTGTAGTGGTAGTTCTTAGCTCTTGGTGATCTGGCTAAGAGGGAGGATAGAGGTAGGATAGTGCTGTACCCACCTAGCTCTCCTTTACTAACCATTTTTACCTCTCTGAGCTGGATCAGAGACTGTATGGCTTCAGAATAAGGAGCCATGTAAATGGAGGTTCCACACTATGGATGGGTGCCCCAGGCCAGGTGGGGAGACATGAGGCTGAATCCCTATGGAAATGTGAGATGAACTGCCTGAAGATTGGTACTCTGACCTTGGGGAGCACAGTGCAAGGGGTGATTCATGTTTGGGATGTTCTACTTGTAGATTATATTCTTCCCAAACTGGCCTTGATGAGGCTGGCACATTTTACCCATGAAGAATCGGATGGTGGTCATCCAGTTCATTTTATGAGTCAACAAAAGCTGTTCAGAAGCACTTGACCTAGTTGAATGAAGTTATGGTTTATGGAAATTTAGGAGACATCAAGAGTCTCATGTCTAACCCTGTAGGTGTTATTATTGTGTCACTGTCACCTGTAGTACACCCTGAGTACTGTTAGAGAAGGACATGAAAGTCACTCTCTTAGAGCCAAAGCATGCTGTTTCCATGCTTCTCAGGTTTTTATCAATAAGGTTAGAATAATGTCCTAGGTCTGAGTTTGCACAGAACTTTGTTTATTGCTAGGAGTATAAATAGATAACAGGACAAGTTTTGTGGACAGGAACCCAGATCCAACGTGCCAAAACCTTCAGTAGACTTGCTATAGCCATTGTTACTTCTTCCCGTGATGCAGAAGAAGGTTGTATAGAGGAAGACTGTACCAATGACAAGGTGAAGCATACCATGTTAAATTGGTAATTGAAGCTGTGGTTCTCCCAAACTCTGTGAAATCTAAGCTCTAGTCAGCTGGCTGGACTTAGAGAAGGTGGTTGAGGACTCCTTTACCCAAACTGGGTAGAGCTAAATGACCTCCTTTCTCCTGGTTTCTGTTTGAGCTCTAGGCCTGTCCTAGGGTACCAACCATAGGTGAGCACCAATTTAGAGCAAGAACTCAAAGCAAAAGCCCAGAGAGGCTGGGACTCCAAGAGCCTGGATTCAGCAGGTCCCTGGAAGTTGACCCCCAGCCTGATCTCTTCCTTCATCATACCCAAAGCACTACATAGTACCATTGCTCAGAATATGATCTTTCTCTTCGACCTGATTCTTCCTTCAAGAAGCGAGTCTGTCTATCAATATTTCTTGGGTTGAGGAATAGAAGTTCTTGTGCTTAGAGGAATAGAAGAATTTTTATCTTCCTCTTGTGGTTGATCTGAGACCTGAGGAAGCAGAGGCAGGATGATTGTTGCCATAAATGTTATGCAGTTTCTAAGACCCTTGCCTGGCATTGTCTTTGACCAGACTGGGCTACTTCAGTCTGTGCATGAAGCCTCTGATGAGTTACCAGAAGAATGAGATCGAGTCAACAGGCTAAATCTGGCTTCCAACCAGGGTGACTGCTCCTCAGCACTGTGGTCCCAACCCACATCTACCTGGTGAAGGCTGGAACAGCAAAAACCGGTCAGCTTTCAGAAAAAACTACCTTATCATGGTGATTGAGAGTGTGGACTCTAGGAGCTGGCTTAAGGCTGGTTCCCAGGGAGACATGGACACATTCTGTAACTCTTTCAGCTTCTTTTTTGTGCATTTAAAAGAACAAAGATGCTTATGCTGTGGGAGCAATGAGTGCTGCTGTAATTAAAGGAATAGTGTGCATAAATAGATAGCACAGTGCATGGCATATGGGAGGTGCCCTCATGATTTTATCTATAAGATGGGGTCAAATATTATGGTAGACCTCACAGGGTTCATTCTAGAATTAAATGGGTTAATTCATGTAGTGCACTGGCATTTACCACCTGGTATAAAGTAAGTACTCATTAAAGCTATTTGTACTACCATATGCTCATTGCTATTGTTTTTCTAAATTAATATAAAGACTTCCAAGGAAGATGCCATGAAGCAATTCCCTTTCCTGGTCACATAGTGAAAAAGAAAGATTTCACTGGGCAAGTCCAAATGGCCAGGACGCTGTGATGACTGACAACCAGAATGTGTGCAGAAGTACTTCCTTTACCGCCATCCCCGCTTCCTTTTTGAAGGGCCATCTTTCCCCAACCTTCATAAGGCCTAAATATCAAAACGCAGAGCGTGGGGGCTTTTGTTTTTACAGTGATTTTTGTTTTTGTTGTTGTTGTTATTCCACAAAAGTACTTTTAAAAATAGCACAACCCAGTATTAGACAAATGTTTATCCGATTATATAAGCACATCAACCAAGAGAACATAATAAGGTAGAGTTTCTAGAAATTCTAAACATGAAAAACAGGCATATTAAAAATGAATGAAAAATTATAGGTATTACTGTGGTAAGCTGCTTGGAATATTCTTTAACGGTGTACATTTCCTGAAATTGTGCTCTGTGGCACTTGCTTGCAAAATGAAAGAAAGTCTGTTTCTAGGGCCTGCTTGTGTGGCCCTGCACACAACCAAGTGGATACTTCCAACTTGTGTGTTTGTTGATTAGATTTTTTGGTTTGGTTTGGCTTTTGGGTTTTAACTTCTGGTTTGGTTTGGCTTCCGAGTCAGGTGAAGTTCTGTCTTTCTCACTGTGCATCTTCAGAGCTTAAAGGCAGAACTTTCATGGTAAGATCACAGGTCTGGAGAAAGCAGCTTTATAGTGAGCCTTCTGGAATAGCCAAAGCTGAATGCCTCTTGTGGTGGGTGTCTGCTGGGGAGGCCCTGCTTGTGCAGTGTGCTGGGGGCATATAGGGAGGCGATTCTGAACCTTGCACTTCCAGAGAGAGAGACCCAGGTGCCTCTTAGGTACTGCAGTTTTGAAGCCAACAATCATTTTAGGCCACGTTGCCCTGGATTGTGGTAGCTGTGGGAATAACCTGGAGAAAAATGATCCTTGTTATAAAGGATGAAGAAAGCTGGAGGGCCCCCCCCCCCCCCCCCCCCCCCGCCACAGGGGAGGACAGAGAGAAGATCTCCTGTTGGGTGCTGAATTCAGAATTGTGTGCACAGTTGGGAAATGATGACATTGGGCTGTCCTGCACGGGGCTTGTCTTGACGATGCTGTGAGATGTTTCAGGGAAATGACCCTTGACAAGAGTGTTTGACAGCCACAGCTGTGCCCAGATGTGGGACCGGGGAGCTATGGGCAGGGGTACAAAATCAATGCCGCTGACAATTGCAGTCCTTCTTCCTTTTCTCTCTCCCACACCAAAGACAACCTCGGGAGAGGCTCAGCGTGCTTGTCAGGAAGATGAATAGCTAAGTATGAAGTTCGAAAGCCGCTTGCTTGTTTAGAGTAATGTTCGAAAACAGCTCGCTCAGCCTTGCTGTGGGGACAGTGCAGCCCACAGTACATTTGGGTGAGCCAGAAGCCTCCGATGTTGCAATTCCCACCAACATAAATGATACTTTGGGTGGATTTGCATCGCTATGTTGGATAAATGCTGAGAAAAGTCCTGTAATCCATGAGTGTGGCAAGCCAGCTGCTGCTCCCCTTGAAAAGGTCAGGATTGCAGTAAGAAGCACGTTTGGAAGTTTTGCTCGGGGTTACCCGGTACTCGGTATGTTCAGACATTTCCCTTGGGATTGCGACGGCACCAGCATGCTCTCTTTGGTCAAAGTGGTGGAGCTTGGTTGAAAGAGTCGTGGATGGGAGCCTAAGAGATCGTTTGATGGGTCTCACTGGCAGAACACAATCAAAACCCATCCCCACTCCCACCTGCCTCCCAGCCCCACACAGACAGTCATTCCCTTCTTTTCTCTGGTCCACTGTATACAAGAAAGTCCTGGTCCTTAGAACATACTCGAATCTTTCATTTTATCTTTGTTTCTCAGCTGCGCTTCTCCCTAGTTGATCTGAATGATTTCCCTTTTGTTTCCTTTACTAAATTTACTGCTTATCTCATAAACAAGAGGAGGGGGCTGCAAATCAATGGCTGCCTGGGTGTGTGGGGGCACGGGGGCCTCTCACGCCGGCTCGTTTGTGAGTGTGTAGGCAGCAGAAGTAAATTAGCTCGCAGATTTCAGGAGAGACTGTTATCAGCGTCCTCTGCCAGGGATCATGCAGAGTGCCAAATTACAATTGATTTCTCAATAAAATTGAGTTCAACCTTCCCCAACATAATCCGAGACAGAAATGACAGAGAACTGTCTCACTTTAAAAATTTTATTCTTTTCAGTCAATTTTGTTCTTGGAGGTTTACGATTGTTATTAGCCTTGGACCATGAGATACTCACTTCCCCTACCTTCTGGACTTCCCAAAGCAGGCAGGGTCAGTGGAGGAAGCACAGGTGCCCAGGGCCAGCTCCCCAGACTCTCCCTCTTGGTGGGGCTCTTCACTGGTGTCACATGAAGAGGCCACTGGCCTGGAAGATCCAGAAATGCAGGAGTCTGCTCTGTATTTGGAATGAATCAGAGGGTCATGGCTGTTTACAGCAGGTGCCCCTTTCCCTCACTCTTCTCCCTACACAGCCACGCATGTGCATGCTCAGACACACTCGTGTGCACACCCCTGCCTTCTGCTCAGAGCCCATTGCTTTGGGAATCACCAACCAACCAACCTAATTAAAACACATTTTTCCATTTGCTGGAGCAATTCCCTGCATGCGGTGCTTTGCTCCCACCAAGCTGGGCCTGCTCAGTTTACTACCTGTGTCCCACTCCTGAAGAGGGTCATCTCTGTCCCCAAAGCAGCCAAGCCAGTTCCTGTCGCTCTGTGTTCTGAGGTTGAAAGCGCTCACCTTCCTCAGGGGAAGCCAACTCCTTCTGGGGAGGGGCATGCCCCGCTGCCCTCTGCCTCCCCCACCACCTCCCCTGCCATCTTCCCGATGACTCAGGTTCTTCGACAATCACGAAGGAACGTGCCATGCTAAATACTCTACGAAAAATCTCGGGCATTTTGATGCCTGCCGTTGCTCCCTCTCCCTCCAGCTTTCTTTTTCCCATCGCGATCATTTTCGAGGGCACGGCTCAGTGACATCAAGCTCGCTCACGTGGGTGTGCAGCCACCACCACCTCCACGGCTCTCTCCATCTTGCGAAGACGAGACTCTGTACCCATTCCACGATGACTCCCCCACCCTCATCCTTCACCTGGCCGCCACTGTTCTACTTTGCATCTATGAATTTGACCACTCTGGCTGGAACCACACGGTATCATTTCACTTAACATGGCGCCCTCGAGTGTATCCTACTGTACCAGAATGTCCTGCCTTTTTAAGGCAGGGTAATATTCCACTACAGGGCCCTACCATGCTGTACTTAATTCATTTGTGCAACGCTGGACAGTTACTTCCACGGTGAGGTTCTTGGGAATAGCCCCTCTGTGAACAGAGGTGTATACTTATCTTTTGAAGATGCTACTTTCAATTCTTTGGTATATAGATCTAGAAGTGGGATTGCTCCATGGTTTGGTAACTCCGTTTTCATTTCTTTATTGAGAAACGCCATGCTGGTTTCCACAGCATCTATGCATTTCACCTTCCCACCAACAGTGCACATAGGGCCTGGTTTTTCCACGTCCTCACCGGCACTTGTCATTTCTGTTTTTCTTCCTTTTATGACAGTAGCTCACCTGCTGGGCATGAGGCAGTGTGTTTCGTGACCCCTCCATGCAGTGGGCTATGTTATTTTCCTCATTTTACACATCAGAATGTGGAGGATTGGGGGTGTCGCGTAAATTGTTCAAGGTCACAGAGCCATTGTCACTCAAGTCGATCTGGTCTTAGAGCCACCATAGAAAAATAAGGTCCCTATTCTGTGCATTGGCCATATGACAATCTAACAATATTGGAGCTTTTCTTTTTCCTTTTAACGTCTAAGTTGCCACGTGCCTTCTTGGGGAGATAGGGCTGTGCTCACTGCACATGAACACACAGAATGCTCTCTTCCTTTATTAGTCTAAGCAAAGCAAAGGGAAAATAAGCCAACCAACGGCATGATTTACTCTCCATGCCATAATAATTTTCCTAATTGACTGGATAAGAACTGACCTAGGGACTCCTCTTAGGGTTAGAAGGAGACTGGCTATTTCCTGTTTTCTACACAGAATGTGCCTTTAAAGAGAATCGATAGTCCAGAGGGTTTTATCTCAGATCTAAGGTCAAAGGCATAAGATATTGACGTATGCATTTCGTTGCCCCCTGGGAACCTTCTGTTTAGCAATCCTATATCTGAGCCCTAAATCTGCCACTTCTCAACTTAGCCACCTTAGGCAAATCTATTCACCTCTCCAAACTTCTGTCTTCTCATCTATAGAATGGGAGTGAAAATATTAAGCTCAGATCTACCTCATCACATCTATCTCTTCTTCCCAAAGAAAGAGTGAAAACAAAATAAACCTCTTATGTATGCCAGAAAATCCAGCTCAGCACTCACCACTGCTCTCTTTAGTTCAGCTGGACAGAGATCTCCCTGATTCAAACTGACTCCATCACTCAACAACCCTGAGGTATTGGATGCTCCAGCGGAGAACCGATCTGGTACCAGGTCACGGTAGAAAAGCAGAAGGACACAGCAAAAATGCCCTCTCTGGGGAGGATGTAAATGGGGAGTCAGGAGCCAGGGGAAATTCAGGGGCCTGGGTCCATCCTGAATTTAGCCAAGTTGATGTGTGACTTGGGGCAGGCCATCAAAGTGCCCCCAGCTGACGGTGCTAATCAATTATGTAAAATGAATGGACACCTTTTCCCAGTTTCTTACTCTTTCTGTAAAGCTAATATAATTTTATCTTTTGGTTCCTTTCATGGCTCTTTTTACTGATCTCTATGGTGCCATGAAATGAGTCTGTGTGTGCATATGCATGTGTGTGCGTGTATGTGTGTGGGGTTCCTTGGCACTTAGAGTTGTTCGGTAAGCATATTCCCCTTCCTTTCTCCTCTCGCTCTGTCTTCCCTTCTGTCTTCCCATGATGCTCTGGAGCAACCAGACTTCAGGGCTACTTCTGCTTCACACTCATTTCATCTCCATCTCCACCCCGACTGAATGCATAGCTACTTCTTGAATAAAGGTGGCTGGTGGTATACTATGACTCGATGGGGTAGGCCCCCAAGCCAGTTTTTCTAAAGGACATGGGAATCTTTGAAAGAGGACCACCATCTCATATTAGAGAGTACATTCCAGAATCACGTGGACGTGGGCTGGAAGGCATGTTGTCCCTTCTTGTAGCTATGCAAGTGAGCCACATTCTACTGCAGAGTTGCAAGCTCTGGTTTTCGTGCTTTTCTCGGTTAAGTTTCAGCCACATGGTAGCTTTAAGATCCAGAGTGCTGCTTAACCTCCTTATTGTGCCTTGACTTTCTGGTCTGTGAAAAGAGTAGTCCCACGACATAATTCATCGGTGGTGAGAATAGATGTGATGACATACATAAAGCATTTACAGCAGCTCCTGGTGTGACTTAGCAATATTGTGGGTACTGCTGCTGCTGTTACCACAATTAGTATCTTTACTTCTGTAGTTACCGTTATGGCTATGATAGAGTCACCTGCCTGCTTAAAAGCACTATCCATTTTAAGACTATTTCTTGGATTCAGATACATCCTGAGAAATATTCCTTCAAGCACAATTGCTCGGTGTCCTATAGTGACTTCAAGTTCTAAAGGGATGACATTTCTTTATTTAAACAGGATTTTTCATATTTTAATAAAGTATGTTAATAGTAACTCGTTTGCCAGTTGAGCGAGATTATGTTTTTACCATGAGATTTAAATATGTATGTAAATGTAAATTATGTGAAAATTTTCCTCAGTTGAAAAGATGTCTTTAAACACCTACAACACCAGAGTGTAACTTATTCCAGAGTACAAATAAGATTAGCGACAGGGAGAAGAGAGCATTAGTATTTTAAAACCCTAAATAGACATGCACAAGCAGAAGGTTGAAAAATTCAAGTGGAATAAATGTTTCCAACATTCTCTCCTTTTTAAGCAAGATATCAATAATGGTGTGTTACCTCAGATGGGTAACGTCCTCTAACAAACTTGTCTTAGTGCCTATACAAGAGGGATTTAAAAAATTGTTTTATAAAGAGGTTATTAAAAGGGAAGTGTTTCATCCATTCCCAGACACCATCTCTCCCTAGTCACAAATAATAATGTCCATATAAAAATGAGCATTTCTTTTTCCCCTTAGGATATCTGTTCTTAAAATCACATTCAGATTCTTATAATTCCAATACTGCAAACAGCTGGTTCTGACCTCTAATCCTTTTTCCATTAGAGATTTCAACACTACTTTGAGCAACACTGGTTAGTTGATGACCCAAATCTTCTTAATCCTGAGTAACTGGAATGTTAGATCAGTAACTAGAGTATATTTTTCTAATTTACTCCATCATTTTTCTTCTTCCCTTTATATCTTTATGATACTCCAGGACTGCACAAGGGCAGGTTGTGCTGTGTCCTTTTGGTTGGCTGAGAGGGTTGAAAGAGCAAGCCCTAGATTTCTTTTGATCCACCTCAGCACCTAATATGGGTTATTACTTTTGTTCTTAGCTCCTAGCACCCATATTTTATTGAGCAATTGGTTGTGCTCTGGTCAGATGCTGAATTTAAGGACATGATCTCATTTAATCTTTGCAACTAACATGGGTCTTCATCTTCATATGAGGAAACTGAGGCACAGAGAATTAAAGTTTCTTGCCACATCTCGGTCAACAAATGGCAAAAGTGGTTAAGAGTCAATCCTAGATCTAGTTTTGAACCTGTGTTCTTATTCACTATAAATTTTAGTATTTGTTTGGATGGAGGAATCCATCTTAAATTCCATTTTCAATGTTTACAAGGATTTAGAGATGAACAGTGTCTTTTTTCTTTTCTTGTTGCCCCTCATTTTCTTTAGGTGAGTCGTAAACCTTTAAAAACAAAATAGTGCCTAACCTTTAATGCACATAAGTTTGCACCCATATTAGTCAATTTTCTCTTCTCTGTTGCTCTTTACCATGGCTTGGTGTCCATTGAGCAACTTAAGGTTAATTTCTTCAGTTATGAAAGTGATGTTTTATATCCTGTATTTGATTTATATTCTGCCCGTGAATTTCAAAACCTTAAATTAACTGAAAAGAGGCATTGGTTGGGTTTCAAATCCTGCCGGACTTAAAAAAAATCTGGTTGCATAACAGGGGAGTTTCTTTGGAATTGTGTCTGTAAATCAAAATGTTTATCTACCAAGTTACCTAAAATAACTCAGAAGAAGACATGGAGAAAGGAAGGTACAGTTGGCATGGCTGACAATGCCGGACAACTGAAATAAATGAAATAAATTAAAAAGCACAGGAAATGTGGCTCATTCCTGGGGCTAGTTCTGTAGGACCTGATTCTACTTGAGTTGTTCCATCTCCTTCAAACTTGGCTTTTCTAAAACACCTCACTCATTCCATCAATCATGTTCATACTGTCATTCCTTGTAACAATATTTGAGTGCCTATTGTATACTTACTACTTTGTCAAGCTCAGAATGACACCTTTTCCTGATTTCTATGATTTTCAATAATATCAGCTTTAGAACTTGGGAATCACTGTTTATACCTTCCAATGAAGTTGGGTATCCAAATCTTGTTCTTTGTTTATTTGTGATACCTCTATACCTGTTATTCTCTCACCCATAAAATGGGAACAAATAGCACTTAACCCAGGGCTGTCATATTAAAAGAAAGGATGAAGCTGGGCATGGTGGTGCACATCTTTAATCCCAGCAGCTTGGGAGGCTGAGGCAGGAGGATCTTGAGTTCAAAGCCAGCCTCAGCAAAAATAAGTGAGGTACTATACAACTCAGTGAGACCCTGTCTCTAAATAAAATACAAAATAGGGCTGGGGATGTGGCTCAGTAGTTGGGTGCCCTGAGTTCAATCCCTTGTACCCACCACCCCACAAAAAATGAAAGGATGAACCTATAGCCCTTGGCATAGAGAGAGTCTCCCTGGAGCAAGGGCAGAAAGAGCTGTCATTGTTGTTGACATCACTGATGACAGAATTTAGCTTTTTTCTTCTAAAAGCGTTCCACTTCTCTCAAACACAAAGATAAGTCTTTTGAATCCCCCCTTTATTCCCAGAGGACTGGAACCATATCTCTTATCACATTCCACTCTTAGTTCTGAGCCAGGCATTCAATAAAATATTTGAATACATGGATGGAGCTCTATGAATAGACTAGGTTCCAAATAGAATGTTGATTGGATTTGGTAGCAAGGCTGATAAAATTGCTTTGGAAATAAGCTAGTTGTCAATGAGTATTTAAGGATCAGACTTTCCTTGGATAAACTGCATTCTCTGGAAATGAATTCCATGATGCCAAAGAACAACCACAACCAAAATATTTCTTTGAAGCAATAGAATTAGAAAGCGAAGGGGACCAAGTGGCCAGACAGGCCACTTCATGTGAAGAGGGAGCCAGACTGCTAGAGGAGTCTGATGTGAGGGGATTAATTAGCAATTTTGGCCCACTCCTTCAACTAAATCGCAGAGAGAAGCCGCTTAACGGAGCCAAAGTGGAGGAAGTGTTTGGTAGGAGGGTTAGAAAGTGACACAAGAGGTTAAACAAAAGGGTACTCTTAGCCACTAAACTATACCATATAAATCAGCAGGATCACATTATTTATTCTGAGGGTCCTCAAAGAGCTAACAAGGGAGATAACTCAGGGAAAAAAAATCTTCAGAAAATCACAAAATGAACCTAAGGAACCATGGAAATATGTAAGTCTTCTACACAGTCAATCATTGATTCAGCTTATTAATGGAGAAGAATACAGACATTTCAAATTGTGGCTAATCCTCAAACTGTTGCTTTTATTTTAAGTGCTTCTATGTTGTCCCATCCATAGAAGGAGAATGAACCTTCTAACTGTATTCTCTAATGTCATGCTGGATTTTCTAGGTGCCATTCATTGATCAGGGCTGGGAGATGGCATCCCAAGGGACACTGAAGAGTTTGAAGAGGGCTGTTTTGGATTGGGGGAGGAGGAACCCACCACTGCCTTAGGCAATGGCAAAATGAATAACCAATGGATAAACCTTGTAAAGCCAAACCCTTCATGGAAGAGTCCTTGCAAGTTTCAAAGTCAAAGGAAAACAGCCATTGGCATTGACTTGTTTTCATCATCCTCTCTCTTCAGTCAAAGCCCAGGAAGTGGGAGAAATGTCAGACTCATGGCTTCCTTCCTCCATTCCTAGCTAGACTTCCAGAAATACAATAGCCACCCGCTGCAAGACTCCCTCCCTTCTCCTCTCCCTCCAAGTTTCCCCCAAGTCTGCCCTAGGTGTCTGCTGACTTTCCCTTCCACCCTCTTTTGAACCTGACAGTTTTCCTCCTCATCTTGCTGTCTTCTCAGGTGCTCCCTTTTCCTGATAAATACAATTGTGGCCCAGAACTCAAAAGAGGAGACGCCAATACCAGAACTTTTCTTGGGAGTGAAGAGTAAAGAACAGAGACTGTGATAATTAACATGTCACCCATGTAACAAGCATAGGGATGATGAACGTTTTCTGTATAAAGATATGTGTCAAGCTGAATGTTGTCTCCACTTTACCCAGAAAGAAATTGAGGTCCGGAGATGGCCTATGTGGGCTAGAGTCAAGAAGACACTTCCTAAATTTCCTTTAGTTGGAACTAGTTGATCAAATCAGTTGACTGACAGGAAGAGGTTAGTGTCTAATAAACTTGGGGGGTTGGGAACACAAGGTCTAGGGAAGACTTGGGTGGAATTATAAAAAGGTGTGAGGATGGCAATACAGAATTTTCTTTCCTTCATAAATTCTGTAGGTGCAGGTTGGACAGAGATACTGTTCTAGGCCCCATTTGGGGTAAGATGCATTTCATGGATATTGGGAAGACTGGCTTGAATCCTGTCTGAGGCTGGATTTCACGGAGTGCTACAAAGCCTCACCAATGGGTGCTTACATTCCCTCTTCTTTGGAATTCTTGAGTTTTGGGTCATAAACTGTGTTTCCCTCAGAAAAGTCCTTACACAGATCCAAGCAGATCAAAGAACTAGTTGTGACTATTGGAGAAACTTGATCACAAATGAGAACAAGAAATAAAATGTCCAAAGAGAGGAGCCGAGGAAGAGAGAGACCTCAGATTTGATCACCTGTGATTAGCAAAGGGCTCTGATGGAGAGATAGTCCTGGGATGCCCAAGACTGTGGAACATGAGTCTGTGTCTATGTATTTGTTAGAGCACATCTTGCTTTTAAAAATAGATGAAAAGGAGAGATTGCAAGCAAGGGTGGCAAGGATGATAAATGGATTAGGAGGCATGGCTTACTGTATGAAGAGAGATTGGAGTAATATAGCGTAGATAGCCTAGAGAAAGAACTAGCAGGGGAGAGGGAAGCTGCTAATACTCCTAAGCACCTGAGAGGTTGTAACATGAGTGACATTCATTCTGGGTCCCGAGCACATCAAAAGGTATGCTTATTATGCTCTGAAGATATATATGTGCCCATTTACCCCCTCAGTTCAATGGTGCTGAACCCCAAAAGGCAGGTAGTGAAGTGTAAAGTCTGAAGAGTTGAAAAGAAAAGATTTAAGTGTTTATGTTACCTTCAAGGAATGATATTATGAACTCACTGCTCTGTAAGATTGAGAGTGACATTAAGCATGGGAGATTGTATAGCTTCCCTGGGTGTGTTCATGAACACAGTTTCTGGCTGACGTCTCAGCCTTCAGGGTACCCTGAGATAGACCTGGTTCACCTGCTTGGTGATGACTAGATCCCAGGTACATTTTGTTTGGCTGAAAAGGACTGATTATAAAGCATTTATTGATTCATGAATGAGTGGTCAAGTGTAGGGGTTCTATAGCACGGGAGTTCAAATCCTCACCTGGTTATATGTTACTGAGACAAGCTGGCAAGAAACAACCTTGCTAACAGTCTCCTTATATGCAAAATGGGGCAAAGAACAATGCTATCTCCTAGGGTTCTTGTGAGGATCAAGAGAGAGAATATATGTGAAGCAGTTAGCACAGTGCGAGGCACTTTGCACTTGAAATTATTGTGTTATTTATTCAATAGATATTGAAGGATCTGTTGTAAACCAAGCTAATTCATGAGCCGTGGATATAGTAGTGAAGTGATTGAAGATCCTGTGCAAGGGGCTTGGTTTCTAGTGGGAATGAGAGAATAAACAAACTAATATGTAATATGTCAACTAGTAATAAGTCTGATGAAGAAAAATAAATCAGGCAAAGAGGCCAGGGCAGAGAGTAGAGAAAGCACCACTCTAAAGGGACCAAAACTGAGAGAGAGAGATGATGAGCATGAGAAACTAGTAGTTCACCCAGACAAAGGATGCCTGGGATGAAGATGAAATGAATGGATCACAGGTTGGGAGAGGTAGATAGGGGCTGGAAGAGAACCTCCAGTGGTTTATCAGTTAGAGAAGGTTTGCTGCCATGATAAGCTTCTACCACAACTCCATTGCTTACCACGGCAGAAAGGAACCCTTTACTCATGTGACAGTTGGTCTTCAAATTGATCCAGGAGCCCAGGTTCCTTCTGTCTTGTGGCTCTTCAATTCTCCATGGTCCCTAAGTTCTAGGATGGACTTTCTGCCTCTAGTGCAGACTGGGACACAGACAGAGCACAGGAAATGGCATGGAAGGTGATTTGGAACCAGGTTGTGCATAGCACAGCTCACTGGTATCCACATTCCATTGGCAGGAAGTTCATGTGGTCACACTTAATGTCCAGGAAGGTAGGACGCTGAACTCCAGCCGTGAGCCCAGGAGAAAGGAAATGGGTTTTGATGAACACACAGCCAGTAACATCTGCCATGTATGTCATGTGGAGGGTCTGGGTTTAATCCTCAGGGTAAAGGGCAGTCACTGATGTAATTTAGTACTGAATGATTGAGTTTGCATTTTAGAAATGTCAGTCTGGTATAGGATCAAATAGGGACAAAAATCCAAGTTAACCAAGTGCCAAGTACATCACTTAAGACCCACAGAGGTGGGTGGAGGGGAGGGGGCAGGCTGAGAGGCATGGAAGAGTTTGGACAGGCTGAAATTTAGTGGATGGAGAGTAGAGAAGACAGGAATCAGTGGGAACATTCAAGAACTCCCACCTGTCATTCACTGAGAGAAGAAACAGAAAGGGAGACAATTGGTGAGGGGAAATGAGGAGTTTGAGGAACAAGAATTTTCTTTTCTGACTCCTGTCTTTTGGTAAGTTTGTTCTTCAAATGAAAATCAGGGAAGTGTCCTGATGGCACAGTGAAGCTGTGGGGCCGCATATTTGTAATCAGGATTTTCTTGGAATATGGGATGCAGTTGCTTTGTGCCTAGTGTTTTCCATACTGTATACTCATTTATTCACAAATTATATTAACTGTACATTTAATGAGGATTTAGTAATGTGCCAGGAATAGTTCTTGGCCCCTGCAACTAAGTCATGATCCCTATAACCAGAAACAAATACTTGCATGGCTTGTTGACTGATAAGTTCATTGATAAAATTGTATTGGTTTTAGATTATGAGGTCAGGGGATGCCCAGTGTATTTTTTTATAGGTTGAACTGTGTCTTCCAAAAAGATATGATGAAGTCTTAACCTCCAGAACCTGTGAATGTGACCTTCTTAAATTGGAAATAGGGTCTTGGCATAATTAGTTGAGTTAAAGTAAGGTCATACTGGATTCATGTGGATCCTAAAGCAAATATGGTGTCATTATAAGACCAGAGGAATTTGAACACATACTCACAGGGATAAAGGCAGATGCAGAAATTGGAATCAAATAACTCCAAGGATTGCTGGCAACCCTTGGAAGCTTGAAGAGGACTAGGATGATTTCTTCGTGGAGTGTTAAGAGAGACTGTGGCCTGCTGACTCCTTGTTTTTGGATTTCTAGACTCCATAACTGTAAGAGAATCAGTGTCTGTTTCTTTAAGCCACTCAGTTTCTAGTACTTTGCTGTAGTAGCCCTCAGGAACCAACACAATTTGTATCTAGCAACATTTAAAGCAAGGAGGTATTTTAATGGAGAGGGATAGCATACCTTTACTTAGTATCCAAAGTAATCATTAATTTGAAAATACGTTTTTCCTTATTTTTATTGGTACATTATCATTTTACATGTTGGGATTCATTGTTACGTATTCATTCATGCATACAATATAACGATGTAATTGGGTCAATATTATTCCCCAGTCTCTTCCCTTTTGTACCCCACCTCCCTCCCCATAGTCCCCTTCGTCTATTTTATTGATCTCCTTTCAGTTTTCATAAGTTCCCTCCCATCTTTCTTTTCCATTTTTCTCTATCTTCCACATATGAGAGAAAACATATGACACTTGACTTTCTGAGTTTGGCTTATTTCAGTTAACAGAATGTTCTCAAGTTCCATCCATTTTCCTATAAAAATATTTTTATGTTTCAAAATCATCAAAATATCTTCATATCTATTCTTATTCTGATGTTATATTATTTCTACTGTAGAGAAGAAGAAACAAAAGGCTTAGTGAACTGTGGAACTTGCCCCAGTTCACATAGCTGATGAGTGGAATTGAGGTCCTCTGGCTGCAATACACATTCTGGGAACTGGGGTGATTCCCTTGCAAGAATTAGGATGGAGGCTTTTGCTGAGTCATCAGGTGCTACCCAGGGAAATTAGGAAGCAGTGACCCTGCAGGCTCTGGGTAGTTCCCCTGAGAACTTCTGTGTTCAGTAGGGCTTAAAATACTTGCCTGCTTGGAAAGGCTTACCTTTCTCCCTCTCTGAGCATTGCCTGGAAGTGCAAAAGACAAGTGCAAATGAGTTGTCCTTGGCTGTCACTTGTGCTATGTGCATGGCAGTTTAAGGACTCTTGTCTGCTTAAAATGTTTCTTTGGGTGTTGCACAAGTGGCCTTCCAGCTGCTGGAGAGTGGAGTGCGCTTTCCAGTGACCAGCCTTGCCAATTAACTGGGTGTCCTGTGCTCTTGTGGAACTCAGTGTCACCACATGTCATTTTGAGATGCGCCCTGTGTTCCTATGGCTCAGAGGTTCTGCAAGCTGAATGTGTACAATGCCTAAAATATCTCAGAGCAGTTGAATATGTCTGAGCTCAGAGTTTTCATGCCAAGCTCAGGATTAAAGATGCTATCTTTTGAAAGCCCAGAACCTGTTAAGGCTTGGTGTGGAGTTAGGAGGAGCACATCCTTTCCTAGAATGAATCCAAAATGGCCACCCTGGCCCTGTGTGAGGCTTCTGAGAGGCCACCATGATTTTGACTAATGATGTTTTATTTCCTAATGCTTTGTGCTGTGCTTGCAGGCATCAGAATGGTTCTTTTAAGAGACTTATCACTGGTGCAACTCAGATTAGAATCTGGCCCTCAAGGTCTTTTAAAAGAGGAAGGCGTCATGAGAAACTGTAGACCAAGAAGACAAAGTGCCATCTCATTTGCTATCTCTGTAAGGGAGTGCTCAGGGTGACTGAGAAGGAAGAAATGGGCTGATTCAGAGACAGACTGTCTTTTGGTAAAAGTGGGAGGGTCCTTGTTACACTTAACTGCCATCTTGCTTGAGAGAGCTTCCGCCCAGGTGCTACTGTTGACATCTGGTAGAATGCAATTAGTGGCAGTGCAGTGACCCAGTTCCACACTGTGAAGTGAAAGTCGTGCACACAAACACATTTCCAGGCCAAATTGATCTGATGGGTGATACATCCAGAATGTGAAACTGTTGGCTCATCTTTACCCCAGAATTGAGGACATGAAATTTCTTTCATATATGCTTTCTCCATTCCTTCCTCAGTGGCAGGTATGGAGAGTGGAAGATGCAAAAATATTCTATTCAATTTTCAATTTCCTTGCTAGATATTAACTGATTTAAGTCAAGTCATGGACTGTGAGAACACCACAAGACCCAGAATAGTGCTTTAAGTATTTTACATATTTAATCCTTAAAGCTAAACCCATTTTAGCTTTGTCCTGCTTAAAACCATTTTACAAATAAGTAAACCAAGTCTGATAGTTTATAACTAAGTAGACTATTTACTATTAGTTTACAATTAAGAAGCCTACTACAGATTAATCACCAGGGTTGGGCAGGAGAGCAAATTGTAGGAAGATATAGAAAAGATGTCATGGACAAAGTAACATTTGAACTGTCTTAGGAAATTCTTTCTGTACAGATAGGAAAATGTGAGCAAAGATATGTTTATAAAATATACGATACTCCATGGAGTGGTGATGGAATTCATCTGGAACCCACAGGAGCACAGAATGGAAAAGTGGAAGTCATAGGAAGTCCCACGTCAGATTAGAAAGGCTCTGAGTCCCAAGCTATAGAATTCCAGAAACTTCTTCCAACAGTAGTTTGCTGAGCACTTGAAGGGTTTGAGCAAGATGGTTTGTGGGGAGGGTTGTAGGAGACGGACAGGATTGTGCTTTCAGGGAGATTAATTTGGTAGCAATGTCTTCTGATAGCATCAGGGGTGGGCTACATAGGTGGACAGGAGACAACAAGAAGAGAACCCTTATTTGGATTTCTAAGTTTAGTTGCAAATTTACTCTTTCAAGATTAAAGGAAATTCATCTCTTGTTTCAGTAGAAGAGAACTAAGGTGGGAGAGGATGAAGGGAAAACATGACCATTTACTGACCCCAGATAAGCCACCTACAAAGTTAATAACTTCAGGAAGATTAGCAAATCATAAGGAACAAAACTGAACTTTTGGGGCAGATCACTTTCTTAGTATCATTGATGACTGATGTTAATGACAGTGACCCAAATAGTCCAGGAGGTCTTTATTAACAAAGAAAACAATGTGGGTAATAAAGAAAGGTATTCCACTGCTAATAAACCTTGGGGACAATGGAGTCCTATATATCTTTGTATTCTTTAGGATTATGATACTAATGGTACCCTTTACACTAACCTGACTTTTTGGCCTAGAAATAGAAAGGCTAATTTATATGCCCATAGGGCACACAGGAGTTTATATACACTATATCATGATATTTAAACAAGTTTATTTATTTAGAGCACATGAGGGTATATACAGCATATCATGATATTTAAACAAGTTTATTTATTTAGAAAAGGTGACTTTTAAATAGAGGATCATTAAAATGACTGACATTAGAAAGACGACATCAACCAAGGTTTTCTTTCACATGGTTTTCAGTTGACATTTATGTGGCCCGGCATCTACTGCACGGATTCCTTTGTTCCCTTCTGCACTACACAGAATAGCTTAAGCTGCCAGTTGCTTAAGGAATATAAGTAGCATGTGTTTCCTGGAGTCAAGGATTATGCAGTGCACTTTAAATTTTAATAGCCACTGATAGAGACCTCAAGAGATTCGTGCACACAGGAGTACTGGACTTCAGCTTTCATTTTTTTTTCCCCCTGTATAGAAAGATGGCCCTGCTGGACCATGGGGGAAGGCACAGAGGCAGAGTGGGTGACTATTTGAAGTAGAATTTATTTTTCATCACATTCCATGCATGTTTCCTATTGGGGTAACTCAGTGTATACATTTTTAATATTATGAAGCCACCAGTATTAATAAAAAAAAAAAAAACAGCTGAATACATATCAACATCCTTGGAGAGCAGGCTTTGGAATGCTGAGTGGGACTGGAAGAAGATAAATAAAACTTGAGGAAATCTCTTTCAGAGATTTTTAGAGACATTTACTTATCAGTAGTCCAGATGGTGCTTGAAATGATGAATAATAAACTTTACAAGTAGGTGAAACCATGGCTGGTAGGAAAAATTTCTGAGGGTGTATGTGAGAAAATACACGATATGAAGAATAAGGAAAGGAGTAAAATTAAAGAGGCAATATAGAGCGATATCTTTTATGCTTATTCTTTATTTGCAGATTTTTGGTGTCTTCTTATAACTTCATATTCCACAATCTAAAACTCCAAAGTAGGACTCTTTAAAGACCAACATAATAGTCATACAATTAGATCATTTATGAAAAAGAATGCCATTTTCTTAAAAATCACCTTTCCATCGGAGGGTATCATATCCTGGGACCATGTATGTGCTTTAAGGTATCTGTTAACTCTTTGAAATTGTATCGGGAAATCCACATGTATGTGACTGCATGAACTGCTAGAGAGAGAGGTCTCTGTATACATATATATTTTTTCCTTTAGACTTACAACAAAGGGGTTTGTAACCCTCCACAGGCAGAGACCCACTGGGTTAATGGAAGGTGGCCCCATCAGTCAGGATTCTGGCAGGTAACAGATGGCACACTGAAATGGGGTTAGAGTGTAATGAAGAGACTATTTTCAGGGGTGTGGGAAGGGTTAAAAGAAATCAACAAGTGATGAATACCCTGGGGCTAGGGACAATGGTGGCAGGTCAGAAACACCCAGAGAGACCTGGAGATGCCAGGGAGGGAGCTGGTTCTGGAGCCCAGAGAACTGTAGCAGCAGCTGTTGGAGAGGGGGTATGGGGACACAGCTGTGTTGGAGGAGGAGTACTGTCTTTTCCAGCTGTGCTGGATGGGGGTCCGGGGGTGGGGGGGCGCTTGGGGAAATGCTCTACCTCATTTTCTTCTTGGCCTTAAATCTATTGTTAGACCTTTCCAATATCTCAACCTTCTCAGAAGTGGAAGGCAAGGAAACCCATAGACACAATCTTTAAAGGCCGGTCTCCTGGGGCCTGTGCAGCAGAGAAGGGTGAAGCTGACATCTGGAAGGATAAATCGAGGCAACCTGGCCCAGGACACTTAGCAAGCGTGTTTTATTACAGTCCCTATGTCTATTCTCCTACTGCCAATGTGGACGGGAGCCAAGTCCTGCTATGATAACTTTCTCAACCTAGGAATATTCACAACCTAGACCAATGCAGCTCTAATTTATGTTTTTCCGATCTTCAGCTTTGTGAGGATGGTTTCTAATTGAGATATGCAAACACTAGGGGTTATCAGTTTAAAATTAATTTCATGTTCATTATTGTGGATGTTGGGAAAAAATTTTAGGTAGGTAGATGCCATATGAGCCAGAATACTGCAGAAGCAAAGAAGAAAAATAATCATTTATTCACTCCCACTGAAACAAAACTTATGGTTCCATTATTTTCGACACAAGTTGTACTTTGCTTTGATTTCAGTGACTCAGATCTGTGAGCTCCAGTATTGCATTAACTCATTGTATGGAGTTCATTATTGTAATTAGACTGCTTTTTAAGTTTATTAGCAGACTCACTAATGTACTCTTTAAAAGCTTTATTTGGAAGACTGTCAATATCCGAAGCCAATAGAACCAAAGAGCTTGTGCCACGCGCTCTCTTGCTGAAAATCATGTTATCAATTTTCATGTGACTGTAAATCAATTAGAGTGACAGAGAGATGATTTGAAGTCAATTTTCTGTTTATTGCTAAATTAGCATTTGATCACATGTGCTTATTTGGGGTTTTAAAGAGGCTCTGAATTCTTTTGTCAAGAGACAGAGTGGAGGTAGACGATGGGGATAATCACTTATGATTTTTAAAATATTTGCATATTAAGATGCAAAGTCTATAACTGATAGTTACAGAACTAAGATGGCAGATCCATGTGTGTGGTCGGGTTGGGAGTTAGTTGAAGAAAACTGATCTGCTGATTGCTGCACCTAAGATAGACCTGGTCAGAGCATAGTCCAGGAAATGAACCAAGTATTGGATATTTATGGACGATTAACACAATTATCCTCAAGATGAACGGGATCCAGTTAGTCAAATAATAATTTACCATAATATGTACCATCTTCAGGGTAGGATATAAGGATAGTTTGGCTATATGGAGCTGAAAACATGCAATTGCTGGTCCCGGTCGTTGGTAAGATATTGACAGCACCAGCAGGCTTTAAACAGAGGACTCTGAAATGAACAGAGAAAGTAAGGGATGTGATGTGGGTATTGGTGATGGTGGTGACTGACTTTTTATTGAGCACCTACTATGTGCCTAACACTATGCCTAGTGTCTTAGAGAATGTGCTTCTGTCAGCCACTCTAGGAGTTGCTCCCTGTGGCAGGTTACTTTAGAGTTATCGTCCATATTTAAAAGAAGGCCAGAAACAAAGGCAACTCTTCTTAACCAGGTTACAGACTACTTATTCTAGGCATTACCATCTCTCTTAATAGAGGAAGAAACCAAAGCAGTGATTGAGGTTGAGTTTTGTCCAACCACAGAGATGACGCCTTTGACCATGATCCTCAGATTTTAACTTAGGATCGGAGGCCTGTTTTCGTGACCTCCTTTAGCCTTTTGTAAGCTGACTCATCTTTGGGTTCCTTTTTCTTGGGCATAAAACACGGGATTAAGCAAAATGAGCTCTAAGGGTTTTTGTAGCCTTAAATATTCAGATTTTAGGACTGTCCAAATGCAGCCATTCCTCTCCAATGTAGAATATTATGCCAATATTCCAGTTATAAATCAAATACTAGGGAATCTGAAATGCAGGCATTATATTTCTCATAAGAACCTCAACTCCTTGTAATTGTGTATTTTCAATTACTCAGTGGTGTAATTGAATCACTAAAGTATGGCTCCCTAATTTATGTCGGCTAGCAGGTGGACAAGTTTACTATCAGAAGTGTTGCACATTCTGACTTTTCTCCCTTTAAGATATGCTTCCAATTGGAAAGCGGAATAAATTACTATGGATTTGTCGATGATTCACAGTTACGGAGGGAACATTACAGCTCTGGGGTGACAGAATGTATTTTGTCCATATATTTGGACAAGTGATGTGGAGTTTAAATTACTTATGATAATATTTAATGGTGGGCCAGTAAATGCACTGTTGTCTGTTTCGTGAGTGTAATTAAATTGTGTAAGACAAGACCTCGCTGTGGCTCTTAGCTATTAAATCTCTGTGGCGACAGGAGGTTAAGGCTGCCAGCATTCTGGGGGGGCAATACCAGGACTGAGGAGTGAAGAGGGAGGATCTGCTAGCTTCTACCATATATCACCTGCTCTATGAGAATCCTGAATGTCCATCTCAATGTAGTGTCAAGGGTACACTTACAAGGTTTAAGTAGGAATTAAAGTGGAGCTGGGTCTGTGGTTGCATGTAGCCCTTTGTTTTCAGAAACACAATTAAAGGAAAGATTAAAAAAAATTCAAGCCACCAACTCATAGGAAAATATTCTTCCCCTTCCTTCAAGATCTCAGAGGGAATAACATCTGCAGGGAGAGCACCAGGGATGGGGTCAGGGCCTGGGTATAGAATGTTCTTGCTCTAGATGCAGCTGAGGGAGACAGCTGGATTGCAAGCTGGATCCAAATAACCCCGGAGGGTCAGAGTCAGGAGAGACAATTACTCTAGCACCTGGTTCCTGAATTGTAAATATCACTTATAGACTTTGGGCCCAACCTTGAGTTAATTGCACTGGCTCAGGGGAAACTGGGCTATGGAGGATGGGTACTACGATTCTGTCTATTTGAGGATGGTTTGGGCAACCTTCACTGCAGACAGATCCACCTCCCTATTAGTTGGGTGCCCTTTGAATTCCAGCAATCTGAGCTAGAGGTGACAAAGACATCCTGATTCTGTTTTATAGAGGGGGCTCCAGGTAATCCTGAATCAAAGGGTCGTGCACAGTGGAGCCATAAGCACTTTATGTTATTTTGCTCTGCAAGGTCAGAACGTTCTGTTGCTCACCCGCTTGTGTTTGGGCGGGTTGTTTACTGCACAGGGGGACTTGATTTGAGAAGGCAAGTAGGAGACTGAAATCCAGTCCATTCCCAGCTTGCTAAACTGTGTGTCCTGGTGCGTGTTGCTTGTTCTGGAAGAAAGGGGTATCTCCTTTGATTTTTTAAAAGGCTACCATTTAGGCTGGCAGCAGCTTGGATCATTGTAGACATTTAGGTCAACACAAAATTGTTGAGTATCTACTTTGTACCAGGCACCATGCTAAGTTCTGGTGGGTATGGAACGAGCAAGCCGTGGCTTCAGCTCTTTAGCGGCTAGGATCTGGGGGAGCTGACAGGCAGGCAAATGGATGAAGGAGCTGTGGTGTGGTATCTGCAGGGATAAGAGCACATACAACACAGCATGCCACTGATACAAAGAGGGGGCGCCTAGGCGGTGGGGCAAGGTCACTGAGGCACATACACAGGTGCACATGCCGTACATGCCTACTCTGATGCCTTTTATGTTATTGGAAAATCTGTTGGTTATCTAAAGGTGAATGTGAACATACAGTTAGGGATGCTCTGCTCTCTCTGCTGGTAATGGAGATCATACTTAATAATAAAATCACAATTGACTACCTTATTGACAGGGTTTTCACAAGTGTGGCTGTAAATAAATTGGAGTTGATACTCCCATGTGATTTGGAAGGATCACGGAGCCTTTCTGGGGTGATGCCTACATAAACATTCTGAAATAAGTCAAACGAAGGTGAGCCCAGGAACATGGCCAACCCATTGTAATTAATGACTGAAATTTCCAGAGTTAGCCTTGTTCATTTTTCTCTGAAAGCTGAAGATTAAATCAATCTAAAAATAGTAATAGTAGCTAACTTTTTTATAAGCATCTCCAAATGACCTGATGAAGCAGTTTCTGTTATGGGCTATATATTAAAGATGAAGAAAATGAGACTCTGGTTGTTAAGAAACATTGCCAAGTCCAGCAAATGGAAGAACCAAGAATTCATGACGATTCATTTAATTGCTAAGGCTCGATGCTTCCAGAGTAGTAATTGGACCTGGTTAGCAGGTCTCCTGTAATAACTTGTCAAATAACTTTCAGGATGGGACTCTATTTGTTAATGTTTATAGAATCGTAACATATCGGGATTCTCAAGAAATGCCTATAGACTCTTCAAAGTGTATAGATCACTAGCAGATGAAAGTAAATAATAATGACATTATTCAAAGCACTTTGTATTACAATGTGCTTTTTATTAATGCATTGAAACTGCAGAACAGTGTATAAAATACATTAATCTTAAGTTTGCAGCTCAGTGGATATGTGTATGTATGCACACTATTTCTAATACTCATTTCAAGAAATGATTACCTAACAGGTAACCAGTCCCTAAGACTACTTCTGTCATTAGCAATTAGTTTTGTCTGTTCTCGAACACTACATACATGGAATTATGTAGTATTTTACTCTTCTACATCTGTTTTCCTTTGCTCAGCCAAATGTCTGTGAGATTTTCCCATGTTCTTACATGTATTAGTGACTGTTCACTTTTTTGCTGTATATTCATTTACCTTCATCTATGTAGTCCTCCTGCAGATGAATGCTCTGGGTTGTTTCTAGTTTGGGGCTAATATAATTAAAGCTACTAGAAACATTTTTGTACATAAGCTTATATAAGCATATATGCTAAGTTTTCTTGTATATAAACCCAGGAGTGGAATTGCAGATGATGCTATGTGCTCGCTTTAGTAGATATTACCAAGTAGTTTTTCACAGTAGTTGAACTAATTTACATTCTCAGCAGCAACATATAGGAGAGTTCTAGTTGCCCCACATTTGTGTCAACATTTGGTGCTATCCATTTAGTGTTAGTCATTTTGGTGGGTATACAATGGTACCTGTTTTGCTCTTCTTCATCTAGTCTCTTAAATTTAATATTGTAAGAACTCCATGAGGTGGGTGCTATTATGTCCCCATTACATAGATGAATAAATTGAGGCACCAATGTTAAATAATTTGCCCAAGCTTACACAGGCAGTCAGTGGAAAAGAAGATTTGAAGCTAGGTAGTCTGGTTCCAGAGTTAACATTCTAAAATGCTTTGCTACACAGTGGGAGTATTTTTGAGAAGTGAAGATACACCTGTTCTCTGGAATAGCATTATTATTTAAAAAAAGTTTTTTAGATGTACATGGACACAATACTTTTATTTTATTTACTTATTTTTTTTTTTTATTTTTTTTTTTTTATGTTGTGCTGATGATTGAACCCAGTACCTCACCACGCTAGGCAAATACGCTCCACTGAGCTCCAGACCCAGCTCCTGGGATAGTGCTATTTAAGGCCACAATTCTTTAAGTCTCTGAATAGTGACTCCTAGCACTTTTGTTATGGTTCCTCACTGATAAAAATATATATTTAAAACTTTAAAATATAAATCATTGTAACATTTTTTAAACCATTTAATCTAAGTAAATGCTGATGCTTTTTGTCTTAGTAAACATTAAAAATAAATATATAGGAAAAGTTGTGTGTGAACCACACCAAATGATCTTGCATGCTGTTGCAGATTTGTAATTTGGGAAACAATGATTTGAAGTAGGCCCTATGAAAATTACCCATATTGTCAATTTTTAAAAAATGTGTTGCTCTATATAATGATTGAAAGCAAACATGAAATTCAATTTATTGGCCTTACAGAGATACACGCACCACCTTATTAGTTTCAACAAGTGTTTCTTGCAAATTTTACTATGTTCCAGTGCTCTCCAGAAGCAGATGATAAGTAAGACCCAGTCTTGGTGGTTTTCTCTCACAGAGAGTACAGTGTGGTAGCTGAGGAGGAATAATTAGCTACGGCCACAGGTTTCTGCACTGGAAGGCAGGCGGGCTTCACGCTCCGGGGACGTCCAGAGGTCTCTGTGCCATTGTCTGCCATACTTGGCCGCCATTTCCCAATGGACTGTCAAGATGAGCAGTTGATAATCATATGTGCCACTTTTTGATCAGAGGAAGAAAAAGCCATTCTGTCTCTGTTCTCAGTTACTATTTTGTCTTCTTACTTCTTTAAAAATAAATCTGTTTAATTTTATCATCAACATACCAAAAACTATTTTAATATATTAGTATGATGAACCACCACGTATCTGTTACCCAGCTTCAACATTTAACGATTCATAGCCAATCTTGTTTCTGTAACATTCCCTTCCCCCATATTACTTTAAAGCAAATCCAAGATACTATTTTCCTGTAAATATTTCATTGTGTATGTTTAATGAATAATAACAGCAGTGAAAATTGAATAATTCTTATTTTCATTTTCATCAAATATGCAGTCAGCCTATTTCCAATTGTATAAAGGTCCTGTGTCTGACAGCATGTTTATACCTACCTAACTCAGGCCCCTGTGTTGCTGCTGTTGATTGATAATGACTTTTAAGTTTGATTTAATCTATAGAGTCCTATAACATCTCTATAGTTGCTTTACTTTAGAACAGGATGACCAATCACTTCCAATTTCTGAGATTAGCGTGGTTAAAGGTGATGTGGATATTGGAGAATGTCTTTTCTCTCCGTCTTCAGTATCTTGAAAGAAAAAGGCCTAGGACTGGCTTCTGAACTACCCTTTGGGAGAAATAATGAGGCTGCTTTGTTTGGAACGCATTTCCGCACGTCCAGCAGATATCTACATGATCATCTATTTATGATGCCGTGGCATCACTGACTCCTCCCCAAGACTCTCTTCCCCACGTGCTCGGGAAGATGAAGGCCAAATGCTCTGCCAGGCATCCTGTGGCTTCGGAGCCAGAGCCTTGCCATTTGGATATGAATGGTATTTTTGAGGGAAAACTGGTTTGAGAGCAGCTTAAATGTAGCAGTAAATGAATATGAGTCGGAGTTAAGCATCCCATGGCCCCGCTCCACGCAGCCCCAGCCCTTCCAGCCATTTGGAGCCATTTCCTCTGCACTCCGCCTAGTCGGTTTCACACAGGGTAGCAGCATGAGACAGGAATGACGGCTTTTGTATGCCGGTCCGTGTGCCGGTTCCCTCTATCAGCCACTCGAAGGCATTTTGGAATTGTGTGCTTTTTTTTTTTTTTTTAAACAGCATATAAAGCTAAATTGAATTCAATGCTAGTAAAAAGGGTGGCTTATGTCAGAGACAAGGATGTGCTCTTTCAACTCTAAATGGAATAGCAAGGACCTGAATGTAAGGTGTTATTTCCTGTAGGGCAGGGAAAGATTATTTTCTTCTGTGATACCTTTTCCCTGTACCACTCTTGATTCTCCGTTGTACTGCTCTTGGTTATTTAATTGGCGTATGTGTGTGTGTGCGTGTATGTATGTATATACAACTACGTATCTGCTTGTTTCTCTTATCTCCTTTATTACGAAAACAGAAAGTGCCAGATGAGTGTTAGTTATCCTCTACCAGCCAATGTTTACAGAACTGTGTATATTGAGTCATTTAATCACAGCCCTTGGCCACTTGCCTGTGTAACCTTGGGCAAGTTACTTAACATCTCTGTGCTTAAATTTCCTCATTTATGAAATGGAGATAATCATTTAATTTGACAAGTCTTTGAGATAAGTGTTTTAATTACTTCCATTCTGCAGAAGAGAAGAGTGAGGCAGAGAGGTTACCAGTCCTAGATCCCACAGATAATAAGTGGTGTACCCCAGACTTCACCTCCTGAGCCTGTGCTCTTGAAAGTTACTCAGTTCAATTTCTTTTTCATGCATATGAATCATGAACATAGATATGAATAAGTAGATACACACAATCTCCTTTCTCCCTTTTTTTTTTAAACTTTTATTTTTGCTTAACATGTGTTAATTGTACATATTCATGGGGTTTATATGCTCCTTCAAAACTATTGAACTATTTTGGGGCAATTCTATATACCGGTTGTGTGATTTGGAACAAATTCTTTAACAACCTCTGCTCCTGGGTTTTTATTCTTAAAATGAAGAAAAAAAAATCTCATGTGCAGTTTTTGTGAGACCAAATAAGAGCATTAATATCTAAGTGCTCATGAACTGAAGCAGATGTTGCACCAGTGCACGGAGTTTAAACAGCATTCCTAACATGTGCTCTGTGCCCCGCTCAGAGGGTTTGCGTGTGACCAGAACACAGAAGGCCCATGCCCTCTTAGAGCTTCCTATCTTCTGGACAAGATCAACAATGACAAATCTTGACAAGTGTCAAAAAAGAAATAAACTACTCTTAGCTTTCCTGAGCATGCCGGGTGTAGCGCTTGGCCCCGTAGGGGAAGCTCAGCAAATACTTGTTGGATTAGATGGACGACATCAGCCACCAAAGACCAGGACCAGTGGCTCAAAAATGCAAATGTCAGATGAGAGTGTGTCTGAAGGGTAGAAGGCAGGGCAGGGCTGACTCAGCAGGAACTGCAGACAACACAAGCATGGAGGAGCCGGAGGGCAGTGGTCTGCCGGGGAGCTGGCCCTGGCAGCAGCATGAGTCCTGTGCACACCATGACAATGGGAAGACAAGAGGCATCTTAAGTCAGGAGTCTTGGGTCTGCTATTGGCCTACTCTGGGTTTAGGGACAAGGTTCTTAGCCTTGGTGAGCTTTTGTCCCGTATGTGTATGTATGTGTGTGTGTGTGTACGCACGTTTTGGTGACTTTATGTCAAAAGGTTTTTATAATCATTGTTATTCATTGTTATTCTCATAACCTTATTATTGCAAAGTTGCTGGTCACTCAGTTTTAGTTTCCTTTCTTTTTAGAAGCCTCAAACACCAGTGTCATATAGGATGTGGTGTGGTAGAATGCTTCCAGTCTGAGGAGAGCAAGTGATCTGGGGCTCATCCTGCCCCCTTGGCAGGGGCGGTCTTAGGATGGCACTGCACTCCTCTGGGCTTCTGCCTTCTCACAGGCAAACTCTGGTTGGGCTGGATGACCCCCCAAGGTAATTTCTGACACTGGGATTCTCTAGTCAATGAGATTGCACACCTGGCCACTGGAGACGCCCCGAGGGGAGGAAGAAGGAGGGGCGCATCACCTACCACTAATTAAAGCTTACTGCGCTGGTTCTCAGTTGGGGGTGATTTCCACTGCTGCCTTCCCAGGGATGTTCAGCCACATCTAGACACTGTACGTTGTCAGCTGGGCGCACTGCTACCCGCATCCAGTGCGGAGGGGCCCTGGTCGTTGCCAAGCCTCTAGCAACACGCAGGACGGACCTCTGCAGCAAAGAGTGATCCGGGCCAAACTGTTAATGGTGCCAAGGCTGAGCACTCTGTCCTTGCTTAACGCTCACCTGTGCTTTCAGACCAACAGGAGCTGAGCCCCAGGTGTCCTTGCACCAAGACTACATCCAGTTATTATTCTAAGCACCTTGGTCATTTAAAAGGCCCACACACACATTTTGATATTTAGGAGGCTTTGCTTCCTTCTCTTTGTCTCTAGGTGACAGGGAGTTGAAAACAAAGGCGAGGTGCCAGGGAAAGAAGAAATGGAATCAGGGATGCCTCAGGGTGGAGGGCAGGAAGCATCTTATGCAAACAGGGGCCAGAGCTGGAGGGGAAATGGGCCACCGTCTATTTAGCTAAGGGACCGACAGGCTGTGAGCGATTAGATTCTTGTGGGAATCCTTTCCTGACGTTAACTCATTCACTCTCCGTGGAGCTCTGGTGGTGGGCAGCTGCATGCTTTTGCTGGGGATACAGAGAGGGCCAAGAGGAGCAGGGACTGCTCCAAAGAGGAGGCCTCCTGTGCCCACCTCCTCCCAGGGCGTCCTAGGGCTCCTTCCAGAATCATCTTGGAGTTGCTTCCTCTTCTGACCCTTCTCTGCAGGCACGTACTTCCCTGCAGAGACCAGGCCTTACAACTTCCTGGATCCCAAGCATCTTGCTCATGCCTGGCATCGGACAGGGACTCAAAGAAAGAAAAATATCTTTTTTTTTTTTTTAAAGAATGAGTGAGCAAATGAATGAATGGGTGGACTGAGGCCTGGCTTCAAAAGCCAGTCTTCAGTCAATTTATTTTAAAACTCCTCCCATTTCCCTTCCAACCTAGCCTACACTGTGTAGCCCAGACTGGAGCGAGATGAGAGAGGCGAGGAGGGCAGCTTTTTGGCTGAGGACGCAGGAGGCTGCCTGGAGGTGACCGTCCTGTGGAGAAAGGGAGGTAAAGGGATCTGAGGGCATTTAAACAGGAGTGAGAACCGTGGATGAGCTGGTGTTGTGGGTCAGGAGCGTGAAGGTGATGAAGGGAAATAATAGGACCAGAACTGCTCTATTATGGGAAGATATTCACGACCTCTATAAAGATGGTATATGGCTCGAAAGGCATTATTTCAGTAGGTGTCTCCAAGTTGTGTGAATTAATACGGAGCAGCCTGGGTGCTGGAACTCATCAGCTTCTCAAACGTAACTTATTTACACTGGAGGTAGACCTTTCTGAGACCGTGGCCTCGGCCAATGTAAATGACGATGTGATGAGAACTGTATTTCCTAGTCGTGACTGTGGCTTTGTCATAAGGCCTCGGGGTGGGGAGGGAGCTTTAAAATGCACTTGATACTTTTTATAGGTGACTTTGTTTTCTGTCACCTGCAGTCCTCCTTGAAACCAACCGTCTGATCCACTGCAAACACACGCACGACCCTCACAAACTGATGGTGTTGGTTAAGCACTATTGTGTAGCTGTCAGTTCAGTTCTTTAAAAGTCACTCACATGGGTTAATTGTCTGCTGTCCGCATCAATAGGTTATTAGTGTTAATTTACAACATGGTCCCTCCCTTTCACCTCACCAGTTAAACCCTTCTGCCTGCATGGGTGCTGAGGTTGGGTGGGGTGCCTCTTCCCGTACTGGCTTCCTTTTGGAGACCCCTTGAATGGCCAGTGCTCCTCCTTTGTCCAGAGGCCTTGATAGTGCACGTGATCCCCAGCAGCCAGTGAACCTAGGGTGTTGGTTTCAGGCTTCAGTGAAGTGGTCCTGTCCATCGAGGCATTTTTTCTGGCTATGGTATGAACGCTTTTTCATAGTAATGTTTCCCCTTAGGGTCCAAAAGACATTTTGGAATCTTAGCATGAAATAAATAACAAGAACAAAGGGACTCCGTTCTCAGATTTTTCAGTTCTCTCTCTCCACCCACCTCACCAACAACTCCCTCAGCAGCTCTGCAGAGCAGAGTGGAGCAGGGGAATCATCTACTGAGTGACACCTGTGTGGCGTGCCATTTTGACCCTTCCTCCCAGGTAGGCATCCTCATCCTGAAAATTCAGATGGAAAAGTCAAGGCCCTGAGATGGTTTGGAACACATCCCAAGTCATAGGCCAGTTAAGTGGAGAACTGGGGTTTCCAATACAGATTGGTCTTTGCTCAAAACTTCTAGAGAATTCCATCAAATCCCATATGCAAGGGAAAGGGAAGGGCCACAGAAAGGCTAAGGCAAGAGAAAAGATTTGTAGTTGGGGAAACAGGAGCATATTGGGTGAGGAGTGGAGGGAGAGAGTCAAGGGGTTTAATTACTTTTCACTCTTGTCATTAAAGGGCTCCATAAACACCCACCAGTGGGCCCAGTGAAATCTTCAGAACCTCCTCATGGATTTTCCCCTGAGGTCATTAACCAGAGGTTACAGGCAGCCACATTCTGGCCAGGGCAGTTATCTGTGTCCCTGACTTGATCATCTTGATGCTGCTTGAACTTTGAGCTCATTTTTTTTTTTTTTTTTTTTTTGTAGAAAGTGGAGGAACAGTGTGGCAAATCATTATATTGATAGCTAGCAATTATTGAGAACTTGTTGCACAACAAGTAAGCACCCAATCTAGGATGTCTTAAATTCCTTCTGGGGAAGGACCCCCTTTCTTTTTACCTTTCTTTCCTTTTTAACATTGCCAATCTGTCATGGACATTGTCCTATTAATTAATAGATGAAATTATAAATGACCTAAAAAGTCTTTTGTTCTATTAATTTTATAGTTAGTGGACCTAAAATTTACTCTATCAACTGTCAGTTTTATTCACTTATCTGATGAGGGACTGGTGATATACAGGAGGCAGGGTGCATGGTCTGTAGACTGTATTTTTGAGGAGCCCTTCTCTGAGCAACTGACATGCAGTACTTCTTGGGAGGCATATGTTCCCATGTTGTAGAGGAGGGGACAAAGACACTGGAAGTAAATATCCACAGCTACAGAGCTAGCGAGATGAGGAGCAGACATTGGAAGGCAGGTAGCCGGTTGCAGAACATTCCCGGTCAACCTCCCTGGATTATGCCTGGACTCATGGGGCACAGAGTTTGAACTTGGACTGGGAGAGATCCTGAGCGAGTCCTGGCCTGGTCTTTAGCTCTTGTATGACATTAGGATTAAGTGACATCTCAAAGACTCATGGCTGGCCCCTGGCATGGTATAGGTGCTCAACAAATAGAAGCCATTCATTTTGACAAGAGCAAAATTCCAAGTGGCACTTTGATAGTGATTTTGGGTGGATTATTTGATTTGATGCAGTTAATATTCCACAAGCCAATGTGTCTCGACTGTCATGTTTATCAGAAAACAGTTTGTCAGTTTTTTATTCTATGAGAGAAATAAGTTTTATTTTATCATTTAAGGTCTCTGCCCATTTATTACTTAACCCTATAGCAGAAATGGCCAGCAATAAAGCTTATCATGAGAATAGATTTTGTTTTCTTGGAGAACCAGTAAAATCACAGATTTTGTTTCTTCGGGGAGTTTCCATCCAAGGTCTGCTTGCCAATTCCAGCTTCTCCAATGATTAGCTGTGGACCGCTGGCTGAGTTACTTTATTCCAAACCTCAGTTGCTTCATCTATAAAGTGGGATGGTGATAACAGGACCTATTTCAGAGTGTTATGGGCAGGATTCAGTAAATCAGTACAGACAATGCTCTTGACACAGAGTCTAAAAGATAATAAGCACTTAGCAAATAATAGTTCTAATTACTGGTGTTGAGTGTTGTCTTGGAAAATGAGAGAAGGGTGGAATCCCAAGATATCACCTATGGGCTTTATGAGGAGACCCCCAGCATACAACCAGAAACAATTTGTGGAATTATCAATATATATATGTATGTATTGCAAATTGAACACAGGGGCACTTTACCACTGAGCTATGTCTCCAACCCTTTTTATTTTTTATTTTGGGACAGGGTCTGGCTTAATTGCTTCAGGGCCTTGCAAATTTGCTGAGTCTGACTTCGAACTTGTGATCCTCCTGCCTTGGCTTTCTTAGTCTCTGGGATTACTACAGGTGTGTGCCACCACACCCAACATGAAATCAATGATAATATGAAGAGTTCACTCAGAACATTTTTCTTTAGCAACTACTACCTGATGGACATGGTGCTGAGCATTCACACACACAATTCCTTGAATTTTCTCAGAATTTTTCTGAGCAGTAGTTAAATGAAATTAAATCTCAAGGTAATTAAGTTAGTTACTCAGTGTCCCACAGTGAGTGCATAGAGGTCTCACAAACTGAAACCAGGGTAAGCCTGTCTGTATCCACACTGTTTTTCAGCTAATTCTAACCAGAAGCAAAACTGATGATAAATAGTTAATATTTACTTCTCTGTTACTATGTGTTGGGCTTTGTTCCCAGTACTGTATATGAAGACTCTTATTTTCGCTCACATAATCCTGAGATAATTGCTACCATGATTCCTGTTTATAGATGAAGAAACAGATCAGGGAAACTTGGAAGCTCAAGCAGAATAATGGAACCCAGCTTGGCATGCAGACAGTCTGGTTCTACAGCCCACACTGCCCCGGATGCAGGGCACACCCAGACACACACACCAGCCTGGGGGCAGGTGTGCATTATCCTGTCCCTTGGGTCAAATGCTTCCTCTGTCTTGGATCTTGGTGCCATTCTCTGAAAACTAAGGGGACGTTAGAGCCTCTTGAAAGTCATTTCTGCCACTAAGAGCCTATGACTGTCAATAGGAGGACAAAATACAGCTTTCCTTCTATGACTCCACCACATTACTGACCTGCTAGAAAATAGCCATCATGGGAAACGGCTTAATTTACACTTAGGCCCTATTTATAAAATTTTGGGGAAAGAAGGCAGGATGGGAGGACCAACAAAGCCATTCAAGGCACGTTATCAGCTCCTTGCCTGGGACTTAATCCTGGAGCGCTGGTTCTGTCCCTAAACACATGCCCTGCCTCCTGGATGGAGAGATTGCTCGGCTGCGCTCCTCACCCACAGCTTTCCTGTATGCCGTGCTCCTTAGACGAACTGCAGATGATTGCCTGTTTTGCACAGTGGACACTCCATGGCTCAGAGTGGTGAATGACGATTATTGGGCGGAAGCGTGTGTCTAAAGACCTACCAATTTCCCCCTGTGGAGTCTTTGAGCGTCTGTGCTGTTGGAGTGGCTCATTTGTTGGTTTGCAGAATTAAAAAAAATGTTTGGAAATTCTGAGCTTTTCATAGTCATCCCGAGTATTCATTTGAAAAGAGCTTTTTGTTCTTTCACTTAAACATAACAGGAGAAAGGGACCTAAAGACCATCATGCACCCACTTTATTCTATTAACAAAGAAGCTGAAGGTCAGAGAGGTGACTCAGCCAAACCCAAGACACTCAAGATAAGACACTCTGGATAATCTTTATCAAGAGTTCCACCCACCTCTGAGCATTTACTCTGAATTGTATGTGTGCAAAGAGTTCTCTGGAGAGAGTCTATGGAAGGGTTCAGAGACATATGGGCTCACAGATCATGTGAATGACTGACAGGTGGAGGGCAGTTGGGACTGGTGGGAAGTGTGGCTAACTGAATGCCACATAGCCCCATTGTCAGGAAAAGGTACTACTGAGCAACAGTCACGTGCTACTGTGGACTAGTGCAAAGCTAGACTGTCAGACATTTGACTTCCAAGAGAAGAAAGTTTTATGAATTTTGTGTAAAATATTTTACTTTTAAATGTTGGTGACTCATAAAAATACTTTTTAAGGTATTGTGCCAGCCAAACATAGTATAATTTCGGAGTGGGTGCAAATCAGGGACAGTCCATTTGCAAAAACAAATCTATAACTTCCATAAGATTCTAGAAAAGGAACACAATCTAACAAACACAGATGTCCCACTCAGGGGACAACAGTCCCAGCCCCAGGCTCCAGGGTTCTCTTCCTCCTTTTCCTATTGTGTTAGATGATGATTCAAAAACATCACCTAGACCTGCTGTGGCGTCCAGGTCAGTCGACAGCGACTCTGTGCCACGGAACACTGTGTCTATTCACAATGGCCCCTAGCTATTGCACCTGAGTCTTCCCTATCTTCTGCACCCCCTCTATTCACCTCTGTACCTTCTTTCCTGGTGACAACGTGTAGCACCAAATACCCATCTGTGAGGGGGGCAAGGCACTGGGCAGATGTGACAGGCCGCACTGCCCAAGTCTTACCAACTTGTCAAACCCGGTTAAGTAAGAGAGATTAGGAGAGGGTGTGGCCGGGTGTGGGAACAAGAGCCCTGATTCCTGGGAAGGGGAGAGAGAATGCTCCTTTAAGAAAGATGGCAGCAATGAATGGGAATTGAAAGGTTTTATCATGGCAGATAAATCTCTACTGTCTTCTCCAAATCCAGGGCCTTAGCTAGGACATAAAGATGGTGTGTAGTCAAGTGTATTGAGGCTCCCACCGATGTGTAGTTGAAGTTCTGTGTTCATAAAACACAGACACATCTCTATTCCTCTTTCCTCGTGCTGTGCTCTCTCTTTGTTAATTGTCTCATTTAGCACCTGAGGATTTCCCCTTTCCAGAAAAGGCATCGCAGAGTGTGCTGCTCTGGGTGGACCACTTGGGGAAAGTCTGGTGTGATCCCTTTTAAAGGGCCAGGAATTGTTTCCTCCTTTAGGAAAGGAAATGCCAAATCGAGGGGCAGGGACAGCTTACGCTGTCACTTTGTGAGATGGTGTGTTTTCAGCCCACTTGCCAGAAGGGCTGTATTTATCAGTATTAAAAGTACTAAGTGAAATATCATTACTTGTGTAACAGGGGGATATAATTAAATTCTACATGCTTTAAGGAATCAAGCCAGGGTCAGAGCTGTTTTGCATATAGCATGCACGGATTAGGTGAAAGTAGCCTGTTTTAACTGTCACTCGATATTAAATTAGCTATTAGGTAAGTGTTTCAGACCCGCCCAGCACAGCAGCTATTTGGCCAGCCTTCCCCATCCTTGCCTTGTGCTATGGAGTGATCTAGTGCTTATATGCTGATCACTTGATAATCTTACACAATTGGACAGCACGGCCACTGTCTGCCCTGTTTAAATTGCCACTAGACGCCATTGGGTTCAGTGCTTTTCATTCCCAAAGAAACTTTGAAGTCTGTCTCTGACAAGGACCTGGAGAGGATGAAGTGGATCTAAATTGGTGCCCATCAGAATTTAGGGGCTGTCACACTGGGCGTGGGCAGCAGTGTGACTAGGCTGGTTAGCAAACCAGAAATTGAGTCATGTGGGAGGCGGCAGGCAGACAGCGGGGGTGGAGGCAGGAGCTGCTTCAGGTGAACCGACCAGAGAAGAGGTGGCTGACAGAATGGAAGTCATGGTCAACGGGATCAGACACACATGTGGATTCAAAATCCGGTTCCATAGTTCACCCCCTGTGTGAACTAACAAAACCTCTCAGCCTTGGTCTCCTTCTCTGTAACATGGGGGATTGGGGTGAGTGAGGATTGCAGGTGAGCCACACAAGAGGTCTGGGTCAGCGCTAGGTGTGAAGAACTTTGTACAAGCTGGTCCCAGATGCACTGGGAGCCTGGCCTTGAATTTTGAAAGGTGTCCCCTAGTGTTTGGATACTGATCCAAACACAGAGAGGCTGCTTGCCCTCTTAGAGTCAGCCTGCGAGTGTGAGCTGCCCATGGCCCCCAGAGTCTACTGCACCCACAGAGAAGGCAGAAACAAAGATTCGTGCCGGTTTGCAATGTAGACCTTCCGGGGAGCAGTCGCTGAGGTCGGCCACCTGTGGGAACGCACTCCGAGGGAGGAGAAGCTCAGTTTTCCTCTGCTCAGAAGGTTTGTAGCGGAACAATCTCAGCTGTCTACTCTCAGGATGCCACCTGCTCTGATCACCCACTCACTTCATCTTTACTTTTTTTATGCCTCTTAGTGTTTCTACCTTGTGTTTGCAGGTTTTTAATCTCCTCTGGACCAAATTCCTGTGTGGCTCAGCTTTGATGCAGTCAGACCAGCCAGTATAATCCCTGGCTATAGCAGGAGCTTAGCCAGTGTTTGTTGAATGAACAAACGTATTTGCTTAGCGGTAGGGGGATGATTTTATTGACCTGTCTTAGTTTCTCTTGGCCAACAATGATATCATCTCTACTTGAAGTATTCAGAGAAATAAAACTTAAGTCTATGACCCTAAGAGTCTTATATTTCCTGTGATGTCAAACTTCATATCCTCAAGGTATCATGGCTGGAAAGTTCTGGAGTCTACAGTCAAGAATGGCCTGAACATCACAGCAGGGAGCCCCCTGTGTAACATCAAGGGGCCACTGGTCTTTCATCTTTCCCTACTTATTGTTGAGGGTCTCGATGGGCCCTTATCTGTTCTTTTCTGAACCTGTCTATCCTCTGTTAACTCAGGTTTCAACTTCCACGTGTATAAAGTATTAACCTTTCTTATAACAAAGTCAGTTTGAGTTGAGTTTTTCCTGAAACTTGCTGCCCAAAGAATGTAAAGGAATCAAAATTAATCTTACCTTGCATATCTATTGTAACAGTGACAATTAATGCAAACTGATGGCAGGTTTGCCAATAATCTTAAATAAAAAAGCAAAATCCCTCCAATACAGCCAGTATGAAGACTGCATAAAAATCAATAATACATAAATGTAGATCACAAAATAATGTTAACTAAAAACAAAGTTGAAAACATTAAGAAGAAATTGTAAAATATTTTAAAGATTTTAATTAATACTTTACACATTGCCTTCTAATTCTTCTTTCTCTTCTTTCTGAAAATGAGGAGTTTTTCAAGGTTAAGGGTCCTATCTTAATCATCCCAATTCCAGGTGTAGTTGCCGGAATATTTTTAGTTTGATATAAGTTAGGATGGATGAAGTTCTGATGCCATGACAAACAACCGTGAAATTTCAATACCAAAAAGTCCAAAAGTTTGTGTCTTGTGTAAGTTTTGTGTCCATATGGGGTTGAGAGGGACGCTGAGCCTGAATCACAGCAGAACCTACGGACCAAGCAGGCTGTGACCCAGCCCCCAGCCCCTGCTCTCTAGGGGCTCTGGCTGTTGTCCAATCTGAGGCAACTGGTTGTTCCATCTTCAAGTGAGTTGCTCCTATTCCTCATCCTCACTTCCCTGGCCCATCACTCACCTTCACCACCATCACCACAAATTCTGGATAGGCTGGGGTGCCTCTGACATGCCAAGTGCTTCTCTGGGCGTTTGGAATCTGTCAAGGAACAGGCAGGCAGGAAATCTCAGCCCCAGACTTTGCATCAGAAGTGCAGGGGGCGCCCACAAGAGGTGACAGGTACCCTAAGGGGAACACACGTGTATTGGAAGGCAGGGAGAGTGGTGGCAAAGAGGGCAGGGAATGGGGAGAAGGCCAGGGAGGGAAAGGCAGCGGTGGAGATGGAGGGAGAGGAGGAGGGAGACAGGTGCCCAGGATGGAGACAACCAGAGACAGAGGAAGAGGAAGAGGAAGGAGGACCAGTGAGGAGCTGGGCAGACAGAGTGAGATGCATAGAAGCCAGGTAGAGCGAGGGCCATGGAGCACCTGGCCGAGCAGAGGAGCAGAGATGTCACCTGCTGCACTCCATCTTGCCACTTGTGAGTCAGCTTTTGAACTTGCCCTGTAGTCCTGCCCTTGTCCTCTGGGTGCCTCCCATTCCACTGCCCTGGCCACTCTGTATGGCCCACAGCTGATCATTTCATCCTCCCTTCCTGCCTGAGCACTTCTGAGTAACGTCCACCTCTGGCTCTGGCCATCCCTCTCTCTCCAGTCTCAGCTCTGTCACCTTAAGTTGGCACATAACCAAATGGCTTTTCTCACATCTCCCACTCTGCAAGGGCTTCTCTGACCTCCTCCCTGGTAACCTGAGACGGGATGCTAACGTGGGTGCACCACACACAGGCCATGCTTCCCAAGGGCCAGTGTCCAGCACCTCCCAGGCAGTGCTTGGCTTCACTGACCACACTTGACACTGGATGCTGTGGTCCTCTTCATTGTAGAGGTAATAAGGTTAAGGCACAGAGAGGTTTAGGAGCTTGCCCAAAATGACCCAGATTGTAAGCAGCAGAGTAGCCTGTTCTTCTACACAAATAGGGGCAGGTTGTACTCATTCCTAACACTAAATTTATCGCAATTTTTTTGATATTTCCCTATCTCCCCTTATCTCCTGTCCTTCCTGCCCCCCGCCCCAGATAACACATCCTGTGAGCTATTTGAGGACTGGACAAACAACTTTGATGCAGAGCTTAGCGCCTGGCGGGAGGCAGCTCCAAATACATCATGCAGGAAGGAAGGAACGTGTCACTGTTAGAACATGCGTACCGTGCGAGGGCCGCAGGTGACCTGAGTACTCTCAGACATGGCTTTAGGAGTCCCAAGTGCCTCCTGTCCTACAGAAGTCTCTCTGAGGGAGCACAGAATGGCAGAGGAGGGATGATCCAGGTGAGGATGCCCTTGGCAATCGATGGTCCATATGTGCTGGCCTAGCAGAACCTCTGCAGCATCTTGTGTGTCTGAAGATGGGAAGAAAGCAGACCAGAAAAGCCCTGTTTCCAGACCAACACTTTCCAGGTGGCATTTCAAAGGTTACAAGGGCCCCGATGCCCCAAGGATCACACAGGTCTTTGCTGAGAAGCCCGGGAAGTCGACTGAAATTCCTCTTGTTTTTGCAGCCTTGGAACCATTAAGTTGGTTGCCTGAGTTGACTGGTTGACCCAGGCTGCGTTGGCCTGAGCAGAGGCCTGGAGGCAGTGTTTAACTCTTGACAGAACTGGGAGAGGTGTTTCCCAGAATAAAATTGCACCCAAGTATTGATATTTACCATTGGCAGATACATGCACTTCCAGATGTCCATGGGCTACATGGGCACATCTCTTCTGAGAGCCCAGGGGTGTGTGAACTGGAGTTGTGGATGAAGATGAGGAAGGGGTCGTTGACCCTCCCCTCTACTCCCAGGCTGTAACATCACACCACTGTGACATCACACACTGTTTTACTCACATGTCCTGATTCCTTCGGAAAGCTCAGGACAGTCCATCTTACAGGCTCCGAGTGACTTGGTCTAGCAGCAGATGGCCTTAAACCTGTGAAGTACTGTCTTGCAGGGTTGGAGAACATTGAACGCAAGAGGAAAACGTAAAATAAATAAGAGCTCCTAAGACAGTCCATATTGATATTATACTTATAAAACCTAAAAGCCCCTGCTGCCTGTGAAAAATTAATGATAGGCATGGTCAATATTAATTGTCCCTCCAAAAAGGCAGGGGAAGAAATTCCTCCAAAATAAGGATCAATATAATCCCCCTGCCAGTACTGTATTGAGCCTCTCTTCCAAAAATAAATATATTTTTTAAAGCATTGACAGGATTATTTAGGAAAGCGTTTACTTAGTTCTGCTAATGGAAACCCATGATAATGATCTTTGAACAATAGGCTTTAGAAGCATCAGCTGTCAGGTAGTAGAGGACTGCTTCCCAGTCAATACTACAGTGCTTCCTCTGCATTGGGAGAAGCCAGCACGAAGGGGTGGAAGGATTTTGGATATCCAATCTTCTCTTTATAAAGTCCCCCCCCACTTCCCATGAATTATTAAGTACAAATCCAGTCACGCACGGGAGAAAAAAAGTACATGATTTACCTAGGAGTGTGCTGGTTAGCTGGTTGCTGAGTTCAGGGAGAATTCCATGTGTTTCTAGTTTCTCTGTCTGTAGAAATGGAGCAAGATCCTTCCTGCATCTCAAGTGAATGATTTTTCAATTAGCCTGGAGTTCCTCTGCGGTATTCCCTTTGCAGTCCTACGTGGGTGATGGAGAGCAAAGGTTTAAGAGGTTTTGGACAATTTATGTGGTTTGGAGAGGCTGTTTGTCAAGAAACAATATCTGCAACAACTTTTATGTTCAATTTGAGTCCCAGGTCTTTTGCTTATTTTTATAGCCCTGTTTTCTGAGGTGTTAAAGCTGACTGAAAGGCGGTGTTTAAGTGGTGTTGGTGGAGTTGGAAAGATGTTTCTGGAGGGTGCTGGAAGAGCGCGGAAACCTAACTCTTGAATACAAGGAGACAGTGGACATTGGAATGACCGGAGGGTCATGTGGTAGGTGCCACGAAAATACTTTGAAACCTGAATGTAGTTTGAGCTGAGACCCTTATTGACAGGGTGGTGGAATGAGTGTTTAAAAGAACAGGTTTTGGAGTCAATCAGATCTGGGGGAACTGCAAATACCATTTCCTAAGACAAAGTACTTATCATCATCATGTCTTGGTTTTCTAACCTGTAATATCAGGGATGATACAAGTTTAAGTAAGATAGGACATGGAAAGTGCTGAGTCACAGCCCCACACCAGGCAAGCCCTCATTGAATATATTTCTATTGTTATTGCTGCTGCTGCTGCTGCTGCTGTTTAAGAGTCTAACTCAGGATAATACAAAGGGATAGATACAAAGACAGAATTGGAAAGATGTCCCTCTAGGTGTTGTTTATAACAGTGAACAACTAAATTGGTTGAATGTACGGTGGCATATATAAACCATGGTTACTGTATTATTTGGCTGTTAAGAACTATATGGTGGGCACTTAATAACCGAAAGGTTAAAGAGTAGTTTAAGTGGAATATTGGATTGCAAAGCAGTATCTTCCCTCCATTTATTCAAGCAGTACGGTCCTCAATCCATACTCACAGATACGAGAGGTATACCTGGCTGTATCCTTGGGGGATGGAACCATGATTTTGAATGTTTGTGGTTTTTGCAATGTCCACAAGATTTTGTTGATCAAAGTCTGTCTCCGATTGGAAGAAAGAAAACCTTAAAATGGGGTGAGGATCCTAGCTGGGGAAGATCTTTAATGGTTAAAAAAAAAAAGTCAAAACATCAGTGAGATTTTGTCAGATTTCAGGATGTGAGTACAGACGGACTGGGGGTTGAGCTACTCCATCAGAAAACGTAAGCAAGGTATGAAAGATCAGGAACATTTGAAAATGAGATCATGAGGAATGAGAACTATACAGTCGCTCGGCCTCATATATTTTTTTTATTAGAAGACTTACTGACATTTGAAAAATGGAGACCTGTGCCACTGGCTTGAGGTTGATTGGCATTTATGGGCAGTATAAGGCATTATCTGCCCCCCTTCTGCCGCCCTCACCCCACATCCAAACCCTCACCCATCCGCCTTCCGAATGAAATTGTATAAGCTGTAAGTCTAAAAATGACTATGTGCAGAAAGACTAGTTGTCGTTTTCAAAATATGACTTATCTGGATAGAAGTTGGAAAAAAGTAACTTGTGACATTTTAAACACTTTTACTGACTCTTGTTGAAAAGGAAAAAAAAAGAAATAAGGAGGAAAAAGAAAATTGTACCTGTTCAGAAAGAAACAGTGAGAACTGAGAATAGTTTCATATCAAGTCTTTATTGAAATAGTCGGGTCTAAATCCCAACGGATTTTGTAAAAATTGAAATAATGTTTGGAAGGAGCACATGATTGCTATAAATATCTATTTATATTCATACCTCAGGAGTGGGCCAGGTCCCTTAATTTTCTTCATAAATGGGAAATTATTTTCACGAACAGAGATTTATCATTTTTATGATAGTACAACTTGACCCTTAGAGTTCTGGAATTTTCAGGACTTCCAACTGAATATATTTCAGAAATAGGATGCATGTATTCCTGTGTAAGCCCACAAATGCTTGTGAATGAGTCTGTTCTCCTCCAAGGGTTAAGGCACATTTATGAATATTTGATCCTTTTTACTTCAAGTGTTTTCAAGGGAAAATTTATACTTGTTCCCAAGTCATAATACTCTCAAGAATGTCCACATACACTTTTTTTTCCTGTCAAGTATTTAATTTCAGGAATAACAAGTTTTATTTTAGGATTTTATTCATCTTTAACACATCCTGGAAGTTGAGCATCAAAAGGATGCTGAATGTTATTTATTTACAAATAATGACAGCATTATTGTTGTTACCAAAATATTCTAAACACAATTTTGCTAGGAAGACTGTTCCAAGTACAAACTTAGGTAGATCAGATTGACTTCCTGAAATGCCCGTTTCTGCCTTAGTTTGTCTCTTTCCTTGTTGCTGTGTGGTTCTCCTTACTCTGCTTGCTGTCTCTGTCTCTGCTTGCCTGTCTTGCCTTTCTCCGATTTTCTCTGGTGTTCATATTTTCATGTATGGAACACCCTGCATTCCCGCTTCAGGAAGCCCTGCCTTCTGGGGGCTGTGGAGACCTGAGCTTCCCAGTGAGACTTATCCTTGACATTCATTACTTCAGAGCCCTTTTGGTTGCCAGGAATTAGTATCAGGGACTAATTGCATGCATACTACTAGGAGATGAAAATATTTAATGCTTTGTGTTCTACTGTGCAGGTCAAAAACTGGCCACCTGGTTATTTTCGTCTATCTAAATGTTTAAATAGTGTTTAATAGATTGCCAGGATTTCAAAGTTTTACATGAAAATGTAGACTTAAAGAATCAGGAGATTTTTGCCAGGCTGAATGTATTTCACATGCAATGTGCTGAAATGTTAGTGGGGCGGGGGGGGGGTGTAGCTACCCATGTTTTCCAGGAAGTCCTGCCCTGCCTTCACCTCCAGGGTCTTCCCTGATCCCTGAAGGCATTTCACTTGGCTGCACTTTCTGCTTCTATAATTCCTCTCCTGGAAACCTTCTTTTCCCTCTATAAAAACAGTAAGCACAATGGGAATTCTAGTTACTGTGACTGGACCAGAGGCAGAGAATGTTGCTATCAGCACTGATAGTATCACTGAAGATCATCAAGATCTGAGGCGATCAACTGTTTAGATTTATTGGTGTAATTCATCATCTGGTATTCTTCAGGTGTGTTGTTTAGGTTTTTAAGCTTAGGGGTCATAAAGTAAGTTTAAATATACCCTATCACCATTTGAACAGTAGTGACATGTGAAAGGACTTAGCGTCCAATGATGCAGGTATATGTGCAGCACTTCTGGGATTTGGCATCTTTCATGGAACCACATCTGAATTTTCCTTTTCCCCTACAAATGTATGATAACTTCTCCTGGGTGTTGCTCCTTCCAGCAGTAGGGATCTTTTGGAAAATGCCAGGATTATATCAGTGCCTGGCCTATACCTGGCATTTAACAGATGTTCGTTAAACGAACACAAGTTTTTTTCTGTATGTTCATTTTTACATATGTTTATGAGACAGAGGTTGGAAAAACCTTACCTTTGATGATACTTTAAGTCAAAGAGAAAATGAGTTAGATTTGGTCAGTTAGCCTGAATGTTTGTTTACATGATAAAATTGCTGTCTTCTTCCCATTTCTTCCCAATCCCCATCACACTGTGACCTCCCTTCTCCATACTGGTTCAGCTTTCACTTACTATGAGTTCTTGAAATGGTCATGTATATTAACGATCCTGATTCTAGTTTGTCCTTTCAACAGGATTTCACTGAAATCATGGTTTTCAATTTTCAGAACATTTACAAAATTATTTCCTTGCTGAAATGATTGATGAATTCTGGGTTCATAATTTTCTATACATTATGCAAATATCACAACCTTTGGCATGACTGTATTGGCAATGATTTTATTAAACCAAAGGACATACGATAAGATATTCGTGCAGATCTTGTCAACCTCCAAAGAACTCAGGCCTTCGTGCTCTTGGGATTCTCCATGGGAGAACCTTACCTCTTTTGGCAAGTATTGATAATGAAGCCAGTATATTTTCTCCAACTGAAAGTGGGGTGTCTTCTCAAAGTTTCTCCACATTACAGAGGGACCGTTAGTATCAGTTTGCTTTGCACATCTTTCTGTAGCTTTGTACTCTTCATGTGTATTGTCTGTTGGACAAACTCAACTCATCTTCTAGAAATGATAAGTACCATGATAGCTTTTCCTTCCAGAGTCTCCCAGGTGTACATACACATGAGCGCACTACACACACACACATACACACATGTCACAGTGAACTGAGACTAGCTCTGAGCTGCTAAAGACCTAGGCAGTCGCAGGCTAGCTTGATGTAGAAGTGAAAGCCAAATTCAGACCCAACGTTCCCTTGTCTCTTCCTTACTTAGGACTCCATTACTTCCTGAATAAATAAATAAATAAGTAAGAAGATGAGGAAGAGAACCCATTTTAATGCAGAGTTAATATAACTGTTTTACCATAAAAACTTTGAAATATCCTCTTAAATACAAGTAAGATGCACCAAACTGAAGGGAGTCCTCATGGGCACCCCGATAACAGAGTAGTTTGGAAAGACGTAGAGATCTCACTTTATAAAGGAGTCTGATCTATCTCTATATTATCTCTACATCATCTATATCTATGTCTAATTATCTTTCATTTAAATATGTATGTGTATACTTGTATATATGTGTATATACATATAGAAATCTATATTCATATCCATATATAAAATATATCCAAGTGTATATTGTCTCATTCTCTTGAACAAAGAAAAGAAAAAATATGGCTACTTTTTCTGGTCCAGCCCAGTAATTGACTGCAGAGTGGTCCTGCCTTCCTTCTGCACCTCTTTTTCTTGTTTCCTGCTGTGCTAGGAAATGACTTGGAGCTAGAAATGTCAAGTGAGAACTGTAGCATTGTAGAAGGCAGAATTTTATCACAGCCCCTAAGACCTGGGTACCCCAGATATATGCCCTTGATTTTCATCAAGTGAGAGCTCATCCTGGGTGGGGGGATCAACTTGATCAGGTAAAAGCCTTTAAGAGAGGAATCTGGTCTTTCCTGTGATGATAGGCTCTCTCCTCAGCTGTGAACTGCCTGTGGAGATGGATGTCCTTTAGAAGCAGGGGACCTCAATCTTACACCCACAGTGTACTGGATATGGGGACCATTTGGTGGAGCATAGAAGAGAATCCTGAGCCCCAATGAGACCAAGTCTGGCAAACACTTGATTGCAGTCTTACAAACCCTGGGCAGAGGACCCAGCTACCTTATAGCCATCCTTTGACCCACAGCAACCACAGCATGACAAATGTGTGTTGTTTTAAGCCACTTAGGTATTAAGAATTGCTAATGCAACAATAGAAGATGAATCCACACATCCAAAGTCCTGTATGTTCAGACAGGGTCTGAGGCCTGCGCTGCTTCCCCTTCATCTTGCTTCGTCCTCCTCCAGAGATGAAACCCAGGAGGGATCCAAATAAGTCTGAGGCATAGACAGCCCTATGTTCACCCCGGCCTGAGTGACTGCTTTTGCTCCGTGTCTGTGAACTCAGCCTTGTTCACATTCGCTTTAGTCTGTTACTACCACAGGGAGAATTTCTCTTTTCAGGGCAGAAATTTTTAGCTTGCTCTCTTGGTTTGGAAATATCAGACCCTGGATGCTGGGAATGGGGTCTTGGAACTGACCTGAAGTTCCCCACAGACATGTCATCCTGTGCCACTGGGTGAGGAGGAAGACATGTGGCTGCCACAGTATACTCCTTTTATGTCCCTACTTTCTTTTTTAATATTCTTTCCTGTTCAGGCTTCTCGGCTCTTTCTTCCCCTTTCCCTTTGTGTGGTGGCATTGGCCTTGAATGTTAATGAGGAAAACTTGGTCCCACCCCAAGAGCTTATTTGGGGGTAATTAATTCTTGGCACCACGACTGTGCTCCACAACTGTGACTTCCTTCGGTACGAATTGACTGACTAAATGTCCAAGCATGGGATATGTGCAATTATTGCCTTTCCTTTTGCCAAAAACTTAATCATTTATTGAACTTGCCCTGGTAGAAATAGGAATGGTGATTGGGTGCGTAGGAGAGTAAGGACGGAATTCATATGAGGATGGATCCAGAATCCTGGAGAACAAAGACTCGAGTTTCTCGAGGCCCCTGCTTTGCAAAGTTATCTTCTGGGGCTCTGGAAGAAGATAGTTCTCACAAGCTGAGCTGGGTCTTATGGAGGTGTTATGGTTTGGATCTAGAAATGTCCCTGAAAAAGTCCAAGTGTTAGGCAGTGCCCCAATGTTCAGAAGTGAAAAACTGAGTTATGAGAGATGTATCCTAATCAGTGGATTAATACATTTGATGGATTAGTAATTCAAATGGATTATTGGGTGGACTGGGTGGTTACTAAAGGCAGATGGGTGCAGCTGGAGGAAGTAGGTCACCGGGGGTGTGCCCTTTGGGACTGTATCTTGTCCCTGGCTCCTCTCCCTCTCTCTCTCTCTCTCACTGTGCTTCTCCCACCATAAGCTGAACAGCTTTCCTCCCCCACACTCTTCTGCCATGATGTTTCTGCAATGCTGTGGGCTGAACATGAACTGAGATCTCTGAAACCCTGAGCCCAAACAAATCTCTCCTTCTCAATGTTGTTCTTCTCAGGAATTTTGATTACAGAAACATAAAGCTGATTGGCACAGGAGGTTATAGTCTATTAGGGGAGCAGGTGGTAAAAAACGACCATTTAAACTGTGTTGCCATGAGTACAAAGAGAGAAAGAAGAAGACCAGGAGACCAAACTCTGTCCAGGACAGTAGGGGAGGCATCTGAGAACTGGTGTTTGGGTTACCATGGGAAGGATCAGGGGAATTTGGCCAGAAGCAGGAGAATATGTGGTGGTGATGAACTCATTAATTCTTCAGCACATGTTGGACTTGGACTTGAAACTGGGTATAATTTCAGAAAAAAACTTGTATTGCCCAATGCATGGCAAAGTAAAAAATAACTAATTAATGCTCTAGTAATTTAGAATCTGCGAAACTAAACACTGCAGGGCTGGGAGTCATCTCCATCTTGTTCTCTGCCATGTCCACAATGTCTAACAGAGATATTTGCCTGTAGTGAGTGCTAATCGCCTAGTGAATGAGTCATTACTAAGCAACCCCTTACAAGGATTTTTCTAATAGAACTGTCTCCTATTCATTGGAGTAGGGCAACAAAGGAATATTGGAAATGAATCCATGGAAAACTCGCTTAGATTCAACGTGTTTTCAATGTACCAAAAATTGTTTTAAAAATACTATCTCCTTTATCTAATATTGGCCTTCTTTCCCATCTGAACTTTTGGATGAGTGAGGATTTCATGAGGCTAGGAAGGCTCTTCTCTTTGGTGTTTTACCAGGCATGAGGACAAGGAAGAATTTTAGAGGCTGACGAGCAAGCCAGGCGTGAATTCAAGACCAGTGATGTAGAAAGTCTCATGAAGCAGGGCTTCAAAGCAGAAGAGCAGGTCAGCAGCCAGTAGGCCACCAAAGACGTGGAGCAGAGACAGTCTGTCCTAGATGACCAGCCTTGGTCATAGAATTGCCAAAAGCAGAAGTCCAGGACAGAGCTTGTTTGTAGAGGGAAGGCTAAGAGTGAACAGTAGAAATCAGATGCTCAAGCCAGCACGTGGCATGCACCTGTCATCCCAACAACTGAGGAGGCTGAGACAGGAGGCTCACAAGTTTGAGGCCAGCCTGGGCCTTGTAGCAATACCCTGTCTCAAAATAAAATAGGAAAGGAATGGAGTGTAGCCCAGTGGTAGACACTTGCCTTGCATGTATGAGGCCCTTTATTCCATCCCCAGCATCCACACCCCCCCAAATGGATCAAGAGTGATGTGAGTACAGGTCCACCACTGAGAGATGGCTGATATTTCTTGACAATAGGCTTTCCAGATATCACCACCTCACGTAGAAATTACCTACTCTGGGCTTGACCAAGAAGGTCCGGTAATGCTAAACATACTCCCCCCAAAAAGTTTCACCTCTTTGTATACACTCAGTTTTAGCTTGAGCTACTCCTGATAATGCTCATTAAAACAAAACAAAACAAAACAAAAAAAAACTCCTTGGTTTCTAAAACTCTCCGGGCATGTAATGGCAGCTCCATTTTGAGCAGTCACTCTCTCACTAGTTTTGAGTGAATATTCTAAGTGCTCCTATGAGGAGGCCAGGAGTATGCAAGGTATAATATAAAACTCAATTTCTATTTTAGGTAGCAGTAGGTTATGTGCATAAAAGGCCTTTTGCTGGGTTGCACGTTAGATACCTCATTAACTTAAAAACAGAATTCAAATGTAAATTATAACCCTTGTTATTACTTATAACTGCAGCTCAGATAAGCTGGCAGTTTCCCCATATCTTCATAAACCAGTAACCTCCAGAAGAAATTACATATTGCACCTCATACCTAATTGTCCTTAAAGAGGTAATGCTTGTTCAGAGAGGGTATCAGGTGGCCACACATTCCACATGAAGCTGCTGCCCCATGCTCCTGGTGAAGTTCCCCCTTTCTGCCATTTTCCTGCAGCTTCCAGGCTGACTGAATTTGGATCTTGAGTGTGAAAGAGGTGAAGCTCTTGCATCTGGTTGTAGGGACTGTGGGCCAGGGAAGGTCGGTGAGAAGGAACATCTAGGACATTGTAAACGCAAGAGAGCAATCTATGAGCAGCCTGTAGAGAGTCCCAGGTGATTCTCCAGAGCCCATGGATTGGAAAGCCAAGCAGCATTGGCACGTTTCCTCTTGGGCTCAAGCTGTCTCATTTACTCTGCAAGCACAGGAGTGAAATGCTCTATAAACTCCTTGAACAAGACTCTCCAACAGGCATCTGCAGGTGTGAGTGAGAGTGTGCCTACGTGTGAGTATGTATGAACTTAGATTCGGTGCTGTTTTATTTCCTTCAGACCCTTAAAATGGGAATAAAATTTTTGGCTGATGGTCAAGTTCTTGCCTGGCTACCCAAAGGCTCCTGAGGGATACTACGGAAGTTCTATCCTCTCTAGAAAGACGACCTGATTTACAAGTCTGTTTTCTGCCGATGACTTATTTGGTAGTGAACAGAAGGAAGAAGGGAAGACGAGCTGTGGTGTTACAGGGAGTACCCCGGGTGCTGCTGGTCACTTGCAGTCGGGACAGCAGAGGTCCCGATTTGACTACCAATTCTTCATACATCTAGGCAAGGAGAAACCCACTAAACCTCGTAATCATGATGAACAGATGGTCCCGAGCCCGCCTCTGGATTTCTGGATGGTGCCAAGTGAAAATTAACACACCTGGGCCTTCTGTTATTTGAAAACGAAGATCTCAGTGTTGGTATGTGGAGGCCCTGTCCCAACCAGAGTGTGTCAGTTATTCCAATTTTCAGCATGTCTCTGCTTCTTGGGCAAGCATTATAGGGTGCATGCAGTCTGCCCTGAGGAGGGTATGTGGACAATTCTAAGTTCTTATCTCTCTCCATTTGATAGTCTAGGTACATGTTTAGTAAGTTACTACACTAGCTCGGACAAAAAATTGTTATATAAGCTCAGTGTTTTGTAGATAGCAGTCCTAAGTGTGCACTAAATCGATGAAGTTCTGGGCACCATTACTTTTCTGACATGTTCCATATCCTTGCTGCACCTTTTGGTCTGTCTTCCCCAAGACAGAATATAAGTCGTATGAGGGTAGGGGCTTTTTGATCCATTGCTGTGTCTCAGAGCAGGCATAGGGTTGGTATCTAGGAAATGTCCCTTAACTGAATGGGTCACTCACGAGGACTGGGTGAGCTGCACTCTAGTGGTGTTTCTGGATCAATGTCCTCTAAGTACTCCCATCTGTACTAAGCCACCGTGAAAACTCACAGTCACTGAGTGGTCTGTTGTGTTCTGGGTACTAGATGAATGGTTTGCTGAACATACAAATGAGTCATTTCATTTACAGTCTTATGAGTTACGGATTATGATCAGACCCATTTCGTGTGTTAAGAGACTTGCTTGAGACACAGTATTAATAAGAGGAGGGACAACAGTTAGACCTCAGGTCTTGTTAACTCCAGGGGCCCTCCTTGAATCACAGATGGCTCCTGTGTCTTTCTTAGATTTGTTTATTCAATCGACCGATTCCCTGACCGGCTCTTCCTGGGGACTTTGTAGTGCAAGCTAATGTGTTGGAGCCTGGCAACATGGTCCGTGCTTTTTCTCATGTAAAGGTGTGTTGAGGGGTGTTCAGGGCAGGGGTTGGGGGTGGGTGAGGTGATGGTGGGCCTGCCAATGCAACCTACACATTACAAAGTTACTAAATGGCTCTTCCCAGTGGAGGAGGAAGCATACAGTGACATGCCCCACGGCTGGTCTGCAGGAACGTGCCCTGCAAACCAGCCCCAACCTCCTGTTCCGAAACTGAGATCTTGTCAGTTTCCCTTCAGTCACGCTAAACCCACAACGATTTCTTACCCTTTTGACTCAACCTGTATGTTACCCACTTTACTTCTCAAAATGGAAGTTGACAGAGCCCGGCTGGTAGTCACAAGAAGAGAAGAGAATGGGAAGAGACCAGCAGTCCACTGTCAGCCCTGCCCAGCACAGCATTCCCTGCTGTCATCCTCATGGGTTGAGTGACTCTTCAGAACTGCTTCTTAGTTTTTATTTAGGGCTGTATTATTTTAATGTCACTCACAATGCTTCATAACCCTCACACTATCGCCAGAAGGCACCTCTAACCAGAGTAAAACCAGACCCTGCTCTCAGAACGAAGACTGTAGAAGAAACTTGACCACCTTCTTTTCTTGCAGAGGCAACATCAAAATGTTGATGTTGGCTTATTAATTCCCAGAATTTACAATCAACTTCTCAATTAATTATGTAAAATTCTTATAAAATAGTGAATCGGCATTAGGAGTCTTTTGCTTTCTCTCTGTCTCTCTTTTTTTTTTTTCCCTTCACTGTATTTTTTTTAATAGGCTGCGGGATACATTGCAGCAACTATTTCACATGGGAGTTTGTGCCACCATAATAATTAATGCCAGAAAGTTATGTGAAGGTCTTCCTGTATTAAGCAAGCTAGCCCTTGCTGAGAAAGAAAGATAAATGGTGGGAAAGTTAAGAAGAAAGCTGCTGTAAAAATGACCTAAGATTTAAGATATATAAACTGCGGGAAAAGAACCCACATATTTTTATCTTTGCCGAGAAAGGTTACTATTTTTCTAAGACAGTAACAGAATAATAACATCCTCAGTTAGCAAATAATTGCACAACTGTGTGATCAGATGTCTATAGATGTTGCAGGAAAGAAAAAAATGGACAGGGAATGACGCCTTGCCCAGCTTTTGTTTGCTGCCCTTCTAGTGATTAGATTCTGTCAATCAAAGCCTGTTTTTATATAAAAAGCCATTAGGAGTTAGAGCTTCAGTATTTCTGAAGGGCAACCAAACTTGAATGCAGTTAGAGATAGCAGGTTCTCCATGCCGGCGCCATCATGGGGGTGAATTATAGGTATTGGCATTTAGCTTTGTAAACTGTGCTTACCTAGGGATTTTAATAAACCATGGATTGAAGTTTTATGTTTTCACTTCCTAAGAACATATAGCATTTTTATACGGAGACTTTATTAGTTGTTTGTATGGCTTCATCAAATCGCAATTCATAGGGAAGATGTACAAGGACTGGAAATAGATATATTCCAAGGAGTGGAATAAGATCAGTTTGTAAGTCAATATCTGCCAAGGGGGGAGGAAAAAAACCTCCTAAGGATCTTTTGTGTTCCCTTTAAATAAAGAGCTCTTTTTCTTCAGGCTTCAAATAAACTTTTATCTTCCCCAAGTTGGTTGTGAGGTCTTCAGTGCATCTAATGAGGACCAAGGCAGAGGTACAATAGGTTGACTCAGCACTGGAGAGTTCAGATGGAGCGTCCGGCTCCTCACATCACTTCCCAGCTGGGCGAGATCTGGCAGAGCGTGAGGGCCGGCTTCCTGCCTCTCCTTGTGCATTCCCAAGACCCCTCTCCATTCGGCTTTGTCATGGTTCGCCCCCATCTGAGCAGGAACCTTTATTGAATATTCTGACCTCATTCTCCGGGTATTGCTCCCAGGATGTCACTGCAAGGTCTGTAGAGAGAGTAGGAGCCTGCGGAAGGGGCCGCACTGCAGGGCTGAGGTCCGTGCGCTGAGCTGGTGCAGAAAGGTGCCCTGAGTCTGCATGTCCCTCTGAGTTCTCCTGGGGATCACTGCAGCGGTCTCCCAACTCCCAAATCCCCCAGCACTTCCACATAACGTCTATCATGCTGCTTTTGATCTGAGCATCTTACCTCTCCTGCCCCTCCCCTGGGATGTTTTTCTTTTAAATGTCATTCACTTGCCCCTAAGACAAAGTTGGGCTCCCTGCCAGAGTTGGGCTCTCTGCTTATTTTACCCCACATCCAGGCCTCCCTTGGGCCTTGGATGGACCCACAGCAATGTAGGTTCTCAAAGCTTTACTTCACCAACCATGGGACCTCTGCAGCTGGCGCTCCCTGTGCACAAAATGCTCTGCCTTTAGCCACAGCTGTCACTTTGTCCCCGGCTGATCTCTCAGCTCCTTCTTCCTTCCTGGGAATGCCATCCAGCCTGAATCACTGCCCTGTCCTGGTCTCCTTCACTGCACCAGGCACCTCTCTTTGAAGCACCTTACCGTACTTGCAGTTGCTATGCCCTATTTGGGGGATGTCTGTTTCTCTCTGGTAAATGACAAATAAGCTTCCTGAGGGCAGAGGTCACTTCCGTTTTGGCTATTCATGCCCTCTCCAGTGCCTGACTTAGAGCCTGTCACAGAGCAGGCATTGAGAGACCTTATTTAAAGAAGGAAAGGATGATAGTCTTGGTGAAAAATATGTGCATGCTCAAGAAGGCACATGGGGTGGGGGTGAGTGGTGCACTCTCCAGTAGCCTAGGACAGAATTGTGCAAATGGCTCTCCCCTTCTGGTTTAGATGTCCTATTTCATTGGGTGTAAGACCCCGTCATGTATGGTGCTTGATTGCTTTGCACACCACCAAGAAACCGAAAACACTGCCGATTAAACTAGGACATAGTATTGATTACAAGACGCATTACAATTTTAGACATCAAACTATCCGATGACAACATGTGGAAATCTGTTCATCTTAGAGTTGATGCACATTAGAATTAAGCTACCTTGAATACAGGAAACATGAACTACATGAGCAGTAAACAGACCCAGGGTAGGATGAGGAAGGCAGGCCATGTGAATTGGTACTACTGTGTAGTAAATTTTGTATTTGGATCTCAGCATTGGTTCTCCCTCTGATTATATGATATGGATTGGGGGCACATCTAGTCATGCAGGAGGCTTTGGTCAACAGGTGAGAAGTAGCTCTCGAGTTGGGATTATGAGGTGCAGTCTAGAAAATGGCAAGAAGACCTCATGGCACTCTGGTATACACCAAGTGGGGGACTAGCAAGTCACAAACAAACATCACAGAATGCAGACCAAAGAGCTGCTCAGGCCAGTTGGTGCATCTCTCTGAGATTGTATCTGCAGTGTTATTCTGAAGGGGAATGGAATAACAATGGTTTGAACCAATGTCTGTTGATAAACAAATACATTGAGAAGCCATTAATCTTGTCCCGTCAGTGAATTTTCCAGCAGCTCTTCTCCACATGAGTGCTGAACCTTTGCTTTACCCTTCAATCTGGGAGAGCTCCTGGGAGAAAGACTAACTTGTCAAAAATCAGGACTCTTGAGGGAAGTCTTGGGTCTATAACTAGCTAAGTGTCCTTGTCAGACCATGTCACCCTATGAGCCTCAGTAGGTTGACATGTGTCCAAGAATCTTCCCACCACCACTCTTGATTCCGACCCCACCCATCTGATACTGGAATCATAAGATTTCTGGTTTGGGGCAGGGATGCCCTCTCTTCCCTGGAGAGACTGCTCCACATTTCTTTTTAACTACTCAACACAATTCGGAGACAGTCACTATACCAAAGCAATGTCTCCTGCCTCCTCTGCCCTTCTGTCCCCTTCTTTTCCTTTCTCTTGGTATTTGTTCTTTTCGTAGGTCTAGCTGTCTGGCCTTTACTCCAGCCCATGTGTAGTACCTCAGATCTACATGCAGATGAATCTGACAGGATCTTTGGGGATTGTCTCAACTAATTAGCTCATTTAACAGAGGAGCAGACTTTCAGGGGGATGGGGTGACCCAGCCGGGGGTGGTGGACCAGGATGTGGCTCTCTAGGCCACCACCCCTGTTCTCTCCAGTACAACAAAACAATTTAATTCTCAACAATGCTCAGGACAGTAGATTCCTGTATCCTCTTTTAAGTTTCCATTTGCTCCTTCTGAGTTTTCAAAATCTATTTTGAAAAAAGATATATCTCTTTTTATCAAAAGCTCTTTTTATTTCACATTAAAATATGAATATGAATTCCCTTACATGTATAGTTCTTATAATTTTCTTTAAACCACCAGCTTTAAGACTCTTGCTGTTTTTAAAAATTTAATCCTCTTTCTTAGTGTGATGTGGGGACCCAGGACACTTCTTTAGGGCCCTTCTAGAGATTCTCATGCTCTTGAAGACGTCACTTGTGTTTGCACGCAGATGGAGTCTTTGAAGGTTGCCAGTGCTTTTGGTAAGCCCTCAAGAGAAAAATCAAGCTGATATGGAATGGACTTTTTTGGGGGCTCTCAAATGTGGTCTTATTTGAATTCTTCCAATGATCCTCTGGGCTAGTCAGTATCACTTTACAAATAAAGATCCACAAGTCACTCAAGTAGCAAGAGTTAGAGACAAGATTCAAACCCAAATCTATTTCTTTCTGAAGCTTGGTGTTCTGCTGGCCATTTGTCTACCCAAAACCAAGAACTTCAATTTTTCCTAATGTGTGGCTAGTTCGTTCTTGAACTGTTGAATTATTTATCTTTTACTGGAGACCAGTTACACAATCAGTGATTTCCTTAAAGAGATTTATACACTGTCCCTTTCATTTTCTGTCTTATCTGAACATCCCTGGGAATTTATCATCCACAAGCAGCTGTCTTAGAGGTGAAAACTGCCTCAGGTTAACAGTGTAGAGTTGCTAGTGAGTGGAGATTGGTAAAATGAAATTAATCGGTTTTAATTCATCTCTCAGGGAGGATTTTGCAACACGTTCACTGCAGGAAGTTGTCAGTTGTGTTTTGATCAGCCCAACCGATCTGCGGTTTGAATCCTAAAGTCATGGAATGTTGCCCTTCTCCATTTGGGGGCCAGTGTCTGTCCCTCTGATCACTCATGCTACTTCTTTTGGAAATCAGAGCATCTTTGGGCTTCAGTTCCCCTCTATCCAACTTGGGAAGCTTAGGTGGCACATTCTGATGTGGTCACAGCTTGGAGCACCCGAGGGTTGCCTGCATTAGAGTTGGGCTCTCTTAAGCTGCTATGGCAACACAGATAGCTTGAGTTCCAAAGATTACTCAACCCAGCGATGCCCAGTATCACTTTCACCTTGCCTCTGTTTCAAAGATCTATCGCTCAGTGTTTCAGAACATGGACAAACCATATGCCTTTGACTGGTGCCAAAGTTCAAGACATTCTTTGAAAAACACCTCTGCATTATTACTTTTGAAGGTTGTGTTGCTGTTTATATAGGGACGGCCAGGGCACCCATTTAGATTTTGCCTTAACATACTTTTTTTTTCAAAAGGACTTTCATGTGTGTTATCTCAGTCCTTCAATCCTTTCTTTGCACTGCAGTTAAAGTGATTTTTGAAAAAAAAAATCAATCTGATCCTATCATATCCTCACTTAAAACCCTCCATTTACTTCCTGTTGCTGTTAAAATAAATTCCAAATTCCTTTCCATGGTGCCTGTGGTAACTGACCCTCACTACCTCTCTACTCCATTCACTTTCTACAAGTAGCCACTCTGGTCTTTTCCTATTCCTGGAATTTGTTTTTGTTCTAGGACCTCTGCCCTTTCTCCCTGTATCTAGGATGCTTTTTGTGAAAATATCTGCCTGGCTGGCTCCTGGACACCCAAAGCAGGTGTCAGCTGAATGATACCCAGAGCCTGGTAATCCAGTGGGACAAGTTCCCTTGCTCAGGGAGGAACCCCACTTCAACCCCTTCCTCAAGTGAATCTTCAACGACACAGTTTCCCATTCGAGTCTACCCTTTCATCTACTCTACAGCTGTGTCAAGCCTTACATACTGTTGAAAATATATTCAGCTAATTTCCTAGAGGCTGAAGGAGCACAGCTGTGATCTCCTCAGGACTCCCCCTTCAGTGCTGCTCACTCAGAGGGCAAGAAAACACGAGGTTTGAAGGCACAGGTAAGACCGCTGGGCTCTGCATAAGAGAACGTGTCCCCCAGACCAGCGATCTCACTCTCCCGTGGCCAACACATCCTCCTCTTCTGGACAATGAGAGACTTTTGGGCTTCATCTTTTCATTTGTGGCCAGAGTTTTCATATGTGACCATGTTTTCCTATACGATCATAAAAGTGGATTTCTCTGTGGTGGTGATGAGAAGAATCAGACTAACTAAATCTTTTAAGATTGCAATGAACCCAATTTTCCATTTCAAAGCTGGGTTCTATCCTCTGGAGAAGATCCCAGACTCTGTGAGGTGGCTGGGTCCCTCCTCTTCTCTCCCTGTGCTTAGCAGGTCGGTCAGGAACAAATTGAAGGAAAAGAAAATGTGACTTGTGGCATGTCGAGTGTGGCATGTGGGACAGTGACTTATAATGAAGGACACTGCTAGGTGTGTTTTCTGGTCCTTTATTTCAAAGTTCCTATGGAGAATTTGACAATTTAATATTGTCTCTGTCCTTTTTTGAAAAAATAGTTTTAGTTGTAAATGAACATAATTACTTTATTTTTTGTGTGGTGCTGAGGATCAAACACAGTGCTTCATGCATGCTAGGAAAATGCTGTACCACTGATCTACAACCCCAGCCCTCTAGTCCTTCTTATTTGTGTTTTTGTGGGGAACAGAGCTAGAAAAATATAGTTATGACTTTTAAAAAAATCAGCTAGCACTTTTGAGAACCATAATTAACACTGGGATAATGCCAAGACTTTGCTTGATTTTTTTTTTTTTTTTAACCCTTTTCTACGATCTCAGCAGCAAATTGCAAGGAGATCAATGATTTCTGTTCTCTGGAAATGAAAAACAAGGTCGAACTGAATTTCTAAAGCAGGGGGATGTTCTAAAAGGAACTCCCAGAAATGAATGTTTTCTTTCAAGTTCTTCTTCTTCTCCTTCTTCTTTTCTTTTTTTTTTTTTTTTTTTTTTTTTTTTTAGTATCACCCAATTTGTGTGAAACACAACAAATGAATAAGAACCCACCTTTTCTGATGGTCATGACAGGTGGCTGATTGTATGTCTTCCTGCTCCATTTTGTGGTATGTTTTGTGTTCCATGTATGATTTATCTGATCATCACCCTTTCCTCTGGGACTAATAGATTCATTAAGTCTCTCCAGATACTTGAAGAACATCCGTTTCACTCCCACACTCTAATTAAAGGCTGGGATCCAACTGTAAGATTTTGCAGTTCTTTAACAGCTTTTCTTGCGTCGTCAGATGGAGTTAATCTCTCTGAAGACAGGCTGAGTTTGGGGCAGGTAAAGCTCCTGGAGAAGATTCTCGTAATTACCAGTGACCAGCATTTAATGTCTCTCCAGCAGACCCCACTTTGCCCCTTTACAAGACGAGATGCAAGGGGGAAAGAAATCAGTAGCTTTACAGTGAGCCGGATTTTGTTTACTAAGTCTAGTCTGGCTTTGGAAATATACCTAGGCTTGCAAACAGTTTCTGAATCTTGTCTGGGCTGTTAGTTGCTACGTTGTTGCTATGTTTTTGCACAGTTGATCTGGCTCCTTTTGAAGATGTACAGTACCATGTTCTCACTTAAAAAAAAATTGCCAGGAGGAAAAAAAATCATTTGCTTCTCCCTTTCTGTTCCTTACAAGGGCGATCTGTATCATTCAGCACGAGAGCTTGTGACAGGTGCCTGGCTTGGCAAAGCACTCAGGTGCTCTAAAGACTCAGTGCAGAAAAATAAAGGGACATCCTGGAGAGGCGAACCATTTGCCCCACTCCCACTAATTAATAGCATATTATAACAAAGGAAATCATTAAAAAGTGCAGGTATGTTTTTGCAAGTCACATTCATCAAACATGGGAAAGTAGTCCGGCGCTCTATTGGTCCCTGCATATTCTCAACATGATATATGGATTTTCCTTTCTATTGTTCAAATGTGAAAATATTTTAGAAAGAAAAACATGCTTGTATTACCATTTATAAAAAGTACTGAAAGGGATAGAAAGGAAAGTGTAATAAGACCAGTATATCTTTTAAAATGCATCTTTAGCTGTAGATACACAAAATACCTCTATTTTATATATTTATTTATTTTATGTGGTGCTAAAGATTGAACCCAGTGCCTTATATGAGCCAGGCAAGTGCTCTATCACTGAGCTCCAACCCCAGCCCAAGACCAGTATTATTTTTATGGCAAAAGTAACCTTTCTGTGGTCCTCTTTAGATAAAAGTGAATATTGGGAAGAAAAGGAAAGATATGTAGTTCCCTTATTTATCTTAGTCTAAAATCTGTTTTACTCCAGCTGGTTGTTGGCATTGTGTGATGCTGTGACACAGGATCAGAGGAGCAGATTATCAGAAAAAAAGGAGATTCCCAATTTAAGTTACTCATCAAAATTTCCCCCTTATCTCTACATCACAGAAAAATAAGTAGTTGTTAGATTTCAAATCCTGCAGTCTTTCTGATTTATCATCAAATCGTGGATGCACTTAGCTGCCTAGCGTCAGGGAATCCAATAAGTCCTGTCACATAAGGAAAAAAGAAAAAGTCCTATTGGATAATGGGTTACATTCTCCCCCACAGTGATTTATTTCTGTCACAAGACTTAATTTTATCATGGGGCAGATGCTCTGTCTGTATCAGTGCATTTATTTCTGCATTTATCTGCTTCATTAAAAGAAAAAGCACCTGCTGCATTGGGGGGGGTGTGTTTGGCTTCTTTATTAGATGCCCTGATGACCTGATTTTGTGCTATTTAAGCACATCTTTAATTTCATTTTAATTTTTTTCTATGAGTTGAAAATTCCTCAGCTCCTTGATAAGGTGAGCCCCATGTGAAGGAGCCACTGCAAATGGAATGGCGAGGGATGGCCAATGGGGAGACAGAGGGTGCTGACATCAGGTCCCCGTACCAAGTGTCTGCCATTCATGTGGGGGGAGTGAGCAGGGCTTAGTGGGGTTACGGGGTGATGCTGGGACGAACCAGTGACGGCCTATGTTATGAATCACATTTTTTTTTGAATAAAGCTTTATTTTTTTTGTTTACAGAATTATATATTTTTTTAAAATTTTGATTCATTGTACACAAATGGGGTACAACGATCGCTTCTCTGGTTGCACACGAATGAATGACTTTTGCTGGCCTGCTGGTGACGGTCGCTGCTGCCCTTCACGAAACCTGCAGGTAGACTTAGAAATGTGTGCAGCAGGAAAGAGCAAGAAAAAGGAATGGAGAGGATGGAAAAGAGGGAAGGAAGGAAGAAACAGACAGGGAAGGAGCAGGGAGGAAAGGAAGGAGGAGGGAGAGAGGAAAAGAAAGGAAGGAGAAAAGGGAAGAAAGGAAAGAAGGATGGGGAAGAAGGAGAGAGGGAAGGGAGGAACTTAGACGATCCCCGTCATTCCGTCGGGACTGAGTCCCTGCGCCTGGCCACAGCACATTTAATGACGTGCTCGGGCCTGGTCAGTACGGCCCTCCCTCCAATCTGCCACTTAATAATAGACTCCGCTCCCCTGAATGATCATCCTGTTCTTGGGGCTGCTGAGGGCCACAGGTTGGAGTCCTTCGCCAACTGTCAGCAGTCCAAGGGGCGGCTACATCTGCCTCTCAGCGCTGCTGCTTTCCGGGGGCCCTCTGTGCACAGCGTCTCCTCTCCCCGCCGCGGGGAGTCCCAGCGAGAGACTGTCAGATGGCCCAACTGTTGGGCAGCTCAGGAGAGCCGCAGTGCCCACTTGACATGTCCTCCCGTCACCTGCCTATGGCGAGTGACAAGACAAACTGGCTTCTAGGAAGTTCCCCAAATCCTGGCCTCACTTCCGGCCACTCTTCCCAACCTGCTTCCTCACCGATTTCCCTTACCAAGCACCAGTTCAGCCCCCACCCACCCTGCAGACCTTTTATGCGTTGGGGAAGGCTCAGAGGTGAAGGCAGATTCTGATGTCGAGTTTCTCAGATTTGCATTTTCGTGGGATCGCTGCAAGAAAGCTAATAGACAGGAAAGGAGACCAAGTTAATGACAATCCTCCAAACAGCTGTTGTATGATTCGGCTCCACTACTTCAGTTAATTAATCAGCACCTTGCTGGCAACTCAGGGGGAGAGACTCGTTAGATACTGGTAGCAGACAGACAGTGCTTTCATATCAAATATGTTCAACAACATCTAATACAGTGATAGCGTCCACAGAAGAGAGTAGGGAATACCAGGGCTTAGAGAGACACTCTGGAAACAGCCCTGATATTGCTGTAGACGCACGCTTGCTGGAAGTACTACATATGCTGTTTTCTTTGTAGTCTGTTACCAGTCCAAATAAAACCCGGGCAAAAGACTCTCCAGGGTTCGCTGTTAACATAGATGCCTCTTTATTGTAATAAATAAATATGTATTTGTAGGTTGATCACAATGTGCATGATACATACTAAATCAAGCATTTCATTTCTGATTTTAGTCACAGTATCCCATTTGGAATTTTAATCACTGAAATCTTCCTCAGACTTGACAACAACTGAGCGAGAAGAGAACCTTCAAATATAGGCCACTCATCAGACCACTGCAGCATTTCACATGAGAGTTATTGACTCCCCAAACTTTTCCCTGACTTTTGGTATTCTAAAGGGAAGCAACCTCTTGTTCTCCCTAGGAAGTCAATAAAGTCATACATATTTTATGAATGATAATGCACAGAAATCTTAAACAGACAAAATTGTATCTATATCTGGCTGAGGTACTCTGAATTTTCTTACTCTTCCGAAATCACTGTCAGGAAAATTGGTACTGAGTTGCGTGTGAAAGTTGTGCTATTCTAACTTTCCTATCACCACATGACCTATTGATTAATTAAATACCATTTTGCATACTCTTCTTACTTCCTTGACTCTCTGTTATATTGTGTCTTTATCTGACACTGCACAGAGAGAAAATTCCGGAAACAGGACTGGCTTAAAAAAAAAACAAAAAACTTCTGCATATTTGCCCTCAAATGATACGTGCTCTCCCAGTCATATTTAAATTTTGCATGACTGATAGAAGGAGAAAGAGAACATTGATCAAAATAAACCATACATGTAATTATTACTTAAGCCTTAAAAATACACATGGGTATGTTTTATGTTTTATGATTTTATCTGTTTTATCATTTTCCATTCTTCAGGGATAAACTTGAAAAGTGGAAATTGTCTCATGTGTGTTAAATGATGATGCTTGAGAAATTCCCTTCTCTGCTATTCTCATAACTAAAATCCAGCCTCTAGTCTCGGGTCCACCTGTCAGAGGTCAGGGGGGAACTTCATACCAAGGACTTGAAGCTGCATTAACCAATTCATCTGGATGAATTATCCAGTCGACCCATATGTACTGATATAGACAATTATGGCTTTGGTTCTTTAATGAATCCTACATTATGGCAGAAGAATATCAGAGTGTCTGTGATACTCCAGGGAACTATAAAGAGAAATGTCCCTTTTAAATTAGCTTTATGGCTCTGAAGCTTTATGTATTTACTCGCAAGTTCAATATTAACTCAAAGTACTCCTCTCAAACCATCCCTGTTGTCGACTACAACGTTGCTTGTAGAAAGGGCTTTTTTGGCAGTTATTAATGGTGAGTCTGTTTCAAAAAGAAAAACAATTCCCACCTGCTACCATCGCTTTTGCTACAGAGAGCAGGTTGCTTTCTTAATCTAGGTAATCTGAAGCACAAACCTGAGATGACAAAAGGACTTTTGCCTAATCCAGCTACTCAGAGTGTGATTTACTTTTAGATTTTATCTATAGATAGACTTTTTGACATCCTTCTTTTTCCACATTATGGGCTCCTGATTTATGACACCTTTAGAAGAGAGAAGAAATTTCCTAGGGAAAGAGGCAGTGGCCGAGGGGTAGCTTTGTGATTGTTCCTCTGTGGTGGGTCTCAGGTTGCTTGAAAATTCTGTTGTTTTATGGTCTCTTTCTTTAGAAACTCCTTTGCATGTTCAAAGCTTAACCAAAGATGGCAGATATAGCACATGTGCCACTATGATTCTTCTGAACCTATGACAGATACTACTCATTGAACATAGCGTCGTTACTACAGGGCTCATGATAGCCTCAGAATCTTTCTGAACCCCAGACTCCACGGAGCCAACTATTTATTGATCAAAGGTGGCATGAGAGATGGAATTGAATTTATTTACTGTCCTTGGCCTAGACCAGAGTTTGGCAAACTATAACTCACAGCCAAATCTGGTTGTCCAGCTGATTTTGTAAATAAAGTTTTATTGGAATACAGCCGTGCTCATTCATTTATATGTTGTTGAAGGCTGCTTCAAGTTTCAGCAATATAGTTGAGTAGTTATGGTAACATGCCTTAAAATACTTAATCTTTGACCCTTTACAGAAAACATCTTGCTGACCCCTGGCTTAGATCTGTGTGTTTCCTGGCTAGGCTTTCCTTTTTAGCAGAAATGGACAGGGTAGGAAGCATTCTCAGGAGAAACGGAGAAGAGTGGGTGGAGAAAACAGATGAGTCAAATTTCAATGCCCAACCAGGCCCCATGAGCAGATGTTGTAGGCTTTGGTTGGAACAGCCTGATGTGGGCTTGAGAAGCAGTGAATTTGCTTCATGGAGGAAATCCCTTTTGATTGAAAGCAGCTCAGGATAGAGGGGCCTCTCAGGATAGAGGGGCTTCTCAGGATAGAGTGACTTCTCAGGATAGAGTGACTTCTCTTTTTTGGAAGCTGCTCTGCAGTGGAAAGATCTTAGGTGTTGCCACCATCATACCTGAGTGGGGGCATGACCTCTACCCACTTCCTGTGTGACTTCAGATCTTGCATTATCAGTGGGGCTGGTGGTGACCTCATCAGTTGCTGGAAAACACCATCACAGCTCTCAAAATGCTGCTCAACTACCACATCCAGGCCCCTGGAATGGTGCTCCCTCTTGTGTCCCCTGAAGATAAGAAGAGTCTCCTCGGAGGACGCTTCTCAAAGGCGACTGGGTTTGGCTTGCTGTCAGATGTCCTGTGGAAGGCTGAGTAGAAATAACCTCATCTTCTCAGACACTCCCACTGGCTTAAAGGGGTTCTCCATGGCTTCATTCAGCTAATCAAGGAGCATGGAAAACAGAATACAACTCATTTCCCTCCCACAGTCTACCAGGAACAGGCGAGTAAACCACCATTAGGCTGGAGAAGGAAGGCCCTGCTGAGGCTTATGGAGAGTGCAGCTCCCTCCCTGGGTGGTCAGCAAAGACTTCCCCTCAGAGGGGGCCCTGACCGAGTTGAGCCATGTGGAGAATTTTGTGCAATGAAGGAGGGGTATGGTGAGGGTCCCAGGCCTGCGAAGAGTCAGGAAGTGATAAAGAGTCAAAGTGAGAGGTACGGCTGGAGAGTGGTGGGCAGAGGTCCTCAGAGAATTACAAAGATCTTCTGTGCAAAGCTAAGGGAATGTGAATTCTAGCTACTGTCCAACTGAGGGGTGGTAAGCAGCACAGTGATGTGATCATATGGTGGACAGGTCTTTAAAAGAGGACCGCATGATGGAGGTCAGAGAGGAACTGTCAGCCGAAATACAACACTTGAGGCGAATAGCTTCAAGACAACATGGAAGACTCAGGGCAAGGAATTCCCCAGATCAGGTGGGTGTGTTTCTCTTTTCTGGGGAATCAATCTACCTGACGTCCCCACTGCGTTTTCTTCCAAGTAGCCCAGGATATCTACAGGACCAAGAGAACCCACCAGCCCTAGATTGGGTGCTCTCCTCGGCTGTGGGCCTGGCCCAGATCCGAGTTTTGATGTGAACACTATTTTCAACTGGAACATGACACAAGAGATTAATTATATATCACAATGATTTTGACTCATGCTAAATGATATTAAACTGCTACCTTAGGTAGAGCTGTCAGTTTCAAACCTACCTTGCACAGGTGTTTCTTTTGGGTCAGCAATCCTTTGTGAATGGAGTTGGTAAACATTCTAAACTTAGAATGGGCTCCTTTCTATCTGGTTGACTTCCAGTCCTTTTTGCTTCTGTGGTCATCTTCTATGTGTATCGCAGTGACCAAACACAGTCCTGGTCTCTGTCATTTTTGACAGGACTCCAGGGCCCTTCTTGCAAAGTTTAACTTGCCCTCCGGACTTCTTTTTTCCTTACGGTATTTTATGCCTTTCCCAGCTCACCTCGTTCCTTCTGCATTCTCTGCAGCTTTAGTCGGAGGCAGTGGGGCATGTTGCAAGGTATATGCACTTGAAGACCTGCCAGACGTGAGGTGGAAACCTGGGTTACCAGATATTCATTTTATGACCTTGGAAAAACGTTTGCTTCTTTCATTTTCCCTTTCTTCATCTGTAAAAATGAAATTACTAGAACCTACCCCACAGATCATCCTTAGCTGTAAATCAGATATGTGATGTGCCTACTGTGATTTACATGCCTGCAAAATGATGGTTGTCTGTGGTACAATCGTAGTATTGTCTTCCTCCCTCCCTTTTCTCTGCCCAATTTGCGTGACTGTTTATTTCCTATGTCATTAGCAGCAAGACCAACTTCCCCACAGATCACTTTTCTCCTCAAGCCCCTGAAAGACTTTTACCCCAGGAAACAAAAGGGCCCCTTTCTCTAGTTCTTTCTGGCAGGTTTACTTTAAAGTCTGTTGAATCTTCCGAGCAGGATCAAAAGAACTCCAGGCTCCTGGATTTCAGAATCATCTAAATCTGCTCAGGAGCCCTCAACTGGTTACAGCCTACAACCCAGGATTACACAGACAGGCGGGATGGGCTTGTTAAGCCAAGACAGAGGGAAGAGGCCAGAATGTTAGCACAAAGAGCAGTCACCCGAAAATGAGGTGCCCAGGATTCTAATCCTCAGCTTAGTACCAGCTCATGGCCAGAGCCTCTGACCAGGCCAGGACATTTTATCTCCGATTCACATTTTCTGGCAACGTCTATTCTACCTTTTTTTAACCTCAGGAGAAATTGTCCAACGCAAATGACAACCTTTTAAATAGTGAACTCCCATTAGGAAGGAAAAGGTGTCTGATTGATTGTTTTTAGCCCTTCAGATACCACTGAAAAAAATGACTCTTGGGGACACTGAATGTCATCCTGTCACTGTCATGCCTCAGCTGAGCTGTGTAGAAAAACACGGCTGCCTTCCTCTCTCCTCTAGATGCTGGTTGACTTCTGAATGCCCCATGTCCATGAAGGTAGGTAACAAGTAACCTGAGAGCATTCAAAGTCAGCGGTTCAAACGCTGTCTCTAGCCCTGCTGAGCTGAGGTCCTTGGGCAGGTACCTTGCTTTTCCAGGCCTCACTCTCAGTATCTGTAAAATGGAGCTGATGATAATTGTCACTGGCTGATAAAATTAAACTAAAAACAAGGTAAACAAGTAGCTAAACTAAGCAGAGTATAGCTGATTTTAAATATGCTATTGTAAATGTGAACTTCTTTTCCATCATGAATCCTGTTTCATGGAAGAACTTGGAAAATGTTTTTTTTTATGACTAGGGGTCATTAGATGACAGTGATTTCTTCCTACTGCCATTGATCTAGTGAATTTTCTCCTCTGGCCTCCTCTGTCATTTTGCAGGGGTTAAATTTATTCCATCTGCAGTGGGTTGGTACCTGAGCTATGATTCAGTACTGAAGGAAGAAATAATCTGTGTAAAGACACATGGTATGTTACAGGGCACATTGTATATATTCAGTAATTATTAAATACCATTATTATTCTTACTAGTTTCTATAATTGGGTAACATAGGGCATAGATTTTCCTACTACTTATTGATCTCTGTGTATACAGAGTTTGCCCTTTTATTTTATCTTGCTTTGTTTGTGGCCTTTGGTTTTTAAGAGGAGACAATAGGGCATTTTCCTTCAGATTCTAGGATTAGGGGATGAAGCTCATTGTCATCTACAGGGGTCACAATTAAACACAAATAGTAGTTTAGTTACTAAGAGGATCTGATTAACAGTACCAAGGGCTCTTTGAATTTTTCACAAAGTAAGTGCTGTGTAGATTAAATATTGTTTAATTGAAAGCAGAGGGCACACTTTCATAGGTCCATAAGTGTTGAAAGTTTTGGCCAGAAGGAGCCAGTAGACCCCATCGCCAGGCGTGAACATGGAGGCAAACACAGGGGAGGGAAGCAGAAAAACTGCGAAGGGAATTGAAGAGATTTTGATACAAGTGGGTCTAAAATTAATGGCTATATCAAGCCCTTCAATCACTCTTTAAAAATGGAAACTTGCAGCTTGTCAAAAGGTATGATTAACACTCACCAAATCAGGCACCCTCCATTTAACTGTGGCTAAAACGTGGGTCTTGGTGTCAAACCCATCTGGATTCAAATCCCAACTGCTGTTTTCTGGGTGCCAATCCGATAAGGACTTATAGGACTTTTCAGGTGTTGGTTTCCTGACTTCTTTTTTAACCTGGAGAAATATAATACCCATTTTTCAGAATTTTTAATGTAGGTTAAATAAACTAATATATACAACACTTAAAGCAATGCTTGGCGCACAGCAGGGATAATGACATCAGTTGATGATAACACATAATGGCAACACGATCACTGTGTTCCTGCGCTCCGTACTGGCCTCGTGGCATAAACAAATGAATAACAGGACTCTATTTTCCATGGGACTGGCACAAGGAAATAGGATTGAAACTTCCTTAAGTTCCTAAGGACTGACCATGTGAAAGGAGAGGAACAATCACTGAGAGAAAGCTGAGGGAGGACTTACTTGTTACATTGTTTAATGCTACAAACAGAATCCCAGGGTCAATTCCTTCCTAAGTTCAGTGCCTGGAAAATATTTTTTGTTCTGCTGAATTGAGATCATACTTAGAAGGAGACAGTGGGAACTTGTTAGATGCTAAGAAACTCACTGTCTACTATTTTGTGCTTTGGTGCTGTAGTAATCTTCTGCTAAGATTTCTTACTATGTTTTTTCCATTCCTCTTTCTTTATGTCTTGGCTTCTGACTTTTGTTTCGTGTTAATTTTCCCATTGAGGTGCTGAAACATCAGCAATGGCTTTCAGAAGCCTGGTCTCATGTTTCTGCTGTGTCCTTGGTTGGTGTGACTATCCTTTGGGGCAATTGGTTCAAGCTGTTGCAGCCTGAGTTTTCTCATTGGTCAAATGAAGGTTTTAAAAACTACTTTGCAGCCAGGTGGCGCACACCTGCAATCCCAGTTACTCGGGAGTCTGAAGCAGGAGGATTAAGTTTGAGACCATCCTAGACAATTTTGCAAGACTATGTCTCAAATAAAATTTAAGAAAGAACTGGAGACATAGCTCAGTGGTAAAACCCTTACCCTGAGTTGGATCCCCAGTACAACAAAAAACAATGAAGAACTACTTTGCGGGTCTGGTCGGGGAATATACTGAGACAATTTAGGTCCAGTGCCTGGAGCAGGGTTGGACTCATTGGGGCTTTCATCTGTCACCTCGGCCACCCCATGTTTCCTTTTATGATTTCTTTGAAGTTCTTTCAGAAAAGAAATCCATTCTCCTTAGAAGGGATCAGAGCTGAGAAGCTTCAGGCTGGAGGGGTGCAGAGACTGCTTCTGTCTTAGTGTTTTCCTCCGGGACAGGTGCTTCTCTTACCTGATTGATTTTTGTTAATTCTAGATCAATCAATTGATTTGTTGAACAAATATTTATTGAGCACTATTTTGCTTGGCATTGGGGGTACAAGAGTGAAGTAAACATTGTTCTTGATTTCACAGAACTTTTTCTGTACTCTTACATCTCTACCTCTCAAAAAGAAAAGCCATCTCTCCATCCTCCTCTGATGTGGTCCTGTCTGTGGAGGAAGGGGCATCAGTTCTGGAAAGGGGAGTGGTCCTATTTTTTGGGATTGACCTTTGAAGGTTGAGCTTGGAAAGGTGGTCCCTCCTGGTAAATGAAATGTTCTGGAAAGCTCTGGAAAGTTCTAGTTTTAACTAGGTATTTCAAATTAATTTAAGCAGATCTACCTATAAGAATGTTTTGATGGCAGTTGCCAAACTCTTGTGGAGTGAGATATTTAGACACGTTTTATTTCTGCATTTCAGGGTGCAGTTTTGGTAATGGAGGCCAGTTTCTGTCTCAGAGGGAGGTGCCTCTTTCCCTCTCTCCTGGACTTGGTTTTGCTGTGTTATACTTTATCCCCCAGCTAAGGAAACTGAAAACGGTGCTTAGGTCGGGTGCTCTTCCATTTCTGCCCATCTCCTCTGGGCTGGTGATGCCTCTGGAGCACCATGTGGCAGTAGGGTGAGCTCACCTCTGTGTGGTGAGCTGGACCCAAGCACAGGGACCAGCTGATCAGTAATCTGGAAATGGCCAGTGTTTTCTCAGAGGGAGCTTAGTCTTCAGCGTGGCTGCTGTGTTCTTACTGTGACGGAATGGAAGATGGATGTTGTTTTTTATGATTCTTGAAAGCATGTGGCAATTTTCTTATGGATAATGTAGTATTATACTAATTACAGTAGGAAAATGATCCATCCTAATGTCTATTAGTTCTGCTTACTACAATCCGTGGTGTACTACTACTGAGGTACAGAGAGGTCGTCCAATGACTGAGCTCATACGCACCTGGCATGCAGGGCTGTGCAGTATATATAACTTGATTGTTGGTGAAACACCCAATTCTTTATTATTGTCCATAGTGTAGATGTCCATAGTGTGTGTGTGTGTCTATGTATGCATGTGTACATGTGTGTGTATTTGTGTACACACATGCACACACTTAGAGGTTAAAGAAACAGCATATTAATATATATACATTTGAAATGGCATGATATATTAATAGTATACAAGGTATTTACATAATAGTTGTATATAATATGATGTAAAAAGAGTTTGAAAATAGATATATTTATATAATATTAATACTGTTTATCATATATAACAGTACACTATTTTCCTGATTTTATTTATAATACAAACACACACGTATACATACACACATATATACATGCACACACAAACATTCTGAAGGGAACATTAACTATATGGATCAATTATTTAAAGAAGCTAATTAAGACTACTACAACAGCTACTTTTTTGCCTTTTGAGATGGGTGAAATTATTAACTGTCTGTTTTTTACCTATGTAATTATTTTCCTTTAAGTAACTTATAATCTTGTCAAATAGTAGCCCAAGATCAAGAGATCTCATATTAGTAAGTTCAGTAATCAGAAATTAGAGTTGAGGTTCACTTTCTACAGTATCCTGTTTTATAAGCTTCAGTATTCATTTACCCCTCCATTCATTCACTCATTCGTTATTTAATTCAGTGATTATTGATTGAGCAGCTATAGGCTCAGAGTCAAGTGATGAAGAAAGTAAAAGCAGAGGCTGTCCCTCTTCGTGGAGTTTACCTTCAGAGTAAATGTGGAACTTTGATACACGCTAACTTCTCCAGTTCTGTAAAACATAGTGGTCCCTCTTTCTTGCCTGTCCTTCTTCCTCTCACCCCAGTTTTCTTGTGGGATTGTTGTGCCTGTCAAATGGAAAGCTGGGTAAAAGCAATCCAGAGCATGTCAAACACAGGGCCAGCGCATCCTGGTACTGCCCCAGGACCTCACCCACCACACTTAGTTATGAAGACAAAGCATACAGTTAAAAACATCTGTCAAGAAAGCAATGCAGTGTTCAACCGCTACAGAAACCATTAATTATTGACATGACCTCTTGTTAACTGAGGATTGAAATGTGCATTATTAAAAGAAAACTCCACCCCAAGTTTTAAAGCCATTAATCTGAAAGTTTAGTAGGTATTAGATCTTGTAATGATGGGGACATTAGAAACACTTTGATAAATATATACTTACTGGCAACCTTTCCAGCTCCACTTTTCTGAATACCCATGTCTGTGTCAGAAAATGTTCCCGAGAGGCTATGGAAGGAGGGTGACATTTCGTATATGTGTGTACATGATATTTATTTTTTAGAAATATATTTCTATTTTAACTATTTTCTATATTATACTAGTATACTATATGTCATGAAAAATATAGGCTATTAATAATGTATCTTTACTATTTTAGATATGTATATACAATAGTGTACTATTTTTTTGACCTATAGGTGTATGTGTGTATATATATATGTATTTGTGTGTGTGTGTGTGTGTGTGTGTGTGTGTGTGTGTGTAGTACTATTGGGATAATTTCTACTAATGCAAAACATGGATATATTCTAATTTCTTAAGAGAGCAAGAAAGTTATTCATCTTCAGTATATCGAGTTTCTAACAAATGTCTTTCAAAGGTTTGTTTGAGAGTAGCTTTTGCTTCTGGATATTTCTAGCAACACTGAGCATCAGATTGTTCTTTCTCATTCACTTAACGAGCATCTGCAGACAAGCCCCAGAGCTGTAACAGTGAGTTGGGAGCTATGGAGGCCATGGGGAAGGAACTGAGGCTCTGGTCTCCTGGGACTTGGAGTTGGGAGGGGAGGTCGGGCAACTGGCAGGTGGGTATAACTCAGAAGCGCGCGTTCTGGAACGTGGAGGTGACGAGACACTGAGAGCATACAGGAGAGGTGCTGCTTCTCAGGACACCATGGAGAAGGCAGCGATGCAGGAATCTCTAAAGCAGGAGAGAAAGGAGGTAGGTGGGCCATGGAGAGGAGCGCGGGGCTGGCTGGGCTGAGTGAACGAGGCCTGCCAGGAGACAGTGTGGATGGCGTCCTGGGCTTAGGAAACCACTAAGGTGACATGTGCACAGGGGCACCATGGTGAGGCCTGGTGTGGATATTAGTGCTAATGGGCAAGTGCTAGAGTCTGTGGAAGTGACCACCCTGAGGTCATTTTCTGCAGTCCCTCGTAGGGCAACCCAGGTGTGACCTGTGGTATTCCACCATCCCAGAAGGGAGAGGGACAAACTCAGTCCCCTTAGCATTGTTCTCAGTAAGTGATTTTGTGCCTTTGGGTTAATATTTCTGACATGTGGATTACCATGAGGAAGCTTCCATTTCACATCCACCAAGTATCCTTAACATACACTAAGAGGTATCCTGGGACTTCAGAGCTAAAGGTAGGCCTTGACACCTTGGGGATTACTTTTACAAGTCCTATGCCCTATCTCACGGCAGTAGCATGAATAAGGAAATACTATGAAGCAACCTGTTATTTCTAGGTTACATAGGATAACTTGATGGTGAGTAGAAATAGTATCCTTGGTGATGTTCGATTTACATTTTGTGATTTTCTTTGTGCTTGTCTCCTTGAAAATGTCATCTGTTTGACATGGAGGCTCAATAATGCCTCCATGTTGGATTGTCTACCATACAGAGGCTAAACGGTATGATGGAGAAGACCCCCGTGCCTTAGTGTGAATTTTATTTTTTGCTGAATACTGGGCTATGTGATATGTGACCCAGGGCAAATCTGACTTTTTTCCAGTCTCAATTTCATCATCTGTAAAAGGTAAATGCTACTACCAACTGTGATTGTGAGATTGAAACAATGAAATGAGATCATGTACATAAAATGTCTAATGTAGTCTAGGTTTCTGTAGGCTTTTTCTCCAAGGGTTGCCCTACCTCCTGCAAGGGAAATTCAATTGCTTTGAGCTTCTGAGAAGCCTGCAGTGCTGGCTCTGTCCAGTGAGTAGCTCTGTTGCTGCTATCCTAGCAAGTAGAGCCTTCCTAACCATTATTTTTAACTGGATGTTACCTGGGGTCACATACAAGTCATTTTAATTTGAGAACTTGAGTCACAATGCCATTGCATTTAAGTTTAATTGATGAAGAGTGCCACGAACCAACGTATAGTGAAATCTTTTTTCCCTAGCTGATCTCTATTAAATGTATGTAAATATTTTAGAGACTTAAAAAATCTTCCTTAAGGCATTTCGATTAATACTGAGATGCATCCCAGTGAATACTTTCCTTTCCAAATGTTTACTAGAAATTCTGATTTTCCATTGATGCTAAGGAGGCCTTCAATATACAGCTCACTTTTAATAACCCTTTGGAGATTTAATATCAGAGACTCAAGTTGTTTTAAAACTGGAAAAGGCCTTAGGGTGTGCCAAATCAATTCTTCTCACCTTATAGGTAAGGAAACTGAGGTCTAGAGAGAGGAAGGTAGTCCGAGATTACACAGCCTGACACAGAGATTAACTGCAGGAGGGAGAGTGGGTCTTCTGATTTCTTGACCAGAGACTTTCAAGTTAGTTTACTATTTTAGGCCATCATTTCCTCATTAAAAAAATGACTGGGGTGTGATACATGACATGTTTTTGGTATGATTAACCCACATGTAAAATAACACCAACAAATATCATTATATATATATATATTTATAATAATTATATATGTACATATGTATATTTATATACATTTTATATTATGTCAGTCAACTTTCTATTACTGTGACAAAATACTTGAGATAATCAACTTATAAGGAGGAAAAGTTTATTGTGGCTCACTCTTTTGGAGGTTTCTGTTCATGGCCTGTTGACCCCATTGCTTTGGGACTTGGGGTGTGGTAATATATTGTGGCAGTTGTACATGGCAGAAGAAACCGCTCATGTTAGGGTGTCCAGGAAGTGAGAGAAAGGTAGGGGCTAGGGTTTCATGATGCCCTTCAAGGGCACACCCCTAGTGACCTAACACCCTCCCACCAGGCCCCACCTCTTAAAGGTTCTACCACCTTCTAATAGTGTCCTTAGTACATGGGCCTTTGAGGGACATATATTTTCTCTATTTGCTCTGTAATTCTTTAAGATTTGTAATTTGATTGTGATATTACAGGATTTATTCGCCTCTATTCTCAAATTTGAAAACAGCTCCCACCTAGACATAACTGGTCAAAATCATCATGCTCACCAATGTACGTTTACCTCTGTTTAGCCAAAATATTTCTTCCTAAAAATACTGAGAATAAATGCCTGCTGTTTAGGCATGGTTGAATGAAAAAATCGTGGAATGTGTCTAATCTTTCTGGCCTTTTCAACCTTCTATATAACCGTTGCTTTTGAATCTTGGACAGTGCTGGTCATCACGATCCAACTGAACCTGTTTCTTCCTCTGATTTTGCATCAGAATGGACTCTAATGGGTGAGCCATCTCACTCTTGAGTATTCAGAAGATGAAACACCAGAAGTGAAATCTGTTGTCCAGCACCCAGTGTCTATGTCGTGAATGAAGCGTCCATCCGTGTATCATTTAAAATCATTTGCTATGTGTTTGGTAGCCTCTGGAACTGCAAAGCAGCTGGCTCCCACCCACCATGTAATAAGTGCTGATGGACTTGAAGGCTGTTAGTAACTCATCTCTCAATTTCTGTCCTCCTGACTTTCACCACAGCTCTACAATCTCTCTCCTTTTAATTCCCAGGGCTTTAATTATTTCCATTTCTGTCTTAGGGTCACTCTGAAATGTTCGTCAGTGTTCGATGGCATTGCATCTACTGGGTTCTACTGACAACTCTAGTTCATGTCTTCCCGAAGGTCCCAAGAATCCCCCAGTGTCCTGCCTGACAACCACCATTGTGGAGTGGGGGTTGGGAGATGGTTTAGTTTTGTTCTTCTACCACCTCCTGTGTGTGGCTCAAGGAAAACATCCGAAGTCTATGAGTTTCCATTGCTTCATCTGTAAAACGGGGCTACAAATTCCTCTCCTCATCTACCTGAAGAGGTGCTGGGGGAATCTGCTATGGTGAAAGGTAGAAAATACTTGTTGAAACATGAGGATGTCCATGGAAAGGGATGTCTGTGGGATTATCCATCTTGCCTTGTCTTACTAGCGACCTTCTTGATAAGACTTTCCTATTTTCCACATTAACCCTCGAAGTCATTTTTAGAAGAATTCATTTTTTTTAATAAAACAGTTCTTGTATCAGTTTAATTAATCAATATTTAGTATTATCTATCTACACTGTGCCAAAGCACAGATGGTAAGACACCCTGAAAGGAAAACAGACATGATATTTGCCCTCATTAGAGGTTAAAATGGATATGTTAATAGATGTTAGAACTGGTGATGGGGTTGGTAGAGAAAGAAGGACAGGATTTAATTGAAATGAACAAATGAGCATTTAAACTGTGATAAGTATCATGAAGGAGAATTAGAAAGACCCATAGAAGCACATAGAGGATAGGAAGGGATCTCTGAAGGAAATGACCTTTCAGAAAAGACCAGAAGGACTACAAAGGAAGGTGGAGGCTGGGGAGAAAAATTCAGTTGTGCATGTCCAGGACTTTGGGAAAACAAAGCTTTATAATTATTTTTATCTAGTTTTTATATTTCTGTTTTAGCCTTTTGGGAGGACATAGGTACATACCATGTGAATGTATGTATGTGCGTGTGTATATACATGTATTTATGTTTCATGCATAGCTTGTAAATGACCAAATAGTCAGGGATGCTAAAACATTTTTGCTAAAAGAAATGTACAACCATACAAGGTAAGAGAACAGCATTTGAGCCAGGTAGAAGAGGATGCCAAAAGGAGGAGTGGCATGGGCAATCTTAAGAAGCTTCCAGAAGAGTAGAACTGTGGTGAGGGAGAAAATGAGAGGGCGGGTGGTGTGTGAGGAGCTGTGCAGAGAGGCACGGGCCAGTGAGCGCTCCTCCTTCTTGTTCAGCACTGGAAAGCCATTGGAGATTCCCTGTCTCCCTCTTCCTTTTACTGTCTTCTCTCCCTTGTTCCCTTTCTTGTCTTCCTTTAATAAATATTTCATTTTGACAGGCGTCATTTCATCATTTCTTATATCCTGTATTCTTGAAATTCTTGGCTTGTGTTTTTGCCTCTCTCCATTCAAGACCTCCTTTATGCAAGGAACGGGTTGTCCTACCTGCTCTTCAAATAGGCACGGAGGGTGCACACTGCATCCCCCACGAGGCATTGCTGCCCCGGGTGGTAGTGTGATGATTTAAAGGCATTGCATCTAATTTGACAAGTGTGTCCATCAAAACAGGAGACTTGATTTGTCTCATGATGTCTCCTATGCATACAGTAGTACTTTCTTGGGACCAGTAGTGGTTATTTATCAAGGTAGAAATAAAATAGAATTTAAAGTTCTTAGAGTGTTTACTGTGTGTGTGGCACCATGCCAGCTACTTTACATAATTTCTATTATTTATTTATTTACTTTTGCAGTGCTGGGGATCGATCCCAGGACCTTGGGCATGCTGGGCGAGCACCCTACTACTCAGCTGCACCCCAGCCTCTCTCCCTCTCTCTTTTTACAATAATACTGTTAAGCATTTACACTCTATAGTGTAAACCAGAAAATGGGACATACATGACCTACAAAAAGAAAGTTTTGTTTGGTGTTATAGATCAGGGTCGACAAAACTTTTTCTGCAAAGGACCAGATAGTGAATAATTTAGATATGTCAGGCCATACCGTTTCTGTTGCAGATCCCTAACTCTACCATTGTAGTAGAAGAGCAACCAGGGACAACATGTATGAACAAATGGACATGACTGTGTTTCAATAAAACTTTATTTACAACAGCAAATAGTGCTCTGTATTTGGACCATGGACTGTTGTTGGCCAACTCCTGTTAAAGGCAATAATAAAAATATAGCATTAATTACTGTCCTTCATCAGCTGCCATTCTGTAGGCCAAATGGTTTCCATACATTTTTCTGCCACTCTTCTTCCCACAACTATTCCCTATGGCAAGTGTTTTAATCCTTGTTCTATAAATGAAAAAACAGACTTAAATAATTTGCTTAAGGTGAAGCAGCTGGTCAGTGACAGAACCAGGGTTTTGTCCTAGGTCTTTGCTCATTGTATAGGCTGTTGGTACCTTCACCCTTTCTTCCTTCCTTTATTATAGCAACTCTGTTTGCCTGAGCTTTCTTCTGTCCAGTTATGAACAACATTTCCTGGCCTTTCTTGCAGTGGGGTGTGATGTGACAATTCCAGGGAGTGAGATGTGAGTGCCACGATGTTTTCAATTTCCATGTACAGCCCATGATGGATGGGATATACTCATCACATTGTCTTCTTCTTCCCTCTGGCTGGAATGCTGTCATGTCGGCCGGCGCTGGATCAGCTCTTTAAACCATGAGTAGAAAGCAGTGTATTGAAGACACCTGAGTCCCTAGCAACATTCTGGCTGAGGACCTGGAATAGAACTAGCATGTCAGCACAAGACTATGTGTTATTTGAACAGCTCTAAACACTTTTCCTAATATAAAAGTCCATTTACATGGTGGAGGGGTATATATTGAGAAGATTCTCAGAAATATCTTTTGCTTATGGGTAGGAGTAAATATATTTTCAGTGTCTGGGAGAAATGAAATGAAGAAGTGCCATTTTATTGATGTGCCTGAGTCAAAACATCTTGCTCTTTCTTCTGAGTTCTTCCATTTCTCTATTTTGACTTTATGGTTTTCTCTCCTGCCTCTTCTGTCCAACATCTTCTGAGTTCTTATGCTTTAATCCAGTTACTCTCACACAATTCCTGGGTTTTCTTTTCACACTAAGTTCAGCATCTCCTCAGCCTCCCTATTCCTAGGGCCTCAAAGACAAGTACAGAAGATTTCATAGCTGATCACTTTGTGATCAAACGAAATCAAACCAAAGCAAAACAAAAATGAAAATAAATGGGATAATAATCATAAGTTTAAAAAAAAAAACTCACCTGGAAAAATTACAAGGATTTAAAAGCTTACAAGTACTTTTGTATGCAGAAGGTCTTTGATCCTTGCTTGTTGGCATCCTTCAAAGGAACTGAGCCTGTTCTTCCTCTCTCCCTCTCTCCCTTTCTCCTCCTGATCCCTTCTCTTTGATAGGTGATGTTCATCCTTTCTTCCAGAATTGCTCCTCTTCTAGTCCACATATAATTTCTCTCAAGTTGCCCACTTTACTCCTGCGACTGTCAGAAAAGACTTGGAGAGAGAATTTCTCTAGCAATGTTCTCTTTGGAACATTTCTCCTATTTCTTGGAAAGTTGAAATCATGGTTGACTCTGCTGTTTACCTTTGTTACCTAAGTTGGAAAGGAACGAACACTCATAAGAAGTTATTTGTGGTCTTCTAGATAGGATTTCCAGTGATTTCAGAAAATGAACACTCAGTGAACCCAGGTTCCTGACTTCTGTCCTCAGGATATTTTTACTGAGATGTGTATGGGGTATTTTAGGAAGGAGGCTGAGTAGTTCACTCGTCTTCACCAGAATTCCCTTAGCCTATGTTTTAGTCAGCATTTAACATCACTGTGACCAATAAACCTGACAAGAATAACATAGAGGAGAAAAAGTTTGTCTTCAAGGTCACTGTTTCAGAGGTCTCAGCCCATAGATGGCCAACCCCACTGCTTTGGGCCCAAGGTGAGGCAGACCATCATGGAGGAAGAGTGTAGTAGAGGAAAGCAGCTCAGAACCTGACAAACAGGAAGCAGAGAGAGTTTCACTCATCAATACAAAATATATACCTCAAAGGCATTCCCTCAGTAACCTACCTCTTCCGGCCACACCCTACCCACCTGCAGTCACCATCCAGTTAATCCATTCAAGTGGATCAATGTGCCTATTAGATTAAGGCTCCCATAATCAATCAGTTCACATCTGAACTTTCTTTCGTTGTCTCACACACGAGTGTTTGAGGGACATCGTATATGCAAACCATAACTGCCTGTCCACAGGAGGGGACTAGTAGGGATCCCCATCTGACAGGATGTTGGGAAATCAAATGAGTATGTGTGAAAGTGCTTTGCAAATTATAATGTAGTTTAAACAGGTCTGATCACGTGTTCTGAAGGAGCAGGCTTCTCTCAGAGTCTGACATCAGAGGCTGCAGGGAGAGGAGGTAGTGAAGCCTCCCATGCCCAGCCTCTACCCTGAGTGACGGGAAGTCTGTGGCTGCCCCAAATGCCTCCGTTCCCCTCTGACTGCCCTGGAGTGATACTGGACATTAGTCTTGGGTGCTCAGTCTCCAGCCTGATGCTTTCCTTTCCTTGAGTTTCTGGGAAATTCTTTATTTCTTTTGATCATTTATTTTTTCTGCTTAAACTGGCCCAAAAAGGTTGTGTTGTTTCCAACTAAGAATCACAACTGATAAAGACCGGGAGATCTATTAAGTAAAGTGACCAAAAGACCAGGGACATTCTCAGAATAGAGTATCCACACCAACAGGGAGCCCACCATAGTAAGAAGCGGAAGCCAGGTTGGGATAGGCAGAGTGGAACCAAGTGACCAGATCACTGAAGGCCACTTAGAGGAGAAACGATCTAAACCAGAGGGAAGGGAAACTACCGAAGATACTGGAGCAGATAAATGACATTCCTGAATACGAGTTTTCAGGAATTATGAAAACTTCATTATGAAAATGAAGACCAAGAGAGAGACCACGATCTTCCCCTGTCTCCTGGCTGGAGGTTTGAATTCAAGCCATAAGAATGGGTGCTGGCTAAGTTAATCAAAACAGAAAAGACAGGCTATGGGGGAGCTCTGGAATCAGAGGAGAGCCAACAGAGCCAGGCTTCAGCAGCGCAGGGCCAGAGCCTCCCCGAGGAGCGGGGGCCCAGGGAGCAGCACTGCAGTCTTTGCAAGGGACTCCTTCCTGCGCTTACCCCACAGCGAGGGCAGACTGTGTGCCCTGATTAACAGCCCCAGTAGGACCACCCACAGAGAGAGCAGTGTTCTCCAGGAAGCTCAGATGCTGTGAGCAGGCGAGACAGGATGTCCACTGCACCTGTCTCAGCCACAGCCTGGAGACATTGCATCCTGGGGGTGCAGAAGACCAAAAGCACATGTGGGTGCTGACTAACTAAACAGAGGTGAGGCAGAAGCATCCGAGGGAAGGGGATCGTTTTCCTCCCTGTATAGCTAAGGCCCCTGGCAACATCCCTCAATAGGTTTACAGCAGCTTCTTGTCCCCCCTGCAGGGCTGTGAATTGGGATCATTAAGTTTTAAGTTGTTCTGCTGTCTCCGTGTAAGTGATCGTGTAAATATCAGGATGCTGGATGGGGAAGCAAGTAACGGCATGACTCTCAAGCCCTGGATTATTGCTTATTAACTGACATCTAGAAAAACCTCAAGAAGCACACCCCAGCCCCCAAATCCTAAGCCAAACCTACTTTATGAGCACCGAGTTAGAAAGGCAAAGCTAATAATTGTAACCATGTAGATGCAGAAACCATTAATGTTCCTCATGCCCTGTGGTAGGAAGAAATATATTAAAAATTGATTTTTGGTTTCTGCCTTTGTCTGTGTAACATTTATAATAAAGGATACAGGAGAGAGTATCCTTTAAAATTGATATTTCCAAGCATTTTGGGCTTGTTGGTGTTAAAATAAATTCTTATTAATGGCTTCATATTGCATGGTAAAAGGTCAACATCTGAATATGACAATTTTATCTTCTTAAAAAAAAAAGAGAGAGATGGTGCTAGCGTTCCTGAATAATTATGTACAAGCCAGGATTTTTGCTACATTATTGGGTTAGGACATTTTTAGACGTGAAATTATCCTTTGAATGTAATGTGAGCTAAGGGTCGTAAAAAGTGCAGCTTACGTTTCTTCTTCCAATTTCTGTCTTTTTCTTTTTCTTTTTTGTTTTGGTCTCTCCCCTTGTTTCTTTCTATATGTGAGAGGGTATGTCTGGCCTCCCTGTCTATGTTCGGTAAGTGGTAAGCCATGTGTTCCTACTATATCTTTGTCTCTGGGCTTCTATTATCAGTTTACTCTTTTATAATTGAAGACGCTTTTGTGATCTGCAAAGAACACATTTCATTTGATTCTGTTCCTGCCGCAGTTTCCTGGACATGAAGCAATGAACATACAATCCTGCGGGTGTTTTTTTTTTTTTTTCCATTTTTCCCTCCCAGTCACTTTAAATAAAACACACTTCTAAAATACCTGCCCTATTTGTTCTGAATGTTTGAGAATGTATCTTAGCTGTAATTCCCCAGAAATGAAATGGCATGTTGCACTTTCTGATGGGTTTTCATTAATCTGGTATAGTTTTGCTGCTGATTTGAGTTTATCAAATAGGGTTATAACCTGATAGAAATAACACTGTCAAATGCTTGGATTTATCATATGTTTTGCAATTCCATAGATGACGTGGACAAGATGGATCCATATCAGAAAATAGCCTTTGATTCAGAGGAGCAGCAGAGGCTGGATGTGTTAATTGCCAAACCACCTAAAGTGTATGAAGAATGACATTTTATGTTACCTCATTCATCATATTTTTAGAAAGTCTGTGTGATGAATTAATAAAACATAACAAATCTTCTATGCAAACCAAGTGTTTATAATATATGGAGCATAATCTAACTGTTCTGCTATAAAATGAATTAAAGTAGTCTCCAGCCAGTAAACTCAAACAGAATAGGGAAGGATGGTTAGGTGACCTCAACATGCAAGAATTTTACTATTGAATGCATTATTTCCTTTCAAATGGTCCTCCCCTGTCACGTTGGAGTGGGTTCAATGTGATGCTGGAGTCTTTTCTTCAGCTAGTAAGTAAGCAATGCTGGATGCAAATTGGAAGCCTAGAGGCTGGGGGTGGGGTGCTAACTATGGCCACTGGGATCTGAATGGAGTCCTTCTATAAATGCCAACTGAAACTGTTGTGGTTTTGATGTGATTGTCTGCCGGCTACTCAATGAACTAGCAATCCTTAAATACTAGTGCGGCACCCACAGTGTGTGAAAACAGAAGGTAAATGTAAATTGTGATGCAGATGCTTCCGATGGCTTATCTACCATCATCACCACCTCAGCATTCATTTACTTTTTCCCTTTAAGTTGTTGACAAGCTGGTGCCATGTTTGTCTTTTAAGTAGGAAGTTTTAGGGGGTGACAATCATAGAAGTAGTTGTACTTTCAAAACTATCCATTTCTCAGACACTTTGATTTTCCATTGTTGGCATATTTAAGGTAGACAGCTTCTTTGAGAGTTTGCTTAGTATTTTTGTCTTTGTTTTGGCTTGTTTCTTACAATGAGCAATTTTACAGATAACTAAACTTCCATTCCAGTCTTCTTCTCTTTGGAAGAGAGGCATTCTATTGTTTTGCCTTGGCTCAGTATCAGTAAATGCAATGACCAGGAGGACGATGGGTTGGCAAATCCTAAGATTTCAGGACATGTGCAGGAGAAGACAGGGTCTATGAGGTGCTGATCCTGGGCCTGCGCACTGTAGAGAGGTAAACTCTCCCTTCTCAGGGGAAAGCGATGGAAAGAAATATTCTTTAGCCGTGATGATTACTACAATATTGTGCTCCCGAATGGACACTGAGAAGCAACCTCCTCTTTTTCCTCCTCCTCCTCCTTCTTCTCCCTCTTCTCTGTCTTTCCCTCCTCCAAATCCTCCTCTCCTTTCTTCTTTTTCAACAGCTAATCAGAAGGACCACAAGCTCTTACATTGACTGTGTTCAAGCTGCCATAATAAGGTTCCTCAATCCGGGGCCTACACAGCAGAAATGTATTCTTGAAGTTCTGGAGACTGAAAGTCCAAGAGCAAATTGCTCCATGGAGTTGAGCAACTTTAACTTTACAGGCTGTGCCATCTTCTCTGGCGTTCTTGTATGGCCTTTGCTCTGGATGTGCACACATTGCTGCTGTCCCTTCCTCTTGACCCTACTGGCTTAGGACCTCAGCCTTACGATCTCATTTAAACTTAGAACTTCCTTCAAGTCTCTGTTTCCTAGTGGAGTCACAATGTATTAGGTCAGGGCATCAATACATAAACGTGGTGGTGGGGCACAATTTAATCTAACAGTCCCTTTACCCCTGTCTGGATAAAGTATCCATTTAGGCATTTTTGGGGAGTGAGAATAGAGAATACTATACTTTTGGAGAATGAAAGAGATGTGAAGGTGTTAACTCTTTGTGAAGGTGGTGACACCCCACCCAATGTCCCTCCTCCCTTTAATATCCCATTTCTCTGTTTTGGGACATCTCAGTCCTCAGGGATCAACTGCCCTCCTTTCTGAAGTCCTGAACCTAGAGATCTGTTGGGATGTTTGTGGCAGAACCTCTAGATTTTAGGAAGCCTATTTATGGATGACTTAACTTCCATGATCCTTCTTTTCTGTTCTTCCCGGAGCTTTCCCATTCTATTGTCCATTCACTACACAGTCTGCCCTTTATTTTTCTAAATCAATGTGAAATCTCTCATATTTGCTAGACCAAACCTGACTCGCTGGCAGTGTGGGAACTTCCAGTTCCTCTCGTTGGCAGAGGAAGGATGGCTGTCAAATTGGTCACTGCTTCCTTTGTCATCACTGCTGATATTTATTGGGCAGCTGTGGTTTATTTGATTCCCACAACCATCTTCAGTAGGATCTCATTACTATCATGATTCATGTATTACAGATGTGCAAACTGAGCCATTAGCTATTTGCATATTAGAAATTAAAAATGAAAGTCCTTAAGAGGTTAGTGATTTGCTCAGGATTGCAGAGCTTGTAACTGGCTGAACAAGAATCTGAATTCAGGAAGCCTGTTTTAGTGCTGGTGCTATTAACTGTGATGCTCTTGGAAGCGTAACTTAGATCAGGTAGAGACCCAGAAACTTCCACGATTCAGGTTTACGTAATTAATGAAAATGCAAAGTTCCAAGTGACTTTTATTTTCATGTGGTCCTACAATGAAAGGTCACTCAACATACTCCGGGAAACTGGGATTATTATTTTTAAAAGAAATGATCAGTTTTTGAACACTTACATACCACTTTGTCTACATAGTCTCAAAGTTTCTCAGTAGAGTAAGATTGGATTTCAATGCCCCCATTTTACAGATAAAGAAACCTATGCCAGCTAAGAGGTTAAAGCGCACACGGTTAGCTAATAATGGGCTTAATGCTCTTACTAGGCGGCTCTTTGCATTCTAACCCTGTTCCTTCCTGTCTCCAGGCTTTGCACTGTGCCCACAGCGCTGACTCCAATCCCGAGGCCTCACTGCTGCCTCACTGGAGGTAGTATTGCCTAAATAAAACACAGGTACCGACTTGGGTGCAACCAGGCTTATTGCTACCAACTTGAAGTTTTCTAACTTCTTCAAGGCTCTCTGGGACTCAATTTTCTTCTATGTTAAATAGGGAAAATAGTGTTAATTATCTCAAGGCAGCGTTTCATTAATTCAATAAATATTTAACATCTTTTATATGACTGTGAACATGAGAAACAGGGTTTCAGCCTCAAAGGTCCCTGTGAGTTTTAAATTAAATAATACATGCAAAGGCTAGCACCGTTTCCTGGACTTGGGACTACGCAGCCACTCTTATGGGACTGTATTATTATTGTTAGTAATAGTATGATTTTGAATCCCATAAGGATGCTCTTAGATGTGAGCAAAACAGATGTTTTATAGAAATATATACTCGCATACATTCTTGAACAGAGAACAATATTTGGTCATGTTATCACTATTGAATCTTCAGTATCATTAATTGGATATGATGCACCTAATCCTTGGCTATCAACCTACCCAAGACTTGGGCCTGTTCTCTATGACTTTATAGTTTTTCTTCTCCCTTTTCATCTCTCGAGGCTGTTACAAGTCCCTCTCTTTGATCTCCAGGAGCTTTCAAAGCAGTTGGAAAAGTTTCCTTTACTTCACGAACCACTCTTTCCTCTCCACGTAGACGTATGTGGGCCCTCTCTTTCTGCATCTTGGTGGTGCAGCCCTCATAGGTTCCCAGTACCAGTAAATTTGTTTTGTTTTATGAATGTTAGTGTCCTCTACCAATGAGGTTCTGTGGTTTCCCCTGAGCTTTGGATTTCATTTCAGAACTGGATCCCATACATTCAATTAGGAACACTTAAAAAACTTCTCTCTACTGGTTTACAGTCCCATCTGGAGGAAGGGGGTTACTCTGCAGAATAAATTGAGTGTGAAATTTGGCTATGCAATAAGAATTCACTTCCGTTAAGGGGAAGAGAAGAGATGTATAAAATTCAAATCATGCATAGAATAAATGCTTTATCTTTAAGAAACATATAAATAGACATCAAACACCATAGGGACATAGAGGGTTTCCTCTCTCTTTTTTTTTAAGAAACAAATTTGTGTGCAATTTCAGAGCAAAACCTTTGCAAGGAAAGATTCTGCATGTCCAATGCTGATAAGACTGCCCAAATATAAATTTTATGATGCATTTCCTTTAGAATTCCATCTTTCTACCAGCACAATCAAAGAAAGGAAAATAAAGTTTGAAAGCCTTTGGAGAACCAAGTGCAGGCCCCTGAGGAAATCAGGAAAGAATTGAGAAGCTGATATTGTAGCTAATTTGTGACATTTTTTGCTAAGGCTGCTCTCCTTAAAAGAAAGCACTTGCTGTCAATTTTCTTTCCTTCTTTAGCCACAGGACTGCCCTCCTGTGCATACCTGCCATTGATAAAAATGCAGGGTAGGAAGTGAGAGAACGAAGCAATAGGGAAGTTTGCAAGCCCCATCCTGAGCCCAGGAAGACCCCAGTGGAAGGACCGCTCATCTGAATTGAATGACAATACAGCTACTGTTTGCTTAACCAGCTGCTGAAGGATCCTCAACCTGACATCAGGGCACAGATAGGCAGTTGATGTCAGTCTGAGGAGGTTCCTTGGAGGACCCTCAGAGGAGGACAGCTGAAGATACCCATGGAAAAATTATCTTTCAAAAATCTTCCAAAAAATAATGATCAGACTTTGTATTTTTGTCTTGGAACATTTACCAAATTGGGACATATAAAAATGGTTTTGTGCACAGATGAATTAGGGGAATATTATTAAAGAAAAAACAGTAATTTTATTTCAGGACTTCTCAAAGCACTTAATGTATTCATCAGCATTGTGAATACCTAAGAGAGAAACATAGTATGAAATAGTAGTTTGATTTTGCAATAAATATCTCATAGGTCTATGATTCTTTGGAACACACTTGAAGATATCCTGGTAGAGTGCTTCACAAAATACTTTCATACGAATTATATTTGAAAAGTGAGCAGATATATATTTCATTGAGGATGTATTAAACTGCAGCCTGTCAGTCTAATAAAATGTCAGTTACCTAAGGGTTGCATGCCTTCATCCGTAGTCGTAGTGAGTAACAAAAACTCATACTTTGGTCATTGTGATCTACAATCCTCTGGAACTTTCTGCGTTGCACATCTGGGTTTTCTATTTTTAGAAGCTGCTGTTTATTTGCAGGAAATATTGAATCCATCTTCCTAGTCTAGGTTTATTCTACTGGCAAGAGATTTCAGATTTTCATTTTTATCATCATCTCTTTAAACCTGATTGTGTTTAACTTCTTACAGTTTCATTATTTCTAAGCACCGCCTCTGATGTTTTACATTTCAAATTTCACTCTATTTCTTTAAACGTCTGTGCCTTTATTCCAGTGTCATTTCGGGGGGTGAATTCCCTCTTTTCAACCTGCTTAACCAACATCATTGGATGAGCAAGTTGGCAGCTATTTTGAAGTGTGGGAAGTTGGTCCTGGTGATAGATTTTGTGTTTGTATTTGGTTTTGAAGTACTGTTTTCTGCTAAAAATGTGAATGAGAGAAAGCTTAACAAATGCAGTTAGATGCCTAGAAGACAGGTCCAAGAGGCCATCTGTAGTTTTGGGGAGAGTGCCCTTGCTTTGAACTATTTCCCTGTAGAAGTGGATTAACCTTCATTAAGTAGCAATTTTGGTAATTCCAAATACACTATGCCCCAACCATCAGGATTATGTGAGTCATTACTACATAGTACCTTACAATTGTCTAGAACCTCACTTCCAAGAATCTCCAAGGATTTTTGCATTTAGTAACAGATATATCTAGGGATTATTTCAGAATATCTGTGTCTCTATCAATCAGCAAAGAGAATGATCTAGGTCCAGCCTGGGAGAGGAGCTTAGAGTCCCCTGCAGTGCTGTGCTGTGCTGGCTGCTCCCCTTTTAGCTCTAAGGTTCTAGAAAGGCCTGGTGTATTATGGGGTGGGCACTGGTGTCCCCAAGTGGCCAGCATGGGTGTGTTGTAGTGTTTAACAATTGATGCAGCTGTACTGTGCTGAGTATCAGGATAGCATGTGTCATCGAAAAGATACTAGGAAACAGGAATAGGAATTATTCTCCTTATTTTAGAAAAATCACAAAAGACAACAGAAATCTGAGACATGAAGACCTCTTGACCTTTAATCAAAATCATTGTCACTGACACTATGCAGAACAGATACCAACCTGATATTCTCTCTGTTGAGGTGGGAAGAAATTAAGGGAGGTAGTGGCCTTGTGTCCCTTTACACAGGTAACACATTTTGGGAAGTTTGGCAAACACTCACAAGAACAATTCCATTCAGGCAAGGAAATTGCATATGACTCCATGAATTGAATCCGCCATTTTCCCAGGGTCAAATGCTAGCTTAATAGCTTAGCCTCCAGGTGGCGCTTGCCGTGCCCCTCTGTAACCATGTGTTATACTGCCTGTACCAGACATCAGCAGCCAAGCATATAAATCATGATTTGAAAAATTGGAGGGGGCTAGACTGGGACATGTGGCTAACAGCTTGTTTTCTGCTACATTGCAAAATAGCAGAGCTGTGCTCAGAGTTGCAAGGCGCACCTGACTTTAGAGCCTACCGTTAACTCATTTGGCTTGTTTCCAGCAGCAAAACCCAAGGAGGTTGCACCAGGAACCCTCAGACCTCTGCAGCAGCAGGCGAAGCATTGCTGGTACCATTTGGTTTCCTATGTAATCAGATGACTGCTGCTATGGTGAGGCGGAATTTGTTGTGCTGAAATGCTCTCTAGCTCCCTGCAGACTGAGGCAGGAATCCTTAGACCAAGAGGCAAAGGACAGCCAGTGAAAAAGGAAATCTGTCTAGCTGTTAGTAAGCCCACATTGCTTTTAGTAAATGAGGTGGGAGTTAGTGATATTCTAAGCCAGCCTGGATGCTCATGGTAGCTAGTATACATCCATATCTATGACTACCTTCCTGTCTAATGGTTGCTTTTGGAATGGCTAGGAGAAATGTTGCCTCATCACTCTGGGAAAATACAAAAGAGAACAGTGGAAAGTCCTCACTCACTCCAGGAGGAAAGATTAAGGGACATAATGGGACATTTTGAGCAGGCGGTATTGAAGTTGCCGCCTGCTGAGAGTGTGTCATTTGTGCTCTGGGCTGTCTTTAGGGTAGGCATGTGTCTGTGAGCCCCGTAGTGGGTGGGTCCAATGACAATTCAGTGGCAAGAAGAAGGAAATCATCAAAATGTCCAGAGGTGTAGGAGTGGAGCTGAATGTAAAGTTATTAGAGAACATAGATTCATGGACAGCCGGAATCACCATGGGAACTTCAAAAGGAAGTCAACAATGAAAATCTTCCAAATTTCCCGAGTACTTAATAGTATAAACTCAGGTAAATACTAATAAGTAAATATTCACTGAGCGAACTGGGTTGTAGCTCAGTGGTAAAATGCTTGTCCAGTATGTGCCTGGCCCTGGGTTCAATCCCCAGCACCCCCCAAAAATATTCATTGAGAACCTCCCTATTCATAGTGCTCTTGCTGGCACTGGAAGTGTCCTGAAAATTCTAAAGGAAATTCCATTATGAAGAGGAGCAGCCCTTATAGTGGCTATAGTTGTGGGTCACAGCTGCATCACTTGCTAACCTGATGACCCTGGGAAAGCCATTTCACATTTATGTGGCTCAGAGTCCATGATGGTAGACCCTGGCTCCTGGGATTCTTGTGAGGTTAATGCACTTCACACATACAGCATTTATAGAAAAGTGTACACAGTAAGCACTTAATCAACGCTAGCCATTTGATGCATACTCTAGACAAACACTGATGAAGACTTTGACCTTGGCACTGTGGCTGTCTGGCTTGAGGCCCAGCCTCGTCTCCACCATTAAGCAGTGGTATGGCTTCAGCAAGTTCTTGCTTCTGCGCTTTGCTGAGACACCGTGCTCTCATCTGTAAGATGGGAATCTTCAGACTCGTTCCCCTGGCCAGAGGGTCACTCAGTAGGCTTCCATAGCAGTCCCTTAACGGAAGCCCTTTGCAAGCTGTAAAGTTCTGGGCAAAAGCAAAGGCTGAGACAGTCTTATTTTATTTTACTATTTTCTGGGTACCAGGTATGGAACTCAGGGGCACTCAACCACTGAACCACATCCCCAGCCCTATTTTGTATTTTATTTAGAGACACGGTCTCACTGAGTTGCTTAGTGCCTCACTTATATTTGCTGAGGCTGGTTTTGAACTTGTGATTCTCCTGCCTCATCCTCCTGAGCTGCTGGGATTACAGATTTGCAGCATCGTGTCTGTCTGGAGGACAGTCTTATTCCAATAAGGCATCTGTTAGTAAGAATAAGTGACTATCATCTAGTTGAAGGTATAAAGTATTTGGAAGAAAAAGGTGACTATTGCTCTAAGATAGATAGTATAAATAAAGAATGCTAAAGATAAATTAGATGCAGAACCATCTGAGAGGGCTTGCTGGGCACGGTGGGATCAGCACTGAGATCTGAAGGAAGGGCCCAGAGACTAGAGAACAATTTTGTGGGACTGAAGACAATGACGATGATGGCAAGGTTGCAAAACCTGTGTTTATGAAGCTGTGATATATGCACTGCTCAACATTTTCTCTAATTAAATTAAAAAAAAAAATCCTTCATGACTCCCACTTTGCTGAGGTGGAGACTGAGGCTTGACTGAGGCTGAGTCACTTGCTGGAAGACACGGGGCTAACAAATGGTGATCATGGGATCTGGATACTGTTCTAGCTGGTGTCAGGGTCTAGGATTTCAGTCACATGGGCTCTACTGCCTCCTCATGATGGTTTCAGAGAGGCCACCATGTGGCTCTCTCTCCTTGTTTAATTTGTTTTTTTTCTGGGAAGACTTTTTTGGTTCTTTTTCTCCCCTATCTTTGGGCTATCTGTCCCCATTTGCTTTCTCCCATGTAGCCTCTGTCCACACTATTGTGTCACACCTGACTTCTGTGTCCTAAGCTTCAGTTGCATGGGGAGGTCCATGAGAGGAGAGAGAGTCTGCCTGTTAACATGAATTCAAGGAAGGAGGAAGGAAGGAGGAAAGGAAAGGAAGGAGGAGAAAGCGGGCAGGTTTCATCAAAGATAAGCCTGGCAATAATGACTTTGAGGTTCAGAGGGTAAAATAATTCTTAGAAGCCACCTCAGAACAGAATTCTTGTATTGTCTCACTGTGCACACAGGTGGGAATATGTTATGCTTTCCCTTAGACTCGAAGTTCTCAAGAGCCTGAGAGGAGCCCATTCCTGGGTAGGCAGACCGGTCCCACCAGAACGTGAGTGTAGCTGTCTGCATGCATCTGTGTACCTGCTCTGCTGGCATGTGGGCCCCATAACTCACAGCCATTGCAGCCAATTTGGTCGATAATCTGCAAATTAAAAATTCAATAAGTAGTTCCCAGAATCATTTTCAAAAGCCAGGATGTAGAAATTAACATGTTAATAATCGGTGCATGGTGGTGTGAGTTTTCTGCTGTGGGTTGCCATTGCTTTAATTTGGTATTACAAAAAGGCCATGGGATGCATTCCTTTAATTTTGTTGCACAGAGTGTCGGCTTTTCGGGGTGTTCTGTAAGTATTGATGTGGGTAATGATATTGCACATGGATTTTGTGGCAACTTAGGCAGGAAATAAATAGGGTGAGGTAGGATCATCAGAATTTCCTTTAATAATAAGGCCTTACATCTGCACAGCACTTTCGGTCTTTAGCACATCCTCAAATGACTCTCAGGCTCGCTTTCAATGAGCCTGAGAGGTAGTCAGGGCAGACATTCTTTCCTGTACTCACACATGAAGGAGCGTGTTGGGAAACACGTGACTTCAACCAACAGCCCTTGTGCAGGAAGGTGTGGAGAGAAACTGGGTTTCTCCATTTTTACATGGATGCCCTTCCCCCTGGATGTGGAACTTGCAGTGCTAACAAATTCTCACACAGTTTGCTCCAACCATTCAGGTATGATCACTTCCATGCCAAATACCTGGTCTAAAAACTACTCTAGGAGCAGCAAAGCTCTGACAGACAGACCTAGGTTCGAATCTCTGTTCCATCACAGATTACTTCAGAGACCCTGGACTTGTTACTTAACCATGTGAGTTTCAGGTATCTCATTGAAGTGATGGGGATAATAAGGACTACTCTGTAGGATCGACATTAGGATGAGAACAGAGAGGATGGTGAAAAATTACTTGGTGGTTGCTTAAAATGTGATTCCCTCTTGCTACTGAAGATGTGTGGGGCAAGGTGTTTGGAATGAAAGGTGTCTTAAACAGTCTTTATTATGGTGTCCGTGTAGTAGCCATGAGCTCCATGTAGCTAGTTACATTTAAACTGATTTGATTTAAAATTTGAAAAAACACCGAGCTCATCTGTCTCCCTACCCAAATGTCAAGTCCAAAAGTCACATGGGCCTAGTGGCCACCATATTGGGTGGCACAGACACAGAACAGTCTCATTGTTATAGAAAGTTCTATAGGACATCACTACCCTACAAGAGATGACCTCTTGAAGGAAACAGGCAGGAGAGATATTACGCAAAGTCTGGACCCCAGGTTGCCATGAGAGGAGACCACCAGGCAAACATGGACCTGTGTGCCCATGTTCCTTTGTTTAGCAATATTGTTTACATTGGAGCTATGCAAATCACGGGTGAGGAATCCAGTGCAGTGCATTTAATAGGCCCACTCCAGAACATCCTGCTGATAATTGTGTAGAGCTCTGCAAATGGTGGGTAATTTCCTCTCAGGTGCCTGTTCTACACGCTTGTTTGGCATGCTTTATTGTCGGGTGGATTTACACTCTGCATTTGCCATAAAAACTGTTTCCAAAAGAAACAAGAAGCGTGGCAAGATAAAAAAGCGATATAAAAAGGGTATTTTGTGATTTATTTATGTCAAATTTATGGAAGATGACAGGAGGCATTACAGTTCCAAAATTAGTTGTCACAGTCAGGCTGTAAATCCTGTAGGACAGAAGTTACAGGAATGGGTTGGAGACCAGGACTCCTGGGTCGGTGAGGGGCCCATGGGAAGGCTAGAGAAGGCAGGGGATTCCTAATCCCCCACAGACGGGCTCTGCCATCTCTCAAGTTCAGGAGCTAGCATTTAAGAGTTAACAAGGATGGGGTGCCTGCTGTTTTAAATAGTTTCTATGTATAATCTCACTTAATTCCCACCATTTCTTGTCATTTTAATCATCTTATAGATGTGGAAACTATACTGTCCCACTGTCCCAAGAAGTACCCTGAATGAGGGGTAAGGGAAAACAAAGAGAGTTGCTGATTTGAATGGACTTGCTATGCTATCACAAAAATCCTTTCAGTTCATTCATGATCCACAGCTCCTATTCAGTACTATGTGCCAGACATAGTACCAAGCACTAGTGGTATAGGAATGACAAGATATGACCTCTGCCATCAGGAACTTTGGAGCTAACAAGTGATGGAGCCTATAGACCAAGAACCCAGGTTTGATTCTGACTGAAAACAGTGGTGTGCTACAGATCATATGGAGTTCTCTGGAGCCACAGGAGGCTCCTTGGCCTTCCAAGTGGAGTGTGTGGAAGAGCTTCATGGAAGATGTGGTCTTTGAGACAGTGATGGGTCCTTCATGGTCAGAGATGGGGAGAAGAATAGACCAACTGATATCACTCAGCTTGTATTTTCCAAGGAAATGAGCTGCAGGGCACCAATCTATTTACATGTTTTAAAAAATTCCTTATGATTGGTTGGTAGATGGTATTCTAAAGAAGAAAGTAGAGGAAGATGAAGTTTCTCCTGCAATTAAAGAATACGGTTTTCTTTATTTGTTAAGTGACATAATTATACCTACTTATGGGATGCAGTGTGATATTATGAACCATGTATATGATGTGCAATGATGAAATGTGGAATGGTGAGCATATCCATCACCTCAACCACGAATCTTTTTGTGACGAGAACATTCAAAATTCTCTCTTGAACTTCCTTGGAAATATGTAATGACTTATCGTTAGCCTAGTCAGTCACTGTGCCGCAGAGCATGACAACTTCTCCCCGTATCTAACTATAATTTAATTTCCTTCAACCAACCTCTCCCCTTCTCAGCCTCCCTCTACCCTCTCCAGCCTCTGAGCATCGTGATTCCACTTCTCCAAGCTTAACAAGCACCCTCTGTTTCTGCAGCCACTCCTACTGGTTCTCCTTTAAGGACTTTATTCAGTATTGAAGACGTCTTCTTCCTTCCCTGTCCCCAAAGGGGTCATCTCCAGCCTTCCTCCTTTCTCTTTCCACATGCTTTCTGTGCCATCTCACCCACTCACCTGACTCAGATCCCATGTGTTTCCTGATGACCCCCCAACTCCCCTCTGGTCTGTAATAGTAGCCCCATCTTCCTTTTGAGCTCCAGATCTATAATTCCACCTGCCCACTAACATTTTCTTTTAATTTTTGTTTTTGAGTTGTAGATGAGCACAATGCCTTTGTTTTATTTATTTATTTGTACGTGGTGCTGAGGATCAAACCCAGGGCCTCACAAGTGCCAGGCAGGTGCTCTACCACTGAGCTACCACCCAAGCCCTGCCCACCAACATATTTTTTTAATCATTATCATTATTTTTATTTAGTTTTTAATTTTTTACAGACTGCATTTTGATTCATTATACACAAATGGGGTACATCATTTCGTTTCTATGGTTGTGCACAATGTAGATTCATACCATTCGTGTAATCAGGGTAATGATGTCTGTCTCATTCCGCCATTTTTTATACCCCCTCCCTCTCATTTCCTTCTACATAATCTAAAGTTCCCCAATTCTTCTCTCACTCCACCCCCCCCACCCCCATTATATATCATTCTCCACTTATCAGGGAAAACATTCGGCCTTTGGTTTTTTGGGCACTAACATTTTTAACAGACCTGTTCCACAGATCCCAAGCTTGTTTTTCTGTCTATTCCCTATCACAGTGAGAGGTACCATGGACCAAGGAAAACCCCAAGGGCCAGTCTAGGTCATCCCTTCTCTCTCCATCTCTACAGCCCACCATTTACCCAGTCCTTAATATATCTATTGCCTTTCTCATCTGAAGTTGCTATTAATAAAGGAGCGATAAAGAGCACAGATTCTGTAGATAGAGGGCATGTGTGGCTTCTGGCTCAGCAACTTAAGTCACTGATGCTCTCTGTACCTTAGCGTCCTCTCCTGTCAAACAGGGACCACATAGAATAGTAACAAGGATTTAATGAATCATAGACTAGTTTCTAGTACAGGTGAGCACCATTTAAGTCTTTGCCATTCTAAGTGAACATTTATGGTGCAGAGCACTGTACTGAGTCCTTGGCCTTTATTTCTTAGAATCTCCACAACGCAGAAGGAATTTTTGTTAGTCCCATTTTACAGATGAGAAAACTGATCCTTCAAGAAGGAAAATAAGTTACCCATACATCTAGAGGGTAACAAAGCTGGCACTCTAACAACAAAGTGGAGCCCAAACCCATACCTTGCCCACTCTGCTTTCTGGATTTACCCAAAAAGCCCCTCCCAACTGGCCTGCTGGCTTCTAGCTTTGTCTCCCTCTAGTGTCTGTCACATAGCCATGCATAATCAGGAAGGCATGATTGGGAAGATGAAGACTTCATAAACTTCAAAATGTCCTCCCTTGCTGGCCCTTCCTCCCTCTTCACTCTGCTCTGGTACCTTTGCTTCTCGTCCCCTTGACCAACTTTCCAAGAACACCCAGGGGCAAGAGCATGGCTGCCAGGAAAGGGGTTCATGAAAGCAATTATGCAGTAAGCAGGGACCCAGTGTTATGGCCATGCATTTATGGGCAGTTAAGCTGCCCAAAGGGTGCTGGGAAATGTATTGACTTCCCTCTAGGGCTCGAGTTAAGACTCTGCCTCCATGTGGCCCTACAATTCTTCCAGGATTTCTCTACCTCTACAAAGAGAAGATGCCTCTTGTTTCAAATGCACTGAGTCTTGGCTAATGATCGTGAAGGATTTCCAGGTGCTGGAAGACAAAGGCAGGGCCTCAATACCCAGGTAATATAAATCATATGTGGATAAAAAGAGACAAGTAAATTAGATCAATCAAAGGTCACTCATTTACTCAGCTGGGTCCACTGAAAGTTCATCCAGCTTTGTTTCTTGCCAGGAGTGAATGGATTTGAAAGTAAAGATTTTCAATGGTATTTTGCTCACAAAAGTTTCCTGCAGTGGGTAAAGAATGATATTGCTCATGGTAATAGCATGAGAGAGGCCAGGGAGGAAGCATAATTTGAAACATGAATGTCCCTTGCTATTTCCTTTGATGAAAAATCATAAAAGATCTTGGAGGTTTAACGCTAGGTCCTCGTTTCTTGAGCCTGTGTTTGAGAAACTGATTGATTGTGGTTTTTCACAGGGTCTCCACCATGTCAGGATCACAAAATGTCACTTTGCAGTTAGATGGCCCCCATCTGAAAGGCACCGAGAGATGCCAATTGCAATTCAAAAATCTCAATTTTCAAATATACCTTACAGCTTATTCCTGGTGAGAAACACTTTCCCCCCCTCATGGGCATGCTAAGTGTTGTGCTGAGAAAAAAGGTGGAGAATGTTCTTTTGAATGAAAGGAAATTTGCAGCTAGAAGCTCGAGTCCCGGGAGCTTAAGGGGCCTCTCTTCTTTTAGTGCTTCTTGCTGTGCAGCTTTCCTGTGGGCTCAGGTAAGAGTAGGAGCCAATTGAAATGGACGAGGTAAAAGGCACAGCCTCATGGCAGCCGCCTTGATCACCTTCTCCACTCAGGCCTCCGTCAAGGTTACAGTCCATACATGCAGGCTTCCAGCAGACCAAGTGCAGACAGTAAGCCCTTGGCAAACAGGAGTCTCCTATTGACTTTTGGGATTGCTCAGACCCAGACAAATAACTCCCTGGCGAGGAAGAGTCAGCCCCAAATTCCAGTCCCAGTTTGGATTTGGGAATGAGGAAGCTTTGACAGTCTCTGACTGTCCCATGTCTTGGCAGCCTTGAGCTCAGAGACAGTAGTCTGTGGAACCATCTTGGTGGAGCCTGAGGAGAGACAACAAGGCCAGGTGGGGAGTTTTGCTTCCTGGTGCTCTTACTAGAGAACTGCTTGACCTTGAGCAAGCCCGTCACCCTCCCTGGGCCTCGGCTTTCTCATCTGTAAAATGAAGCCAAATGACCTGGCAGTCCTAAGAGGCTAAGCTTACATTTCAGCCCTCCCCCCATAATATACAATAGCATTTGACTATCACTGTTGAGTGGATATTTGGATTTTTCTACCCCACTCTATTTTATGTGGGAGAAAATTTGCCCTTTGCTATTTCTGCTTTCTTCTTGGTGTTATTAAAAGAAAGAAAGAAAAAGAAAGAAAGAAAGAAAGAAGGAAGAAAAAAAGCAAGGAAGAAAAGAAGAAAGGAAGGAAGGAAGGAAGGAAGGAAGGAAGGAAGGAAGGAAGGAAGGAAGGAAGGAAGGAAAGAAAGAGGAGGTGTTGTAAAGATGGCCCCATTTGGCCTTCTCAGCAGATTTCCCATTTGATTCTTTCTCCTCTAGTCCTTTTCTTACTGGCCAGAAGGGTTTGATTTAGTTGGAAATGGCACCTAACAGTGCAAATGCTCATTAGCTTTATTGGTCATGATCCCCGAACACATTTCTTTGTCCGAAGCCTTCAAAACAGCTTATTAGTTGAAGTATGCACTTTGACACCTTCAGGGCTGGTGTCACCATGTGGGTTGCTGTCACCTATAGGGAAAGGATGATTTCAGAAGAGTTGGCTGGGATGAGCATCTCATCACTGCCTAACACACACATGGGACTGGGATAGGCCGAATCATACCTGTCCCAATTACCACAGGGAAAAATGCCAGTTCTTATACCACGTGGTCATAATGCAGTCACAGGTGACATGGGAGGGTGGGAGAGAGGCCATTGTCATTCAGCCTGATCGTCATACGTTTTTTTGGGAATTGGAGTCAGACTGAACTACCCACACTTGCCTTCACTGTTAACGAAGGGTGAGGTGTGTGGGTCAGTGGAGGAGATGTTCTGTCTCCCCGATAGGTTCTGAAGGCACATTTGAACTGGCTGAGAACTCCCCAGGGTCCTGTGGCTTCTGTGGAAGTGTAAGGATAAATCATGCCATACACTATAGCCAAGTCTTTGGTTCAGTCCTCGACTCAGGAGATTTTGAGCTTCTTCCAAGTTGGATGAAATTTTGGTCACAGAGAAATTGAATCTACATTGCAATTTTGTCATCGGAACTGCTACTGTGGCAGACCTTTATGGAGTTAGTGTTGTTATGAGATGCAAATAGTAAAGATTTTACTGCTCCTTCTCTAGCATTAAAATTAAAACAGAAATGTGATTAGTACAACCCTTCACAGATTATTTTCTTGATAACTCCGAGAGCACTTCCTGATCTGAGGAGTTTACTCTAACTACCATGTTTTGTCATGTGCTTATAAGTCCAACTGGACCACCAGATTTTCAGAGAAACTGGAATGACTTACTTTAGTGATGTCTAGCTTTGTTATAAATTTGGGCACACTAAGGTGAGCCTGTGGCATCAGGCAATATACCAATGTGATGATGTTCCCTTAGGTAGAGGTAACAGTGCTAATCGAGCATGCTCATTAAATCTTACCTATCTGTAGGAAACATCACAAACTTCATGATGATGGTTTGCCTCCAGATATATTGAGAATTTCACTTCTTTTTCCTTTTAGTCATTTTCACAGGATAGGTGTGACGATTTACCTGAACAAAGCAAGCTCAATGGAGTTCAAGTAGACTTGTGGATTTGGCCCATTCCTACCTCTCAAATTAGAAGCCAAAGGTTGCCAACTCATTTTTCGTGGGCAAATTAGCCATGATTTACCTACATTTGTACACTGTAGAGAAAGGTTTCTTCATAATACCTCAGTACTTATTGACATTTTACACCAGCCGATAATTCTTTATTGGGGGGGCGGGTTTTCTTGTGTAATGCAGCCTCCTGGCCTCTACCTACTAGATGCTGGTAATATTCCCTGCTCCATCCTATCAGTTATCACAACCAAAAGTGTCCCCCAACATTGCCCAGTGCCCTCCAGGGATAAAATGGCTCAGCTTTAGAGATATTTCTGACACAAAAGGATGAGAATTTAGGCCTCCCTATCTAAAATAGAGGCTGAATCTTTCTGACCACCTTATCAGATTTCAAATCAGTTTTTAAAGGTTAGTCTGGATTTATACCTGATTCAACTCAGCAGGAAAAATCATACCATGTTGCGTGTGAAGTGACTATAATTTATTAGCTCATTAGTCTGGCCTCAAAATTGCCATTTTTGAGCCCTTGTCCAGGTTGATAGAGTTTCTTGGGTGAGTTGCTTTTTTACAGACTCAAGGTTACCCTCTGCTTTTGAGCACACACTGCAAGAGTTTCCTGGGCTTGCCCTGGCCTGGTGCACTTACTGATAAGCAGCCTCTACTTGTGTTTCCCACCATTCAAAATCTGCTGCTGCTGTCACCTTTCCAGGTGTTATCAAAGCTCTGTTAGCACAAGGACAAAGAAGGGCTGAAGCAGACAGCTAAGAAGGAGGAAGGCTAACATGCCAAACCCACCTTCCTCCCAGCACCTTCCTAGAAGAGTCTAATCCACAGCTTCTTGAGGGCTCAGAAGGTCAGTCAGAGTCATATCTTCAGGTTGGCATCTTGTCAAATGGCCAGGATGAAGGTAGGGGGAGTGATTTTCCCCAAAGCCACATTGTGCTGCTGTGGCCCATTGAAGGAACAGGGAGGACTCTCAACTTCTTGTGTGGACTGCTCTGTTCACCACCTCTTATTATCACCTTCCGTGGAGTCAAAAATCATACTGGCCAACTGAGGAGGTTTTCCCGTTTAGAAGTATGTCATACCCATCCTAACACCATAATAATTACTGAAATATGCAAGAGGGGCACATTTCATTTTGGACTTGATGCCTGCAAATAATTTGGAGCCTGGGCAGCCAATTCATATATCCTGATGGATTTTTATCTGACCAGGTGTTCACTTTGTTCCCTGCTTAGCTCTCTGTCAGCAAAGAGCTGCTCCTCACGTGGACTCCATCGAGGAGGACCATATGGTGGGCAGTGCCTCCCCTTCCATCAGCCCAGCCACATTCTCTTGTTCATCTGTGGGGGGACGAGGGGGAGGCTCTTCTCCTGCACGGGGAACCTGTCGGTGCTTGGAGAGAACTGAGCATAGAATTCCCTTTTTCCATGTGATGGAGACTTTTTAATTTAATTTTATTTTTGGTAAATAAATCAAGAGTACTAGCTCAATTCATTTATTTGCATACTGAAGTTCTAGGATATGTTCCAAATTCCATTCCTAATGTCTATATGAATAAACCTTTTGGGGATAAATGACACTAATAAACATATTCTTTAAGGAATTAAGATGACTATTATTCTATTTGGCATTTTTAGAGTATATTACAGTTAATACAGATACATGTACTTAAATCAGAGTTTTAAATAATGTAGATTCCAAGTTATAAATTGGAAAGTGTTCAGGCCCCTGGGCTCCAATCTATTTTTGCTATGAATTTGTGGTAGGTCTCAAGTCAATTTATCAGTCCTTTGTAATTTCAATATGCCAATTTATGAGTTTGCCTTTCTGGAATTTTCTAAACATTCTATAAAGACTTCAGATTTTTTTTTCCCGTAAAAGTATGCTTATATTTATAGTAAAACTTTAATTCTATCTACAGTAAAATGAAAAGGAAGTAAAATAATGATTATTGTTAAAATGGTTCAGTGGTTGGCACATGATTCAAACTTGAATCAAATGGAGTTAATTTTTGCATCTTTTGTATACAATAAACCAAGTCTAACTTCATTTCCTCAAAGATGTTTCTTAAACTGAGTTTATGTTTCTTGTCTTTCCATTTTTTTTTCTTATTTGAAATGCCCTTATTTAAAGGCATGCCCAGGAAGGGACTACGAGCAACTAATTATGTCAGTTGCAAAATAGCTACAATCTGGGGCCTCAAGTGAACCCTATACTCAGGTGTCCCTTTCTCCTTTGGTCAACATTCCAGGTTCTCACCATATTGGTAATCATGTGCTTTAAAATCCAGAGGGGGCTGTTTCTTAATTGCACATATAAGAATCAATCAACAAAATTATGAGTACCATCTATAAATAGCTATAGATGTATTATGTGGAGAGCTATGTAAGAGGACTCCTTCAGAGGTTTTTTTTTTTTTTTTTCCCTCTCTCTCTGTCTTCTGTGACATTTGTTGCACCACACATTGTTCTCGTTCTCTCTCAGCAGCAGCCCATAAATGGCCCAAGAGCAGGCGGGGCTTTGCTTTCTTTGCAACTGTGTACTCAGGACCTAGAGGGGAGGCTAGCATGCTGTAGACTCCCATAAACATTGCAGTGAATGACTGAGTGATGGATCTTGATGCGAACAATTTGGAATTTATCTGTTTCAATCCCTTCTCTATACAGATGCGGAAATTAGGCTAAGGATAGTTCTCTAAATTGATTGACTATTCATGCATTTATTTTTCACTCCTTCTGTTCATCCATCAACTATTTATTGAACACTCAGTACGTACCAAGCATTGTATTAACTCATACTGACACCAGAGAAAAATAAAACACAGACCAGTTTCAGGAAGGTCAGGGTTCATAGGGGAAACAGGCAAAGGAACAAATAATGACTCTGGATTAAGTCTTGATAAACCCATAATAAGTTGAAAATATAAGAAGAAGTGTTCTAATACACCTAATCTACAGAATATTATAATTTAGCAGCACAGGACACTGTAGAATATCTGCTCTTTGCAGATTCCTTGGGAAGAGTAGTAAAGGGGAGACTGTCAGAGGAGTTGACTATGGAGAGGGGAGAAGGAGGCAGGAGAAGATGAGGGTCAGGAGGGTACCAAGAAGAAGCCCAGCAATTGCAAAGGCTTGGGAACAGGGATGACATGGCTCATGTCCTTAGCAATTCAATGCACTGAGCATTTGAAACAACTTGGGAAAGGAATAACATTGTAGTGCTTAGAATATGGTCTTTGGATCCAGGGCACTTGAGTTCAAATCCTGGTTTTGTACTTGATGTGTACCATAACATGGGGCAATGTAGGTTCTTTGTGTCCTAGATTCTTATCTGTAAAATGTAAATAATGGTACTACTTCACACAGTAGTCTGAAGATTAAGTGAAGTACATTCGTGCCTTCTACCTAGTAAGAGCTTAATAAAAATTAGTGGCTATTGTTCTCATTGTTATAATTAGGAAATAGTAGGACACAAAATTGGCAAGGTTGACTAAGTGAGGTGGTAGAAATCTTGACTTTGAATTTGATTCAATATGTATTGAGTCACTGCTGGGATGTATGCATGTCTGGGAGGAAAATATTTGGATTTTTATTTAGAGAAAGAACTCTTGGACTGCCAAATAGAGGGAGGACTTTAAAGAGGAGAAAGTTAAAAAGAGGATGAACTAGAGGCTTGTTGGAAGATTACACTGGAGACAGAGGGGAGGGAAGGGAGGTAGAATCTCTGAACTGATATTTCAGAGGTAGAATGGTTAAGATAAGGGAGGGATGCTACAGTTCCCAGCTTAGACTCTGTGTGGTCAAGGGAAGTTACAATCCCAAACCCTGCACATAGGAAGCCAATATGCTCAGGGATTACTTGGGATAGCATTACTGATGGTTCCTATCTTGAGTTGTTTCAACCTATGATTTTTCAACTTTACTATCATGTGAAAGCAATAGGCAATTCTGTAGAATCTGTACTTTAATCTTTTTTCCATCATGGTGATACAGTGCTGTATGATATTCTACCCAGCATCAGTGAGCCAGTTCCGAGTCAGTCGCTTAATCTCAAGGTCAAACCACAGACACTGTGCAGTGCTCTGAACTGCTAAATTTTGCAGTTCTGTAGGCCAGATGTGCTAGAAGCAGTTTCGGCTTTCAACCTATCATGGGTTTATCAGGCTGTGACCCCATCCATCGTAAGTTAAGAAGCCTCTTTATAGTGCTTTGCTACTCAGAGTGTGGTCCGCAGACCAGCAGCAGCGTCGCCTGGAAGCTTGCTGCAATTCAGAAGGTCCAAATCCCATCCCAGATCTTTTGAATCAAAAAAAATCTACATTTTAACAAAACCCATAGGTAATGTGCACACATGTTTCAGTTGGAAAAGTATGGGTCTGGAATAGGTCTTGATGAACTGTGGCCTTGGATCAAATCCAGCTCCCTAGCTGTTTTAGTACAGCCTATGAGCTAAGAATGGTTTTGTATTTTTAAATAATTGAAAAAAAAGGAAGAGGAAAAAATATTCCATGATACATAAAAGTTATATGAAATTCAAATTCAAATTTCAGTGTCTGTAAATATAGTTTTATTGGAACACAGCCATGTCTCCTTCACTGACATGCTGCCTGAGGCTGCTTTCCTCCTGCAGTGGTAGAGGTGAGAACGTACGACTCCCCAAGATGAGCATATTTTCTAGTTGACTTTTTATGGGAAAATTCCTGATTTCTGCTCTAGAAAAAGAATGTGGAAGTCAGGAAGTCCTCAGTTCCAGTCCTGGTATTGCCATGTACCAACACATCAATAACTACATGCTATTAAATAACTAGTTTCTCAATTTGCTCTGTTTCACACTATTTACACAAAACCATTGACTTGAATTCTCTAGGCCTTAATTATTCATACTTGGAAAATGAAGATTAAATTTCAACTTCATGATATCATGAATTATCAGGAATAAGGCATCTATGGTGCTCATCCCGAAGCCTAGCATGTAATAAGTGCTCAATGCATAGTAGCTGTTGTCCTTATGATCAGTAGCTGCATGCAAACTCTTTGCTTTTGTCCTGTGTTTTCTCTTGAGACACCTTCCTTCTCAGGCCCTTCCAGCACTGTAGACCTGAACAAACCACTCCAGGTTCCCTTGATTCCAGGCCTTGTTCAACTAACCAATTTTAGAGAAATGCACAGTAATAAAGAAAATTGCTCCTTTACATCAGTAGTTGGGTCTGTCATGAATAATGATATTAATAACTAATAGCCCACAATGTGGTGTAGATACCAGGGAGTAATTTATTTTGATATTTTTATGCCATCATAATGAATTTGTTTGTTATTCATCGTAACTCACTTTCGAGGCATAAATCAATGCTGTTTTATATTCTGGGCAGATGCCATGTGTATTTCCAGAGGTTTTCTAAGGTAAAGAATTAACATTTATTAATAGTAACACAAGCACTGGGTATTTTGAACACATTTTTAAAAGCAGCAGTAAAGAAGTCACTGCTGTGGATATATTTCCATTTTGAGAGAATGCTGCACATAACCAGGCTGGTATTTAATGCTCCAGACCTTGATTTGAACTTAAATTGAATGTAGATAAACATTTTGGTTATCTTTTCAATTGAAGTATAACTTTTCCTCAAAAGAAAGATACTGTTTCAAGAAAAATTGAATGCTGCTCTCTCCTTGCCTCCACCTTTTCTTATTAGCTACACTCTGATATCTCTTCTAGCAAATTCTGATATCCAGGGATGCTTAGTGAAAAGAGCAAGACAACAGTAAAGCTGAGGATATATATGATTCTATTTTCTCATTGTGAAAATAATATTTGGGCTGCCGTGTTAAGTATCAAGTAATTTCCTTCGATCTTCAATTATTGTAAATATCTTCTCTTCGTACAGTCTTTAAGAGTTAGGAAATAGAAAAACTGAGTCAGATTCCTTGCAAGTTATGGTTATTAAGGATAAAAATAATAGAACATTTCATCTATTTCTTCACAACTTTTCACAAAATATGTACATATTTTTCTATTTGATTCTTAATTTTCATCTTAATGTGCTGTTTCCATCAACTATAAATCAAACATTTATATTTTCAGTAGGCATCTACTAGAATTATTCTAAAGCTACATATATAGTTACTGGGAATTTCAGATATTAATTGAAACATTCAAATAAAACTTCTAAGTGTAAGCTCTTTCTAGAAAGCCTTAAGTTGTAACTCAGTGTAAGTCTCTTGAGTTCTTTTTAATATAAAAGAGTAGGTATTACATTTATATTATAAATAGAACAAAACTGTCCAAAGAGCCTCTAAGATAACTATTGCATAGAGAATATATGTGTTTGGGACTAACATCTGTCTGGGGCCAGACTAAGAGTAAATGCAAAACACATGGAAACTACATTATCAGAGCTAGTGTTACTAAAATACTCAAGTAGAAAAACTCAGTCAGTTTCTCTTACAAACTACATTTAGTTTGGTGAATCTGCTATGGGGCTTTTATACACCAATTCTTTTCCTTTCAGTCCCAGAAATACTGACGTATTAAAAGTTGGAGAAGATAAATTTTAGCTTGGTTTAGAAAGGTAGCCAGCAACCATAAACAACTTAAACTCTTAGCTGTAAAATTGCTATGCACAATTTAAAAATAAATTATTGACTGTAAGGGGTTAGGTGCGTAAGGGATGGCATAGAGAAAACAGTCGTATTTCAAGAGAAACTCAACCGAAGCGTTTTTATTGCACAGTGTTGTCTTATGAAAAATCTTAGAACTGTTCTAATTGAAGGCATTTGTTTTACAAGGTGCCTGGAATATCATTGTGTGTTTGCACATGTGACAACATAGCCTTGTATTTCCTTCTTGGCCCATGTCTCTTAGAGTTTCTAACTTTCTTAGGTGAAGTTGTTTGATGGTTTGAACTGATTACAACATGGTCTGTTCCCAAATAGTCCATCAATGAATGTGAATAATTGCATGGTTCTGAAAACTGAAAAGAATCAGTGGGTCCTACAATAACTTGCAGGCTTAATCTCAGTGAGCTTTGAATATACAGGGCCACTGGTCACATCACTGGAGATACACCTCCATAATCGAACGATTTCCTCATCTTTGATACACATCATGATATCATAGTGAAGTCGGGGCTGACCGTTCACATCGTATCTGCATCAAATGCTTGCAGACAGTGTGTTTGGTATGTTTAAAGCCAAACCAACATTATCCCATAATAAAGTTCTCTCTGCTTCTGTAACACGATAGTACCTTATACTAGGTAGCTGCTAAGAGGTGTATTCAAAAAAGCAGCAGGAAGTGATTTAGAAATGTGAGATAGGAGCATTATATATATTACATGCATAACTGACCTAACATGTCTTTCACACATTTAACAGGTATATAAACATAGTTCGTTTACACATTTAACTAGTATATACCCAGCACATTTAACTTGTGACCTGTTTCAAAAAACTCACAACAGAATTAAGCATTTCCCTCTATGTCTGCCTGGTTTTATTTATTTTTTGCCTACTGCTTTAGGAACGAAAGCTAAGATTAAAAGGCTTGACCTATGTAAGTTATAGCGAACTTCCATGTTTTTCCAGGCAGGTAGGCGACAGGAGCAGAAAGGAAGGCTGTCAATCACATCTTCACATGGTGTGTTCTAATAGACTTCTGAATAAGGATTTCGGCAGAACACAGGATCTATAGAGAGTGCTTAAATGGAAAGACTTTAATGAAGGGACTACTTAAAGAGATATTACCATGTAAAAAGAATAAGTAAATATGTGGGAGCACTAAGAGATTAGCAAAAACTAGATTTTAGGAGAGGACACTTAGCGTGAGGCAAATAAAATTTCAACCTCAGTGTGTCGTGTTTTGTGGGCCCCTGCCAAGTCCCTAAGATGGGCAAGGAATATGTTCCCTTTTTATATTTTATATAAAAATTGAAAATTCAACCACACAGGTTTTGGCCCCTTAAAGCCTGCATGTGCCCCTAACTTTTAACTGTCCTAGGACCAAAGGACAAGGAGAGGACCTGGGGTTGCCTGAGCACTGTGAGACATGCAGGAGGAGGTGAAGGTGTAGGGAGATGGACATGTTGCTAGGAGATTAGCCTGGAAGCAGGAGGAAGTGGGAAAGGAAACTCCTCAACCCGTTCTCACCCCACTCTGGTTTCCTGATGCTGCTTCTCCTTGGCTGAGTCTGGTAGGAAGCCAGCGGGCAAAGGGGCCTGGGCGAGGCTGGGTATGGGCACCCAAGATGCAGAGTAGAGTAGAAAAAGAAGAAGAGCAGATCAGAGACTGGGAGGAGAAAGAGCAAGGGAGAACAACAGCTAGTAAAATGGTGACAAAAATCAGCCTGGCAATCTGTTTTCTCCTATGTGGGTATTGAACGTATGAGTCTGTGGTTTGAATTTTGTTAGAGACTGCTGCCAGCCTGTGAACCAAGGAGGTTAGGTGAAGAATGAAATGCAATACAGTGTCTAAAAAGGCCTATCCTCCAGACTGGGCTTATGCAAAGGTGTGTTCAGAACAAGTAACAGAACACAGAGCAACCATGCGCCGGGGAACCCTGGTGCAGTAAAGTGGAAGGAAATGGCCATGAGTCACAGTTATTCCATCTACAGACACGCTCCCAACGAACACCCACCTTCCAACATCAGCCTTCCTTAATCACTGTTCAGACACTTGCACTTCACTGAGGAATGCTGGTGAACAGTGGACTCCTGAAATGTCCTCTTGGAGGTGAGGCTAGTGGCTTTTCTGGTAGGCAGACTGGAGACAGCTCATTTTTCATGGAAGGATTCTACATTGACTGACCGCAATTTACTCAAGTGGGTAAACTGAGGAGGTTAGGAGAGGGATTAGTTAAGATATAGGTCTCTCTTCTGAATTCTGAAGTAGGTTTAAAGTGAAGTTTAGTCCAGAGAGTCAGCTTTTCAGCTTCCCTGAGATGACTGTCGCCATCATTGTATGGATCCTGTTGTTCCTCACTTGGGAAAGAGATGTTTTCTTTGGAATCTATTGTAAGGTCGGGTTTTCAAACTGAAATGCATTTCATTTATATGTTTTGATCTCTATTTTAAGCTACACTGTGTGATGTATGGATGGCAAAGAATCCCTTGGCCATGCATGGTGTCCTGTCTCCTATTCATTGGTGATCTGCTTCTCAGAGTCTCTAGCCTCCTGTCCCAGATGTTGCTTCTTTATGTCTACTTACTAGTGAAAACAAAGCATGTAGCCCCCCGTAGACAGCTGTGGGCTTCCATTTGTGCTTCTCTCTTGGCCTGGCAGATCCTTCCTGCTTCTAGTCACTCATTCATTACTTAGTTGTCTTGAGTCAGTCCTGGAATCCTGTATAGAAAAGCATCCCTAATCCTTGTGTCCCTCTATCTCATCACTTTTGTCACACATCACTCTGAAATCTGTATGTTTGGCTCTGCCTACTGCACTAGAGGGCTTTTCAGGTCAGGGAACAAGTCTAATTCTTTTCCAGAAAGTACAGGCTCTGGCACGTAGCAAGTCATCAATAAGTATTTGTTGAACGGAACAATTGTATAATTGCAAAAATTTTAGTTTTCCCCAAAGCAGAAAGCACTGTGTAATCCTCAAGGTAGCCCTAGTGTCCTAGTTAAAACTTAGTCCAATGTGTAAAATTTAATTATCTCTCTCTGATTAATTGGCTCCTGAGATGACTTTTGGATTTTCCCTGTGCTTAGGGTAAAATTAGACCAGTAAGTGTCTGCTTCATCACACTAAGCTACCTGAAAGAGTAAGTTGTACTTTTTGTTAAGACTTGAAAGGGCAGATTAGGTAATATCTATTATATGAAGTAGTAGGAAAGAGAACTAACCATGATTGTCACTATCCGGCCATGTCCACAGCAAGTTAAGGTGGTAATGAAGATGTCTGTTACCATACTGGATCCTCACGCACACTCTTGATGTGACCACAATGGGGATCTGACTTGTCAATTTTTACCTGAGAGATATCAAATAATTTCCCCAAGGTCACCATTCTGAAGATGGTAGAATTTGCACATTGGTCTTCCTGAGTGAGGGCCTTTGCTTTGTCTCCATTGTTCCAAGATACCTTTCATCATTGAGAGAAGACTCTATCGTGACCAGGTATGACTGACTTTCATCCACCAATGCTTCTTCTATAATTTTGATAAGGTTTTGGTCTTTTGTTAAAGGACATCATGTGTATTGGGCAGATGATGTGTATTTCTAGCAATTTACGGAAAGTTGGCTTTAGAAATAGTGTTGGAGAGGAAGAGAATTTATAGAAGAGAGGTGGATGAAAAAATGCTAGAGATTGATGAGATAGTGAATATATAATTTTTCTTAGGGCAAGAAAACAGACTCTTGAAGATAAGTTTCTCAGAGAAGATTTATATTAGCATTCTTAAAGATGTATGGAATATATACCTTTCTAGGAAGTGAATTTGAAATCTACTTTGGGGTTATACCTATGATGAGTCAATTTGCCAATGGAGGGTTTGGGATTGGACGATTTCCCATCTGCCTTTCTAAGTACCAAGTGCTTTATACCTTGCCAGGCATCATCCATTTCAGAGGGGAGCACTTTTAAAATGGGTTTCCATCTCAACTCAGCCACATTTTTAGTGCACCGGGAAATTCATTTGAATAATAGGCCTTATTTTCTATGTGCTTTCAGCAGAATTGAGAGCAAGGAAAGAAAACAAGGCAGATTTGTAGGGTAGCTGCAAAGTGAAAATTATGCATTTGAGTGAGTGATGGCATGTGCTTGTTTTCAGTCCCCACCTCTTGTGAATACTTCCCCAGAGTCTCATGGTTAGGAGAGGGGAACGTGGCTCTTGCCCTTGAGTTTGCATCAGGCTGTGTTATTGGACCTTGGAACACTTGACAATACGGATTTTAGGGAAAGAAAACATCATGAGATTTGCAAAGTCTGAAGAGGCCCAGCAAAATGGAATCCATTTGCTTAAAATGGTAGGGAGTTTATTTACTGGATTAAGTGTGAAGTATGTTGATAACAGATGGAACGAGTGATCACATGACATATTTAAATAGTCTAAGGATAACCTCGATGTCCTGGTCAATGTTCCTTCTCTCAATTAATGCCAGTGCTAATTAACTGGCACAAGTGTTCCTAGCCATATGGGGGATGTTGCTGAAAGCCGGCTGGCAGCCTATATCCAGCCTCTACCTGTACGTAATTTAGTGTTTTGCCTGGTGTTTTGGGACTTCCATAATGGAACAAGCCAGCACAGAGAGAGCCGTGGTTGCAAGCATCACGATGTTTTCTTTGTTTCTTTTGTGCAAATTATTCCAAACATGCTTGAAAAATTGGAAATAGCATTGATTTTTTGTTGGAAAGCGAAGCTGTACTTGGTCCATGTATGTAGGGGGAGTTCCTTGAGGTTCTGAGTGGCCTGTTACTTGACCTTTATTCTGATTTCCTAATAATGGGCAGCTAACTCATAAATGATGTTCACTGAACCGGGGCTGTGCCACTGAGTTAGCAAATGCATTATGACTTAAAAAATAAATGGGAGAACTAGTTGAGGCAAATAAAAGGGTATAAGGATTTGGGAGTTGGGTTCTAATTGTGCACCCACTTGTGATTCTTATAGGAAGCAGCTGTGCTAGACCAAAGAGCACTGGATTTGGAGACTGATAATTTGAGGGAGAATCTTACTTATGTTGGTCACCAGCTCTGTGGCCCTGGCTCCTCCTAAGGGCTGGCTTGGGACACAGACTTTAGCTTCAATAAATCTATCAATGCTCTCTAAAGTACCTCAAATAAGAGTCAGATTGAAGTAAAATAGGGTGAAAATTTAATTTATCATCAAAATGGAGCACTTGAGACTGAAAAGAGGAATTCAAAATAATTACTTAGGGACCACAGGCATGTAGCTGGACTATTCTGGGCAACTGGGGTGCAGTATCCACAGGCGAGGACAGTGTGCTCTGCAAATCAACATCAAGACTGGGTGTCTCGTGCTCTGTGTTCCAACAAGATTTCAGCCCCCCAAGAAGTCCCCACCAAGAAACTTTGAAGCCTTCATTGTCTTGGAGAAACATGTGGCCGAACTTCTCTGTTCCTCTGCTAGCTATAAAATGGGGGTTACAGTACTTGCCTGTCAGACCTGTAGAAGCATTAAATGTGTATGAAACATCTGTGACAGGGAGTGTCACAGAGGAATTATTTGTCAGTCAGTCTTATTGTCCTATTATCTCCCTCCTACCCTTTCATTCTTTCGCATGCAGGTGATTGTACAATATGCAAGACAACTAATGCACATATTGAAAGGAAGGTACAATATTTTTGTATTCCCTACTAATGCTGAGTCCTTGGAAGGTAGCACTCATGCGTTATTAAACATTAATCCCGACTGCCTGGTGCCTGGGACAGAGGACCTACTCGGTAACATTTGTTGAAAACATGAATGAATTCGAGAATGAAGGATGAGAGGCAGGCCATAGCAGAGGTTTGCAGACAAGGGAGAATGTGGCTTCCTTCTTGGCTGATGCCCATCCAGGAAGTAAGAGAACACAGCACAGTCTTTCCCAAGTGGAGACGCAAGGCAGTTGGCAAAACAGGAGGGACTGTCAAAATCGAGGGAGACTGTGGCCCTCTCTCCCCTCTTGGCTCCCCAAAACTTGCTGAGTTTTTGAGATGGATCAGAAGCCTAATTGGCGACCAGTGTGGCAGGGAGGGAAAATGCCTGCTGTTTCCCTTGTGCCCACTCTTTGTCTCCCACACTGGCAATTACGTTGCCTGTACTGTCAGAGGCTGCTCAGACAGGCTGCCATGTGCCCAGAGAGCAACAGACAGACCAGGAAACTGAGGCTGTGAGCTCTCATGGTGAACCTGGGAGGACCCTGGGTCCCCATGTGATGGTTGTGAAGTCTGATGTGTCATGTCTTGACTTAGTGGCTGTTGGTTTCCTGTCTGCACTGAGGAGTTGCAGGCAAGCTTTGGGGAGTGGATTGCAAACAGGTCCAAGGAGGCCATGGTCATGGTCTGGTCTGCACACGAGAGGGCAGGCTTGAGGTTCTCCTGCCCAGGCTCAAATTCCACCTCCATCTTTAGTAGCGTTGTCGCCTTGGCCAGATGAACTAAATTCTTGAAGTCTTCATTTTTGCACCTGTAGAAGTGATAATAATCATATTTACCCGAAAGGATGACTTTGAAGGTAAAATGAATCATCTGTGTCAAATACTTAGGACACTGCTTGGCACATTATAGGCACACAATGACTATAAACTGATATTTTTCATATGAACACTAATTAGAATCATCATCATCATCTTCATTTTTAGTGGGTTCTGAGCTTGATCTTTTGTTACACCAAACTCTCTCAGAGAGGTGAATTTTTTCTAGTTAGCTGGCACCAGGGAACCACCTGGGGTGTGGATATATTGTAAGACAGGGAGTTGTCATATCAAGTTTATTACATGTTTCAATAGCCAGGGGCTGATTAGTACAAATGGAGTTTCATACTAACTTGCCAGAGGCAGATAGTGCACAATTGGGCTCTGTGGGTTCAGTTTGATTATTGTAGGAAGATCTTTTACACTAGGGGTGCCACAAGGATATTAAAAAATGCCATCTTTGTACCAGTTAATAACAGTGACACACACGTACATCACACATATACAATGACATGCCTCAGAAAGGTGTTGTGTGGTCACTGCCTGGCAGTGTTGCAACCGTGGTTCCTTATGATTAGGACAGGAGTGAGGATTTCCATCACCTGGAGACACTAGCTGTCCTGATGTCCCAACACAATGCATGACTCACGTGCTGGTGCAGTTGCTAGTGTGAGCAAATGCCCGGTTGCTGCCCATTGTTTAAAAGTGCCGCACTTACGATTATGTGCAGGACATAACACCCGGCCATGGTAGCAAACAACTGCGTTACTGATTTATGTGCTTACTAGCCCATACTTTTAATCATTATTTTAGTATGCACTCCTTCTACAGAAATAGTTTACTGTAAAATAGGACGTGGTGCCATGCCAGCGGCTGCCTAGCACAGCTTGTGTTTACGGCTCCTCTTGATTGTATCATTTTCTCTTGTGCTTGATTTAATCTCACGTAGTTTTGTTCATCCTGGCTCTGGGAGTAATAGGCTGCACTCTATGTACACACACACACACACACACACACACACACACACACACACACACACATGCACACAGCTTAGCTGTATAGTAGGCGACACTGTCTAGATTTTACAGAGTGATGAAATTTCCTGTCTGCATCTCTTAGAATTTATCTCTCTGTTTAAGCCATGCATGACCATATTTGTGTGTATGTATACGTACATATGTGTGTGGGTATATGTATATGCTCATGCATGACTTAAGCATGTATATATATAAATATATATTATGTATATCTACATATTTTATATATTATCACCAGAAAAGAAATATATGCACCTGAAAACTCCTCTCAGACTTGAAGCATGGAAACCAAATTCTATTCTAGGTGGGAGCAAAGCCATAATAGATTAAAAAACACAAACCCCCAAAAATGATCCCCTCTACTGGGGAGCAGAATTCATTGATGTCCTCTCTTCGTTCTTGCATGTCTGGGCTGCACTGGGCCTTTGCTGTCCTTCCTACTAATATTATTCTACTGTCAAGTTCCTGGCATCCCAGAGTAGGAAAGAATTTTTCTCTCCTTGCGCTTGAGCTGGGCGCTGGGAAATCCTCTTGTCCTGGATTTGTGGTGGTGGCAAAGCCATTCTTCACGCTGACGCCACTCTGTATTTTGGCAATTGTTAAATCCAGCCCAGCCTTGGCTCGTGAGGGGCTGTGCTTGATGTAGACAAAAAGTGAATTTCTCCTTTGTGCCTCCATCTGAGTCTCTCTCTCTCTCTCTCTCTCTCTCTCTCTCTCTCTCTCTCTCTCTCTCTCTTTCTCTCTCTCTCTGTGAAAGTAGAACCCGCTTTAATTTTGCTGGTCCTGACGAGGAGATTTCTCCCAGACTGCAAGTCAGCATTTGCCCACACAATTGTTGGGCAAAATCTATTTTTAAAAACGTCCATAAATCCTACTGGGAGATGAGATGGGTGCTCTTCTGGGGGAGGGAAGAGCCTACATACCCCATGGCGGGCTGTCAAGGGACTGAAGCAAGACTCACTCCCTGCGCCTCCCCCCGTGCTCTCGGAGCCTGGCATCCTAAAGATACCCATGCAAAGTTGTAATGTGGGGGAAGTTGCTTCTGCCAGGGGTGAGGGGAGGGCCCAGCCTGTCCTTCTGTGTCTGCCTCCAGCTGTTCTGGGTTGTGCCAGTTCTGAACCTCCAGCCGTTTGTGACTCACATCTGCAGGTCACATGAAGCTGACCATCATGACACGTGCGTCACTGGCCTTGGAAATACAAACTCAGAAATCAGGTTAGGCTTCTTTTATTCTTTTGTTTCTCTTTCTTTGAAATGGGAGCAGATTAGGAAGGTTTGACAAGGGTTTTATTATTGTTTAATCAGAAGTTTTTACAAAAACAAATATGAGAACTTGGGTACAATTAAAAGGCTCAGATTGATGAAAAGATGCAGAAGGCTGTCTTCTTGCCCTGACACTGGTGTGTGAGATTCCTCAGCCACGTGCTCCTCACCTGTCTCTCCTGCTGGGATCACCCTCCCTGCCCGCTGCCCCTTCTCCAGATCAGCTGTCACCTCCCGGCCTCGGCTTTTCCTTTCCTCCGATTCTGTCCTGAGGATTGCTTCTTCTGGTCACTCTCCCGCTCACCAGAGACATTTTAAAGGTGTCTCGCGTATTGCTTTATGGAGTAGTTCTTTGACTTTTCAATAGTACTTTGTCCCTTTTCACTTCAGCTAGGTTGCAGATTCTTTGGAGGAAAGAATAGTATTCCTTGTGTCTTAGTTCTGTATGATTGCTGTATATGTATTCATGTTTACCTACCCTTGTTTTGACTAATTTTTTAAATAAGCATAATATATATTTTGGTACCTCAAAGAAGTGAATAGAGCTAAGCAAAAATAAATTGAAAATGCAAATTGTAGACTTTGGTCATATTAGGTATAAAGTCCAAAATAGTTTTTTAAAAATCATGCCATCTGAATGAAGGGGTGGGGTCAGGGAGAGGTCTTAGAGTGGATGCCTGAAACTGTTTTGTATACTTTTTACATATTAACTGCTAGGAACATTCTTACCTTCTATGGGGTATGTGCAATGACATTCTTATTTTCAAGATGAGGAAACTGAGACTCAGAGCTATAAACTGACTTGCCCACAGCTATATAGTTAACATGTAATAGAGCATTATTTTGTTTATTTGTTTGTTTGTTTTGTACTCAGTGTTGAATCCAGGGGTGCTTTACCACTGAGTTACATCCTCAGCCCTTTTCATTGTTTATTTTGAGACAAAGTCTCACTAAGTTGTGGAAAGACTTGCTAAGTTGCTGAGGCTGGCTTTGAACTTGTGATCCTCCTGCCTCAGCCTCCTGAGCCACTGGGATTACAGGCATGCACCATCGCATCCTGCTGTTTTGCAATCTGTTTTGCAATTTTTTTCACTTGACACATGATAATGCATCCATTTATTAAACAAGCATTTATTAAATAGTTATGTGCTGTGCATTTTGTTAGATTTTGCAGCAGAAGGGAGACACTTCAAAAGTAAACATGGTGTGATCTGTGTTCTACTACAGAAGTTTAGGGTATTATGGGGGCCAACAGCAGCACCTAACCTCCACTGGAGGTGGTTCACATATTTCTCTATCATCCTTCTTCATGCCTATGTTCTTCAAATAAATATCTTAAGTCAGAATCTTTTTAGAGTCGTGGACAAGTTGCTAAGGAGGTAGAGAGAATTCCCATGCATCTTGTCCTAGCTTCGCCTGATTTGCTATGGCACATTTGTCACAGCTAATGAACCTATATTGACACAGTGATCAAAACCTGAACTCCAGACTCCTAATCAGATTCCCTTAGTTCTTCCCTCTTCCCCTGTTCTAGGATACCACTCTGTATTCGGTGGTCATCTCTTAGGTTTTTCTGGGTCATGACATTTTCTCAGATTTTCCTTCTTCTTAATGAGTTTTGAGGAGAACTAGTCGGGTGTTGTGTAGAATGTTTCTCAATTGGGATTTGTCTGATGTTTAGCTCATGGTTGGACTGAGTTTAGGGGAGGAGACCACAGAGGTGAAGTACCATTCTCAACATACTAAGAGATATGCTATTAACATAAGTTATGGCATTATCTTTGAGGCTCTGGCTAAGGTCATACCTGTCAGTTTTCTCCACTGTGAAATCACTCCCTACCCCTATTTCCTAATGCACCCTGTAGAAGTCACTACGCCTAGCCCACAGTTAAGGACTGGGGAGTCATGTTGTATGTCCTTGTGGGAGGAGCATGCCTGCATTTTCACAGTGTATGGATGTTCCAGAACTGATTTGTCAAGCCCCTAAGACTTGACATTGAGGTTTTACCACCTTAGTAACTATTACAAGCAATGACACATGAACATTCTTTACAAATATCCTTGAACTCCTCAAAATTTTTCTTTTTAAATAAAGTCTGCAGTATAAATTTGGGTTAGAGGGCAAGTATTTTCCCCAAACATTTAAAAATTTATATTGATAAATTACTTTCTAGAAAAGTAATACCTATTTACTCTCACGAGTACCAGTTTCAGCAAACCATAGGCATGTTGCCCTTTATTCTTGATCATTGATGGTTTGGTAAGCAGAGAATTTAGACATGAGTAGTTATGTAATTAAAAGAAAACATAGAGTAAAAGTCCTTTTTTGTTTGAGAAATTAACATTATATTTTCTTAATTTATAATGGAGCACGCTAAGGTTTACTAAAAGGTTAATTCAGTGGCTATTTGCTGGGCCATGTGCTAGGTAGGTGAATAGTCCCTACTCCTAAGGATATTTCAGACTAGGGATTTTAGCAACATAAAAAAGTTCAAATTATTCCTGCAACTCAAATAATACCACAATTCAAATTGTACTTACATTTATTCCATTAAAAATTCACAAAGCACCGCCTTAGACTCTGTCTACATGACTTTTCATGCTGAAAAATGGTGAGGACTGCTTGAAGTATTTTTGTAGTGCTAAAATTTATTTAACATGAAATTTAGAGACCTACATAGATGGAGAGGTTATTGGTGCATGAAGGAACCTACACTCCAAACAGAAATTCTTTATGTAAATATTGGACTCTGAAAAGATCCTCACTGAGGAACCTGGCTTTGTGAGTTCACAGATGCCAAATGGGAGGTGATTATGAAAGAATTATGAATTCCAAGATGTAGTGTTACATACGCCTGAGTTTAGATTCCCAAAGGGACCAATTTACTAATACTAAGTGTATGAGCACTAAGTGGGATAAGGGGAAAACAGAACTGCACAGATTCAGTAAGTGCAGAAATGAATTTTAAATAAGTAACAGTTATGAGGGTGTCTCAGAGTTTGGGATTTATCCTAAACCTTTTACTTATTGGTAAGATCTCTGTACTATATCTAGATAGGTTAAATAGAGCAAAAGAGGAAAAAACAATCAGAGTATTGACAGAAAAGTTCACATGTTTGGCTGAGCCTGAACATGCAGAATTGATGGGAGATTGGGAATCATTTAGCTGCAATCAAAATCCAAAGGTTACTAAGTCCTTTCCTAGAGGGACATTTCATGCTGTTCTTCAGTGAATTCAGTAACTTATTCCTCTCCTTTTTCATTGGTTCTTTGCATATATATCCCTTAAAAAAAGTCATGATGTGTCATCATGTGTCATGATAATATTGTTTAAGAACATTCATGGATCAGTATGGCAAGAGAAGAAGAAAAAAATTATTCCATTCAGGTAAAAAATCTACGAGAAGATGGCAATTCTTTTTTTATTTTTATTTTTTATCTTTTGCCTTCTGGAAATATTCCATCTTCTGCAGTGGAAAGACTGTATCTGCTCAGGTTATGTTGTTTTCTTGGGTTGTTGATTTTAAGAGCTAAGGACTGTCCAGCTTAAAGTAGGGAGGACAAAGAGCTCTGGCCAATCTGTGAAACAATGCCACTTTTTAGTCTCCAAATCCAATTAAAATCTGTATTAGTAGGACAGGTAAATAGGAACAGGAAAGATATTATAGCCATTCTTTATAATGTAATTGTACTGGTGGCCAGTGCTGTGACTTGGGTTCATGCAATGAGTTTCTTTAGTGGCAATGCCCAACGCGTGTCCAGGGAAATAACACCTGAGAGAATCGATGGCTATGAAGCCCACTTAGTGGTGACACTGTGCCCCAGGACTGTGCATGGCCCCATAAAGTTAGAACGGTCTTGCATCAGAATTTCTGCTCTGAAAAGCAACACCAGGTGCCCTCTGACATGGAGATCCATCAGCAGAGTCGTTCTCCTTTCTAATGTGAGTATATGTGCAGTGGAACATATATCCTATCTGTGGAGTTTATAATTCCCTTTAGGGACAAGGTTAAAGGTGGGTCATTATTTCTGTTTCAAAAGGTGACCCTGAAATTCTTTGTTTATATCAGTGGCCTGTCTGATCCAGGCTGATGCTATCATACTCTAATCTGTATGTTGAAGTTTTACTCTCTCTCTCTCTTAAAGCAATGTGGATTGGTTAACCCATCTTAGACATAAGGCACTTAAAAAAATCCATTTTCAGTGACTCAGAGTTCCATTTCTACTAAGGTCTCTAATAGACATTAATATTATGACATATTCTAGAAGGCTACGTTTTAGCCTATGTTCTGTGGACATTTTTTGCATCTGAGGCTTTAAATTGAATCTATTTCACAATGAGGTAGGTTGTCTTGTGGAATCCAGGAGGAAATGATCTTAGTTGGGTATTTATGTAGCAAACAACTAAGAAAGACCCAGGAAAATTAGAATCAAGTTCTATAAACTGATTTTTTTTGAGGCCCAGGTTGACTTGTCAGAAAGTTCAGAGAACAAGACAGTTCCATGAACTAACTACACACATTTTGTGGACTAATTGACTTTTTCACTGTCTTCTTTGCTGGTATCATCTGTTTTCATGATGTCGCTTTAACTGATCAGACTGTTCATTTAGTGTGATCATAGGCAGGAAGAGTCAGTGCGTCAGGGGATGTTTTCTTTCTTGTGTTTATTTGTTTTTAACATGTTAGCAGAAACTGCTGCATATTCTCAAATGGAAATCTTTCCTCCCCCATCCTTGGAAATTACCTGCTGAAGTTACCTGAGAAAACACAACTCATCTTTTAAGACTTCAATGAAACATCACCTCCTTCTGGAGTTCCTCAGAAGTTAATGGTACAATTAGAACATTCTCTTCTCTGCTTCATGTGGCCCCTCCCCTAGTCTCTGTTGCAAGATGGGGTTCATTGCATTGATGTGGCTAGTTAGTACATAGCTGTCAATTTCCTCAAGACAGGGATGGTATTTTTTTAAATCTATGTAGCTAAATGGATGAGCGCATGACGAAAGAAAGAAAGAAAGAGTACACTTTATGGGTTTAATAGATTAATTACTGAGTGAAGAAAGTTCCAGATACTTTTTATAGGTTCCATTAAACCACTGGTTGCTTCTAGGAATTTAGACGGATATGGGCATCTCACTCCAAGTGAGAAGGTGGAGTTCTAGGGGATATTCTAGAGAAGTAAAGGAAATGAAATATATTTTCAAATCCATGTTGTTATTACATACAGATTCTGAACACTTCCCCATGAGGGAAGATGAAAGGAGATGACTTGGACTAATGAGACTGACTTTGCTCTTATTACTGAGAGGTAACAGTCTATTTTTGAAAAAAGAAAATATAAACTAGCCTTTGAAAGTTCATATTCTGTCCTTTCTTTGCTAGTTATATATCCTTGAGCCTCAGTGTTCTGGGAGAAACTGGGGTAATACCACCTTTCTGGAGAGTTGTAATTTGAGTTAAATTACGATATTCTATGTGAAGTTCCCAACGTTAGTCACACATATTTGATTAAATGGGAGCCATTGTTAGTGTTGAATTGTAACTCTCTAACTCCTAGGTTTAGTTAGTAAACTACCCTTAATCCTTTCCCTATCTCTAATTTTTAAATAGGATAGAAATGCATTTCCAAGAGAATGTTCAAGCACAGGGCAAAGACAGCAACCTCTGAGCTCCCCTACTGCCATAGAATTCTATGGCCATGATAATCTTTGAAATGTGCTTTGGATTCTTTTAGGAGGAGAGTGTACAGAAATAGAATATAGTTGCTGTTATTTGCTAAATGTCCTTTGACCTAGAGGGTGATAAGGTGACAGACACCCTTCTGAGGGTGCTCATTGCATTTATGCATTATTTTTGCCCATCTGTCAATGAATTAGTCTTTAATTTGGGCTGAGCCATTTTGGTATTTCAAAACAAACAAACATATTTTGAAACAGCACAGAAAAATGTCATTATGGATTTTAATATGTTTACTATGCTTTATTTTGGAAGATTTTGATATGCAAAGTTCCTATTGAAATGCAGAAGAGGTTGCCACCATTGATTTGAGTACTAAAAATAAGACGTAGGCATGTTCTTCTTCCTTTTTTTTATTTTTTCTTTTTTCCTTATTTGAGTAATTGTACGGTAGAGAGCTAAATGACAAGGAAAACAGAATGCTAAAAAGCAACACTGGGTAAGCTGCCCAGGCTGGGCAATCATCACCGTGGACCCCATCCAGCCCAAAATAGCCTTGCTGAGCATCTGAGCAAGCGCAGCTGTGGCAGCTTCTCTCTGACACCAAGGGGGCACCCGACGGGCAGCCACAGGATGCCTGAGAGCCACCAGAGGCCAATGTTCACTGGGCAGCAGACACACCGTCTCCTGGCAGCTCTTTCTTCCCCAATATGAGAGCAATGTCCTACAGGGATGACGAAGGTTGATGTCCCTGTTATTGTCTTTCTCCACTTCTCTGACCTTTTCTTCTAACTTTCTTGCTCAAATCTACCTCTTTCCTCTGCACGACTCCCACCTCATCGAAGGCTCTGGTGCTGCCACGCCCTGAAGTCTCCTGGCTTACTCCCCCGGGCCTCTTGTACCTTCCTTCACCATGCATGGAACTTCCGCCTCACACCTCCAAGGAGGCCTTCCTCGTCATGGCTTTAGTCAGTCACCCTCTCCTGACTTGCACAGCTTCACAGATCCCAGTCAGTCACTTAAAGTCTGTTTTTCTGTCTTGACTGCAAGGTCCTTGAAGGCATGTCTTATCTGCCACTAAATCCTCCAGTGACTCCTTACCATGACATACGCCATATTCTAAGTGTCAATAATTTAATGAAGGCATGAAGGCCTGACCTAGAGAGCTATTAGACCACAAAAAGAGATGAATTTTTTCCTTTAATGAACACGTGTCCCTTGGTGATGCTTTCCAGGAGAGACTTTTCGTGGTTCCTCCGACTGTTTTCTGTGAAGAACTGTTTTTGTGCTGAAATGAAATCCAAGGTAAGAAGCTATACTTAGAAAAAAACAATTTTTTTTGCTGGTTTTCCTGTCCCTGTGCGATTCTTGCACTTCCTCAGCACACTTATTTTTTTAATGTCTCTGGAGCCATGGCTCTGGATCTATCTCATAGGACCCATTTTGGCCATTCTGAGCCTCCCTTGTGACTCCACACTAGATAGTTTCTTTTGGACCTACCTCCAAGCCCGATTGTGCTTATGCATATTATTCTGACTTTGCAAAGTCCTGTGGAGATGAATGGGATGTTTTTCAAGGTACTTCCCTTTGGGACATAGCAAAAAGGGATTGATCCTAAATAATGAGAAGTTGTATAATTGAATAGACTGTGATGATAAGGCAGAAAATATTACCATACAACAGCTCTGCTCTTCCTCCAGGGGACAGAGAGGCAGAGAGATTGTTTCTGTCCCTTGCAGAGCTATTAACCTTTTCAGACTCTCAGGATGTCGAGTGGGAGAATAATATCCCAACAAGTGAGTTTATGTTCAGTGATTGACAAGTCAACTGGACCTTCCTACTTTTCTGGTAAAAGAGGCCTATGGAAGCAGAAAATTTGTTGATTTTAATGGGAAAAAGATGTTGAAGGAAGTCAGTAGAGTTTGTGTCCTGGGATGATTTTTTTTTTTTTTCCAGTGAAAAGAAGAGGGAATTTGTGGGCTGGGAATAGGGACTCTTGGTTATGATCCACAGTTCTACTTCTGGCTTAGTGCCAAGTTTTACTTTGGACAGAAGTGGCAGAACTTTCTGCCCCAATTTCCTGGTACAGAATGGGATCAGCAGTACTTTTGAATGCATCTGCACACATTGCATGAGGGTATTTTGAAGACAATTTAGCTCCTTATCTTGGTGGGAGAAAGACAAAAATTAATGAAAGATGGATTTTCTCCATGAAGACAGCAAAGGTAAGCTACATCAGGAGAAAGCTTCCCAGGGACCTGGGAATATGCTAATTCTTATACTACCTGCTGTCCTCTCCCCTCTCGATGCCATGTAATGGAGGTTGTGGTTGGAAAAGTTGCATCACTCTGGGGACCCTGAAAGTTTGTGATTTGTTGCTATAGCAACTGCTCTCCATTGACTCCTCATGGTCTCTGGTCATAGTGACTTGCCCAGACATTTCTTCCTTTGTTTGGACATTGCCTAGAAGTCCATCTCTTGTGGTGTCCCAGTGCATGTGAGACTTAATGCTCTGCCATTTTTGCCATTTTTACACGATTAGCCTTCTTTTGCCCTTCTGCTGCTATTCATACCTGACTAATGATTGATCACTCTATGCCAGATCTTTACGACAGGATAGTTGAAACCCAGAACTAGACTGTCCAGCCCTATCACTTAGTAGTTCTGTGATCTTAAGGAAATTTCTTAACATAATCGTATTCCATGGCATCATTGTCACCACTGCATTAACATATATTCACATGTATTCTACGCATCCTAATCTTGCACAAAGGCAGTTTAGTAATAAAGGAATTTTAAGAAGTACTGGCACAAGTTTTCTTTAAAAGCTTCACATATTGATTGCATCCAGGGTTTTGCGAAAAATTTGGCATAAAATCTGTGACAATTATGCAGTGAAATAAGTAGTAGCGTGTCCCAGTAGGGTGATAATAAGCATCTCTACCTTAAAGTAATTCTTCCTTATCTACAGTTTCACTTTCTGCAGTTTTTCTTATATGCAGTCAACCACTGTTCTAAAATTTTGAAAGGAAATTTCTAGAAATAAATGATTCATAAGTTTTAAATTTCATGACATTCTGAAATAGAATGATGGAATTTCATACATTACTGCTCCATCCTGCCTGGGGTTTGAATCATCCTTTGTGCAGTGTATCCATGCTGTATACACCATCTGCTTGATAGTCACTGAGCCATCCTGGTTATCAGATCAACTGTCATAGTATCACAGTGCTTGGATATAAAGGTTTGTAATATCTACTGGTATCAGACATTCACTGGGCATCTGGAACATACCCCCTGTTGATAAGCAGGACTAATGTGTCTGGATATCTTGGGATCAGGCATGAGACCTATATGAAGATGATTTAGAATAGTACATAGCACACAATAGTTTTCTGAATACAGACTGATATTGTTATTATCTCTTGGAATCATTTGGTTGATCAATTGTATCTAAAGGCTTTGTAATGATATTGACTCTTAACATTAAACAATACTGATAATACTTTGTTTCCTGATATAAAGCACTAATTAATATTTAGTAAAGCCAGTGCTTAATATTATTAAGTTAACACTTTATGTGTTTAAAGGAGAACATGTCAGTCATTTGCTTTATTGCCTCTTCTTCAAAATAAAATTAAAGGACTACTTATGTAGAGAGTCAAAATTTTAGATATGAACCCATTTTGCAATTCTTTTTAAATGTTTAAATCTAACTTCACTAGTGTATCAGATGTAAAATAGTTAGGAACATGAGATTGGACTCTTTCAATTATGCGTTGAATCCTGATTTCACAATTTACTAGTTGGGCGACCATAGGCAAATCATTTAGACTCTCAGTGTTCACTGTTTTTGTTTGTTTTTGCATCTGTAAAACAGAGATCCTAATGCCAGCCCACAGTTTGCCATTATGATAAAATGAGATATGGCATGCAAATAATTTTGAAGCTGGGGTAAGGTACTATTCCATAGAAAAAGTCATATTGCACACCTTTGGAGGAGCACTATTCACATTGTATCACAAGGCATCTCTTGGAGTTATGCAATAGCTGGTCCTGATACAAAAAACTGATGATCTATTAACCTTGTCATTGTGATGATACAGGTAGGAAAATTACCTCTGAGTCAGAAACACAAGGTAATTTGCTCTTTTTCTGCCAAGTATGTAAGCAGAAACAAAATGTTCAAAATTGGTATATCAGACACAACCATAAGTTATCTCTCTTTTATTTCACCAATTAATGTCCAAGAGGTTCCTGAATGTGTGTTGTACTTAACAGTGATCAAGTCTGTGCTTTTTACAAAATGTACTAGGGGGAAGAGCCGATGGTCATTTCTCGTTGGATGTCCTGAGTGCCGGGCTTAGTCCTGTCCACCCCACCTCCCCGCACACAGGTATTGTAGGCAGCTCTTCTGGGAGGTAGCACAGGACACCAGTAGTATTTTGCAAGAAGGATCCTTGGCTTTGCCTGTGGAGCAGAGAATGTGATCCCCAGCTGGGAGCCAAACCACAAGCATGTGAGCAGAGCCTCGAGCTTGGTTTCTGCCCCAAGTACACGTAGGGGATGTGGAAAAAGACCAGGAACCTTTGTGAAGTGATGCAGCTCACATGTAGAGACAGTTTCCACCAGCTCTGCTGAGATGCTCTGCCGTGGTCCAAAGGAGAAAGTGCAGTGGTAATCATTTTGGCTGACCTGAAATCATCCCCCATGGAAAAGGGATGTGCTCCCCGACTTCCTAGATCTGGGGTCTCAGGCAATTCTATGTAACCTGATGTGCTTGTGTTTCTTCATCTATAACTTGAGATTGATAACCACTGCTCTGCCTATCTGGTAGTGTCTGGTCCAGAGTTATTGCCTCAGCGATGTTTGTTGTAAATATTGCCAACATGGCCAGCTTTGCCATATGGGATGCCCTGAGTTCTAGCTCTTATTGTTATGATTAGTCTACAGAAAGTCTCAGGAGCCCAATGTCAGCAGGAAGTAGAGCTCTCCGTGTGAAGTGTCTCCGTTATGGTCACGATCATAGCTATTCTGTATAACAGGGGTTGATTTGTCCAGAGAGTCCAGCATTTATTTTATTTAATTAATTAATTTATTTTTTTGACTACCAGGCTGAGAGGAGGAGGTAGATGCTGTGCTGTCAACTAGGACAGCTGCTTCAGTTATGACCACACAGTGTCACTGTTGAATGTTGATCCTGCATGGCTCAGAAGAGGCTGGTCCAATATTGTAGGGGCTTTGTGGCTTGCAGATCTTGATGCATGTCTAGCAATGTCCCCTATTTGGGCTCCTCATTACCATTATCTTGATCTCCCTCACAGGCCAAGTCAATACTTTCATTGCACAATACCAAGTCAGAGTAGCAGATTTTGGATTTCTAGTCTTAGCCAAATCTCTCTATCCCCATGTTCACCCAGTGAGGGTCCCTATCTCTCTTGTTGGGTCCTCCTGTGGGAGCTCCTTAGTGGAGGCTGCCCCAGTCTTAAAGAGGAATTCCAATAGTAGTGGACATCGAATGAGACCTTTCAACTTTTCTTTCCAAAGACTTTTCTTAGCCCTTACGCCAATCCATTCCCCTCTCCCCTGTGAACAGTTCTGTGTAGCAAAGGACATTGAGAGACGCTCTCTCTGCAAGGCACTCAGGACTTATTGCAATCTTTCCCTGATGGAATTGGGTGCCTGTGGGCCTCCTGGTTACATAACTAAGGAGAAGACTTCCATTGCCCCACCCCCTGCAGATGCGTGTCTGGCAGCGCTGGTACCCCAGGGCCCATGATGATTAAGTAATGTTACGGAGAACATGCCTTCTAAACTAAAGAACTGTATATAAAGTAAGCCGTTATGATTATTATTAAACGGGCCGGGGATGATTTATACACATGGCACAGGCAGGGCTAGCTCTCATAAACTTCAGGTGATAGCCAGGGAGCTGTCTGAAATAAAATTGCTTTCAGCATCACAGAGTGAGCTGGGCCAGGAGGGCCATTTCCCCTTAATGTTAAATCATGTTTCTTTTCATTCCCTCATTCTCTGTTTTCCACCGTCATCCATTTCACATTAGCTTCTCTTGCTTTGGCTTTATAAGCTCAGAGCCAGTCTGCAGCCAGCAAGAGAGAGCCCAGAAAACCTGTGAGGTAGGAAAGAGGAAGCTCAAAGCCAGATCCAGGAAGCAGAGCAAGGACAACAGTATTAAAAACTCGGGGTAGACCAGCTGTGCTACCTATCCATCTCACCTAACCCCAAAACAAACAGGGCGATTTCTTTTACTTATGAGGAAACTGAGATGGAGGAGGGGAGCATTAGGGACCGGCCCAAGTACATAGCCCTTGAGAAGCAAATGCAAGAGGTGGACTTCCCTTCTTTGCAGGTGTTTTGTTTTAGCACATCCATCTGACTTCTGGAAGGGGCATGGTCCCCTCTTTAAAAAAAAAAAAAAATTGCGCAGAGAGTTCAGACATTTGGCACCAGGATATTGGGAAGAATTCCTTCCTGCGATGCTTGACTTTCTCTTTGGGGTTTTCTCATCTTGATCCAGCAGTCACTACTTGTGGGGAAGTCTACCACCTGGCCGGTGCAAGTGATCTTTCTTCTCTCGGAATGCCAGCACCTGGAGCGAGTGCGTCTCCTGCTCCCAGGTCCTGTTGGTTGTGACTTTCCCTCTTCAGAGCAAATCACTGCGACTGTCAGGGAAATCTAGACACACGGTGCCCCGGAGGCCCCTGATCATCAGACTTTGCATACATTAGCAAGAAAAGTTCCAGCTTCACTCTTCCACAGGGAAATTCTTCCTTCTTAGCTTCACCATGAAATTCTACCCTCCTTGATTGAGCTCTAGTAAGACGTCTTTCTACTGAACACAATTTTTATTTCTCATTTTAAAAAAACAATACCTTTTTCTAGTTCCTTCACTACAAATAGTAAAAATTTTCATTGCTGCCATTTATTGCTCTGGGTTTAGCTGCTATTGTTTCTCCATTTGTATGTGATATTTGTTATGCTTTTCTTACTCATTTGTGTTTCCTGAAAGATCATATTAGGAGCACAAACCCCAGGTTTGTTCCCCCTTCTGCTACTCATGAGCTGTGTGATTTTAGCAAAGTTACTTCATATCTCTGAGCTCTGATTCTTAAAGGGGGAAGAGTGACATGACATCTCCACAGGCAAAAGGAGGATGACCTGGTAATTTCCAACCAAAGAGCTATGAGTCATGCCACCTCAGGACATTATCTGTTGATCTCCACCTTCTCATGAATTATGTCCTTCCAGAATCTTCCAATCTTTTCCACCAGTACCTTTGGTTCTTATCTATTCCTGATAACTGTGAATAATCACTGCTAATGTGTATAGGGCTTGAGTAAATGAAAGGATTTCCTTCTTTCTACCTTTGTCCCTACCCATTACAACCACTGTTAACATTTGCTTTGCATCTGTGAGGGGCCTGACTTTGTGCTGAGTGTAAACCTTTATCTCAGTAATTCCTCTGAACAGCCCTGGCAGTTGTCTACTACTTTCCCCATTTGTGGCACGAGGCTCAGCGAGGTAAAGTGATTGTGCAGCACTCACGGACAGTCAGTCAGTGGTGGAGCCCAGCTCCGGCCCTGGGCATCGCTGACTGCAGAGATCCTGGGAACTCTCCGGCTTCCCGGGGGCTACTGTTTCCTGAGCCACCTACACTTGTAAGCACTTAACATGCTTCAGTTCTTTTTCCCTCACAGCAGTCTTGTAGATTAGGTATTATTATTTCCATTTTACTGCTGAGGATAATAAAGCTTGGAGAGAGATGTTAGGTAAGAGTACCACAGAGGCACACGGCCAATAAATGTTCTCAAGTCCAATGTCAGATGACCTCCCTTCTCGCTTCCTTTCTCTGCTTGTGAATGAATCAGTGAGTATGGTCACCTTCTTCTCTTCTCTCTTCCACTGTTCTTGGCTTCCTCTATTCTCCTTCTTCTTAAAAAAAAAAGAAGAAAAAATATATATATGAGACTTTACTTTTCAAATTGAAAATCTGTCAAATGCTGGAGGTTAAAGAAAAAGTGGGGATACAGAAAAACATGAGCCAAGCAGAGCCAGGCTGGAATCACCTTCCCCCCAGAGGTAACCGCTGTCCTTCCCCTGTTCCCTCCCTCCTTTCCTGCCCTCAATTGGCGTCCTCTTAGCCAAGAGTCACATTCCTTCTCTCCCTCTTCCAGCACGAACTCCCTTTGGGGGTCCGAGTTTCCCTGCTGGCGGGCACTTGGCATAACGTGTGACACACACATTTGCAAAACTAATCAGCTGTGGAAGGCACAGGGAGTCCAGCTCAAGCTAGGGAGGCAGCGGCGCCCACAGCTAATTCCCTCTCCCTGGCCCAGAGCTGGGGGAGAGCAGGCGACTCCCTGTAACTGAGCCCCAGCTGCCCCTTGCTGGGACTGTGGAGGCAACAGAGGCCCTAGCAACGGAAAATGCCACCGGACACTCCATGAGGCGGCATGGTGCCGGCTGCCTCTGGGAGCCTGGCGTTCTAAGCCAAAGTTCAGCTGAAGGGCAGTAGCCAAGCCAGGAAGTCATGCGACTCTCATGTTGGTTAGTGTGTCACTTTGAACAGCTCTTATCTGATATTATTATGACTAACTCAGTGCTGACAGCATGGGACAGATTATAGGGGCCATGTGACAATTATTTAAGGCATCACTGAGCGTGCTGTGTGGCTTATATTAACCCATTCTGTCCAGGATCACTTTCCCACAGGAGTTCATCCCCTTGAGTCCAGGTGGGGAGGGCCAGGAAGAGAGACACAGGAGTCCCCCGAATCCTGAAAGGGCCTCCTGGCTCCCATTTGGACAGCCTCTGTGCCACAATTTATTTTTGTCCCCAAGGCTTGATGGTATATGCTCTTTGGGCTTAAGAAAAAAATCAATGGTGAAGGTTGTTCGTATTTCAAAACCTTTCTTTCTTACACCTTGTGCTGATAAAATTCCTTGCCTTTGTCGTTGTTGTTGTTAAGGTTGATCTTTAAGATATTAGAGAACCGCATTGAAGTCCTAGCTGGAGAAACAGTCCTTCAGCGGTGTACCTAAATGTCAGCGGTGAGAGGGCCCTGCTCCCCGCCATATGATTGGCGTCTTGGATGGAGTGAAGCAGACAGAGGAAATACTGTTATTTATTATTTATATGCTGCTCCGAGTATACATGGATGGCACAACGGTAGGCAGGTGCTCAAGGGCTGGAACACCAAAAACCAAACGCACATTCACTCAGTTAAGCCATGGCAGTGATATAAAGGGTCTTTATGTTTGAGTGAAAGGGATGTTCAAACCTGATTTGGAGACGGGAAAGTAAATAAAACAGAGCATCTGGTTGAAAATTCAGATGCTATCATTGCAGTCTATCCAGGCGCTAAAATACAAGTGCAATTCAACGTGCTTCCCAGAAACGACAAACAGGGGTCAGCAGACCCACAGAACAGGTCAGACAGCAGCCACTCTTGAGGCTTCCTTTGATGGGTGTAGGCCCTCTTAACACTCTGCTATAAAACGGAATAATAATCATACCTTCCTCATAGGATTGTTAAAAAGATTTAATGAGAAGAGACTTATAAAGGCTTAGCCTTAATAAAAGGTGCTTAATAAAAGGTGGCAGGTGTTGTCCTAGTTTTATATCTTGCTGTGTTATTATCTGTAGGGCAAATGTTCTATATCAAAAGGCAGCAAAATTTGAATGTAGGCTTGAGATGTTGACTTTTCCAGGAGAAAACATCATTTCCCATGGAGGCTAAAGCCCTTCCTGATCTGTCTCCCCACCCCACCCCCCACAATGAGTGCCATGTTTTTCCTCCATCAAATGCTTGCTACTTCATCTGTCACGGACATTCAGCAGTGTTCACAGCTTGCTCAGGGACCAGAACCACTTCCAGCAAGGAGTGAGTAGGACCCCAGGAGACAACACCAGCCTTTCCCTATTGTTCCAAATAATTCACCTCTGGCCCCATTTTTACATGTTTCTCACCATACAAAGACCTGTGGTTAGGTTAACCTACAGATAGATGGTAGATTTAGGAACATCTGTGGTATGAGCACAACCTTAGGAACTTGACCAACTTATCCAAGGTTTTCTTTCAAGCATGCATAGCACACAGTCTCATTTTGTCTAAAACAGTGTGTTAGTACCTTGTATAAATTGGTGCTCTGTAGCTCTCCTTGGTTGACCTAACAGTTAATCCAGTTTGGGGTGAGCTCCTTATTCAGTTATTTATGTTGAATGCTTATTTTGTGCCAGATGTTCTTCCAGGGCCTAGAGAAAAACAGCCCAGAAGCCTAAATAATTTTAATTTCCTTCATTTTTCCACCAAAAGCTGTAGGTTTTTACCACTAAGGAAATTTTACTCAGTGGTAGCTGCATATAAGAGCAGTGACCCCTTGGCGGTCAAGCATCAAACCCTGAAAACAGTCTCGATGCTTCTCTTTGGCTCCTGCATCCTCATGCCTCAGATCAAGGTTGATCTTCATCTGAGATGCACATTATGACAGTATTGATGATCAAAATATTGAGATATAATTTTGTAACTAGCTGCTACTCAGGCAGTCTGGGTGCACAATTCCCTGTCACTTGGCGTCTGCTCTTGGAATTCCTTGACTGCCTTGATATCTGGGAAACAAAGGATTAATCCTTGTCATAGCAGAGTTCCTAGGACACATTTTGATTGGTTGGTGGCCCTTTCTATAGTGATTGGAATACCTATGCATGTTTGGGTCATAGCATAATTTTGTTCCATGATTAGAAAGTAAGTCTTTGTAAGCTGGATTTCAGCTGAGGTTAGTGTAGTGCCGTTGAAAAGCCTCGGCTGGATCAAGATTACATCCCTTCTGATTTGTGTGGTCTTGAGTGGGTTAGTCTCATCCCAACCTATCAGAGGGTTAATGCAAGGATAAATTAATTCAGACATGGAAATCACTGAGAACAGTATTTCAGCAAGGCAGGTGCTCAGGAAAGATTGCTTATTTATTATAGGTAGAAAGTTGGTTTGAACTCAAACTTGAATATGATTGGTTTTAAGAAAAGATGAAACCTATCCAATCACCTCCTTCCCCATCTACCAAACTAAATGAAACCAAACTAAATGAAAACAAGAAAGGAACCATAAAACTTTTCTTGGTGGATGTCAACACATGAAGTTCTTGTTTCACAGGCATAATAGCATAAATCTCATCCATGTATAAAATATACACACATATGGTGTTTAGTCAGCTATTTTGCTTCTGTGACTAAAAATTCTGACCAGAACAATTGTGGAGGAATAAAAGTTTATTTGCAGGCTTAAGGTTTCAGAGATCTCAGTCCATAGAAGGCTGGGCTCCATTCCTCAGGGCTCCAGGTGAGGCAGAACATCATGGTGGAAGAATGTGGCAGAGGGAAGCAACCTGCATCAACAGGAAGCAGAGAGAGTCCACTTGCCAGATACAAATATGTACTCAAAGTCATGCCCCAATTCCCACCTCCTCCAGTCACGCCCTACAACTCAGTTAATCTCTACCAGGGATTAAATCAGCCATTGGGTTAAGACTCTCAGAACCCAATCATTTTTTCCTCTGACCTTTCTTGTACTGTCTCACACATGAGTTTTTGGGGGACACCTCACATCTAAAATGTAACATATGGTATTGTGAGTGAGATCATGTATTGGGGTAATTGGTTCAGTGTGAGGTATATGGAGGATGAAGAGGATGAATAAGAGAGCCCCTATTGTCAATCAGCTAATTGTTGTTGGGGGAAACAGATGAACATGGCTACAATGTGCTGGATGCAGTAGCAGACAAGAACATCAGGCACTTAAAGAGCTTGAGCAGAAGGTTCTAACTTGGTCTTCAGAGGTTAATGGAACTTCCCAAGAGACTGCCTTCAGAGCTGATTCTGGAAGGAAGAAGAGTACTAGATAAGGAGAGGGCCCAGAAAGGGATTTGGGACACACCTTAAGCAAGAGCATGACAAAGGGATCTAGATGTGGGACACTCTTTTGGAAGTTGGGAGCAGGCAGTGCTATGAGGTCAGACTGGAGCTACAGGCAAGGCCAAAGCAAAAGAGGCCTCACCATGTTCAAGAGCTCCTCAAGATCCGTGTGGAGGACCAGAAAAGACCTGTGCCTGAGTGATGTGTGGCCAGAGACACGTGCCTGGGTGACATGTCACCAGTAGTGTTTTAGAGAGACCAATGAGGTAAGTTGAGGAGAGCTTGAACTAAAGCTCTATGATGGAATGAAAGGAAAGGGACTAACTTGGGGGGGTGGGGGGGCTAGCTTTGTGGTTTGGGTAGATTGTGTTACCGCTTTCCAGTGGACACAGAGCACAGACAGAAAAGAGGCAGGAGGTGGGGAGGAAGGTCAGGTCCACTGAGATACATTTGAGTTTCCCTGGACCTGTCAGGCAGCAGCGGCCACAGTCCTCTGGCTGCACAGGATGTTCTGGGCTAGAGACATAAACTCGGAACTATCAGTGTAGTGATGGGAGTTAAACCTTGAGAGGCATGAGATTTGCCAAGGAAGAGCAAGAAGGAGGAGGAGGGTGGGCTGGGAACAGAATTACCGGGGACACCTACCTTTAAGGGAGAGGACCCTGAAAAACAGCATTTGGAAAGACTGGGAACCAGAAAAATACAGATGATGAAAAGCAAATTCAGAGGGCAGATAGAAATACAACCATGAGCAATTAACACAATTTTCTTATCCCATTTCCTAGGTGACTTTATAGGTTTGAATTTGGGGGTAACTGCCTTGACTAAAGATTTCTTTTATTTTTAATTTTAAGATCATTTTTATTCTTTCTTTTTTTAATAAGTATTAGTTTCACTGCAGGTAATCATCTAGCACTCAACGAAACCCACATTTTTTTTTTTTTTTTTTTTGCCTGTAGACTAAAAAAACTAAACTATAAAGTGGGACATGAAAAACGCTCCTGCTGTATCTCCTCACATCTCACCCCATCAGTGAAAACCAGGTTCATAAAACCTTCATTGGAGGACTGAACTGGGTTTAGGTCAATTCTCCTTTTTAACTGAATCCATTCTGTTTTCTCTCATCATCCTCCAAATATGTTCTTTAGGCTGCTTTTCACATCCTTTTATGAAATGTTTGTCCTAAATCTCTTTATTTTGAGTGGCACTTATAAACTGGAGTCTAGTGCAGAGCAGATGTATTCATTTACTAGTTTGCTTTGATGGCTCCTTTAAGAGGCTTTATAATCTTTATATTTTACCATTGGGTTTGGGATTTTATGCTCCTTTAACAGGTGTATTACCTTCATCAGATGTTTTCATTTTAAGCTGTTGACTTATAACACATGGCCTGCGGGGATCGGTGTGCGGATAATTTATTCACTTACAGATTTATTCTCCTATTCATTTTTGTATTTAGTGCAGGGAACCCTAGATTGATTGATAATGACAGTTCGTTGGTAAAAATGACTCTTTCCAGGGCCAAATAATTATTTCCTTCAGTTGACAAAGGGTCAATGAAAAGATCACTCGATTGAGAGAATTCTTAAAAAAGTTAATGAAAAACAAAATGCTTTCAGGCCCACGATTAGTCTCCAAGTCTGCGACAATTGTGCTTATACACGGCTTCCTGAGAACACTCGAAGGTTTGTCCATCAGCCTCTTCCACTGTCGAGTCTTTCCACTCTTCAAAGGATAATGTGTTGAACTTAAGATGGGCCTGTCCTGATCGTTTGCACCAGGAGCAGGTCACACCTTCCATGTATGACAGGAAAGGGGGACAGATTGCCATCCCTCCCGCTGGATGTGCAACGTGCGACTGATCAGGAGAGCTGTAAATGAAAACTGCAGGCAACTGGTGGTTCATGACCAGCAGCTCCATCTTGTGCACACTTTGATGATGGGAATGAGGGTAGGAATGTAGTGAGGCAACCGGTCCTGCCCAGCCCTGGGGCTGCGTGGGAGTCCCTATGAGTGTGAAGAGGCTTCTGACTTGGAGGTCTTGCAAAGAAACAATAGGAAATGAAATATTATTTCTTTACTTTTTGTCTTAGACATCTTCTGGGGACATGGAGTAAACCCTTCCACCAAACAGGGTTGGCAATCCGAAAAAGGCTTAGGGCATCTCATAGAAAGGGTAGAGCAAAGCCTTTGTCAACAGAAAGAGGGAGGGCAAGGAGCTTAATTCGGTCTCACTTGGACTCCGGCCTGTTTGCGGTATTATTAAAATGAATGTGATGGTCCCTTCATCTTCTGCGATGGAGTGTCTTCCTCAGAGTAGTCTCTGTGAGTGATCCAGAGAGCTTCGGTATCATTTCTACCTGTGCCCAGGAGGGGCCAGGACTGAGCCAGCATTGCAATGGGATGGCCCCTGGCGCGCTGGACTCTGAAAGGGCCTCTCCTCCTCGTGAAGAATGGGAGCGTGGCCAGCCCTGGAAGAGACGCTCATGAGCTCTCCTCACACTCGTCTTGTGTTCCTTTAAAGTAAACAAAGCCGCTTCAGCATGAAGCAAGAACAATGAAAATATGAAAGAGAGTGTTGAAGGTGGGAGGAGAGTCAGGAGAGGAGGTCGGCCAATCATTCGGAAAGTGAACTTTTGGGGAAAAGCTTTATCTCAGGGACAGAATGTAATGGCTCTTTTCCTTTGTCATCCAGAGGTCAAATGAAAATTTCCACCACAATACAACTGGAGATTTCTAAATAGATGCGGCCCCTCCTTTTATACACGCCCTTCCTCGTTGTTCTTTCTTTTCTTCTTCCTTATTCCGACGGCTCTTCGAATGGACTGCTTTTACTAGCAGTCTTTTCATTCATGTTTTTGTGTCAACAATACTTGTTGACCATTTTCCGCACATCACTACGAGCTCCTTGAGAGAAGAGCGGGTAGGAGTCACATTTTGCTTCCACTACCTGCTAGTCTCTGCCCAGCAACTCTTCTCGTCTCAGGCACTCATTTGTTGAATGTGTGATAAGTGAATAACACATGAGCATTCAGGCAGCTGACAAAGTTTAGGAAGGGTGGTGGATAATGGAAATGGGATCATTTTCAAGTGGGGGAGCTAAGCAGGTCGCCATGTTTCTCAGTCACCGCTGCAACTGTATGAATGGATGGCTGTCAACACAATTCTGTACCTCAGTCTGCCCACCTGAGCAATGTCTCAGTAATAATTTTCTAATACTCAAAACTAGGGTGAGACTTGTTTGTTAGAGCTAAGGAGACTTGATATCCTTTTACCAAAAAAAAAAAAAAAAAAAAATGAAGCCAAGCCAAGCAAACAAACTCGGTGTACTAGATACTTATTGTTTTTCAGAAAAAAATCATCTGGGCTTGACAGCACCAGAGGAGTTAAAAGCAACCCAACAAAATGAAAACTAAAGCTCCCTGGGGGAAAGTCAAGAACTAGAAAACGCAATAGTTAGCTGCTAAAATGTCTGCTTCGTTTTGGCCACTTCTTGAACCTTGCCCATTGCAATGGCCCCCAGTTGAAGTGGCAAAGAGGTGTCAGTGATAAATCACCCTGCCATGAAAGAGCACAAACTTTAGTAAATTGCATGTGGAAGCCAGAGTGAGTACGATAATGGTGCAGCCTAGGCCAGGCAGCAGGACCCAGTGGGGTGGAATATTTGTCCCTCCTTAGCCACAACGGGATGCCTTCTGTTCATTCATAGATGGAAAAATGAGTTGGGCATGTTTTCATTGAAGCATTCCATTGTATCTGTCAAGAATACCAAACAACACCCAGAAGGCTCAATGGGTGGCAGGAAACCCTCACCTCAAAACCCAGAGTGTCAGAGACTTACTATGGGCCCATGAAAGTCAACTCCTGCTTTAAAATCATTATTAAAAAAAAAAAAAAATCAAACGAAAGTGAATTAACTGAACTAATAAAAACTAATCCTCTTAAGACATGGTAGAGTTTTTTTTTTTTTTTTTAAATTAAAAGCCACTGTGTGAACAGATCCACTTCACTACTGTGACTTGGGGAAAGAAAGCAGCAGAAACCCCTTGTCGCTGTAGAGATTCAGACCACGCATGGATGTGCGCCTGCATATTTTGGTGAGAAGGTGAAGTTGTCCGAGATGTTTTCTTCTGGATGTGATGGGATGTCGAGGGCTCCCTGTCTTCTGGTGGATACTGAAGCTAAGTCATGTATTTTTCTCTGACCGGAATCAATTCTCTTGGAGTGCCAGACACCCAGGCCGCTGGAGGCCTGTTTCGACTGTGCCCAACATTTCTTCCTTACACAGAGGGATCTCGACTGTTTGCATACAAGTTCCCTTATCAGACTGCAAATTCCATAAGGTCAAAATCCATCTCTGATTACCGAGGTATCTTTCTCTGCCCACCTTCTGGCAGGGGAGGAACATCATGAACTTAGTGCATATTCAATAAATACTTGTGGGATGAATGAGTGACATTCTTCCCTGTCACTGTGCCCCCTAGCATTTCTAGCACCACACTGTAATTTGGGGGCAGCAGAGACATTCTATTTAGGTAAATGCCATATTTTCCTTTAAGCCATAGATTCTTAATTACTTTTCCTTTAGGACCCCACTTCCTTTTGAAAGTGAATCCAAATAATTCCCCCTTCCCCAGCAACTAAATCACAAAATATGCACCAGTAAGAAACTTGCTTTCATAGGCTCCCTGTGCCTTTTCCAATAAATTCCAGAAGAGCCCCACACAAAAGTTGTGCTTATCTTGTTAACCCCTACCCTCCCCCCTGCCTGAGCTGGATGGGAGGAAGTTTTCAGACCCTTTGTTGTTGCCACTGAAATGTCAAACAAAATGGTGTCAGTGTGCCTGGGGCTTTACATGGACAAGCTGCCTGGCACCCTGGTGTCTGCTGGATAGCTCATTTTTCACATCAGGGCAGCCAAATCAAATCCCACGCCTGGCTCAGGCTGAGCACTGAGACGCCCGGAAGAAACAGTTTTAAATTACAAGGTGTTTCAACCCCCGTGCATTTCCCTCTGCAGAGACCTTCTGGGGAGCTGAAGAATTCCTTGTCATTCAGTTCAGTTCCTTCCACACCCCCTCCTCCTGCCCAGGGCCACACACACTTGGTTATCTGAGGACAGGAGTTGGGTTGTTTACTATTTTCCCAGGGTACAAAGTCTTGAAGAGTTTAATTGTGGATGTAATCTGAAGAATCAAAGTCAGCCTCGTTCCTCAGAAGAATGGGGCGAGTGTGGGAGAAAGGAATTGGTCCGCTTTGCATGGTGCCCAGAACAGCATAGCCCACTCCTTTCCCTTTGAGAAACGTTGTGGGAGGGGGAGGCTGGTGGGGGAGGTTCAATTGTCCTTTTTATGGACGAACCCTTGGTCTTCTGGGTTCTCTCTCTCAGCTGGCTCTTTGCTGTAACCCAGATGGCCAGGCCGGGCTGGGGTCCTGTGACTGGTATGTCAGCAGAGCTGGAGCCCTGGCTGGGGGCAGGTTCCTGGTGGCTGGAACTGGTTTGAAGGATGGGAGGAACCTCTCTGCTCCTTGCAAACAGGAGTCTGTGGTTTCCATAGCAGGAGCCAGCAGGAAGGACTCTAGAGGCTGGGTGGGCAGCAGTGCAGGAGATGAGGAGGCCCACAGAAAGGAATTCCAGTAATACCCTCCCCAATTTGCCCTTTCCTGAGCTTGGGGGGTGGGGTTGAGGTTAGGGCAATGAGTGGAGGAAATTTGGGTGGGGAAAGAAAAAGACAAGATGGGTAATTTCAGTTTTCTTTATAAATAAATTTAGGGTTTCAAGGAAAAATAAGTTTTGGCATGTCCAAGGATTATGCCTCAATCAAATCACCCAGGGGCAAGAAGGTTTGCTGGCCCCTCCTGGGCTCCATGTCCCTCCATGCATTTCCCGGCTGCTGGCTGTGCAGTGTGTTCTGCATCTAGTACTTTAGTGGCAATGGATGGAAAATTGAAAACTTGACCACAGTATAAACAAACTACTGTCCTGAGGACTGATATAGACATTAACCTTGGTTCCATTTTGTTCCTTTCAAAAGGACTTAGATCAAGTCATAGTAGCCAGGCTGCTCTCCAGGAAAAGGGCTGGTAGCTCACTGAGGTAGTTCATCACCTGCCACAGCAGGATACAGTCCCATTGGTAGAAGCTTCTCTGCACTTGATCTTAACCCATACCATTATGTTTATGATTGCTCCTTTGAACATTTTATGTTTATCTTTTCAAATCAATAGATAGTTTTTGACAGATTGTGATGGGGATTTCTTTATGCATACCACTCTTCTTGCTGAGATTAAAATTACAGTCTCTAAAGTGATTTCCATTTACATTTGATCCTATGTGGACCTCAAGGGTCAAACAGAGCACGTCGGAGCTTTTGAATCTTTGCTCTTTTCTTAGCCTCCTCACCCACCACTGGCGATGCCAGTTCCCGTGTTTCCCACTGTCTTCTTGAATATGCTGGCTTCTGTGGTAGCCTCTTAGCAGGATCTTTTATTAACAAAAACCTTACTGTGCTGAACTTGGTTCTTCCGATCTGGATCCAAGTTTCAGGGTGCTTTTCTCTGTCCTCCATTTGCTCTGTGCGTGCTCTGCCTAAGCTACTTTATCAGTGCGTGAAAAGGGAGAACATTTCTGTCAATAACAATATTTTATCTAGGGCTCCTGACCAATTTAGTGTAAGGACTATCACTCAAATCCTATTTCTATTAGTAAGAAGGCGGACTTTTTTTAAAGGGCTGAAGCAGGAGGAGAGAATCGCCATTCATTTATTGGTAACTTAGAATAGAGAGTGAGTAAAAGCTGAGCAGCCTCTCAAGGGGATTTACAATTCACTTCTTTTTTAAGGAAAGAAAAAACACTCGCTTTATTAGATGAAAAGAGATATATTGCAAACTGCAAAAATCCTCCTGCAGTATAAATATCTTCTAAGATATAGAAATCATTGAATGGTAGTTTAATTTAGGACCTTAGAGATTTTCTATTGCCACCTCTCTAGGTTAGAGATGGGGAAACTGAGGCATGCTGTATTTGCATGCTTTTATCCAAAGTTGTGCATTTGGTAAATGTACAAGTAAGTACATGCAGACAGGTCTCCATCAGAACAGGTCTGATACTGATCAGTCCCATGAAATCACACAGAAATGTGTGTGTATGATACTTTTGATATCACTTGCTATCTTATTGATGCTATACAGGGTAGAAAGAACGAAGACCTGAGACTGCTGCCCTCAACACGATTTATGGGTTTTATTTTTTGAAAAATAAGGTATTTTCAAATGGAGAAATCAGAGAATGGGCAGGTTGATATGTAACAAAGCACTAGGTGGTCCAATGTGGCCAGGAGCATCACTGGATATTAACCATGTTGAGTCAGGATTTGGAAATAGATGGATTCCCTAAAAATAACTCACAAAGAGACAGTAAAATAGAGTTATGTAGCAGAACCAGGAGAGGATGGAGAAGCAGAGTGGGCATGAAAATATATGGGACAGGAATGGCAAAATGCTTGTATGTTAGTCAGCTTTTCATGACTGCGACCAAAATACCTGAGAAGAGCAACTTAGAGGTGGGAAGATTCATTGGGGCTCACAGTTTCAGAGGTTTCAGTCCATGGTCAGCCAACTCCAAGGCAGAATCATCATGGCGGAAGGGCGTGTGTGTGGGGGAGGTGTTCTGCTCATGGCAGCCATAAGAGTAGAGAGACAGACAGACAGACAGACACACACACACACACACACACACACACACAAAGAGACTAAAGAGACGATAGCCTTTCAAGGGCAACCCCCAATGACTTACTTGCCCAACTATCTCCCAGTCGTCTGTTCTCCCATCAGTGGATTAATCCACTAATGAGGTCAGAGCCCTCATGATGTCCCATTTCTGAACACATGGGACTTTGGTGGACGTTCTAGGTCCAACCCATAACAACTTGACACACAAGCCACTTGCCCCACTCCTTTTTCACGGCAGACATCACTCATTGATGGCAGTCCTTTTCCTAGAGACCAGTTAGGGTCACTTTATTTACACAAGCTCTGGTAGCTAGTAGAAAATAGTTAGAATGCACAGGAGTAATGAAACTTATTTGCTAACCTTCATGTTGGATAAAAGATCTCCCTGGACGGGATAAATTTTAATATTAGAAGATAAAAATAAAAAAGCCTTACCTTTTTGTGGTCATACATAGTATTTTTCATGATGATCCTTCATGAAGAGGTCTGAAATGTTTATGCATTACCTATTTTAAATTTAAATTATTTGTTGTCCTGCTGGACCTTCCCAAATCTAGCACCTCCTGTAGTGTTTGGTACATGTGGGCATGCAGTAAATATTTGTTGAATGATGAAACTCATGAGGAGTTAATTGTAGCCTTAAAGAGGGGAAAGGCCAGAGTTTTATAAGGTGAATCCATCCAGCTCATGCTGGGACTTCAGCCAGGAAGGGCATATCTGCAATATATCTCAACCTATAAACTACCTTCTTCTATAAAATTGGTGTCAGCAGGACCCTACCGTTCCCTACCAACGCACGTTGCTCTTAAGTCATGGCATTAATTAATAGGGAATATTTATTGTTAAAAAAAAAAGGAGTAGCAATTGTAATCTACCTGTTTTCCTGCTTTTGGATATCTTAAAAAACTCTGTCCTACCACAAATAATATGGCAGTATTCTATTTTCAGAGCCCATGTTACCATTTGATTTTAATTTGTTATGAATTAATGAGATTGTGAAATAGGTGAGATGGGGGTTCAGTCTTTATTCCAACTGCTCATCCACAAGAGAACAACACTTCTCATGTAGTCTTCTATCAGGCAAAGGTAGGGATGCAGAGAAGGATGTGATATGCTTTCCTAATCTCAAGGAGCTCAGACATAGGAGAGGCCAGTGGTGTGAATGGGTAGCCACAGAATCTGCCGCTTTCAGCATGGATACCTTCCACGGGAGTTACTCAGCTACACTTACAGACCGTCTTCTGTTGTATTCTTTATATCCTCAACTTTAGGTTAGCAAATACATTTTATCTCTCCTGCCTGCCTCCAATTGCTTCATAATGACTACTTGGGGATCATTGTCAAAATTTCTGAGGTCACGCATTAGATTCTGGGGAAAAGGGCAGCCGTGGTGAGTGATGTCAGTCTGTAGCAAAGGAGAGCGAGGCCAGCCTGTGCCAGGAAGAACAGTCCTTTGTGCTGAGAAATAGTCGCTTGGGAATATTCCTCAACACCTTCCCCTAGTTTGATTCAGTAGTTCATTTTTATTTCTTCTGAGTTTCGGATGTGGAATTCCTAAATGTCATGCTTTGTAAATGATGCAGTGGACATGACTCCATGGAAGCATCATTCTAGGGGGCTAAAGAGATGGCAGACAAAGGCCTTTCAAGACTTCAATAAGAATGTCTCGATATTTGTCCTTTAAGATAATGGTGAGGATAACTAGCATTTGTATGTTGCATTATAGTTTACAAAGCACTTTCACAAATTGGAAATGACCTAATGTGTGTGAATAGGGTATTGGTCAAATAATCAAGGCACTTGCATACCATAGGTGGAGCTGGGCAGCTGGTACGTGGAATGGCGTGGATCTTTATTTCTGGATAGAGCACCATGGTAAGTGTTTATTAAAATGCAGTTTTCCGGAGCATATCACATATCACGTGTCCAACGCTGTTTGAAAATTTATATTTTCATAAACATATATCTGTGAGGACGGCATAGGAAGAAAGCTGGGATTTATATGATCAAATTCTAATGGTGGTTCTCACTATTTGCTGAGAGATAGAGGGGATCTTTGCATTTTCTAAAAACTTATGCTGAACAAATTCGACTTCCATGAAAAATAAACAACAAAGTCACCCTTTAAAAACTTATGGAAAAGTGTCACTTGTTATGTCACTCAATCCTTACAACTACCCCCATGGGTAGTTACTATCCACATTTTACAAATGAAGAACAGGAGTTCAAATTTACTGCTAACTCTAGTTTTCCTGTGTGCTAGGCAATGATCCAGTTGTTGTACATGTGTGGACATAAACATACATGTACATATGTATTTATGCCATATATATATATATATATATATATATATATCTCCTATATTATCCGTATATATATACTCATTACATTTTCACAGAAATACTTTGAGGTAAAGTATTTTCATTATTCCTATTCCACAGGTGAAGAAATGAGGCACAGAGAGGCTAAGTAAATTGTCAAAAGTCACACAGCTTTCAAGCTTAGAAGTATCAGCGCCAGGATTTTAAAGCCAGGTCACTTGACTCTAGAATCTCCAGTTATACCTTGTTGCCTGAGAGAAGACACAAGAGGACATGGTGGCCCAGGAAACTGAATTCAATCTTCTGGCTCCAAATTATGTCCCCTTGTTCCTACATGTAGGCATGTGCCTTTCATGTGAAGCTGATCATGAATATCAGGCTGTTATCAACCCACCTCGACATAGCCCCATAGGCTGGGTGTAATATTAATTATACAACATTGTGTTAGTCAAGCTTTGCATTGCTGTGACTGAAATACCTGAGAAGAGCCACTTAGGGGAAGGAAAGTTATTCTAGCCTCATGATTTAAGAGGTTCAGTCCATGGTTGACCAACTCCACATGGTCTGGGCTCCAGGTGAAGCAGAACATCAATGGTAGAAGGACATTGCAGAGGATAATTGCTGGGCTCATGGCAGCCAGGAAGCAGAGAGAGAAGCAGTGGAAGGAGGAGACAGGGACAAAATGTAATCCCCAAGGATACACTCCCAGCTACCTCTTCCGCCAGCTAGTCACCACCTACCTGTTGTTAATATCCAGCACAGTAGTCCTTTCAAAGGACTATCCACCAAACAGATTAACCCACTGATCAGGTTATAGCTTGTTTTATCTCTGAACATTCCTGAATTAACACACGAGTTTTGAGGGGACACCTCATATCCAAACCATCACAGACCTCATGATAAATTTCTCTTGAAATCAGATTGGGAATAAAATCTCAATCTCAATTCCCCCATTCCTACCACATGCCAGTCATTGTTTCTAGGCACTTGTGTTAAAATAGTGAAAAAAAAAAAAATTAGACTCCTGCTCTCATGAACTTATAGTCCAGTAGAATGAAGAGAAAATAAGCAAGCAAAGGAAATTGAATTTAGAGTATTGATAACTTCTATGGAGAAAAATGTAAAAGAATGAGGATCTTAATATCTGGTGCAGGAGTGGAACTTGGTAGAGCTGAAGTAAAGAGGTTGGGGAAGTCCTGTTTCCTTTTGTTGGGTTACAAATATTTATTTAACCCAATGCATATTAATTTTTGTCTAAACTGCCAGGAAACTCAGAGCTCCATGTAGAACTTAGTTATAAAAATACAGTGCACTCCAGGCATAGGGCAGGATTTATTTCCTTGCTCCTTTTCAAACCGATTTGATCTGGTTTTCATTTTTATTGTCTTGTTTCATGTGTCTAACTTTATATGTAATCCCCAAATTCCATTTTTATAGATAGATAGGGTACCAATCTTAAACATTAAAAAGAGGAATAGAGTCAGTTCTAAGTACAAAAGAAACAAGACAGCCATCTTCCTCTATCCCAAAGGAGTCCCTCTTCCTTTATACCCATATTGGCCATTGCATATCTCATCTCTGATTTGACTGGGGGACCCTTCCTCTTTCTTTATTGCTTTCTCTCCAACATGAAGTGTGTGTGCACACATTAGCATGTGTGTGCTCTTTTCTGATTTCTATCCCCAAGAAGATCTAGAGTTGTGTGTGTAGAATAGAGATGGCCTTTTTCCCTTCAGATAAAAAAATCTTTACCCTTTAATTGCCATTCACTTTTTGAGTAACCGTGGAACTTTCTAGAATCTCCACGATTCTTAGCAGGAGTCGTGAATGTTGATAGATATTGTAGTTTTCCTGGGTAATTAAAACTACAGTTATTTATAAGGCTTCATTTAGAAAGTGCTGCGATATATAGTTTGCTGTTAATTGATGACAGATACATACTATTGATCAATAATGCAGGATATTAATACCCACGTCTTCTATTGCTGAGTTATGCTTTCAGTATTGAGAGCTTGAGAAGCAGTGCTTTATGCTACTGTCAGTGGCTGGAAGATAATTCAAAGCTGTAATGTTCACTGATATCCCAGGTAGCTGTGATAGGCTCAGGCCACACTGACCTGCAGGTAACATGGTTAGTTACACACACAAAAAAAGAGTCCTGTTTTTAAACAAGATTTTGAAGACATCTGTCACCCCCTGTTAACAGTATTTCTTTTGTTGTTTTTTCTGATAATGATGAGACAAACACTTTTGGCTCATCTAACTGGTTGTGTTCAAAATGATATTCTCCAGTTTGGGGTAATTTTGGGAAGGGGCCTGCTTATGGTTGTGGCAAGGCCTCAGTAAGGCTGTGGGGGTCAGGAGGGCTGCAAGTTGTATTTGTGGCTCTGTCTGTCTCATCCCCTGGACTTAAGGACAGATGCTACGTGTTCTGTAAATTGGCATCTGGGTATAGGGCTGACACGACAAAGATTTACTTAATAAATGAATGCCTATATAAATGAGCCAATCCCTCCTCAAAGAGGTGAGGGGTATGTTCCCTGGGCTCTCCCAAGGCCCTCCTGTGTGGCTTCACTCCAGGACCTAGAACTGAAGCAGTCACACTTGCTTGTTCCCGTGCTCAGTTCCAACCTGTGGGTGCAGCAAAGGCAGGACTTTTGTCTTCCTGTTCACAGTGCTGAGGCCGGTACCACCTGGGAACGTGGACGGCCCTTGTGCTCACTGGGAAAGGGCGGCTGTGGAGAGGGATGGATGGACAGCCGCCTCCTCTGCTGTCCTCTGTTATTAGCTCAAAAGTAAAATAATTGGGTTTGAATCAGTTCATCGGGGAAAACTTTTCTGCCAACCCCTGCAGAGCTGTAGAACTGCAGCCCTCCTCTGTGGACTGCATACGTGTTTACTGAGCTGTTCATTACTGTTTTACCACCTAGCGACAAGACAGTGGCCTTGTCTTCATGCAGCTTGAGTTCTGAACACTCTTCTTTATGCCTCATGTTAACCATTCACGTTCCCTCTGCGCAGAAAGTTCTGGGTTTGCTTTTGAAAAAATAATCACATTAAAAACGACAATCCTGAGCTTTGAGACAGTTCTCTAGATAACCTCTTAGTGATAAAGGACCTCCGTTCAACTCCATTTGATATGCTCATTGACTATGTTGGGTTGTATGTGGGAACAGGGAGAGATTTAAGGGATTACACATGACTTGGGGCTGGCAGGGCTACAATTTATAGGGCAGGTCATCAAGTTAGAAATTCAGTGAAGAGTTGATGCTGCAGTCCTAAGTTCAAAAGGCACAGGACAGCCAAGCAGGCCAGAAACAGAGAGGATTTAATCTCACAGAAACGTTCTTCTCAAGGAAACTTCAGTTTTTGCTCTTAAGGCTTCCCACTGATCTAGTGTACCCACAACTGATTATAAAGATTTCTTACATTCACAAAATACCTTTACGGCAACATCTAAACGAGGGCTTGACCAAATACTTTGACTTTATCGCCTAGCTAAATTGACACATAAAATGAACCTTCAGGGGTATTCTCTCTTATGATCCTGATATATTCTTCATAAGACCGGAAGAGGTAAGAGAGTGTGCTCTGCTTTACAGTTAAGGAAACTGAGCTGCAGAGCGCCTCCAAGCTCTCCCAGGCCCCATGGCTGAGAGCTGAGGTCAGCATCAGAACAGGGTGTCCGGAGGTCCTCAGCTCAGAGTGCCTCTTGGCTTGGCCTGAAACACCTAATTGATGATCTGCTATTGAACAGGTAATCTCCTTACCTGAAATTCTCTCTGCCTTCTTCTCTTAATATTTCCTAATACATTTTTTTAACTTAAAAAATTGGTTTCTTTTATCAGGTATCTTTTCAAACTAGTCCTTATGAACTCTTTGTGGGCCAACCTTTCTCTTTTGTGATTATTGTGTTTGTAATTCATTGTGTTTGGGAACATGCAGTTGCCAAAGAGACCCCAGAATGATCCTTCTTTAAAAATGCTTTTTAGTCTTAGTCAGGTGAGGTAAATGCTGTATAACTTTGTTGCTGTAAGTATCATAATTGTATCTTACACGTGAAAGTTTTAGGTAAATCTCATGTTGATGGTTCTTACCATAATAATAAATGGGAGCTTTTAAAGAGCTACCAATATGCATTTTACTATATAATTTTTGATAAAATTCATATTCACATATCATAATTTCTCTGGTCCTTGATGGACCCCAATTGTTTTTCTGTTGGAAATTTATTGACTAGCTATAGTTTAACACATGTTTATTGGATAAATTCATAATAGTTTAATAAAAAATTAATAGCAAATACTTTCAAATTTGTGGCCCATGGAGGGGGGGGGTCATCAGGTGACTATTAGAAGTTAGCAGTGAGATTAAGTCAAGATTGTGTATCATGTTATCATCCAATATATCTCAAGTAACCAGGAAACATGGGAACTTTTATAGAATTATTTGTGCCCAAATCTCTGACCCCACAAGATCACAAATGCCTCATGAATATTTTGTGTATACCTATAAATAAGATCAATGGGTAATATCATTATCTTGATAATTCAAACATGACAAAGGTGTTTATTTTACTGAGTGTGCCCAACACACCGGATGGTTTTCAGAGTGGGGATGTGGGACAGACCGTCCTGCTAATGCCTGCTTCCCCTTCCTTGCGCTGTTGCAAGAAGGCTGGGGTTCTACTCTCTGTGTTCACTGTGTTCTGTAGATTTATTTCTTCTTTCAGATTAAAAGATCCATTCTCCCTGTAGACTGCATCCCATGAGACTGGGAGCCAGGTTCTTACCCAACTCTGTAGCTTGAGTGCTTCCCACAGTTTTAAGCAGTAAAATTTTAAAACTTTGGCAGGTAATAGAGGGAGTCAGTTTGTTGGTTGGAGGCCAAGTGTGTATTAGGGGTGTGACTCCAGAACCAGGCTGCCCAGGCTCAGTCCCAACCTCCCTGTTTATTAGATATGTAACCTTGAACAAGTTACTCCACACTCTGCATCTCAGTTTCTCCATCTGAAAAGAGAGAGCTAACAATAGTTCTCATTGCATGAGAAAATATCTGTAAAGTACTTGGGATAGTAGTGGATATCTAATGTACATGATAACTTAGATACTTCTTTAAAAACACACCTGGTTCCATTCTAAACTACTCTGTGTCTTATTACTCTGGTCTTCTGGTGACTAGCATTTTATAGGTTAAAGACCAACTTTCATGGTAAGATCACATTAGCAACTGCATCTACCACCCCTCTGACTGAGAATCAAGTCTAAGTTATCACTACTTTTTATATTCATATATTATATGTATTTGCGTGTGTGTGTGTGCGCATATATATATATATATATATATATATATATATATATATAGTCTCTTTTTTGTTGTTTTCTGCATTTCCCTTAGCAGCTAAGCCTGACCTTGTGTGATTCATTGTTTGTCACCAGGACTTCTTATTTTCCAGCCTCCTTAGCATTGAGGAGAACTAACATTTACCACATGTCTACCAGGTGCCAAGCTAGGTGTCTGATCTTTATCTACTCCTGAGGACAGTGGTATCATCTCTATTTTACAGAAGCCCAGGAATATCAAGTACCTTGAACCATTCAAAAACTAAGACAGCCTAGTTCTATCTCATGTCAAAGGAAAAGCTGTCTCTGCCTCCTTATCTTTCCTCCCTCTGCCTAATCTCCTTAGGGTCCCAGCAGCCACCACCCCCGGAATCCCACCAAAAGCCAGCAGAATCCACATGCTCCTTTCCAGACAAGTATGGCTCTTGTAACCCTTCATTTGGGATCCCAGAACTTGTATTAGAAGTTCCTGGCAAGCCCTGTCTGTTTTCCTGTATTTGCATGTTGGTATCCACAAAGGATTAACCGGTACTATATTATCAGTTCAAGCACCCAGGAAAGCAGGGCACCAAGTTAGGAATCAAAATTCTTTCTTTGCACTAGTTTGACATTTGATCTTTTAAACCAATCATCAAAACACCCATTATAACAGAGATCAAGATTTTATTGGGCACCTCTGTATGTACATAATTTAGTGATGAGTCTAGTTTGAATTTTGAGTTATATATGAGCCAGTGGTCTATAAAAGTCTTTGTAGGGCCTGGCTGTATTTATAAGGTTAATTAGATCTATTCTCAAGCTCTTAACTGATCCTCACCCTTCCTTCCCCAGCACACTCACTACTGTTGTATTGGCATGTGGGTGTTTGATTGATTGTATCTGACTGTGGGTGCTTTCATGGAAGGTGGTCATAAAACCTTATATAAGTTGAGCACCTGGCATGTGGCTAGACCATCTTTTGGAGCGTACCAAATTCTTGCTGAGGTTTCCCCTTTTCTCTTGTGTTTTACACAGTTGCATATATATATACATATATATATATATATATATATATATGCACATATATATATACATATATATATAGTTTCACACATGGGCTACATGTGAGAGGTCTGTGGTGTGTCTCATGGCATGACAGAGAAAAAGATAATAATTTACCTCATTAGAATCTTTTCTTTTCTTTTTTTTCTCTTTTTTGGTATTGGGGGTTGAACTCAGAGTCACTTAACTACTGAACACATCCCCAGAGCTTTTTATATTTTGTTTAGAGGCAGGATCTTGCCAAGTTGCTGAGGCTGGCTTTCAACTCTCTATCCTCTTGCCTCAGCCTCCCGAGCTGCTGGGATTACAGGTGTACACCACCATGCCTGGTTCATTGGAATCTTTTATGCAAGAATTTTTAGGTTAATTTTAATTTTCAAGGGTCATCTTTATCTAGCTTTACAAGGTGAGAATACTCTGAATAGTTAGTGTCTACAGATTGAGCATCCCTATTCCTAATTTGAAAGCCAAGTTTTTGAGACTCCCCATGATACCACAAGTGGAAAGTTCCACACCTGACCTAGTAATAGTTTGCAGCCCAAACACAGGTGCAATAAAAGTATTGTATGCAATTACTCTTCAGACTATATAAGGCGTATGTGAAGCATAAAAAGAATTTGATGTTGAGACTTGAATCTCATTCCCAAAATATCTCATTCCATATATGCAAGCATTTCAAAATCCAAAACAATCTAGGATCTGAAATACTTCTGGTCCTACACACTTCAGATAAGAGACACTCAGCATATACTAGGCAGAGTTCATGTCAGGGAGAAGGAAGTCCATTGTGCACCCTTGGACATGTCTAAAGTTACTGTCTGAGACTATAAATATCAACTGCAGACATGAATTGAAGAGACAGATTCCTTGTGGTTAATTTTTCCAAGTAGGATGGTATTTTCTTCTCCGTTCTCTAGTCCTTTTCCAAGTGTCAGTGGTTATTGATAATATTTAGAAAAATAACACGCGGATTTTATGAATGTATCTCTTCTCTCCTATGTCACCAACTTGTTTTATTTATTTATAACTCCGGGCATTTACAGAGTTGTTTTATGATGCAGATATTCAAATAAAGCTTCAGTACTTATAATCAACCTAAGTTTCAGGTTTTCTTTTTTTCTGAATGGAACATTCACCTATGTTTGGAATTTTTAAATTTTTGATTTTTTTTTTAATATTTAATCTTTGATGATTTTTTTCTATAAATACCTAAAGAGATGCTTGAAATTGGAAACACAGGCACTGCCTCTAGTTCTTTTAAAAGAGGTATGTTTTTGTGGCAATGTGCACTGTGTCTTTCCTCAGACATTTGCCCAAACTTGGAATGATTAAGTATTGGTTGCGAATCCAAAGCTCGTTTTATTTCCATTGTAAAGGTTTTGAGCTTTTCTCCATGTGTTTCGTCTTTAGAAGGGCCTCTCTCTCACATATTCATCGTGCAGGCTCACCTTGTGCTTCAGGCAGAGTTGCCTCCTGTCCTTTCTATGCACAAGGCCCCCACTTGGAAACTTGAACTGTTTCCCTTGCGTTTGTGTCTTCGTAAAACCCAAATCCACTCCAAGAAATAAAAAGCATAGAAGCTTTATTGCACATATTTTATTTCAATATGTTTTGAGTGAGGATAGAGAGGGAAGGTGGAGGACAGAGAACTAGTTGAAGCTGAACATCTTTTGGGGGATAGGGGTACACCAGGGATTGAACTCAGGGGCACTCAACCACTGAGCCACATCCCCAGCCCTATTTTGTATTCTATTCAGATACAGGGTCTCACTGAGTTGCTTAGCACCTCACTTATTTTTGTTGAGGCTGTCTTTGAACTCACAATCCTCCTACCCCGGCCTCCATAGCTGCTGATTACTGGCATGTGCCACTGTGCCCGGGGAAGCAGAACATCTCGAAGAAGAAAGGGGCATTTATGTAGCACCCACCACATCCAGGCCCTCTGGAAGTTTCCTTCTCTATATCCCTTTAGTTAATCATGTTGGATTCTAATGAAAAGCCTGTGGGTTGGATATTATTCTCATTTTCCACATGGAAACATTAAAACTCAGAGAAGTTGATTAGCTCAATCTGTGGTGCGTGGACTGAGTGGACGTCACACTCCTGGTCCTGTCTCTGCTTGTCCTCAGTGAGTGCACACCAGCACAGCCAGTGTGTTCCACACCCACCTGAGCTCTCATTCTGCTTTGAGGTGTGTGTTCCTGGCAGCATAATTTGCATACATAGAAAAGGATGATGAATGTGAACTTGGCCTAATGCTCTTTTGGAAAGTGAGTTGCTTTTATTCAAATCAACACCTTTGCATAGACCTCAAGATAATGCACAACCAAAAGAGTGCAACTTTCATTTTTACTAAGTTATACTAGTCAGTTTGGTTTTGGTTTTGGTCTTATGTGTGGTAGTGACAGTGGCAGTGGGTAGTTGAGAATGGTCATGGGCCATCCCAGGTCACCTGTGGTCTTCCAGGCTCCAGAGGGTGTGCGTGCATCAGAGGATCCAGCCTACTCTGACTTTGCATTCTGGGCCATTTATTCTAGACACTATCCCATTGCGGGCCCACAGATCTACCAGGGATGCAGGTATTTTGGAACTCAGTTATAATTGCTGTAAAACCAGGGCCAAAGCCTACATTTCTTTAGGTATATATTCAATAATTTTTTTTTTTTAACATTTCCAGAATCGGAGAAGTTTAAAAAACCATGTATTTTAGCCTCTCTTTTTAAAGACTGGCACCATAAGGAGTTTCGAATGTCCCTAAACCAAATGACCTTGTCATAGTTGACCACTTTTCCAACCAAAGTTTATAAAATATCTGTTGGAAGTTGATTTTAATATTGATACTGGGAGGTGAAACTATGGTCTATTTGTTGAGATCTGTCCCAGATTAGATCAACATATTACATATACTTCATTGTACAGACTTGGCCTTGTAGCACATTTTTAGCATGTAAAGTAGCTTCGAAATATGGTTTGCCCTGTGGTCTAATTATGTGTTAACTATGGTCGTTGTTTGGAATTGTCACTTCAATATATACAATGGAATATTACTCCACCATAAAGAATGATAAAATTATGGCATTTGCAGGCAAATGGATGAAATTGGAGAATATCATGCTAAGTGAGATAAGCCAATCTCAGAAAACCAAAGGATGAATGATCTCGCTAATAAGCAGATGATGACACATAATGGGGGGTGGGAGGGTTTAGTGTTAGGGTTAGGGTTAGGTTTAGGGTTAGGGTTAGGGAGGGTGGCAAGAATGGAGGAAGGAGGGACTGTATAGAGGGAAAAGAGGGGTGGGAGGGGTGGGGGGAAGGGAAAAATAACAGAATGAAACAAACATCATTACCCTATGTAAATCATTACCCTATGTAAATGTATGATTACACAAATGGTATGCCTTTACTCCATGTAAGAGAAACAACATGTATCCCATTTGTTTACAATAAAAAAAAAAAAGGAGGTTCTCATTTCAGTTAAGGAGAAGGGCGGTATTATAATCAGGGCCCTGTCTCCTTTGGGGATGCTCTTCGGTGTCCTGAATCAAACACCTCAAGTTTACTTTATAGGTTTATCTGCAAAGAGAGTTACGTTCTCTTAAATGACACATCAGATCAAGTTCATAGACACTTGTAGTAGGTCTTCCTTTGATCAGAGCAAGTTGCTGAGTGTAGACTGTGTTCTTAGTTCTTGTCTTTCTAATATCCTCAGTAGTTTTAGGTAGATATTTGTGCTTTTTTACTGTTCTTGTGAACATGAAACCGTGGTGCCCTTCTGATTTGTGGTGAAATTCCTCGACATATAAGTTACACGATGGTTGGGCCTGAACAAAAATGCCATTTTTCTGCATAGCCTGGTCATTAAGAGTAAAACATTTGGAGTCAGACAGAACTGGCTTCACATCTCCGGTCTCCCACACACCAGCCTTCTGTCTTTAGAAAAGTTGCTTAACCTCTCTGAAGTCCAGTGAGCTCATCTCTAGAATCAGCAGAATAGTAGCACTTGCTCCTACCATTAGTGTAAGGATTAAATGAGATAATATACCTAACTACTTAGCATATTGCTTGGCAAAATATGCATGCACCAAAAGCTGGATGTCGTTTCCTCATGACACTTATTTTCACACTCACCCAAAGACCTACAGACTATCTAGCAGGTTCTTTCCAAGTTGGAGGTTAGTGGGCAGCAGGAGGAACTTGCTTCATTTTCCATTCTTTAGACTTGTTTATTACAGTCGTAGGTTACCATGGAGACTCTCAGGATTAAGACGGCATTATTGAGTTAAGCATTCAATGAGCACCTCGGGAGAGAAAAGCCATAACATGTATGCTTGCCGTCGCAGTTTCCAGACGAAAAGGTTAGGGGGGAGAAGAAGTTGCAGCTTTCCTTGGTCTTGGAGTTCCCTGACTTCACAGAGAACTATGATCAGGAGTTGAAACTCAGATCATCTCCCTCCTTTCACTCTTGTGTAGACCATTCCATAAAGTTATCGATAGTTAGGGTCAGAGTCCCAAAAGAGGCAGCTCCTCTTTAGAGACCAGGGAATGTGGCTTTCTGAAATAGATTCTGAAGTCGAAAAGAACTCCGAGTGTTTTCTGAGAAGGGTTGACCTCCTTTCATGCCACTTACTGTGAATTAAAGCTGCAAGGGGGAACTAGTTTGGGCTTGTGGTACAGCACTTAGTGCCACCGCTGCCAGGGAACAAGATTTGTGTTTCTAAGGCGATACAACAAAAAGGAGAATGCTTTAAGAGCCAGCGGCTGTCAGAGTGTAAAAGTATCTATGTTCCGAAAGGGAAATAGGAGCTGAATTAAGTAATTTTATACACACGTTACAGGGTGCCCTTCTGCTAGTCATTCTTAAATTCTAAAGCAAATAGTTGTGACCACAAAGGGCTCAGTCCATCTCAGCTGATTTTAGCTGGCAGACTCAAACTGGATATGATTGGTATTGACCTGCCCTATGCATGTGATTTTAAGATGGTCTGACTCTTGTCTGTCATTCTGTTGGGTTGTATTAATAACAGGGGACAAAGGGTGACATAGTCCAGCAGAGGTTTGGGCAGTCACTTGACTACATATTCTGAATAAACTAGAGGAGGAAAACTACAGTTCTACAACTAGGACAGCAAAGCAGAGCCTTTCCCAGTATCTTTAATGCCAATATCAACCTGTTTGCAAATGTTTAGCCGGTAATAGGCATGCAAGTATGTCCTAAACAGGTTCGTTGGATAAAGTACCCTCCCAGGATAGAATTCACAGGGCGAGTACACCCAGAAAAAATTACAGTACTGCTATATTTACTTAGTGTCTCTGCACTAGGATTTATTTTCCACAGTTGGAAAGGGAACCACCTGTCTCAACTGCTGATGTCAGAGAGCTCCCTCGAGACTCGGGGCTGTTGGGAAGCACAGATACTGTACATATTTGCTCTTACGTCCATATCTGGCTAAGATTAGGTTCAAATTTGTGCCCTATCGTGGAGTTCATTGAGCAGTGACTCTGAGGTGCCCTTCTACGTCACCATACCCTTGTGAATTAAAAAGTAGCATGTGTAAGCCCCCGTTTGCAAACATTTCCCCAACTGGAGATACAAGTATTTGCACTGCAGCAAAATGAATGCCACTCGTCCTGGGGTTATCGACTATGGATTCAATTTTGGAAGTGAGTAGCAGGAGGCATTATCTTTGCACGTAGGAGCTGTGGCACTGTTGCTATTGCGGGGGGTGGGGGGCTTTGCTTTATTTCTAGTGGTGAGAGTTTTTTAAAAATATTTATCAGATTGGAGTTTTATGTCTATATTATTAAAGAGGCAATAAAAAAAGATTAGTCTGTAGTACACTTCTATTTATTTCTTAAGCTGGTAGTGTAATCAAAGTGAAGAAATTGTTGTAGAGTAATGAAATGCCTAATTAGAAAAGATTGGATATTATGACCGTGCATTTCAGGCGAACTATTGTGGTCATTTGTCTTTGTATGTTTGTTTGTTTGAAGATTTTTCAGAGGTGTGTAACTCACTCTTCCATTTCTTTGTGCCTGGGAGAGAACGAAGCCTTTTAAACGTAGCTCCCTAAGGAAGCGTGAGGGCCACTAGACTGCACGTCCCCGGGGGGTAGGCTTTGTGTCACAGTCAGGGGCGCCCACTTAAACTCTCCCATTGACTGTACAATTGCAGCAAATACGATGTCATCAACATTACTCAGATATTGCATAAAAATAGAATCGGTACCAACAAAGGCAAAAGACTTGCTATTAGTGAAGTTGTTCATTATTTTAATCGAGCCATGCACCTGAATTTGAATATTTCTACCAACTTGCAAATTATATGGTTATTACACAAAATAGGTGGAAAACAGAATCTGAGGGTATAAATTACATTCTTGGGTCACATCAAATCAATGTCTTATTAGGGATCAGTACCAGGGTTTTTAATTCCCAGCCTTCCTATGATACACACTTGCAATTAAATTTATATCTGAATGATGCTTGGGTATCTTTCTCAAATTCTAAAATAGAGTAAATAGGCTGGGCTAAGACCCCTCGGTTCATCTAATCTTTCCCCTAGTGTAGGATTTCCTCTGAACCATTAAAAGTGTTATAATATATGATTGATATTAATTAGTTTTCTGTAAAGTACTGCACTTCTTAACATGAACTGAACTAGAAATAAATATATTACCATGAATTAAGATTTTATTAGTTGAGAAGAAGAATTAGATGAAGGCACCTATGTGAAATCCAAAGTACAGGCGTCAAATTGAATTAATGCCAGCACTGCCTTGAGATTAATTTGAGTACTGAATAAGAAATAGTATACCATAACATACTGTGTTTACTGAATCATTTTTGGCATCAAAAATGAAGGCTACATTATAGATGCAACAACAGGCTTTTCTCCCTTGGAAGAGAGAGGGTAATTAAAGTAAATGCTACCCTCTGAAAAACGCCTCAGGTCTCCAGGATCCAAAAAGTCTTCTTGAGAACATTGAATCCTTGTATATATCCTGGACTTCACATCGTGGGTGATGCTCTGGCCATCTCCTGCCTCCTATTAGAGTTTTATAATACAATTGGTTCTATCTCCACCCTCCCAACTCTGGAATGCTGGATAAAGCTCACTTTATATATTTGCATCTCATTATTATGTATATGTTTGAAAAGGTGCAGAAGGTGCTGAAAGATTTATGGGATTGCCCCAGGGATGTTCTAAAAGGGATTCCTAATGATTTTGTAAGGAGGATGGATCACATAGCATTTAGTACAGGACCATGCAAGCTGAGCACTGTGAAGCTCAACACCTCACCCTGTAGACTTTGATGGGAGTGGCGCCCCCTGCAGTTGTGCCCTGTTGTGGCTCTGCTCTACTTCTATGACTCCTTTAGTTCTGAAATCCCTAAGCCTGTGATTCATTAATTTATTTGCGTCTATGATGTCACTCCAAGTTTAAATGCACTGTCAAATAGGAATATTATGCATATGTCACATGCAACTTTAAATTTTCTAGTAACCCCATTTTAAACAGATAAATTTAATTTTAACAATATCTTTTATTTAACACAATGTATCCAAATATTTTATCAACATGCAATCTATCAATTATTAATGACCTATTTTGCATTCTACTTTTATAGCAAGACTTTGAAACCGCAGGCATACTTTTTCATTTAAAGAACATCTCTATTTTGATTGGACACATTTCTAGAGCTCAGAAGTCCCTTGTGACTAATGGTTACCATATTGGTCAATACAGTTTTCAACTTGTATGCAGACTTGTCGGCACTCCGTTACACAGAGAAACCACTTTTAAAAAATAACAAATATGGGCGATGAAACACAACATATTCTTTGTCATTTTATCAATTTAAAAAGTGATTGTATGATTGACCACATATTTTCAAGATGTGAATGCTAAGAGAATGTAGCTGATAGTCCACTGGGGGTAAAATTGACTGTGCATTGAATTATTTTGATCCTCTGACTTTGTTTCTATTCTGCCTGCTGTGTGTACTTCAGATATCATCATTTAACATGATTTGATACTTTGGTGATTCCTCCCACATTTGCAAACTCACGGTATCTTGTCAGTTTTCATGCACCATATGGATGTCTTGTTTCTTACAGAGAAATTCTTGAAAGACTCTTGGCTCAAATAACATTGTGGCCAGTCTCTTGGAATCAAAACTGTTTTCTGCACTTGCTGCTTCTGGTCTCTTTAGAGGAAGAGTCAGGTTAGGACTGGTATGAGGTTGTGAGGTTTTTTTTTTTTTTCCTTTCTTTTCTTCATGTCATCAGAGAAACCAACAGGCATTTGGCATCTCTGTGTCCCCATCACTTGTGATGATTCTGTCATGCATAGAAAGTCAGCTTAATATGGGACTTAAAGAGAAAGGCTGCTCTGCTCTGCTCCACTTAACGTCTAGAATTTTTTTCTCGTTAAGATAAGGAAGCCAGGCAAAAAGCAAACTCATGAATCCACTATAATATTACATGATTTTCAAAGGAGTTTTAAATATTCATACATGAATAACAGGTATCACTATTGAGTACTTCTGTGCCAAGCACTGGGCTCATATAATCTCACTTAACCCCAATGCCAGCCATGTAAAATAGGCATTTGCATCGCCATTTTTAAAAGCAAGGTTTTGAGGTTCAGATAGTGTGGGCAACTTGCTTGAGACCTCAGAGATGGGTCAGAAGTGGCAGGTCTATGTGGTCAGACTTTAAGTCTCATGCTGTCAGAGAAGGGGACAGCATCATCAACCCAAGTCAATGACACCCTTCGACAGCGAACTTTGAAGCAAGGATAAAAATACTACAAGTTTGAATTTGGAAGATTCCTTCATTTTATTTGTCCAAAAAGTTCATACAAGCAATACCTAAACCTGTTCCATCTTTTGCAAAAGAGAAAATAGATCTAGAGAGTTCAGTGGCTTTGTCCGAAGTCAAACAAATCAACCATAGCACCAGGTTCCTTGATTCCTGATCCACTGTTGTTTGCCTGAGTGACTTAAAGAAGATGGTTGAGCATGGGGGATTTTTTTTTCCTTAATGAACAGAAAGAAAGCAAACTTTAAAATGTTTTGATATAAAAACATTTCTTTTAGTTTCTTCTTTGTGTATTTTATTCTTTTCATTGAAATATAATGTAGATTTTGAAAAGTGCCCATATCCCCAGGGTTCAGATCAATAAATTTTCCCTAACTGCCCAAACCCATAGAACCACCACTAACATAAGGAAAGAGATGACAACTAGCTCCCCGTGAGTCTGTTGTGCCTGTCTCTCTGCCTGCAGCAAGGGCATCCTCTCTCCTGACTTCCAGCCATGTATATTAGACATGTCTGTGTCAGGGTTTCGTAGAAAAGGGAATCATAAGCAAGGTACTTTTGTGGGTGAGTCTGAGTGTCCCATTATGCAGCTAATGTTCACTTCCTGGTATGTAGCAGTTGTCAGGCTTCTGAAGTATTGGAGCCCCAACAACCATTCTATTGTAGATTTGTTTAACATTAATTATTATTATTATTTAAAATGGGGGGATTATTAGCCATGTTTTGTTTGACTCAGTCTCAGAAGAAAGCTGAGATTCGGTACCTCAGTGGTTGCAGGTATGACAGGTCCCCACGAGCCACTCTTGTCTCGGGTTCTTACGTAATATGTGACATTGGGTAATGTGATCGAGAGACAAAGAGCACACATGCTGAAAATACCCGCAGGAGAGCGCCGGGCTGGAGTTCCCACTTCATGGCTTTGTACGGCTGTGCAAAAGGTTAGGTGTGGCCTATTTTTAGGTGCCCTGCATGGAAAGAAATCTACTAAGATGGATGGTAGAAAGTTCCATCTCAGAGTTGTTAGGGATTTTTGTTTGGAAAGGAAGTAGGAAAAGAATGCACGGTGATCCTCTTCTTGGGCAAAGAGCAAACTGGACTCTTCACAGTATGTCTTGTTTAAAAAAGAGAAACTGTCAAATTCCTTTCGCAGATTACCTTATGGGCACAGAGATCAGGCTTTCTTAGATTAGTTTTCTTTTTGTTTCTTTTCTTCAGTGGCAGGAAAATATGAAGTTAAGTATGTCATGCTGGCGAGTGTTGCTGGTAAGAGCAGGTTTTGAGGGGAGAAGCTGGTGGTTTATCAAGACATTGTTCCGACAGGTTTATCATTGACCTGGTCCAACTTTACCTGTTCCATGTAATCTTTGCTCTTTCTCCAAATTCTCTGGTAGGGAATTTAGTGTGTCTGCTGGTGTTCATTCCTCCCTAGAGGAAAACCTCCAAGCTGGGTGGTATTGGATGGCTTGGAAGCACAAACCCTTTGCATCTTGCTGTAGAAGATGCAGCAAGGTTCTGTGTAGAAAGGAAAGAGTCTATCGGGGAAAACTCTGCCAACTCCCAGGAATACATAAGCTACCCACCCTGTGACATGGCCTTGATTTAGCACGCTGGCTAATAATGCCATGATAAAATATTTTCAGCATATAACCTTCTTTTCTCCCTCCACACCATACAGTGATATCTTAGGTTATCCCCCCTAAATTAAAAAGACACAGGATCTTATTTTATTAAATACAATGAGCTTTTCATTTAAGGGGCAGTGCTCTGATATGAGAAGGAAAAAGGGTGACTTAAAACTTTTATTTCCCTAGATGCTGCAAAACTTACTCACATTTACAAAATCCTACGTTTAGGAGCCACCTTCTTTTCTAAATCTGAGTAACACCATCTCTTCTTTTGTCACAAAACCAAAGCACATGTTGATATATTATATAGCACACATATGCATAGATGTAAGAAAACAGTAACTATGTGTTTTTCACATTTGCTGTGTAAACAGAGACTTTGTCTTACATATGACTTGTGCCACTTAGAAGAATTAATGATAAACAGTATGAGAGCTGCCTTTCTCTGGTAAGCTATCTGGGATTTGTAAGAAACCCATGTCTATAGAAACCAGCTCCTTTCAGCCAACACATGTGCTTTAAAGTATTATATTCACAAGTCTCTTTCCTAGAATGGTTAGTAGTTAAATATCCATGGTACAAGAAAAGTAATGAAGCTGTGCTTTTTCAGTAAAACCTAACACCAGTTAGCTTTCTTGCATGTTGTGCCTGATTCCCAGTGTCCGTACAATGACACACTTGGAGTCACCTTGTGCAGCGGAGTCTTCCTGAGTTGGCTGGGATGCAGGCACATCATAACACTTCAGAGCTGGCCAGCTTCAGAGGTGATGTAATTGAATCTGGCCATCGTTTTTGACAGATAAGGAAACTGAGGCTCCAAATCATTGTGGGAATTACCCCCAGTCAGATGGCTGGCAAAGGACATGGCGGAGTGAGGACCCCAGTTCCTCCTGCTCATCCCACCTTCTTCTTTGAGCTGAATCAAGAGTCACAAAGTCACTCTGTATATTAGGCAGAATGGAGCCTCATGTGACCTTAAGCCACACAGCCTTGGTTTCAACCTCTGTATTCCCCTTCTTACATAAGGAATTATGTAATTACATAAGAAATTGTTATTACTTATGGTCAAAATAATGATCACCCAAGTGCATGTGCAGGAAGGGAGACATGCAGGAGAGACCCAGGAGACTTCAAGAACACTGAAGTGAGTTGCTAACCAAAAAGCCTTCATTCTTGGATGCAGTCAGCTCTCCAGGGGAAGAAGGTGGGTCGGTACCCCTCATGTGAACTTTGGAGGTCCCTCTCCTATTGAGCTTCCTGCCCAGGAGCAAGGATGCAACATGACATCCTTTACCCAGATGGTTCCCATTTGGGGACAAGCAGTGTTCTAAAAGTTCATTTCCAAGTTGCTGGTTTGAAACTTGGAATGTGTTTTCCTCCTCAAGTCAGTTTCAGGTGTCTTTAATGGAAGCCACCTCTCCCTCAATTCTTCCCCTAAGTCTTCTCTTCATGCCCTTCCTGCCTCCCTAGTCAGGAGCTAAGACTCTCTTCCTGAGAAATCTTCTCAAGAGTTTCATCATATCATCTTTTTAAGACACTGACTGTTGTTTTTTTTTTTTTTCTTTGCTATGTTTCTAAACAATATGCGAGCAAACTGTGACCACAAATAGATGCTTTTATATAAATGGATGAAAATTTAACCCTACCAAGGATAATTAATTTCAAAGGAAGAGTTTAACATGAATTGATAACCTTTTAAGTTGAGAGACAAAGTGAAGATGGAATGACATCTGCGAGTCAGTTGTTTGGGTTCATCTCTGAGGTGGCTAGTGGTAGTTGATAGCTTCCCTCTCCCTATAATTCAGGCCTCAGAAGGTTCCTACCAGTACCAGGTAGTGACTTCCTGCTGTCACTCCTGAGTCTTGTGGCCTGAGTGCAGTAGCTGCTAGCCTCAGCGTGATAGAAATGGCTACATTTTAAACAGATGATGAATATTTGAGGAAGATAAGGGATGTCAGAGGTTGTTTCTGTCTGTTCCCTTTCTTGTATGTCAAGAAGACACAGCTCTAATACTGAATATTTCTATTCCTCTCAAAATGAATAGTTATTCTGAATATACAAGTTATCCTTGTTTATGACAGAAAATATAAAGTTACAGAAAGGCACCAGCACACCAAGAAAATTCACCAGGACTTATAATTTCATCAACTACAATGAACAGTTCATTTATGTTCTCTTCTTCATCTTCTTTTCTCCTGACTACAAATATTTATAGGAAAATTTTTTATGATTATAGTTATTTCCAGTTTAATATTAAACCCTAATATATATTGAACATTTCTCATTATGCTATGAAATGTATTTTGTAAGTTTTTAATGGCAACCTTGAATATATATGTATGTATACTGCTTTATAATTTACTTAACTGTGCCTATCAGTATTGGATAGTTACATCACATTCACATTTTGAAAAACATAAATGTAAATGATATAGAGTTGAGGACCCTCAAAAATCTTTGTGCACATTCCTCTGTTATTTTTGTAGGATGAATTTCTAGAATTAGAATTTCTGAGTCTCTCTGGGACTATCCATTTTTAAATATTTTAATACATATTAACTATTTGTCCTCCAGAAAAATTGTACCCATTTATAATCCTGCCAGTAGTATTTTACATTTTTTGTTTGTCTTTTTATTGCACTGCTAAAAGTGAAGGTTGATTGTAGAGGGGATCTTCTTCATTAAGGATGTTTCTTAAAAAGTCCTGTGTCTAATCAAGTTAGTAAGTATCATGTAAAATTCTACATATTACCACAAAATTTAACTAAGACCTTAAAGTTAATTGATTCTTAAGAACTAATTTACTTTCAACCTCTCCCAAATTTGAGGTACATATATTTTATCTTTCTAAAATAAAATACAAATATCAAAGTGCTAAAAAAATCTATAACAGAAACAAAAGCAAAATACCCCACAATTCCTCCAGGCTCTGTCTGATGTGATAAAGAAAAAAAAGAAAAACAAAAAACCAAAAAGGTTCCCAGAACCTCACTCATTTCATTCTTCCTTTTTGAGACTGTTTGCAAAATACAATTTTCTCCCTTAAAATTAAGAAAACTTAAGCTAATTAGGACCAAGCTCCAAAAATAAGTGCCAGGGGAACAGTCTGGCTATGATTTAACAATTTGCAAACCTTAGTTTTCTCCAGCCCTTATAAACCACAGCTAGTGGAATGAAATCTTTCTTTAAATGGAATATGATGTTTTTGAGGTGCAGTAGTGTCTTACATTTTTAACCAATGCCAGATTTAATAAAGTGTGGTATGCCTTATTTTCTCTTCTAATTAAAAAATTAGTAAATAACCCTATTGGACATATCTTATCTAAATAATCAAGAACTCTCTCTATTATAGGTGAATTCACCTGAAATAATTAAGGTTAATGAAAATGTCTGTACATTCACAAATAGGATTGAGTTGCATATGATAACACCAGATTTTAACCCTTCTTTTATTATCTCTTTCTTATCTGTGTTCACTTATTGTTTTATGTTCAGATTAGTCCAACTAACTACAACTCAGATTAATTTTCACATTGTTTTGGTTGTAATATAAAAAATGCCAAAAGGACATAGGACTGGTCTGAAGAAGTTTTTATTGGAGATGAGAGCTGTATTGCTGTGGCTGTCTATCATCTCTTGTTTATTAAAAAAAAAAAAATGCTAGGAGGTATTAAAGTTGTCCACCAACCTTCCTCGACTTGTTTCCCCAAAGATTCTTTGTTCACATTGACATCGCCATGGATGTCTGTGTAAAATAAGATTTAATTTGAGTATTTATAGAATAGAGATCTTTGACATTCCCTATCCTGTATTCAACTCTTGTACCCTGCACAATCTCAGCTTCCAACCCGGAACCCAAAATACATGCTCAGAAATGGATATGGATACCAGGATCAATGGTTCCCTCTAGGAACTAAGAGCCAGCCATTAAGTGACTATAAGCAATGATTAACTTTAAAAATATTAGCCATTCTAGGCAGGTCCCTTTCCTTTCTGGAAGAATGCTCCAGGCAGGCAGCATTCTGGGGAATACCTCTTTCCAGTTACATAGACACTTCCTCAGACACAGTGACCTCAGGGGTCCTTGCTGTGCATTAGATTTGGGGAGGGTTATGATGTGTAGAAATTTACTTCTTCTAGAAGGGCTTTCAGAGATCTGCTTACTCTTTCAACTGTTGTTCAAACTCTTACCTGCCTGATTTTTCTTAGTTATAAAATGGGCACCCAGATGATCTTTCTTGGGAAGGTTTAGGACTACCTTCATAACATAGTATTTGAAGTGCTGATCTCAGTGTCCAACCAGTGCAAGCTTGGCTGTATGTCTCCCTCTTTCTGTTTCTTCCTTGAATAGTGCCACCTTAAATTTATTCCTATTATTGTAAGCCTACAAGAACAAATCAAAGAGACGTTTATACTAATATATTTACTTCTGAGTTTCCTTCAGTGCTCACCTGGATACAATGTTGACACCGAGTGTTTTTCCTATAGTCTGTGGAATGAGTTTGAGTGTTCCAATTTGATTGTATTTATTTATTTTTTTAAATGGGAAATTGTCTGAAATATGGATGATGGACAAAGCTTATAATTTGGGGGCAGGAGTGGGGAAAGAAACCCAGATTTTAAACATTTTGTCAAATATTTTTGTTACAGAATTTAATTATTCTCATGAATTATTGAATTGAATTACCTCCCCCTCCCATCAACTCAAAAGACAGATTCTCCTGCTTCCATCAATGTGGGAACTTTGGAATACATTAATAGGATTATTGAGGGGCGGATTCCATGGGGTGTGGAATCCAGGCTCTGTGTAGATATTATAGGTATCCAGCAGATGTTAATAAATACCTCTTCCAATTGTCGGGAGCAAATGGGGTTGATTTGGATCTGTTTTAGTGGTCAGTGAAAGGAACTTGTGCCTAAATGGGGTGTGTTTTAAAGAGTAGAAGTAGAATCTGGCTATTGAATAAAATGATACTGCTTTTTTACGGCAAATGCTTCTCCATTTTTAAGGTCTGTCATGCCCCTAAAATTGCAAGCTCCCCTGTGTCCCCGTCATACGCCTTCCTGGCAGTCCTTGGGATGCATTGCTGGGCACACAGTAAGGCTTCGATAGATCCTCGTTCACTGAATCAAACATTTGGAAACCTTGGAGGCAGAGTTGTGGAAGGGGTGGAAGGAAGGCTGCAGGGAGAGAGGAAGAGCGGCAGTCAAGGCAGAGAGAGAATTAAATATAGAAACTGCCTGGGGAGCCAGAAAAGACCAAGGTTGGTGAGCAACTAACAATTTAAGTTCTCCTGAGGAAAGGGAAAAACTGGACAGAAGAGAATTTTTAATCTGAGGAGTTAATTAACCAAATTATAAGACCTTTTAAAATATCCCTCTCATTTGAGTTGTAATTTTGAGACTTAAAAAAATAGTAGCAGGTACTCTAATTTGTCCTGTGAATAGGTTTAAATTTGGATTTGTGTACTAGTAGAGATTGAAGGGGGGCAATGCAATATGCTGGAGTTTAGGAGACCTTGAAATGTTTTGACCCCTAAAAATATGGCATATATGAAACCACCTTTCCTCTGGTGGCTTGGTTGATCTGACTGTTTTAAGAAGTGGAATTAGGTGGCAAAACATGAGCGTGGATCCCCCAACTACACAATGCGCAAAGGTTAAAATATCAAAAACTATAATGCAACATACTCTAGTGCAAAGAACGTCTCTAAAATGTGTGAATAGGATTTTTTAAAAAGTATGGTGACTGCCCAGCATTGGATGGAGACAGAGAAAATTGTCAGTGACTTGCACGATGCAGGGATCATTTGATAATAATTAATAAACATCGACTCCTCTTGGCCAAATGACCAATATTATTTCACAGTTGACTGTGTTGAGGGTAGAGCCAATGACCTTTGTCCTGAATTTTAATAATTTACTGAAGTTTTACATTAAGTCAGAATATAATTGGGAGGAAAATTAGTGTTTTTTTTTTTTTTTTTTTTTGTGAGGAGCACAAAGTAATGTCACTAATTGCCTACATGAAAGCATTCCCCAGGTTGTATTTTTCTCTTTTTTTTTTTAAACTTGGAAAATTAAAACTACAGCAACTTTCTGCAAAGTGTAAGGGAATATGTGCCAGAAAAATATATTCAGTTCACTTAAAATGTCAAAGCTCTTGGCCATCTTTTCATGTCCATTAATGACAAACTTGTCAATTTAATCACATTATTCAGAAATTTACTAGCAACTTGTTGCAGGTATCAGAGGAGATGAATCTTTAGATAAGTGGTCTGAAAAAAGCAGCAAACTGGTGGCTTTTTGTCTTGTTTGTTTTATATTGTATTTCTTTCTTTCACTTTACTATTTGAGCATTTCAATATTGAAAATGTGTGTTAGAGAAAAACCACCTACTTTTTTCTTCCTAAGGAGATAGATAATAAAGAACACATTAAATGAACCTCTAGAAGAGGAACTTAAATTAATAGAACTTTCAAAATTATTTTTTAGATACTTGGGATTTTATTTTTAGACAAATTATTGTCCAGTAAAAGGATTGAGCTGATTTTTAAAAGTCTGTTGAGTTTGGAGTTTCATGAAACGTGTCTTTCCAAAGATCCATACATCCCCCTGGAACTTGGAAGGGTTAAGTCTGAGCACTGTAATGTTATGGGAAGTATTTTTCCGCTGTCTCTAGTACCTTGGGTTTGTTATGTATTCAATATGTAGTGTCATCATAAAACAGTAGCACCTGCATTATTAGCCCTCATTGTCTCAAGGTACGAGCTGAGAAATAATAAAACAGTAAAGCTCAAGAAATGAATATTTCTGCTAATGGCATGTGGGTATTTTCCCTTCACTCCATGGGCATTCTTGATTTCAAACGCAAACTGCAGGACCCAGGGCACGAGGGTTGGAATCCAATGTTTATTCAAAAAGGCACCCTAAGGCAGTCAGGGAGGAAAGGCTACATGTATGGAAGAAGGCAGCTGAAAGCCAGAGCTGTTCTGGGCACAGCAGCCGCGGCTGTATTTACTAACATTTGTTTTCTGGGAGCCTATGAAAGAAATGGAAATAATGAGAAGGAACCTGAAAGGATGGGGTTTTGTGGCTTGCTCTCCTTATATGGAGCAAAGCAAACTGCAGTAACAATTCGGGAGCTGGTGTTCCCTACACACATGGGGACAGCCGATTTCTGGGCAGAGGAGTTTGTTTATACCTTAACAAATACAGACTGTTTTGTTGATTAAACAAGCAAAAAAAATGCCTCATTTGCTCTTTCAAACACTCCCCCAATTAGAAAATGTCTCATAAAAATGCATCATGTGATAAGCTCTTGCTTTAGTCCCAAACTGAGCTTGGGTCTACTTGGAGATCTTACGGTCCTTTGAGAATACACATTTTTTAGTTAAGAATATAGTTATTCTGTCGTGAAACAGGGAGCTCTGCCACTTGCTCAATTTGGAGGAAAAATAAATTAAAAAAAGATTGCAGGGGATTTTAGTTATTATATGGCCAGGGCTCTGTTTAGAGTCTGTGGCATTCAAAGCTGGCTTTAATCACAGCATGATGCTTGAAACCTCCAAAAGTCCAAGTGTTTCTTTTCTTTCTTTCTTTCTTTCTTCTTTCCTTTTTTTTTTTTTTTTTTTTTTTTTTTAAGCGTTACTTCACTGAGGCAGAGGGCTGCCTTTGAGTGACGTCAGGAGTTTGAGCAGCAAGCTGCACAGGAGAAGGGAGGCTGGGTGAGTGACAGCCCAGCCTACTTTTTAATAGCTTTGTCATGTGACTGGGGACTGTAGTAAGACAGGTGCCTTCAGTTCACTCTCAGTAAGGGGCTGGTTGCCTGCATGAGTGTGTGCTCGGTATCACTGTGGATTGGAGTTGAAAAAGCTTGACTGGCGTCATTCAGGAGCTGGATGGCGTGGGACATGTGCAGCCAGGACTCTGTATGGAGTGACATCGAGGTGAGCTGGGGCTGGGCTCCGCAGGCATTGCAGCCAGGACCGAAGCTTCCCTCAGATGGAATTATTCCTGTAAGGGGGGATGGGCTTGGGTGAGGAGAGGAGGCAGAAAAGTAGCCGGAGCGGGCGGGAGCTTTTGGAAGGGAATCTCAATCTTATCTTAACTCCAATAAGTTTGCTATTTTAAGGTGGCTCTGAGATGCCTTGAGCAAATCAAAGCTCAGCTGCTGTCATCAGTATCTGTTGCAGTTAGAAACTCTTTCCATGTGCCTTTGGCTCTGTTTCTACTCATATGCAATATTTATGCTCTAAGATATTGATATGAATCAGAAGCTGAAGTCTTTCCAGTGGTGTTTAGTGGCCTGGTTGGAAAAATGCCATTTCTATTTATAAGAAAATGAAGATAAAAATATTAAAATGGATGTGTTCAAATATAGTCCGTTTTGACTCTAGCCCGGATTTTTGGTTTTTTTTCCCTTTCTCTGTTCGTCAGAGAACTTACAAAATCCTAAACGTTCCTGCTGGATTGTTTTAGGTTGCTTTTCCCACAGAATATAAAATGCTGCTGCTGCTTCCTTTAAAACTCCTGTGTGTGGTTGAAAGATTTGGTCAGCAAATTGAAAGAAAGAAAAAAAAAAAAAATGCCTGATAGTGCAAGGTTTTCCGTTTGAGTCAGTGGCAGGGAAGCTAATGGTTAAATCTCCCTGTACCACGGAGAGCTGCCTGAAGAGAATAGAGTTTATGCAGGACTGTGTGTGGAGCTGCTCGCTGCTTGTGTAAAAATAGACGGCAATACATCAATTCCACAGTCTGTGCTGGCTACAATTCATACAGGAGGAAAAAAAAAAAAATGCAAGCGGTTTCCTCGTAATCTCTGGAGTCTAGTTGGGGGACAGAGGACCTCGCCGTGTTTGCATTCAGCACAATGGAATGTTCCCGGAAAGTTTGGGCAACTTGAGAAACAAGCGAAACTTTCTGTGGACTCTGCTGAGATGGACCCAAATTGAATTGCACGGAGGATCCGAGCTGCTAACAATGAACCTGGCAAAGGACTGCGAGTGCTTCCTCCGGGTAGCTGGGGGCACGTAGGGTAAGGGGGAGGATCAAGTGCCACACGTGATTTGATTAAATAAGATGTGCATGCGGTGCAGCGATACACATCTAAAGTGAAAATAATTTGGCCGAGGCCATCTGCGAAAGCATTTTTCCTATCTAGCGAGGCATGCCCTGGATTCTTAACTCCTTGCTGGGTTTGCAAACGTTGGCTCTGCTGCCCTTCTTGCCTTGGCAGATTGTATTTTGTGGGTTGTAATCCTTCTTATCTTGTTGTGATTTCTTGGTAAGGCAGAATAGATATGGAGAATTCATATGTCCTGTAGCTATTAAGAGTCAGGGTTCTAAGTGGCTTCAAAGTCCTAATTGTTTGAGTAGCCTGGAGTGTCCTGTGGGTGGTTGTCTGGCTGGCACCGTGGGTCTCTGCTGCTGTAGTTTCGTTTTTCCATCATGCATAATTCTTGATGCTGTTACTTGATTGAGGAACTAGATCATATGGAAATAAGGAAGGTTAACTTTAACTACTGGAATTCCTGCGGTCATTTTCAAATAAGCATCCAGGCCGATCAGAACAGTGGCCTTTCCTTTTTTTTTTTTTTTTTTTTTTTTAAGGGGGAGAGGTCTTGGGCTCCTTGTCCAGCCATGGATTGAGTTGTAGGTTGGCTGTGACTGGCCAGTCGCTGTTGCACAGTAGGCAGCAACTGCTAGAAGCCCTGCCTTCGCGACAGCCACTCTGGGAATCACCTCTGCCAGTCTCAAATATTAGAGCAGCAGGTAGCGTAGGCAGCTTTCATTTTTTGAATCATTAATGTTTGCTGTCATCCTAAAACGTCTTATGCCCTTTTGCACATAATGACAGGACAGCACACTGGTTAATAAAGGCCCGTATCACTGGAGGTGCTCGGAGTCCCCCGTGTTTCACAGTTTAATGAAGGTGATGTACAATAAGGTTACCAAGATTGATAGAGACAATTCACATGACATACACTCCACCAACACTGTCATTCTTTACGGCCCCCCTCTCCACCCCCTTTCCCTGTCTTGACTAATTTTTTTTTAAAGAAGTTAAGATTCTTTTTTCATTAATATAATTAATGTGGCTGAGTCCACTTTTTCTTCTCTCTCTCTTTAAAATTTACCATCAAAACCTCCAAAAGGTTAATGGAGAATTATACTTAATTATAATGATTCATTATCATCAGTGCAGTTAAGCTAATTTATTGTCTGCTCCTTAACTAAGAGAAAAGTCTGTTGGGGTGAAATAACGTACAATAATTAGCCTTTTGTGTTTAGTGACTGCTTCATCCTCTTAAATCTTATTATAAAATTAAGGCTACAGTTGTGACATAGCTGTCATCGTTGCAAGGAGGCACTAGAACGAGACTGTGTGAGTGCAGTGGAGCACACCTGTTACAGATGTATGGGGAAGCCGTAAATATCAGCATGTCAGATGAGGACAGTTACAGGACTCGGACTCTGTCCACCACCATCCAAAGGCCAAATATAAATTAATAACAGGGACACTTGCTACTACTAATGTGTTTTAGATTAGCAGAATAATGCCACATTCAGAGGCACGGAATTTATTAGCATGTCAACTTTGGCAAGAGCACAGGAACTTTTTGGAACCATAATATAAAAGCAAAACAGGAGAGGGAGAGCAGGAGGAGAGAGAGAGAGATGTGTACAAGACAGTAATATACAACACATTGATCCAGTCTATTCCTTTCAAAAAAAGGTACTTACACATTTCTGGAAAGTTCCAGGGTTTTGTACAGGGCGTGCCTGGAGAGGGCAGTTAGACATTGTCTACCAGTCCATAGGTATGACCCTTCAGCATTCCCAAAACACAGTTCCTGAGTTTCACAACGGGAACTTAAGGCAGAAGTAGACAGCCTACATTTTAATTTTTCGATACTGCTTATGCTTTATTATTTTAAAGGACTATCCCCTCCAACGAAAACCTAGTTTTTTTGCACCATGAACAAAGTTCTCCCCTTGCCTCTGAATGGATGGTGTCGAGGAAGAGTTAATACTGAATGGGTGTGCTTGGACTGTAAGCAGCGCGGGCCAGAATGTGCCCGGGGAGTGTAACACCCATAACAAAACAAGAACATTGGACTGGGACACGATCTGCTCTTCTGTCCGGCCACCATTGCTTTCAACCTCATTGAATATACCCATCTGTAACTTTGGGCTCAGATAATAAAAAGGAAAGACTAATAAAATGATAAGGAAGAAGTTTTGATAGAGAGGACAGCCCTTTCCTTACATTACCTTCTGCCTGCAGCTGGGGATCGCACAGGGCTGGTGGCCTTAGGGAAGAACTGCAGTGATTTTCAGACTCCTCCCATTCTCCTCGTACCAGCTGCCCACTCCATTACCCAGTCCCTACTTCTCAGTGTGTGGCTTATCATCACACTGCTGCATATGATCCGTGTAATGCAGCCTGCCAGGGATGACAGGGGTGCTTGAGGAAAAAAATCTGCATAAAACTTATTCAAAATCTAAATGTCAAGGGATATCTGCAGCTTCATGCCCAACTGCTGCGTGGATGTGAACAACTAGACAGCATCTCTCCTGACCTCATAAGGTAGAGGCATGAGGGTACTGCTTCTGAGTGGGAGACCCAGATTCAGACAGCTTGACTCACAGGTAGATAATGTCCCTATGGCTCTGGCTGGCATCACCAGACCCTGGCCATAGGAGTTTCTGCAGGGTTCTTTATAGTATGCAACCTGGAATCAGCACTTAGATAGCCAATTCAATTTTAGGAAACCACTTCATTGGTAATGGGGTCCACTTCCTTGGAAAGCAATAGGGTGGGGCAGTTAATGATATCTCCTACATGCAAGGAAGCAAAAGAATATAGCAATCTAAAATGGCCTTGGGGACAAGCAGCCCAGCTCCAGTAGAGGATATGTTAAACCTTTCAATATATTGAAATCATTTTATAACTCTGAACCAAAATAGTTATTTTGAATTCATTTGGAGCATAGTTGAGATACACCTGAATAATGAACAAGATATAATTGTGATTGTTATTGTGATTCTTCTTCTCCAGGTGATCCCAAACACACACACACACATGCATGCACACACCTTGTAAGTAACTTGGAGTGAGATATAAAGGCCACATAAGAAAAAATATGATTTTTGTTCTTCATCTCAAGGTTACCTGCTTTTACCTGTTAAAGATGAAGACCAGAAAATCATAAAAAGTTAAGTGAGAGTAAATGATTTAAGTAACAATTCAAGAGAACCACAGATGAGTCAAAGGTCTTGCATCATTAGTTGCTGAATGACAAAGTTTCAAAGGAGCGTGAGTGGAGAAAGTTTTCCTCAAGTAGTTCCTGTCTTCTATCTTTCACTTGCCAGTTGTTTAGGAGAGTCCAGTAAGTGTGATGACAATTCCAAGGTAAAATCAAGCTTATGTCCTTCTCTCTAAAAGACTATACTGTCAGGATAGAGTTAGATTTTGCATACAGTTAACCACAAGACAGTTTGATGTGGTAAAGGCTAACTCTTCAATCGGTACAAACAAATGTTGATTTCTAGCTGGAGAACTCAAAGAGTGCTTCATGAAGCACAGGACTTATCATGGATTTAGAGGTGGGATTTTGCATGGAATAAAGCAGGCAAAGTATCCTTTGGGAGCCAAGTGGGAACAGAATTTAGGGTGTTTTCCCTGGCGATTAAAGCCCCAGAGACCAGCTTTGGTGGTGTCGTTGAATTAACCAGGCTTAATTCCTATCACATGCTATCATGGCTTAATACATTCCTGCAGTTAATGAAAGCTTTTTTTTTTTTTTTCCCCTTTTCTGCCTCCTGCAGTGTGCTGCTCTGGTTGGTGAAGACCAGCCTCTTTGCCCAGATCTTCCTGAGCTTGATCTTTCTGAACTAGATGTGAACGACTTGGACACAGATAGCTTTCTGGGTGGACTCAAGTGGTGCAGTGACCAATCAGAAATAATATCCAACCAGTACAGCAATGAGCCTGCAAACATATTTGAGGTAAGGACCTCCTTTGCAGAAGTTCATTTCTTCTTGACCGTGGCTTGGACCAGTCTGACATGGGATAGGCCTGGAAAGTCTATTGGGTTCTTATTGTATTGCCAGCAAAAGAGTTTTCGTCACACTTTCTTTTTTGATGGAAAAAAATATTTTGGGAAAACAAATGGATTTTTTTTAATAATTAAGGGGCTGAGAACTGACCCCAGAGTGCATTAAGTTGTGTTGAAATACATGGGTTGTGAAAGAATTGATGACAAGAACAAAAGTCTAAACCTGTTTATTCCAATTTCCCAAGGAGAGAGTCTTAGCCATAAATGGTGCCTAATATAAATTAATATAAGAAGGAATTTTTTAACTGAGGATTTAGAAATCTGCCTTTGTTTTATTAAGCAGGTGAGCAGTTTCGATTATTACTCTTATATTTTTGGTATATATCACTAATTTCTTTGTATGGTGGAAACTTTTAAACTCAACAAATCTAATCTATGTTTATAAATTAGTCAAAATTCATTTACCTTTCAATAGTGAAAATTACTTCTAGATGCTTATTATGAGCCTACGCTATAATAAAAAATGTTAACCTTCCCCTACGAACATGTTTCTTAGAGAACAGGGGTGCTTTCTTGCAAGATAAGCACTCTTCTGCTTGAAAAGAAATCATTCCTTGTAGGGACCTTTTAGTGAGGACTCTGACGAGTAAATTGAATAAAAATTAAAAAATCACCTAGTTTTCAATATTAGAATAACCAATGCTATCATCATGAGCTAATATTTTTGAGCACCTACTATGTGCTGATTGCATACAAAGCCTCCATAATCCACCAGTGAAGGCATGTATTGGTTGTTTTCAATGTTCTTTGATTAAATTTCTGAGTCTTTAGGAAAACCAATATTATAGTATTAGTTAAGTTTTCCACCACCCAGCTCATGGAAGACGCTGAATAAATGTTTTTTGAACATTGACAACAATAATAGTAAAACAACAATGGCCAACATTTTGGAACACTTTCCCTGTCATCTTACACGTTCCTCAAAACAACCTATTGTTTAGGTTCTATTAGTATTGGTCCCATTTTACTTATGCAGACACCGAGTCTCAGAGGTTAAATGGTTTTCCCAGAATCACACAGTGGACTAATAAATACTTGGCATTTAAATTCTAAATTTATCTGACTTCAAAGTCTGTACCATTGATAAAAATAGGGGAACAGTGAATTTGGGTGATAGCCATCCTTTAGAAACATGTATGAAACTGCTTCTTGGCTCAACAAATTTAAAAATAGAACAGAATCTTTCAGTGTTGGTTGACTTGGAGGCACAGGCACCCCGTAAGCTGATGGGGGCTCTGCCCTCAGCAAAGATTTTGTAACAGGTCTGGAGCATTAAGTGGGTTTTACAGGAATGCTTCAGGTAGGGGAACGAGGGGGAGGAAATACTGAGGGTTTGTGGTTCCTGTACTTTCCCAGGCATTTCAGCTGGGTCTTAGAAAGTTCATGTGAGGACTTGGCCGGTTAGAACTGGTAAATTGAACATTCCTCATTCAGTACCCTTGTCAGGTTACACACCCATTCTAAGTCATGCTGCATTAAATAAACAGTACTTTAAAAAATGTCCATCTCTATAGATCTCTTATCTAATAATCAATCCACTCCATATTGGGTCAAGGCCACACTTTCTTTAGATCATGGTTAGAGAATAGCTAAAAGGTGGGGTATGGAAGTATGGTCCTCAATGCCTCCCTACTTTCAAAAAGGACAGCTTTCTTCCTGGTCTTAAGTCCCCATATTTCCTGGTGTTGTATCTACATGGGGTGCTTCTTGTTTATTCCTTCAGGATCCTTGCTCATCAGATAAGTGCTCACCAGTTATCTACCTATAGATACTTAATCAGCACAGGGACTTTCCTTATAAAACTTTCAAAAACTGATAGAATTGTTTTCAATGCCCGCCAAACACAAGTCTCATTCCATTTAATCTTGCATTAGGTCATTTTAAGCCAGTGATTCTCAACGGAAAGCAATCCCGCCTCCCCAGATATTTGGCAGCCTTTGGGGGGTGTTTGAGTGTGAGGACTAGGGCAAGGTGATCCTACTGGCATTTAGTGGGCACTATTGGAATTTAGGGCTGGCACTAAATATCCAACAATGCACAGGAAATCTTGCCACAGCACAGGGCTCTGATTTCAAATGACAGTTGTCCTGGAGCTGAGAAACCCTGTTTGTTTGTTTGATTGTTTTTGAAAGTCTCAGCAATCTGACCAATCCATACCCTACATGAAGTTCAAAAGATGAACTGGTCCAATGGTTGTGACAAAACACAGTGAGGCAATGGATACAAAGAATGAGAAGTCACATAAAATCATGGAGCTGCCCGGGGCCTCAGGACTCACACATCAGGTGTACTCTTAGTGACAGAAAGAAGGAGTGACTGTTTAGATAAGTCCCCACTGCAGCCTCTCTGATGTCACAGGGCCTGTTCTTCTCTGTCCAGGCAAAGGGTAAGGTCCTATGTGGCAACAGGCAGCAGCGTCATGAGCATTTGCATAGAGTGTTGACACCTCTACTCTTTGCCCTCCAGTGGTAAATGCAGACATGTTTTCTGAAATGGGAAAAGAAAGTGTGTTTTAAGCTTAAGTGAAATTCTGAAATTGGTCTTCCCTGGCAAAAAAAAAAAAAAAAAAAAAAAAAATTCACATGCAATATAACCTTTGAATATCTCTAACTCCGTGTCTCCAGCAAAGCAGCACTTCAGAGAGGTCCTTTTCCAGGGCTGATGTTTCCAGAGGACTTTTCCCCAGTACATGCCTCCTTCTTCCTCTCAAAGCCCTGCGTTGTCACCTGAGAAGGACTCCTACCAGCCAACCACTTAGCCATGGCTCTGCCTTCGCTTATCTGCCATTAATAAGTATTATCTACTCTGGTTTAAAAAAGCATTGAGCAGTTCAACGCTTTTCCCTGACTCCAGTAGCATGCTGATGATACCTCTGGAAACAGGCCACAGGATTACTAAATTCTAAACAAAGCAGAAAGTGAGATTTAGGGTGGTGTAATGGTATAACAGACCATTATAGCATTGAGAACACAGGAAAGTCTCTTCCTCTTATATCTGAATTGAAATTTAAGTTTCATTTAATTTCCTAAACAGAAAACAAATAATAAAAATAAAAAGAATGAAGTCGTATGTCCCAACTTGGGAAAGAGAACTTCTGAGTGGGAATAAACTGTGCCAGTGTGCATCTGTACACAGTGGTTGGTTAACTGGACACACAAACAATCTGCTTGCACAACCCATGTCCAGATGTGTAAATGCAGGCCACCAGGTATTATGCAGAAGTCCTTTGAGAAACAGAGCACAAGGCCTATAGGCACAGCCTCCAGCAAATCAGATCCATGTGTAAGGAAAACAGGATGCTGTCCCTGGCTGGTAGCAAGATTTATGTTTCAGAATATTGCAACATAACTTCCTTCCCTTCTGCCTTTGTGCATTGTTTGAAGAAGGAGAATAAAGGGCTGCTTTTACAGTGCAGTAGTTTGTAAAGATGGGTGGTATGGGGTTTGTTTCAATAGCACATGACCTCTCTGGGTCACTGTGGGGCCCTTGTCCCAGGTTTATTTTAATACCTGCGTGAATGCCTCCATGATACAAGTGAATGGCATTTTCCATTCATTCATCTGGTACCTGAGAGCGCTGCCCCTTGGAGTTCCTTAGAAGAATGTCCAGTGAGCATGTCGTTGTCCCTAAGTCTTCACTCATAATGTGAACTGAGTCCTGCCTTTACTACCAGGGAGAGGACTCACGGACTGTGGCCGGTATCATGTTTGGTAGTTATGAGAACTCCCAAGAAGGTCTGAGGCTGTGGCATTTTGTAGGGGGGAAGTGTGGGGTAGTTGTGTATTACCTGGGGATAGGGTAGCCTGCTACATGGCCACCAGGAAGTGAGTGGTGAAAGCTTTCAGGAATACTTGGTCATTCTGGTGGGAACATAGATGATGTACATGTTTTCTTCTGGCTTTCCATTTTATTTCTAAATTTTTAAAGAATGAGCACATATTATGTACCTATCAAAAAAGTGAAAATAACAAATCTTGGCAATTCAACAGACCATGAGAATTTGGAGAGCAGGGATTCTGCCTGTCTTGTTCACTGAAAGTTTTCTAGATGTTTGCTTAGCAGAAAGTAAGTGCCTACAAAGCACAAGAGATCTACTTTCTAAAGAAATTGGAATACAGTTTGGGAGGCAGCATGAACAAATATGAAACAATTAACAAACAATGCAAGAATGTGTATACATAAATGAAAATGTATGTATTTGTTTACATATGAGCAATTGGAAATCAATGTGAGATGTGGATTCGTATGTACGAAGTATATGTACACAGATAGAATTATTGATATTACATATATTAGTCATTAGAAACCAGGACAAGACTCTCCTACGCCTGTGTGTGCAAGTGCACGCGCTTGCTGAGGAGGGAAGCAATATGAATAAATTCACCAAGGCTGGTAAGAGAATGAGTCAAGTGTTTTCATGGAGAAGGAATGTCAGTGAGGAGCTTGGTTTCTCAAAGTAAAATATGTATTAATGAGAATACAAGAGTAGAGGAAGTAAGTTTGAATGTAGTGTAGGTATAAAATTATGGGGAGTTGTAAGAACCCAGTTGGAAGTGTTTAGAGCTTATGTGGTAGAAATTAGGGCATAATTGAAGTTTTTTTTTTTCTTTGCAGAAGCACGTAATGCAGGTGCTGACAGTTTTCAGAGGTATAGGCAAATAGGAAGTAGGGGGAGCCAGACAGCAGGCTCTGCTGTATGCCAAACCCAGTGTGATTCAGGGGCAGGGAAGGGACAAGGTGATAGCAGAGGGGATGGCATCCAGAGAGCAGACTCCAAATTCCCTGAAGGAAAATTCCATCACTCCTGGTCATTGTGAGTTGGGTACAGAGGGAGGTGCAAGGAATGCTAACTCAAACATATTCCCAAGAGAGTCAGGACTTCATGGCGGCCATTCCTGGTGATGTGCCCGCTTGCTTTAGGAGCTTTTTCAGACTTGAGTCTTTTTACAAAGGGGCTCTCCATCTCCCTGTGCCTCAGGGACAGAACATATTTAACCCAATCCACAAATTTACATGGTGCCTGCTTTTCCTCACTTGTCTCCTTGGAGGAAATTCTGCAGCCTTCCATGGTAATGAATTCCTGCTTCTGACTGTGCCTGTGGTCAGACCGACTTTTCTATGAATGGCAAACCTCTTGGAATTTTAACAAAGCAAACAGACAAGGAAAAAAAAGCGTGTGTGTAAAAACAACCTCACCTTAATTTAATCAACAAGAGAATAAATTCTCCTTTGTTATGTGGAGAGACTGAATTAATTTACAATAATCACTTTTTAAAGATTTCTGGAATTTCCAATTTGCAATCAATACATTTTTGTCATTTAAATTAAATTTATGGCCCACCACCAGATTTTTGCCACACTTGGTAATGACACTTACGGAGAACATAGACTTCAAGTAAGAAAATAATAGCCATTTAAGTGGGGAGATAATTGGCTGTAACATAAGAACGTTGAAGAATGTGGAAACTCATGGAGACTTATGGAGTATTTTAAAAATTTATGTTGTACTTATCTTTGCATTTGTAGTCTACCACAAAATTCCAAATTCTGGGTATAAATCAGTTAGATGTTCATCTTGGAGACTCACAAATCAGAAAGCAACAATCTAATCCAGCCTGTGTGCTGTTTCATTTTCATCTTCTTCCGTCAGTTTATCTTGCAGGGAAACTAACTAGCAGTGCTGTGTGTGTGTGTTTGTGTGTGTGTGTGTGTGTGTGTGTGTGTGTGTGTGTGTGTGTGAAAGAGAGAGAGAGAGAGTGAGTGTGTGTTCATCTGTACACCTTAGTTAAACACTGTTTCAGACTTCTTGGCTTGATAACATCTGGCTTATCTTGGGAACATCTGGTTTATCGCCCTTTTCCTCCCTGCCATTATGCTGACCACTGGAAAAATATGGTTCAGGAGTTCCAACCCACAGGCCTGTGTTTATTGGTATCATCCCCTCCTGGGGAATAGCAAAGTCACAGGATGCAGGTTCACCAGCTCTAACTTTCCTAGTGAGGCTTTTGGTTGTGGTCACAAGATATGAGGTTGACTGCTATTTATTGTGGAAGCTGATTCAGTTATCAGTCTTTGCAATCTGGAAGGTGAGAATCTATAGGTTCAATTAGGCACAATAATTTTAGAAAATAGTATTTTATGTTTTGGGGGTAGAGACCCATGATTTCTTGTCAGCTGTTCTGGGCACTCCAAGAAGTAGGTGAGTCACTTTATGGGCTCGACTTAGGCTTTTCCAACCTTCCAGACTCTCAAGTGGGTAATTTAAATAAAAATTCCTCTGCTTGGATATCTTTGAGGCCAAAAAAGTGGAGACTCAATTTCACAAGAAGGAAATCTTGGAGTAGAATCAGGAAAAAAATGGCTCATTGCCTTTTAGGTTTACTTCAAAGATGCTAGTCTAGGTGAAAGAAATCAAGGTTCATTCAGGATGCTGCATTGGGTGAATGGTCTACTTGTATAGCAGCCATGTGTGCTGGGCAGTAACCATGTATACATGCTGTATTTATTTGCCCATGTACATTTATCTATACGCCATGCCATAGAAGTACAGCCCAGCAGATGGTCCACCTCTGAATGAGATGAAGACACGAAACAGATAAAAAGATAAAGAAAGTTAAAAACCACGTTGTTAAACTGAGAGCCAAATTGTTCCTCCACCATTCCCTATCCTAGACCTCCTGTTTTTAACAAGGTTAATTTGTCCCTGTAATTATGTTCCTATTCTTTTAGCAATGAAAAATTTTATTGTGAGTTTTATAAAATGAATTGCCTGTGATGTGAAACAATTTCGTAAGGACCATTTTTATCTTCTCCCTTAACCTCTCAGGTTACTTTTAAGACTGTGCGCTCTCAGGTACAACTTGAAAACCACACGAGGCACTGTATTCTCCTGTAGGCTGCAAAGATGCTGACTTATAAGCAGCAAGGACAGGAGCGAGGGAACAGCAGAGAGAGATCCACAGTGAAATACACATGCTTACTCTTGACAAGGGCAAAATTTTTCAAAGATAAGTGACTTCTTATCCATTAAGTTGTCCTGAAGAGATGATAGGAGATACCTTTATGCTTTTCCTTTTCCAAAATGATAGAGGAATTTTCACAGCTTCAGATTCTATACACTCATATTTTGTAGACCTGCCCATCTCCATTACTACCACGAGTTATTCATTCAAGGTTTGCAGCCAGGTGGATTAATGAATTACCAGCTCTTGGGGAAAATGACCTGGCCTGACTTTTATACAATTCCCTTTACTCCACTCCTCTTCGCCCTCACCAGTCTTGAAACTGAGTCCCCTACAGTGTTTTTCCCCAGAAGTAGCTTTTTTAAAGCTCTTGCCCACCCCCCTCTCCATTTTTTATTCTCTCCCAAACTTCTACTCAGAAACAGCACTTTAAGGAGGCGCAATCAGGCTGCTGGGGCAGAGAGGAGGGAGGAGAGTCAGTTGCCAGATCCTTGGTGGCCGTCACCCCTCCCTGTGCCGCATCACACGACTTACTTGATCCCCCTCTTGAGCTCCATGAGTTCCACGGGGTTCCTCACGCAATATGCAGAGCTAGAGCTCTGAACTTTGAAGGAAAGCCTCAGAGCTATTTGCAAAGTGCTAGTGCTTAGTGAATACTAAATTACATTTAGGAAATAGTCTACGGCTACCAGTTATACTTCATTTTTATTCTTGACACAGACACCTAAATCAGAGAACAGTAACATTTGAGAGATTATGGAAGCAGTTTGGGTATGTTCCAACACCATAATAGGATCAGAATTTTAAGGCCTTTTGTATTATTACCAATAGTTACTTAGTTTCTACTGCAGTGTACTTTGTAGGGAATTACAGCTTTTACTAAAAAGATTAAAATGCTATTATGCAAATGATTGCAGTATGTTATTATGTTTACAAATTAACATCCATGGCTCAACACACAAATTAACTAACTATTCTATCTGTGTTATTAAGGATTTAATAAAGTAACTGTTAATAAAAATGGGTAGCTTGGAACACTTAATAAGAAACCAGAGTGATTTAACACGTAGAACTAGAGCATTGTGTTTAATGTTCTAGGTGATGTAATGGTAAAATAAAGTTGAGCAAAGCCCATAGAAGAACCAGAAGTGTGTGAACAGCAGTGCTGCTTGCCTGAGATGCTGATGAACTTGAACTAAATAGCTCTGGGCTACACCGTACAGTGGGCAGCAGTATATCAATAAATCTAAGCAAAGCACACAAAACATCTTCTATTGATAAATAGTTCATTGAAATGATAATTGCCCTCCATTACATGTTTGGTATGTTTCATACTCACAGGGAATACTTGCAGTATTCTAAAATGGAGCTCAGAGGAGATTTTGCAGTGGTGAACAGGATTTAGACGCAGAATATCGCTGCGTGATAAAAGAGGAGAAAGCTAGCTTCAGACTAAGATGACTTTACAAACAGGCTGCAAATTGCTATTCCTGGCTGTTCATAAGAGATCATAAAAGCAAGGAGATAAGAGCCGCCAAGTTCCCTGGGAAATGAATGTATGTGATTATGTTATCTCATGGTTGGATTTACTAGACAAACCAACACCAACTTCACTTTGGCCCAACAGGAAAAGTAAAAGAGATGCAGATTTTGTCTAGCAAACTTTGTTGGACTGGGAGAAAGTTCCAAAACTCTGCAGTTAAAGTGATTCAAAAGACCCTTTGCTGGATCTGAAAACAAGAGTTTAGGGGTATAATCTAGCATTGTGCAAACTAACAAACAAGAAACAAAACAATTACTGGGAAAGTTAATTCATATTTCAAATATTTTGGATGAATTTTTTTTTCTTATTCATCAAAGATGTTGAAGACTTCTGAGTCTGTAAACAATTCTCTGTTTAGGTCTACCTCCTGAGGGCTGTTAAGTTGAGCTTCTCAAGCAGGAATATCTGAGTGTAGTCAGGAAATGTTCTAGCAGAAAAGCGATCACAAAGTTGGTCAAGGTTTGTGCCCTTGCATACAATACAAGCAATTTATTTTGTTCCAAATAGCACCTCTGTTGTTGGGAAACTACTTATGCAAATTTTTGATATCTAGCTTTAGCAAGGTGCCTGGTTCCTTCATTTCCTTCCACATTTGGATAAATTGTGTTGTTCTTCACTATTCCAAATTTGTCCTTGTGGAAGTGAACACTTGCAAATTGGTTGAAGCTTGCTAAGAGTCAGAAAGGGAGGGGAGGAGGGAAGAGAATGAAAATCCGGACCAAAAACAGTTGCTGCAACAGTTGATGTTTGTGGCCTTGTCTGGATCGCAGGCACCTGATCAAGAAAGTAGTATGATCCTGTTATGCGACTCAGTGGGCATTCTGGAAATCTTGCCAATATTCACCTGACATGAACAAGGGTTAAAGTCCTTCCTTGCTGTAACTTTGTACAGAGTGGAAATGTGTGCTTATGTGCGTGTGTGTGTGTGTGTGTGTGTGTGTGTGTGTGTATGTGCATATTTGTGTGTGTGTGTTTGTGTGTATGCGCATGTGCATGCACGCACACAGTCATATATATATATATATATGTATATTTTTAAAACTAAGATAAAAGGGACCTTTGCTATAGAAGGGTGTAAAATAATTAGTCCAGTAGACAACTGTCTTGGCCCATGTTTAAACAGAGCTTTAAGGACACAGTGTTCTCGACACTCACATATCTAAATACAAACCAGTGTCAGCTGCCATGCAGACCAGAATGTAATAGCCTGCTTTCACATAGGTCATCGTCAACCCATTTTGGTCACAGTCACACTGCACATCTGTTTCTGTGAGCTGCAGCTTCTTAAGGTGGCATTTGGACTTCGTAAGAACACAAACAACTGAGCTATAAATTGCCACTGCTGGAGTTATTTTGAATAAGTGTATACTGTTTCATATTTATAATGGTGAGGCTTCATAATATTCACAGTGAATATATAACACCGATCAGTTCAACAAGCATGAAATTGTATGTTGTCAACTTGTCACATAAATAGAGTCATATTCTGGCTTGCGATAATGTTGAACTAACATTTTTTCCCCCAGAATTGTCGAGAGGGTCACAAAAAAGTGAGGCTGTCGCACTTGCTCTGGGTAGATAAACAGTCAGGGCTATTGTAAAGTTGGTATTCCTGTTGATGGACTTCCTTTTCTTTCCTCAGAGTTAGCTTTTCCTGGGTGAATGCTAATTGGTTAATCTGCTGTGTCTTTTCTGTCATCCAATGGTATCATTTTCAGCCAGTGCTTGGTGGATTTCGTTGGGTTTGTATGTGTGAGTGGCATATTTTTCTCCTTTAAAATCATTTTGGGTTTTTTTTTCCATGCCTGTAGTGCAAATCGGTGCTAATTGTCATGAAATTCCCTCCAGCGTTCTCCCTGCTTTTGCACCCCAGTTAACTCTAAATTCATTACCAGAGCATTAGCAAAGAGTGACAGCCAGAGACTTTGTTCAAACTTTCCTGAGACAGAAGATTTAGAGAGAGACAGAAAAAAAATTATAGAACCAAATTTTCAACTTACTGAAATGAGAAAAGACGAATGAAATGTATTTGCCAGTAGCTAGGGAGCAACTCAGAGACCAGTTTCCACAGTGGCTGATATTTCTGCACCAGAGGCATGAGTAGAAACTGATACAAGTTTTTTTTTTTTTTTTTTTGGCTTTTGAGAAATTCTTAGATGTGTTAAACTCTCCCAATCTTTCCCCACATGGCCCGAAGACAAGAAGGCATTGCAGCCTATGTCTGCAATCATTTTGACTTACCTGGTTAAGTCGCTCACTTCAAGACCTCAGGAGAGTGCTTTGGATCTTCTAAAGCACTATGCAGATATTACTGAGGATTTGTGCTAATCCTGTTCTCTTCATCTCATATCCCTTGGGGTATGGGTGGCCACATTTTCTCAAATGAGAAACGAGTCACTGGTCAAAGCTCTTGGTTTCCATCTTTTACACATTTTCACATTTCTTCATGCCTGTGGACTTTACCCACTGATGTGTTTACCCTCTCATCTCAAAAAAATTACCATCAACCATGAGCATGCTTGGTTCCTTGCCCATTTCTGAGGACACACTGGTTAAGAGTTGACATGGTCCTTGGTTCCATGGAACTCATGATTGGTGTTGAACACAGATCTTTAAAACTGAGTGAGAGAATTTCACAGATAGACAAAGCCAAGCAAGGACTTTCTCCACCCCTCTGTTAATCCTGGTCATTGTTAACAGATAAATTCTGTCTTTCTTGCACTCATTAGCTTCAGAAATACCTTTAGCTTGCAGTGGAATCCTAATGGAAAACATTTCTCCTGGCTGGGAGGACCCTCTATTTCCCACCTATAGCCCAGATATAGGGCCCAACAGAAGCAACATAAGGGATAAAATCTTTGAAATTGGGAGACCTGGGATTCATGTTGTCCTACATGCAGTAGTAAACAAGTTTAATGAGTAAACAAGTTTACTCACTGGAATTACTGAGGGAAAATAAGAGGATGCCATCCTAAGGGGAGAAAGTCCAACTGTTAGTAGGAAGTTCTTTAACCAGTGTGCAAATCTGACGTAGCAAGATTGCAGCCCCCTGGCAACGCGCAAGGGGCTTCCGCGGAGGAGAGCCATTTTGTGCCACTTTAGGCCTGTTGACCTTTCTGAGAATGATATTGCAATCCAGCTGGAAGGAGCTGAGCACGCTGCTGGCCTGTAGCAGACACTCTGTAGATGTGGCTCTTCTCCTTCTTGGATCCTTTGTCTCTGGTTTTGTCTCATTACCTCTAGGGTGATGCCACCCTGCCTCCTCAGAAGGAGACAGAGTAGAAGAATGCTACTGACCCCTGTCCCCTCTCTCTGAAAAACCAGGGATCACATCTCTAGCCAGCCCTATTCAGTTAGATCCCTTTCAGATTCCAATAATACTCTAGCTGCAATCTCTTCTGCCTAGTCCTTTTTGAGAAGTATATTTTTACATTCGAGTGGCTCTTGCTTAGGGGACAAAGTCCCCTTTTATAGGAATGCCCTTGGTTTTTCCATGAGCTCTTGGCCAAAGGATATTGGCTTCGCTGGGTGTCATCTCATCTGCTCAGACATGAAGTTGGAGCTTCTGTGTTCCAGACATCCTCGTCCGAGGATCCTCGCCAGCTAAGATTCTATCCAGAAATGTTCTCATGTCAGATTCCTCTTGTGTCTTGCCAGCCCATGCTTAGTGGGGACACCCTGCTGTCCTCTGAGCTACATGGCTCACCCTGGTTTTTTTTTTCTCTGAGGTAGAGCTGCTTGATGGGCAGCTCCTGTTCCCACTGGAGGAGAGTCTGGCAAATGCCTTAGAACTGAAAAGCAGTGATGCTGCATGGGAGAAGTAGCTTCGTTCTCCTGCTGCTCTGCAATTCCAGGGCACTGCATGCAGCAGATTTGAGAGTTACATTAGGTCACAATGCCACTGTCTAGCTCCTTTAATCCTATCATCGGCAATCCCAGCAATGTCGCTGAGGTGGCTGCCCCTGTCCTAAAGGAATTTGTGTCAATTTCTCCCAGGATACAGCTGGTCTGGACCACTTTGCAATATTTGTTCTAACTGGAAATTTTGACAGAGACATTCTGTCCACACAGAGTTAAAGAAATTTCTGTGTTTAGTTGCATTCGGAGGTAACTAAATGTTGCCTGGTCTCGGCAGATAACTGAGTCTGTGAATTCACACAGCACATGCCCTGCCCTGTTTAGTTTGTCTTTGAATGGCAAATGTGTTTCTTTTCTGAGTCAGCAGAAGGGATGATACCCTGTAACAGGACCATATGACCTCCCTGCTGCTTTTCGGGTATTAAAAAACAAAATGCAGATTCCACTATATTCCTTTGGTTACTAGTTTGTTTTTATTTCCCACCAGGTGTACTATGGCTGAAAGAGAAGATGTCTGTCTTACAGAGAGGATGCATGCTTCATGTAATCATAGAGCTATTTTTATAATTTACAGTAGAAAACCTCATTTCTCTGCCCATTTTTAACTTAATATTAGTAATGGTCTGAAACAGAGCCGAGAAATACACCATTTTGTAAAGATGTCTTTGAGAAACCAAACAAGGTTCAGAAAAATTCCCTCACACCTAGCACATTTTATTCCCAGATAAGCTTCTCCATCCCTCACTTAGCACTTGGTTCCTTTTGTTTAATTTATAGTTTAAATGACTCTAGTTACCTGTTTCCTGAGCACGTCAGACATGAGAATAAGTGATTTAGAAAGTTAATAAGATGGTAAAGGAGAACATAGACAGATGAGAGAATTGACCAAAACACAAGACTGAAAACTATAAAGCCTTAACAAACACTCAAAACATGACTCTCTGGGGCCATTTAGTGAGAGGGTAAGTAGCTACAGCTTCCTACAGTCATTTTGCCATATCATACAATGCTACAAAAATCAATTCCCATAATTTTTAATATGGGGGAAATATGTAAATGATTTATAAATCTTTCGATTAAAGTACTTGGATAAAAAGTTTGGTACTTTTTAAAATTAAAGTCACGTTCTTTCATTCATCTGCACAAGTGCCTGTGTGGGCAAATGCCTGATGATGTAAGAGAAAAGTTCAGCATATGTACAACCTGTACGTGTGGTTTTAGATTTAAAATATTTTATAGAGTCTCTAATGCTAGCCTATAAGTCTTTCCCATGCAGGAGCACATGGTAAACAAGAGAATGCTCCAAGAAATGTTGAAGCTAATTTGAGAATCTGTTAGAATACTTTCTCCCCTAGTAAGGGAGAGATTTCCTCCAAGAAAGAGACCACCAATTCTTTTACTTGTCAATTGTAAAGCTCTTTGGCTACAGATACATTATAGATAGTGTATTTTGTATATATATATATATATATATATATATATATTATTATATAGTAAAGATGAATACAACCAAAAGAGTTAACATCAAGTAGGTAACTCCCCACGTTACCTTAGAATGAAATTGCCTCTATGCCCCCTCTCCTTGGATTTCCATCTTTATCCTACCCTGCCTCCAAATAAACCACCACTCCAACAATGCACAGTGTACCTGTACATATCCATGTGCAGCACATTTAATCAAAATATTGGTATCAAGAGTAAACCCTCTCTTTTTCCTTCTCATTTTTTTTGGAGTCTCTTATAAATAAAAAAAAAAAAAATCACTAACCTTAGGACTTGCAAAGCAATCATTAAAATGTGCTGCTTGGTTTTGGATAAAAGATTTCAGTTAATGTATAAGACCAAGTCCCCTAAATCTAATTACTGCCTGGAAACTCAGAGAATCCTGTAGCTGTATCTTTTTTACCCACACCCTCCCGACTGGCTCTGGTTCCTTGCACCTGGAAATGGACAGCTTGGGCTTCTCTATGTGGATCCTGGGTCTTGGTTAGGTCATGACCCCTCATTAATATTCAAACTTGGGCAGTTTCAAAAAGTGCTGTCCTCCTTGTCCACTGTAAGCTGTCCAGCTCCCTTGGAACTTTCTCACGCTTATCCTTTGTATGAAGGCATCCGTGTCTCTCTTCATGTCCCTTTCAGGAGCAATTCTTCCCCTTGTTCAATTTTTCCCCTTTCTCTTTATGGCTGCCGTAATAGCCCCTGATGCCGTCAGGCAGCCATGACCCTGTCCATCACTCACCTGCAAGCTATTCTTGAACCAGTGGATGGTCCCAGAGCGACCGGATTAATTGCGCCAGTGGTGGGCATTTCCACCGACCTTTCGTCTCGTAGCATAAAAGCTGATTCCGGGCTGTGTTCAAGGCAGGCTGCCCTGCCATCTCCCTGCCCTCCATGGAGCCAAGCTGTGGAAAGGAGCGCATCAATGCAAATTAAGGGCAGAGCAGGAATACAAGGTGTGCAGCTGGGGTTATCAGAAATTAAATCACTCCTCTTTTGAGTGCCATTGGAAATAAGTCTTAAGGAGGGAGAATCCACAGGAAATTTTCCATAGATACCATTTCCATAAAGGGCATTGTGACAATGTGCTATTTTAAAGACAGGTTGTTTTGGTCTCTGTTTAGTTGGAGCTTTTACCAGGGACAGGATAAACTATTAAGTCCCTAAATTTAGGAAGGTATTTGTGGCCCTCTTTGGCACAGAGTTGTTGTTCTCACATGTGCCAAGGAGCATCTTTTCCTTCCACTGAGGTCTTTTGATGGCTGTCTAGGTGGTACCTTCTTGACCATGTCTCTTGAACCATATTATAACCACACAAGGGGAAGCTGGCACCTCTTTGCCTCCTCCATGCCTAGCACAATGCCACACACATTGGCACTCTCTCCCTTGCATGCTAACGGATGGACTTACAGTGGTTCTACTGAACTCAGAGAGTGAGAGAGAATAAAATGACCTTCCCAGAGATTCTGACCAATCAGGCTAAAAATAAGACATGTCAAAGATCTGAGAACATGTTCTCCAAGAGATGGTTTATAAACAGAGCCAACAGTGACAGCAGTATGCTGTGCGTCTGCCAGAGCGGCTGTGAACTTGTCTTCTAACTCACTGGTCGACTTGGTGCTCAGAGTAAGATACATGGAGGTTTCAGTGGCAGTTGGGAGACGTGTGGTTTTATGAAGCCATTGTGTGTCCACAGAGGCACTGCTAAGGACATGGAGCATGTGTTCTCTTGTCTCCTACAGAAGAAGGACATTTCTCACACTTAATGAAGAGCTGAAGAACAGGTACCTTTCAGGGGTTCCAGTGAACCCACGTAACTTCTGCCTCTGGATAAGGAACCAGCTGTTACCTAGGAACTCATGAAATGTCAGGGCCACAAATCTGCAGCATACTCTTCCCAACACTTCCCATATTTCCTGGTCAGTTTTGACTCTCTCAATGGGTTAAAACTTCACATTTTTGCAGATGTTTTGTTACCATTGCTGTAGTTTCCTTGTCAACAGTTGCAATGAAAAGAATTTGCCTATTATGGACAAGTGGTTGCATGATTGCACACATTTACTGTTTCATAATTGTACAGCAGTTACCTGATTTGTTGGAAAAGTCAAGCACAGGGGCCAGGGAGAAATCCTGGGGAAGGATGCTAATTCTTATGGCATCCGGGCTTTCTGGAAGTCGTGAATTTTCTATAGACTATGATTATAGGTGCTGTGGTGCAAAAAGAGCAAGGAGAGAATCCCCTCACCTTAATCTTCTGGCTTTTCCTGGTTTCTATAGTGCAGTTGATTTCGTGGTTGGCTACTTTAGCAAGGGCTTTGGTGAGCTTTTCTGGAATGGAATAGAGTAACCGGGTCAGGACTTGAGGATGACTTGCCTGATCAGTATGCTCTGAGGATGCTCTAGTACAAAAACTCGTTTCACACATTCTTAAGTTGACCAGTTTGTCACCTGTTTAAAGAGCAACACCCACCTATGAGACACTGATGTAGGTGCTCATGGTACCAAGGTGCATCATGCATATGATATATAAGAGGCAAGGTTTCCCCTTCAGGGGTCACTTGTGTGAAGACAGCCCTAAAGTATGAGAAGAGGAAGAGATCAGCAGCAAAGATAGAAAGGAAGCACTACCCAGGACACTAGCAGAGGAGTAAAAAGAGGAAAATGGCAATTGTTAGAGTATTTACTCATGAGGCTTGAGTAATCGGAAGTTAAACATATTCATACTCATTTAAGACATGAAGTAAATTGTACATCCCACCTCTTAGGACAAAAACGGTTACACACAGTAGGTTCTTAATCACATGTTTTCATGGATTCGCCTTCTAACAAGCCACATGGATGCCTGCTTGGCACTCTAGCAACTCATTAGATATTAACAAAAGCAGCCCAGCTCAATAAGAAGGATTCCTCAGTCAAACACCCCTGGGGCAATATCTCTGAGAGCAAATGTGACAAATAGAATCAGAAGTGAATTAAATAGTCAGCTACAGCAAGCCAAACTTAAAAAAAAAAAAAAAAAAAGAAAAAAGAAAAGAAAGAAAAGAAAAAAAATTAAAAAAAGCTCTGAAATGACCAAAAATGGAAACATATTACAGTTATCTGCATTCACAGTACAGAGCAAGTTTGGTCGTATTTAAGATAATTCTCTAGTGCCTGCTATTTTTAGCCCAGGGGTAAGCTTCTCTAAGAGTCTTCCAGTACTGCATCCCTTTAACCTGGCCTAACAAACTAAGCCAATAAGCTGTCTGATTTCCCTGTCCGTCCGGGAGGAAGAGAGATAGCTAAAACAAACCATTTGCAGGGAAAATGTTCGGCCTATCTTGTATTAAGAGCTTTTTTCATATAGATTTTTAAAACATCCCAATATTAAGTGTTGCCTGTCAGAGACCAAAATGTCAAGCTTTGCTGTTTTGAAATTGTAGGCTCATGGTTATAAAAAGAGGATTTTATAGGCCTAGTCTAATGGAAATAAACATTACTCCATTACCTTCAGTAAAACCAAGTCTTTACAGCTCAAGCTATCATTATTAATGTCTATGAGAAGAAAGAAACGTTTCTGGGGGTTTATTTATTTTTTTTAGGCAAAGAAAGACCGGCAAGCTGTACCATAGCAAATGAAAGTTTTCTTAACGCGTTCTCCTCAGTGACTTTGCGGTGTGTAATTTAAAAGCAGAAAGCAAAGAAAATGCAGTTTTGAAACACTGCGCTGGCTATTCCTGGTGTCTTTCGTTCTTACACATTAGCAAGTCTTTGTGAGACTATTGCTCTGTCAATTCTTGTCTGTCTGTCTCTATATAGTGTATACAAACAACTTGATCAGCTCTTTAGTGTTCAGCACCTCCATTTTGTGTGTGTGTGTGTGTGTGTGTGTGTGTGTGTGTGTGTGTGTGAAGGGCTACAGGTGTGTGTTGTATAAGCACCTGTGTGAATTACAGAACTTCACAAGGTATTAGCTTTTATTCAATTTTTCAGGCAGGGTTCTGATGACTGATGAAGTTTAAGATTATTCCCAGGGTGACCAGTCTACCCAAATTCAGAAGAGTGCAATTTCCAGTCTAGTGTGAGACGTATTTCAGCCACAGATTCTACCTGTAAGATAATCAATCACCAGATTTATTTTACTTATTTATTTTTGATGATTCTTTTTAGTTATACATGACAGTAGAATCCGTTTCGATAAAATTATAGATGCACAGATTATATGTTATTCTATCTAGTTAGAACCCCATTCTTGTGGATGTACATGATGGTGGGATTTAGTTGGGTATTTTCATATATGTATGTAGGAATGAACTCATATGATTTGCAAGGCATTAGGCCAGGTGCAGTGAGTGATAGGAACATGTCAACACAGGGCGCCAGTCCTCAAGCAGACGAGTTACTGAATAGCAGAGATGAGATGTCACACACACAAAGTGGCAGTCAAAGAAGTTCAGGACGCGCAGAGATCCTACTATGTCCCAGATACCACGCCTAAATCTTCTCTCTTTCAGAGTCTGCACCTACCTGAATCACTAGCTTTCTCATAAAACATTTTATTGGGGCCAGTCACTACCCTTGGTTACACATACTTTCTATCTTCCCACAGATTAGCATTTAACCAGAACTCAAATTTCCTGGTTCCCACTGCTTCTCCTAAGCGTCAATCAGATGAAATTGGCATTTTCTATCTGGAAGCGTCAGAAACACTGGCCAGCCACATAACCACCTCTAAGATATATTTGCCTGATTGAGACACTCTATGGACTCTTAAATGATCAAACGGTGCTTGTTTCCGCAGCGATCTGGCATGGTCCAGGCACCTGAGTCCTGCAGTTACCGACTCCTGCAGTGAGCTGCCCAGAGCCTTGCAGGCTTGTGCTTGATCTTTAGTCCCCTTTAAGTCTGGCTGTTAATCTTTAGCACAAGGCTGACGCTGCAATACAGAGCGCACCAGGTTGCCTAACTTCTTGTTTGTGTGTTCCCAGAGATCACAGCCAGGTTGCTGTTTTTCCCCCAAACCCCAAGCCTTGGGTCAACTGTCTCTGTCTCTGTCCTTTGTTCTCCATGTAAAGTTGCTGAAGCCTCCCTTCTTGTTCTTGGTGAGTGTTCACCACCTTCTACCACGTTTTTGAATCTTCACTCACTTGTACTCAGGTGATCCCAGACACCTCTGCCTGTCCCAGGACTCCTGAGGGTATCACATCCCATACGTACCAGACCTGATGATGGATTCCACCATTATTTTTTCACCTTCTGCTATGTACCTAGAACTTTGTCAGAAACTATGATACATACAAAAGAAGTATATGAACTTTTAAGGATTATCTTTCTTGGGGTATACACAGCTTTTTGGCAAAAAAGACTCACTCAAGTGACACAATCAATGGGTGATTGTCACTTGACAATTGACTTAATCACTAGACACAACCCTGTTCTAGGTATTATATAGAATTTAAATCAATGAACTAGCCCCATCTCCAGTGTCCATTAGAAACTAATTGTCAGGCAAGGAAATGTAGCTGTTGGTAAGATATTAAGCAACAGAGAAGGCATCCAGGTGGAGGTTGCCTCTGAATAGACCTTCTGAAGGGAGAGACTTCCATCTGCAGAGAAGAAAGATACCAGTTTTCATCTTGTTATTATTTTAACACATACTTAGCACTTCTGTGTGCATGAACTTGTATGTGTTAGAGTAAGAAATCGATAGGATAGTGCCAATGTTAAGAACAAGTCATGGTGGGGAGGTCAGCCCAAGCGATGATTAGGAAGCAGAACTCATTGGGTAGAAAACAAAGCGGGTCCAAGTGAACAGAATCTTGGAATTATGCAAAACTACCACGAGATTTAGTTGAGCATGCTAATTGCACAATAGGGAAACTGAGGCACGGGGTTATTAAATGATTTGCATAAGGAGCATCCATGTTCAGTCAGGACAAGCTGGGTGAAGACATCACAAGTTTTGCTGGGAACCTGGCACACCTCTGGAGGCAACGTGGAAGAAGAGCTATCTTGGACATCGATTGCAGGTGTGGGCCCAGTGAGGAAACCACTGTGGTTTTCAAGCTTGAGGTAATGGGGCTTGAATTAGGAGGGAATGGAAAGGATGGATGTGGGAGACTGTGAAGAAAAGATCGATAAAGATCTTTATCATAGAAAGTGATAGGTTCGATGCTGTCTGTGGCGAGAGAAGAATAGTAAAAATGGCTGTGGTTTCAAGGTTGGGCGATTTGGAGAACTGGGATCAGTTGAAGGAAATAAGAGGATCAGAGAGGAGCAAAGAGGAAGGGTCCAGAGTGTAACGTGTGGATGGCCAGGCATGGGGGCTGGCTGCCACGGCGACACAATATCATAATAGCCATGCTCTGGAGTGGTCGTGGAAGGCCGTCTTAAAGAAAATATTTATTTGGCAATATACTAGGGGAGAGACATCAGGGCTCCCCTTTACCCCACTTATTAAAGGTAATTTACTTTTGCTTTGAGACCAATCATTTACTGAAATCTTCTTGCCCATGGTAAAGGTAGCTTTGGTGAGTATTTCCATGTGCCAAGCACTGAGGTTAAACATTTCAAAGCCATGTTTTCATGCAAAGAGAGAAAAAAAAAAAAAAAAAAAACCTTCACTCTATAAAGGTTAATAAGTTAAGTACTAATCTCATCTAATTATCATCATCATCATCACAATGAGTTGGAAATGGTACCTCTGTTTACAGGTGGAAAGGGAGGCATAGATAAGTAACTTGCCCCAGGTCAAGTCACAGAATGATATCAGAAGATCTAAGATTGCCTAACTCCCAAACTTCAGTTCTCAACCGCTCTCTATGCTGCCTCTTAATCCATACCTCAATGGCCAGCACCCAGCCTCTCATCTCCCCGGCCCAGTCCCCTTCAAATTTTTCAAGTGCCTGGAATTACTTCAATATTCTTGTTTTCAATCTTTCTGAATTTTAAAATCACAGGAACCTCTTGAAGTCAGGAAATGTTTTCTGATTAATTCTACCTCTCCCTCAACAGCTGGCAGAGCTGCCTGATCTTGTTCGAATAGATTTGGTGTCATTTAGTGGAGAGATCAGCGTGAATCCGCCCTGCTGCAAACTGGTCAGCAGATGAGAGCTCATGCCTTACTGGACAAAGAGCTGTGGACATTTTCATTTGAAAAGGAGTATCCATAAAAGCGTCTATTAAATTGTTGAGGCTAGGAACTGTGAATTCTTCAGCCCACTGTGAATGCTGCTGATACTTGACTAAGATTTTTGTTGGCAATTGGTTAAGAAGGAAGGCAAATACAAAGTATTGATAATGCATCCTAAACTTGACTTTAATGTTCTTTATTGGACTCTTGGGCATGTCTGTAAAGTAGACTCAATAGACTATGTCTGTAAAAAGTCTGCAAGATAGGTTTAGTAGGGAACAAAATTCTTTTAAAATTCAATTGAATTTTGACTCACAAATAATATCTTGGGGTGCACCAAACCATTTTGTATTTTTTTCTTAGTATTTTGGCTTCTTTGCTTCCCAGGTTAAGGAGTGAAATTGTGCCATCTTCACCTTTTTCTTATACACAATTTTTTTTTCATATAATAGGGGTCCAATAAACATAAGCCCTAAAACTTCATGTTATTCGTCAGCTAAATTATAAGCCAGCATGATGATTTTTATTTCATTTGATTCCTGTATTCTCCTAGAAATTTTTCAGTTGCTAATTCAAAATGGGTAAATAAAAGGTACTCAGTAGCTGGTGAATGAATGGATGAATGAGACGTTGAATTTGTGATCTTTAAAACCACCCTGGAAAAATTACCTGGGTATGAAAATCTGTTTAGTAGCTGCTGGGCTGGGTCTGGTAACTGTATCAAAATCTTCAAATCAGTCAGTAATTCAATTTTGGCTTGTTCATTCTTCATTTTGAATCATATAGGTTCTTGTACATGTTTAAGATGTCCAAAGGATGTCTAGGATATAGCAGTGCCCATTTTGCATTTCTGGTTATGTTTACAAAACAGTGTTTTATCGCTGTCTAAACATGAGAGTGCTCACTACCACTCCCTCTGCAGCACGTGGAGAAAGAGCTGGTGTGTGTCTCTGCCCTTAGTTTGAAATATGTTGTACTTGGAGGTCATAGTGTTCTGGTTTGGGTAGCAAATTATTGATCAGGGTATTATGATAATAGCTATACTGCTGATTGGATGAGGATAAATATCCATGAATGCAACTGGTATTACCTGACTTTGTGGGAGACTGGTCGTCCATGGGACCTCTGTAGGAATGGCCAGTAGTAGGAATATTATCGACACTTAGTAGGCACAGTGTAAGACCATGATACCTAATTCCTCCACTGAACATTATTTACGTTCTTGCTCTTATCTCTGCCTGCATCTTTTTATTCTTTCTTTATATTTCCTTTGACATTTTAGATTTTTTCCACTGTTCTTCATTCATTTTTTTTTTTATTCTTGCCGAAGGAGTCACATTGTCATCCGTTATTTGAAGGATTACGAGGACACAATATTATTGCTGATACCTCCATACTCTTGAGTTTAATGGTGCTTTTTCTAATGTCACTGGAAACTTCTTTTAAAAAATTAATTGCATCTATGTAAGGTATACAACCTGGAGTTTTGATATCCATTGTGAAATGGTTACTGCAGTCAAGCAAATTGACATATCTGTCACCTCAGATATACCTTTTTGTAGTAAGGGCAACTACAATCTACTCAGCAATACCAGGGTTATTAGCTTGGTCCTCAAGAGTCTTGGTCTCCAGACTCTTCATCCTATTATGGAGTTTGTACCCTTTGGCCAACATCTCCTCACTACTTTGGCCCTACCCCTGCTCCGCCCTAGAAACTGTGGTTTTATCCAGAGATTTCTTCATTGTCTAATATCAAAGCCCTTTTGAGTTCCCCATTCTACTTGAACTTTCTATGCTATTTAAGTATTTTTCATTTGCCTAGCTTCTAGTGAAACTTTTTCCCTTGGTGTTTTATTGTAAATATTTGAATTTTTGTTAATGTTCCTCTTTATAGTCTCCCAACTTTTTGAGTACACCTTCTTCTTTGAACATACCTTTTCTCTCTCCTTTGTGAGGAGACCCTGAAGACACCTCTTTGAGCACTCACACAGACTAACGCTAACTGGGCAAACCCAAGACCACGTCTGAGGTGGCTCCCCAGGGCCTCTGTGTCTGACTGTGTTAGCATCATCACTGAGCTAAGAACTGTCTTGGCCTGACTGTGGGATGGGCATTTTAAGTAGTACTTCCTTCCCTAATTAGCAGAGGGACCCCAAGGACAACGGTATATGAAACGATGCTTAAGCAGCTGCCCGGTAGCACTTAGTTCCCTGGGAAGTCTGCAGAGCCGACCATTTCATTTGAACAGTATACTGGAATGGGCTAGTATTAAAAGTCATTATAATAATACCTTAATTTATATTTATAAGCATATTCATTTATATCATGTAAACATATTTAATATTACTTTAATTTGTGTTTATACTTAACTTATTTGATAAAATATAAATTATATATTGATATACCTAAATTTATGTTTATATTCCAACTCCCAGAGTCAGTCCATGCCAATTTTACCTCTTCTTTCTGTCTTCCTAAATGAACTGAAAAAACAAACATTTTGTGGTGTGGAAGTGAATCTCAGAGTTAAGACCCTTGCTGATCCACAAACTAGCAGTCGCAAAGATGGGATTTGACTTTCAATCTTCTGAATATTAAACAGACTCCCAGTTTTATGATATTATCTCTACATAGCATTTTCCATATGTGCGGAGGACCGCATTAAACCTTTAAAAACCAAATGAGTGCTGTATCTCCACTTCACACGGAGAAAACAGTGACTGGAGAGGTTTGCCAGGCTTCCTGAGGTCAGTAGCACTTTCTTTCTCCTTTGCGTGTGTAGAGGAGGCAAGAGGCAGTAGAGCAAGGTGGTTAGGGGACTGGGCCCTGGAGTTGGAGAAGCCCGCATTTCAAAGCCTAGTTCTTGTGCTGGGATCATGGGTACATTTCTCTTTTCATAAAATCATGCTAGTCTCATAGTGTTATTTGTGCATCCAGCAAATATTTACTGATCATCTTCACATGTGAAAGTCTTCTAAGGACAGAGGAGAGAAGAGGAAAACAAAATACTGCCCAAATGAGCCTTTCATTGCCAGGGGTTTTCGTTAGGTCTATAGGAAAAAGCCTTGAAAGTGCTCCGAACAGTGCCAGAGACGAAGATGGTCATGAAGAAATGCTTTTTCACAAAATGAACATAAAGTGTATAGACACCTGGAGGTGATGGGATTCACCTTTTATCCACAAATACAGTCAAAAGGAGAGTCAATATAATATTAAATTTTGTTTCCTAAGAACCATTTCCTTCCATGGAAACCATTAATAATTTACTTACAGGAGATGAGATTTATAATTTAAGCTTCTTTGGTTGCAAACAACAACAACATACCAATAATAACAACATAATAAAAAGAATCAACTTCAGCTTTCTCAAGCAGAGGGCAGAGGATATCTGTGGTAATGGAATTGATGAGAGGGTGTTGAATTAGACTTGACAACTGAAAAATCTGGAACCTGGGAACTGAACTGCAGGAAGATTCTGATCAGGATTCAAATTCTACCTGGCTTGCCTTGGGTCTGGGCCAACCCCTGGGAGGCAAGGAGAGAATGAGACTTTTTGCCTGCTGGCTCTGTGTGTGTCCAGTGGAGAAGGGATGCTCTGTAAAGGGAAAGTGTGGTTCTGTTACAAACATCTTAGAAGCTCAAGAAATAATGCATGATAGCTATGGAGTCTTAACGCTGGATGTGAGATCCTGTAAGCAGAAACTGCTTGACACGGGAAGGAAGGGGGTTCTCGTTCCCAACTAAACAGTGGGAATTCTACCACCCAGTGGCTGTGCTCTGAAATTCCATGAATTGCAATTAGTGTTTATGTTTTAGTTATTTTTTGCCTTTAAAATATAAATACGTATTTATCTGTAGATATATGCATATGGTCAGTAAATGCATTCCATGAAACTTCCTCTCTGACATCATTTGTCACAGGTAAGTGCTCCTTCTTCTGTGGTCTCTGCATTTGTCACTAGGCACTCATTGCCTTTTATATTGTCACAGTAGTTCCAGAAACACTTACAGAGCATCAGTGATGAGCATCTTTTGTGAGCCCCGCAGGCTTTGGGAATAAGGAGAGATGTGTTACATTATATTCTGTTATGACATGTATTTGCTGTCCCTGAGAAATCTTTTATGTATATCTGCCAAGAAACATTAGCTTTTTCATTTTTTCAGTTTTCAAATAATGTATGTAGAGATATAAGGGGAGTGCATAGTTCAATGCCTGTACTTAATTGGTAGTCAATAAATGGCAATTTGTAGGAACATCCAATACACTGAACTTCCTGGATAGCTTTGTAAAACCAAAAGTGTCCTTGGGAACAAAACTGCTTGAGAATTCTGGTCAAGATTCAAATCCCAGGGAGGGAGCATCCAATAATCTGTCCCTGGGCTCTGTGAGCCTTTGGTAAGAATGGGCCTTCTGTTTACTGGTTCCCCAGTATGGATCCAATGTGCACTTCCATCAAAGACAAATTTGAGGAGGGAGGAGCCAGGTCCCTTTACATGGGGTTAACCCCACACCTACCATAGTTCCAAGCTCATGATGTATATCTAAGAATTACTGGATGGAGAAAAGACCACATTGGGAAGCTTTAGACAAAGTTACCTGCTCAAGTGGCTATCATTACTGTGTAATTTTTAAAAGTAATCTGACAACAGGCAAGATGTGCAATCTCTATCATGAAATGTATCCTTTGGAGGGAAGACAAGCAGCCACAGTGTGTCTCTCAGTGCCCTGCAGGTTTGAGCATGGCCTGGGCCTCCCTCTGATGCAGCTGAGGAGGACCTACAGGCAAGGGCATTGTTTGTGTTAAAAGTGAACCACGTGTAGTCAACGATGTTCACAATGACTAATGAGTCCTGGTGAGCAGAAACCAGGAAGCAGGATGTGTGGTCCACACTACCAAAATATCAGCACAGAGAATCTCTGCTCAGAGCGTGGGCTATACAAGTTTTAGCCTTCAGCATTTTCGACAGCTGTTAGATTTTTCTTTACAGTTGTGGTGGCACATTCTGGAAGGGCAGTAAGCACTAATATACATTGTGTGAGCTTTATGGGATGGGGATAAGGGACCCAACTCTTTTGCTTTTTATTATAACTGTCATGGCAAATTTCTGTGTGCTATACTTTATTTTGGTTCAGGATGGGAGAACGTGGTTGGAATAAGTATCAGGCGATTGATTCCTGTGATGTAGTAGTAGTGCAATTATTCCTTTCTCTGATGACTATAGAATGACTTCCTACTCTGTGCCAGGTCCAGTGACAATGGCTTTTTGGGGTACCAGTTGCATGTTTTTGATTTGTTTGACATGCACATGTCTTCATGCCCCTCTGTGCAAGTTTCTATGTATATCACTTCTCACAGACCACAAACCCCCAACACCCCACTCTGGATTCCATAGTAGCTGTGCTGCCCACCATGTTTTCTCAGTCTGCCTGTCAGTATGCCTGGGGAACTATTTGAGGGTCTGGACTAATTTTCATTAGTCACATTACTTAATTCAGTATCTGAAAAAGTATATGCTTATTAGGTGCATGACATTAGGTATGTGTACATTCCACAAAGCACAACAATAGGTATTTTAAGAAGTACCAAGTGTAGGGCTCTTGGTTGCCCCAAAAAAGGTTCCAATTAACTCAACCATTCTTATATATTTAACAGGTGATTTTTGAATATCTGGTTAGTTCCAGGTTATCAACAATTTTAAATTACAGTTGAGTATTTTAAAATATAAATAGAATTAAAAAGTGTTTGACTTGAGTGCTAAAAAGGTAGGTTTGTATGACAACAGGGTGGGACAGGTAACTGGGTCTGAAGGTCATGTGAAGAGGCTGGTAAAATATTTCATACTATTTTATATTAAACAAAGAGAGCCCTCTTTCCCTCTTTCATTTTCCTTCATGTCTGCTCATTTACCTATCTGAGAGTTACCCCGTGTCTGTGTATTCCAACCATTTTATTAGATATTTGGAATATAAACATAAATGTCGCACCCTCCCCAGGAAATGCACATCACTAAACAATGTTTAGAGGTGAGCGCTGCCTCTGAGCCAAACATTTTAGTACAATGCTTATCAGTATAAAAACTCATCTTGGTGGGACAGGGGCATCTTTGTTTATAGAGTTTTTATTCCTTCTTGCAAGCTATGTTTCTGTGCTAAGCCCATGCGACCGTTTGACTCTAAGAACTCAGTCACACTAGACAGCCTGGCATTTGCATGGGAACATTGAAACGTGCACAAATTTCTGGCAACTGGAAAGGTTCATGGTGAAGTTTTATGTAAAGTCTAGAAGTGGTCAAAATGTGCCTTCTCTTCGAATGATTGTCGAAGGGATTTCCATGACCAAAATAACATAACTATGCTAAAAATCCTGTGGCCTGATAAGAAATCCCTCTCCCAGGTTCTTGGCAACATCATTTCAAGCTCAGCATGATTCTCCTTTCTCAGAACTCACACTTCGTATCTGAATGACTTGTCTGACATGTGTCATGTGCACATGGCCTTGTGGAGTCAGCTACATTTTCATTGTTCCTATCTCACTTCCTTGACTGGATTATAAACTCTTTGAGGATAATAAAACTAACAATGATGATAGTTAAAATTTACTGAAGGCATCTATGTGCTGGGAAAAATTCTAAGCACTTCTCATGTTTTAATTCATTTACTCTTTACAACCACCTGTGAGTCAGGTATTTCATCATTTTCTTCCCTGTGGATGGGAAACTGAGACCCAGAGAAGTTTAGTAGCTCCCCCGGGGCAGAGCAAGCCCAGTCACTGTCCACTTAGCTTTTTGTCCCTTGTGCAGCTTGTCCAGGTGTCTCCAGCTTTACCACATGGTGATTTGCATATAAAAATCCTCCAAGCACATATATGCTTCTCTGAGTCATGAGTCATATATCTTTACATATTTATCTTGTTGCACATATAAAGACAGATAAAAATGTACTTATAGGGACTGGGGATGTGGCTCAGCATACAGCACATGCTTAGGGTGTACAAGGCCCTGGGTTCAATCCCCAACACAATAAAACCCCAAAATTACAACAACAGCAAACACACACAAAACCCAGAAACAAAAAATTTTAAACATGTGCTCATAAAAAGACAAAAACTAGACTTTACATAATAAAGTATAAAACAGGGGCTGAGGATATAGCTCAGTTGGTAGAGTGTTTGCTTTGTATGCATAAGGCCCTGGGTTCAAACCTCAGCAAAAAAAAAAAAAAAAAAAAAAAATGTATAAAACATGGCATGATGTGCTAAGATAGTGTAAAATAGTTAGGTCCATGTGCTTAACCAAAAGTTGATGGGACAGGAAGACTTAAACAAGATCTGTAGCCTGAAGGATTTCTATGAGGAAAAAAAAAAAAAAGGAGGAGATTTTTTTTTTTTTTTTTTTTTTTTATATCAGGGATACCAAAATGAGGATGTGAGAAAATCGGGAAATAATTTAAAAAGGGAAACTAGAGGAGAAAGTGATTTCAGTGTTGGGGAGGTGGGCAGAAGATCAAGTGTGTGATGTGGCTGAGAGGGCAGGCCAGTCCCTGGCCACAGAAAGTTGGGTGTTGTGGAGGAGAGAGGGGAGACCTAGAGAAGTCACCCCTGAATGACATGCTCAGTTGCTCCCTATGATCCCTTCTGTCCAGATCATCTGCTCTATTTTTAAAATGCAAAAATTTCAGATTAAATTTTCTGCTCAGTAAATGATATTTATTATTCTAATACTGTTTGAAAACATTTTGTAGTCAAAACCCATGTTTGGGCCCTGTCTGGGCCTGTTCTGGCTAAAGACCTGCAGTTCGTAGCCTGAGCCAGAATGAATGAAATGACAGAATCATCTAAGTCTAACTCAGAACCTGGTGTCAGGCTTCTCTCTCTAGTGGGGATTATTCTATAATCAAACAGAATTTTTTCTGCCCTGTATAATGGGGTTAAGTTCTACAGAAAATGTGCTGCATTGATGGAAACTAGATTCTTGCTATTAAACTGGTGTTTGTGGCTTAGCAGCCTGAGCATCATCTGGGAGCTTGATAGAAACTCAGCATCCCAGGCTGCATCCCAGACTTCCTCAATCAGAATCTGCATTTTTTTTGGGGGGTGGGGGCTACCTGGGATTGAACTCAGGGGCACTTAATCACTGAGTCACATCCCCAGTTGTATTTGGTATTTATTTAGAGAAAGGGTCTCACTGAGTTGCTTAGCACCTCGCTTTTGCTGAGGCTGACTTTGAACTTACGATACTCCTGCTTTGACCTCCTGAGCCGCTGGAATTACAGGATTGTGTCACCTCATCCAGCCAGAATCTGCTTTTTTAACATCTTTAGGTGTTCTGTATGCACATTAATGTGTGAGAAGCACCAAATTTAGTATATTAATGTTCTTGTTTTTAAATAGCCCCTAAAGACAGAGCATATAGCAAAAGTTTGAGCAGACAGCAACATTTCAGAGAACCTCTAGTGTTACTAGTGGAACATGGGACAAGAAAAGGTTCACTGTCACTGAAGCCTGAACAGAGTAGTTAATATGGTAATGCTGACATATTTAGTAATGCATTCACAGTGTTAAGTTCTTTACAAGAACTTGGTGAGCCAACTACAAGGCTTAACACAGATAATGCATTTACTTGGTAATCAGTAAATTACCTTATGTAGTCAGTAAAATGTTGAATCCTAGACAACTGATAAGATCATTTGCTTTCACGTGTATTTTCAATACTGTGCTCAGTCTCAAGTATAAATTGAATAGAGTGACCTTTTGGTACTCTATGAAATTGACTGCATTTCCTAAGATTCTGCGGTTTCAATTACCATAAATTTTTGATATTGGGCCCACAGTCATTGCTTTGGCCTCAGCATAACAATATCATATGGTTGGTTCTGATAATACAGTTGGCACTAGTGCAACATGTGCTACTAAGGTGGGCAGGCCTGTGTGTTCCAATCAGAACTTCCTGTCAGGTACAAGAGCAAGATGCAATTTACCAAATCAAGTCTAATCACCAATCCATTGCAAATGAGAAGGAGTTTTTCAGTCCAGTGATGGAAACTGTGTTCTAGGTTGCTCGCTGGATTTGGAGTTTGTGAGATGGATAAGTCAATTAGTGGTCCCTCAGTTTATTAGCAACTTAATTGTCAGAATGTAATGAGATTTTTGAACTGCAACAATCATTAGAAGCAATGAAACTAGTGACTTCTTTATTTTCTAGAATATTCATTGAGCTCTGTTTTTTCCCCAAAGAAATCTTAATAATAAAATTAACACTTAACTTTAAATTTCTATCTCTGAAAGTGTAAGAATTTCTGAATTCTGTCACTGGAAACATGCTTGGGAATATTTAGGGTCACTGAGGAGAGGAAACTGGGTTCAAATTCCCACTCTGCCACATTTGTTATATATCCTTTGTTAAATTCCTTAATCTCTGTAAACGTCAGTCTCCTAATCTGTAAAACATTGATATAATAGTTATTTCGAGGGATTGTTATATGGATAAAAAGGAATGATCTGTGCAAAGTGCTTAATAATATCCTCAGTACAAGAAAAATTCAGTCAATGACAGTGACCGTCATTCATTTGTAAACCTAGACATTTTTCTTCTCTTACCTTTATTTGAAAATTATTTCATTTTTCAAGATTGAAGGTGTGATCATTAAAAAGCATTGTAGCCCAGGGTATTATCTACTAGTCTGAAGACTGCATCTTGCTGCCATGCTTTTATTTTATAGAAGTCGATGGTTTCTGTCCAATCAGGAGTTGACTTTGTTCCTTGGTAGATCATGGTTGCTCTTAATAGCCTTTATGGCAACATTGGTCCAATGACTTCACAGGAGCTCAAAGAGAAATCTTGCTTCTTCTCTAGTGCTTTATTATATATAGCTGTTGCTACAGAAGACCTTGGCAATGTTTAAGAATAAAGAGCTGTTGGAGTTGTGAGTGGTGATTAAAACTTTAATTCACATTTCAAAGACAGTCATTATTTTCTGAAGTCCACAGCTCTGAAGAGTAGTATAATAAGAAAAGAGTATTTCATTTCCAAATAAAAGTGAGTTAACATTAGGAATTCTTCCATTTTTCTTCTATTTTCCTTTCCTGATTTTCATTTCCATATTTTCAGTTTTTGGTTGTTTTTTTAACCTCCTACAACACACAAATAATCATATTACTTTGCAGATCAGTGAATGCTGGCTAGCTAGGATGCTATGAACAGCATGAGGAGCAGGATATCGACCACCAGATAGCTGCTCACACACCTGAGACACCTGCCATCCAAAACACACTTTCTAAATCTACACACGAATGAGAAAAGCCAAGTAAAACATGTCTGTGGCCTTCAAGAACCTTACCAATGCATATGGCCTCTTCCCTTTTTTTACTGAGACAAAATATTTGTACATATTTGTGGGTACAGTATGATAATTTAATATGAAAAACAATGATTGACTTTTTCTTTAATGTTATCAATAATTTAAGTAAAATGCTTATAGTATTTATTGCAGACTCTTTTACCTAGTCTTATTTTTAAAGAAAATATTTTAATTAGCTTTTTCCTCTTATCATCTTCAAACACAATAAATTTCCTTTTCACATATATCCTTTGTTTATATTTCCTATGGCTCGGTGGTTCTTGGTTACTTTTAAAAAAATGATATTGTTGTCCTTGTTCAGTTATTGCAAATTTAAGGCAATATCTTTGAGTCTTTTACCAGCTAAACTAAACCCAGTTTACATAGATTGTGATATGGCTTATCTTAGGTGGTAGATTAAGTTCTTAGGTCATAGAGTTTCCTAGGGTTTCTTTGTAAGTTTTTCTCATTTACAACAGTGTAACATCTTATAAGTGATTTTACATAAGGAACATCATTAAAGAAATAGTTGGAAATGTTTATATGGTGTGCATCGTGCCTTTCATGCCCAGGGTCTCATTTAATCCTTACCACGACGTCATCCAATGATGATCTCCATTTTTACAGGTTGTGGAGTTCAAGTGCCTTCACAAAGGACACAGGCCTATAGGTGATAAAATTAAAACTTGAATTCCATCTTCTAGAACAAAATCCTATCAGACTACTTTGGAATTATTCACAATGGATGTACTATTGATGGGAATAGCAGCAAAATGAGAGTGCCTGGGTGAATGTTTCAGGAATATTGACTGCTCTTCCAGGGACGAATTGAGCAGCAATTGATGCTATAAATGACATCAAACTATTTTGCTATCAACTGCTAAAGTCTAGTGCTTTCATATCGTGCCTGGAGGTGAAGGGATCTACTCTAGGGCTACCCCAAGCTAATAGCATTGGATCTTTTATTCCTGAGCAGATTACATCGAATGACATTATCCCAACAGACAGCCCTAGTAGTTTTTCTACAACCATTGATATTAGCTAAGGCAAAGGGGATTCCGGGGACAGGTTAGCGGAAGGCATTGTGGTTTCTCTCCTGCTTCAGTGACTTTGCTATATAGACTCTTGTACAGATTCTGTTACTTTTTTTCTACAGGTTTGTTAGAGTCTTCTTGCTATTTTGAAGTGTTGTGAGGAAGAAATAAATTTAAATATTCAACTATATAAGCATGGAACTTGAGAAATTCAATAAATATTTTTTAATGATTTTATCTGAGATGTATGAATCTTTAGTACTACAGTTTTACATAATGCTTCTTACCTCTTCCTCAAAGTACATTGTCATATGTATATTTTTAATGTCCAATAACCTTATTGGATACCCATGGCAGGTTTCATTGCTACTTTTTTACAGATGAGAAAAAGCCCAGGGAAGGTCAATTGGAAGCTGGGTCCGTGAAGTTGAGTTGTCCTGGACTGACCTTTACTCATTATTTAATCACACTTGAGCTTTTCTCTGGCTCCTCTTTTCCCATACTACAAGTACGAGCATATACCGTGGATTTTTATTTTTAGATTTTTTAATTTATAAGTATAAACATGCTTCTTACAGAAAGATTAGAAAAAGATGAATTGATCTGGGTTCTAGGCATCTGAAGTCTCAGCTCCTGTAACATTTTGGTGTTTATTCTTTCAGATGTTTCTCCGTGTAATGCGTAGGCTGTTGTCTAGGTCTATTTGCTCACTTTCTTGATCAACTTAATAATATTTAATGGGTATGCTCCATTTTAGTAGACACTTTCCTAGATCATCATTTTCATGGATGTGAAGCATTCCACTCCATGGAGTACCTAGATGTCTTTTTGTCATTACACCCATAATCCCATAGCCTGTCCAACCTATGGCCAGAGGCAACTCTTCAGTGGTCTCTGATGATTTTTAAAAAGGGATCCAGTTTGATGTTGGTCGTCCCTGTAAATGATGCTCTTGCTGGTGATTGTGCCCATCATATACCAAAAAGCTCTCTTGAGTGGACATACAAGTGCTGAAGAAAGATCTGGGCAGGTAATTGAGGAGAGAACTGGTACTTGGAAAAGAGAGTCCCTCCAGTAAGGGGCCAAGCTTGGATGAAGAATCTACTCTCTGGAGCACAAGAGGGATTCTGGGCAGCTCAAAGTGGGTCAGCCGGTCTTCACTGACAGGCCTCTTCTGCTTCAGCCCATAAAATGGATCACAGCAAATATTCTCCCTTTTTCTCAGTCTCTCCATTCAGTCTTTCATATGAGTGTACCTCAATCCTGGATTCCAATAAAATTTCAACTGGGGGACTTTTACGAGTGCTAATTACCACCTCCAAAAATACTGATTTAATTGTTCTGGGGTGAGTCCAAGCAAAAATAGATTTTTCAAACACACACATGATTTTCGTATGTAGCCAAAGTTGAGAGTTACTGCTCTACATGCGTCTTTTATTTTGTATAAAAGAGAGTAGAAGACTATTTTGGAGTCAGGGTTTTGTACTATGAGTTAGATTTTCAATAGTTTTAAATATTTAAGTGTTTCTCAGTTATCTCAGTATGAAATATTTTCTTAGAAAAATATTCATGCTCTAATTTTATAAATCTGATTTTTAAATATTTTTAGCTTTCTTTAATTGCCTTAACCTTTCACTTATTCCTCACAATTTGTGTGTGTGTGTGTGTGTGTGTGTGTGTGTGTGTGTGTGTATGTTTAGTCTTTTAATTTGTCAATCATCTGTCTTCTCCTGGTAGAAGCACTCTGGGGGCAGGGATTTTTAAATTATTGTGGTCATTATTATATCCCCAGTGTCAAGAAACCGTGGTACATAGTAAGTACTTGATGAATATTTGTTAACATGTTCTGACACACATTTTGATGCATGAATCATGATTTCTAATTTCAAGAAACTTATTATCTATTGAAAAAGACACAGATATGGAAATTAATAATCAGATTTCACTGTTTCTTTAGGACTCAATATATTGGAATTTCACATTTCTAATACTTTAAACAAAATCGAAGCTTAAAGTGTAAGAGAAAGCACCTCACTCTTACTTTCTTTTATTCTCTTGGGAAGCAACATGATAGCAAAACTAAAGAGCCATGTTGACTCAGAACAAATACAAGCTTAGATCAGTTACTAGTAGACCTTGAGACAGTCTGTTTAACCCTTTGGGTGTCTGTGTTCTCATCTCTAACATCACTCCATGGGATGACTTGACTCTTTTGCAGTTCTTACTATTTGGTGTTTCTGTGTTACTCCAGCCTGGCCCATTATTTAAAAGGAGTTGTTAAGTAATCATTAAGTGACTTGTTTTATTTATTTATTTATTTTTCATTGTCTGTAACTCTGGAATTTTTATCCATGCTGTTATAGAACCATATGCTTTTTAAGTCCTGTTATTGATCTCACTTCAATAACAACAACAACAACAACAACAGTAAACACCCCCTTTGGTGTTATCAGCCACTTTATTTAATTCAAAGTCACATGCTACTTCTCTGCATGCTCACCACAGATGCATACAAATCACCCACAATCATGAATGAGTCTGCATTTAGAACCAATTCAGTGGAAAGTATTTAAAGATTCTTCACGAAGGGTACACTCAGTCTGGCATTAAAAGAAGCTCAATTTCTAAATCCTAGGAGATTGCAAACTCAGATGCTTTGGAAACCTAAATCCATGTAGAATTCTTAGATGCAAAGTCATTGAGAAAATGAAGCTCTCATATTGTATTTATTCGGCAAGTATTTATTGACAACTCACGACTGTGCAGAACTCTTAAGTGGAATAGTAAAGTTCTCAAGGAGTCTAAGATCCAATCTCCAGCTCTAAATGGCTCCTACTCTCTTGGGGAAGGGCCAGGGAAAGCACAGAGGATTACCAGGAAGCACACTTTGATTTCCTTTACCCTGGGTGGCCCCACAGTGAGGGCAGCCTTGCCCCTGAATAGCTTCCAGCTTGAGACCATTTTCTCTCTTTCTAATGCTATTGCCAGGATAGTGCGGTAATCAGATCATTTGACATTGCCTGTGTCTTAGTGTACCCAACCTGAAATCCCATCCAGATCCAGGTGTCAGGGACCTGCAGCTGCAGATTCTCACACATCTTGTGGTGCTAAGTCTTTGTGAACAAGTAGCATTGGCCGTTCCAAAGGTGCCTTCTAAGCACTTTCAGGAAAAAAATGAATTACCTTGTAATTTTTTAGCTGTAATAGAGAATTATTATAAACACTGCTTGTATAGTCAGTCTAGAAAACACTGTTTATGCCTGTGGTTAGCATAGTCTGCTAATTTGCAGCAATAAAGCCTTATGAGATATTTACAGTAGGCCTCCTTTCTGAAGTCCTGGTGCTGATGTTCTGAATGATTCATGCTCATGTGTGATGTTTGTTAAATATTTTGAGTACACCCTTCTTCCCACTTATACCTAATGTAAAATATGAACAATTAATTTTTGCTCATGGCAAGTCCCTATCTTAGGGTCTTTAAACTTGCTTTTACTCACTTCTCTGCCTAGAACCTTTCTTTTTTAGTTAGTATAACTTGCTACTTTAAATGCCATCCTTCTACCAATATATAACATATATATTTGTAGTTACTAGGGGAACTTGCATACATTTTCTATTCTCTGTGTGCATATATACATATATGTATATAAATGTAAAACACATATAACTGTACACATTCTCCCTTTATATGTATTTTATCTGTCTATTTATATTTGGAAGGGGTTGCTGGGCTTATTATCTGACATCCTCTCTCCACCAGTCTAAACTGTAAGTTCCTAAAAACCGATAATAATATATACTAGGCACTCATATAAAAACAGATAACACATACTAGGCACTCAAATATGTATAAGTGATTATATATAAATATGTATTATATGTATATGTACATATACATATAAAGTAATTATATGTATATATGTATACATTTGTAAATGTGATATAAGCCTGCATATTTGTGTACAAACGAAAGGTGTGTCAACCATAGATATCATGTTCAATGTGGTATGGATTTCAAGCAATCACTTCATGCCCTGGATCATAACTAACCTTGCTTGTTAATTATCATACCTCAAACCTGACAAGTAACTGGTAAGCACTGATCTTTATACACCCTGTGGGATTTCTGAGTATTCATGTATTTAATAGTTTTGATGTCACACAGTTTATATATAGAGTAGGTATAGTGTACAGAATGTTTTTCTTTTATCCCTTCATTTCTTCATATCCTGTCCCCAGCTCAAATTCTACTTTTGAACTAGTGGTCCATAATGGGACTCAGACATTTGTATTTCTATTGAGGGACCCTGATTGTTCCAATAAAGTATCTAGGAATTTCTAGACACCAGTACAAGTCGGACTTGTTGAAAGCCAAGAAGAAAGAATGCTTAGAATAGGATTTAAAATAGGGATAGTTCATAAGCAAATGAAGGGAAAAGGAAGAACATTCTAGTGGTAGTCAGGGTTTCCCAGCAGGACCGGAGATAGGCCGTGAGGTCACGTGGACCAGTAAGAAATTGTGATAAGCAATTTCAAAACGACTTCATCTTTCTGCATAGAAGACTAACTGCTTAATGGAATATAACTACATCTATCACCTTAGTTTTATCTGTTGATAAATAACTAATATGCTTTTCTAACTCATTTTGCATCCTCTGATTTGAGATAGATTGGAATAGTGCATGTTTATACCCATTTTGTTCTAATAACCTCTTCAGTAAAATTGTAATATATAAAAAAGAAAGCGAGAGCAATATTTTCTTTAGTTATATCTGTTTTAATACCAATTCTGTCTCTCATTAGCCATGTGATTTTGGCATTGATAATAGTGTTAAATAGATTGTTTAAATGAAATAATGCATAGATAGAAATTAATTCAGCATCAAATATAGGAAGCATTCAGTAAAGGTTAGAAGCTATTTACCATTTTAAAATTAAAGTAACTTTTTTTTCCTAAGAGAATTATGACACTATTGAAATGAACAGAAAAAGGTAAGTTGGGGTTATAAGATAATGATCAGTATCTTGTAACCAATCTTAGCAACTGATTGTTTGTACTTTGATTTGGTCAGAGAGGATTGAAAATAATCCTGTTTCATATAAATGAATGTTTTTAAATGGTTCCTGGTTTTAAACTGCTCATCCTCATTTTTCAAAATATTCATTTTTTGAATCACTCAAAGAATCATTCTGTTTTGCTGATTAATGCTATAGTGAGCCTCCAGTATGTTCATGATAAGATAAATAACATATTTAAGTGTGTGCATTGCTTTCTAAAAAATAGTTATATTGGTATATAAGTACACAAAATATATCTCATACCACAATATTGATTATCAACCCTTGTACTAATGTCCACAGTTCCACAGAACACAGTTTAAAAACTCCTGACTGGGATTAGTGATTTTTGGAACTGATAATAGTGATAAATAAATTGTTTACATGAAATAATGCACATATAGAAATTGAATCAGTATTGGACACATAGGAAACATTTAGTAAAGATTGGCTGGTGTTTGCCATTTTAAACTTAAAATAGCATTTGTCTAAGAGAATTATGACACTATTTAAATGAACAGAAAAGAGTTAAGTTGGGATTTAAGATAGTGATCGTATCTTCTAACCCATCTTAGCACCCATTTCAGCCCCAGTGCAAGTGGTGTTGAGTGGCAAGGGGTGACTCTGGTCCTTTTAGACTACATCAGTTGTTTCCTCTTAATTGGTGAGCTGAGACTCCACAGGGGTAGATAGTAAGCTTATCTGGCATGATTTTCTCTTCAAAAATCCATCTTGGCTCTTCTAAGATATTTGCAAATTGACTGCTTGGTGATGTGTGCCAGTATTCTTCCAAAAAACAGAGTTGGGAAGGATAAATCTATGCATTTACAAGACCCTCTCCATCCTTTACAAGAGATGGTTGTCACATTTATTCAGATTCAAAGCTAGTGAATAATTTCAGAATTAGTCACTCTGTACTTGTAGCAATTCAAATTTCTTCTTTCCTGCTCAGAATATATTGGCTACTTACCTGGTCCATCAGCTGGTTTATGTGAAATGAATGCAAGCTTATTTCCAATCATAGTCTGAAATAGACATTATTAAGAAGACAAATGTGCTCGGCATGGGGAATACAGAGAAAATAACCAAAGAAGAATGGAAAGTTACATTATATTCTTAGGACTTTTAAGTTAGTCTTTTTCATTTTAATTAGGCATCTACTATATGCCAAGTAGTGCTGGGTATCAAACCCAGGGTCTTGCTCATGCTAGGCAAGCATTCTACCTCTGAGCTGTACCCACATCCCTACATGCCAGGTATCTTAACAGTGATCAAATAGGTTTTGCAGAGTTTCTATTTTAGATAGCCTTTTAAGAAATTGGTAAGATATATGTTGAGCTATAGAGATGAATGCTGAAAAGGAAATAAACTAGGGAAGATTGGCTAGGATATGTGCAGCGTAGTAGGAAAGGTCTCACTGAGAAGGCGACATTTGAATAAATGAAGGAATGAAAAGGAAACAATGTGACCATCTGTATAAAGACCCTCCTAGACAGAGGAAGCAGCAAGGGCAAAGGCCTCAGGGCAGGAGAGTGCCTGGCTCTTCTGTGGGCCAGTGGGGAGGTCAGAGTGTGTGCAGAGGATTCAGGTAAATGGGGTGTTGACAATGTATGACGATAATCCGGTGTAGGGCATTCGCTTTCCTCTGATAGCCTGTGATAGTCTGGGTTAAGCTTTGAATAATGGATTACATTCTTAAAATGTCCTGGTTTGGATGACAAATTATATGGTGGTCCCGGGCTAATAAGTCACTCTTAAAATTTTGGCTTTTACTCTTAGAGACATAGAAGCCATGGGGTGGGGGTTGTGGGGGCAGTCAGAAGAGGAACAAGAGATGACCTGGGTTTTTCCACTGCCCCTTAGTCTTCTTTGTTGAGTGTGGAGTATTGGGGTGGGCTGGCACGTGGAAAGGGTCAAAACAGAGGCCCATCTGGAGCTTATAGGATGAGCATTGTGGAACATGCATTACAGCTGGAGGGTTGAGCCATTCCAGTTGAGAATGTGAGGCCAGTAGTGGAAACGGAACTGGGTCCATTCTCCCGCCTCACAGTCCTGGCTTCTTTCTCCAGCACCCTGCTTTTCTCTTGGTTGTAAACTTGAGGATAAATGAGATGCCAGCCTCTCATGTTTAGGCCTTTCTATGGAACCTCTGTATTTACAATTTTGGCTCACGTAATCTTTCCAGAATAAGAGATTCTACATGTTCAGCACACACTTATTAACTCATGAATGTGTGATATAAATAAATTAGAATGGAGTCTAAGTACGGATGTGATATAAATTTTATGCCTGCTTAAATACCACGTACGTATTCATGGGAATTAAATGGATTCCCAAGGTCTAAATATATCAGTGGAGGAAATTCTTCAGTTTTGCTTGTATTTTATTTCCACTTGATTTCTGTTTTATCTTTGTAAGAATTACCCTCAGTTCTCGATCATTGCTTTGCTCAGAGTGGACAACAGGGAGAAAGAATGCATGTGCTGATTAAATGCTTTCATGTGTCATCTATAATTGAGTACTTGAGAACAGACTCCAGAGACTGAAGTGTGCATGTATACATTGTTTTAAATATGTGTACTGTGTAAATAAACTTGTGGATGCTGGGGGGAGGAGTGTGGACACATTTACATACATGATATTTCAAGTAGTCTATATGCCCATGGTAAGCTACCCAAGAGTGAAATTAAAATTTGTGCTCTTTCTACTAGCCCCTAAATCCTAGTGACTTTAGCATTCAACTGGGCTTATCTGTCCTGGGAATAAAATAACAATAAGCAAACTCCCAAAGCATTTGTAAGAAGTGAATAGATATACAAGTATTTCGTAAATATGGTGGTTTTTATTGTCTTCATTACTTTATGTTGCACATATATGCTTGAGATTTCTCACTCTCTCTCTCTCTCTCTCTCTCTCTCTCTCCTCTCTCTCTCTCTCTGTTTCTTTCTTTCTATCTTTCTTTCTTTCTTTCTTTCTTTCTTGTCCTGGGGATTGAACCCAGGGGTGCTTAATCACTGAGTCACATCTCTAGCACTTTTTATATTTTATTTAGAGACAAGCTTCACTGAATTAATCAGGACCTCACTAAGTTGGTGAGGTTGGCTTTGAACTTGTGATTCTCCTGCCTCAGCCTCCCCAGCAGCTGGGATTACAGGTGTATGCCACCATGCATACCTTTCCTTTGCTTGAGATTTCTTAAGTTCTTTTTTTCCCCCACCTTCAAGTGTCTGTCCCTTACTCAAAGCCCTGTCTTCTGTGTGTTAAACAAAAAGTTAATGGGTTTAGGGACACCTATCAAATGGGATGGGAGCTAGGAACCTGTAAATAGTGCCATGTGGGGATTCCACATGTTCTCTGATGGGTGTGTGAGAGGGAGGCAAATAGGCTGTCAGTGCCTGCAACTGAATGTAAGAGAAGAAAGAAAAACTGTGGATTGTGGAGAAAGAGTAGAGGGAAAGAAAGACAGTTGTCTGAAGGTGGTATTCAAATATTTAACAAACCAGGCATGTAGCACACACTGGTAATCCCAGAGGCTCGGGAGGCTGAGATAGGAGGATCACAAGTTGAAAGTCAGCCTCAGCAACTTAGTAAGGTCCTGAGCAACTTAGTGAGACCCATTTTCAAAGTAAAATAAATAAATAAGAATGGACTGGGGAAGTGGCTAAGTGGTTAAGCACCCCTTGATTTAATCCCTGGTACCTAAATAAATAAATAAATAAATCTAAAAACAATGAACATCTTATTCTGCAGAGGCTAAGATCATTCAAAGCAGAAATGTGCAATAAACCGTCAAGAGGCATTTTCCTGTGTATAATGCTTTAAAGAAAAAAAATCTAACAGCCTCACATTCTATTTCAGGGGGTTAGTCTGGATTATTATTTTTTAATTTCATTTCAGAAAATAATTTAGTTTCTCTTTATTTTGAACTCAGCTTCTTGAAACTCTTGAATCAAACTTTACACATCAAAAAAAACCAAACTTTATACATTCTAACATTTTTTTTTTATTTGTACATGAAACCATGTACAGAACTTTATGGCGATTCAGGAAAGGGACATCTTTCATCTTTCATATTCCTTATTTGAACACCTAAATTTATTATAAAAGTTGCTTCCTTGTTTAGTTGTTTGAACTCCTGGTGGGGCCTGGTGGAACAAATAATCCAAAATAGTGGATAATCCAAAAATGTCATTTATATTTGGCTTTGGAATACACTACCAGATGTTACTCTAGCAGATTTCCCTTCCTAATTAGGCCTCACTTAAAGTAGAAGTTAATTTTGTCTTCATTAGCTGTTTCCAAATCAGCAGGATAGGGCAAGGAGGAAGCCCAGGGCATGCTGGGTATTTGGGGGAAGCTGGCCCAGAGCTAAAAGTCGGCTGTAGATCGTGCTCAAAGAATGAAATTCAAGTATGGGTAATCAAGATGATGGGCATGTATGCTGGATGTTTATGAGCACCAGCTTGAAGAATTCTCAGGCTTTATCAACTCCTTCTTTATCCTATTAATCATTAGTGCAAAAAAAAAAAATTACATAATGGGAATTAGGCAAAAAATAAAAAAAAAAACCTGAATTTTGTATAGAAAAAAATAAGAGGTTCAAAGAGGTTAAGTGACCCCTCACACAGATTGATCTCTGAGTAAACAGTACCTAAGACTCTGAAACTGATTTATATGATAAGAAGACCCCTCCTGTTTCCTTCTTATTGATGATTTGAATAATGAGGAAACAAGAATTCTCCTGGCCTAATTCGCATTAAGAGAGCTAAGATAATGAAGCTGTGATTAAATGGCTATTAAACTATTTTTATCAAACAGAGATCAAGCGAGTGTGAGAATCTGGGGACACTGAGTGTAATTGCGATCCTACAAGATGCAGAAAAAATTACTACCAGAGCAGGGCATGGTCCTTCCCTAACAGGCCACATTTAAAAACCTTTGGGATACCACACACTGATTCTCTCAGGGGTCAGTTGGCATCCTAGGTCCCTCATCTCCTCCTTGATTCAATGGCTTTATTCGCTCTTGCAGGTGTGGAGTTCAGTGAGTTGAGTGCCCTGTCTGCCTCACCATGTCAAACCAGTTGGAAAGTCCTTTTGCCACCTGCCCACAAGGGAGGAAGCCCCTGTTTTTGTAGACCAGCTCCAGAACTGTAATCTGGAAGTGTCTGTGGACACCCAAAGGGGCACTACCTGCCTTCTTTCAATTGTACCTTTTGAGTTATGTCAGGCCTAATCCAGGTCATTGAGGGACCCACCTGGAGTCCCAAAGAGCAGTGATGAGCCTTCAAATTCTGTTGACTGTTGTAAGCTATCACTTGTTAATGATGTGGCAGGGGTAGGAATCATCGTTGATTCTACATTTTGGGTTGTGGGTATAAATGCCTGTGTATCATCTGTCACTGGAGATTCTTTATACCTGGAGTGAGGTTGTGTCACTGTGTTTTCTTTCTTACTGGAGAGCCCTTGGAGAGTGAAGTTTTACAGGCACCGAGACCTTTGTTTCGGTTGAAAGAACAGCAGCAGAAGGGCATTGTGTAAGGAGAACCCAAGGTTGAACCCACCCCCCACCCCCTCGGAAACGTTTGATAACCAAGGAGCTCAGCTGTGGGAGTACCTGTGGCCTGTTTTCCTCTGCCGCCAGACCCAAGCGGAGTTAAGGTGTAGCAGTTGATTCTTCCCCATGCTTTCTTCCTTTCCTCTCTTATTTTCTTTTTTCTTTCTCTTATTTTTCAACCTGAACACAAGAAGCATATTTTTTATAAATTTCTAATTTCAAACAATTAGCGAGCAGTATCACAGTCAAGTCTTTGAAAGGTTATCTTGCAATGTCATTTTCCTGACTACTGTCTCTCCATACCCTGTCACTTGTGAACAGACATGTGTTCATAGGCCAGTGCACTTCATCTGTGGCGACTTTGATTTATTTGCTCTGTAAATTGGGACCGAAGCGATAATAGAAAGTGACATTAATTGTTTAACAGTCCTCTTTGTCATATCCATTGCCTTCTCTGGGACATGTGATTGTTGAATCTCATATGAAACTAATTGAAATTGCCACAGCGAGGGGCAACAACCACTCAACTTTAGGAGTATTTTTTGAGCTTTGAGACCCAAGTATCACCAATAAATAGCAAGCTTTCTTCCCAGAACTCCATGATTAAAGAACATCGAGATATTTTAAAATAATATTTTTTCTTCCATAATTCAAAATAACAAATAAATTTTTTATTACATAATAATAATGTTTTTTTCTTCCATAATTTATTTTACTAAAATAAATGGTTTTTGAGAATCTCTGAGTCAGTCACATACAGGGATGATAAAAAAAAATATTTAACAATTATTTTGAGTGGACTGTAAATAATGAACACAGACCCACTGGTAAATGTTGGTTGAATACAAGCCTCCTTGGAACACACATGAGTGGGCATGTATGCACACACACGCTCACATGCATGTTATGTCAATCTCCCACTCCACACACCCATCCCTCCCATTGTGGTTCCAGTAGAGAGGAAAATTAAAGTAGTTGGTGGTTTAATCAGATCTTGTAAATTAATTATGACATTGTCAAGCTCCACTATTTCTGCCATTGTATTTGGTGTACATTCACTCAGGCTTATTAAAGAAATTGGAGAAAACTAGTTAATTTAAGTGTCCTTTGTCATTTTGACTTGATTGGAATTATCATAGTTTGTTTACACAAGGGATAGAACTAAGGCACTATTGTATTATGTGATTGAAAGCAAATAGCAACTTGTGGTATTGCTGGAAAACCAAACACAAAATTTAAATCAGGGTAAACAAAATTACTCATTTATTGGTAAACATTTTTGACTGTTTTTCTTGAGCTCTTTTTGAACTTCAGTGAAAGAAGCCTTTTCAAAAATGGGGTACCCGAACAAATGTTCAGTTCATTGAAAATGTGTATATGTGTCTGTGTGCATGTGTAGATTTGAGATAGTTTTAAAGAATGTTTTATTAGATAATATGGAGAAATTTACAGTCATTTCATGAGCATGCAGTGATTTTAAATAACGTATATTTCATTTTAATATAATTATATTTAGAAGAGTTTAATAATCTGAATTTGACTGTTAGCATGTGTAGGAAGCTAAAGACTAAGGTGACTGGCATTTTTGGATACCGGAGTACAATCCTCAGCAGAAAATAAGGGGAAGATCTTTCCCTATCTTTGTTTTTAGGACTACATGAATAGGGTCAGGAGAATCTGGGCTGGCTATGTTCAATAAGCTCTGTTTTGAATTGTGCAGTTTGAGTGCTAATGAATTGGTCAGTAATTGGAAGTAAGTGTGCCATTTTGAGTTGATAGTTTACTTCTGGTTAGGACTGACCTTCTTCAGTAGAGTTTAAAGCTTCATCCAGTGGTCACACCACATGGTAGCCAAATTACTTGACTCAAAATCTCAAATCTAGGAGTGGTAGGGAGATGCATTGAGCAAATGTAAAAATGTGCATTGATGTCCACCATGAGTACAAATAGTTCTTCTTGGCCTCTTGAATCCAAAAGAAAAAGAAGTCTGTAGTTTTACTCCTGGAGAGAAACTGATCAGTAATGAGAGAAAAACAATTTTTATGTGAAAATAGAATGTATACGTGATAAAACTCTGCCTAATTTCTCTAGTAATACAATTTGATTTTCTGATTAGCTGTCTTATTCTGTGATTCTTGTAATTTTGTCAGGTCAATTAACTGGAGTTCAGTGTAGAGAGAAAGGAAGTGTGGGCACTGCTGGCTTCATTAGATGTCAGCAGCTTAGGTGCATTTGTAATAGAATCTGTGTGGGATAATTTAGCACATACTGTTAATGTCATAGCGTACAGAACTTTTAGAAAAGAGACTTTGGAAGCAGGTCAAATTAGACAAACAATATGAAGTGCTAAAGGAAGGAAAAGAAAGTGATCCACGCAGTCTATATTGTTGGCAAAAAAATGCAGATCGGTGAATTATTCAGAAAGTAATCATTGACTATCTAAACTGTGTGTCCAGCCCTGAAACTGATTGTCCAGGTGCAGAGAATTTAATACATTCTCCTGTTAGCAAGGTACACAAGCCCGATTCAGGAGTCCTTGAATGTTTTGTACAGAGTACTGAAATTAGTACTATCTTTTATAATAAATTGTTCACAGGTTCTTCTTTTCCCCTGGAAGGTTTCTGAAGGGATGGAGTTTTGTCTTATTTCTCTTTGTATCTCCACTACCACCTACCCTGGCTGTGGCACAAAGTAAGGTGTTCAAAACCTGTCAGTAGAATCAATGACTGAAGATTAGTTTTCTGTGGGTGTGTTGGTGAGCCTTAATCTGGGAGGTGGGAAAAAATACCACCCTGGTCACAAGAGAAGAGTACATTTAAGTCATTACAAAATAAGATTCTACCAGAAAAAGAGGGATCAACCAGAAGAAGAGGGATTGAGGTAGTTGCAGAAAGTCTGAGGAATTGTTATCCAAGTTAAAGAAGTCAAGAGAAATTAGCAGTTTTGTTGTGAAAAGGTCCAAAGTTTGGGATTTGAAGATAAGTGAGCTATTGTAAAGTAGAAATGTCCAGTAGGCAGTTAGAGATTTATGACTAAAGTTGGGAGAGATGTCAGGGAGAGAAATAAATGATTTTTGGAGTGTTCAGTGATGAGATTATAATTGAAATCAGGAAAGTGTGTAGGTTCTCCTGGTATCGTTTAAGTTTCTGGCAGTGTTCAAATCAGACGTTACCTAAACATTTGCAGGGGTGCTGTATAGAAGATCTAAACACCATGTCTGCAGATTCAATAGAGGATGATTAAGATTCTCTCCAGTCCTGAGATTTCCTAAATCTTACCATTTAGTGAGGGGACAAAACACAAGCCTGTGGAAAGGTGAATGACACAGAATCACACACAGCAGAATCCAGCACTGACATACAGGCTGCTAAGCAGGGCAGTCAACAATCAGAAATGGGTACTGCAGGGGTGTTCTTTAAACATGTGGTTCAGACCCAATCTGAGTCAGGAGAAGCCACGGTCGTCCTGTCCTGGTGAAGTGCAGGATTTCACATACAGTTTACTCATTCTATTGAACACGTGCAGCCCATGCTGATTAATAGTGCTACCCACCTCCCAGTGTCAACTCACTCCTGTCTTCTTCCGGCTTCTTTTCTGCTTTTCCAGAAGATAGATGAAGAGAATGAGGCAAACTTGCTCGCAGTCCTCACAGAGACACTAGACAGTCTCCCTGTGGATGAAGACGGATTGCCCTCATTTGATGCACTGACAGATGGAGACGTGACCACTGACAACGAGGCCAGTCCTTCCTCCATGCCTGACGGCACCCCTCCACCTCAGGAGGCAGAAGAGCCGTCTCTAGTAAGAACCCTTTCTACTGTTTGACTCCCACGAGCCACCTCTGGCTACTGGCTGCGTGGGCATGATGTAGAAGGTTTGGATTTTACACTGATGCCCAAACAATCCTGAGGCACACTCACAGTTGCAAATTCTGCAATTCTCTGTGTAAAAGTGTTGATAATTTAGTTTTTATATAGTATTCGAAGTACTTTTAAAACAATCTCGGAGCTGAGACTGTCGCTCAATGTTAGAGAGCTTGGCCAGCATGCAGGAGTTCCTGAGTTTGAGCCTCAGAACTGTAAAACAATAGATATAGATAAATACAGATATATCAAACATAAAATTATTTTTTGCTGTTTACATATACATGCTTTTATTTCTTAGTATTTATTTCACAGTGCAAACTTACAAAAAGTAGACTAAAAAGAACTAAAAATTCATCTGATTTTAAAAAAATTATATAAAACATGATTGGAATCTCCTTTAAGATATACTATGAACATGTTGATAAAATTTTAAGAATATGAATAATTTTTAGTGCTCACATAGTATTATATTGTATGGGAATGTAATTTATTATGTAATTACTTATGGTTGGATATTTAGGCTTTTTCCTATTTTTCACAATTATGAATTATATAATAATTGACATGTTTGCATTTTTAGCCTTCTGCACACAATTCTATAAATAGAGTTGGTGGATCTAGGGGTATGCAGTATTTGAAAATGCTGGGTTCATATTTCTTATGAAGATTGGAAAAATAATAGCACATTTGCAACCTAAGTTACTTAAAATTTATGGTAGGCAATGAAGAGCGAATTTTCTTTTCAATGCAGTGCTAGACCAGAGTTTTATTAGTTCTAAGACACAGTTTACCTTCTCAGCTATGGTAGCCATTTGTCATTTGCCATAAATCTGATGTAAGAGCATGCTGTGTAAATTACGGGATGCCAGCATCCAGACTCCTGTAATGTGCTTTGGTACGCCATTTGGAGGTAGTTTTCTCACATCCTTAAGTTTTAAAAGAAGGTTCCATAAACGTGGAGACCTTACTCATATTCCTTTGTATTTTGAGATTTCTGGTCTTGAGCATATCTCATGTGTAATTGCCTCTGGTTTAATTTCACTGTTTCTCCACTTCTCAGTGTCATTAGCATTGCTGGCTAGAACTCTGATTTCTTTACATTGTGACCAGATGATTTTCATCTGCACAATTTATCTATTTGGGAGGGTTTGCTGACCCAAAGGCATTCTGTGGGTCAAGGCAGGGAGGTGCTTGAGAGTCAGCCAGGCAAATGAAGAAAAATGTGGAGGACAGCCTTGCCCAGATCAGAGCCCTCACCTCCCAACCTACAGGCTGAGCTACAGAACTCCACCCTGAGGTCCTTTCTTTCCTTTCTGCGATCAGAATGGCCAGAGTTACTGCCCAAACATTCTGTGACTCAGCCAATCTGGAGGGCTGATTGTGAAACATGTTAAAAGCATCACACAATCTTTCACGTATTGCCACTTCATTGATTTGAGGTTTAGAGGAAAATTATGTATCTTTTTCCCACTCCCAAGTCCTCCTTGAGCAAGGCAACATTGCTCAACTCATATAGTAGTGACTTGGAAATCACTTTAGGAGCAACTGCTTTATATCAAAAAATAATTTAAAAAATTACTATTGACAATGCCAAGTCTCAAATAGAAGCAAAGGTACTACTTTCGTGGTTGGTAGTGTACTGCCAAACTTTTTCTCACTTTTTAAAAAATGTATCCTTGAGCTCTGTTGTGCTCAGGTGTGATAGAGTTAAAGAGTGATATAATTAATTTTTATAATAATAATTAAAGTCTAAAACTTCATTTACTGACCTGAGTGCTTAAGAGATCTATAACTGCTCTCGCTCTTCCCTTCCTTGATGTTCCCAGCTTAAGAAGCTCCTGCTGGCACCAGCCAACACTCAGCTGAGTTACAATGAATGCAGTGGCCTCAGTACCCAGAACCATGCAAACCACAATCACAGGATCAGAACAAACCCTGCAGTTGTTAAGGTACAAACGTGTTTTAATACATCAGGGAAGTAACACACATTGTTGCTCAAAGCTGTGAAACAGCCCCTAAGTTTGTATGTATTAATTCAACCGGGTCCTGCAGCCACCTCACGGGTGTGACAAAGATTATGAAATGGGTTTTCAGAAGCAGCATTCAAGCTACTTGAAATAGAAAGAGTTCATTTTAGCCTTGGCTTTGGATGATCGGAACAGAAATACTACGGAGTGTGATCCCTTGCTCACTTTATGAACACGTACAGGAGTGTAGGCTCCAAGAAAAATGTGCTGATTGGCTCTAGGTATCTGTAAGTGACTTTAGGATGCAAGGTGGCTGTTTTGCCAGCCGTCTAACCTGAGAAACATTTCTTTGGAATCGCTGCAAAAGATCTGTCTCTGTCATTAATTGGATGGAATGCTGGCAATGACATAATTCAGTTAGCAGGCTGTATTAAACAATGTTTGTCTTGCCATTCACTGTGAGCGAAAACGGAGCGTTAAGGGGTACTTAAGAGAGTTGTGAATACTGGGCTTCAGCAATCAGCGGTAAATTAAGGTTTAAACCAGCTTATTATTATTTTTTTTTTATTCACAGTAAAGGCGCTGTAGGATCTTGTTAGTTACATGTTGCTGAGTAGGAACATTGAAATGTAGGAGAAATGAAATAAAAAAGCTGCGTAAATGTCATTTAGGAATTTTAAATGTAATTTTCTTTCCTTGTTCTGCAAACAATTATTCACAGCTCATAGATCTAGTACACTTAGACTGAACACTTCACTGGAAATCTCATCTCTTCAGAAAACCTATATCCATTCTGATAAGGTTCAGTTCACTAATTTTAGCTTTCTTTCTGCCTTGTTTTTAAGACCGAGAATTCATGGAGCAATAAAGCGAAGAGCATTTGTCAACAGCAAAAGCCACAAAGACGTCCCTGCTCGGAGCTTCTCAAGTATCTAACCACAAACGATGACCCTCCTCACACCAAACCCACAGAGAACAGGAACAGCAGCAGAGACAAATGCACCTCCAAAAAGAAGTCCCACACACAATCGCAGTCGCAACATGTACAAGGTAGGCGGGGATCAGTGCGCTGTCAGGCGCTGCAGAGACCAAAGACTCAGGGTCTAAGCGCACGTTGAGCACTCGGTCCTGTGGGTGTCTCCATGGAACGGGAATTCAGCACTTTATTACCGAGGGGAAGAAAACCCTTCCTTGGACACAGATTGAGCATATCCTATTCCGCTGATAGGCAGTAGCTGCAACTAACTACCAAAAGATCCCTGAAATTATAGCTGGGTGGAGGGTGAAGTAGATGGGAAGGAATCGCGACATCCTTGAGGCTTATGTGAATCTTTGAATTGCTGAGATCATGGGAGTTAGGTGTGATCTGGGCTAGCCAACTCATTAAAGAGTATTTCGCCACCCCCCCCCCCCCCCCTTTGGGTAATGGAAAAACTAAAGCACTATAGATTTGCTCTCTATACCATAAGAAGTAGTAAACAGTATTTATGTAGCCACTCCCGATTATTAAGTACACTTTTCTTTCCTTCTTTGTTTTTAACACCATATGCTGCGCTTACAGATTTTATATTGTATATAAGGATTTAATGATTTAGAAATTCCTGAAGTTTTTTTTTTTTTTTTTTTTTTGCTCAATTTTTAAAAAAAATGTTGCCTAGATTAAACAAAACATCTGGGTTGATTTTCATTATTCCCATGTATTGCTAGAAGGCCCAAGCTTCTGATGTAAATTGGGGTTATTTGGGGAGAATCTCTTGGCAAAGATATCATTTTCTTCTTTGGCTCTTCCCCCTCAAAACGTTAAGTCCAGGAGACCCAAAGAGAGCTTGTTGGGAGTGACCATTGCTTAAAATAGGCCAGCTCCTACTACCTCTGACATTGTCTAGAAGGAGGCATATTCTAAAATAACCATTATAAACACCCACCTGTTTTTTTTTTTTTTTTTTCCTTTTGTTTCTCCAACTTCTCCTTCTAGCTGCAGAATGATAGCCCCTGATCCCTGTTTTGAACCATGATTGTTTCGTACAGGTATGCTGTTGTTGCTGCTGATGTTCATAAGTATTTTCTTCCCCACTGTTTTGAATCCCCTCCCTTCATCTCCTCCACATTAGCACAAGATTTTTAGGAACTTTCCTTTAATATTTTAATTGGCTCTCAATTGGGTTTTCTGTGGTGGATATGTCAAGTTCATTGTCCATCTCCTTCTGTCAGTTTGGAGAGATATATTTAGTGAAATAGGCCAAGTTCCCTTAGAGCTCCCTTTGTGCAGATTAGTTCCTGATGGCAAGCTCTGTCACAGTTATTTTTTGGGAGCAGAACCCCATGCTGAGGGACCCAGGCTGTTGCAAGCCTGCAGGGAAGGAGAGCCTTTGGGGTAGCTGTAGAAAGTGAGCAGAAGATTTTGCTGTGCTTCTCTGCACCTGTCTTGTCATACATTGGTTTTCTGAAGCTGAATTTAAGTCCTGAGCTCACTAAAACCCTGTGATCAATGAACCCAGCACAGCAGCACATGGCTTAAAGGTCTTATTTATTTATTTTTCTTAAGTTGGTCCTTTTGGATTTTGAAGTTTTTAAAAGTCCACATCCACTAAATATAAATTATTGTAATCTTACAAATCATAGTAGTAAAAAATTAAACAGGCCTCTGTAGGACTTACCCTCGAGGTGAGACCAGTTACATGTAGATTTTGTTAAGGTATGTGTCTGTGGCAAAGCATAAAAGGCTTACCCCAGAACAAAGCCCACTGATTAAAAAATAAAAAATTCCGGTTACTAAAGGAATAAAATTCTGTTTATTAAAGGCCTAAGAGAAATAGAACATGGCTGACTTATAATAACCAATAAATGCTCAGCTCCAGAGATTAAGTTATTATTCAAAATCAAAAAGCAGAAAGTACAAGAACAGTTGAAGATACAAATGAAGAGGATCTGCTGAGTTTCCCTTTCCAAATGTGCCATAATTTTTCCCCCTGAACTGCACATATGCTCTCTGTGATATTGTGGGGTCATACACTTTTCAGTTTCTTAGGAAGATCAACTGGTCTTTGGTATGTGTTGGTATCCCACTTATTCAGTTATTCACTAATGTGTTTACCCAAAAATAGCATGATCTGCATGAAAAAGAGGCATTCCTGTTTTTAAGGACCTAGCAGTCTCTAGTCTACCAATCCTTGGAACACTGTTCATGAAACTCTCAGTAAACCAAACCAATTCTCTTCCATTGGGAGCATCTGTGAGCCCAGTTGATTCAGGGATTAGGTGCTGAATATGGTTTGGGGACTGTCCTCTTCCTATGATTCTCATTTCCTTTTTTGCCATTGGTCCCATTAAATATGACTGTGCTGATACACCTTCTTCCTTGCCCTTGGCCTTAGCTATATAGAACTATCAGAACTGTAGGGGTGTTCCCTTGAGCAGTTCAGAGAGTCTGACTACATCTTGAAACTGGAATTTCAGTTTCTGATTTTCAGTGTACATTTATTGTGTCCTATAGCACCTAGTTCCTTATTTGGTTACATTTTCTATGGGACCTGAATGAATTATCCTAATTCTTAGTTGAAATCCTTAAAAGTGGGCAAATTTCCTTCATAAATGAGTTATTTTTGAAAGGCTCATTAAATTAGATGTACTAAAAAAATTAATGTAAAATCAGCTCATTTATCTGTAGGTATGTAAAAGCCAATTAATCGATGTACCTAATTTGTAGAAGACAGCATGAGCTTTATATTTCTGGATGCACATTGGATAGATGATATGCCATTCAATTGTTAAAAAACTAAATCTAAATCTACAAATTAAATATGTAAATACTATTTATCCAAGTAAAGTACCTAATTTCAGACTAATTTGGATATAAATAATATTTTCCCATTTCAAAGGACCTTAATTACCGGTTTTGATTAATTTATTTTAAAGTCTGTTGAATACAATTCCTTTTGATAATGGGAAAAAGGAAATATCTTGACCAATTCTGCCAGTAACCAGTTTTATGGCCCTGCAAATATCATTTAGCATCTTTGGGTCTCAGTTTCTTCATCCATAAAATAAGAAAGTTTATTATAAAGACACTTTTGGTTTCAACTCTGTGATTTTCATTGCATAAATAACTACTTTTGACCTTCTGAAAGTAGTTGCTTGATGAGAAAAAAGTTGACGTAAACTTGTATACATACAAGTGTATCTTCGTAGAGGAGCATAAAAGTACAAATGAAACCTGAATGTCTAGCTCAAGTACATTTCTCATCACATACTCCCCTCTTTCTGTTCAAAATATAGGACTGACATGGAGAAGTAATTGACATATTGTGATGAGAAGACTCCCACCCATTTCCCTGTCATTATTGGGATATGCCTCCTGTAGGAAATAGGACCTAGGAAAGACTAAAAGGAAGTGGAGAGATCTTGCAAGTCTATGGATCTCTCAACAGATAAACACAATATCTTACTTCAGTTGTCTATCCGAGTTGGGGTTCCAAACTCCATTTAAGCCATCTGGGTCAATGCCCACAATTTGCCTATAATTGCTCAATTAATTTTCAGTGAACGGAATGGTTATTGCTTGAGCTTCGGCCTCACAGAAATAACCTATTCTCAGGGCTAGATATAAAATTACACATTTTAGGAGTAAAATCAACTGAATATTCATAACGTTCTGTCACCTTGTAGTTACTCTGCTGTTTTCTTATCTAAACAAACCATGTACTGTATTCCAAATTAAAACAGAAAACATTATTTCTCTCTGATGATATGATGCAAATTTTGTATTCTTAACAGGATGGTACATTTTGGGGAAAATTCTGTTTTTGTATGTGTTGTCAAATGATAGTTTACTGATGCAAATGTTGTTTGGAATTTGTTTTAGCATAATGGACTGTTCTCTGACTTTGATTCAATTTTCGGGGATTTCCTTAGTTCAGCCTTCCAATTTTCTGGTCATATTTCTAACTTGACTATAGTAGAAAGAAAATAAATCTAAAAAATACTCAATATTTCATAATTAGTTCTTTTTTTCTCCTTTAGCCAAACCAACAACTTTATCTCTTCCTCTGACCCCAGAGTCACCAAAGTAAGTATTAAGAAATGTTACCATTTTCAGAAAGGGAAGGGGGTTCTAATACATTTGGCTACAGCAACTCCATTTCAGTTTGTTTTTATAAATGTGCCATATCTTCCAGTGACCCCAAGGGTTCCCCATTTGAGAACAAGACTATTGAACGAACCTTAAGTGTGGAACTCTCTGGAACTGCAGGTAAGCCTTATATTTCACTTGGAACCTGTATGCATGTATCTGAATGAGAGAGAAATACATATTACTAATGAATGTACTCTCAATGACATAAAGATTACAAACAAAATTTGATAGGAAGTTATCCGTAAATATTTCCAATTGCTTATTTAAAAAAATGAATTAAATGTTTTAAAGACAAGTTGTTTATTATTTGTCAAAACTGGACCAGGTGTTCATTTTCCTTCTGGAGCCTCACAGAATTCTATTTCTGATTAAGACACCAAAACTTGAGTAGGAGAAATGAATATTTTGATCTCCCACCCAATCAATGTGCTAGGGATATAAGTGGTTTTGGTTAATTTCACAGGGACCTCATGAGGATGGTGGTAGTTTTCTCATTTTTAAGATGAAGAGAGAAATTTTAGAGATATGAAGTAAGTTGTACAAGATCATGAGATGCAAAAAGCACAGGCCAAACATTTGAATTCAGACTTGCTATTTATCAGTGTCTCACCTGGAACATTTTCTCTCTGTCATGCTCACCAGCATGACACCACCCTGTATATCATTATTTTTATATCTTTCCAGCAAAGGAGAATACTGAAAATATGTCCATTCATCAAAACAAAATGCTTTTATCTGTTTTTCAACAAGAGCAATTTCCTTCATTATTTGGAACTTCTGATCTCCTTTAGCCAGTCTTTCCTGGCTTGACATGAAGAGGAAGGAGCTTGACAGAGTTGGACTAACTGAAGAGTTTCTAGGCAAACTTCTGAGTTGGTTGTAAATGGTACTTCTGGGCTAAGTGCTTTAGCTTTAGGTACTTGAACTCCACCAGAAACTGAATCTTAAGGTGGCTGAACAAGAAATTCTTTGGCTCTGGCCATTGCTGATAAGGACAAAGGAAGAGTAAGTTAAACACAATGCTTTCAACCAGAACCATGGTGCCTACACGCACCACGGTCATTGTCACCAAGTTTAATTTCACACTTTGAGTTTGCTAAATTACCTACTTATGAAAGGTCTACTGCATGAATGCATGATCTGGTCAAGCAGTAGAGTAGTTAATTTCATGGGATATAAATAATGTATGTGTGAATGCAGAGACATGCATACTTACATGTATACACAATACATCTTTATAATCACACACACACATATATTCACCTATAAGCATATGCACCACATGATTTCTTAAATAAATTATAACTTACATGTATGATTAGAAATAATTCTTGTGTGTACATACTGCATACAATAGTGGCCTTCTTATCTGACCAGTGAGGACTAATAATTTGTGGGTTTAGTTGAAAGATTGATACAAGCACCACAATTTTGTTGTTTTACTTTTGCTTGAAATATATGAATATACATCCTAATGTCACATTTTTGGTTTTTACCTTGAATTTAAGTGTGATAACTAGGGATCTGTTCTTCTTTCTTGCATGACTCAGACTTCTGCTGTATCATAGATGGTATCTACTTTGTTTCTTGTTCTTTGAAGGAAAAGAATTAAAGACATTTGTATGGTAATCTGAATACAAAACTGTTTTAGATTTTTAAGATTTTTCCCAATGTTTTGTGATACCACCTGCCCACAACTAATTTGCAGCCCTTGTTTTAGCAATGTAGCTTCAATGTGTCTTCTCATAGAAGTGACTTTTCATTCATTTACATGATGTTTTACCACTTTACTACATATCAGTCATTGGTGCAGTGAGCATTAACTGGTTTGGGAAAATATCCAAGGGCTCTTGGTAACAATTCAGCTGAAAGGAATCTATTAACTGGGAGTATTCAGAATGTTGTGAGGATTAGATGGTGACTCTGTACTAATTGTGTGCACCAATTCAAGAACACTTTTCATTATTCTGATTATAAACAATGTAAGCCTGCTACAAAAACATCAAAAATATAAACCAGTTGGAAAATATATCATAGTTCTAAGACATAAAGATATCTACAGTATTGTTTTCTATGGATAATTTCATTCATTGATGATGACTTTTTTGTATGTGAGTGTGTATATATAAAATTTTGCATCCCAATCTTTTTTTATTATTTATTTATTTATTTACAGACTACATTTTGATTCATTGTACACAAATGGGGTACATCATTTCGTTTCCATGGTTGTACATGATGTAGATTCATACCATTCGTGTAATCATACATGTGCATAGGGTAATGGTGTCTGAGAATTTTATATCATCTCAAACTATTATCAGACTTTTAGAGTATTGTATAATATTTATTTGAGTAGGCATTTCAAACATTATTTAATCATTCCTCTATTGTTTTATGTTAAGGTTGTTTTTTAATATTACTCTTTGGAAACAGTTCTGCAGTGGAAATCTCCGTTCATAAATTTTTAAATATTATTTTCTCAAAATACGTTCCTAATAGTTGTTAATGTCAAAAATAATGATATAAATATCTTAGGAGCATCTGATGTATGCATTGCCACATTGCTTTCCAAAGGGGGTACTTCTATTTATATCCCATTTTTAGCACTGAATGGACATCTTTGCTTTTGTTTTTTTCCTTTCTCTTACTAGGGATTAAACCCAGGGTACTTTACCAATAAGCTAAATCCCCAACCCCTTTTATTTTGAAACAGGGTCTTGCTAAGTTAACCAAGCTAGCCTCAAACTTACGGTCCTCCTGCCTCAGCCTCCTGAGTTGCTGGGATTACAGACATGTGCCACCATGCTCAGCAGGATCCTTGCTTCATCATGTCTTTCCTGACATTGATTATTTTCATGTTTAAAGTATTTGTCTAATTTATAAACGTGAGCATATCATTTCATTTGCATTTTTTCTATTAGTGAGATTATGGGGTTATAAAACATCACTTCATTTTATTTTATTCTTGGCAGAAGTCGAACATTTTTTTCTGATTGGGAGATTATTTATTCATTGGTTCATTTACTTTTTACTTATTTACTTTTGCAGTACTAGGGATCAAGCCCAAGACTTCTCACATGCTAGGCAAGGGCTCTACCAGAGTCACATCCCAAGCCCCAAAACTTACTTTTAAAGAATTTATTTATAATTTTGGAATTTTAGTAGCCTGATCTACTGAAAGGCAAGTAGAGACTTATTAAGATATTTGGTTCATGTTAGGAATATTTAAAATTTTATAAAGTGGATTTGTTTCTTCAGTGAATCAATATATATCTTATTATTTAAATCTTTTACTCTTGATACTGTTGAAATATTGGGTTCAATGAAATCAATTTACCAACATACTTTGATTCCTGCTCCTTGCTGACGATATGTCAGGTCTTGGTAGATGTTACAGCAAGTGTAAGACAGTCATTCATGCAAACATGGAGCACATAATAGTGCTTGGCTTTAGTAGGTGCTAAATAAATGTTCTCATCTTTTAGGTGTAAGAGTCTAGTCTATTGGAAAAATAACACGTATTGATAAGTACCATGATAAGAAAAAATATTTGTTGGATATAATGTTTTGCCACTTTCTAAGAAAGATAGGCACATAGAGTGGTTTTTATTTGTTAAGCATGATGATAAGAACTGTGTGGATGTAGGCTGTGGAAGCTGAGGTAGAGCCATATTGCATTACATGAGAAAAGGAATCTAGAGCTATAGGAAACAGAGGATGAGGAAGGACTTAGAGAGTGCAGAAGAGGTCTGGAAGGTGAGGCTTGGAACCTGCCATGCGGAAGTAGAAGAGAGGGGTAGAAGGAAGACTTTTTTTTTGTTGCTGTTTTTTGATAAAGTTATTCTAGATATGAAATGCTATGCAGTATATGATGTCTATGGTCTCCATCTCCTCTAAAAATCTTCAGTGAAATGCATCACTTAATAGTGTGACCAACATTGATTGCACTTCAGAATCACAAAGGAAGAAAGGAAGATGTCAAAGGGACCGTGTAACATGGCTCTAAAGTTAAAGACAGCAGTTGTGCAAAAGATTTCTAAGAACTGTAGAAACAGTTCAAGGACTGAAGGATACATTAAGACAATACCATTATCTTAGAGAAAGATGTAGGTGACCCATGGAATGGAGTTTGGAGGACATTGAACTCGCAAAAGACTCAACTAACTTGAGAAATCTTTTGGGAGAAAAGTAGTATCTGCATCAGATTTTGAAGCATGGAGGTGAAAAGGAGAGATATATTCATACAAGAAGAGAAACAGGAAGGCAGGAAATCAACGAGTTGGTGAAATAGCATGAATTCAGCATGGGCAATGAAATCAGTAAGGGACTCCAAAGGGGAACACATGCTTTTTCCCTTGCTAATTTTCTGATTGCTAATACTCTTTTTGTACCCTTTGTTGATTTTTGTACTCTTTGTTGATTTTTTTCTTGTCCTTAGATTTTTCAAATTTTAAGTCACATAACTACCAAATGAAATTACTGTCTGACCCAAAGGAACAAAATATAGGTTGAAATACAATATTGCCAGTGTTTCACCATTTTTTTACATACAAAAATGGTGACCACATGTGGTTCAACGAGAATTAAAATACTCTACAAACAGCAAAGTCACCAATAAAAGTATACTGTTATAACTTTTGAAAAGCAGATAGCATATCTTAGTGAAGTTGTATGAAACCTTGCTTCCATGTGAGATAAATTCAAGTTCAAAATGTGAATCTACCCTTGTCTAGCATATGGGCTTAGTTTGCTCATCTTCCCTAAGATTCAGGATCCTTGCATCAGATGAAGGAATGACCATACTTGCATGTCCATACTGCTGTGGAGATTAAATGAGATAAAACCAAAGTGCCAACCTCTTGTACAAGGATTCATAAATATTAGCCTGTTGGTTACTAATTCGCAGATAACTTCACCTGTGGAGGCCATTGTCCCTTGAATCTGTCTTTTCAACTGTTGACTGTCTTCTGTTCTCTAAGATTGATGATCTTGTTGCTGTATCCTCTTTGGCACTCTCATGTATGAGGTTATTTATTCTGTTTTGTGCCATGCCCAACCCCTGGCCCCAATATACCTACTTCTGTCAAATTGTACAGATACTGTTTTTGGTGTGGGTGTGGGATTTAGCAACTCAGAGCAGAAACCACATCTCTTTCATATTCTCTCAACAACTACTACTTCTATTATTATAAATTCCGATGATTAAATTGTTCCATAATTGGCACTTTACATATATTTTTTGACTCCCTGTCCATTTCATTATTAAGAAAATAGATATATGTTGACTCTGGGTTCAAAGTAGATCTTTGACTAGAGTGAATATCTCTTTCCTGAAGCCTGAAATTTAATTTAGTAGTTGACATCTGTTATGTTAAGGAGGTTTCATTTCACTTGCCAAGTTTCATTGATTGGTATTGACTGCCAGGAGCATTGTGTTGAGAAAGACTCTAAGGCCAAGTCTGCACTCAGTGGGAATGTTGTGATCCATTAGCGATGTCTGCTATAGGTGCAGCAGGGGTGTGGATAGGATGGATACAGCCTTCACATGTTGATTTCATGATCCTTGCTCTACATGTTTAATCTGTTTGGGTAAGGCAAAATAAGTTGATCAAGCTGTTGCCCAATCCTTCTGGTGTATTTCCTTTCTTTAGTCTCACAGATTTTGGTGAAATTTTCTAAACATTTAAGTGGAAATGTAAAGAGTCAACAGAATTCTAAGACCTCCAGAATAATGTCTTTGCCCCATCTGCAGTATCTTTGGGAGACAGGAGGGATGAGATGGGAAGCTTGCTTTATTAGGCATTGCCAGCTGGTCTGACTTCTTTGTGATTGTCCTAAACTAGCTCATTTTGGCTGATAAAAAAAAAACCCTCTTCTCTTTTACAGGTGTAAAAACTAATTTGATTTCAAAATAACTGTTAGTAAAGCAAGATGAGAGAAAAGAGAATGCTCTTTTGGCAGAAGGCATTTAAATCTATTGCATATGGAGATTCAGAGTACTGTGGGGTTTTCTGTTTGTTTGTTTGTTTGTTTGCTTCTGAAAGGAAGTGGTGAGGCAACATCAGCTCCAAAAGTTGATGGTTTTAGCCACAGACTTGAGTGAATATGGCGAGGGACCAAAGTGGCCTTCATATTTCATGCATATCTATGTGTAGATTGTTTAATTGTTATCACCACAAACACTGTAAAAGCAATATGACTATTTCATAACTGAGGAAGAAAACAAGAAGAATAACCAGCAATCTGGTGACCCTAATACAGCTAGGTTTTAGCAATTTTTTTCTCCATTGATATATGCTTTTTTAATGGTTTTAATCACAGTGAAAATATGATTTGATATTATTTGTTTTTCAATTAATATTTCCCTTCATTTAAATCAGCAATCATTATTTTAGTGAACTTATAACTTAAAAAACACTCGTCAATCAATTAATTTCTAACTACTTCTTTCATGTAGATTTTTTTCTTTTTTCTTTTATTCTTTTTTCCCTTTTTTCATGTAGATTTTTATTTGGTCATGTTTGTACTTATTTAAAAGTTCACTTTTCTGGAAGAAATATTGACAAACAGCATAAATTTGATATATCCTTTTGATAGCTTCTTCTTTTGTATGTGACATACTTGGGGTAAAATAGACCAAAGCAAAATATGAACAGGAGTCTGTAGTTTTAAAAAGAAAACCACGGCATCAGAGAACTGGAAAGTGATTTTGACAGGTCATATAATCCATTCCTGTGCAGGGAGAATTCAAGAAAGGGAGACCCAACAAATTCTCTTTACAGCCCATTCCAATGCTTGGCAACTCTCACTGTTAGGAATTTCTTCCATATTTCAGCCACATCCTTCATTTTCTATTTTCAGTCTCATTCCTCATGACCCTTCATCTATAACCATTAGTCCTTTCTTCCTTAGTTTTCTGTTCTGGAAATGGTACTATCCTATTTTCTTGATGTCTGGTATACCAAAGCAGTTTCCTCTCCCACGTCAACTTTAGATTTAGTGGCAGACACCTGCAATGCCAGGTTCCCTGTCCCAGTTCTGCAGAAAGTGTGTGCGGGCCAATCCATGTCTTTACCTTCTGTGAGCAAAAGTTGAGGCGTAAGTAAGGTACATGTTAGAGGAATGGTCGAGCTCTCGACCGTAAGGCTGGTTGGTTCCTCCATAATCAGAGCGATGCAAGGAATATTTGAAGCAGTAAAGTCAGCGCCTCTCCCGTCAGAATGGTCTGCTGTCAACTGGAGCACCAGAGCAGGGTATAAAGCCCCTCTGTGCCAAGTGCTGACATGTTTGTGCCTGGAGCTCATAGAACACCCATGATTCCTGGGAAAGTGGGGGGCGGAGAGCAGGACTTTATCAATGAAAATAGCTACTGCTGTCGGGGTGGCACTGGTCCCCAGTAAGTACCAGCCTTCCCCTGCTCTCTGACCCACTCCAAGTTCTTGAAGCCTACAATATGTGAGAAGGAGAGTCATGTCCTCTTTGTCCAGTCTCCCTATCTTGGTGGGCTTTTAAGCAAAGTAGAAATCCTTTCTTTGTTTTCCCTTGAATACCTGAATTGAGATGCTCCTCAAGCAGATCCCCACTGTTAAATGAACTCAAGACTAAGTTGCGGAGCTAGCACTAGATGCTATAAAATGTTACAAAACTATGACGCAAAACAGGAAAAAAAAAAGAGTCCGCCTAAAGTTGGATGGATGTTGGAGCCAAGCAGAAGTGTCGCCATCTATCAGAGTCATGCAATTAAACAACCCCCAAAGAGGTGTCCTCGGAGAAAATCATTTTAGAGTACACAATGAAAAACAAAACAAAACTTGTCTCTGACTTTTTTTTTTTTTTAATAAAAGGGACTGCTTAAAACGATGACTGTAAGAGTGTGTGCCACTTCGCCCAGATTTGCCGTGCACAAGTGAGGAAGTGTGAGTGATGTAGAGGTACTTGTTTATTATAGAGCACATTTCAATGCAGTAATCATAAATATTGCTAAGGTTGTGCTCTGTTGAAATATGACCTACATCCTCTTGATTGTTTGTGTTACGTGATTTGTCTGACACCCATTACATTCTGGGTAATAGCAGCCATTTGTTGCTCTGCACAGCAGGCTCTTTTGACAAAAGAAAATAGGCAGCAATAAAAAAGCTATAGTCTGAATTACATTCTGCACAGAGCTGCACTGCTGAGAGTTTGTGCAAGTGTGTTAACAATGCTCTGAACTGCCTCTTGTCAGCCTTCAGCCTGTAATGGCCATCTGTCCTCACATAAATCTGTCAAAACCTGCTAAGTTCAAGAGAGAGCATGGAATATACCTTGTAATGTCAACACCAAAATGTACACATTCTCCAGAAAATCAACACACAGGAAATAATCCGGAGGTTATGGGAGGCATTAGCACTGTTGATTTAGGCTTCTGGCATGAAATTGAGAGTCCAGTGATTAGCGGGAAGATGAGCAAAGGTAGTGGCATTAAGGAATTGAGCACTGATCTTTCCTCTGCCCCGGGAAAGGAAGTGTGGGCAGAAGAGGCGAGGTTGGAGAAACACCCTGGATGCAGGGGCATTGCAAGGTTGGGGTGCCCATCAACAGCTCTGGAAAGTTTGACACTATGTTAAAAGAAAAAAAAAAAAAAATACTCTCAGCATTTTAGTCTTGTTTGGCCTGGGGTCTCGACCATATCTGGAGATAGATTTTCAATTAAGCACTTGGCGATAGGAAATCTTGTCATTCTTGCCACTTCTCAGTCTTGTGCTGAGATATTCTCTGGTTAAAGATCTTTAAATAAAAGTTAAAAAATTTAGGGAACTGTCTAAATTATTTTCCTTTAGCCATCTCAGCACTAATCCTAAAGTATCTCTCATCCAGTAAGCAAATATTACTTGTTTGGTTTAACAGGTGATGTGAACAGAAATTCACAGTTCTGATAATTTTCACATGCAGGACATATTTAGTTGTCTCTGAGCATTTCCATAAGTTTTAATCATATCTGAAAGAAAAATATACTGATTTAAAATGTCAAAGAATTGTCTTTTTATTAAAATGAACCATGAAGTCCTTGAGGGTAGAATCCCTGAAACAGCAGCATCTGCAATAGCATCCAGCACATAGTAGGTGTTCACTGAACTCCTATTCAGTGGCCAGAGGCCATCTGATACTGAAGGAGATAAAAAGCTTTGTTTTTAACTCAAAGAAAGTATAAAGTTGCCACTTCCAAGAGCAACTTGAGAACCAGTTATTTAAGCGATAATGAGCTTAGGTACTGGGACAGGGTTTCGAATTTTCAAGACTAAAAAGAATTTCTATATTTAAAATCCCTAGATAGCTGAGCTATTTTTAGAACTCGTCTCTAATAGTGGCCTAATTTGGTGTTTCTGAAGTTTAGGGTTTCTTTTTATAAATCTAGAATGTCCGTCAAAACACACGTTTGGGAGTACCAAGGCGACATCCTACGGAGATTCTTGAGGGTCATGGTGCTCCACGTGTGGTCTGGGCACCTCCCGGTTAAAACTGTTTAGCCAGCTTCTGAAGCGAATCTTGGGCCTCTGAGATGAGAGCTTTTCTGATAAGGAGAAGCTAGAAAAATTAAAATGAGCAAAAACATGTTGTGAGAAATAAGCCCAAGAGATTTCTCCAAAAGAGTCTAAGATCTATTTTGAGAGAAGATACAATTCACATTCAAAAGGAGATAAGCAAGAAGACAGCACTATCTGTCCTATGTGAAGTGAGTGATCCCCACAGTAAACTATCGGAGAAGCAAAAATGATCCTAACTTGGAACGAAGAGGAAAAGATTTGTGGAGTTGGGTTTTAGGAAGTTGTATGTCATTTCTTCCGATTTAAGGGCCCTAACATTTGTCTTATTTAATTGGTATTTATTCAGCAAAAGCGCTTATGTGTCATTATTTCTTGAGCATCTTAGACTCCCGTGAGAAATATTTGAAAACTTGCCATCTCTTTCCTGGGTATCGGTGTCTTTAAATTTGTTGCGTTGGTAGCTGAAGGTAGTGTGTGGTGGAAATGGGGCAGGGCAGAAGTTACCCAGAGCAAGAACAAGAGAGAAAAGAGGAAAGGGAGCACACGGGAACTTCTTAGATTGAACAGAAGACATACTCAGCTAAGAAAGAGGAAGCAGGAGGGGGCATAGCTGAGTGCACAGGTGTTCGTTCAGTCAAATTTTGACCCCTCTCGGCTGCAGAAAGGGGTGAGAGGGTGTTCAAGAGCACCTGCCAGTCAAAACAAGCTCTACTGGCCCAGGAAGCATGGAAGGCAGGATCTACCCCTCTGCACTACCTTCCTGGGCCTTCCAGGCTTTTCTGGAATGGAATTCCAAGGCCAAACCCCTCCCTGTTTCTATACCCTTCATCCTTTCATTTAGAATGAATTACCTATGATTACTAAAATTTGCCCAAAATTGGTGTAAAATAGTTCATTTGGGGGGAGAAAACATTGAGTTCTTCCACCTCCTTTTTGTAGAGTAGGAGAGTGAGGCAGTACCTTCCTGTTCATATCAAAATTTCATGTGGCTTTCTGTGACCTACTTGCTTCTTGATATATATTTATTTTTTTCCAGCAAGGTAGGATTTTTTTTTTCTTGAAATGTGCAGTTGCCTCAAGTCTAACCCCAGGCTTGTTAGCGGGCTGGAAACTCTTTTTTTGCTGAATAGCGTTCACCCATCCTCCTAAATAGAAAGTGTATTGTAAACTAAAATGTTCCCTTGTAAGCATAAAGTCATTTGAACTCCAGCCTGCCCTTCTTCAAAGTCCCTTGGACCCTGGAGCCATTTCACAATGATTCTTCCTGGGTGTGGCGGGAGGAGGAGAATCTACTGAGGGGTGAAACTTAGCAGTAACTACCATGCTTCACGGACCCTCCTACCTTGGCCTCTGAAGGAATTTTCCATCCTTCTGTGGCAGAAGAGGAAAGGCAACAACGGACGGGTGTTCCCCTTTCTTCCTTTCTTTCTTCTTTATTTAATTAGTTGCCAGTGCTCGGATTCATTTCAATCCTTCCGTCTCATCGCCCTCACTGATGTGCTCTAAATAAAATGGTCCACTGGCGGCGATATTTACTGTTACTGTTCACTTAGGTTTCTGTTGCAGAACCATATTTTAGACAGAATGTATTAGTTATGCTTACAAGAACGTATTATACCTACATTAGCCATGGTTTACTAAGCTAATGAACTGTGGAGACAAAGAATCATTGCCGTCAAGTCATGGAGTGACTCTGGTTTCCTGCATTCGTCTGGTCTGTCGTATTTGACTGACTTGGAAGTTGCTTCTCCCATTCCCACCCGGACCAACATTTGCTTTCATTCCATTTTTTTTCTCCAAATTGCTTAATTCCCCAGCTTCAAGGTTAGATTTTCTTGATTGGGTAAAGAGCCCTGAGCCGGATGCCTTTTCTGCAACATTCTTTGCAGACAAATGCTATTAAGGCTACTCTGTGGCTCCCGAGTCCCACTGCTTGAATTTCCATGAGGCAGCCGGTACCATACCCTCGAAGGAATGGAGTCCCGGGGGCCGGGGTGACACCTCCGTGTTTCCTGGGAAGCAGGATTTGTTAGCATCGGTGTTTGAAATACAAAATATCATGGTTCCCACTGCTGCCGGGTGTTGTCGATCCATCTTTTCTTGGTGACAGAGGCTTAGGGGAAGAGTCTGCTTTTAAAGTGTCCTGAATTTAGCTTTCTTTTCTTCACTCAGTTTTAACCCTTGTCTAAAACCTTGAAAAAGTTAGGAAATGTGTCTCGTCATTTAAGAACATTATCTCCGTCTCTTTTCTCTCTTTGTCACTGTTTTTTTTTTTTCTTTCTTTCTTTCTTTGCCTCAGGCCTCACTCCACCCACAACTCCTCCTCATAAAGCCAACCAAGATAACCCTTTTAGGGCTTCTCCAAAGCCGAAGTCCTCCTGCAAGACCGTGGTGCCACCGCCATCAAAGAAGCCCCGGTACAGCGAGTCTTCCGGTACCCAAGGCAATAACTCTACCAAAAAAGGGCCTGAGCAGTCCGAGTTGTACGCGCAGCTCAGCAAGTCCTCGGTGCCCAGCAGTGGACACGAGGAAAGGAAGGCTAAGCGGCCCAGCCCACGCCTGTTTGGTGACCATGACTATTGCCAGTCAATTAATTCCAAGACGGAAATACTTATTCACGTGTCACAGGAGCTCCCAGACTCTAGACAACTAGACTATAAAGATGCCTCCTCTGCCTGGCAGGGGCAGGTTTGTTCTTCCACAGACTCAGACCAGCTCTACCTGAGAGAGACGCTGGAGGCCAGCAGGCAGGCCTCTCCTTGCAGCACCAGAAAACAGCTCCAAGACCAGGAGATCCGAGCCGAGCTGAACAAGCACTTCGGTCATCCCAGTCAAGCTGTTTTTGACGACGAAGCAGATAAGACCAGTGAACTGAGGGACAGTGATTTCAGTAATGAACAATTCTCCAAACTACCTATGTTTATAAATTCAGGACTAGCCATGGATGGCCTGTTCGATGACAGCGAAGATGAAAGTGATAAACTGAGCTGCCCTTGGGATGGCACGCAGTCCTATTCATTGTTCGACGTGTCGCCTTCTTGCTCTTCTTTTAACTCTCCGTGTAGAGATTCGGTGTCACCGCCCAAATCCTTATTTTCTCAAAGACCCCAAAGGATGCGCTCTCGTTCAAGGTCCTTTTCTCGACACAGGTCGTGTTCCCGATCACCGTATTCCAGGTCAAGATCAAGGTCCCCGGGCAGTAGATCCTCCTCAAGGTAAACCTTATCGAAACCCACCCAGGGCTTAAGGTGCTGCCCAGGAAGTCAAAGGCATATCCAAATCCCAGAGCTGACCCAGCTCTCCGCCCCTGCCTTCCCCGTGCTGCTGAAACCATGGTTAAACGTCCTTCCCTCCCCAAGTTCCCTCTCATCTCTCAGACCTGGGCCCAGTGCCTTGAGCCAGTGCGATCAGAGAGAGCAATTTGTAAGAAACTTGTTCATCTAACTTTTTCCATTACCTGGAGAGCTGCCCTGTGCCAGGATAGTTGAGATCCATGCGAGATAAAGCTGACAGCGTACCAGACCTGGTGCTCAGTGTTCACATCAATAAGGAACACAGAGAGAGAACACACTCCTCCCAGGCCCTGAGCTGACGAGCTGATCACAAGCTGTCACTGGGAACTCTCACTAGGCGTTAGGAAGGAAAAGCCAGTTTATGTAGCACGGAGTTCCACGGGATGTTCCCAAGCGCCAATAAACTTGGGGTACATGGCAGTGGCAAATGTCCCTTTCATTTTTCTCCTCTCTCCCAGGTCCTGCTACTACTACGAGTCAAGCCACCACAGACACCGCACACACCGAAATTCTCCCTTATATGTGAGATCACGTTCAAGATCGCCCTACAGCCGGAGGCCCAGGTAATGAGGCGTGTCCTCGTCCTTGGGCTTCTTAGATCCCCTTCCATTAGATGGCAAGATGGCATCTAGAGCCCTTCTGATCTCCCCAAATTACCATTCATCTTGCTCCTGCAAATGGAGGTGGTTGACTTAATGACAAAGTTGTGTTTCCCAGGTATGACAGCTATGAGGCGTATCAGCACGAAAGGCTGAAGAGGGAAGAATACCGCAAAGAGTACGCGAAGCGGGAATCCGAGAGGGCCAAGCAGAGGGAGAGGCAGAGGCAGAAGGCGATTGTAAGCAGCTGGGAGCGAACTTTCTTTTTAAAAGAGGGTTGCTATTTTTTTTTTTTTTTTCTATGTGCCTTTTTTTTTCTTTTCTTTTTTTGGTAGATTAGAAAATAAACTAAAGTTAAGACTTTATTTAAATGGGCCATAATCAGCCTTTTAAAACATGAATGAGTTTTCAGTCCTGCTTAACACAACTTATTGGAGAAAAGTGCTATGTCAGTACATTTCTCATTCTAGGTGCATTTGGAAGTTCATTACTATTTTCGAGTTTTGTTTTGAAGAATGGAGTAGTAGAGATTTACTTGGGCAGATACCAGTTTCATCTGGCTAAAGATGTGTCTCCTCCCTGTTTCTGGTTGCTTCTTTCTCCAAGTGGACAATGAAGAGGGATTGCTGTTTGGTTTCAGTTTTCATCTTTTTGGCAGACACTAGGATTGGATTGTCCATGAGGAGACTGGGTTCATGTTAGCTTTAAAGGAAACTCTAGAGGAAGATTTGCTGAGAAAGTTATCATTTCTTATTTTGGCATCTGCTGATAAGTAGACTTTATCCCAGCTCCACACTGCTGCTTATCCAACTAAACCTTAGATGGCAAATTGAAGCTCTGTGACCATCAAGGCCCAGTACACGCCCGTGGCAGACATTTCTAATTGATTATGGAACTCTGTCCCACCAAGCCCCCACAGAGTCTTAGGGTCTTTCCCAACATGGTGCTCCAGGGAGCCCTGGCTAATCAATCCGATATGGCTCTGTTTTGGTTCATTGCACCTGTGGCCTATCTGTGCTTGTTGCTAAGAGTCAGTTCAGTAAAAATCAGCATTTGACATATTTTGCTTATAAGCTAACCAAGGCTTAGAAATGATTTTAAACTATGAAGGTTGGCTTTCTATGGTACTTTTAAGAAAACCCACTAATATCAAAAAAATTTTGAAAAGTCTCAATAAAAGAGCTAATAGTCAAACTCAAGCATTAGCCAACATTTGCCAGTTGGAGGAAAAAAGGTCAAATGAGAGGTTTGTTAATCACAGGCATCAAGGAGAAAGGAGTGAGAGGTAACTGAACAGTTAGACCTTAGTTCTGGGGTGTTTACTGCCATTTAACTTTGAACCTACCAAAGATTGAATCAAAGGCCTTGTGCAAATTATGACACTTTTCCTCCTTTTTCTCAACTTTCAAATGAGCTTTGATATTAAGATTTGCCAGAGAAACATTAGTTAACACTTACGAAGACTAATGACAATTAAAAATTCAATTTTTCTAATATTGCTATATTTAATTAATGACCTATTCAATAATTATAATAACTCACATTTATATGGTGCCATACAGTTTGCAAAGCCTTTGAATATGGCACATTACAATTAATCATTACAAAAGAGAATCATGTTAAGCAAGCATGTAGGAAAATAGTTATTTCAGTGTTTGCACATTCATATTTTATAAAATCCTTGATTCCCCCCCAATAGAATATTAAAGATAGAGACAATAGTTTCATCTTGTATGTACTCATTTGGTGAAAACATAACTGAATTCTAACAAAAGCCATATTAATATTTTCATCGAAAACATGTAAATAAATAACACATGCCTATTTTATGCCTTTCAAAGATAATTTAGCCCCCAATACTCAGAATAAAGAAACCCTAAAGGGAGGGAGGGCAAAAGATTTCCTATACCTGCAGTGTCAAATATGTGACTGTTAGCTCATGGATGGTTTGACTAAGCAGAATTAAGATATGGTGTGTGTTTAAAGTAAAAAGACTGAATACAAAAATTAATGAAAAAAATTAATACTTTAATATCAGTCTGCAAGAGAGGGAACTTTTTGTTAGTTTGGCTCTTTCCGAACAGATGGGACAGTGTTGTTGTTCTAGATGAGCCAGAAGCTTCCTTGGGGTTTCCACATTCGGTTTGAAAGCAGAAACCACCCTGCCTTCCTTTATGGTACAAATGTTGATGAGTTCCTCAGTTTTTTCTTTTAAAAGGACAATCTTTATCAGTTCTCTTCAAAAAAGGACTTGCAGTGTTGCAAATGTCAACTTGGCTTCTCTTAAATCATTTCTTATAAACTAGGTATTGGAAAGAGTCTTGATTTGGGGACATGTTTTAGCTTTTGGTTTTGAAAAGCAGATAAAAAGCAAAAACCTAGGACACAGAGTTTTCTTACAAATTAAGGGATCTATAGGTACTAAGTGCTTAATAAAGATTTGGAACCTTTCTTTTTTCATTATTTTTCATTGGTTCACAATAGATACACAAAATGTTAGGATCCATTTTGACATAATTATAAATGCATGGAATACAATTTGCTCCAATTCATTCCCGATACTTAGCCTTACCCTGTGCTCTGTCCTCGTATTTCCTTTCATCTACTATACTGATCTTTCTATTTATTTACATTTTGTTTACATTAATGTCTTGTGCATATATATAATGGTGAGTTCGCTACAGTATATTCATGTATGTTCGTTGTAAGATTTGGAACTTTCTGTTGAATCATTCTCCCTGGGACAATTATATGCTATTTTTGTTTAACACAAATGAAAACTCGTGAGTTTCTTTGATGAACATTTGCTAGAGCTTGGGATATAAAATTAGATATGACCTGGTCCCCACAACCAGAGACCTTCAAGTCTCCTGACAGATAAAGCTGCAAAGGCAGACAAAGTAGGGTTATAAATGGTATGATAGAGGATCCCTCTAGGGTGTTGTACTGGTAGTCACCCAGACACGGGAATGAGGAAGGACATCCCTATGTAGATTGAGAATGATCTTAACTAGAAAAGGAAGGGAGGGCAAAGATGTCCTATACCTGCCATGTCAAATATGGTGGCTGGCAGCCCATGGATAGTTTGACTAGGCAGAATTAAGAGACAGTGTGAGATTAAATTTTAATGACTAATTACAAAAATTAATGAAAAAATATGTAATTAATACTTTAATATCAATCCAAAGTTCATACGATAATGGCTTAGATATAGTGAGCTAAATAAAATGTATTTTTAAGATTGAATTTTCAGTTTGTTTTTCTTCTTTTGAATGTGACTCTTTGACAATTTAAAATTACCTACATGGCATATATATATTTTTTAATATTGCTGTTCAAGACAGAGGCTATAGCTCATACTAAGTTTCAGGAAAATAGTTCAATGTATTAGAAGACTACTAGTCATTTAACTAAACCATTGGGGCACAGGAAGAGCAGGAAATAAGTTGAGAGACTTCAGTGAGAGGCAGATTCTGAAGGGTTCTGTAACTCATGCTAAAGATTTTGAAATGTATCTTGAAGGCATAGTGGAACTATTTAATGAATTTACCCACAGGAAGATTTTCTGATTGATTTCCTTTCTCTAAATGGTCTGCTTTCTCGTGCCATAATGCATTTGCAAAGTATGTTTTTATGGACTTGAGCACAGGGTTACATGCAATAATTTTTGACTCATTTGACTAAAATGAGTTTTAAAATTCATTTTTGAAGTAGCTAAGTGAACTAGGACAGGCCCCCCCCAAGTCGGCTGCCAGGTAGGTGATTCCCATGCACTCTTGGAAATACCCTCAAAGTGATGAATGAGGAGCAAATTACATTTGGAATATCTTGGAAGCCATGCTGGATTAACCATTAATCATACCATCATATATTTAGGGGACCAGCACACAGAGGCCCCAAAAGGAAAAATTTTAAAAGCATTAAAAATATAAAAATTTATATTTACAGAATTAGTGTCTTCTATCTTTGTCTTTTGAACTAGGTTGCATTTTATTTTCAATCCCATAAGAAGGTGGTTTAGGATGTCTGTAAACTTTTCATCGATTGTTCCTCTAAAAGGCTAAATCCAGCCAAACTTGCAGGCATCACATCAGAAACTAAGAGAACACTGTTAGCTATTATTAATACAGAATCCTCCAGAGTGGACAAACATCACTATTGTGTCCAGAGCTGTTTTCATACAATTCCCACTCAAATTCTTTCTCGAAAGCCAATTGACTCTCTGCCTTCCTGTGTCTCCTGAACTTGAAATAATTCACATTACAATGGGCTCTGCAAGCCAGAATTTAGTGCCTACTGTCTAAACTGCCACTGCTCTAATTTCTTGGTGAATTCTACTTCCAACTGCATTTGCAATCTGTACAGTTTCCTGCCAGAAAACATGATAATGGGTTGTTAATTTAAAGGACAAATCTAGACATTATGATATGGCTCAGTGCTTAAAACCCAACCCAGATGTGCCTGGGCAGTGGCCATCCATTTCATTGCTCCTCTCTGTTGGTCAGTATGCAGCCCTGGAGCCAGGAACAGTATGTCATCACCCATGACTACAAACTTCTTCCAAATGAAACAACAAATAAACAAAAGTTCCACAATTTGTCAGTTATTCTTTTTGGAGGAAATGCATTGGTTTTTTTATTATAAGCTCTCCCAACCCCATTTTTTTTTTCTCAGTGCTGGAGTATCCAAGCCTTTTTAAGAAGCAATTTCATGTGTGTGATTATAATATTTTATTGCAACTTTAAGTTCAGTATTTGCACATTTTCAGTTTTGTGATAAGATGAACAAATTCTAGAGATCTGCTGTAGAACATATTCCCTATAGTTAATAATATGGTAGCGTGCACTTTGAATTATGCTGAGAGAGAGAGAAAGAGAGAACACAATAGAATACAAGGGGACTTATGGAATGACAGATAAGTTGATTATTTTATTATCTTGGTTATTCTGCTGGAATGGGGCGTGTACATCACCCCAAGTACACATTTAATATGTGCAACTTTTCATACATCAATTATACTTCAATAAAATTTATTAAAAGCAGTTACCATAGTTGCAGTCTGTAGCTTTCATATTTTCTGACTTGCCAGTGTGTTTACTTGCGTCTTGGTTTTTAGTTGGCCAATAGGTCTGAAATAGACCAGGCTGAACTTATTCACATTAGCCTTCTGTAACAAGCAGGGAGATTCCTGGGTAGTACTCAAATGGGGTAATTGGAAAGCAGAATGTTGGTGTATTATTTCTCTCCTAAGGACACTGTTAGTAGCAGACACTTACTGCAAGATTTCTGAATTGGATGAGTGTAATCAGTATTAAGAGAAAGAAGGAAAAAAAAAGACTTGTAATGCATTTTTCAGAGAGTTGGTCTTTCTTTCTGTAAACTCTTATTCTCTCATCACCACTTGTCTCTCTTGCTTGTTTTTAGTAGAGGTACCTACACATACCCTTTGCTTGTCCCTGGTATTCACAATCTCTTTGGAATTTTAGTTTGGTGTGTATGATGCTAGGACTCAAACTCAGGGTCTGGAGCATGCTAAGCATATTCTCTACCCTTGAACTACCCCTCCAGCCCAATCTGGAGACTTTTCAAGGAAGTCACATTGCAGCTAACCTGGAAATGAACACAGCTTTCATTGTCAAGGTGGATAAGCAATTAGCAGGGGAGGAGGAAGTTTGGCATTATTGGCCTGGAAATGTAGAATAAAAGTTCTGAGAAGCGAATTCCAAATTATATCAGACTCTTCCTTGTAGGTACCTAGCATTATAGGACATTGTAGTGAGATAATCCAGAAAAAAGCCTTAAACACAGTACTTGACCTACATGGGGTTCAATAAGTGTAAATCTCCCTACTTCTGTCTTTTCTTAATCTAACACCTTTTACTAAGTAGCTCACTGTTTGATGAGAAACCACCATTGTTTGTTTTCCTCACCTAGCTGGGAGGCTCTTTGCTCTATTTGATAAAGATTTTGGTAAAGCAAAGTAAGTTAATTCAGTCATTTTTTTTTCCTTTTATTTATCTCTTGTGTTTTGGTATAATGAGGATTTAGTATAGCTGTTAATGCAACGTAAATCTTCAATTTTATTACCCATCCCATCAGCAAACTAGCTTTTGTGAAAATTGAAGCTAAAAGTTATTTGATAAATGTTCCGTCCTCCTCAATAGTGAAAACTGGCCTGAAAATCATTTTTCAAGGAGCTTTTTCCAAAGGTTTCTAGTTCCTTCAAGCCTTTCAGAAGTTGGAAATGTTATTAAGCATTTTGATTTCTTTTCCTTTCATCTCCTGTTTAGAAATTAATGTCTTGAAAAATTGGCTGCAAATGTTAAGGTTTTTTAAAGATATGAAATCTATTCATCTGTCTAATACAACTGCAACATGTTAAAAACCATCGGTCCTTTGCTAGACATCTTGGCCAATCTTGGAAAGATTTTTGTCTTTGCCTTCTAGACCTTCAGATGCCTTCTATTTTCGTTTTTAGCACTTGGAAAACAAAGCACTTCAATAATTTTCTCAGATGAGAATTTCAGCATGCATTCAGTCTCTGCGCATTGTAAGAGACTGTATGAGAGCAAGGCAAGTCCCGTTTCTGTGTTTCATAAAGAGAGAAGGTAGACACAAAGGTAATTTAAACAATTGCAGAACAGCCCTCTGGTTCCCTGTTTCTTCCCTCTAGTTTGCCTCTTCTTTTTCCTGCAGAATGTATCAGTATCTATTCTAAAAGGTCCTCCAGTTCATCTTCTTTTTTGTGGAATCGTTGTTGCATACAACTTTGCGTAAAGCTGCAATTCAGGAGCTGCCCCAATATGTCTGCATATGGGTGTACATATGGTCGATTTTAGCTCTAACTTCAAATTTCCTTGAATACATAGACTGTGTGTATTCCCATAATGGTAGATGAGCAATTTCTTTGCTATGGCTCAATTTCTTTCTCTCCTTCTGCATTTCTCTCTCCTTTCCCTCTATGTTGTAGTAACTTTGCTAAAAGGTTCATTAAAAAAAAAAAAAAATCCATAACACGGATGCAAGCAGGCGCCAGGAAATTTAAGTTTAGATAACAGTCCCATCACATTTGACTGTTTGGCTGAAGCTGGCTGTGTAAAGAGAATGGAATGTGGTGTTATAATTCTCTTGCCGATGTGTGCACACTGCTCCAGCATGAGCCTCACCAGCCACTTCTATTTATCGACTACCAGGATGTGCTGGGTGCTGTGAAAGAACACACCCACAACCTTCAGTTGAGACATACAATCTACATGGAAGTGGATCAGGCAGCCCCAGCTGTGTGCTCTGCTTCCTCTGACCAGTTCTGCAGGCTTGATAGCCATTGTCAGAGGAATCCTATTGAACCCAGTATTCCAATGGAGTCCCACCTCTGATTTCCAGAGGTGATATTTTAGGACTGAGAGGCAACACATATGTAGCTTATTCACTTTGTGAAGTCAATCAGCTGAGCTACCTGGGCAGATTTTCTTATGATCAGAGCACCAACACAACTATCATTTTCTTTTATATTAGAGAGTAAGGCACTTAGACATCTTTACTGTAACAAAGGGGACAGAGCAAGTCTAAAAATGATTAATTGGCAGTTGATTTCTTCTATGAGGACTATTCATGAAGATTCTATTATATTTCAGTTATCCTCAAAATAGAGTCATGAAAAGGAAGGATAGAGTCTCTCTTTTCATGAAGTCCTATATGGTACTAGGGAGGCAGATATTGAACAGTAGATAAACTATTAATTATTCAACTACAACTGGGCATAGTACTACAAAGGAGAAATAGAAATGGCTGCATTCCATGTCAGCAGCTAATAAGTCTTATTTCACCTCAAGTATCAGAAAGGAAATGAGTACTGAGCTTAATATAATTCTAGAAAGTGTATGTGAGGGGCTTGGGGTGTAGTATGAGAAGGACATTCCAGAAATGGCTTGTGCAAAACCTTGGGGAGGAAGGAACATGGTATATACTGGGGTCCCAAAGAGGCTCAGTGTGGCTGGAAACCAGTCAAGGAAAGAATGGACTGTGGGAGAGAGTTCTGGTCATGCAAGGCCTGCCTACCAAGTCTTGTTAATGATTTATGCATTTTGTTAAAAGTTGCAAGAAGCCATTGAAATGTTTTAGATGGTAATTGACATGATTAAATTCTTGTTTCCATAGTTAAGACTATTTTGACTGCAATAGCAGAACAGATTGGAAGAAGGAAAATGTGGACACAGGGATTCAAGCTAAAAGGTTATTATACTATCCAGAAGGAGAATCTGGCAGCTTGGCTTAGAGGAGAGCAAATAAAGGAAACAGATGAGAGGGCGATTCAGGAGGTAAAACTCAAGAGAAGTTAGTGACTAGACATAGGGAGGAGACAAGGAGAGAGCAGATATTTTTAAGGGAGGTGCTCAGACTTTTGTTCTGAATAACTGTCTGGATGGTGGTAACTTCACTGATGTAAGAGCCCAGGAAAAGGACCAGCTGGGGAAAGGGGGAGCTGGAGATCCTGGTTTGGGTAAGGCTGGTTCAGTTCGAGATGCCTATGGGATGGCTAGCCTGAGATGTCAAGTAGATAGCTGACTGAGTCTGAAGAACAGACTCTAGAAATAGAGCCTGGAGCATTGTATATGGTACTGTACGGCCAGGCATAAATGAGCAGACCATCCAGGAGGTATGGAGTCTGTGAATAGCTCAGTCACATTTCAAGAGTGCTCATCAAGTGCTCCCTTTCTGCCGGATCATTTGCTAAATGCTTGGCACATGTAAAGGAAAAACATTCAATAGATATTGTGGGAATCTCTCTAAAACTGAATTACCTTTGACACCATCCAAGAATTGAGACTCTCAGTGCATCCAGAGAAAGCTCTTAGACAGGTGAAGTCTGTGTTTGGTCCTGTGTTTCTCAGTCTTTTCGTCCATTAACTGAATCCTGTGCAACCTTAAGTTCATTTTATTCTCCTTTGCCCTTGCTAGACATAGACTAGTTGGTAAGCACATCCTTGTTCTCAGCTCCTTGTGTTCTCTTCTCTCAGTTTTGAGAGACATTGCCACCTTTGGCTTTGCCTCCTTAGAACAAGAGCTGCAGGATTGCTTCTTACCCTGAGAATGCGTCCCTGTTTTATTTATTTAGTTTTTAAAGGAATCTGTCTTCAGGCTACAAAATATTATTCCCATATTTGTAGGTTATAACTTGCTGATGACTTTTAGATTATGATGATATTGACTTCAATTGTGAAAATTAGGCCACACCCCTCTAGTCTGTTCCTAAAATAAGACCAGATCTATTGGCAAAGTGAAATTTATAGCCTCTTTTATTTAGCTCTTACTCTTCAGAGACTCAAGGCTTAACGTGGCCTACATTTTAAGATTAAGTTTTTCAAACTATTGTCTTTAGACTACCTGCATCAGAAACACCAGGGTGTGTTTGTTATAGATGAAGATTGCTGAATCTTGTCTTCCAATTTATTTATTTTTATTGTCCAGGTGGGACAAACCCCCAAAAACTTGTATTTTAAATAAGGAACCCAAGTAATTTTTATGTGTACTAGAATTTAAGAACCATGTTTTAAGAATGTTAAAATTTGTACAACACCTTATTAGAATTCTGAGTTGGTAAGAAATTAAATAGTTTTGCAAGCCAGGTCAGAATTGTAATATTTTTCAAGATTAATAATCAAGATACAAGTATTCAAAACTTTTATAGGCATTGGTCAGTTATCCATTGTTAAAAAAGAAAGAAAAAGATTTAAATGTACAAAATTTCTTTTCCAATACGTGAAATTTCTTGTAAGGAAAGAACCGAACAGATAGGAAATGTAGAAAAGAGCAGAGGTACAGAGAAGAATGCATGGGTGAGAGAGGAGAAATGGACAAGGTGAAAGTTGAAAGTGAAACTGGATTCCCCGGTAGCCTTTTCTTGGTTATGGTATACGATTTGCTCCAGTTGGCACGCTCTGTGAGTTTCTCTTATGCATAGTTGTACTTTATGGATGCTTCTAGATGTGCATCCTCTTTGCTATCTCCAGAACTAGCTACAGTATCTGCTTACTTTCTCCCCCATAGGAAGAGCGCCGTGTGATTTATGTTGGTAAAATCAGACCTGACACTACACGGACAGAACTGAGGGACCGCTTTGAAGTTTTTGGTGAAATTGAGGAGTGCACAGTAAATCTACGGGATGATGGGTGAGAATCTTCAAGATTATTTCTTGTTTAGAAGCTGACGTATGTAAAAAATTATGGCCCTAAGATTACTGGGATGGGAGTTGCCAGTGTAAGTGCTTTGACAGATGACATGTTGAGTTCAGAACCTTATTTATTTTCTTTCATCCCTATTTATTAATCTTTCTAGTTGAGATTTCCTGTCCCAGAAATAAGTATTTAGCTGCTTGACAGGACAATCACACTGATAAATGGATGCAGTGGCTCAGACATTGGCCCCAGCAAAGTCTCCCAAAGTAGAAAGGGTTACAGTGCTGTATGCTAATGCTCCTTAACCAGTTTTGAATTTCTCTTCTTTGTCCACTGCAGAGACAGCTATGGTTTCATTACCTACCGCTACACCTGTGATGCTTTTGCTGCTCTTGAAAATGGATATACTTTGCGCAGGTCAAACGAGACTGACTTCCAGCTGTACTTTTGTGGACGCAAGCAATTTTTCAAGTCTAACTATGCAGACCTAGGTATGGATTTTATTGTATGTAGACTGAGGAATCCATAATGTAGAGCTCAAAACAGGGGCAAACATGCTCTGCAGGCACCTTGGGTTGGAGCATCTCATCACTTTATTTTACTGGAGGGAATATTTGAATGAAGTTTTTTTTTTTTTTTTTTTTCTTTTTTTAATGTATGAATGTTTCAGAAGTAAGGGGCCTAGGTTTTGGCAGTAAATGGCAGAAATAAACTCTTGCGCTATCTGTATAGGTGCTGAAACTGCACTGTGTGTGAGTGCGCGCGTGCCTACGTGTGTAGTGTTTGTGGTATACAATGTGTACACACATGTATTTAGGTTGAGTGTGTGTCTTTTGTGTGGGTGTATTTGTGATCTGCTTTTGCTTTCCATACCTACCCTGAGTCCTTTTCATAAACCTAGTAGTGACTTATTTGTTTTATGGAACAGAATGTGTGAAGGTCCTATTCTTTCTTCCTTATTATTTCACAAACTCTGAAAAATATTATCATTTTCTATGATTTGCAACTTGAGAGGAAAAAGTGAAAACTTCACATGCTACGTCACCCCGCGTTAACTTTTTTTAAAGTGGACAAGAAGATGAGTGCTTCCATTCGCTGGACGCTGTTGTGAGGCTTTGCAAGCCTTTTCTCATTTGATTATTCCAATTAATCTAGGGGGTGGACATTACTGTTGTCGTTCTCATTTCACAGATGATAAGAGTGAAACATACATAGATGTTGTTTCTCTTGTAATAACAGTTGTATAGACTCAAGGGGTAAACTTTGGAAAATACAAAAAACTATTAAGAAGAAAAGTAAAATCACCTATCAACCCATCTCCCAGAGATAACCACTATTACCCTCCAACTGTGTTGCTTTGCAGTATTTTGTCTTGGACTGCCTACTTTCTTATGTTTGAGGATGTAAACAGAATGTGATTCATAGGATGAATCCTCTATCAACACATTTTAATGACCACACAGTATGTATTGGGAAAATAGCATCATCATATTTAATCATTCCATTCTAGAGACAGATTTATTCACTCCTGAATTTTTTGATAATATAAATAATGCTACAGTGGACATCTTAATTTCCTTTCCAACTTTGATTTTCTTCTTTTGCCTGTCATTCCTTATCTCATGTGAAGATTATAAGCCTTTTAATTCTTTGAGGAAGGAATGAAGAAAGGCAAATGTCTTGTGCATATAACGTAATTATTCAAAATTAATTTATTATAATCACAAAATTAGCATATGCATGTATTCCTCAGCATTACTAGACATCATTGCTATCACTCCTGCATGGTGTAAAGAGAGAAATGAATACCAAATACAAGGATTTCTTTTTTCCCTTTCAACAAAGTGATGTCTTCTGGAGTAATTGATATTGGTGGTGTGCATTGTTCAGAGGGAATATGCTATAATTCACTTCACCAGCTAAATAGATAGTGTGAAGCATGGGAGAGGCAGCTGACTGTTAGAGAGATGGAGGCCCAGGGATGAAAATATAAAAGGTGGCAAGTCATTTGTTCAAATGTTGGCTGATAGAAACACTCAAGACAGATTGAAGCCTTGAGTTGATTTGACTTATTTTCTTCAGTGATGAAGGCCAGGGTGTTTCTGGTCTCTCAAAACATCTAGAGTTTAAAATAAGCTACCTAGAGGGGCCTTTAGATCACGATTCATCATGGTAGAGGGAGGATTGGATGGTATTTCCAAACTGAACTGGCACCTCCCTGAAATATTTCTGAGAAGAACGGCTCCCCTCTGGTTATCTCCCTGCCTCGTCAGCAGCCATAGGAACTTTGCCATTGCTCAGCTCACTCTGTATTTTCTTAGAAGTGTGTTTGATGTGCATTGTGGCAGCATGGGATTTTCCAGTTCCCTCAAGCTATCCAGTGGCATGAGAGTAGGCCTAAGAACCCTGGCATTGGAGTCCTGCCAGCCTGGCTTTGAAACTTGGCTCACCACTGGTCTTGGAGAAACCATTCAGCTCCGTTGGCTTCTGGTTCTTCTTTGGTGAAATACCTTCCAATCCTGTTGGGAAAGCTGTATTAAATAAACGTTCAGGGAGCTGTTATCACAGTGTCTGGAGGAACATAGGTGTTCGATAAATAGTAAATGTGATCATAATTAATTAAAAATGATAGCAATGGGAAGTTAGAAATTTGGAGTTGTTTTAAAATGGAAGAATCGACACCGGGGGCAAGCTTTGGAATTCTAAGAAATTCTTGTCTTTGACCCCTGAAGAATTCAAGTTAAATGCTTCAGGAATACACGGGCACTAACTATAGTGAGAATGGGATACACTGGTTCCTTAAAGGAATTGGGAATTTTTATGTATTTCAAGAAAAAAATGATGATAATGAAATAGAGATTACTTTCACCAAGGGAAAAATTACCTATCACTTTAGACAGATTCAATTTTTTCTGTTTTTATTTGCTTCCTTAAGTAAAATTTGCTTACACATTACATTTTTCTATTATTAAAACTAGTTAAACTAACTAGTTACAAACTAGTTAGTTTTAAACTAACAATATTTTTAAATAGAGCAAAACATAGTGATTTCAGCTACTATTCTTGACCTCTTTTTATTAAAAAGACTAAAGTTCAATATGACTTGATAGATGCTACTCTGGTGAGCCCAGGGTGTGAGACTTGGTTTATAGGAATCTTCAGTATGTGTGTCTTTCTACTGACTGTTGTATAAGCAAATGGATCTTTCTAAAATATCCTGATAAAAATATTAAAGAGGAAAGACAGAGAAATTATATTGGGACTATAGATCATAATAGAAGGATGAATCATTGTTATGAATATAATAGTTTTGGTCAGAAAGTAGTTCTGTTTAATACTGATGTTCCAACATATAAGAAAAATGAAATAACACATCCATCACGAATTCCTTTTTAACTGAAAAATGTATTAAATTATTAGCATCTTGAATATATGCATAATTTTACATACACCCTTGCCATTTATTGGTAAATCACTCCCAGATCCCATCACAAATATTTTCAACCATGGTTTGAATAATATATAGGATTTTGAGATTCATATATTCATTCAACAAACATTAATTTGAAAACTACCTTGTGCCCACAGTGTTCTAGGTGCTGGGAATACAAATGTGATGTGATTTGTTTCTATTAATACAGTCTCATTATTTATAATAAATTCTTTTGAAAAATAGATTGACTTTTAAGTCATTCCTAGAAAAATTTTCTCCTATCTTTTGAGTTCTACCATGTTTCTGTTAGTGGGAAAGAATGTGGTGAACTGATTATTATTGTCTAAGAAATGTGACCATGTTCTATTTCATGCAACAAAATAGTTTTCTTTTTTTTTTTTTTTTCTTTTTGGAGGGATACCTGTTGGGTTGCATAGCATGCCTACGTTACAGTACAGGTGTCTTTACTTTCTCATTTAAGGAACCGTTGAGAGTGGAAATACAGAAACATTGAAATTCTGGTATTAGAATAATCCAAAGTTAGGACATTTAATTATTCTCAAAATTCTGTCAAAGGGAGAGTATGTGTACCTGTTCTTGATGGCTTCATGCTGCCTTTTGTCACATAGACCACCGTCTGGGCAAATCACCCATCCTGAGGTACCAGGCAAAGGGAGGCTGATCTCAAACCCTTTTTCCCAGAATAAGACATTTTCTCTACTAAAAAAAAAAATTGATTTGAACAACAGCTGCTCAGGAAGCCTTAGTAATCTAAGCAAACCATTCATTAGGCCACGAAAGAGAGGGCTGACCCAGTGTAATTTAAGAATTGACTATTTGGGATGTTATTGAGGAAATGATGGCCCATTTTTGTCTTTGTTCTTATCTCTGAGGAAAACTGCAACTGTTGTTCTTACCCAGACAACCTGTGGGGAAAAGGAAACTAGGGATGGTGAGATGAAAAGAAAAAGAAAAGTGAAGGAATTTCCTCGTCTTCAAATCTAAGCCAGGGAGAGTTGGCGGAAGCGGGTGGGAGAGGGCAGCAGAAAATCAGCCTGGTGCTGGGCTGCTGGGAGCACGGCGGACGTTTCAGCAAAACAATTAATTATGTCAATGATTGCGCTTCCACTTAATCTATTGTGCTCTTCTATCACTTTGAGCATTTCCATTGTAACTTACTCTGGAAGAAACATGGGAACGCTCATATTTTAGTAGAATTGTTAATGTGTTCCGGAAAGGTCTTGTTTTCCCTTCAAATTAATGTTTTTCAAAGAAGGAATGTATTTGTAAGAGGCTTTTTATTATACTTCCAAGCCAACCTTTCTCACTTGCAAAGGACCAGCAAGAAATATCTGACTTTTTTGCAGATGTCAATGGAGAAAAATCAGAAATATGTAACGGAATTGCATTTTACATTCAACACTGTGGAAGCACATCTGTTTTGTTAAGGGTTTTTTGAAGGAGAAAGTGGAATTTTGTACAAAACCTGACTTGGGACTAGTTCAAGGTTCCAAGAGTGTGATTTTATTTATAGCTGTGTATTTGTTCTCTTCTATTAATGAGCAAAGAGGCTGAATGTACCCTCCCAGCGTCTGAAGCATTTCTCTGGACCTAAATTGGGGCCAGTTTGCACCTCCGCTGTTGGAGTGCCTAGACATTCAGGGGTAGATGCAGGGATTGACTGTATGTCCCTCCTGCCTCAAAAGGGGTATAGCAGGTTGGAGACCAGGGGAAGTTCTGTTGGTTCTCTCCATCTTACTTAACTGACTTGTATGCTTAACGAGACTAACCCCAGTGAGTAGGACATTAGTTCCAGTTTGTACTGATTCTGCATCTAAGTTATTGAGAAGCCCTAGGCAAGTCACTTATTCCAGGGGCAAGAGGAGGGTGGTCATCTATAAAACAGAGGTGTTAAGTCTGCCCTACCTACCTCTCAGAAGTGTTTCAATCTAAAAAAATCAATAGGTATATGTTTTTGAAAGTTCACCACTCCCTGCTCTGCATGTATATATCCAATAACATCTGAGTTTTGCTTTTTAAAGCATATTGATTGTATAAATTGCAATTGAATGGGGTACTCTTGAATTAGGATGCTGTGTTAATGGCAACCAGCAAAGGGTGTCTCTAACCTGACTTGGGTTTCTTTCAGATTCAAACTCAGATGACTTTGACCCTGCTTCCACCAAGAGCAAGTATGACTCTCTGGATTTTGATAGTTTACTGAAAGAAGCTCAGAGAAGCTTGCGCAGGTAACATGTTACCTGGCTAAGGATGACAGAGATGGTGAATACCTCACGGGACAGCGCGCCCTTCCCTAACAGACTATTGCAAGTCATACTTAGGAATTTCTCCTCCTTTACACTCTCTGTACAAAAACGAAACAAAACAACAACAATACAACAAGAACAACAACAACAACAACAACAACAACAATGGTTTACATGAGCAGAGCTGCTGAAGAGGCAAGAGACAGAATGATATCCAGTAAGCACAAGTTTATTCATGGGTGTCAGCTTTGCTTTCCTTGGAGTCTCTTGGTGATTGTGTGTGTGTGTGTGTGTGTGTGTGTGTGTGCGCGCGCGCGCGCACATGTGCACGCTTGGTTTGGGGGAAGTGTGCATGCGTGTGTGTGCCTGTGAGGACTAGGGGCACCTGACCAGAACGAGCAAGGGCAGACCACTTCAAATGGCAGCCGTTTCATGAAGACACACTTAAAACCTAGAACTTCAAAATGTTCATAATCTATTCAAAAGGAAAAAATATATATACATATATACACATAAATTACAAAGGAAAGAAAACTAACCAATCAACCACAAAGCGACCCTAAAATGACAGCTGCTTGATGTCCCGGGCATCAGCCTCCGTACTCTGTTTTTTAAGAAAGTGCAAAATCAACTCGAAGCGAGCTTTCTCTCCTAACATAATGATTATGTGACAATCCCGAAGAAACCACAGGTTCCATAGAACTGATCTCCTCCCTCCCTCTCTCTCTCTCTCTTTCGCTCTCTCTCTCTCCCTCTCTCTCTCTCTCTCTCTCTCTCTGTCTTTTTGTCTCTCTCCTCTCTTTTTCCCTTTTCCTTTTGCCTTGGAATCTGGGTTGGGAGAGGGTACCGAGGGCACCAGAGTGCTAAACTTTCCTAACATTTGAAGTTTCTGTAGTTCGTCCTTTGTCCTGACACCCATGTAAATGTCCAAAACGTTGATCTTCCACTGCAAATCTTAAAAGCCTTGTCAATGGTCAAGCGTGCAGCTCATTCAGCAGTTCTTCCTGAGACGCGGACGCGGTGTTACATTACAAATGAGAGTTGAGTAGAACTCTCTGGATGTGTTCAGATAGTGTAATTGCTACATTCTCTGATGTAGTTAAGTATTTACAGATGTTAAATGGAGTATTTTTATTTTATGTACATACTATACAACGATGTTCTTTTTTTGTTACAGCTATGCACTGTATATGCAGCCTTCTTTTCGAAACTGCTAAATTTTTCTTAATCGAGAATATTCAAATGTAATTATGAGGTGAACCAATTATTGTACACTAACATATTTAGAAGCTGAACTTACTGCTTATATATATTTGATTGTAAAAAAAAAAAACAAAAAACAAAAGACAGTGTGTGTGTCCGTTGAGTGCAACTACAAAAAAAAAAAAAAAAAAATGACGCTTTACGCACATCCATCCCTTCTTTCTTAGGTGAGCTTCAATCTAAGCATCTTGTCAAAAAAAAAAAAAAAAAAATCCTAGTCCCCTCAAGGTATTAACCACTTCTGCGATATTTTTCCACATTTTCTTGTTGCTTGTTTTTCTTTGAAGTTTTATACACTGGATTTGTTAGGGGAATGAAATTTTCTCATCTAAAATTTTTCTAGAAGATATCATGATTTTATGTAAAGTCTCTCAATGGGTAACCATTAAGAAATGTTTTTATTTTCTCTATCAACAGTAGTTTTGAAACTAGAGGTCAAAAATCTTTTTAAAATGCTGTTCTGTTTTAATTTTTGTGATTTTAATTTGATACAAAATGCTGAGGTAATAATTACAGTATGATTTTTACAATAATTAATGTGTGTCTGAAGACTATCTTTGAAGCCAGTATCTCTTTCCCTTGGCAGAGTATGACGATGGTATTTATCTGTATTTTTTACAGTTATGCATCCTGTATAAATACTGATATTTCATTCCTTTGTTTACTAAAAGAGACATATTTATCAGTTGCAGATAGCCTATTTATTATAAATTATGAGATGATAAAAATAATAAAGCCAGAGGAAACTCCCCTAGGATGCATGGCGGTTGTCAGGTGAGCGTGTCAGCTCTTCAGTGGGGAAACTCGCCTTTTGCAGAAGCAGTGTTTGTACTTGCACTAGCATGGCCTCTGACGTGACCATGATGTTGTTCTTGATGACATTGCTTCTGCTAAACTCAATAAAAAAAACTTCAGAAAAACCTCCATTTTGAGCATCAGGATTTCATCTGAGTGTGGAGTCCCTGGAATGGAATTCACTGACGTTTGGAGTGTGTATTCAAGTTTCTAAATTGAGATTCGATTACTGTTTGGCTCCCGTGACTTTTCTGGAAGATGTGACATACCTACTACTTAAGCGTTCTTTTCCTTTCTCTCGCCCAACACGATCTTATACAATGGGTCTCACCCCCAGGCGAATGCAGCGGATTTTGACGGCTGCAGTCATTTATCACCAGCATACTGTGTTCTGAGTGAATCCACTGTCTGTCCTGTTGGATGCTTGCTTGAGTTTTTGGCTTCTTATTTCTAAGTAGATAGAAAGCAATAAAAATACTATGACATAAAAGAACTTGTTCACAGGTTCTGCGTTACAACAGTAACACACCTTCAATCCGCCTAATTCTTGTTGTTCTGTAGGTTAAATGCAGGTATTTTAACTCTTTGTGAACGCCAAACTAAAGTTTACAGTCTTTCTTTTGGAATTTTGAGTATCTTCTGTTGTAGAATAATAATAATAAAAAAAGACTATTAAGAGCAATAAATTATTTTTAAGAAATCAATATTTAGTAAATCCTATTATGTGTTTAAGGACCAGATGCGTTCTCTCTTTTGCCTTTCAATTTTTGTGATCCAATTTAAATACATTCTCCTTTTCGCCCTGGATTGTTGACATGAGTGAAACATTTGGTTTCTTTCCTCACTTATCAAAAGACAACACTACAGACTTCATGTCGAGGATTAATTTGTCCCCTCCCCTCCAGTCTGACAAATATTGTCACCATGAAGATAGTTTTCCTCCATGGATGTCAAATCACATCTCGAATTAGTGAAGCTTTTGTACCTTATGCAGACACTGTGGGTAGCTCATTGAAACGTAAGCTGTGTTCCTTTCATTTTTAATTGTTTTGGGAGAGAATATTTCCAGTGAACATGCACACCCCATCTTCACAGGAGGCAATTTCAGCATAGATGTGCAGGGTTTTTAGATGACCCAGGCCATTGCCTTCACGCTGTGGTAAGTACCACATCTACAATTTTGGTAACCGAACTGGTGCTTTAGAAATGTGGGTTTTTGTTTTTTTTTTTAAAGAGATGTAGCAGACTAATTCTTCCAGTGCAACAAAATCAGTTTTTGCTTAACGACTCCAAGAACAACGGTCGGGCTGTCAACATTCAAAGCAGCAGAGAGGGAACTTTGCACTATTGGGGTATGACGTTTGGGTCCGTTGAAAAAAGGAAACCTTTTCATGCCTTTAGATGTGAGCTTACAGTAGGTGATGATTCTGTGTCCTTCTTTGATGGCTGTAACGAGAACTTCAATCACTGTAGTCTAAGACCTGATCTATAGATGACCTAGAATAGCCATGTAATATAATGTGATGATTCTAAATTTGTACCTATGTGACAGACATTTTCAATAATGTGAACTGCTGATTTGAAAGAGCTACTTTAAGATTTGTAGGTGAAAGTGTAATACTGTTGGTTGAACTATGCTGAAGAGGGAAAGTGAGAGATTAGTTGAGCCCTTGCCGGGCTTTTTTTTCCACCTGCCAATTCTACATGTATTGTTGTGGTTTTATTCATTGTACGAAAATTCCTGTGATTTTTTTTTTTTTAATGTGCAGTACACATCAGCCTCACTGAGCTAATAAAGGGAAACGAATGTTTCAAATCTACTTTTGCTTTTCTTATTTATCGTAACCAAACTGCTGGCATGTTTCTCAGATCAGTACACATTACTTGCTTCTTATTATTCTGTTTCCTCTCTGGTTCTGTCCCCCTTCTCCCTGCTTTTCCATATTCATAGATGCATTTCAGCTCTAAGGAAACGGGCACCTCCTGTATTTTACCTTGTCTTCTTTCCAACTGTAAAGGCAGATGTGGTGATTTCTATAATGAACGTTCAGAGGTGAAAAGTGACATGAGACTTCATCAAATCGATTAGCTCTATTTTCGCTCTTAGCCCTGGAAAGTGTGTATTTTTACATACAAGTTATTGTCCCCAGGGAGGAACCTATGAAATATTCAGTGTAGGAAGCAATTCTACTGTATAGATGAACTGGAGACTTCTCAAAGACATAACGAGATGCCACACCTCGTCATCTGTAAGTCATCTGTTTGTCTGTGGGATGAGCTGATAGTTGCTGATGTGTCTTCTTGTCAGAGTGTGGGTTTGCTCAGGGGGTGGCAGGGGTCCTGATGACAGGGAATTCATTGTTAGCCTCTGCCCTCCCTGATTTCGATGGTCCATTCCACTCTCAACCTCTTGCACTGCAAAATTCAGCATCAGCATAGCTCTGGGGAAGGGGGGCTAAGTGTATCCTAGCCCTTTCCCCAAAATCTCCTAGAAAGAAAAGAATGTTGGTAAATATTGGAAATAGGATAGAGCTACCAAGAACGTGTGAAAATCCAAATGAATGGACTGTCTTTGCTGAGGTTTTGGATTTGGGGTGAGGAAGGGAGGAGAGGAGGACATGGTAAATCTGAGGAAAGAAATTAACCAAATAATGCTACGTCCACATATAAATATACAACAATGGATCCCCAACATAGAGATAGATGGTGCTCTACTTAAAATAGCGATAACGGAAGGGAGATCAGTAGAGTAGAGCAAGTGAGTGGGGGAGGGAGGAAGAGTGGGTAAGGAAGGTACTGGGAAAAATCACCTCATGTGCATGTACAGATAAGGCAAAATGAAGCCCACCATCATGTATGATGATAACGTATCAATTAAAAAGCAGGAGAAATAGTTTTAAAAATGGGCTAAACAACATTGAGCATGCCCCATGATTCTATTTTAAACTACTAACAAAATTTGTCAGTTATTTCATCAATCTCACTTAGATGAAAATGAAGTTACTATTGTCTTAGGCAAATACTGTATTTATCTACAACCGTGGGTACCAACGGTTCTTGGGATCCAGTGAAGAAGCCAGATCCTGACTTGCCTTCACTTTGATTAAATTATGTAGGGCCTCTTTTTGCTTCTGGTGAGAGGCAGCAAGGATATTCAGAATATTGCAAGTCTTGCTTAAAGGGTTAACTTTTTGTTCTAATAAACCCTTTGAGAACAGAGAGAAAATGAGGGATTTTAAGAAGCAAAAGTAGCCACTAGTTTGGTACTGGAGTGTCCTGATTAAAGATAAAGGATTCATTTCATGTTATCCTCAAAACATTAAATCACTTCCATCCTTGATGATACTAATGGCAAAAATAATTACTGAAACCAAAAATAAGCGAACACTTGATATGAATAGTTTATTTAAAAGGAGCTTGTCTCATTTCAAAAGTCCTCCAAACGAAATCTCTCTAATACATACAATGTGATATTGAGCTGAAATTCTTTTTCACCATTGCCAGTTCTCTCTTTTTTGTAGGGTTATTTAGCTAATCACTGGTTATAATTTACAGCCCTAATAACATTATTATACTCATTTGACACCAGTGTTACTAGCTACGCAGTTGTAACTCAGTATTAATTATAGAATATTTTAACCAAAGCATACTTTTTGCAATATTTACTTTGCATTAATCTCACATTTTCCAATTCTCCTTGCTATTCCTTGTTTTCAAACACACTAAACACCATTATAAATCAATCTTTGTACTTTATCAAACAGCAGAGAGTAATAAAGAAGGTCACAACTCATAGAGGAGTTCCTTGGAGGTTTTTAACATCATGATTTAAATCTCAGAAAGATTTAATCAAAAGCTGAATTAATCCCTGGGGGAAAAGATGCTGTATAGATTCCATTGATGGACACAAAGAAGCCTATTTCTTTTCACTGGTCTCTGTAACATGTTGGAGAAAAGGAGCAAAGTCTTTCTGTGAAAGGAAAATATTATTTCCTTGGTTGAGGAAAAGATAATATGCAAAAACCTTCCTGTCATGCTTCATCTCTTCCATGGCTGATTTTATTCTACTTACTGTGGCATGATCTGCTCTTCTAGTACACAGTTAAGTTAAATGTCCTCCACCTTCTCGTTCCCCTCAATATATCCCATGTGATTCCAGTAACTGTGCAGAGTCCCCAGAGCTGCATTCAGTCAAGCATGTGGAATGTGTGGTTCTCATGGGCTGATGTCCAGGTCTCTTCTGTGTAATCAGGTGACTGCCCCAGGGCACATTCTCAGCATTCAAGGACACTGAGAACTCACAAGAAGACGTGAACTTAAAATTCAGGTATTTCCAGGACCAGGTCCTACTGAAAAGCCCAGCATTGTTCCATGACGAGGATGACTGTTTGGGCAAAAGGCTGCCCACCTTTCCGCATGCCACCTTCACCTCCATAATTCCATAGGAATGTGACTAGGTTCCTTTCAGCTCAACACTCATGGCTCACCAAGAGCACTCCTATAGACAGGGCAAAGTGGAATTAATGAGTTGAAAAAAGTGAGAGAACTTTTAGAGGAGAAAACCAAATGATCCTATAATATTTTCATGATTAAATTAAATGAGCATAATTATACATGCCCGTATGCACACCCTGGCATTATTATAATCAAGAACCTTAAAATATTGTATTGTTTCAAATTTATGCATATAGCACTTAACTGAAGGCAAGTAGATAGTGTGATATTTGAATTTGCATATTGACCATTTTCATATATTTTCATATATTAATTTCGAGTAGGAAGAAGCTGAATTATTAGAAAAAAAATCCTGTCCTGGGGAGATGTAGAAAAAATATTGTGCTTCTGCTGGTTTTTGAACATCAGGGGCACTTAGCAACATTCTCTCTCTCTTTTTTTTCCCACATAGTTTTCTGTGATGGATTTTCAACAAGATGACATCCAAGTGAAAGCTGAAATTAAATGGGAAGGAAAGAATGTTAAGTGGTAAAATCCTAAATAGCTTATTAGACTACTTAATTGGAAGGAATTTATTTTTGCTGCTGTTAGGAAGTCTATAGTCAAGCTTCTCTTTAACAATACTAATTGATGAAAAAAAAAGTAGCTATCGTAATGTAGTTACCGCACAATACCCTCCAGCAAGTCATTTAAGGAAATTCACAGGTACTTTCTTGTGATTGACTTTGGTGGTGTTGAAAACCCTGTTCTGTTTCCATTCGTATCATTGCTTTCTCACTTCATTTCCAACCAGGTCCCTTGCTTATTCCTATCACAGCTTCACTGTGCACTTAAAGGACTTACTTAATTCTTAAAAGAAAATGAAGCCATGCTTGTTCTTAGTTGAACCGTTTAGCAGGTTTTTAGTTTGATCACTGCACCCTCTAATTAAATGTATGACTAACGTTTCACAGGGCTTAGAGGTAGTACCCTCTGTGAGCACTTCCCTATTTGAGGGCAGAAATATGTGTAGGCTATCACAGGATGGGAGGTAATTACTCTGCATCCTAGAAAAGGACAGGTTAGTTAACTGGTACACAGCATGCGATGTGGTCATCTTACTTTCATGTCAGGTAACTTCACCACCACTTGCAATGCAAGACCTCATTCTCCTAACACGTAGCTGGATTCGTGGGAAAAGCACCCTTCCCAGGGCCAATCATCTGAATCACAGGGTAACCACCCACAATTAGAGGGAAAGCATAAACTGACATTCATCACCCCTTATTTGGCCTCAGCTTCTGGAGGATGGGACCTATCTGTGTTGGGCTGACATTTCCCATTTCCAGTAACAAGTTAGCAGCACACAAGGGGGGTTTCATTCTGATGAATGAAATAATTCACGGACAACCCATAAGAGCTCCTTTGTCACATGGTGCCAGGGGCTGACAGAGACTGCCTGCCATAGCACACCATGGCGAAGACTAAGAGTAAAAAGGTCACCTGAAGGGAAGAGAAGGTAGAAACAGAAGGTTAACCAAACACACTTGAACTTCAGGTACAAAGCAAGGTTTGGACAAAGCTTTCCTATGGTTTCTTTTATACCTTTTATGATGACACTTTCCATGGGATTATATAAACAAAAGAGGAGACTGCACAGCTAGGGCAGTGGAGCTGTGGAGAACGGCCTTCTGGGGCTGGTTCCTTGTGTGTGGGTGGCTCTGTGTCAGTTGGACAGCAACTGGCCTTTGCCAGCCTGGTGATTGCTCAGAGGGGATGATTAAAATCCTGTTCACTGCCTTGCTACTGGATTGACGGGAGACCTGTGGGGATTTCCACAACCAGGATTTTGGATAGAACTTTTCAGCTTTAATTTTGTGGGATGATAAAAGAATGACCCTATGTGCATAAACATAAAGGACTTTTCATGTTTCAATAATACTTTCAGGGAAACCCCCTTTTATTCTTCGAATTGATTCAATTTTAACATCTGAAAGTAGCTACTTGCATCAAGGGGCATTCACAGAGTTTCAGCATTTTGAAGGTTAAATTTGAATTTTCTGAAAAGTCTTATCTGCTAGATACCATGGAGACATGGCATTGGGGAAATTTAAAGTCGTTATTTGCTTTTTTTTTTACTTTGTTGTTGTTGTTGTTCTCTTACAAACTTAGTCTTATTTACTCTTTTTAGAAACTTAATCAATTTACAGACTTCCTTTCTTAGAATCAGCTCTTAGACACATCTGGTTAACATGATTTCCAGAAACTTCACCTCAGATTATAATGTTCCTTAAGCTGACCCTTTTCCTTTTCCTTTAATATCCCCAGTTCAAAATAAGATGAATCTTCCTGATGCAGAAAAAGAGCAAATATGAAAAGCTACCTTCCAGTTGAAAATGCAATAGATCCAAAGTGTTATGAAAAATGTGAAGAGAATGATAATTATGATGAGGGTATCAGCCAACATTTCCTGTGGATTTACCATCTCTCAGTCGCTTTACTTTGTTGTTTACATGTGCTTCCTTAATCCTCCTTCCTAAAGGATAAGTAGCAACACAACTCTTCCCATTTTGCAGATGAGGAAATAGAAGTTCAGGGAAGTTATTTTCCAGATTTGGACAAAGTCCATTTAACCTCAGAACTTATTTTCTGATCTATTATGCTCTATATAACACCTCCAAGAATAACATATTGTTTCACAGGAAACATTTGTTTTTTCTGTTGTAGGTTATTTGTTGTTGAAAAGTTTGTGGAGTTTTGTTGTTCCCAGCTGGTTGAAGTCAAGCTTTTCATATACTGCATTTATTCTACATTGACTGAGCTCCTCTAAGCATAAGAGATCATGGGAGGTTCTAGGAACAGTGGGGGAATAGACATGAATCTTATTCCACATCTAGTTCACGGATAAGAGTAAAGCAAAATGTGAATTTCCTAATAGCAGAAGTAGGACACTCTCGCCAGGAGCCTTAGTGTGAGTCTCTGGCTCTCTCTCACCTACACATGCTGTAGTTTCTGAAATGTGTGTTGCTGTACAGGAACAGAGGACGGAGGCTGCAGGTCATGCCTGGGACCCATCTAAGGTGAAAAGATCACAAGTCAAAAATGCACTTGCTTAAAAAAAAAAAAAAAAATGCACTTGCTGCATTGAACCTGCCGAGATTGTGGCTTAGGAGCACAGCACACTGCGGAGTTATCAGTAGTTTCCCTGGTGATCCTACAGACGACTCTGAGCTGCAGAGCTTTGCCATGGTCCAGGGTCATGCCAGAGGGATGCACTACATACGACTGGCCCAGGAAAAGATGCCAATCCAAGATTCAAAGTACAAATTCCTCTGAATGTGTATCATTTTCACATCATCTTAAAGTGTTAAAAATCCTCAGTTGAACAATCTGAAGTCAAGGACTGTCTGGATCATCTACATCTATGAAGACTTAGGTCAGAGGATGGCACAGGCTGGGGACCCCACAGTCCAGCCGTACTTGAACCACTTCCCTATGTTAGCCTGGATTTGGAGGTTCAGACAGTCCATCCTTAGTCTGGGGAATTAAATAATAAAAAGAACCAACATTTAAGTGCTCTTTGTGGTTTTCCAAGAGCCACAAAGCTCTTTGTGGTTTTAAATTTTTCTGGTTCAAGACTGGGATATGTGGGAAGCAGTGGACACATTGACAAGCCACCTTTTGACCCAACACTTCCTCCTTCCTGAGGCTATATTCATTGTTCTGACAGAATTCTAGGTTGATTATCATCTGATTGTGACAGGGAACTTCTTCAGATTTCTCAAATTTATTTATCTGGCTGTCTCTCTACCATGCTGACCCTCGAGTTAAGTCTTAGGGTTTCTGTGGACACTGATCTATAGACACAGTCTCAGCTTATGGATAGGCTTTTTGAAGTTGTATCTGGCACAAGTTCAGCTTAGTAGGGAAAGGGGACTCTGTTTCTCATATTGCAATAGCTGGGCCCCAATCCAGTGGCCACGGTCAGTGAAAATGTCAGTTAGAATGACGAAGGGGGGGAGGGGAGATTAGTCACGGGCTTCCATCTATGGAATTCTATGACCCTTAATAAAAATAACCCAGGGCTGTGACATCCAGAGTGGGAGAAGAATTCTCATTAAACGGTTTAACAATGGTTACAAAACAGACACTAGCATACTCTTTTAAAAATGTCCCTTAGGTTTTAATTAGAAAATCATTCAAATAAATATGCAAGTGCACAAAATAATAGAATTGAGCCCTGCCTATCTATTACTCAGACTTATGAGCTATTAACGTTTAACCCCAAATACTGAAAGTAAAAACAAATCACACACCTATCTCTTTCTCTTGCCTCCATAGTAATCTCTCCCCAGTGGTTAGCGTGTGAAATTTCTGTTCATTTATTCGGCAACTACATTTCCACATATCCAAAAGTAACATGCAGAATTATTCTGTGTCTTTTGAAAATTTACATATGTTTTTCTCCTGTAGGAATCCTTTTGCAATTTACCAGTTGTGCCTTTTAATGCAAATGCAATTAGAACAATTGAGCCTTGGTGGAAGTCAGGAGGAGCGCCTTCTTTCAGGTGTTGGGAGTGGCCTTTGCAGCTGCGCTGACTGTCCCAGCTAATCATTCTTCCCAGTTCTCCTAACGTTCATCTTGGTTTTCTATTTATCACTTTGGCTCATGGTTAAGTGCATTTATGCAATAGCTTTAAAAGTCTTCGACCCTTGATCCACACCCTCATTGTGCTTATTGAGTGGCTATAAAGTTGTTCCAGGGGAACAGGAGGTCATAAAATCACAGCAGAAGATGGAAACCCATCCCTAGATAGTTTTTCTTTCTTTCTTTCTTTCTTCTTTTTTTTTTTTTTTTAAATAAGAGAATGAATTCTTTGATTTTTCTTTTTTCTTAGAGCAATTTTTTTGCTAGGCTCTTCATATCCCATTTCCACATACCTGTGCAAGACTTTGCCCTATCTGGAGAGGAAACCGAGGAGCCCCAACACTGAGGAAATTATTTCTCATAATAGTAACCGATTAAACTAGTTACCAGTAGAAGCACTTGTTTCAGCCCTTTAGTTAATTGAAGTGTTGCAAACTAAATATGATTCTAAATTGTTTCAGTATTCCAAAGCTGTTCATGCAAGCAGATAAAAGTGAAAAAAAAAATAACAAATCAGTTTGGAATGTGCAAATCAGGCATACAGTGCTGGCATTTAGATCTATGACCTGATAACTCTGCTGTAGGTACTTGGGAAAACTTTGTGGGCTTCCCTGCCCCCCTTTTTTTTTTTGCTGAACTCTCCTTTGAAACCCCTGAACCACTACTTGATGTGATATTCAATAAGTACAAGTCAGGCTGCAATCAGAAGGGGAACTGTCTGTATCAGGATTTTTCTACCGATTTGCCTGGAAAATAATCTCTTCGTGATTCATTTCACGGCCCAGGTAAGAAGGGGATTGTTGAAGGGAGATTGAGCTTAATGGAGGAAGTGCAGCATGTTATTCTGGAAAAAATCTGGCTAGAACTTGGTTTATGAGCCTAGTTGGAGGGCATACTTCTCTTCCAGGTGGTGGACCTTCTGTACCCACAAACCACGCTCATAATAAATGAATGTCTAAATACAAGAAAGAGAAGGCCACAGGGAAAATCTGGAGACTAAAGAAGGTTTTCTCAGTTTTCCCAGTTTCTTTCTCTTCTTGTTGTTCCCACCCCATTTGTGGACCTATATGTGTTGATCGCCAACACAGATACAGACAACTTTCCATTTCCATAGCTTTCAGGTGCTGTGAGTTTCTTGATTACTTACAAAGATCAGGTCAAGGATTGGAATAAAAGGAGTTATTTATTTCAGTGGGGAGGCGGTGAACCTCTTGGCAGCTTAAGGAAACATCTTGAGTAACAAATCATACAAGATCCATGTCAATTTCCCATCCCTCCAAGGTCCCCCAAAAGAAACCCAAGAAGATCAAGTGAAATTCTATGTCATTGGATTTCATACACTTTATTTGAAAGGATAAATTCTAGGAATTAGAAGGAACTTCAGGACATGGGCCTAAGAGGAAGCAAAAGAGGATGCTCAGGGTCATGAATGGTAAGATTTGGATCATGCAGTAGTAGAATCTCAGTAAGAATGTAGTCTGCCATTTTTGTTCCAGATACACCATACAATGTTGGTGTATCTAGCACCATACAAGATTGGAGCATGGACCAGAAACCCACTAACAAGAACAAATCCATGCAGAAAAACCTGAGTCCATAAGAAGACTAGTGATATTGACTGATCATTCAGGTATGGCCGAAAAGGAAGGCAGAAAAAAGTCTTATTACAGATTAGGCAGCTGCATCAATAGAATGAGTTGAAAGGTTCAGGATAGATCCTTTTCACCAAAATATCTCTTCTATGGCTTACAGATCATACTGGAAATTCAAAATTTGGTGATTTGTGTATTTTTTAAAATAGGCTGGAGATGATAAACTAGCCTAGCATACATTGACTAAGATCATTTCAAGATGAGAGCTAATTGTTTGAGGGCAAAAGTGAGAGAAATCTGGACACACGTGTCCTCACTGCCTAGGGGAACGCAGGACAGACAGTGACACTGGGTGCCCAGGGAAAGGTGGCATAGTGAGGGTGTCATCAACTTTCCCATCAGGCTCCAGTTTGAGGGGCACCTCATCCATTAAACATTGATCAGTGTCAACACTGAGCACAATGTCAAGCATAGAAGGGTTAAATCACGTACCTCCTACCTCCAGGAAACCCTAATCAAGTATGAAGATATACATAATAGTCAACAACAACAAAAAAATTCTACTATATTCCAGATGCTATTTCATTGCCAAAATGTTGAAACTGAATTAAGGAGACACACTGTTCTCCAAAAAAAAAAAAAAAATCGAAATCCAGGAGAAGCACATGGTGAAATGAGTATGGAAGTACAGATGTTCCAAGGTCTATAGGATTAATTCCTCTACTCAGGAGGGAGGAAGGACAGTAGAAGGTCCGTGGAATCTGTCCTATCTGAACTGTGCCTAGATGTGCAGCCTTATACAATAGGGAGAGCAGGAGCAGTAAAACTCCCTTTCCCCAGATCTCCTCTGAAGTCGAGAACAATCTCTATTTGCTTATGAACAGTTACTATTGTTTAGTAAATTAGTTCAAGTGTTGCTTAGCCTATAAAAGCTTTCCTGACCCACTTTTCCCACTCTCTGTCCCTGGATTTGTAGAACTTCTGCACATACATCTATCATAACATTGATAATATCATATTCTAAATTATTAGTTGTATTTTGCCTATTGAGATTATAAAGGTGTAGACTGAATGGATGGATGAATAAAAAAAGGACAGAATTTTCATTTTAGCTAAAGTAATCCATACATTTCCTGGCTCTGAGCCACTTCTGGAATGCCATTCTTCTCAAGCTCCTCTACAAATGGCAATTTATGATTCTTGATATGGGAAAATGATCCCTCAAGCTTTCTCTGAGAAATAGTAAGCCATATTTGTGGTGGTGTTTTCCTTCTCCTGCTTAGTCACAGAACCGCACAACCCCAACAGTTTTACAGTAACAACAATGCAATTTCTTCATGTGGAAGGAGGGTCACAGTGAGTTCTGGTCTGTGCAGAATGTGAGTTGGGCCTTCTAACTCCTCCTAGCCCAGGTCACCTCTGGGGAAGCTGACTGAGGCTTCTCCCTCCTGCACATCTTTTCCTTTTCTTTCTCAGCTGCACAGTTCTAACTTGCCTGGCTTGGATACACCTCACTCAGGCCAAACTTCTGTATTCTTTACCCCCGGGGAAATTTGAGTCAGGCAAGGGACTGCTGAGTGTTGGGCTGCACAGCCAGCTTTTCCAGGACTTGGCGATTATTTTAACAACTCTGGTTATTGTTTTAGGGGCACTTCCCTAGGGGCCTAGAAATTTCTGCTGATCCTAGGGACTTAGAGGAGCTTGAAACTTAGTGCAAAAGACTCACCTGAGCTCAAATGAATGAAGCCTGGGGACATTTGCTCATGCCTTCCAAATATCTGTCTGAAAACATCTCATTTCTGCTATTTCCATGGCCAAATGAATTGTCACATCCATGTGCAACCCTTACCCAGCAATCTGTTTATCAAGAAAGAGAAGCCTGTAGTCTCCCAATTTCTGCTTTCCAGGTGAGTGATATTAATTACTTTGCAGCAGGCACGGTTTATCTCTGGCTGAAACCAAAGCAGATGAAAATGTTGCTGTGCAGTAAGATTTTTTTTTCTTTTCTTGAAACGAATGGGAGGAAGATACGTATCTGGGAGAACAGGTTTCAGGTGGACCTTCCATCAGCAGTGCTTTGAAATGCATTGTTAGACTATGGCTGATCTGAGTAAGGAATAAAAATAGCATGTCGTATGGTGACTACATTAACTCATTTCCAACACAAGAGGCTGAGGGCCCCACACAATGACAGACTTGCTCTGAAAGTAGAAAGCACTGACTCCATTCATAACCATGGAGCTAGTTCTCAATCGAAGGCATTTCCTGAAAGATATGGCTAATTTCTCTAAAGTTATGGCTTTACATTGGAATTCATATCCGTTCCCCAACACAGAGAACAAACTTTTTAATTGGCTTACCCTCGTCTAAGTATTATTAAGACTGACCCCCCTTAAAAATGGGTAGAATGCATATGGAGTCAATCCTGAATCTCCAGAAGTTGACAAACAAATAATTAGGATCCCAGACAGTGAAATAACTGGCAACCGTAGCTATGTGACTCCTTGGCATTGTTTTCTATATATATCTTGGCCTTAGTTTCCTCAATAGAAAATGGGAACCTAAAGTCAATTTGATGGATTAAAAATTTCATTTCCTGGGCTAATTTATCCAAAAGAACCTGGCAAGCAATGCACACACCTCCTTTACTTGGTGGCTTAGATGGATGACACCCTTGCAAAGATGGAAAAGTTGTGGTGAAATTTGAGGGCCAAACAAGTATGTTTTAATTCAGTTTTGTTTTAGTTTCCATACACTCTTCTAGACAGTGAAGGGAACACATAAATGCAAATGCAAAAACCCAGCCTGTGCTACAGCCGAGCACTCCTGGTTCAATATTGGCCCGTTCTGGCTTTACTGTGGACCAGCAGAAAGCACCTTGCCAGTGTGTCTCCCCTCCAGGTACCCCCCACTACATATCTCAAGTGAAGGAGGCAGATGGCTTCTAATCCTGACATGCCATGACTTGCACCTTAAGTCTCAGGGCCTGGTGGCTCCAGTCATCCTTTGCATCTTCTTCATTAGTTCCTTTTCTTCCATTTGTATTTTTCATGCTGTGTTCCCTTGGATTTTTTCTTTTATCATCTTGTCTTTGTGCACATTCTCCTTGGGATATATCGGGCACGGTGGCAACATTGACTTACCTAAGACTGTGGAAGGTCTCCTTGGCCACTTCCCCAAGCTTCAGACTCTTGGATAATTAACTACTGGATACCTCTTTTTGAGTGTCCCCAGAAGTGTAAACACAATGTGTTCCAAAATGGACACTTTATCTTACTCCCTAAAAACCTACTTACATTCCTGTTTTCAGAGATTTTCATCAACTCAAACTGCCCTGGTCAAAAACTGAGGAGTCATAAGAAGCCCTCCCTACTTTCCACAACCACATCTAACTGACACTAAATCTTGTTTATTTCTTTCAAAGCTCTCAAACTCATCCTTTCATTCTCATTATTCCATTTATAATCAATACCACTATATTTTTTGCTTAGTCATTAAAACATACCTTCTAAAACTCTAATTGTACCTACCCTACTCCACTCTTACTTAGAGCTTATGGTGTGTTTCAAATGATTCCACGGAACCAACGTCCTTGACATTGATGGTGTGGGTGAATAGCCTACCTCCTTTTCAAATATTACTTCTATGACACTCTCCATGCCATCAATATTCTGAACTATGGCTCACTCTTTTTGCCTCCTTCAATACTTCTGGAATATTCTATCATATTTCCAATACTTAAAGGTGTTTAAGTATTGAAACAAAGCTGTTTCTTCTTGGAATGCCCTCTCTCTTCTCTCAGAGAAGTTACAGGTATTTTCCTTATAGGTTAAGAGTCTATACTTGGGAGAAAGACAAAGCTGTGTCAAATCCTTGATCCAGTATTTGTAAGTTCTGCAATGAGAGGCAAGTAATCTAAGTTTTAGTTGTATTACTTTTCAAATGAAAATAACAACACTTGCTATATACCATTGCTCAACATTAAATATGCTACTCTTTGAATGGCACTAGGCCCAAAGGAACCTTCCATAATTGGTAAGTAATATTTGTTCTTTGCAATTGGACTCAGCTCCTTTGTCTTTTCCCAGCCATACCTACACATGTCCTGAATCTGGAATTTAAGCTCCATGATGTCAAGTCTATTTTGGTTACGTTTATTTAGCACTTGTCTCTGTGTATGAACAACAGCAGGCCTGCCATAGAAGAGACATTCCATCAGGATTCAACTCAGACACTGTTTCTTCAAGGAAGAACCTGTATCTTCCCGGGTATTGTTTAAATTCTCCTCCAAAGAAACAGGTTCTACTTATTTGCTCTTGGAATGGTTTCTCCTTCCTCTCTCATCTCTTAAAGTTTTAGAGGATAAAGGCTGCATCAGTTGCACCTTGGAATCCCAAGACCCTTCCCAGTTCCATGTGATATTGGTCAAGAAGACCTAAATGAATGAGAGAGTGAATGAATGGCAGAGTGGTAGATCTGGATTTCTTTCCCTTTTACTTTTCTTCCTCCATGCTCCATTTGCTTTCTGTTTCTAAGAGTTAGGCAGACAAGATTGCTTCTTTCCCCAGAGTAGACATCATAGTCAGTCTCCTGTACTCTTATGAAATTGGAGCTTTGATAGCAGCAGTGGGGGAGGTAGGGATCTTTGATTAATGGAGCTTTAGACCAGGGTTCCTCTGAGCAAAAGCAGGCATATCCAAGCTGCTAGAGAGCTTTACCTACCTGCCTGGAGGAAGTCTGAAAAACTAGTAGGTAGGTAAGTGTCCACCCTGGAACTCTGCCCATGGAGGTATAAATAAGAGCCTAGGAGGACTATGTGTATTCAAGTGTCCAGGCGAGAGTGGCTGAGCAACAGTCTGAAAAAGAAGAGAAAGACTTCTTTATTCTCTGGGCCATGGCCTCCAAACCACCTTGTAGGCAAGGCAAAAAAAGCTGAGCTGACTCTGATAGGCATCAAAATGAAAGGGTTTGTGTGCAAATCAGGGAAAAATCCTTTCAGCACCTACAGGACAGATGCCAGGGAGTTAACATTTGGAAACCTCAGCTCAGTGCCAGGTCGTTGTTTGAAAAGGAGCAGATCTTGGAGCAAATGCCAGTGAAGTGCAGTGGGGGAAGAAGTGAGGACAAGGACTCCAGCAATTAGCTATTCAAGAATGTTCCAGACACCTGATAGCTCTTTTCCTTGTCAAAAGGAAAGAGAGAGAGAGAGAAGAAGAAAGGACATTCAAAGGAGCGTTCATGGAAGCAGGCTGCTCGGGGTTTTCAAGGGAATTGGGAGGGCAGATGCTACAAGGTTATTGGAGTCAGTGTCAAATGTGAGAACGGTGTCAGTGACACGAGCTAAGAAATGACTAAGCACTGGAGCCCTGGAGTAGCTAACAGACGGATCCAAAGGCCAAGTGTGGCAGTTGTCTCAACTCATTTGAATATTTCTGATGAGGTGATGAAAAATAGCAGGAGGGATGGAACTTTTTCTGTTTCAAGATATCCCAAGATTATAAGATGATATTCCCTGAATATGTCACTCTGGGATTGCAATTGATCAGTCCTCGCCTTTAGTCACTTTCTCTGGATTTCTAGAGTGGAAGTCTTTGGAGAAATACACACCAAGTTTCCCTTTGACGGGAGGACTTTATTGCTAAGGATGTCCCATTGGCACTGCGGGCTCTCCCCGTTCCCCCCTCAGACTCCCCCATTGGACCTGTACAATGAAGGGCATGGATTCACCCTCAGGCAGGTCACCTTTTGGTTTATGTAGAGCTTCCTGTTCTTCCTGCCGTCTCTGTTTCTCCTTTCAACAGTGTTACTGTAAATATTTTTTGAGGGTTTTTTTTTTGTGTGTGTGTGTGGGAGGGTGCTGGGGACAAAACACAGGTCCTCAACCCTTGCCAGGCAAGTGCTCTATCACTAAACTACATCCCTAGACCCAGTGGTTTATGTCGAGGATTCTGAAAAATTAGGGTCTGCCGGGACATAGGGAAGTCAGAGGAGAAACATTAAAAAAGCAAAATCATAAATATGAATCTCATTCCCTCTCAAGGAGTGTATGCATGTGAAAAGTAATTGAGTAAACATCTGGCATATACTTGATGCTTGATGCTTACTCCTATCCTTGCTTCTCCTCCCTTATTAGTTCCCACGCTCCCTGGCCTTTCTTTCTTGTTGCTTTTTTATGAAAGATTAAGATTACCTTGAGAAGCATGATTGAAAATGAGAGTAGCCACCAATTCCTTGGTGTCTCCTTTGCACGGGACCCTACACTGGTCATTTTTATGATCTCAGTTGTGGTTTCTGCAACCCTGAAATAGAGGGGCGAATGTACCCACTTTACACATGGAAATTGGGTTAGCATGGGGTAAGTCACTTCACTGGGTAGCTGAAAAATGATGGAGCTAGAGCTGAATCTCATGATTTTAATACTGCAATTTCTCTCTCATGGACCATGCAAATGTGGCTCCTTAGAGTGAATACATGTCATTCAGCAGGAATGGGACCAGGGTTGGTTGGATGGGTGAATTAAGAGAAAGCCTTCCCTGTAGCATCTTCTTTTCACCTCCTCTGTTCAGACAGCAGTCAATCATGTTGACTTTTGGTCAAGCACCTGTGGCTACTGGCTGAATCTGGAGCTCACCACTTACTTTTCTGTCCGGTGGGGCTCAAGATCTCAATTAGCTTATTAAATTAACTTATTTTGACTAAGAGTTCTTCCAAAGCCAGAATCCTTTTGTAAATGTTAAATCCAGAGGCAAGGATGGAAATTTTAGGTGGAAAAAGATTTCTGGGAGAAATGTGTGAAGTAGGCAGATTCACTGCCACTCAAATCTCCCAGAGTGGCAGCCATGTTCACAGTTCCATGTCACAAAAGCCCCACTGGAAAATCAGGTGTTGGAACCCAAGTCTCTAATTTGCTCAAGAATAAGTTCCATTTGGGGTCTGTTGCATATTTCTTGAGCACCTACTATCTGCTAAGCTTTTCTCTAGGCAGGAGAGTCAATGGGAAACATGTCAAGTGCCTGAGAGATCTGTGCTACTGGAGATTTTTCCTCCATGTTCCTCCCATTGGATGATTCCCTAGCTTGTTGACCACTTAGGAAGATAACTTTGAAAAGATCAAATATGTGGCTAGGGAGAAAAAAGATTAAGGTGAAAAAAGAGGGATAGCAGTTTTGATATTAGCTTATTTAGAATTACCGGTTTCAATCAATGACAATTTTAAGATATTAAATGCATTCCAGAGTGACTTGTCACAAAAAAAGAAAAGGTGCCATTGCTGATATTCTCCCAGGTTTTTCTAATAAGATCAGGGTCTGTTATGGGAAATAAGCTGGAAGATGAATAGGATGTCAGAATGCAATTGAGTTCCAAGGATTTTCCACAAGTGCCCCAGTAAACACGGCGTGAGTGAGTTTGTTCTGAGATGATGGGTACGGGTGCCTTTGGTGAAATTAGCCCAGGAAATGACTGCTTTCTAACCATGGGAAAGAGTGTCTGGCCATCCTTTCTTAACCAATTGAAAAATATCTCTTGGTATTTTCCTTTGAATTAAGTCAAAGAAGGAGGTTGCTAAATGAACCCTCTTCTCCTTTGATTCTACATTCATTTCTATTCTAACAAAAAGTCTCCATAGATCTTTCTATGGTCCTAATGAAACCAAATCTAGCTCCACAAATTACTAGCTGTGTTACTTTGGGCAAAAATGTAATTCCTCTCAGCCTCAGTTTCCTCATCTAGAGAATGGGGATAATAATATCAAGGCAAATAATAATAGCAAACATTGATCATTGGTTGTTCATAGTCCCACAGAGCTAAATATGCTACATGCATTGATAGTATTACATAGATATTACATGTATTATCAAGAATCATGGTTGTAGTGCAGGAATCACTAGAGGTGACATTCAAAAAAATTATGGTATAGTTTTAAAAGTATGAATGGCTTTACAACTTTTGTGATAATCATCACTGCTGTGGAGTGACTGTTACCTAATAAGTGACATACTTTGTAAGTGCTTCTGCACTCAGCAGGGAGATGGTGCTCTTCTAAATTCCACTGAGTCCTCTGGACAGTAGGATAATAGGATATATCAGTCATCTTCTATTGCTATAATGAAATAACTGAGGTAATTAATATATAAAGAGAAAAGGTTTATTTTGGCTCATAGTTTTGGAGGTTTCAGTTCATGATTGAGCCATGCCAACACTTTAGGCCTCTGACAAGGGAGGCATGTTATGGCAGGAGCACATGGAAGGAAATTGCTTACCTCCTGAACCAGGAAGCAAAAGAGATGAAAGAGACCAGGCTTCTACAATCCAACTTTGAGGGTGTGTGCCCTGGTTCTCAAGCTTACTGGTAGACCCCACATCCTAAAGTTTCCACCATTTCCCAATAGTGCCCTTCAAGGTATCAAGTTTTTAACACACAGATCTTCAGGAGACATTTAACATCCAAACTATAGCATTAGGCATTTAATTGACTAAAAATGTATAGTTGTGTCTGAGCCTATTTTGTGTTGCTATAACAAAATAACCTGGGCTTGGCACTTTATAAGGAAATGGAGTTTATTTAGCTCACTTCGTGTCAGTCTAAGAGCATTGCACTGGCATCAATTTCTGGTGAGTGACCAAGCTCACTCTTTCAACAGGCTGCTCTTGAGGGAACCTAACCCACTCTGAGAGACCAGCATGGATCTCTTCATGAGAGTGAGCCCCTGTGATTAACCATCTCTCCAATATCCTGCCACCTCAAAAATCATACTTTGGGGAGCAAGCTTCCAGTGCACAAAACTTTGAGGGACAGACCATACCCAAAGCATAACAAATATCTATTAAAATAAATGTGCAGATTTATCAATATGCAATAGTGATTCCTTGTTGAATGAGAGAGAGAGAGAAATGCCTCATTACACACCCTTGAAAATGAAGCAGTAAACCACAGTATTCCCACCTGTCACTCTCATCTGTGACCTGCTCTCTGGTTTGGTCTGGAAAATTCCAGCCTAGCAGAACCCAGAATACAAGTGCTTCACCGTCTGCATTGTCCCTGGTGGAGTCTGCCCACACTTCAGCCCTGCAGCAAGCTCTTCTTGAAGAAGGAAGGAAAGGAGCCCTTCCAGTAGGCTCCCACGGAACTGTGGTCTCCTCTTCCCTTCACTGCTGGTCTTGGGTCTTTTCTCTGCTCTACTCTTATGGGATTCATGGTCACCAGTAAAATTTGCTTGTAGGGTCCAGCCACATTGCTCCTGGTTACAATTCAATCCAACCTCCTGGTGGCCTCCATCCTGCCTTGCCTCTGTCCAGCCCTCTGCACTACCATTCCTGATAATATGAACCTCCTTATAGGGAGGTGATTTGGTCTTTTAGATATTTTGGATCATGTGGGCTGGTTGGGAGAATGAGGGTGGGGGGCTGAAAAAAAAAAATAGGTCCCTGAGAATTTAGCAACATCTAGAGATTCCTTGTGGTTTTGGCAGCAAATTATTATAGCAAGAAAGGTGACTTCAGCTGGTGCTGACTGGGAAAAGCTTGACAGAGCTACTTCCTGGGCTTTGCCTGGTCCCTGAATTCCCCTTCATCAACTTTTATATCATTTTTTCATGGTAGGTGTGTGCAAGAAACATTTTATGAGCACCTTGTGCAGCTGAGAAGAAAGAGTCCCTGGTTGCTGCTCAGTCTAAGTGGGGGAGACCGATGAGTAAGTTAGCGAGGAGATTGAAGGCAATGAGTCATGGGGTTCTTGATTGTTTTTCAAATTGCAGAAGAAGCACCTGTTTTCCACCATGGGGTTAGTGGGGCACCAGAGGAAACCTTTCTAGGCACAGTTGCAATGTACTGAATCAGAAGAGTCAGGGATGAACTAATTAGGGGAAGAAGCAGAGGCAGTAGTGGCTGGACATCAAGCAGACATGTGCTCAAATGCTGTATCCACCATGCATGAGCTGTGTTGTTCTGGTCAAACAATTGATTCCCTCAAAATGTAGGTACCTGAGTTCCAGTGTAGATCAACCTTTTTTTTTTTTTCAGGAATTTTTCTGAAAATTAGCAAACTATTTTTAAGTGTTAGACCCATATTTAACAAAGAGCAGCTAATTGATACTTGGAGACACTGTTGTTGTTATTATTCACGATAATTGTTATATGTTATGAATTTATCAAAGAACAACTGAATGATAATTGACACTTGAGCATGATCCCTTGAACATACCAAGGACTTTCAGCTTGACTGTTACCTGCAGTGGTGTAGAAGATTAGGAAACAGGAGGGAAGCCATACCTGTGGATGGTTATGCAGAAACCAGCTTGTTGAAGGCCTTGTGCCCTGGCATTTAGGAGCACATAGTGTGTTCTCAAAGGGGATGGGGCCGCTGACGGTTGGCCACTTTTCAGTAAAAGTTGTGTGGAAGCAATCAGACACCCCAAGATGATGCAGACCTCTTTACTGTGGACTGTCTGATCTCTGTTTGCAAAGCCTTGGTTCATTTACCACCTGGCTGCAGAAAATAGAAACCCAGGCACCACTTGCCTCTGAAGAATTCTCAGCAATTTTTCAGAAGAGTCAAACATTCTGTGTGAAATTCTTGGAGATTTCTCCCCTTCACTCTGAAATGCCCTGAATTTCAAGCAGCTCTAATGTTGCTGACTCATATCTAGTTTCATAAGAATCTGGGTTGACTTGTCATATGTTATAAATCTCTAGTTTACTGAATCTCTCCGGCTGTAAGGTGGACCAGGAAGTCAGTCAAAGGGATTCGAGGTGGGCTAAACAGAAGTTGAGTTAAAAGTGTCCAGGGATATTGCTCACTTTTCCGGTTTCTTCAGTGAAAGGAGATCTTTCATGTTTTTACAGAGGGTTATCATTTAACTTCTGTCTTGAGGGAATTCCAAGGAGTAGACTTCAAAGACATATGTCCATGTAGGGCTGATGGTATTTAACCTAATTTTCCCAGGATTTCCTTTAAAGTCTTACAGAATCTCTCCATATCATTCATGGAAAAAGCAAGTCATAACTCTGACAAGAAGCACGTTTTCTCTTTTTAGGACTTTGGTGTGACTTTCCCTATCAAGGACAGTGACCACAAGCCACTCTGGGAAACTGGATACTCAGGCTTATGTGTTTAACAGGAAATGAAAAGATTTGGCAAAGTAGAGAAAGAGAAAAAGAGTCTGGACTGAAGATAAATATGACTTATGTCACAGTTTTGTTTTGTTTTCCCAGGAATCAACTCTATTGACAAAGCCTACAGAGTAAATACCATGGGACCTAACTCTGAGTTTGTAAGCCAATTTAAATCAGGGCAACTCTTTTCTGTTGAGAATAAATTTGCCTATGCCTTTGGACAGGTTTCTCAGTTAGTTCTCCCAGGATAGGCAGACAGATAAGCTAATGGATGGATGGACAGAGGAAGGGAGGGATGGAGGGATGGAGTGTGTGGAACAGCAGTCCTGCCAGAAAATGTAACTGCTTCATCCATTCTTGTATATATGTTTTTCCTTGAGGATTTCTTTATTTTCTGGCGTTGTTGTTTGTGACATCTATATTCCCCTCTCTTTCAGTTTAATCTTTCTTGGCCAAATCCAAGGTCAGAGAGAGCAATCTGCCACAGCCTGCCTAGTAAAATGCATGTCTCCTGATTAGGAAATTGAGCTTCTACCATTTACCAAGCCGTGGTTTCTCACAGGGAGAGATGCTGACTCACAGAACAGGCAAGGTGATTCATATATGCAAATGCATAATTCATCTACTCACACTGATTTTGTTAACAACAGGTCTGTGGTATCTAAGGAGCCATCAGGCACTCAGGGTTCATTTTGCATAATTATACAATCTGCAATGATATCATCTTACGTCTCCTTATTGTTGTATCATCTCTTTCCCTTTCTAGAGATGGAACTCCATGAAGGCAGGGGTTTCTAGGCCGTTGTTAACTGGAGTACCATCCCTTAGAGTAGTGCCTGGTGGGGTAGAAACCCACTAAATCTTTCAATAAATGAGTGACTGAGTACATGGTTAGGATACCTTCTCCTTTTTTTCTTGTTGCCTTGGTTTCATGCAGTTTTCTAGTATCTCCTTGGGGAGGGTATAAAGAATCCCTAGAGACCTTAGGAGTATTCTTCAGCACTAGGTCATCCCAACATGAGGAGCTGGATTTCCAGGCCCATTCTTTCTCACTGACCTCAGTTGATTTTAAGTCAACCTTTCTGTATTTTGTTTTGTTTTGTTTTGTTTTATTCTCCCTTTACTTCTGGCTTAGCTTGTAGTAGAAACCTATTTTTAGGTTATTTTGCATGTACATACACTTATTTCTAATGTGTTATTAAATCACATTTTATGCTTTATTTTGTTCCCTACAAACTTTGTTTTATTTTCTTTATACCTTCTAATTTGCTCCTCTCATAGATAGTTCTTCCCTTTCAAGTCACTAAACAGTAATTGGCCTGAGTCTCTTGATAGCATCTCTCTTTATTTTGGTATCTTCTACAGTATCTTTCAGCATGCTTGCAATGTGGCCCAGACCAAATAAATACCTTCAATGCGCTTGGCAAGTATTAACTCCTAGTAGCTTACTCCTTTTTATCTATCCTTTAGGTATCCAGACAGATTTGAAGTGAGAAACAGAAGGTCATTTGAACAAGGATCTGTTTTCTTGGGCAGGGGAGGGGAGTCTTCTTAAAGTTGTATTTAGAAGCAGGGTTTTCCATTGACTTCTGTGGTTTGTTTTAAAGGGTAGATAATCTTTCAAAAGAAGTAGTGAAGGCATCTTTTCAAATATGAAAAACACGTATAGTTTCAAAAAAGTTTCAGATATAAAGAAAAAAGGGCAGAATTAAGTGAAGTCAATTATCCATATGAATTTTTTCCTAGCAAATACAATAATGAAACTTTGAATAAATTCAATGAGATGCTGGCATATCTTGTTGAATAATCATACAGATGAGAAAATCAGTTAGGACTGAGGGAAGCAAGATGGCAAAAAACGTGATTGAAACACTCATTTAGGATCCCCTCCCTTCAAAAAACTCAACCATATCCTGAAGAGCAAGGACTTGTGTTTGGGTCATGAACCAAATACCTATGGAATGTGTGCCTGCGATCACGAAGAGGTGCAGTGGGGTTTCACGTTATGTACCAACTCCAGCCGACTGGTTGTAGCTGACTGGAACTCTGTGTAAGGAGCTTCTCAGTGGTAAGTGGTAAGTGTGGGAAAATGTGCCATAATCATCGGCAGTGTCTCCTGGGGCACAGTACTTGGAAGTGAAAGCATGAGTACTGTGAATTTTTCATTGTTGATTCATGTCTAATTATTGCTCCATAGTATCTTTTATTTTTTTCTCTATAATTTTTTTTTGTTTCTAAATTTGGGGTTATAAAATTTGTTTCTGGAAAGATTGATGTATCATAATAGCCATCTGGCCCTTGTGTTGTTTGCCCAGTTGGGGCTATTACAAAATTGCACCCTATCTATCACCTCTGACAGATTTCATAGCAGAGAGCAAATATCCCACATGGACTGTGAAGGAACAGAGATTTTGATCTAAGGAAGTAGAGATATGCAGTATGAATTCACTATTATTTTTATTAGGGAAATGATGCTAGAGACTTCAGTGACTTTACAAAGGGCTCTGCAAATTAAGTATGCTTTCAATCACAAACAACAGCAAACCCAGTCAACAGTGGTGTAGAATTATGTAAATAACTGTTCACTCCACAGATTTGGGAAGTGGGTGGTCGCTGACATTTGTTCGGTCGTGCAATAGTGTCAGGGTCTGCACCTCTTTGGCTCCCTTGGAATGTTTCTCATGGCTACCAAATAGATGCCACAGGCATCTCCTGCCTACCTTGACTTTGCAAATATGGGGCAAGATGAAGCATCTGTGACTTCTGCTCCTTTTATCAGTATGGAGAAAACTTTCACATATGACCTGTGAACTTTGTATCTCTCTGTTTGGAAGAGTGTCCTGTGGCTTGCTCTGGTCCCAGGGGAAGCTGAGAAAGTTCCCATGTAGCTTTCCTGGCCTCTGAGGAAGGAGGCCAGAGAGGAAGGTGTTGGGGTATGTGTTGACTGATCAACCAATAGCCGTTGTCACAATCCTACCCTGCAATTCACAGGCTTTCCTACACAGACTTCTCCGTATGTGTTTGTGTGTGTGTGTGTCTGTGTCATTAATATATAAATATTAATGAAGTCTACTCATTTGTCTTCTGCAGAAAGTAACTCCACATATAATTTGTTTGAAAATACAGCTTGAAATGCAGCATCACTGTGTGACATTTATCAGTTCCAGATGTAGATTTTCTGGTCTAGTGGTGAAAAGCCAGTTATCTGTTCCCTTCACCCAGTGAAGGGACAGGAGAACAATGACATTCCAACTTGGAAAAAGAATGGGAATGACACACAAATTCCTGTTTCTGAATGCGCATAATAGCATGGACTTTGTTTTGGCGGCGGAGTAAATTCTCATATTAGACCATTTGCCCATTCCTGTCTTTTTCTAGGAAGAGTGCTAGGATCTGGGAGGACTCAGGAGATCATTATGCCAATTACATTCACTGCCACATCTGAAGTAGGTCTTGATGAAGATGCTTTTCTGAGGAATGTATGACTTTCCTAGTTTATTTCTTACTCGTGTAGGTTCACAAGGCTGATAGTCGCAGTGATTTTGTTAGTAATTTTCACATAGGTAACTGAAAGGAAATGTATGTGTAGACAGAGTCTTTAATGGTGAAAAATCATGTCTTCTGGGATTAGTTCAAGGATTTGTTCCTAGTGGGCAGTGCCTTATGGAAAAATGGAAGAAAACAAAAGGCTGTGTTGGAAGACAGCAGGCTTGATAAAATTTACGCTAAGAAATAGGGGAAAGAAGGCAGTGGGGGAGGGCCTTGACTATCATAAAGATATAGGGAAATGAGTGAAGGAGCAGTAGGAGAATGAGAGGGAAGAAGGAAGGGAAAGGGAAGAAGATATGGAATGAATGTAACAGAATTATGCTACATGCATATGTAAATGTACCAAAGGGAATTTCACCTCATGTGTAGGTAGTACTCTGTTGTATTCTATTACCACTGCTGAATGTGGACGAGTGCTGTGGCTTGGAGAAACGATGAAATAAATAAATACAGGCATGAAAGTACGACCAGTAGAGTAGAGGAGGGAGAACGGGGGAAGAAAAGGGAAGAGGACTGGAATTTGAAATCAAATTCCTTGCATAATTTTGTCAAAAGGAACCCAAATTTTATATATAATTAAGATGTTCTAATACAAAATTATGCTAAGGCATAACTGTAGGAGTTGTTGAATACCGGCCTTCTGCAGTGCTGCCGGCCAGTGGTAGCTGCTGCCCGCCCACATGTGCAGTGAGTACCCTGACGTAGTGCGGCGGCCACTGATGATCCCTCTCCAGCCCTGAGGCCCATGTTTACTTTGACTCTTCATTGCCTCTGCTCTACTAGCTGCTGCGGTCTGGATCTAGTTCAGGTGTCCCCCAAGGGTCCACTGTGATTTGAGACTTGATCCTCAATATGGCATTGCTGGGAGGAGGGGCCTGCGGGGAGGTCCTCAGGTCATTAGGGCATGCCCTTGGGAGGAAGGAACTGTGAGGTCTCTGACTCCTTCCTGTTGGATGATGCAGGCTCTTCTTTACACACGCGCTTCCACCCTGATGGGAGACCTCGCCAGAATGGAGCCAATGGTAGCGCCGTGAGCTGGGACCTCACGAACTGCATTCTAAACAAGCCTATTCTTCATGAGAAGGTCCTGTGGGGTATTGCGCTACAGTAACGAAAAGTTGACTAGGACCTAGGGCATTAAATACTTTTGGCTTGTATCTACTTAGGTAATCACAGAAGTACATTTTCTTCAGTATAAGGGATCCTGAGACCCATTCGAACATTTTCCAAGGAAATGTCACTTTAGGAAAATGCTAATCAAAGCCTTTAAAAAGGACAGCATCAAGTTTTCAGGAAGTAATAAAAATAAAGAGCAAGTCAGAAATAGGTTTGTTAGAGACAAAGTATGAATCCTTTGAAAGTAGATTTGGGAGATAATTATGCTAATGTAGACCAACTGCTGTGGCTCTCCTCTCCTGTGTGTCTTGGCACAGTGCACTACCCAGGGGCATGTCCTTAAAGCCATTGACCCATCCTGGATACAAGCCAAACAAGGAAGGGTCAAGAGCAGAAGCCCAATTAATCAGGTACCACCAGTGTAGGCGGGCAAGAAACCAAAGACTGGAAGGTCAGCTATGACGGGGGAGCATGAAGGTGTAATAGATCTCGGAACACAAGCAGGGTCCAGAGTCTAGAAGGTTAGGAGTTTGGCAGAAATATCTCTGGTAATAAGCGCTGAACTTGGACCCTAGGGCAGAAAGTACTCCATTGTATTCTGTTATCACTGCTGAATGTGGATGAATTGCTGCGCATTGTCAGAAAGTCTCAAAGCCATTTTTTTGTGATTAAAATAAGGAACAAGATACCAGTGAGACCTTACTGAGATACTGAGATTTAACTACTAGAATCTTTTTTTTTTTTGCTTTTTAATTTTTTTGTCCTCTCATTTATTCATAATAATTTTGAGAATTTATACAATTTTGAAAGCATGCTATTTTGACTGTGAATAATAGCTGACATTTTGGGATGGAATGTCTACAACACACTAGACATAGTTCTAAGTGTTTTACATAGAATAAATATTAATACAATGTACTAAGTGTTAACATTATATAATAGTATATAATAATATAAGGAGTATTTAACCTTTATGACAATATGATGTTTTTGTCACTTTCACTTTAAGGGAAGGACGTAAATCCTGCATAACTCCCAAGAGTCTCTACATAGGCTCTCTACTTGACCATCCTCTTTGGTCCATCTAACCAACCATCCATCCTTCCACTCATTCACTAATTCAAGAAATTGATAAACAACTTATTTTGGTAGATTCTGGAAATAGCAAACACATTTGAGTAGCTCTCTGCTTTGGAACCTTACAGTCCCGGAGGAGACTCAAACAGCAAAATCATCACCTGTGATAAAGTGTGGTAAGTAACGGAAGAAGATGCAAGATACAGTGTGAACTTCAAAGGGGCAGGTGAGGTTGTTCACGAAGAGGCAGAAAAGTTTTTGAGAAGCTATCTGAACTGAAAAACAAAGGGGCGCTAAGGATTCAGTGAGTAGGAGGAAATTCTGTTCAAGTACTTGAAAGGTACGCATTTCTCAATTGGAACATAGAGTGGGAAGAATAAGAGCGAAAGAGATTAGGAAAGAAAGGAAGGCAGGACGCCAGGCTACCAAGGGCATCCTGAAGGGCTTGAATTTTATCTTAATGACACCGGGAAGCTTTTGATGAGTGTTAAGTAGAGAGGAGAGACATGATTCATTTATTTTGCATTCTAGAAGTATTTCTCTGGCTGCAGTGCAGAGCGTGGACTGGCTGGGCAGGACTGTAGGCAAAGTCATTTGGGTGGCCTGTAGTTACAACCTCCAGGTGAGAGGGGGCAGTGGACTGAGTGTGACAGTGGCCATTAGGATGAAGAAAGGTGAATGACGGGGGAGATGCCAGGGATTCGAGGTAGGCAGAACCTGCTGTTGGCCTTCCTCATGGAATGTGTAGTATCATGCATATATTGCAATTCATCTGGAGGAGATATCACTGAATGAAGCCCTCACGCCATATTTTTAACTTCTAATTGCATGCCTGAGGGGTGATGGAAAAACCTATGCTTCCAAAAACACACATTTTCATACAGAGTAGTACACAACAAGAGAATCTCTCATTTTCATAAAAAATAGAGCCCAAAATTTATGGCAAAAACGAGCTATATTTAAGCATTAGGGGGCTTGGTTGACACTTGAAATCTTTTTCTGAAGTTATCAAACCAAGAGGAAGCTATGCTGTGAGGCATTTAAATATGGGGCTTAGTGGGGAGGTTTTGGGGATCTCTTCCAAATATAGTTATTTTTTAAATTTAATCATTTATTTTTTGAATTTTTTACAGACTGCATTTTGATTCCTTGTACACAAATGGGGTACATCATTTTGTTTCTGTGGTTGAACATGAGGTAGATTCATACCATTCCTGTAATCATACATGTACATAGGGTAGTGATGTCTGTCTCAGTCCACCATTTTCATACCCCCTCCCTCTCATTTCCCTCTATATAATCTAAAGTTCCTCCATTCTTGAAAGAAGGAATAAAATAGAAAATATGCGATGCTGTCACGCTGAAATTCTACCTTTCCTCTCAAGTGACCTTTCTTTGAAGGGAAGGAAGACTTGGAGCCAGATTCTAAGAAAGCAAAATTACAGTAGCAACTTAGAAGAATCTGGACTCAGCCTGGTGCCCACGCTAGGCTGTGATGGAAAACCAGAGAAGCCCTATTTTTCACCCCTTTCATAACCAGTAGGTACATGATAGAGACTCCTTTTAGGAATCATATCGCCTCCCTTATCAACTTTAACTTTTGTCCAATTGCAGAGACTCAGATTTTACTGCCAGTCATTTCAGCTGCTAGTCGGCAGACCATGGAGAGTAGCTTTTTCTGGCCTGTGGAGCATGCCTTTCCTGTTGTTTCACGCTGTATTCTGTAGCTTACTCTTATGTTTGTGCTGTGGTTAGCTCAGGCCTAATTCTCAAGTCAGCACCAGTGCTGAGTTTAAGTCCCTTGTGCCTTATCTTGAAAAGAATTAAATCGCATATTTAAATAGGCATCTGGTAGAAGCCAGAGATAGGCTCCTTCTTGCCACTAGGCCATGGCTCTTATTCCATTGCTCTTTTGTCATTTCCAAGGTTCTTCAGAGTGCAGTGACTTTTCTCATCCATGGTCTTGGAGCAAAGTCTTACAGGAAGCTGGGTCCCAGGGAGTTCCTGTGACATCTCCATCGGCTCTCGCCTGAAGGATTGAAATCACCTGTTTTCCTAACTCCCCACCTGCACACCTGCCGTTCTCTAGGATCTCCTAACCTTATCTTTTCTCCCCTGTTGTAATCCCTGAGAGTTATTAGAGACTTTCTCAGCCTGCCTGCTATTAACTCTCCCTGGATTATGATGGTTCATCCAGACTGATCTTTGAGTTTCCTGGGTGGGGTGCACCTTCCCTCTCACCTAGGACTTTCACTTGTAATTCTGGCTGTCTGAAAGAGGCTTCCCAGACTTCTGACCACCCTTCATGTCTCAGCTGAATCCATATTTGCTCTGGAAACCTTCTTTACTTATCCCCAAAGTCAGAGTCCTCTTTCTTTCCCTTATCAAATTTCTTTAATAATTCTTTTTTATAGTCACCTGTTTGCATGTCTGTTTTCCTCACAGATTACAAGCCACTAGGGAAAAGGGACCGTAGTTTTCACCTTTATCAGTGCCTAGCACAATAGCTACCGTAGAGTAAGATCTTGGTAAATTCAAGCCGACTTTTTAGGGTGATAGGAAAGAAATGTTTGCTTCACATCAGAAATCATTCTCAGCAATCAAGGGAAATATCTGATATTAATTCATTCGTTCATGCTTACTCCATAAATATTTTGAGTCCTTATGAATATGGCAGGGACTATTTTGAGCACTAAGGATATAGAGAGGAATATGACTTTTTTTTTCTTATAGACATTCCCAGTTTGTATGGGTAAATAGAGAAGTACATAGTTATGATGTGATGTATGCTATAATAAATAAATACATAAGTTGCTATGGAACATAGAAAAAGAGAGCTGAAGTCTGCCTGAGCACTTAAAGACACGGCACATACCGAGTCTTATTAAGTTGCAAGTGGGGATTGGTGGAGTAAGAGGAAAGAAGCAATTCCTAGGAGGAGTCGAAATGTGGAAAGGATAAAAATTGACGAGAATATTGGTATATCGGGGAAACTGAATGGTCATTGAAGCATCTGATAATGGTGACTCACTGCACCTGTCAGTCTAGTGAGGAACTAAATAATCATGTATTTTGATGTAAATAAAAAATCTAATGCTATTGATTGGTTTTAGGTAGGAGAGAAATATGCTCACAGTGGTGCTTTACAAAGAGCCCTCTAGCAGTGGTGTGGAACTCAGGAAGAGGTAAAGTCAGAGGAGGTGACGGAAAGACTCTTCACTGATATTGCGAAGAAATATAGTAGACCTTCTGGGTCTAAGTTTCTGGCAATATATCTGGAGAGAAAGTGAAAGGATCAGGAGTGAATTAGGAGGTAGAACCGTACTGCCAAGACTTAAAATGTGCTGTTCCTTCTTGTATTATTGCCCTCTCCTTTCTTTAGATAATTACCATTTGTCCTTTGTCATTCAATTTAAGGATTGCCTCTGGCAAGTTTTTCTGCCTCTCTCACCTCAGTCTGATTAGGATACCCCTTCCTTTAGGCTCTCATTGAATATAGTATGTAGCTTCTGCAACACTAAATTATAAGCAATTTGAGAGCAAAGATAATGTCTGATTCAACCTAGCAAAACGTTAGCAGAGTGTCTGGCACCTAGTGTACACTTTGAAAGTGTTTCCTATGTGGATGAATAGATGAGTGACTAAATGACTACTTTTAATGAAAAGTATGTGAAAAAGAACTGTTTAGATTTCTTCTTGGACAAAAAAGAGAAACAGTGGAATAACCACTGAGAAGTGGAAAAGAGGAGGAAAATCAAGTTGACAAGAGTTTGGAAAAGGTGACGATGATGACATCTATTTAGGATGGGTTCGATGTGAGTGGCTTAGGGAGAAGAACTCATAGAAGTGTTCTGGCATGAGGTCAAGATTTGTGACTTATGGGTTGATAGGTAAATGGTAGTTAAAAATGTCATGCAGTTTAGTCATCAGGAACACCGTGTACATGGAGAACAAAAAATGTCAAAAAGAGAGCCCTAAGGATCACCAACATATGGTGCTTGGCTGCAGAAGCACTCAGGGAGACCCAGGAGGGATTGGTAGACATTAACAAAGTATTTTGGAGAAGTATTGCTATAGAAGACAAGAGAGGAATAAGTCTCAGGAATGAGCATTATCAAATATTTCCAAGATGACAGGTATAATAGGGGGTTGAAAATGATCAATTCGTGTGTGTGTATGTGTGTGTGTGGTATTTTTGTTTGTTGGTTGGTTTGTAGTGCTAGGGATAGAATCCAAGGACCCACACACAGTAGGCAAGGGCTCTGTCACTGATTTGTGCCTCCAGCAGCTAAGTTCATTTTTTGTCACTGGGGTATTGGGCATGCTACAGAGTTGGTGATAGTATGAGAAAGGTAATCATTAGAATCAGTGAGTGTAATATCCTCTTCTAGAAAGCTTGTTCATGAAAAAAGCAAAATGGACGGTATATATAGAAATAGAGAAATGTGAGAAATCAGCTATTGAGTTGGGAGTGCTATTTTTTTAAAACTGGAAAAAATAAGCAGGATTATATCTTGAGAATAAGTAGTGATTTAAGAGTAACATTGCATAACTTGTCTACATAAAAATATGAATACACCACAGTAAGTCTTACCATCATGTCCATCCACAAGAAATTAGTTTAAAAAATAGCTATAGGTAAATGGCAGAAGGATCAATAGAGGGTAGAGAGGAGGAGGTAGGGAGAGGGAAGGGGAAGGAGAGGTACTGACTTAGAATAAGATATTTTCTATGTTTGTATAATTATATCAAAATGATTCTACCATCATATATAACTAAAAAGAACCAATAAAATTTAAAAAGAGGCAACATTAATAAAACAGGTGGAGATGTTTTCTGGAACAAGGCTTAGGATTGAATGGGCTCAAGAGCCCCAAATGATGGATCACCATTGTCTGAAGCAGAGTCACATCTGCTCTAAGATTAAAGGGAGATTAAAAGGTGAATACTTGCCTGAATTTGAGTTAAGTGGGCAATCCATTCATACATTATTTCTTCCTTACTCTGGAAAGTGGACAGCAAGATCATCTGCTGAGAATTAAGGGATATAAGTGATAAAGAAAATTGTAAATGCTGTCTTTTGGACTGGCATCTCTAGTAACGACATGGAACTAAACAGATGAAAAGTTATCACGTAGCTGTGCAGATTTGCTCAAGATGAATAAGAATGTCTGTTGTGCAGCAATTTTCACAGTTGCATGATTTGTTTAGCATCAGGAAATAACGTGTCCACCTAAAATTAAGAAGGCAGATAATTACAATGATGCAAATTGACTTGAACTGGATACATACATGGGATCCATGATTCATAGTCCATGTGCAACTTCAGGAGTAGAGAGCTTGTAGGCTCCTTAAAAGGAATACAAAAATTCGCATATATATGGACTTTTATGGAGAGAGAATTCATCCTTAGTTTTCACTCAGCTTTCAAGATGCCTTTGATCAAAATTTTAATATTAAAAGATTGAATGAGGAATACGAATAGTTGTGGGTGAATAAGTGATACTCAATGTTGATGAAAGAATGAGAACGTGATTCTTTGGGGCTACAATATTTGTAAGGGGATTACTTATTTTAAAAAAGTACATGCATCACATACACACATACACCTGAAAAGGGACTAATATCCAGAATATATAAAGAACTCTCAAAATTCAATTGTAAGAAAACAAGCATCCCCAAACAGGCAAAATATTTGAACTGAGTGGCAAAAGATCACATTAACTGCACTGGCCATTAGAGAAATTCAGATTTCAACCACAAAGAAATACTACTACACAATTATTAGAATAGCTCAAGTAAAAAAAAAAAAAAAAAAAAAAAACAAAATAGAAAAGAATGGGAATGTACAATGTCAGTGATGATATAGAGAAAATGGAATTTAACATATTGCTACTCTACACTGCTCAGTATACACCAAAGAGAAATAAAAGGATTTTGGAAAGGAGTTTGCCTTGAGACACAAGGGAATTTGGGCGGGGGGTGATGGAACAATTCTCCATCTTGATTTTTTGGTGGTTACAAGCCAACAATTGTTAAAAATTTTCAAAATGCATAGCCTATTCACATAAAAGTTAAAATATTTTTTGTTGTATGGAACATATTTCAAAACATGTAGAAAAAAGTACAGTGCATAACTCTATGGAAAAAGTGCTCTGAAGGTGAATGGCAGGCAGTGGGTAAATGATTTTGAACTGTTCTCAGCATCACCTTTCCCACAGACTGTTTTTTCTTTGATGCAACCTCTTCTTCAATTACAGAAGCAAAGCACAGAAGGCTCTAAGGTTTTCATGGAGAAGAGCTTCTGGGAGAAGAATCTTCATGTGGTAACAGTAGGAGAAAGAACCCTACTGGCAAGATGAAAATCAATGGAAAACATCTGGGCCCTTTCCAACTAGGATCTTTTTCCCAACTTATTTTCTAGTAAGACTTTGATTTTTAATAAGAATGGATTCCATTGCCTTCCATCATTAAGCCCAAACTTGTGCCCCAGGGAGAGGCAATCACATCAGTTCCTCCCATTCCTGTTTCATCTTACAGAACAGCAGAGAAGATGAGCATATTAGATCTTTGTTCATTGATTAAAGCCAGCCTTGCTTGGAATACATACCGAGTAGGGGTGTTTTCTTAAATCAAAGCAGAAGAGCTTTCATTTCCTGAGGTCCAAGCAAAGAGGAGAACTGTCAGGGTTTGCCCAAGCACCACTCAGTGACCTGGATATGTGGGGGGTGAAAATACGTGGAAGACAAGCAAGAGAAAGTGAAATCGAGGTTGGGAAAGTGCCAAGCATGAAACAATAGCAGCCTTATCCTCCTCGCAACATTCACAAGACCAAGCACATGTAATTAACTCTTCCATCTGTATCTTCAGGTTTGAATTAAAATGAATCGAGTTGAATGGAGTGGCATGGTGTCTGGAAGACTAGGTGTCACTTATGGAAACTCAAGAATGCACCCTAGAAGCATCTATGGGACCAGAGCATCAGTTAATCTTGTTGCTAGTGATGACAAGATGCCGCATGGACCCCGAGGTTTCCTCTTATCCTTGAATATCTGCTGTTATTCCGAAATGCCTAAAGGGTAAAGTCACAGAGCTGGCATGCTCTGTGAAAAATTCCTACGTAAAATGAGTAGCAGGGAGACTGCAGTTAACCCATGGGAACTTACACATGTGAGAGTTGAAGGCTAACACTCCAGAGAAGCGAGAGCTGCTAGTAAATAAGACACAACTGCTTTGAGTTCAGTTCACTATAAGGACACTTCCAGAAAAGCAGCAGAATGGAATGCTCCCTTAACTGCTTCGTGCAATTATAGAATACTGAGTGGACAGGACAGGAGGGACAGGGAAAGGGTGAATTTAGTGAGAAATGCAGAGATGAAACAATTGTCAGAATAAAGGTACCTGGTCAGATTTTTTTTTTACCAAAACATATTGGAGGGAGAACAAATTTTAGCAATGTCATACATAAAGAAGATAATCCAAGTGAAACTTAGACTTCTAAAACTTGGCTGCAGATTGAGAAAAAATTGACATGGATGTAACAATGGTCTGTGTTTAGGAAAGGAAATACCTAATGCGGACTGCTAGGGGACAAAAGCAGCTGGGTTCCCACCAGTGAATACCAGGCCAATGCAGTCATTGACACAGAAGACATCTGCAGTGGCCTGGACCCACAACCAGGCAGAGGTTTTCATGAATTTTTTAGGAAGGGAAAATTAGGAATTAAAATGAGAGTTGCATTTACATACAATTTGACTTTGCTAAATATAGTTTTGTTTACATTATACAGAGAGCTCAACAAGCCAGAGTTTCTGTTTTGCTAGTGTCCTGACAAATAAATGATTACAGACTCCAATCAAGTAATTGGAGGAGTGTTCAATAGAGAAATGATTTCAAAGATAAAGGGAAAAGTCAAGAAATAGAGAGCAGTGGAGTAGTGACAGGGTTACCCATTACCATTTCTAGGAATAAAGGGCAGAGAGAAAAAATAGTCACCGGCAGTAAAGAAGAAAAATACTCAATGTGGGCCATTTCATAGGCCATCTCGTGTGATGAGAATGTAGGAGGTGGAGCACCATGAGTTCAGGGGGGTGAGGACGGTAGCAGGCTTCTTTCTCCTCTCTCCTACTTTGTCCTGTGGCCCCACTGGCTGACTCCTACAGGAGCCAGAGCCTCCTCAGGGGGTACAAGGCAAAGGTGGGGTGAGGAAGAGGAGTGAGCAAATCCACAGAGACAAGATTGCCTGCAACAAGTTCCCCCTAGGCACTCAGCAACCATGTTGTCCAGCAGACGTTGAAAACTTATGATTTCAAGTTGTCAGTGCATCATGGGGGTGACACCAATTCCTTCATTCTACACGAAACTTAAAATACTAGGCAATAGTCATGGTATAAATTAGTGGAAAACATGGAAAACAAGTCATCATAAACTTTAGCTTCCTTCATCTTGCTTTAATTGCTGGTGGTGAGGCAGAATTTGCCATCATCTTTGCCATCTATTAAGGTCCCTCGTGCCTTCTGCCTGCACCTTGGCTGGAGAGGCGGTGGCCTGAACCTTCATCCCCATAGGTCTGTGTCCTACTGATCTTGTCTTTTTGAGGGGATTTAAGTAGATTCCCTTTTCTAATCATTAGTTCTGTTGGGTAAAAGGGAACTAAGAGGTGTCCTTGAGGACCTCCTGCATTATAAGCACAGTCCCCCTTGTGTTCATTGATGACAGCAATCGTCCACACAGAGCAGTCACCTGGCGTTGATCCTGGCAGTCCAGGATCCATCAACCATGTCAAGCAGTCACCCTTCTCTGCCTGTTGGCACAGCTGTGCAGGAACCCTGCATGGCTGAGGGGGAAGAATCAGCTCGAATTTCAAGGGAATCAGCGTTAGTATCTTGTTGCCAGGTGTTTCTCCTTTGGCATTAGGATCTCCAAATACATAAGCCTTCGGAGTTAACCAGCAGATGTCATTAGTAGTAAGTGCCCATTACTGCATTGTTCTTGCCTTAAAATGTATCACCTGGTTGAAGGTCCTATTCTGAGGGGTACTGTACTAGGTTTCCAGACATATATAACAAAGAACCACAAATGGAGCGGATTTAGAAAACAGAAACTTATTTTCTCACAGATCTAACAGTCCAAAGTTCAAGATTACCTGTCAGCAGTACCATGCCTCCTGGGAAGGCTGTGGGGAAGAATCTGTTCCAGGCCTCTCTCCTAGCTTCTGGTGGTTCATGGCTTGTGTCAACAGACCTCCAATTTCTACATGGTATTCTTTCTCTGTGTGTGTGTCTCCTTCCATGCACAAATTAGTCTTTTTCTATAAAGACACAAGTTACAACATTGCATAAATGGACAGCCATGCACCCATGTGACTTTGCCTTACTAAACTGATTGTATCTGCTATAATCCTATTTCCAAATAAGGTTACACTCTGAGGCATAGGGGGGTCAAGACTTCAACATATGAATTTTAAGGGATACAATACAGTTCAACCTGTGGCAGGTGCCATAGCAATCATTATGACTATTTCTCCTTCCACACCAAGTATTTGAGTCCATCACCTGAAGTACCCCTGGAAGAATTACTTTCTTGTAGCAAAATGGAAGGTCTCCATCACAGTTACAACTCCATGAGGTCAGAGCATTTTAAATGACCACTTGTGTTATGTTTATGAGGTCCTGAATTACAAGATCCTTCCAAGTACTTATTGTATATAAACACCAAGGTTGAGGACCACCAGACCAGGTAAATAGCCTGCTATTGAATTTTTATTTAAGGAGTCTTCTTTCTGCCTGTGCATATACTGTGTTACATGCATTTCTTATGAAAGTTGAAAATCTTGCTGAGGCAATTCTGAATAGATGAAGATAGACTCAAATGAAATGACAACTTTGCTTTTTATTAGAGCCATTCTTTCAGTAGAAACAGTGATAGATGGAAGATAGATAGATAGATAGATAGATAGAGCTTTCTCATTGGGGACAGTTCTAGGAACAGCTCCTCAAAGGCTTTATGCTTTTATTATCAGCTCTGTGGTCATGTTTAACATTAAGTAATTTTTCAAATACCAGCATACATTCATGTGCTTACACATACACGTGCTTACACATACATGCATGCTCACATAGGACATAAATGGCTATTTATGTTACGTATGATTTGAGTGACAATAAAAAAACCTTTTTTGTCTTAGAGTCAATTGCCCTTTATCCCATTTTGAATTCCAGAATTGTCACTACATGCCAGGCAAAAATCCTCCCTGCTACAATATTCTGTGCAGAAGTTGTTTATTCTAATAAAATATTTCCTTAGAAGTTGTTTATTCTAATAAAATATCTCTATTGCAGTGCAAAGATGACAGGATTGGGGATAGGGAAATGTAGGCATCACCTCAAGTCCTGGGCCTAACTATCCCTGTACAACTGACAAACTGAATCTATTTAGTCCTGCATTATCTTATTTGAAGATAAAAGGATTGGATAAAAAAATAAAGATTTGTAATATTTTACTGGTCCAAATAATCTCATGGACTACTTGTGAAATGATAGTTTTACAGACCCATTCCAGATGAATCACAATCAAGTCTCTGGAGTAAGAGTCAGCAGGGATTTTTATACTCACATTAATCCCCAGACCCACCTTACATTCTTATGAACCCACAACTTGGGGAAATGATCTCTCAGGTTATTTTTATAGTCTATTCCTGTTCTAATTATCTGTGCAAACTAGATAAAGGCCACTAAACTTTTTAACCCATTAAATCATGTTATTCCTTTCAGTTTTCTGGTGATCATCAGGTAGAAGTATGTCCTGAGGAATGGGGCCCAGGATGGGTAACTTCTGATGAGCTGACAGTTTGGTACTGCAGGAGGCCCAGATGTCAGGTGCAACAGAGGAAGCTTGGATGACTTGAGGACAGAATGAGGGCCTCAGAGATAAATTTGGAGATAAGAAAAAAACTAAATGTGTATATGATCTGTGTGTGTGTGTGTGTGTGTGTGTGTGCGCGTGTGTGTATAAGAAACAAACTCAGTATCCAAATTATAGAGACATTTATAGAAATTGCTAAAAATGATAGTGCAGATCTATATTTATTGAAATGGAAAGATGCACATGATGGGTTTCTAAGTGAAAATTGTGTCTTAGGTTTCACTTTGGAAAAAGAAATATTCCCTTGGAATTTGGAGACTATACATTTGAAGTCTGGCTGAGTTTCTTAAGTGGTGGGAGTAGTTAATTTTTATGCTCTCTCATTTCCCTTTTGATATAAACTAAATTTTTTTACAATGGGAATTCAATAGTTTACAATTGGAAAGAGCAATAAAGCTATTTCCATTCTGACAATAAAAGGGAGTGCTGGTGGCAGGAGGAGGATGAGGGTGGTAGTTGTTGGACACATGAAGAACCAAACAGAACAGAAGCAGGGGTGTGCTGGGTAGAAAACAAACAAGCTCCCCAGGCCACAGAGGAAAAGGCATGCAAGAGCAGAGGGAAGCAGAGCTATTCCTGGGGAAGCTCGCCTTCTTCCAGGTTCTTATCACCTTGCTCCTTGGCCCCCAGATTGCTGTGCAGTCCTCTGTACATTCCTGGGGCTCATAAGCTACCTGTGGGTCGCCAGAGCAAGGATAACTTCAGTGCCCAGGCCATAGTGGATTGTTTAAGATTTAACTCCTTTGCTTCTAGCTGCCAGCTGACAAGTTTGCCTGGGGTTACCTGCTCCACAGACCAATGTATTTATTTCTGATGTGCAACCCAGTATTGCAGGGTTGACTAGCAGCTTAGAGGGAAGGCGAGGGAATGGAGGCTATTTATAGCGAACAGCAACAAAGGTTTCCTTTCTTTCCTTTACCGAGAATTGTATTTCTCTGAAACTCTGCCCATGTTGTGCAGAAATCAAAAGGGCAAAAGAACAAGTTCCTCAGAGCTGGTTGCAAAGTTCCAGGGCTCTGTTTTTAGAGCAAATCTGCCAGCTTCAGAGGAGGTTGCAGCCACCCTCGGATTCTAAATCAGCTTGATGGCGGTGCAAATAGATGCAAATGAGGGTCAAATCAATTTCCATAATGAACAGCACAGGCAAAGCGGACTCCTCTCCACCTGACTCAAAATTACTAGAAAATCCAATGAGGGTGAAAAAAGAAACAAAGAAAGAAAGGGAATGCTAAGTGACTAGGAAACTGTTGTTCCTCGGATCTTGAAAACGGAAATTGTGAGGTCCAAGAATGATTTTGGACTGTGTTCTAGAAGCTTACACAGAAATGGCTAATTGCAGCGTAGCTCTTCTGGAGATTTTGATTGTGACCGGGCCTCCTATGCTTCATGTGTTGTGGTTTAACTTTCCCTGTTCCTGAACTCCACGTAATACCACACTGGTTGGCCTTCGACACCTCCTCCCGTCTTTTACCTTCCTTGAGGTATAGTTCATCTGCCATAAAATTCACCATTGTAGAGTGCATAATTTGGTGATTTTTATAACATCATAGAGCTATACAATCATTACCACTATCAAATTATGGAACTTCCATCATCCCCAAAATAAATCCATGCCCATTAGCAATCATCCATCCCCCTTCCTCCAGTTCTGGCAACTACTAATCTGCTTTCTGTCCCTGTGACTTTGCCTGTTCTGGAGGTTGCATATAAATGGAACCACAGACTAGGTGGTCTTTGGTGCCTGTCTACCTTTACTGTGCCTCGTATTTTCAACATTCGTCCACGTTGGTGGCCTGTATCAGTACTTCATACCTTCCTATGGTGGTTTGGCCTCTCTTCAGCAGAATCTACACCAGGGACATAAATTTCCGTGTCTCAGAGAATTGCAGTGAGCTCTGCTTATTTTGCTGAAAACCACATGAAGTTGGAGATTCAGTAACATGGCTTAACCTTATTACTTGTACATTTGGTCTTTGCCCACTGTTCATTTCCCTGTATGTCAGAAATGAGCTTCATGTCATTCAACCGATGCTGAGCTGAGCTGGGTTTACATTAATCATTAACAGTTTTTTTTTTTTTTTTTTTTTTTTGAGCCACAATGCAGACATTCATTTCCAAAAAGTATTTTGGTACTTCTGGCACAGCCTGTGTCTCTGCATATGGTTGACTTGCTTCTCTGAGAGAGATGAGATTCACTAGAAGTATGATACATATGGGCCATTGACTGAACCATCTGAGGAATTTTTAATTGGTGTGAATATGGAATGTAATAATTTTTGTGAATCCATTGCTTTTAAATGCTTAAGTACATGGAGAGAACTAATTGAATGGGCTTTATTTTCTGGAAGGCCCTTAGTGCTTTGGATACCTCCAAATTTCTTCATATAAAGCTGTATTTCCATGAAAATCATTATGATGCATTTACGAAATGTCTCTCTTGTGCATATCCATACTTTGAAGAACCGTGGTGTCTAACAATAATCATGTACAGTAAACCTTCTGCTCTTGACCATTCAGCCAATAGAGCATCACACTAATCAGGCAATAAACAGGTAGAATGAAAATTGAGGTTCTTGATTATGCCTCCAAGGCAGTGCTTAAATCCATTGCAGGACAAAGGAATCAAGTTTAGCTTTAAATTGTGTTCTTCCTGGGATTTACTATTATGGAGCAAGTTTGACAAGTGGGTGAAAAGAACATAACAGAAATCTATTTTTCTACCAAGTGCTAACAAAGAAGGGATCTCCTGAGAGAGAACTCATTTATTCTAGGGCTGATCTGGGACCTCCACCTGGAGAGATGAGTTCTCTTAAAGTCTGTGTAGTATTCCAGAGGGTCACCATAGTTGTGAAGTGGATTCAGATCTGGACAGACAATGCCATTATTCATATTAGTGTAAAATTAGGGAGAAGATGCCAAATTCATGTGATTTTCAAGATAAAAGATGCTATATCATAAACAGTTGACTCTTATGTTAGCCCATTGTGTTCTGCCAGTCACAAAAGGGTTCAGGTTGACTATGCAGGGAATTGGGTAGGGAAGTTTGAGCAACATTAATGATAGCGATTTTCTTTCCTAAGGCCAAAGAGAAGTAAACGAATTGGCTGTGTATAGCAACTTGACTCTTACTGTAAAGGAAATAATAGAGATTTTAGTAGAAAAACTCTTTCAATCATTCAGATTGCACCCCAACCTACAACCTTAACATCCACCTTCCCCACACTAAACACTGTGTAAGATACTTGGACACAAGACCTATAGGTTATAGCTGTGCCTATGTCCCAAGCATAGCACAGCAGATGGTGGCAGATCACTCTCGTCCTTACAGCACAGAACCCAGCGTCACTTCAGGAGCTGCTACACACCAGAAGCACCGTGGATCAGGTGACAGGAAGTTTTTGGGTAGCACTAGCTAGAGCGACAGTGTGAGGGTAGGAGGGTGGTAAGGATTTGAAAGGGTAGGACGACTGCATTGTGGGCACCCCTGGGATAATAAAGAAGAGTCACACAGCATCCTTGGCGGAACTACTGTGGGCGTAACCTTTCTGTGCCAAGAGCTACTATCCCCTTTTCTATCGTCCTTATGTGGTGAAGGTTGGCATGTTGTGTTCACAGACACATGGGGGAATCGTCAGCATAGGTGGGAAAAATTAGCAGGGTCCTGAAACTCTGCAACAGTAGATTTGGGTGAAAGCCAAAAAAAAAAAAAAAAAAAAAAAAAAAAAAATAATAATAATAATGACTGGAACCATAAAAATAATAGCTATTGCATATACTGTGTGCTAGGCTCTGTGCCAAATGCTTGCATTCGGTGTCTCTTTCAGTCCTCACAATAACTCTTTGAATTAAATACATTTATTACATCCATGATACAGTCAAGGAAGCCAAAGCATCTTAAGTTAGTCTTACCTTGGAAGGGACATTTTCAGAATTTAAATCCAGGTTTGTTTCCCACTCCTAGCTCTTGCTCTTAACCTCCACAGTAAATTACCAACCAGGTAATCACTAGAATAACCTCATTTTTAGCCATTCATGCATTGTGTCTGTATGGATATTTATTTGATCACAATAGTATATTTCTTTGAAATATTATCTAAAACTTTGGCTTAAATACATAAAGATATAGCTATTCAATACTTTAAATGTGCTGTGTTCACATGGACAAGTAACGTCAAAGTAAGTGTGTGAGTGTGATAAAAGAGTAGATTTAAATGTAAATAAAGAGTAATATTGTAGAAACATTTTTATAATTGTTCAGTTTGCTTTGGTGGAGAAAACCAGGAAGAAAGATGTGTTTCCTGAATATCCTGGTTTCTGGTGCATCTTGGTATCACTCTGACCTTCACATCAACCTTGTAAAGTTGATATCATTGTATTTATTTTATAGGTGAGAGAAAGGAGGTCTAGAGATTTTAAGTAACTCACCTGAAATCTTAAGTCAGGAAAGAGATTCAAAATTATGACTTAAAGCCCACCTGCATCGCTGGGGTTCAATCGGGAAAGATGTTAGAGATGGAAAGGATCATTGTTTTCTTAGCCTTTAAACATGGTTAAGCATGGAGGATACATTTTTTTCAATTCATCCATCAAACACTTGTGGAATAGCTACATTATACCATACTAGATGCTGGATATAAGTCTTAAAATTGATCTTGGGGGAAATTCCATTGTCCAATGGGAGAAGCAGAACATAAGACTATTACTGATTAATAGGTGAAAAATGCAAGATTGTGTAGGCAGAAAAGGGGGAAAAATCCACATTGCTAGGTAGACTTGGGAAAATATAGAAGAAGAGGTGACATTGAAGCAGGATCTTGAATAGGAGTTTGCCAGACAGAGAACATGTGAAAGAAAACATCAAAGATCTTCCTGAAGGTGCAGAAGAGCTCAGCTTGGGAAGGGAAGGAACATCCATTTGTGTGACTCCAATCTGGTCTTGAGTAAGGCAGTAGAGAGAAGAAGAGAGAGATCTGGTAGTTTATTCTTGAGGCCTGCTTTTCGAAGATTTTGTATGCCAAAGGAATGACCCTGAACTTCTTCCATGTCCAGTAAAAAAATCATAATAAAGCTTTCACAGGGAATGTGAATGAACTTCTGTGTTCAGAAGATAATTATATAAAGTTTGAGATGCCATATTAAAGTACTAAAAAAGGGGGCATGAAGAAAAAATTTTAAAAGATGGACCATCTTGAAGACATCCCTAAACTTCTAGAACACTCCACACAGAGGATCACCTATTCCTGAGGAATCTCTTCTAAATTAGGTGCCATGGTCACGTTTACGATCCTGTAGCTCGTTCTTACCTGGGCTGTTACCCTGGCTACTTCTCCTGAATCCCTGGTCTCCTATAGCTTGAGTCAGAAGCCTCTGCAAACCCAAGGCCTTGAGGATCCCAAGGATACCTGACTCAGTTTGTGAGTAATGCTATACTGTGGTATCTTTCCTCAGTCAAGGCCATGTTGTTCCTTGCATGAAGCTAAATTTCATAGGAATGGGATGTTTCCTCATGGGTTTGCCCCATATAGATCAAAGTTGATGGAGCTTCTGATGCTTTCAACCTTCAGAACAGCCTGGCAGGACCTGGTGTGACCCAAGACTGGTCACCTTGGACAGCATAGTCTGTCATCCAGTTGCTCTAGTGACTCATGTGTATAACATTAATTTTTTTGTATATGTGGCATGAAGCAAAAACATGACCAATAAGAATTCAAACAGTGTAAAGATTCCTGGGAGATGAGCTTGCAGAAAGGTACAGAGTTAGAGAAAATACTTTACTTCGCATTTCCCATACTAGATTGGAAACATTTCCAGAGATTTGAATTCTGTTCTTGATTCTCTTTGTAGTTTGTTTTATGACCTTGGTCAAGTCAATTAACCTTTCCATTCCTCTGATTGACCTCAGTAAACTTAGAATAATATATCCCTGGCTGCCTGGCTCCCAGGCATGTTCGGTTGAAAGGGTTAATAGGAGAAAGTTTAGAAAGTATCGAAGGCACTGTTTATCTGAAAGTCTACAGTCTGTTGTGATAGGCAATCTACAAGGGAGTGTGACAGATAGTAGTGAGCTATGAAACCTTTATAAGAAAGGTGATTGGGCACAGTTATCTCTTTTCCTTGAAAACCCTCAACTTGCAGGTCAATGAGCACCTCTGTCCTGGGTGATTTTCAAGGTTAGAAGGAACACGTGCCTTACCACTGTACTGTAGCAAAATCAGTTAATTATAGCGCAACCTGTTCCTAACAGCCCCTGAAGGTACTTCCTGACCTTGGACAGGGCTGTGAAAAGACACTCTCCTGACCAGGAAATATCTGGACTTATGAGCCCTTTCCCTGTATTCACGTATTTACAAGGGGAGCTAAATGCAGAAGTCACAATTTCCTTTGAAAGTCACCACACCTGTCTTCTCTCTGTGACTTCTTGATCCTGCCCAGAAAGGACAGTGGCCAGTGGGAGTTTGCTTGTGATTGCAACTGCCAGGCAAGGGAAGTCTGGTGGTATAATGAGGACCATTTCATCACTGGAAAACAGGAGATGCTGAGCCCCAGCAGAACCTGTGGACAGACTGGGGAACCAGGGAGAAAGGCTCAGTTTCAATGTCACATTGAAACCACAATGGCAACACTATGAAGCGCAGAGTAAAGAATACCAACTGGCACCAGTTGATTGGTGCACCCAGTTTAGGGACTTAGTTGGTTTATCAAAGATTAAACTTTCATGTCCTCTGTGATCCAGAAATTCACTTTATAGCCCTATAGAAAAAATATCATTCCTGCATAAAGAACCATGGATACTGACAGACATTTAACACACTTTGTAATTCTTGAAAAGGCATGCCTTAAATACAGGGAATGATGAACTAAGCAACGGACTATTCATATTGTGGAACACAACACGATGACTTAAAAGCACATGGGAGACATGTCTGATCATCAGCATATCCTGTTAGTTTTACTCTGAAATGTACCTTCACTCTGACTAATCCTTACCATTTCCACCCTAGGCCACATCCAACACCTCCACCATCCATCCATCATTGTTCCTATGGAATAGGACCTGGCAGAAGTAGGTCATGACCTCCCAGCTTCCTTATCGTCCTCTACAGTTTATTTTCAATTTAGCAGGCCGTGCGGCACGTGAGATGCCAAAGTCATCACTGCTCTAGAATAACACTGAAGGTCCTCATCAGGGCCTATGGGGCCCCAGACGATTTGAGCCCTGGCTACCTCTACAAATTAATGTCTTATGTTAACATATGGCATAGTGGGTACTCCACAGAGCCCTTCTGAATCCTTGGAAGTGCGCTATATGTGCACCTCGAAGGACAGATGCATAGGACATACAGGTCACTCTGTGGATAACTACACCAACCATCAGTTTGAAATGCCTGGGTTGGGACCCTAGTCATTGGCTTTCAGCTACATGACCTTGTGAAGATTAGCAAGTCTATGTCTCTTAAATTTCTTACCTAAAAATGTGGACTCACTAATGTTTTCTATCTCATAGGAATGTTGTGAGGATTAAATGATCAATTCACTTTAAGCAGTAGAGCCACGTCCCTCTCACGGCCAGTCTCAATTAGTATTGTAGTATTTTCTCCCAACGCTTTGGAGCTCCCATATGAGTTTTTGGTTTTGCTTTTTTAATGTTTTCACCCTGTCATGTGTCATGGGTGTTATATTTATGTAGTGTGATCATAAAGGGACTTATCAATAAGGTGAACTGGAGGCAGTGAAACTGTAGTCCATGTCAATTTTCAGGAAGAATATTTAGGCAGAGAGGATAATTCAAGGAAATGCCCTATGGTTAGGGCATTCCTGAATATTCTATATAGAATAGTACCATGACACATGACATGGAGAAAATAGAAAGAAAAAGAAAGGCAGAGTAGCTTCAAATAGTAGTGATGCAATATTAAGACTTAACTGTGATTAAAATGTAGCTCTCAGCTCTTCTTCATATGTATCACCATTTAATTCTCACTACAAGGCTGATCATTCCAGAAGGAACAAGAGGTAAAGGAATGGGAAGAGTTAGAAACATGGTAAGATGGAGTGGGAGCTTAGAGTATGCAGAGCCTGAGGGCCCAGTGAAGACTTGAGTAACACTCCTGAGGCAGGAAGCTGTGAGGAGGTGGCCTAGGAGACCAACGTGTTGGAAGGACCTGAAAGCAGGGGTAGATAGGACCCTGGTGACTTGCAGAGTACTGGAGAGTGCAGAGTTAAATGATTGAACTGAGAGGCCTTGCTGCAGAACGGGAAGGGGTGTGTGAGAGAAGAGTGAAGTCAAAGAAGACCTGGTTGAGTTAATATATGAGAGGCCTAGTTGACCTGGCTTCTGGTTGAGTTTTGATCAAATGATAAAATTGGATTGCTGTTATGGCATCTATCAAGTGATGGGAGGAGAAAGAATTTAGTCTCCAGGTACAACAAAGGGTTCCATCAGTTTTCACATACAATCAGAGATGTCAAAGAGTTGGATATAAGAGTCTCAAATTCTGGGAAAAAGGCTGGACATATTAAAAACTAAACATTGAATTCTAGAACTCAACCTTGTGCAGACTGGTAATGACCTTGGTATATCTGGTGTGCCTCTGTTGGCAGAGGAGTCCTTTCCTTTTTATTTTTCCTCTGAGTTTTACTTTCAACATTCTTCGTTTGATCTGATTTTCCTACCTGTTGAGAATCAGAAAGAAAGAAAAAATGTAAAAAGTATGTTGGGTTTTTTTTTCCCCTCTTCAGTCTTTCCATTCAAAATGGCACTGTTTTGGCTTAAAAAAACAGAATAGCTGTTGGGTGCCCACAGAGAGGGAGATAAACTGAGAATTGACAGTGATTAGAAATATCTAATACGAGGAGGAAACACGAAATGATTGATAGTATTTTTTATAATGTGGGACTTCAGTGAGACATGATTACAGAGAAACATTCTAGGAGAGAGGATAAAGATGCAAAATCATATGAGCTACAATAATCCCAAGAGTATTAGTTCTAATATGTCAAATGTAGCCGCTATCATAACAATATTATTTTTCTTAACTACTATTACTCTTACTAGCTCTTCTTGTTAACTGCCACTGGTTCTGAATATCAGGGTTCACCTTATACTACCTTATTTGATCCTCGCATGTTGCCCTGTTCTTATTGGTTCATCTGTTGCTCAATTCAGAAAGCTGAGAATCAAAACCAGAGAGTTCTTATCATATGGGCAGTCCTGGTATAGAATTTCCCAAGGTTATTTCACAGAATATTAAGTACTATGAAAAGAAAATGGTGACCCTAGAAAATTGGGAAATGTTAGATTAAACAATATAAACATGCTTTTTAACAGGATTTCTCAGGTCATTAATATGCTAATATGATATGATTCTAAAAGGGCTTTAGCATGCAGCATTTCTCAGCTACTTGAGCACAGAAATGATTTCTTTCCTGGAGCTTCTTGCAAGTTTAATACTAGAAAGAACACATTGTGGAACATGCCTCTTTCGGTCAACATAATATTGTGGAATGATATACATCTATAACTTCGTTTTTAATGGAATTTCTCTCAAAATCTTTCTGCTCTGTCACACTGCCATAAGCATTGGATACAATGATATATTTCTGATTTCTCACTACATCCTGGGTATGGATTTACATTTGATTGATGCCCTGTTGTTGGTCATGCAAGCATGATTTCACCTTGAACATGATTTCAATTTGATGGATGCCCAGAGTGTTTGTCATGTGAGTAGGGTCTGGCCACACCAGATTTTTCTTTGGGCAACTTTGGCTAATGGCCATTGTTCTCTTGCCATGGTTATCTCTTGGGTCCTGGATGCTTTGCACTGTCCTGGTCTCTGTTGACCTGCTTCAGCTCTCCTAGCTCCTCCTAGTTAGATGCAATACCCCAAGTACTTCATATATCAGTAGGGACTTTGTATGAACCCCTTGCTCTGAGAGTGAGGGCATGAGTCACAGCTCTTCACCCGTAGTAGTCCTAGACTCTATGTGGACAGATAACCCTTCTGCAGGTCCCATTGCTGAACGCATGCAACAGGTTCATTCAAAACTCTCAGATATGTTGAAAGGACCCTATTTAGCCCTTGTCAATGTCTCCAGAGATGAGACATTTAACTGTGAACACTTAACTCATGGTTGCGGGCTCAGGTCTCTGTAGATTGATGCCTCAGATAGAGAGTTGTTTGGACTTCTAGGAACCTTTTATTGAGGAGGCTCTTCAGCTATGTTTTGCTTGTTACTGGTACAATAATACATCAAAGACTACAATGGACACTTGGATTTTGTGTATGCTGAGTGTCCAGGCTCGTGCTGAAGCCTTTACACACATTTTTTTAATCGACAGCCTTGTGAGATAAATATAGTTATCCCTCTTTTTCAGAGAAGGAAACTGTGCCGAGTTAACAACTTGCCAAAGTATGTCTCTGCTTCTTAATGGTAGGAACAATATCCAAGCCCAGGTTTTTGTTTTTAGGTCTTTGCTTCCCATATACAATTAGAAAACTGAATCTCTGTGCTTTACCTGAATTTGCTTCTGTTTCCCTTAATTTAAATTTAAATAGTATTGTCCACAAAAAGCAAAGTTACTTTGCGTCAGAATTAACCATGTGTTCATTTGTAATCAAGCAAACATTTATTGGAGGCTAACAGTGTCAGATTTTGTTTCATGAAAGAAAATGGAAAATTTCTAAAAAGACATCATCTCTGACTTCAGGAGGCTCCTGGTTTTTAAGGAGATGGAAACGTAAACAGGTACGTAGGGAACATAATGAATGCTATTATAGGTAGTCATATTTTTAACACTTGTAGTCCTTTAATTCAGTAGAATGACCAGCAGGTCATTGCAAGCACCATTACCTTAGTGTTTAAACCAAATAAATCTCAAAAAGGGTAATCCTCATGCTTATTGTACATATGTTCTAGTAACTATATGGTTAGATGGCTAAGTGAAACATCACTTCTTTTCCTATGTAGGTGACGGTGCTTCCTTTAGTGAATCATTAAGCATACTCCAGAGATGTGAAGAATTGATAATAATCCAGAGTGAATAAATCAGATCACTCAAGTTGATCACAGTTGCAAGACTTCCTTGAAGATTATTTATGCATCAGAGTAAAACTCTCCTCCAGGAAACAGAAGTTGAGTGGGAAGGCCTTAGGTGTCTGTAAGTTTTGAACCAGCAAATGTTGTCATTAGGTACGCTGGAACTTATCCTTGGAAGGTTACAATAAATAAGTAGTTCTACATGTGGGTTCTGGAGAGGCAAGATGGTATCCTCAGGCAACATGGCAGACAGCCAGGAAAGAGGGAAGAACCATAGGGATACCTGAGCCAGACATTTTTGAGAACGAAATTGTGTCAGGAACAGGGATTTGGGGTATGAAGATTCTTCACTGCATTTCCAAGGATGTATAAAATAAAAACTATTCTTGATAAAAAGAAATATATAGCCTACATTTGATCTCATTATTTTTCCATAATTTTAAGTATTTCTTCAATATGTCAGCTTGTTTCAGTTTTTCTAAGAAGAAATATAAAGAGGGATTTGTATCAATATTTGGATCAGAAGAAAAAGAGCTTTCCTGCTGAAATAGAGTAGAAATGGGCAATTTTGTAAAAATCCAATTGTACAATCCAAATTGTATTATGATGTAATAGTAGGAAATTAGGAATAGCAGGTCAGTAGGAGAACAGGGAATAATATCAATAATTCTAGGACATTCATGTACTCAAAATCAAAGATTTTAGTAAGGGATGCTAGGTGTCTAGAATTCTAGAATTGTCTAGTGTAGACAACAGGAAAACCAGCCTTGCTTTGACTGTCAAAACCATGCATGAGTCTAAAATCACAGGGACCCAGGAAGAAGAGACGTTAGCCAGGGACAACAGTTAAGAGTGACAATTTGTTCACTGTTTGCCTCATTAAGCAAGTGAGATTATACTACCTTTCAGAAACCTTAGAATTTTCTATCATCTTCCCTTATTCTGCCCTGGTTTGAAAGCTCATACTGACATCCTAAGGGAGTACGTTTTGCTTTCTAGATTGTGTTGAGGTAGGACTGCTGAAACTTGGTGGGAGTAAAAGTCTGTGTTAGAGATAAGATGATACTCATACCCTGTTTATCAAGGATTACTGTATTATTCATACTGCATATAAAAGAGAAAGGTAAATGTATTTGATTCTTTCTTCATTCAAAATTATCTATAGTGATAAACTATTGACTAGACATGTTGCTGGATCCTAAGGGAAAATTTATAGCTACAAAATCTTTACACTCCATGAATGGTACTGGGACAAAAAATATGATTTTATCTTAAGTGCTAAGCTTTGATAGGTTCAGAAGGCCCTAGCATATCAGAGTAGAAGAAACTCACCATGCCGACGGTGAAGGTTGGCTACTTAGAAATGTTGACACTGAAACAGAGACCTGAAGAGACTTCACCTGTATTAGGTCCAATAAGCCAGCACAGAGACAATAAGGTTTAAAGGAAACAAAGATGGGGCCTTGCTCTGAAGTGTTTTATCTCTCTTTAAAGATATAAGCCATTCTAGAAATTAGCATAACTACGAGACTGTAAATGATTATTAGCTGCAATGTGTGGTAGAGATAAGTTTATGGGAGGTCAGAGGAGGGAAAAGATCTCTGTGGATATCAGTATGGCCAATTTATAAATGACTTGATTTGGATGCCCACTCTGATACTTTGCCATCTGCTTTAAAAGAATTTCCTTCCATTATGTAAAATACCTGATCATAGGGTGGTGCCTATGTTAATGGATGCTTCTTCTTTTGGGGAAGCCTCATGTGCTCCATCTCAAGTAGAGCTTCAAAGTCAGATTACATTAGGTGTTCATGCTGTTTGCCACTTGGCAATTCTAATCTATCAGCAGATGTCTGGTAGAGCACTTTTGTGCATAGAGCCTTTAGGAGAAGACAGAGCTAAGGAAACTCACCAGCCCCTTTAGAGACAGAAACTCACAAGGCACACACCTTACCATCCAATCTTTATGGCTCAGCAGGAGGCCTACAGTATAATTTCAGACTTTTTCTTGGCATGTGGAATCTATTACTCCTAAAACTTCAAAATGTACATATTTCCCCCAAATGAGATGTAAGTCTGTTGAGTTAATTACCATACAATTATAGCAATGGAAAAGAAAACCCTAATCAAACGCGAACAGCTTGTCTAACTATTAACCAGGCCATGGTGAACCATTACTTAGCTCTGACTTACGTGATCTATCATAGACTTTTGGCCCTCGGTGAACAAATGCTTAAATGAGTCCACAATCATTTAAAACCAAGAGGCCTGGCCACATGGAATATTGTGATTGTCTTTAGATTGTTAGTCATTACATTTTACTGGCACAAAGTCATGGCAGCCTTCCTCTTCCTCCAATCTTCTCCATGTGATGGGAAAGAGTGGGCAGGACCAAAGAGGCACCATTTCCCAGGACTCCATCTACTAATGTGGTGATTTGTGTTAAAACATTTCTGCTCATACAGTCCCTTAAGCCACTTCTAAAAAGCATTAATATGTCAAATCGCCCTGGATAAATTTCCTTTCTAGGAAGATCCAGAGTCCAAAGCATCAAATTCAGAGTATCCTTTAACATTCATCCCCTTTGAGCTAATTCAGGCTAATTGGCGTTATTGCCAACATACTACAGTCAAATAAAAAATAAAAATTAAAAAAAATCCCCTCAGCTGTGGCATAATAAACTTTTGGTTTATAGTCCGAAATACAACAGGTCAGTTCTTATCAACTTAAGGCCATGAAAGCAGGGTTTGCTGTGGTTGAATAAACCTAAGTTGTTAGCCAGATTGAGATTCAGGATTGGGAAAGAAAAATAGGAAGGCTAATGCCAATCAGGAGTTATAACACTGCTTTTGAAGTTAGGTAATCAGACTATGGGTTTATTTTATCCCCCAGAGCAGTAAAAAGTAGACATACTACCCAGTACTAACCCCATCACTCCAAGCTTGCCTTGGTATCAGTCACGGGGGTCTCCAAGCCATTGCTGATCAGGAAAGGCATTTATGAGGGGTCAGATACACAGTCAACATGAAGACTGATTGAAGGTTGAGCAGATTCATCTATCTTTGACTTTGACAGAGTGGGGGTTTTAGAAATAAGGGCATGTAGCTGATTCAATTCTGCAAGCGCAGGCTTTACTACTGCAAATGAGTTTTTCTATTGACAAAGAAGTCTACATATCATTTTGGTTTTCTGTTGTTTCCTGGTAACTAGGGTCTGGCACAGGGAGGAGGGGAGGGAGGTGTAAGGAAAGGGTGGAGGTGGATCCCTGCTAATGGTGTTATTGAGCTTCTACAGCAACCACCAACGGTAACCACCCCAAGGGCCTATCTGTAAACAAACAGGCTGTTCCCAAGAAAATATCAGTCTCATAAGACCAGTATGAGCAAGCATATTGTGTCCTTCTTTTTTCCACTCCATCCTTCTGCTAACAAGAAGAGAAAGGCAAACATCTCGGGAATAAGAACCCAGTTGGGGTGATATTCCAGGATGCTTTGAATGTCAAGACTTGCTTTCCAAGCTTACCTTGCTTCCTGTAAGAGTTTTGCAAAAGCTGAAAATTAGCTTTGGAAGAAATCCCAGCTAGACGTTTGCGTGGGGAGAAAATGCCAGAGAGACTGAAGCTTATGAAAAAGTGCCCAGGCCAAGGCTGGGAAAAAGTCAAGCTCAGAAGGTACAGAATAGGAAGCATAGCAATGATTTGTGGAGGCATGGGATGCCTGCAGCAAAGAGGGAGGCAGAGGGAAAGGAGGGGGAAGAAGAGCAATGAAACCCAGAAAAGGAGAAGAGTACAAATAAGGGGACCAGTTTCAGGCTGGAGAGAAAGAGTAAGGAGGGGTCAAGGGACCACCTCCGGGGAAATGTGTCAAGGGCATCTCTGGAGAAGCTCTTAGGCATTAGAACAGAAGCCAATCTCTCAGTCTTGTCTATTGGAGGTGATGGATCTGTTTCCTTCATGAGCTCTATAAAAGCATTTTCCTAGAGAAGATGAGAAACACACTTCTTAGAAGAATAGGGTGGCTTGGTGGAGGCCCACCTGCATATCTTCTGCTTAGGAAATGAAATGACAGGACCTTACAGGGAGATAATAGGTGATGAGTTAATGTGAGTGCTTCACCTTAACAAAAGATAGTGCTGGGTGTGGGCAGGATTGTTGGGAGCTACTTCTCAGTGTTCTGGAAGCTCAGCACGGCCCTGTTTTCACCACCATGACCCTGGGTTTTCTTGTGTTTGAAAAAAGTAGGGCAAAATTGAGTTCATCTGCATTACATACCCACAAAATACAGGAGCTCTGAGTGACTTCTTTGAATTTTTGTGGCCATGGTTGTAAGGTTTTTCCTTGACGAAACCAATTGTTGTTGGAATAGAGAAAACTATCCTTGATATGCTGAATTTTTTCAAAGAGTGCAGCGAGGCCCTTATGCCAGCAGCCAAACGTGAGTTTTAAAAAAACAGGTAAAATAGATTTGGAAGGAGGACAATAAAATTTTTGGGGTAACAAACACCTTCAAAGAAGATTTAGATACCTGCTGCCCACCAGCGTCCCCCAGCAAAGGTGAAGTCACCAACTTTAGCAAAAATTTGCATTCTGATATATTCAATAAAGAAGAACAGAAAAGTGTGTTTAGCATAGATAGGTGAGAGACCTTCTCCGGATGGTTTGCTGGATGGCTCCCAGCATGGGCCTAGTCTGCTAATACTCCTGTTCTCCTGAATATCCTTCATGAATCTGGCGGAAGCAAGCTGATGGAGTCCGACATTTTCCTTGTCCTGCATCAGTACTATTTTGTCCACTCTGACTCCATTCTCCTCTGATACGTAACATTGCCACTGAATAATTTAACCTCTTCATTTAGATTCTGATAACTTATGAGACAGCTTTGTAATAACAGAGCAATAGCAATAGCATCCTTGTGTACACACTATGCCAAGCCATGCACTTGGCTTTTATATGCCATCTTACTTTATCTTCACAGAAACTATGCAAGGTAATTATTTCAGTATCCATTAAACAGATGAAGAAACCTGAGCTTAGAGGAGTTAGTGCATTTCCCCAAGTCTCTGCAGCTTGGAAGTGGTAGAGGAGAAATGCAAATGTGAAGAGAGTCTGACTACAGCCCACAGTCATAGCCATTAAGGTATACAGTCTCCCAGGGGTCACTGACAGGAGTCTGAGGGAGGAGCTATAAATAAATATGTATGCAATTCAAAATTGAATTAGAAATCATCCTTCTTTAGATCTGTCTTCAAATTAATATGCCTTTGACACTTAATGTAGTTACCTTTTAGTCCAGTAGCCAACCAAAACTATAGATACTAAAGCCGGACAGATGTGTGTTCCCTCCTATATCCTCCACCTCCAGCTGTGTGCTCCTGGTCAGGTTACTCAACTTTTCTGAATTTCAATCCACTTATTTTTAAAATTGAGATAATAATGTCTGTATGGAGTTGTAGAAAGGATTACATGCTGTAAACCATGAATGCTCATGGAGTAGATGCCTCAAACACTTTGTCTTCTCCAATACCCTTGTGACTCTGTCTACTGCTTCAGCCAAGCAGTAAGCAGGAAGTCAAAGAGACTTCTTCCCTGGATAACTTTATCAAATGCTTTGCTTTTTGGTCCTTAATTCAATTGTGTCTTTAAAAACATGAAATCTCATCATACCTTCTTTCTAGCATCCCACGTGATAGCTCATGAAAGGTGTTACATTCCCTTGATTTTCTTGATTTTCTCTTCTTCAGATATTAGTTTGTGCCTAGGCACTGTCAATACCCTAATAAGTAACTCGTACCATCTGAGAGTGGCAGGTGCTCTTTTGGAAGTTGATGCCTCCTTTCCATCAACAGACTTTCTTGGTAGTGATCAAGGACAGTAGTGCCATTACAGATGAGTTGGGATTTCATTGAAATCTGTAGAGCAGGGCTAATGGGAAATATTGTCATCCTGTAGATACTGCAAGAGCTGCTGCAGTTACTTAATTTGAAGGGACATTTCATAATCCTGGCTAAATTGGAATCACAAGTCAGAAGAAATCTAGGAGCAAATTGTACTGATCTTGCCCACTAGAGGCTTTGAAAGAATAAGTCTTGCCACAATTGGTCATGGCTGTTGATGAAGGTTTTTTTTTTTTTAGCTCAAGAGGGAAAGCCTCTATTTCAGGAATTGGGAGTTTCCAATGACAGAAATGATCAATTCTTTACAAACCAAAAAGGCTCATGATTAAGCAGGGTGAGAAATATTAGTGTTCAGTGAAGCGGTGTGAAATTAAAGTACTTTTAAAATTATTTTAGGAAGACATAATGGGTGCGCAGGAGAGGCCTGTGCTCACATTAGGGTTCTCATATCAAGTTTAGAGGAGAAAATGATAAAAGCAAATATTGGGTGATTATTCTGGAACTGTGTAAAACACCTCAAACATTATGTCAAGTGATTCTTACAACAATCATGTAGATTGTATCTACAGTTTTAATCTGTGGCTCCTAAAGATTAAATAATCTACTCTAGGGCATATGGCTGGCACATTTCACAACCTGAACTCAAGATCTGTCTGAGGAGCATGTCCTCTTTCTGCCATGTGAATCTCACTTTCTGTCTGGGGCTTTTTTGCCAACATGTCACCTACCACTTGGTCACCCCATTTTAGTGAAACTGGGCTTTCTCTTTATTCATCTAGGATGCAAAATAAGTGGCCTTTAGCATAATACCAGAGATAGAATTACCTAAGAACTGCTAACGATGGAGCCTCATCAGTGGAATGAGAATGGGAAAGAGATTTGAAAATAGTATTTGAACCAGGGACATCCATGGGACTACTTCTGAATGCACGTGAGAATGGTGGTCTGTTCACTACTTCCTCCAGGACCCTCAGGGTGGAAGAAGGAGCCACCCACACTGAGCATGAGGACTCAACAGCAACCAGGAGGCGAGAACTCTTCCCTAAGCAGCTACTCTTTGTCAGGCACTGTACTAGATGTTTCAGCTCGGATCTGCCAAAGTTTCACAGTTTTTATTTTTAAGATAAGATGAATGTTATGAGAACCAACATTTAGATCAAGCATGTTGCACAGAATCACAAAGTTAGGAAGTGACAGAGCTGAGATGGGGATCTGTCCAACTCCAAGTGTTTAGTGTGTCCTACTTTGATCTACTTATGAGTTAATGACCAACATTTACTTACTGTACGTGAAGCATAAGAATCTCGGATAAATAAAGAACAAGTCTTAGCCTCAAGACTTTTTATTTTCTATGTTTGAGACAATCTTTTCCTGTTAGGAAGAAACCTTGACAGATGGTTGAACAGGACTGAGTCTCTCTGCTTTCTCCGCCTGTTCGGCCCTGCACAACTCCAGGTGAGCAGTAGATATTCTGCAGAGCTACATAATTGCCTCATCCATCTCAGGACTCACTTCTCCTACCATCTCCCACTTAAAGAGGTGAATCAGAATCATTCCACTTCAAATCATGACCCCTCAATGCTTTGGAGAATTCCACCTTTGTGATTCCCTTGCTCTTCTATTAAGAGAAGTGGAAATGAGAGTGGCTTCGGGTACAGAGCCCATGGGGTGGGAGAGAAGCTGGAGAGATCAGAAAACAGTGTGTCATAATCTCATAGGTCTTTTCCCTCTGGATTTCAGGACTTTTCTCCTAATGCCAGTTTCCTCTGTGCTGTTGCCCAGATCAATAGAGAAAGACAAAAACAAATAAAAAAAAAACCCTACAAATAGAAGTTTGGGGTGATTCCATCCCACTCGGCTTGGCTCCCTCTCTAGGCAGGAGGATGGAGGGGGCGTTCAGAGCTGCCGGCTTCCTAGCACAGGCAGCTGGAGGGTGCACCATCCTTTTGGGACCCTTTGAGTTCTCAAGAGGTGCTGCAGTGTAGAATGCGGTGCTTCATAGAGACGGGTGACATTTCTCCAACTCTGGCTTTCTCTTTTAGGGCTCAGAACAGTGCATAGTAAGTGCTCAATCAATACAGATTGTTTATAGTAACATGACTTTAAAAAGTGGATAAAGATGGGACAGAGCTTTGTTTACTTCAGTGACAACTCAAAGTCTATGAGACCATAGTTTCTACTAAATTGAAAAATTGATTTGACATATGGATACAGAAACCCTGGTCCATTCGCTTGTGTACCCATTTCGGAAGCAGTAAACCCAGTGACTTCTATGTAAAAGACATGGCTCCAAGCCAAGAAAATACAGTAGTGAATTAATAGACACAGTCTCAGTCCTCAAAGAGTTATAGACTAGTGAAGGAGCAATCTGAAATAAAAGAACAGGAAAACACATATATCATATTATTTTATATTAAATTACAAAAGGAGATGACTAAAGTTCAGATCATGGTATAAAAAGCATTTGTCTCCATGAAAGTCTTTAATTTATTTGATCTCTCTCTCTTTTCCTCCATCTTTTGTTTTCCCTAAAACTCCTGTCACTTAGTTTCCTACACTTAGTAGGCATAATAAATACTACCAGAAATACAAACACTTTTTTAGCACTTTTATGTGTCAGTCATTGCAAAGTGACTTCATCTGTATCTCACATTGTGCTAAACACTTAACAGAATAAGAGAAGCCAGTGACTTTCATGTAATATTCATTTAATCTTCTTAAGATCTCTATAAGGTGTTACTATTATTATAGGTAAATTATACCTTTACAAAGTTCATACAACTGGTAGCTATCTGTATTCAGCTGCGAACCCAGACGGTTTTGTTTCATGGTGACCATTCGTAATTACTGCCCTGAGGGACCCATGCCAACCTTGTCTGAATATACAATAGAATATATCAGAATGCAGTGCAAATGCAAAATAAATCCATATCGTCAGTTATAAATGTACATTCATATAAATATATAATGGGGTCACATATAAATATAAATATGTAATAAAGGATCACAATATAAGATCCATTTCCTGTTTGCATCATGGTCAAAAGAACCTGAGAAGCATTACTACTAACCCACTGAAACCCCATAACACAGGAAAATGCAGAGCTCCACTCATAACTCCAGAAGTGTTTGCTATTTAAAAATGCACTCTGTGGAGAAGGCAAATGCAATGTCAAAAGTAGGCCCATTTTCCATGGTTCATGGACTAACTCCTAAGTTCAACTCCTAAGTTTGTAGCCAGGGATATTATAGATTCTTGACAAAAAATTTTCCCTCAGTGTTAGTTTTTATTTGAGGTCTTATTTGTGGGGTTGTTGCAAAGAGATGTTATATTTAAATTGCTTGGCATATCACTAATGCTTAATAAACATTGTCATGAGTGACTTCTCTGGCCCATTTCGTGATTCATGCTGTTTAGACATTAGATCCTATTTGAAGAAAGCCCTACAGATGCCACAAGTCGGTTGTGTGACCTCAAACTGTTTGGGAGACCTAACATTTTAAATCATTAGGCTATGGTGACTGAGAAGTAGGTCATCTAATCTTTTAGGAAGTCAGTAATAGAGCAACCACTCCAAGTAGCCTAGGAGATGGAATGTGCCAATGCACCTGTCCATATCTTTGTCAAAGAATAAAGCAATGGACAGGGCATGTCAGGGGAAAGGGTAACTGTGATTCTCCAGGCCCATTCATACCAATGATGTTTTGAAGGTGAAGCTGCTATGGAAAGTCACATGTTGGAAGGATTCATTGAGCTTAGGCACATTAAAGATTGGAAGATTGTGGAAACTCCCTCCCAGGCTGCAATCTCCTGAGAACTCTGGAACCTGTATTTTTCCAGTTCTGCAAGGACTCTTGCTCTGAAATGAAAAAAACAGATGCTCCTTGCAGCTGGTTTCACCTATTAGCTCTTTAATCTATCCTAGAAGAGAGCTTTGCTTCCGTAATAGCAATGTGTTCAATCTGGGTAGATGTGCAAGATCCCGGCCTGACAGCATTAAATTGCAGAGGAAATACCAGATACCAATTCTCTTTCTTCACTTCAGTGAATTTCTCTCCTCCTTGTCTCTGCTCCTAGCTCCCACCACTCTTGCCTTGCCCCCACCCCCTACCACCATCACCTTTGTAGTTGAAGGCATGGATGGAGATGTTTCCAACTACTTAGTTTCAATCAATCCTCAGCATTGTTTATATATTGAAAGACTCTTTTCATGTTGTTTTCTTTAGCAACATTTGCTTTTATTTGACTCACTGTTCCAATAATTGGGAAATGAAATCTTCCCTGAAAAGGTGCAAGTGAATAGGACTTAATAGTTCCAATTCAGCCATAGCTACAGGAAATGTTTGAGGGTTACAACCCTTGTCAGAGTGAGACACTTGCTTTTATGAAGAGCATATATTCGAACAATTGCAACTAAATACAGTCGTCCTAACCCCTGCACCCATAAACAGTGATTGTAAATGGTGACCTTTAAAAGGAAAAAAAAAGAAGAAAGATTCTTAGATGTGGGGTTGAGTAGGTTGGAATTGTATTTTTGTACCATTTTTCAGAAGTCTATGTCTTTCTCGTGTGTTGTGTGTGAATTTTTTATTCCTTACTTATTTCTAAAATTTACTATTATTAACATTCAATCTAATGTATTTGTTCTAATCCAATTCTGCTTCCCAATGCCCAGGTTAAGAAAATAAGCATTCACTTTCAGCCATAGGCATCTACAGAAGCAAATACTAACTAAAACATGACCAAAAGTCAACTGAAGGAGAAACAGAACAGATTGGAATTCCTTGTAGCTCCCCTCCTGATTTCTTTCAGGCCCCAGGCAAGTGAGCATGTGCTAATTTGCATGGTTGACTAAATGGCATGCTTAGACCCCAAATTTGCATCTCTGCTTGGGTTCAAAAGTGGGTCCCTGATCCAGTTTCCCTTTGTTTCTGTTGTTTCTCACTCATAAGTTAAACCCTTTGGGGAGCGAGGCTCACCAGGGTACAGCTTAGTGCAGACAAGCAATAATTGTCTGGGCCCCATCTTCATGTAATATGGGGTACAGCCAGCTGGTGCGGATGTGATGGATAAGGTAGGGGATAGGCAGGGAGAGGGAAGGGGAAGAAATCATCGTCATTGCAACCATGCAGAAGGTTTGAGGTAACTTGCCCCACTCTGCTCTTTTCAAGTAAAGAGCTCATTCGCTGAAGGGTGGCCACAGGTCTCCAGCCTCCTTCCTCCTTCTCAGACCTGAAGAGGGAAGTTGGAGGAGGGCCAAGATAAACTGAACAGGCTTATGTGAACTACAGCTTTTTCTCTGCCTCAATTTCCTTGCCTGTGAAATGGGACCTGATCTAAGTCCCTGGATTGTTTGGAAGATTATCTTGTTTTCTGAGATCTTTTAAGATCCAGAAATGGAAAGTCAGTTGCGTCTTGTATGTGATGGTACTGAGAAGACTCCTGAAATACCACGGATGGTCCTTGAGAAAGGATTCAGACACACAGACATGGGCAGCAGGGGCCTGTGTACCTCTCTTAGTCCCGCTGACCTAGTTCACCATGACAATTTCATTGGTGGGGAAATTAACACCCAAAGAACTGAAGTAAGTTGTTAAGTCAGACTGTCAAAGCGAAGTGCTTTATAAAGGTAAAGCCATTGTATATGTATGCCTGTGATGAGGACTACATCAGGTCTTTGCTTGGGAGAAAATTCAACTCAGTAGATATTACTTCCGTGACTGTATTAGTTTGGTTGCAAGTGTCAGAAAATGAACCTGAGCAAACTATTGGCCAGAGGAGTCATTTACCAACCTACACAAAGCAAGAAAACAAGGGGTGGGGAAGAGGGATCCAGTTGAGCCTAAGAAACCATGGGATCAGGGTTTGATTGCTGTAGAACTTCTCTGAAAGTCGCATAGGTAGTTTTGTCTCCATCTCAACTTCATTACTATTATTTTTTCACTACATGTTCTATTTTTGGGGAGGGATATGGAAAACAAGATTCTTATTTATTTATTTATTTATTTTTGCTCTGCCCACAAGAGGGAGCCTGTATCACCCTCTCTGAGGTCTGAAATTTGAACCCAGGGAGGAAGTGAGGTTGTATAAAAATATGGCAGCTCAGTCATGAGCTCATGGGTGGAGCAGGAAAGCAGCTGATCTCAGTAACACCTTTCCTGTGCAGAAAACTAATATGATAGAGTCACTTCAAAGACACACTTAATCACATAAATACGACTGCAGGCCCACTTGATGCCAGAGTTCTCTCATATCTTGCATTAAAAGAGATGAATTTGATGTTGCTACTATCAATCTCAGCTTCCACATTGGGTTGACACTTATCTTGTTCATATGATAAGTCTTCTCAGTTCAAGCGAACTGCTTACTTCCTCTGGCATTTAACTGAAGAAAGAAGGGACCCATGTTAGTGAAGATCCTGTGTGTTTCTGGACCCAAGTTCTTCCTGTTTTTTGCAAGAGGTGATTGACTTGGCATGACCACCCTTCAGTGCTTGGACTGGAACCCCAAGTACAATGGCACTCTTGATCATGTCCAGACCTTCCCAAGCTGGACTTCAAGTTCAGGGGCAGGACCTTCCTTCATCTTCTTTTCATCCCTGGGGTTTTACATATAGCATTGTAGTTTCTTTTGGGCTTGACAAGCTAATAAGTCACTTGTCACCTTCAGTACTCCTAGTAATTAAAAGAACCAACTAACCACATGCTAAATGGAAACATTAAAACTCACATGAGGTTCCTGTGTGACTACAAGGGCAATTGAGGTGACGCAAACCAAAAAAGGCCCAGAGCTTCTCTGAAGGCAGTTTTTATGTTCCAGCCAGGTATTACTGCGATTAGAAATACAAGGTATCATAATTGTAAGGAAAGTATTTTGACTGCCTCAAAAGTATAGCACTTTATAAATCAGTTGTTATGTTCCTGGAGAAAGGAAGCTTTCCAAATAAAATAAAACATCTCAGAAATTAATTGTATTTTTCTTCTAGTAAATAACCTCTTTTGCCCACAGATATGGATGAATGCAAATGAAGGTGCTGTTTTCATATTCATAATGGATTTTAAGTTTAACTGTAACATAGATTAAACTAGGCCAAGGACTATAGAAGGGGATAATATTTATTATATATTTGTTCCAGAGATCTTGTTTCATTCTTTCTCCCAAGTGGAGCAATGCACCCATAACATTGAAAGAAAGCAAAATATTCCCATCGTGGAAAACCAGGGCCTCTATTATACAAGCAGATAAAATCCCCAACACTATACAGACATCACTCCCTGAGTAACATCACTCCTTGAGAAGTAGATGCATAGATGACAAACTGTACATACCCAAAAGAATAAAGTCTTTTATCATTCTCATAGCAATCTTGTGTGCTCTATTTTGTCTTGAAAACTGAAATCCCCCAACATGATTTTGCAATTTCAAGGTCACACAGGTAGTAATTGACACAGCTCACTGAACCACCCTGTCTCTGCTTTGCTTTGGCAAGGCTGATTCCAGAATGAATGAAACATGTTGAGCCCTACTGGAAGCTACATGCCATTCATATCATGTCTTCAAGCTTCCAAGAGAGATTATTATAGTTGGGATTAAAAAAAAATCCCCTTTCAACTTCACATATTTATGAATGTGCCAATGAACACTTTAAGAATGTATCTATCAATATCAAATGTGGTTTTTAGCAGAAACCTTGAAAAAAATTGCAGAATTATCCTCTGAAATATTGCTGCTATTATTTTTTAAAATTGCAAGAAAATGTTCTGCCATTTCAGACCATTTATCTCTGTTAACAAGACACTTCTTTAGTTGGATAGATAATATACACCCATCTGGTGTGCAGTTTCTTCATTTACTCTGGTAATAATAACTAAAGGCACCTCTCCATTGCTATGGCATTGTCCAGGCCTATCTTTTGCCTTTCTTGCTGTTGATGGGGGATGCAAAAAGCAAGAAAAAATTGGGACCTGGGAGTAACACACAGACATGCCACTTAGAATATCATTTCCATGTTGAGGAAGAGAATAGTGCCCGAGTGTTAATGAAAATAGAACTTTACTTAAAATATCCCTGTTCCTTAGGCAAAATACAGGAATTCCACAAGGCATGTTTGGATTACCCGCTTGCTATGGTTTAGATAGAGCTTGACTGTCACCCAACGGTTCATGCATCGGAAGATTGGGTCTCAGTGTGGTGATGATGGGAGATGGGGTGGAACTTTTAGGAGGTGGGCTCTAGTACAAAGTGGTTGTCACTGGGGGCAAAACTTTCATTAGGGATTAAGTAGCTCATGTGGGGCTCCAATAAGTTCTGTGGGAGTGGTGAGCCTGCTTCTGACCTCTGTCTGGCATATTGTCTCGCCACGTACTCTGTTCTTTCTGCAAGCTTCCGCCATTGTGACACCAACTACCATGAGGACCTCACCAGAACTGAACTAATTCTGGCACCATGCCCTTGAATCTCCAAAACTGTGAGCTGTATAAACTTCTTCTCTTTATAAAACACCTAACCTCAGATATTTTGTAATAGTAATAGAAAACTGTTACACTGCTTTTGTTGAACACTGACCCATGATCTTCTCTTCCATTGCATGAAGTTCTCTACCACATATACATATTTGTGAATATTTTTGTCTGAGTTATGTAGAGAGATGAAATAATTATAACGAATTGGACCAACAACTTTTCATTTGTCTTAAACTTTATATTCAATGCAATGAGAAATGAGGACAATTGAGACAATTTTCTGGATAATGCAAGGTAAACAATTTGCTTTAATTTCCTTGATGTTCAATAAATAGTGTTCTTCAGTAACTTGATAGTTCCTTCCTTTCTCCATTTTCTTTCCTATATTCATACAGTTGGCATTTTGGCACAGAATTTGCCTGGGAATTCTTCAAGGTATAAATTTTTGTCCCGAAACTACAAATTACAATTTCACCTTTCTCTTTTGCTTCCATTTCTTATCCTGTGTTTTCTCTTCATCTCATGCTTTCTCTATCTCCTCCTTATTTTTGTATATGTCTGACATCATTAATTGGTATTTAAAGAATATAGTCTATCAAAAAGTGAATTCAGAGAAATTTACTTTTTTGTTTTAGTTTGACTAAAATTTTCTCTTTAATGCTTTGTTTTTGCTTTGCAGCAGCATAGCTAAATACCATGCTTGTTCCAGACCTTTCTTGGCAGGTGAACAGTCTGCCTTCTTGCACTCACGGTTGGTAGCAGTATCTCTGTGCCCCAGCTCACAGTCAGGCTGGGAGACAGGGGGAGGTGGAGATGGAACAACCGGTAATTTTGAAAATGATGGGTAACCACTTACCAGGTGACTTCAAGAGGTTTTTAAAAAATAATAATACAAGTAAACAAAATTCAACCAGCAGGGGCTTTGTCTTGAAGCCATTTCTTTGTATGGACAAGGCTACTTAGTGCTATGCCAGAGTGGCTATTAAAGGGCTCATTTCATTTCATTTTTTTTTTTTCGTGCAAGCAGCAGTTAAAAAATACTCCTATGAAAATACATTTCATTCTTATTTTCCTCTCCAAAAGGTTGTTGATTTAATTTTTCTTATACCATAAGCTAAAGTGACATTCTTTTGTTTTCCTTTTTTTATGTAAGGGCTTTTTAAAGGCATAGTTAATATATAACAAGCAGCACACACTTAGAGTATGTTTTAACATATATATACAGATTTAATCCTGAAACTCCAAAAAAAATTCTTATGTATCCTTGGATCTATTGCTTAAAGTTGACTATGCTTACAATAAGATGAGGCTTTATCCTCATACATACATGTATAAACACATATACATATCTTATATACTGCATTTTCTCTCCATCCCCTTTCTTCTTATTATTCCTGGTTCTGCCGGACACTCTCTTAATTGCTATTTATTGAAGTATTCTATTAAAAAGTGAATTTAAAGAATTCAGATTTAAATTTTATAATAGAACTTATGATTGGAAGAAAGCTGATTAGAGATGATATAACAAGATGCCTTCATTTTGTAGAAGGGGAAACTGAGGATCAAGGTCATTTATTCAAGATCAAAAGATGCTTGGTGATATCCCAGGCAGGTCTCTTGATTTTTGGTGCCATGGCAGTTATATGTACCCATCTGTCATTTTTAGTCTTGATGACAGAAAAAAAAAAATTCTAAAAGGTAAAAAATACTCAACATTATGTTAAGGCCTGATTTGATGCAAATTTTCTTGCTAAATTTACTAGAAAGTAAATAAAAGCAGGCTCTCAAATTCTCCCTTTAGTTCATGAGTGTGTGTTTAGAAGGGTACATTCAAGAAACAAGGTCATGAGATACTCACACAGATATTGGCAGGAGCATAAAGAAAGATATATCATGTAGGACTAGACTTTTTTTTTTTTTTTCTGTTTAATAAATGTGTGCTGACCAAGTTAGAAATACAAAATTCACCATGAAGAAATCCAACACATAAACCACAATGCAGAGACCCAGCGTCCCTATTTTTCTTTTCCATTCTTATTTTGAGATGTTCCTGAATCTTTGTCAAATTTAGCTGTTGTTCCTTCTTGGAATAGGAGCCCTGGGTATGGGAGGTCACTGGAAGATTTTTAAATCGAATATGGGATCAGAAAATGTTTAAACTGTAATTTAAATGCTTATAAAAAAGCACTAAAGGAAGAAGTACAGTAAGCATGTTCAATATACACTTTCTGGCTAAAAATGATCTGTAATATCTGAAAACTAGAAATCTGTGCAAATGATAAAGAATCATGTTCATCTCTTTTTTTTCCCAATCTCTTCTTTAACTTTAAATTTGAATTTTTTTAAGGTTTTTTAAAAATGTATTTCTATTGTAAACAAATGGGATACATGTTGTTTCTCTGGTTGTTCATGAAGTAAAGGCATACCATTTGTGTAATCATACATTTGCATAGGGTAATGGTGTTTGATTCATTCTGTTATTTTTTCCTCCCCCCCACCCCTCCCACCTCTCTTTTCCCTCTATACAGTCCCTCCTTCCTCCATTCTTGCCCCATGTTCCTCTCTTGATGGATGTTTTCCACCTCTGACATAGAATCATCATGCCTGAAGTCAGAGGATCAGTATTTTTGTATGTTGTCAGTGAAGTCCTCTCTATCTTTTCAGTGCAAAAAAAAAGTCTCCTTTTTCTTTACATTTCAGCTTCTATCTTTGTGATTCCTTATAATTAATATGGACGTGGTATCAAGGCCCTACCTATTCCAGGAACCTTACATTGAATACTCATACACACTGAAGTCAGACGATATCGACTCAAAGCAGTTTAAGAGGTATTTGAAGTAAGAAAAAAACATTCAGGAAGACGTGCATAACATGTTTGACAGTACTTCTGGAATATGGCATTATACCCAAACTCCACTGCTCCTGATGTGTTATTTGGGAAGTCTCTGAATGTACACATGCTCTGTTTCTTTTTAACTATGTAATCTCAGCAACTAGTACATTGCCTGAGACCAAGTTGGGTGCTCTGTGCAGTTTAGATAAATGAACAGTCAGGATCAATTCTTTCCAGCCCACTTTTATCCCAGCAGTGACTTAACAAGGGGAGTAATCATTAAGAAGTTCTGTCTGCCCACTTGTTAAGGCCACAGATATTGATTGAATATTTTCTATGGGTCCTAGGATGTTCTAGATATTGGGGTACAAGCCATTAGCAGGAAGACAGATTCCTGCTCTCTCTGAGATGACTGTCTACTAGAGAAAGATAGACAAATCTACACATAATCCCAGATGGAGCTTTATAGAAATTAAAATGCAGTGGTGAGATGGAGTGAGGAACAGGGAGGGTTGGTTAGGAGTGTCTCAGTCAGTCACATCTGTGGGGACATTGACACAATGGGACTGAACCGATCATGGGAAGCTCAGGCTGGACAGTGCTCCAAGAGAACGGCAAGTGCGAAGCTGCAAGAGGGGATAAGGTGATGTACTCAGAGGACAAAAAGGCCACAGCAGCTGAGTGGAGAGAAGGACCGGAACAGTCAGAGAGCTGACAAGAGAGCAATGGGCAAGGCCATGGCAGGCTGTGGAAGTCTGTCTGCTGGATTTTATTAGCTTTAAATAAGTTCTTCATTAAATACCAGTTTTTCATTAAATACCAGCTCCTGATATATTATTTTAAAGTCTACTAAGATAAGCTTTTAGGTTAAAAACCTTATTTCTAATGCTTATTAAGGAATTATGATATTAAGAAATGAATTAAGAATTTGGCAAAAAAAAAAAAAAGCTCTATGTAGCTGTAGCTAGATGAGGTAGTTTGAACTTCCTTCAATGATTAAGTGTTTGTTATAATCAGGGCCTACATACTTTAAGGGATCAGATAGTAAATAATTTAGTAGTTGAGAACCAAGAGGCAAAATCCAGGATATATTTAGGTATTTACAATGTATATTGCAATTACACACAAGAAAGGTTTACTATTGTAACCACTTTTGTGTGTCCAACTCCTTACATAACTATTTACCACCTCAGTCTTTAAACATGTAAAAAATCATTCTTAGCTCATGGGTCAAGCGAAAGAGGCAAGGATGGGTCAGTTAGCTGTGCATCCTCTTTGGCCACCACTGAATTTAAAGAAGTATCAGAAATCTTCTTTTCAGCAGAATAATTGACATCAGTGTGAAAAACATGACATTTTAGAAATTCAAATAACTTTGAATGTAAGCTATAATGCAAAAAAAAGAAGTTAAACAATCCCTGTGATTTTATTTTTATTGAACACCTATTCTCTTGGTTTTGAACATGCAGATTTAAGAAATAACATTTGGTGGAGTTTGTAGCATAAACATTGACAATCAAGGATGATGTCTGTGGTGGTTAATTTTATGTGTCAACTTGACTGGGTTATGGTGCCCAGCTGTTTGATCAAACAGTCTTCTAGCTACTGCTGTAAAGGTTTTTTGCAGATATGATTAACAGCTGATGTTGACTTTAGCAGGGAACAGTAATATGAGAGGATCTCATCCAATCACGCAAGAGCAAAAGCGAATATCTAGGAGACAGAAATGTGTGCTCCAACACAGTAATAGAGACAATCTTGCTTGAATTTTCAGCCTACCTGTCTGCCCTACAGATTTCACCAGCAATTTCTTAAAGATATACATAGCACATGCAGTCATCTTTTGTTGTCTTTGGGGAGTCAGTTCTAGGACCTTTGTGCCTACCAAAATCTTCTAGTGCTTAAGCCCTTTATATAAAACAGTATCATTTGAATTTAAGCTATATACATTCTTCCATGTGTTTTAAATCATCTCTAGATTACTATAACACTTAATATACTACAGATGCCATATAAACCTTCTGCTGTATTGTTGAGAAAACACTGACAGGAAAGAAAAGTCTTGCAAATGTTCAGTCCAGAAACAACTTTTTCTGAATGTTTTTGATCTGTGGTTGGTTGAATCCACAGATATGGAACCCATAGATATGTAGGGCTGACAGTGTGTATGAGTGTATAGATTCTATTTGTTCTCTTCTCTGGAGAAACCTGGATGATACAATGCCCTGGGTGTTTCTTCAAGTCTGAGAAGATTAAAAGTTACTGTCACTTTTTGGAATAAGGCCCCACTGTCTGCTCTTTTGTTTCCAAACTGTAAGTTTCATCATCAGAGTAACAAGCACTTGGCATAGGCATCGCAAGAGTCTCTAGTACTGGACTTAGATATAGCAGCCAAGAATTTTGAGAGTTACATTCCTAAGCCCTGCCCGCAATCTTACATATCACCTATCTTGAGAAAACCCTCTAGTCCATAAATAGAATTTACAATTGTTAGGTCATCGGATTCATTCCATATGCAAGTCTTTCTTTTCACATGCTTCCTCCCTTGGCCTTGTAAATAACCCAAATAAATCCTCTATGTATAGTTTATGGGAGTTCCTACTCTCAATTAGGAATGGAATGCCGTAAACTGGCTATATCAGTTGCAGAAAGAGCTCTTCTCTCCTCATTAACTCACCACTTCAGAGAACTCAGTGCCTAGGGGAACCCTTGTCTTCTACCAGGGTTTCAGGCGCTCTGATATTTTTTTTCCCCAAGAATTGAATGATTGTGCTCTTGGGGAAACAGCATCATCTGTGACAGATAACTTCTTTATTGTGGAAGATGAGTAACAGTGACTGCAGCACTGATATCACACTTAAAAACCAAAAGGGAAAGAAAGGTGATAGTGAGTATCGCCCAACACCTGTCCATAAAGCTCATGATTCATCACACCCAGAGAATTCCGCAGGAATAATACATTCATTGTGTCATGGCCACCGAATCTTCCCAAGTTTAATAGCTGCTGCAGATCCATGGTGCAGAAGCCTCTGAATTAAGATGATTCAGTAGGTTCCAATTCATCCTAAATAAGTGGCTGTCTAGATAAACGAAGTTCATCAAATTGCACTGAATACCATATAACAACCTTGCGGGGACTGCATGCCCTGGGGACATGGACAGTGTCTCACAGTGTGCTTGGCAGCAACTCTGGTGCACAGCTCTTTTTGAGGTCCCTGTTAAATAATAACAATATGACAATGAGTTTGCCCTGAATCACTTTGGTTTTTATCAGCACAGGTAATGGTTTAATAACATCAATTAAGTTACTTAAATTCAACCACATAATGAAATACCCATATGGAATGTGAGCTTTGGAAACAATTTTTTAAGTAGTAATAAAAGAAAACAAAACAAAAGTCAGTGTTAATTACATCTCATTCAATGTGTTGGAAATAGGACAGCTCAGATTCAGGTTTATTTTAATGGATGATCTGGATTGGTGAGATTTCCCTAGCCTCTCAGAGTTCTCTTTAGCTAGTTCCTTGGTTCCCTAGCGTGCTGGAGAGACACTTGGCCAGTGACACAGTATGGCCAGAGGAGCCAAATCATTGGAAAAGACACTGAGTGCTCACTGGGATGCTTAGACAATGAGGTAGTAGGCTGGCTGCTTCTTCTCCAACATTTGCCCCACAGGAAGTAACTATGTCCAAGGTCAGCTTTCCATGGACCAGGGCATCCTCCCTCCAGTAGAGGAACTGTGAGTTCACTGTGCAGGAAATAGCAAGCTCTCACATCCAGACTGGTATTAAGCAGCCTCTGCAACCCCCGAGTCGGAAGTAGGAGTAGGGCTTGTTCCATCCCTGGACTGTCTTCTCACACTGCATGCAATGTCTTGGTCCTGGCCTAACATTTTGTGGGATAATGGAAGGATCAGAAGACTTGGTCCCCCCCTCCCCCCCGTTTTTTTTTTTCTTAATAACATTTGGCTTCAGGAAAGTTTCTCCAGTCTCCAAAAATTCTTCACTCATACTCCTTAATTGATAACATGCATTATAAAATTCTATGTCATGGCAAGTGGGGCTGATGCTAAAGGACTCTCATGGCAGAACACACAGTCTAAGCTGTCATTGGGAGTCCTAATTTCTAGGAATTGCTCTTTTCTTCAAGATGAAGCAGGCCCTTGACACTGGCTGGAGCTAGCTGTTAGGCCGTACCAGTTTCCACCTGACTTGCTGTGGCTAGTTTGCTGCGTAGGGTGAGGGTGAATACTGCCACTTGAAGTGCTTTCCAACCCCTCTTACTGCACCTCTGGGGAGCCCAGCTCTGCAGCTATTTCCTCCTCCTGTGTTTCTGCTTATTGTGGTTTGTATACAGGGTGTCCCCCAAAGCTCCTGTATTGATGCAGGAATGTAAAATGATTAGATTATGAGAACTGTGACCTAATCAGTCCATCCAAGTTTGAATGGACAGACTGGGTGGTAACGGAGGTGGGGGGGGAGTGTGACTGGGCAAGGTGGGTCATTGGGTCCTAGTCCTGGAAGAGTGAATCTTTCCTGAGCCCCTTCCCATCTCTACTTCCTGACCCCACCACCACCTGAGCAGCTTTCTTCCTCTGGGCCCATGATGTTCTGCCTTGCCTTGGGCCCAGAGTAAAGGAGTCAGTCATCTCTGGATTGAGACCTCTGAAACCACGAGTCCCAAATAAATGTTTCCTCCTCTAAGTGGTTATGGGCAGGTATCTTTGTCATAGCGAAGCAAAAATTAACTAGAACTCGGCCATGCTGGGCTGTCCAGGCCTCTTTTGTTTTACAACTTTGGGGCTATTCATGGACCCACAACCAAGACTCTATTTTCTGACTTAACATATCCAATAGTAAAATGGAAATTGGCACACTTACCTTTACTAACGTATTCCTTTTGGAGGCCAGATTACAGTGTTAAGCTATATTTACATTTTACAAATGCTTTTGTGGTGTAAAGGAAAAAAAAAAACAAGGAATTTGGCATTTGAATGTAAAATATGAATCTTATTCTACTATTTAGTAAATCCTTTTATCTCTCTGCCTCTCAATTTTTAGATCCATACAGTATGTCATGGGAAGTTGGGGGTGGGAGGATTTATCACTCGCCAACTTCTCCTGGAGGGATTGTAATGGAAGTTGCTATACTGAAAGTACCTTGCAAAGGTAAAGAGGGGTGCAGAAACATCAGTTAGTGAATGATCTTTGGGACTAAAGGGAGAAAGGGCATGATCCTCATTAAAGGTACAGTAACAGGAATTTGAAAGTTGAAGCTATACAACCAGCCTAACGACAGCAACAGCTGAGACTAGTACTCAGAATTTTTACCCTCAGTTTCAATTTCTGTTTTCTCAATAAGACTGAAGAGAAAAGAAAACAAAATCTGAAGCTTCTACAGTCCTTTAGTTTGAAGATTGACTATTGACTCTGATCACTTCTCTACCACAGGTAGCGACCAGCCTAGTTCAGTCATCTTTCCCCTAAGCATTTGGCTTTAATGTTATATGATGCTACTAGAATCTTCTAGGTGATGTGCCTAGGTATTTTCAGGTACAGAGAGTAAGGAACTGGTTTCTTCAAGTGTATTTTTCTTAATAAGGAGGAAAACTTTTTTAACGGACATGTTATGCATTTTTGAGTCTCAGATTATTTTCAAGTTAACACCATCTAGGAAATTCACATCTTTCCTTCTTATTAGGTATTTTCAGAGACTCTTCCCAGTTTTTAAAATAGTTATCAGTAAAAGAACCTTAAAATTTTGTGTGTGGCTTCATAAAGAACATTTGCTTATACAAATTACTATGTGTAAGAGGTTGTACCTACATAAGAAGATGGAGGTCCTTCCTCTAAATGATTTTTATCTTCATTTCATGGACCAAAGTTATCCCTCCTCTGAGAGGGATAGATCTGGACTTTGTTGGCCAATGTTTTCTTCTGCCTGGGATCAGCATGTGTTCAATATTGCTGATCCACAAGGGTGGTTCTCTCTGATTGTCTTTTTCCTGGCAAATCCTTAGCATCTCCAATGTAAAGCTATGCTTTCAAGACACAAGTGGGTAGCTCTCTGAGCAAGAGCTTTCTGTGAGTGGCAAGAACAGAAAAGATGGTGCTGGCTTGTTCCTCCCCAGCTGAACAGAGCAGGCTGAGCTTCTACCTCATCTAGCTTAGCACACTAACTATGTCCTTGTGGGCAATAAATCATGTACATTACCTGAAAAGGCAAAGCATGAAGGATCCAGTTTCTGCTGTTCTCAGAAAATAAGAACCCCTCTTTTAGGAGTTATTAATCATGCTTCTCAGCTTCTTGTATGAAACACAATAGTTAAAGATGTTTCATCTTTTTTTGTTCAATGATGATAGTGAAGATAGGATATTAAATGGTTGGTGGTTATTGGCATTGATGCTCAGGCATTGACTCTGTCTTGCTTCTCTCCTCCAGGTAGCAATTGGGCAAGGCCGGCTGCCTCCACCTAATCATCTGGTCCTTGGTTACACAAAGTCAATTGAATGTAAGGAGACCTGAGATGAGTGTTCTGGTATAAATCTTTGGGCAGCGGTTGAGTGGACATGAGAAAGTTATATGCAAGACGAGGGAAGAGAAGGCAGTCTTTGACTATGCAGAAATCTCCAGGAAACAGGAAAGAAAACAGTTACAATGGAAAGTGAGCTTAGGTAGTGGGAAAATAATATTTTTAGTGAGTGTTTTGCACGGATGTGCTTGTTAAACCAAAGAGAACAAAACTCTCCATCACCAGAGGAGCCAGCCAGGTGTCCAATATATTTAGAAACCACCATAAGTTATTCACGAGATCCTCTCACCTCATGTATTTCTTGTTTAGCTGAGCTTTGGGAACTAGGGATTTAGGACAAAAATGAAAGAAAAATCAGGGAAGGAAATAGGTTTTGCTGCTGATCACTGAGTTAAGAAGAGAACTTCTAGATATTGCTGTCTGAGAGGCTGAGAATTTCTGTGTTGTGTAAATTAGCATGGATGCCAGGTGATAGTGCCTTGTTGAGGCCATCATGGGGCAAAGAAGCACAGAGACAGATCATGTAGTATAAGGTTACTGGACAAAAGTAAAGCTCTAGTTAGAGAAAAATGGAGACACCATCATAGACATTCTAAGAGACTACACTAATTCCAGGACTGGTGTCTACTAACCCTTTGTATAAATGCAGTGTAAACTTCCTGACCTAATAGGAAAGATGATAGAGCAAAGTAGTTAGGAGAGGGTTTAAAAAATCAAATGTCTGTGCTTGTATCCTAGGTACACATATTCCCAGCTATATCAGCCAGCTATTGTCCTAACAGTGCTGAGCAACAAATCACTCCAAAACTCAGAAGCATAGGATAACTAGACACTTTTGCTCAGATAGGTATTTGGGAGTCAGCGGGGGTTTGACAGAACTGGTCTGATCATTTAGTTTGGGCATCAGTCCACAGATTCACTATTTGACTTCCATTCCTCTGAGACTCATAGGCTACTTGGACCATATTTCTGTAGAGTAAAAGACCAAACTCAAGCAAGCATACCTTCACTTCTATGTACCCACCATTGACTGAGCAAGTCACATAAGCAAGACCTAACTCAAGGGGAAGTACATTCAACCCCCAATGGAGTCAAGTCAAGTATATGGTCAAGTTCAATATCCATGGGAAGCATAGCCCTCCAATGGGAAAGTGAGCTGGGAGAAAGGAGGGTAGTGTTGAGGAAATAATAACTTAATCTACCATGCTGGCTCTGCAAACTTGAGTATTTGCACTTCTCCAGACTCAGTTAACTCATCAGGTAACAGGGAAATGAAGGTGAAATCTGAGGACTGAACTGGATAATATACTTGCAAAGTTAAAAGTCCCTGACCCATAATAGTTTTATTTATCATCTTTCATATACTTTACTCTTACCTCCTTGCTAGATACACACATGCTCATTACTACCTGATTGTTGTAGAACTCAGGTTTTTGTTAGTTATAAGCAAAAGAAATGCCTGTTGTGTTGACACATAAAAAGAAGTGAACCAAAAAACAAATAAATAAAAGTACAAAACTCAGAAGGTTGTCAGGACAGCAGGAAATTTCACTATAAGTCCATCCATATCCATCATAGGGATATTGCTGTCACTGACAGCAATTAGTTGCCACCATTGTTGTTATGTTGCCTCTGGCCCTGGGCCGCTGGTCGCTGGATATCGCTTCTGTTCTACAGCTCCAAATTGAATAGATCCACCAGTGTTCTAGGTTTTTATGAAGACTGTTTCCTGCATTCCTCCCCAGAAGATCCATTCTAGTGGATGAGCCTCGGTCGCATGTACATGAACAGGATTTCGAGGAAGTGATTTTTGATGTTTGCTATTTTGACATTTTTAGTGGAGTTATCTCCTTTCAAGGTGTGTCCTAGGGAATCCTTCACACATGGAGAAGTGTTTCAGATTTGAGATCACCCAGTGCAACTGTGGTTTCTAGCTCCTAAGTTCAGCTTTTGCCTGTGGATGATGGCTTCCGGAAGGCTTAGAAAAGGTCACAGTGTTTCCATGTGAACGGTTGCATCAGAGTGAAATTGCCTCCTGTTGTTTTTGTAGCATTTTGTTTTCTCCTTTCTGTTCATGCTAATTGTGGGTGATTTCTCATCTTCCCCCTTTTTAAATCATGTTGGTTTATCTAACTGGGCTCAAGCACTTCACTTGTCATCAGGTCTCTGAATTTCGATGTTAAGCTTTTAGCTCTCCTTAGTGCGTATCAAAGGGTACACGTGTATATCGTCAGGATTTAGTGAATCGACATGTTTTCGCCATTGGAAACCTATCAGCCACCACTAAAAGGAGTTGCCTAAACTGATGCCTGTCCAGCTGATGCTGTAAACACTGTTCTTAGCTATAAAACAATGACTTTTCTGAGTCTGATTCCTTGGTGGCTATAGGTTGGTTTGAATTAGCCAGACAAGTAATCCCTTTCTGGGACCATGGAATATGTGCAACCTCAAACCTCAAAGTGATTTGGGGTTCTTCAATTTTCTAGCTGTGTCCTTGGGAAAGTTAGCCAACTTCTCTGAGTTTCAGTTTTTAATTTGTTTTCCAGGAATGTCACCATTCTTATACTGGAAGACCCTTGCAAGCCTTAGATAAAATGCACATCAATATTGGGCCACTTTTCTTCTCATTCATTCTGCTCTCGCCAGGCTTTATAATTAATTAATTAATTAATTTTTGACAAGTTCCTTCCGGTCTCAAGGTCTTTTAAAATATTCTTTATCACTTATGTTGCCACCTCTTGACATTAATAGCATTTATTTATTCATTTATGTAACAGATATTTACAGAGTGCCCTATCTAAGGCAAGTATCACTTTAGGTATGGGGACTGTATCAGAGTACAAACAAGAGTACTTGCCTTCTTACAGCTCACACTGTGTTTAGAAGAGAGTCTTACATTAGCTTGTTAGATGGTGGTAAAGGCTAAAGACAAGCCCAGAAGGGCTTAGAAAGGGCAGGGGTTGGAACTATCATTTAAATTGTCCAGTACAGCAAAGTGCTCAATGCTCCCTGGTACCAGGGATGAATTTTTAACCCCTTGCAATGTTATGGGGTCAAATCACTAATTCAGGTTGATGGGCTTATAATAAAAGTGATGTGGTCACTCCCACTGGAGCATTTAAGAGTGGCTTTGCATGGGGGCATGGCCATCCTTCCTCTGCCACAGAGGCCATGGAGGAAGGCTATGTGGTCCAGACAGTGCTGATGAAAGATGGCAGAGCTTTCCTCAGCCCATCTGACCCATCACTGTGGACACATAATGTGAACAAGAAACACACATGTGCTGCGTGATACGGTGCTAATGTGTCACCTCTCCATCATCATCGGCTTATCCCAACTAGTGCAGTGGGTCTCACAGGCACTCACTGAACAGGTGGCTTGATGTCACTATCTCAATGAGGAGGCAGAGTAAGGAGGTTTTTTGTCTCAGATGGCAGCTTAAAAATGACCGTCCTTCACTACTTCTTCAGTGCCACAAGCACAAAGACTACATTTGTTTTGTTTTGTTTATTATATTGAATTTCAGCATTGTAAGAATTCAATACCTTTTGAAAAATGAATAAATGGATATAAATACATAGGCATACGTTCATATTTATATATATGCATCACTATACATATGACTGAAGAATTTGCACAAAAGAGTGTTGGGACACAAATGTAACCATTATTTTTGTATTTAATATTTAATCTCTTGTCTTTAACTTGTTCTTCAAATGAAAACTATCATACATATTTATTTAATTAGGTTTTCTTTGACTCATAACAATATTAATTACACATTACATTTGGACATAAGCAAAGCAGAAGTCATACTGGAACTGAAAGGCTGCTGTATCTGTCAGGTTCAAGGCTGCTGATACGTAATGGACGGCAGCTAATAATGCCTACTATCTATTTGTTGAGAGATCACTATGTTCTCATAAAATGCCAAACCCTTCACATGTATTAACTTATTTAATCCTCATAATGAATCGAATACTTGGTTCCACTATTTCCCCCATGGTGTGGAAATACATAGGGTGAGAAACTCTTTCAAGTTGCCACAGTTAGCAAATGAAAGAGCCAAAATGAGACTGGCTATTTTTATTCCAGAGCTGTGCCATTAATATTTCTACCCTACAGCCTCGACCTGGTCTAGCTTCCTCCATTTCATCTACTGGGTGTTGCTAAGTCCTCAACAGAAAAGTTTGTGGCCTCAGTTTCACATTTTGCTATTCATGTAACTCAGTTCCTCTTATTATGCCTGTTTCTCTCTGGTTCTATCGGCCTGTCTCACCATAAACTTTCTGAACTTGTTTACTGACTTCCTTTCTCATAACCTCAATGCTCCTTTATGCCTTGGCTCTACATGATACCTTCTCTGTAAATCCTTCAGTTTCAGTCTTCAATTACTGATTTTTTTTTTTTTTCAGAACTCAAGCAAGAGTCTATCATACTCTAAGACCCAGCCTAGACTTTCAGAGCAGGGCAGGTCATAATTTCTTACCCACATCATAGACCTCTTGTTGGTACTGCCTACCAAACATCCAGTCATCTTAACCTGTGATAGAAACACTCTTACCTAGGGATTCTTAGAGTGAAATGCTTGGTTGAAACTATTTACTTGAAAAAACTTATGGGCAGGTGGGAATCATAATGAACCTAAGAACCTTCACTGCATGTCTGTGATGAGCCAGGCACCACCCAAAACATACCAGACACATTGGATAATACAGCCTTCAAGATTGTCATCACCATGATTTCTATTTAACAGATGGAGATACTGGGTCTTTTAATCTTGCCCAAGGGGTCAAGGCAAGGAAATAACTGAACAGATATATTCAGACGGTCTCAACAGTTGTACTACACTAGGCCAGAAGTTTCCTTTGCACATATTTATTTTATTTAAAAAATCTCTGCTCTCTTTCTACCTGACATAAATAGAACAGTTGAAAGTCACCACTACTGTCAATATTAGAGGCATGTCAAATGCTGTCACTTAGCCAGAAAGCCACTCTGGAGTAACTGTGTAATATTATACAACATGACAAGCTCTCATCCACAGTGGCAACATTAAAGCCAGGGGCATGTGGTTTGTGCAAAACCCCAAAGCCATTAGCTGAAATCCCAGGACCAGAAGGCTGAAGAATTAACCACCCAACCCAATATGGTGTCGGCCCTGGATAGCAGAGGCCCACGCTGCACGGGTGGGTTATTTTCATTCAAGGCAAAATGTGTGCTGACATTCAGTTTTCTGTTCTGGAGCTAGCTGGGCACATTATCTTCTCAGTGTGGATTGGATGAGGGAGGTGAGAAGCAAACAGAAAATTCTTGGCAGCCAAAGACAGTCAGGCAACAGAGGAAGGGAAGAGAACTGTCAGAGGACTGAGGAGGAGTCACTTGACTTTTGGGATGTTCCTACCACTTTCCTTCAGTCATAAGGCTGATTTTTGAATGTATCTTTTCTTTTGCAATACTGGGGATTGAACCCAGGCCTTCATGCATGCCAGGCAAGTGTTCTTCCACAGAATCACATCCCCAACCTTTGAAAGTATATTCTTGATACATGAGAAATGAGAGAGACTGGAAATGGTTATCTACTGGAAATGGTTTATCAACTTTGCCTCTCTGCCTTTATCCTAAGTATCACTGGATCATCCAGAATTTTAGCAGTTAAGATACTTCCAAGAACAAGAACAGGAACATTCAAATTGTAGGAAAAAATAAAAATATTCAATTGTTTAAATGATGAAAAAATAACACATAGTGATACAAACCACTGAGTTCCCAAAATAGAGTGGGCTTAAAGTAAAATTTGCTACATTTGTTTCTCTATATATTTTTTTAAGCATTAACTGATTTTCTTTGTATTTGCAGTATGGTGGCCAACAACATCCAGTCACATGTTTCTTGGGTCTAGGAAGAGAAAATTGCCCTCTAATAAGTTCTTCAATAAAAGCAAAGGAGATTCCCTTCTAGAAGCCCCAGCCCTCATATCTTCTGGTTTCTTTGCTCTACTTGAATCATCTGCCTATTCCCACTCCAATTACTATGGTTTTGCTGTGGGCTGTGCTGATTAAGTTAAGCTAATTAAGAAGCATCATCGGAGCTCAGGATGAAATCATGTCAAACTAGACTAAAAGTGGGTGGAAGGGTAGTTTTCCATGCATCCTCTTGACTACTAGGGAAGGAAATAAATTCAGTGTGTTAGTCAACTTTGCCTTTCTGGGACTAAAATACCTGGCACTAATAATTTAGTGGGGAGGAAAGTTTATTTGGGGATCATGGTTTCAGAGGTCTCAGTCCATAGATAGCAGAGTCCATGTCCTGGACCCAAGGTGAGGCAGCACATTATGGCAGAAGGAGCCAGTGGAGAAAAACTGCTCAGTTCATGACAGCCACAAAAAAGAGAGAGATGGGGGTAAGGGTTTGCAAGCAAGAAGAGCAACATTACAGGGTGTGCCTCCTGTGATCACCTCCTCCAGCCACATCCTGCCTGCCTACAGTCACCACCCCGTCAATCCATTCAAACTACGATGGACTGATGAAGTTACAGCTTTCTCAATCCAATCAATTTTCCTCTCAACAGGAGTAGCACAGGAGTTGTGTAGTTCACCTCATGTCCAAACCATAACACTCAGGGAGGCAGCGAGACACCATGTGAGGCCCATGTCCCATCTCAGCTGGAGTATTGCAGATCTTCTCATTGAGCTCCTACAGTCTTGTTCCCTTGGGCCCACCATTGATGCTGCTCAGGATGATGAAAACAAGAGATTCAAGCACCTTACCTGGTATACAAAGCCTGTTGTGAACTGCTTCCTACCTATCTTTTACTCTCCTTTCTATTCCCTCTCCACAAAGAACTGTGTGAAGCTTCAGAATCTCTTCCAAACTCGCCCATGTAGCTTTATGTTAGCATTCTTCAAAGATCAGCCCAAACATTTTGTTCTAGAGACCTTTTATGACCTAACCATGTTGGACGAGGTTCCCTGCTCTGTGTGTTCATGAGAACCTGAGATCTCCTTTTATAGTAGAAACATCCTTCTTCATTGATTTGCTTATTCTTCTCTCTCCTCAGGATTTTAAGTTTCTTCAAGGAAAAGTCCTCAGCTTTGTTGCCTGGGATTCCACGTGGCATTATGTACATATTTAGTCACCGACGTGATTCTATTTGCCAGTAAACTCTGCTAAGTTGTGAGGGGGCAGTATGAAAAGGAAACAAAGGAAAACCTAGATCCATGATGTCATAGAGCTTGCATACTAAAAAATAATTAACTCGGCATGGCAGTGCACACCTGTAATCCCAGTGGCCGGGGAGACTGAGGCAGGAGAATTGCAAGTTTGAGGCCAGCCTCAAAATTTCAAGGAGGCTTTATGCAACTTAGTGAGACTCTGTCTCAAAATAAAAAATAAAAAAAGGGCTGAGGGATGTGACTCAGTGACCCTGGGTTCAATCTCCTATATTACAATAAATTAAGTAATGAAATAAAAATAATTATTAAAAAATAAAGAAAGAAATGAGAGAAGGAATGGGAAGCATCTGCCAGCATCTCAGGAGATGTACTGAAAAGAGAATGATGTGGGTCTTTCTCAGTGGAACTGGACGATCTCTGAGCTGCATTTTTAACACCTATAAGATGAGGAGATTTTCTGTGTTTACCATTAAAAGAATAAAATTACATTTTTGCTACACTCCACCAAGTCTTTCTTCCTTTATTCACCTAACAAGTGGAGGGGAGTGGGGCTTGTTGACCTTCATCCGGAGATGTCTGAAGGGATTTTGGCATATCTGGAGGGACAGTCACGTACCAACCCTGTGTGCACACCCAGCTGCAATCCTCTAAGCAGTCCGAGCATCCAACAGTGGATGACTCCTCCCTAGAACACTGCCTGATTTTCTTGGATGAGAATCTCAAAACCACATTTGTATCTACTGATTCAAGACTAAAAAAAAAAAAAAAAAGAACATTATATTAAATGAAAATCCAGTGAATTTGGTTCCAATCTCAATCTTGCCTTGCTGTTCTGGCAACGTATTATTCCAACTTATTGCCAAATAACTTATACCTAACTTTTAACTAACATTTAATGTTGAAAAACTCTAGGTACATAATTCCTATTAATTAAAAACTGCTTATAATTAAGAAAACAAATGCATAATAAATGCTTCCATTATGAAATGGCCTCTATTTATTGTCAATTTTTATTTTTTATTTTTTTGCTCATTTGCTCATTTGTTAAATCTCAGTATTCAGTATCTGAACTGGGTTTCCCAGTCATTATTATGAATTAGCAACATGCTGCTGTAATTCATTGTAATTCACCAGAGAAGAAGTTTGGATAAATAGAGAAAGGATTTTAGCAAAAATCACCGTGGTGAAACCAAATTGCAGGGAAGACTGGGTCCCTCTGCTAACTTTTTATTTCCTGTGTTCCCTACTGTCTTATGAGAGAAAAAAAGGTAAAATAAATGAAGTCCTTTAAAAAATCAAATTCAAAACTAGATTTTAATAAAGTTAACATTAATAGTTGAGATGATTAGAGGAAAAGGGCTTCTAATCAATCCAACAGATAAGATCGCAGTCATAATTGTACTGGCTGTTATTATTTCCTTTTCATGTACTTGCACCAAATGGAAAATAAAGTCTTGAGATGCCTACAAGTGGAAATGAAAATAATGGTTTTCAGTGATAATTTGATAGGAAGTAATTGGCCACCTGAAGAGAAAAACCCTCATCATGGAAATAATTATAAATAATTGGTTACCACAAGATTGGACTATATTTGACACACTCAGCACAATAAATACTCTTAACTAAAGGTGCTAGCATGAGGGTTTGAGGGTGTTAGCAGCCATGTGAGTTGGAGACAAAAATCTTTACTTACAGGCTGGCATGGTGCAGCTTTGGTCCACAGATGTGGTTATTTGAATGACAATATCATTTTTAATTGTATTTTAATTAGATGTTAATGTTGTTAAAATGAAGAAGATTTTGCATAAAAGCCAGTATTTATAGTTTTTCTCTTGAAAAAGAATGAAACTATTGAGCAACACTGGACCTGTATTGCCATAGTCCTATCAACTCTTTGGAACTGATAAAACTCCTAGGGTTACGCACAGTCCCATGTGATCTACTTTATTCATCTAGAAGCCAGCCTGTTTGAATTTGCGCCTCCATCTCTGAGAACATCTCCATATGTATATAAACATCTGAGTTTGTATAATAAGTTCAAAATTCTTAATTTACTTCATCCTCACAACAATTTTGTAGAATAAACAAAGTAGACTCTCAAGAGGCTCATCCAGGAAGACAAGCCCAGAGGTAAACACATGGATCCAAGTGTTCTGACTCTTCACCACAAACCTGTCCACTGAGCCCTTGTCAGAGGTCAGTTGTAAAACTCCCTATTGTAGTAATACGGGCACTCAGGTGAAGTAAACATCTTTTTTTTTTTTTTTTTTTTTTATTCTAAAGAAATAGCCTTTATCGTCATAGATGAAATGACTTATTTTGTGTGAGAAATGCTAAATAACCAAAAGTTAAGATAAGGTTCAAAATTCTGACCCATAGGAACACTTCTAGAAAGTTCCTTGGGGCTATTTGGTTAGTCATAAAAATAACCAATTTCATTTTCTACCCCCAGAGCCTCAGAGGCTTTGCACTAAATAGGATATAGGCTCTCCTCTCACTGGATAGTTGACTTTCTCCAGTTTAATATATTTTAATTGGATCCACTTCAGGGAGACCAGGGCCTAGAACAAGTTGCCTAGAATGTTCTTTGTTTTCCCTCCTAAATCCCGGCTCTTTGAGGACAGGCTTTTCCTCCTCTTCCATGTCTCTGTTCAACAGTCACTTCCTGAATAAGGAGTGGCTTCTCCTGACAAAAGCCCTCTGTGACATCAGTCTGTTTTATTGGCTTCAGAGATCTTTCCACGGCCTCAGTCTTTCTGGCTTAGTCATTGTTTAACAGTGATTACGTAACAATTACTTCTATTATTTTTGTTTCCACAAAGCTGCAGGCTGCACAAAGACAAAGACCTGTTTGGTGTGTTTGCAATGACGTCCCAGCAAGGGGAAGGTGTGCTGAAGATGTTTCGTAAGAAGTTGTCCTCCAGGAGGGGGTTTTACAGCTGCACATGCACACCCTCAGAAAGCTCTGGAGGGCGGTGGATGGGCCTGGTCCAGGGCGAGGACCTCAAGCCCTGGAGCAGGGGCCTCTGCCCTGCCCCGAAGGGAGGCCATGCTGTCAGACACTCTTCTTACCAGCTCTTCTCTCCTCTCATCTGTTTTCCGTACAGCCTGGTTCCTGACGCTCCAGTTGGGCTCTGTTTTCTTTCTTCAGTTCTGCTGACTCACTGTCCTCATTTTGATTCACATACATCAATTTTCAAGGCTGCTTTAAAGTGGAATGACTGTACAAATATTTTTCGAACTTCTGCCTTTCTTAGCATCAGTATTAATTCCAGTATTTTGAGAACAAATGAAATATTTTTGCTATCAACTTTTATACCGGTGCTGCTCAGTATAAATATAGTGCCAGCCAGATATATAATTTTTAAAAGTTTTGAATCACTGAAAGTACAATTTATAATAATTATCTAGTAAATTCATGATTATGAGAGTGACCGCATTAAAAAGTAAAAGGGAACATGAGAAATGAATATTAATAACCTATTTTAATTAAACGAATTCCAAAAAACTTTTAGACAGTATTCAAAATGAAAATGTTGATTTTCATTCTTTCATTTGTACTGGGTCTTTGAAACCCAAAAGGTGCTTTACACTTGCGGCAGATCTCAACCTGGACTAGCCACACTTCAAGTGTTCATTAGGTGCACATGGTCAGTGGCTACCATATGGGCAAAATGGATCTATAATTTCCTCCTGCCATTGCAACAGGGAGAGGGCTAAGGGTGTTCTAGCCTTTCGGTGAGAATAGCCTTGGGAAGATGATTGAAGCATACGACCCTTGATAAGACAAATAGTAATGTTCACAGTGCTGAAGGGACAGCCTGAATGAGAGCCTAAGAAATGGGTGGTTCTCATGAGGATATGATGAGTTGGCAAAAGAGGGAGGCCAGCACTGGGGCGGGGAGCACTTAAGCTAAGGAGAGAGCTAGGAATCGGGGCTAGGAAGGCCTGTCCACTTTCTTCAATTCTCGTCTCCTAGTCCTTACCAAACTGTCCTACTATTTTTATTATGCCACCTGTTACCACTCTAGTCCCCATCATGGACTTTTGAAGTAACTATTTACCAAATTGGTCCAAGTGTGTATGCAGATGATTAGTAAATGGAAGAAAAGAAGCTTATCTTTGAAATAATTGAAAACATCAACTAAATACCTGAAACAATGGACTGACATGTTTAGAACACAGCCAGCACCATTTTTTTCCCCGTTAATCTCTCTGTGTACTTCTAAAACATTAAATGATTCCAATTTCAGAATTTGTGTGTGTGGGTGGGTGTGTGCGTGTGTGTGTGTGTGTGAAATAATGATATCATAGAAGAAAAGACCAGTGTTTTGGTTCTTAAAAGCATCAAGGAACATAGAATGTGAGGATAATAAAACTGACATCACCATCACTAATCCCAGCTACCTTGGCCCCTCTCTTGTTTTCAACTTTTATTCCCATGGTTCAAAGACAAATTCTTGGCATTTCTTCATTCAAATTCTGTAGAGAGGAAAATCTTATTGTTCCACTTTTGTACTCGGTCACATCATCATTTTCTGGGTGGACAGTTCTTGAGCCAGGTCATCCAAGAAGTTCAAGTAGCCATGACAGGAGAGGTGTTGTGATTCCTATTGATCTGTAGATGGACAGGCAAACCAAATGATGTGTTTTAGCATATGTATGTACCTGGCAGGTGGGGGACCAGCTGGCAGGGCTGCCTGGCTTCCTTCAAAGCCATACAGAGTAACAGATGATAGAGGGTGGATTAGGAGAGACTTCCTGGGTCCAAAACTCAACTCTACCAAGGGCCAGTTGAATGTACTCAGGCAAAGTAACCTCTCTGCATATCTCTCATCTGTATAATGAATGGAGATACCAATAGTATTAATATCTATTTCTTGGTTGTTGTTTAGATTAATTCAAGTAGTATATTAAAGTTATTTGCATGGAGTCTGCCATATAGTTAGCTATATACATTCACACACATATATGTGTAGATATATTTACTTATATATAAATATAAATGTAAGTATACATAAATATAAATGTAAATATTTACATATTCATGTATACATTTGTATCTTTTTCCTCTCACTTTTTCAAAGCAAAGAACACACTTGCCACACTGTACTTCATCTTGACAATCTAACAACTACAAACAGTGGGTATTATAATTCTCATACCATCCACCAGGCAACCCTTTTTAGTGTTAAGCTACTCAATCCTAACCACACGATTAAAAGTTGGCAGAGCTCAGACTTTAAATGAAGGGTAATCAATGTCGAAGCATGATCCTCCTCTCACCAGAAATATTTCTGTCCCAAGAGATCACAGATAGCATGTGAGGTGAGTGTTGAGAGTCAGCGTCCTCTGGGAAATTTTATTTCAATGGTATTTGATACATTATCCCAGATCCCATCCTCAGGATCATTTTTGGTTTGCATGGAACCTCATCCCTAGCCCCATGACCTATCCATTGACATGTCTTATACTGTTCAACTGCAAGACCTGCCACTGAGCACTAGACTAGTGCCCTGTACAGTTGGGTCTCACTGCAGTCAAGTTGTCACTGATGTGTTGAAAAGGTTTGTTCTGGTTTGCTTTGCAGAGAATGAACTGATGCCTCCTTGAGCCAGATCAGCCACACTATTTGAATAACAGGGCGGTAGAACCCAGTCAAAAGACCCAGACTTTTGGTCCAGGGACCATAGTGGTGGAAGAGACGACAGCCTTCTAGAAGCTCTCTGTCAGCCCAGTAGACTTGAAATGGCTTGCAAGGCTATGCAGCTTGACCAGAATCCTCCTGCATTTGCAAACACTTTTTTTTTTTTTTTTTTTTTTTATCATGCTTTAGCTTTTTAAAAAGAGGTCCAAGCTTTGAACTGTTCTGTGAAAGATAGACTTTGCCTTTGGAGCTTGGGGAAGGAAAAGAAAAAAAAAAAGACACCTGTGTAGAAAAGTACGAATGTATCCCATTTAAGGGTAGAACCATTATGAACATTGGTGCTGTTAAATTCTGAAAATCAGGGCTTGGAAGGAAATGCCTCCTCTGCTGATTACAGTGTAGCTGGTGCAGCTAAAGAGGCTCCAGACACTACTAGAATAGCAGATCTCCGCGTGTGACTACAGAGGAATATGTAAGAAAGAAAAAGACAGATGGTGTGCTTAGGTGCACTTAAGTCTGATTGCATGAGTTGATAATGAATGTTTAAATATGGCACTCCCATAAAATCAGATACCTGTAGACAATACTGGAATAACTACAGACTTGCTAGGGGGAAAAATGAAGTTGTGGATTCTAATTTTTGTTTTTGTCATTATTATGATTGTCTATTTACTTGTATGGGAATTTTCATAACTTTCTCGGAGCCTAATCATAAAACATAAAACACAATCAGTAGCATAAAAAATAGATTCTTAGAAATAAAAGAGGACTTAAAGATTATTTCAGAGCTGCGGAAGCTTATGACCATATAGGCAAGATTTAAAAGGCCAGGTAGCTCCTGGTGACAGATCGAGGATTAAAGTCATGTCACATAACCTACAGAAACTCCTTGCCCAGTCATTATTCCACCACAGAGCACCATGCTTTCTCTCCAAGAGAATTATATTAAAATGATAAGCCAAACAAGAATCATAAACAAACATAACTTGCATCATTTAAGGGGAATAGTCTTCTACCCCCTCCTATTATTATTATTATTATTATTATTATTATTATTATTAGTTACCGGGGATTAAACTCAGGGCCTTGGACATGCTAGGCAAATACTCTGCCACTGAGCTACATTCCCAGAAGTACATTCATTTACATATTTTATTGACTGCAACAAAATCAAACAGAATTTTTAAGAACTTTATAGAAATGGGTTTCACAGTAATAAATGTGTGCTCATGTTTCTAGAGGGGCTGCAGTTTTCACATCTTTTCTGTCCAAACACCTCTCGAGTTAGACTATCAAAAGTGCAAACACTAAAAAGTCAGGCACCTTACTCAGACCAGGTCCCAGGAAGGGTTATGTCATTGGGTGTTTCTGGGGACCAGGGGTCCACTCCCCTGTGCACTGTGGTGGTGAGGGCACGGGAAAGAGGCAATCAGGACCTGAAGTGCATGCTCCAAGCTGAAAGGAGACATCGATCAGCAGCTGTAAATAAATTGGAAGTGGCACCTTAAGTGCCTTAAATGTTGGAAGTTAAACCTTAAATCGCGACCTTATTCTTAAAGGAGCCGGGGAGCCTCCCATCAAAGACACTGGTGGCATAATCCAGATGAGTAATGCTGCTGATCTCTGTAAGGACTTCATGAGCTGAGTAGGAAAGACAGTCCCTGGTGCAGAGAGCACTAAAAGTCCACCTGTCACTTACCATCTGGGTGGTGAAAGATGCACATATTTAAAGTCAGAGAGTGTTGACATATATGGGGAGCTCCTTGTATGGCAATGGAACTGCTTCCCTATCACCATCTCCAAACAAGGGCCACATCATGCTGCTAAAATGGCCATTCTTGCCAGAAAACACATTTAGAAAATAACTCTTCAACAAGTAAGGAAAGGACAATTTCATAACCATAAATTAATAAATTATGTATAAATTATGCTGCTGTTGAATACAACTATGAAATTACTAGTATTTCCCACAGGAATAGATAGATACATTCAGGAAGCAAATATGATACCCATGTTATTGCTGAGGCTTTTAAAGATTTTTTTTTCTCAACCCTTCAAAATGACAAAATGCTCATTAATTACAATTGCCAAGGGTGGTGTGAATATTGTAAAACACGTACACATCCTTCGCAGATGCCATCAGCAAAACAGAAATTTTGAAAAATTCTGGATCCAGAAAAATCATATAAAATCAGATTGATGTAGAAATCAGAACAGAGAAAATCATAACCATTGGAGGTGTTAGTCACCTTTTTATTGCCATGACCAAAATATCCATCAAGAACAACTTGGAGAAAGAAAAGCTTACTTTGGCTTGTGGTTACAGAGGTTTAATCCATGTTTGCTCTGGGTCCAGGTTGAGGCAGAACATCACATGAATAGGTGTAGAGAAGCCGCATTGCTCTGCTCATGGAAGACAGAAGCAGAAAGAGAGAGAAGGGGCCAGGGAAGAACAACCACTCCAGGGTATACCACCAGTGACCCACCTCCTCCAGTCACACCTCACCTGCTTACAGGTACCACCCTGTTAATCCATTCAAACCAGGATGGACTAGTTAAGCGACAATTCTCAGTCTAATCATTTCACCTGTAAATATTCCTACACTAACACAGGAGCTTTGGATGCACCTCATACGCAAATCAGAACAGGAGGTAAGAGCAATTTTAGCTAACACAGACCCCAAGGGTGTAACACAGACCCCTAATGGCAGTGCAGAAAGAGCATGAGCAATCAGTTGGGTGACTGTGACTGTGTGAGCAGTACCAAGGCTTGGCTATGGCAGACCTGGTCCAGTGACACTTATCCTGTGCCTCCTGCAGCATATGACTCAGGGCTAATTCCTGGTTGTTCCTAGCTGTGTGTTAGGCAGCCTGGTCAACTAGCTTACTTTAGGATTTCACACCTCTGTAATGGATCTGGAAGGATAAAATAATAATAATCATGATACAGGAGAAAGGACAACAGATCCACCCACTATTGAAAGAGTGCAGGGATGGGTGGACGAGTTCCATCCAGAGTAAAGGCACCTTTGTCTGGCAATTCTGAGGGAGGGAGAGGTTTTCAGACCTGAACCTGATCGAGTCATTGATTCTCCAGGAAGTCCACTTGTCCATCAGCCATGTTCTTTAAACACAGCACTCAAACAGCATCCAGCATGTCAGGAAATTGCTATAAGAACAGTCTAATTCAGACAAGAAAGGAGAGAAAGCACAGGCTCCCATTTAATGAGAAAGTCCACATAAGCCACAGAGAATAAAGTTGGGAAAACTGAATTTTAAGATTGACAGGCTTTTTCTAGAAAATATAAGGGACCAAAATTTTGTCCCAAAGAAGGAAATAATCTGAACAGATAGAAAATCATAGGTAAAATTGAGATCTCATTTTTCTTTCTTCCCCCATCAAAGGAAAGAAACCAAAGAAGTTTTATGAGTGAGAGTCATCAATATATTACAAACAAATAAACATTCATTTATGTAAAAATGATCCCAGATCTTAGAATAAAATGGAGAGCTTCTCAACTCAGTCTATAAATCCTTACATCACTACAGGGAAAGAATAGATTTTTTTAAATAAATAAATAACAACAAAAAGCCAAAATCCAAAACCTATTATTCTGTCATATTTATAAATACCTAGACAAAAATTCTCCATCAACATTTAGTAATACAGATTCAATACCTTATTAAACGAATATTTCTTGAGTTGTTATTATGTTGCTGGAGAGTTATGTTAAAAAAAGAAAATGTCCCTTATTTGTTAAGGTGTAACCAGTCTATCCTTGTGAACTGTATAATTTTTATTTTTGATGGTATAAAGATGTTTGAGACACACTAGTATAATCCAGTATGCTTGCTACAGTATCATATAAATGTGGTTTTATTCACATTAAAGAATGTACAATTGACATATAAATGTATATGAGTATTTGTGTGTGCATTTAAAATAGACAATAAAATAAATGGAAGGATAAAATCTCAGTACAATAACAGTGACTGCTTTGAGAAGGATTAGTTTGCTTTTGCAAAACATTTTATCATCTGCAGGTATCAGCATTTGTTAAATAAATTAGTCGAGTTGAGGAAGGACAAAATAAAATTTTCACTTTTATTACAGGAATTCATATTATTCAAATAAGTATATATTTAGTTTATTAAAATAATATAAATCTATGTATTACATGCATACAAACGTACGTAACCACTGTTGTTTAGTGGTCCTTCCCTCAACAAATATTTGTTGATAAAATACAATGTACCAACCATTACTCTACATTCTTGGTACTGATTGCTCAACAAAACTCAATGAAATTTCAAATTACTTATAATTATCATTACTTAATCATTTTTAATCCAACAAACTGATTGATCTCAATCTAGTTCAGATGTTTCATTAGGAGGAATCTATCACATTTCCATTTCATAAAACTGAAAGATTCAACAAAAATGAAATTTTTGCTAATCCTATTCTTCAATATGCACACAAATGCAAATCACAGAGGTCACCTGGAAATGGATTGCTTGGGCTCCTTTTTCTTTCTTTATTTTTGGGTAAAATTCACCAGCACTTACATTAGGACTTTTTGTTAAGACACAAAAATCAACTCTAAGAAAGAAGGATGGGAAATTGTTGATTACTTATAAGTTAGAAAAACGAAAAACTTTCTAACAAAGGGAAAATGCCTCAGAGAACACTGAGTTTGAAACCAGCTTGATATGATTGTAAATGTCATATTAGATGTGTGAGTACTTCTGGGTTTTATACCTGGGCAAGGGTCCGGGAAGTAGTGCTAGCCAGGATGGCTTGGAGAAGCCTGGAGAAAATTATGGACCTCATTAAGTGAGGTAGAAATACTATAATTCTCATAACAGACTGTGGAAGAAGAGCTAGACAAGCAACAAGAAGTGGGCATGTTAGAATGGATAGACTGTATAAACACCCAAAACCCCAGCTGACTGTGTTCCATGGGATGACTCAAAGAAGCTTTTGCTGATAAAAGCAATAAAGAGTTCACTGGTGAGAAGGGTACTGTCATGAGAGTAACTGAGTGATGGTTGTCTTCTGAGGGTCAGACTTGACATTGGGGATGCTTCTTATAGCATTAGGAACAATAGGATTCCCTATTGCCAGGAGCAGAGCATAATTCTCAGAAGCCAAGTGGGGATACTTATTGTAATGAAGAGTGGGATTGGGGTGGTAGCCAGGAGGACTTGACTTACAGACAGCTATGAGGACTGAAAATAAAACAGTAGCCAAAATCATACTGCATGATCTACACTGACAAAAGAAATCAAAACCGGATGATCAGGAGACCAAGGGGAGCTACCTAATAAAACTCCGACTCTCTTGTTTTGCTTCTGGATTGAAGTCAACTTTCACATTTGCAATCCATGAACTAAAGGAGAGGCCAGATTTTCAGGAGAAAGCATCCTAGAGCGCCATGGCAAGTATATAATGTTTCCATATGTCTTCCTACAGGGACCTTCATCCATTTATGACAGGGGAGAGGAATATCCAACATTTCAAGGACAGAGGGTCCAAGTTAACATTGAAATCTAGGGATCCAGAGCCTCATCAGAGCTTCCATGGGGAAGCAAAGCAGTAAATGGCAATTGGCCCAGGTCCAGTTCACAGTGTGTCCAGTGGTTTCAAGGACCCACCTGGTAGTCACTTCCCAGCCTCTGAATACATAATTGGAATGGACATACTTAGTAGTTATCCTCCCATGTTGGATACTTCACTTGTGTAATAAGAGCTATTGTAGAAAGGATGACCTCTGAATCTGAACATCCCTCTTATCAAGTTAGCTGTGGAATAAAAATAGATCATAGATCAGGAAAACAGCAGAAGTCATGCTACCTAAAGATTCAAGGAATATAAGGATGGGAGATTCATTGTATCTCTATTTTATTCACTGGACTATACCTTATCAATCAGATAAATTCTGAAGATAACAGTACTCTCCACTCAGTTGCATAGTACCCCAACTGCAGATGTGACATTATAAGAGGTGGTGCAATCATTAGAATATTGAATGCCTTCAAAGGTATGTCTTAAAGACTTGGTCACCAGGGAGGTGCTACTGAGAGATGGTGGAGTTTTCAGCAGGTAAGATCTGGTGGGAAGTACTTAGGTCACTGGGGGCATGCCCCAAAGGGGGTTGTGGGACCCCAGTCATTTCCTCTCCTTTTTCTCTTTTGCTTCCTGGACAGAAAGTGTGAATTTAACTCTGTCATGTATTCCCATTCTGCATATCCACTGGAGGCTCAGAGTAATGGGTTCACCCAATCATGAATGAGAATCTCTAAAACTAAGAGTCAAAGTCAGGCTTTCTCTTATGGGTTAATTTTCTCAGGCATTTTGTTATAGTGATGGAAAGCTGACTAACAGATGTGGTATGTTTGCTCTAACAGATAAAATATCCTCAAGTATCTGGTATTTAGTCATTCACCTGGTGAATATTTTTTATTTTTTCCATTCTTATTAAAAGGGTGAATCAAAACCAGTTTTAATTCACACAAAAGAGACAACAGTATGAGCTTTCAGTTTTTCCCCAGGACCATGTGAAAACATCTTCTGTGTTCTGTCAAATGTCAACTGAAGAAAGCTGGATGATCATGACATACTTCAGAACATCACACTTATCCATTATACACTGACATCATATAATTCTATGAATGAGCAAAAAGTAGCAAGTGTATTAAAGGCCTTAGTAAGATCTAAGTCCTCAAAGAAGAGGAGATAAATAGGATAAAGATTTAAGAGATATATTGCTAGTGGAATTTTAGAATTTCAGAGGTCTGAGACATGTTGCATAATGCCTTCCAAACTAAGGACAAATGATCACATCTTGCCACCTCACCATCGTGAGGAAAGAGGAAAGGTACCTACTTCACAGATGTCTTCAGGTTCTGGAGATACCCAATTCCATACCTAAGATATTGTTCCAGTTCACATCCTGGATGTCCCAAGATTATAGGTAAATAAGAGTAGAACTCAGGGCAGAAAAGGATTCTGCAGCAGGTTTGACTCCACACAATTGACTTTTGCCACTTACATCATGGCTAATTCTATAACAATAGCATTAATGTTGGTAAAAGATACCATTTTAGTCTGGTATAACAAAAACATCATAACCTGAGTGGCCTTTAAACAACAATATTTATTGCTCACAATTCTGAATACCAGGGAGTCCAAGATCAAGCTCTAGAGATTTGGTGTTTGGCAAGGGCCCACTTCCTGTTTCACTGATGTTCCTTTTTTTGCCCTCACGTGGTAGAAAGGGCGATAAACCTCTCTGGGTTGTGGGACCCGAGTCTTTTCCTCCCCTATTTCTCTTTATGAGGTACTAATTCCCATCATAAGGACTCTCCTTTCAAAACCTAATCACCTCTCAGAGACTGCCCCTCTAAATACCACTCCACTGGACATCAGGATTTAATATATGAATTTTAGAGGGGAAACAATCTATAGCAGAAACTTTGTTGAATTTATGCAAGATTCAGCGATAAGGATGGGGTTTCATTCTCCCTGGTAAACCAACCAGATCAACCATCAGTACTAGCTACGCAGAGGAGAAATTTAGGTAACTGAATAAAGGAAATAATGATGAATTTTAGAACACTTAATAGTTTTAAAATATATTTTTTGAATAAAAAAACCTTCTGAGTTCCAGTTTACTTTACCTGGGAAATGCTAATTTTTTATAAAACAGTGCTAATGAAAAGGGCACAATTTAGGGTCACAAAGGTCAGGACAGAATCTTGTGCTGAGGATTGAGTTGACCTCTGTGTTATCATGTGCACTGCCATATGTCACAAACTATCACACTACTCTAGTTAAGCCTCTTTAAGTGACAGGACATGGCTTACAGTGATCTCAAATGAATAAAGAGAAGGAAGTTGAGAAATTAGGCAAATTCACTCAACTGATGGTATTTGAATGGCTGCTTCTTCACATCGTTGTTCAACTTCTCGCCCGTTGAGAACCAATTCTTGATACTGGAAAATAAGTTATAGTTATGTGCATTTTGAAAAATCCCTTCCAAACTAGGCTTTTGAAATCACAAAAAAATTGCTTTATTTAATCTTTTTTATTACCTAAAATACATAGGTTCTCTTCCTGTTTGGCTGGGTTCTTGTAATTATGTAATATTTCAACAACAATAGCAGCTACAGCGATAATATAATAAAACTACATTTGGTGAGTGAATTATGAATCCAAGGCATTACACTAAGAAATTTTCATATATAATTTATTAATCTTCAAAATGGCTATAAGAATAGATAAAATATCAAACCTATTTAGTATTTGGTAAAATTGAAATAAATTAAAAACTTACTTGAATTCGTAGATCTAGACAATGCTAGAAATGGGGGCTCTTAATTTTATACTATCTGACTTCTCTGGCCATACCCCTAACTACAAGCATAATGCAATAATTGCTGTCAAGCAGTACAAATCTATGGAGCACTGAATGAATTCTCACATATCTTAAATTAATTGTAAAAAGCCCTAGCAAGTATCGGAAGGCAAGGATATGAAGCATCGCATACAGGGACTGTGAAAATAGTTTACATTTAGCAATAAAAACTAGTGTTTACTTTTTCTTCTTTTCAAATGGTATTGCCAACTTAGTGTGTCCATGTCAGCATTATGTAGGAAAGAAATCTGTATCTTAAACCAAGTTTTGTCATCCATGTTGTGGAAATCACAAGTCAATCAACCTCCTGTGACCAAATTTTCTCACGTTTGCAAAAGCATATTACTACCATTCAGATCTGCTTTAATGATTAAATGGGCTAAAGTTGGTAAATCAGGTAGCACAGCATCCCCATCCCTTACAATTAACAAACAAACAATATGCCAATAAGGAAACATGAGGTTTTCAAAGGTCGATGGAGCAACTTACCCTATATCTGTTGTGATACAAAGCTCCTTAAGTGGCCAAAGATATTCACTGGATTTTAAATCCTCATAACATTGTAAACATCTCTGGGGCAATTGCAAATAGACAGGGAATACACATGAGTATTTAGATGTGGAAAGTGATTCCACTTTCTACTTTATTTTGTCCTATGGGGTTTTCTGAATAGCTCCCTTTTCTTTTAATTCTATAGTGAATTAAACAGGCTTTTTTTTTTAGACAGCAGTGTTGCCCAGTTTGGCTTTGAACGCACCAATCTTCAAAACTCCAGTCTCCTGAGTAGCTGTGTTTAGAGATGTGCACCACAGCATGAAGTTTTTTGCTTTCTTTGTTTGCTTGTTGTTTTCATTCATGTCCTCTGACATCAGCATTATGATTTTCCTTTTAGGAAACACCAGTCCACACTTTTATCGAATGCAGTTGGTGTGTGGTGTGGTGGAGATAATCTTGGTCTTCAGCTGAAGAGGAGTGATTTGAGTTGGGGTTTAGGAGTGACCCAGGGGTGAACACTTCAACCAAACCAGGTCAATCAGGGCCAAGGGAATTCATTCTGGATTTCTTACTGGGAAAGAAATGTATTCTTTCTACTGAGTTAGATAGGATACAAATATAAGCTTGGAACTATATAGTAGCTCTCTTGCCATCGTTAATGTCAAGAATCACTCTTGAAGGCAAGATAGCTTCTTGCCAAACCATGGAAGCAACACAGGGAAGTAAAGTTAAGAGACAGAGTCCCAAGGGTGCCATCTGATTTTCTGTGCATCTGCCTGTATCTAAAACTAGAATATGACCAAAATTTTCAGTGTCCAGGACCAACCAATTATCCTTTTTTCCCTTTAATTAGTAAATTGGAACTGTTGTCATTTGCCACCAAACAATACTAAGATATTCTCTTGACTCTCGAGCATCATAACTGCTAAATGCATTTTTTTGGGGGGGGTACCAAGGGTTGAACTCAGGGGAGCTCCAACACTGAGCTATGTCCCCAGCCCTATTTTGTGTTTTATTTAGAGACAGGGTCTCACTGAGTTGCTTAGCACCTCACTTTTGCCGAGGCTGGCTTGAACTCTCGATCCTCCTGCTTCAGCCTCCTGAGTCACTTGGATTACAGGCACGTACCACCACCACGCCCAATTGACAAATGTATTTGAAATGCTCAACCCCACCAGTGACACACACCCCAAGATTTTCAGAGTGCTAACTGTACTCTTCAGACTTGTCTCAGTTAAGTGCTCCTTTCAAAATCCAACCAGTGAGTTCCTTTTTCCAACTTCTGGTCTTACTACATTGTCTTTCCCTTAAGAATCTGAATATAGCAACTGAGCTCTCTATAATAGAATGGCAAGATTATTTTGCATAAACACACATGGCTTCTTCCAACTCTCCCAAATGAGTTCTCTCCATTAGTGCATAGAGATGCCCATGGCATATGGCTCCAACAACACTACTGTGTTCGCTCCCTACAGAGATTCTCTGGGTCAGCTCTGGAGATAGTAATTACTCCTTGCATGGAAGTAGCTGTACTCAGGGGCTTTTGTAATTGATGTTTCTTACGTTACTGTTTCTTTCTCTTCAGAGATGCCTTGGAGAGCTGAAGACTAACTTATCTAGGTAATATTTGCTTTTTATTTACTTTTAAACCAAATATGATGAATAGAATTTCTGATTACAAAGACCCTGCAATCATGTCTGATACTTCTCCTTGCTAATAATAATCCCTCAAAAACAGTTATTGGACATTTTGGTAAAGGCAACTATATTTACTTATTTATAATTAAGACATTACCTCCTGAAATTATGAAGTTGCTCTTTAATATGAATATCACATGATCCATATTGCAGGGGAAACACTTCCTTTCTTAGGCTTTTAAGACTTACTTCTTCACTTTTTAGAGAAAACACCATGTCCTTTTAAATTATTAACACGAGAAAATGTCATTTGTTTCTAGCTCTTTTGAATACTACCTTCAATGTTTCACAGATTTGAGATCTATAATAACCATACAAACTGAAATTACCAGAGCAGCTTCTTAGTTGGCCTAATTTAAGCATAGCAGAGAGAGTGTTAAGCATGCGGCCATCTGATAGAGGACCTTATTTGAAGAACATTATAGCTAAATTGGAGAGAGCATAGGGCAACAGAAATGATAAATGGAATGGAAGGGATTACTGAACATATGAGAAGAGATTAAGAAAAATGGGGTTGTTTAGTCTTGAAAGAAGATGAGTCTGAGGTGAATTGATTGAGGAATTTGAACTAGCTAAGGGCCACAATGCAATTAAGTTTGATCCATTCGAAGGTGTACCTTTAGGCAGAAATGTGTGAAAGGCAAATTAAAGGGCTCTTATTTTACAGAAAGTGTGGTGATAAGCAAAGAAAGGATTTGTAAGTACTAAGCTAAAATAAAATAGTATTATCATACTTAAGAAAATATTTGTATGATTTAATTGAAGACTCTCATAAAAGCAAGAGAAAGATAGTGGGAATAAGTGTCCAAAGTCTTGGCATGTTTTTCTTTTTCTTTTGAGGCAAATCCATTTTTTAAAAAATCATTTCCTACTCATGTTATATTGGGATACAAGCATTTGGTTTGAATTCTAACTATTCACATGTTACCTAATTGAATCTGTGCTTTGGTTTCCTCATCGATTAAAGAGATTTCAGAGCTAATACTTGCACTATTTTGTTATTTGCTAAGTAACTAAATAAAAAAAATTTAAATGCATTATAGTATAAAATTTTGTTACATGGGTATTGTTATATTTGTCAATGTAAATGTGGTCAAGCACAGTTTTACAAAATAATACATGAAATATATTGAGAGCACTGTAAAAAAAATTCAAATAATTTTCTTGTACTCTATCATGATCCCAAAATAGCATGCAGTAGTAATCAAAAATTTATAAAATAATCTAAAATACTCAAAGTAATGCAACAGCAACAAAAATATTAGGAATATAAAATTTACTGAAGAATTAGGCCAAAAATTATATCATGTGGATTTAATATGTGAAGACTACAAAACTTCGTGAAGCTTTCTACCAACCGAGGGTAAAAACTAAACAATTACAACAAAACAACAAAAATCAAAACCCTGAACAGTCACATAGCATAGTAAATTCAGAATAGAATTAGACCAAATGTTATGGCAACAGACAGCTAATCTGAGCATCATGGTCAAATGAGGGCCCACCTAAGGGAACACTACAATCATAATTACCAAATTCCTTAATAACATATTTAACAATAATATAATAATACTTTCCATAGGACTCTCCATTTTTAGTGCCCAACAGCATAAATAGTTGGCATAAAATCAAAATATAAATCTAGGGTAGTTCTAATGAGTATTGTATAAATTGTTCAAACATCTAGTTCTTCCTTGAAATCTTAAATACTATATTTCATTCACTGGTTAATTAATTGCATCCATTAAAAATGAATATCTACTCTTTGTCAAAGTTCAAACTTTTAGTATATACAAAAACAAAGCATAGTCTCTTAATCAGTTCTACTTCTGACTCTAATAGACTAGGTAGTATCAGACTAAACAGCTCGCAGAAATTACTATAAAATCTGAACAAAATATTAAGAAAAAAGATATATTAAGATATAGAAAACAACCAAGGCAATCCAAATTTGGGAGATAAGAATTTAGAGAAATGTTTCTACGGGATCAAGGAACTAAAAAAAAAAAAAAAAAAAAAAAAAATCAGTTGTGTAGTAGTACTTGAGAAATAAAAAAGAAATTTGAGCAATAAAGGGGAAAAAATCAAAGTAAACAGTCTGTGCTTTCTTGAGAGTTTTGAAGTGCTATGCAGTAGGATTATGAACAGATGAACAAATGATAAGTACATGATGCTGACTAAGATGACATAATCTTGTAGCTACTGGTCAGAAGAAAAATAAGTCCTCTGAAAGATAAGCATCTTCAGAATCTTTAAAATTTTGTTGGCTTGCAATATCTAAATTTTAATTAGTTACTCTTATAAAATAGAATCAAATGACCAAAAACAAAAGAAGGAACAAACAAGTAAACAAAAACTAGAAAAATATCTTGAGTAAAAAGTCAAAGAGAGATTTTAAGATAAGCAAGATTAATGGTTCAAAATACATGAAAAAAAAAAAGAATAACATTGATGGAGAACTTGAAAACATGAGAAGAAATCATATTGAAATGCTAGTATTAAAAAATAAAATAATGGCAAGTGTTGAATAGAATTTTTAAATAAAAGACTAAATGCAATAGAAGATAGGATTAGATAAAGAGAAGACAGAATAGTAGGAAATATTCAGTCTGAGGTATATAGAGAATAAAACAGGATGCAAAATACAAAAAAGAGTATAACAAACATATAAAACAGAAGAAAAATGTTAATAAACTTTTAATTTGAGTCCTAGAGTAGGAGAGAATAAGAGAAGGAATGGAAAAAATACTTTTGAATAGATATCAACAGATTATTTTTCAAAACCAATTCAAGACATTAAACCATAAATTTAGCTTAGAAAAGTGAACATAGGATAAATACAAAAAAGATTACAGGCAATCATAGTAGATATATTTTAAAATAAGGATAGACATAAAATCTAAAACCCAGAGAACAAAAACCACATTATTTGCAAAGGAAAGGTTATAGAGCTAAGAAATATTGCTGACTTCTAAATAGAAATGCTGGAAGGATAAAGATAATGGGATAAATTTTAAACTGTAAAACAAAATAATTGCCAACCTAGATATAAAATGTTGCTAGAACATGCCCCCAAATATTGAGGTGAAGTAAAGGCATTTTAAACTGTATTATATTGCTTCCATAATGTGTCATACATTTGATGCCAAATATCATTGCAAGTTGATAGTTTTGTCACAATAAAGATCTGAAGCCCAACGCCAGTCTCATTGGACTGTAAGCAAGTGTGGTAGGATGAGTTCTGTTCTGGAAACTAAGACAATCCATTTCCTTATCTTGTCAAGCTTACAGAAGTCATTCTTACGTCTTGTTGTGTGTCATCCTTTCTCTGTCTTCAAGATTAGCAGTACTGGGCCAAGTCTTTCTCAAACTGCCATCCCTCTGGCTCCCCAAAGCTGTTAAGTTTCTCTAATATTTCTAAAACCATGCATAATTTGAACTATTATCCTCTCAAGATGCCTAACCTCTATCACATTTGTAAAGTTTCTTTTGTCCTAAAATGTATGCATGCATAGGTTTTGAAGATTAGGGTGTTAATATCTTTGGGGGGGGGGGCATCATTCTGCCTATCACACAAATAAAAACATTTAGAACTTGTCACTTGCTAAAAGGAGTGCTTCAAGAAGAAGGAATTTAAATGTTTTTTTTTTAGCTCCAGAAATCATTTTATATGCAACATGTTGTAACTAAAATAATCAAGCACATATTTGCTTTCCATCTCTGAAAAAGTTTTTTCCAAAGTAAAATTAACTAATTAACTAACATGATTATGAGTGATAATAATAAACACTAACATATTACTCAAATATTCTTCACACTTGTAGTTTAAGCCATAGAAATAAGATTATATATTATGTTTCACAGAATCTTACATAGTAGTGGGTTTGACCTACAAAATTTACAGAGGAGGAAAATAACACTTCTCATCATGTGTATGTATACTGAACCATGTTGTATGTTGTTATTTGTAGTATCAATTGTGATTTAAAAGACTGAAAAGCACTATGAAGATACTTCCTTTAATTCATAGGCAGACATAATTATCTTTTTGACCAGATAATCCCAAATATGTTCTATGAGGACAACAACATTATTTGAAAATATTTTTCCTTATATACTTAAAACATGTTTATAGCATCACTGTTTTAACTGTGTTATTGAGTATGAGGGAAAATTATTTTAAAAGAATAATAGTGCAAGTAGAAATAAAATTATTAAAAAGGTCAATATTTGGATAAGCATTACTATTTTAAATGTTAATCTATCTTCAGTTATTGAAATAAGCTCCAGTAATATGCTGGAGCCAGCTAACACCAGTTTGTAGGAACTTACTGCTAAATTTTCATTAATTCTGAAATCTAGTTGTTCCACGCATTACTTAAACCATTATCAAAAACTAAATTGTAGAAAATTACAAGTAAGTAGATTATATTCGTAGATACACAAAATGCAACTTCCAAGTTATTTTACTACATTTCATTATAACTAAGCTTCTGAGACTATTGACATCTATTATACCTCTGAGGGAAATACGACATAGTGATACATGATTTCATTTGTCCCAGCATCATTCAGTGATGTTGGATTGCAATTTGGAGTTGATCATCATAAGGGTATTTACACTATGAAAATTGATAAATACTACTTGATATATCATCTTTATTGATTGTCCAAAAAGGGGCAAAGAATGTTAGTTGGACATCTTAGAATTAGCAGGAAATTGCTCACATCAAAGCACCAAGCTGTAACATTTATCTTCATCATTTCATTTTTATAATGCTCATTAATGTAAGGTAAGAAACCATTGATGTCGTGTCTATCTTTTCTCATGATTGCAACCATCATTTGACAAAGGATATGAGAGTTTAGATAAAAATAACTGGAAGCATTCTGTAAGAATCAATTAGCCATATGAAATTTACAATTGTATTGTATATGATATTATTATTTATAAAATTAGTGCTAGTATTACTTTATATCAGGAGAAAGCACAGATGTTCCTTGACTGATGGTAAGGTTTTGTTCCAGTAAACACATTATAAGTAGAAAATAACATATGTCAAAAATGCACTTAATACTCCTAACCTACTGAAACATCAAAGCTTACCAACAGGGTACAGGGTAGAGCCCTGATTGTTTACCCTGCTCTATGGCTGGCTGAGTGCTGTGGCTGCTGCTGCTGAATAACCTAGAATAATCAGAGACTATCATACTACATATCACTAGTCCAGAAAAACATCAATAATGAAAATTCAAATTATGGTTTCTACTGAATGCATACTGTCTTTACACCATTCTAAAAATCCAAATTATTCTAAGTTAGGGAGGGTCTGTATAACAAATTTGTATATATGCATACATTTTACCCTGAAAACTAATTGCTAAACATTTACCAGTGCATATTGAAGTAGGCCCCCGAAATACAATAGAACAGTGGTGGTATTAAAGTGTTAGAACTGAGAGACAGTGAAATTATTAATTAAGTTCAAGGATTCAGGTTGTAATTTCTAGGGTGACCACTAAATGAATATAAGTAGCAAGAAGAAGATAATCAATTAGGCATTTCTGTTCAAAAAAAAATAAAAGAGAGAGTGAATGTTGTCTCTTAATTTAATGTAATTAATGATATATTTGGAATTAAAAGGATAATCCCATTTTTTGCTTTTTAAAAATTTGATTTATCTACATGTGTTCCTTTTTTTCTTCTATTTTCTCTCTATGTAGAGAAAGTTAGACTTTTAACAAAATTGTTAGCATTTCTCTATATAGATTTGTAGACTGACTTCATTACATGTCATATTGCATGCCATTAAATGTTCTTTGAAACATCATTTTTAATGGCAACATAAAAATCTCATTATATGTACTATTATTTATCCTCTTCCCCATTGGTTGATATTTGCTTTTTTATGAGCTATTATGAATAACGCTATGTGGAACATTCTTTCCCACACATTTCTTTGGCAAACCTTTGATTATTCCCATAGGGTAGGTTCTAGAAATATAATTAAAAGGTACGAGTTGTTTTAAACTCTTCATACATATTGCTAATTATGTATTATCAGAAAGGTTGTGTTAATTCACAAGGATGTTCCTTTCTCACTAGTTTCTTTAACATTGAATATTATTACTTAAAAACATATTTGCCATTCTTTAAAATTTTAAACACACATCTTGTTGGCCTTGGCATTTGCATTTCTTTATAACTATGAAATTTAAGTAGTTTGGGGGTTTATTTTCCAAATCTTTGAATTTTTGGTTCATATCTTTTGTTTTAATTTTTCAAACTTTCCTTTCTTTTATTAATATTTCCCTGTGTTTTATTTTCATTGCTATGAATGGAATGCTTATGTCCTCCCCTCTTCCACCAAACTCAGCTTGAAACATAATCTTCAGGGAATGTTACTTGGTGGGGAGAACTTTGGGAGGGCTCTGTCCTTGTGAATGAGATAACTGCTCCTTTAAAAATGACCCCAGAAACCTTCCTCACCCTTTCTGCCATGTGAGTCCACAGTGAGAAACTGCCATCTTCGAATCAGTAAGTGGGCCCTCAACAGACACTGAATCTGCTAGCATCCTGATCTCCAGAAACATGAGAATCAGATTTCTGCTGTTTATAGCTACTCAGTTTATAGTATTTTGTTATAGCAGATCAACAGACAAAACGTTCCTAATGAACCATCAACCCACAGAATTGCATATGACAATATTAATCAGTTCATTAAATATTTATAGAGATTTACTAGCTTTTAGACCTATGAAGAGTTAAAAATATATAACACACCAAGGAGCTCATAAGCGTGGTAAAAAAATTGTTTATTCATTTAATAATTGAACCCAATTTAGAGTAAAGAATCACCAACAGCCAAATATGTATCACAAGCAATAAACATACACACCAGGAAATACATTATTTGGAAAGTTTTTTTTTTTTTTTTTTTTTTTTTAATGGAGCTGGGTATTCATTGAGACTTGAAGGAAAAATGATGTGTAGATTGAGAGAAGTCAGCTAAAAATGAATAGAAGGATGTCCCAATGTATGTTTGTGGATGAATGGAAAGAGTGGAATCCATGGCCTGGTGCTTTCAGCAAATGCGTTGGTGCCATGATTATTTGAAAAGATTGGTGGAGCCAGATATGTGTCTTGATGCTTCCCCATCAACACATAACAGCCCGCACTCCTTTTCCAACCATAATGCATTTCAAGACCCACTACTGAGGTGAAAAGCAGCAAGAAGACAATGTTGAGAAAGAGGATAAGAGGGTACCCTGCCCGCGGGAGCCAATTCTCTCTCCAGTGATTTTAATGTCAGCGCTCAGTGGAGGAGGCTGGGGAGAGTTCCTGGGGCAGATGACATACACATTGAGATGCTCTAGAGAGAAATAAATGGATGAGAAGATCAGACGTGCCTCAACCCACTACAGGTGGAAAGGACAAACGAGTCTTGAATTTAGGACTTTTATAGACTTCACTTGGCTGATGCATTTGAACATTTGCCTTCCAACCCCTTCTGTTCTGTTTAAAAAAGACAACAAAATAATTATAAACATTCAAATTACAGGGAATAATCTCAAAAGCAAATCATTTAAGGCTTCCTCTTAATCGGCACTGGACTTTCCATCCCGCTTTAAATAACAGGAACACAGGTCAAAATGTAAGAAAGGACTGTCTTGAGGCACTGGAAAACAGGTCGCACAGCACTGAGGAGGGAAACAATTGATATGAATTCCACAGTGCCCCCAGCTTTCTAATGGAAAGTGTTTTCCGAACTGTACAGTAAGGGACAAGCCCCAAGCCCAGCACTGTAGTCTCATGGAGAAGTACAAGGCTCACCACTGTAGTCTCACAAAGAAGCACCAAGCCCGCCACTGTAGTCTTGCTGAGAAGCACCATGCCCAGCCCTATAGTCTCACTGAGGGGAGGATAAAAACAACAGAGTGACTGTTAGAATACTAAGTCAAAAAATGTCAGTCTTTTTCTCCAAAGAACTACCCAAGCAGTTTCTGTGAGAAATAAGATCCACTTTGGGGCACTGTTGGGAGAAGAGAAATAAGAAGACACAGGTTGCACCCAATAACCACCATGTAGAGGGAACAAAAATCAAGAGTAGGGAATGATTATTATTCCCATCATTAATTCACTACAACTTACAAATTTATTTTTACAGTTTACCATTATAAATTATAAATCGACTACAAGTTTACCTCCATACAAACCACATGCTCTAAGAAGGGAGGGTTTTTCTTCTATTCATCCTGAATCCCCAACACCTTGAACACTCCAGGGCAGGTTTCATGTGCTCAAACAATTTTATGAAAATCTAAGTGTCCTTGTGATGCTGTGAGAGCTCAAGTTCTAGATGGGCATGTTTGGTGGGGAGGGGTAAATATTATTTTTCTTTTGACATCTTTTTAATTTGGTATTAAATATCACTATAATCTCAAATTGAACTGCCTGGTTAGCCCACATTAATAATGTCTATACTGAGGAAAAGTGGAAGGAGGTAGAGCAATCAAAATCTGAAATACCATGTCACAAATAAATTTCTTCCAACGAGACATGTTCATAGGGCACCCAGGAAACTGGAGTCCAGGTTGAACCTTCTGCTCAACACCAGTTGCCTTTCATACTTCACTATTATGAAAAGGAAATATGCTTTCTCTTCCTCCTCATGGGGAGAATGAAAGCTTTAAATTTTCAGTAGATTGGTTTATAAAGGAGCATTTTAGTAGTGCTTTATGTCAAGTCACAAACACTCGTCGCCGCCCTAAAGCTTTTGTCCATTTTCCCTGCCATGTTTAAATACACATTTCAAACCAATGCTGCTTCCTTCTTTGCTTTCAGAGAAAATAAAAATTCCCTAAGATACAACTGGAAATAACCCACAGCTATGGAACACCAGAAGTCCTCAGAGGAAAATTTAAGGTGAGAAAGTTGTGTTTCAGTCTCCAATACTTTACCATGTGACAGATGGGCTCCATTTGTGAAAACTTGAACTGACGAAGATGTCAAGGGCCTGATGTTCCCTCCACCAGGATGGAGAGTACTCTGGGTGACTTGAGAGGCCACAGGGACACCTGGAACAGTGATGACCGGGAGTGGTAGGAGCAACAGAAGCGGTCGGGGTTAGACCATCAAGATTCATTTCCCGGATCCACGATGGCGGACTAGAGGGTGACTGCATCTCCAGTCGCTCCAGAACCCAGGATTCAAAAAGGGGAGGCATTGAGAGACTTGGGCTAAAATAGAGAAACAGGGTGAGTCTCCCCCACCCAGTGAAGTGCTGCCCGGGTGGCAGGCCTGGATTCGGTGGCTTATTAGAGTAGGGTAAGGCAGCTAGAGTCTTCCCCAAGCAGCTCTGTGCACTCCGGCGGTGGGCTCCTCCCACAGGGCCAGATTCTCCAGCATCTCGGAGCAGGCCCCCCAGTGAGAGCCTTTCTGCACAGAACCAAGCTTCAAGTCCCTGAACCAGGGCGGTGAGTTCCTGCCTGCAGGTTGCATCAGGGACCAGGACAGGGCAGCCAGGGACTTCCCCAAGCAGCCCGCAGCCCGGCCCCCTCTGGCGGGAAGCGCCTTTCCAGGCCCCCCAGTGATAGCCTTTCCACACAGAACCAGCTCCAAGTCCTGGAAACAGTAGAGGACTAGGGGCAGCTTTCCTTGGAAGCACTGCTTTATCAAGTTACTCCAAGATTTCAGGCTACTGAAGGCAGGAAGGTGATACACTGGAAATCTACAGGGACAATATAAGCCAATAGAAGAATTCTGAAATATCACAAAGTCCTACTGACATCTGACCAATATGAGAAAACAAGGGAAGAAAATGTCCCAAACAAACCTAGATACTATATCAATAAAACCCAATGACAACACAGCAGAAGAAATGTCAGAAAGGGAGTTCAGAATGTACATAATTAAAACAATCAGGGAAGCAAATGAGGAGATGAAAGAGCAAATGCAGGCATTGAAGGAGGAGATGAAAGAGCAAATGCAGGCATTAAATGATCGCACCAATCAATAGTTAAAAGAGCAAATACGGGAAGCAAGAGATCATTTAAATAAAGAGTTAGAGATACTGAAAAAAAACAAACAGAAATCTTTGAAATGAAGGAAACAATAAACCAAGTTAAAAACTCCATAAAAAGCATAATCAATAGGATAGGACACCTGGAAGAAAGAACCTCAGATATTGAAGACAAAATATTTAATCTTGAAAACAAAGTTGACCAAACAGAAAAGATGGTAAGAAATCATGAACAGAATCTACAAGAATTATGGGATATCATGAATAAACCAAATTTAAGAATTATTGGGATTGAGGAAGGCTTAGAGAAACAAACCAAAGCAATGAACAATCTATTCAATGAAATAATATCAGAAAATTTCCCAAATCTCAAGAATGAAATGGAAAACCAAGTACAAGAGGCTTATAGGACTCCAAATATACAAAATTACAACAGACCCACACCAAGGCACATTATTATGAAAATACCTAACATACAAAATAAAGACAGAATTTTAAAGGCCACGAGAGAAAAGAATCAAATTACATTCAGGGGGAAACCAATAAGAATATCAGCAGATTTTTCAATCCAGACCCTAAAAGCTAGAAGGGCCTGGAACAACATTTACCAAGCCCTGAAAGAAAATGGATGCCAACCAAGAATCTTATACCCAGCAAAACTTACTTTCAGATTTGATGATGAAATAAGAACCTTCCATGATAAACAAAAGCTAAAGGAATTTACAAAAAGAAAGCCAGTTTTGCAGAATATTCTCAGCAAAATATTCCATGAGGAAGAGATGAAAAACAACGATGCAAATCAGCAATGGGAGGAACTAGCCTAAAGGAATAGCCAAATAAAGGAGAAACCAAATCATGTCAAAAAACAAAAATGAGTCAATTGTCTGGGAATATAAATCATATCACAATAATAACCCTGAATGTTAATGACCTGAACTCATCAATCAAAAGACATAGACTGGCAGAATGGATTAAAAAGAAAAATCCAACAATTTGCTGCCTGCAAGAGACTCATCTCATAGAAAGAGATACCCATAGACTAAAGGTGAAAGGATGGGAAAAAACATACCAGGCACATGGACACAGCAAAAAAACTGGAGTATCCATCCTCATTTCAGATAATGTGGACTTCAAGCCAAAACTAGTCAGAAGGGATAAAGAAGGACATTACATACTGCTTAAGGGAAGCATAAATCAGCAAGACATAACAATCATAAATATCTATGCCCCGAACATTGGCTCATCCATGTATGTCAAACAAATCCTTCTCAATTCCAGAAATCAAATAGACCACAACATAATAATACTAGGCCATTTTAACACACCTCTCTCACCGTGGATAGATTGTCCAAACAAAAATTGAATAAAGAAACCATAGATCTCAATAACACAATCAACAATTTAGACTTAACCCACTTATATAGAATATACCATCCAACAAAGAACGAATACACTTTCTTCTCAGCAGCACATGGATCCTTCTCTAAAACAGACCATGCCTTATGCCACAAAGCTACTGTTAGCAAATACAAGAAGATAGAGATACTACCTTGTACTCTATCAGATCATAATGGACCGAAATTAGAAATAAATGACAGAATAAAAAAAAAAAACTTCTCCAATACTTGGAGATTAAATAATACACTATTATATGATGAATGGATAACAGAAGACATCAGGAGGGAAATTAAAAAATTCTTAGAAGTAAATGAGAACAAAGACACATCATATCAAAATCTCTGGGACACTATGAAAACAGTACTTAGAGGAAGATTTATTTCATGGGGCTCATTCAACAAAAGAAGTAGAAATCAACAAAAAAACGACTTAACATTACAGCTCAAAGCCCTAGAAAAAGAAGAGCAGACCAACATCAAAAGTAGTAGAAGACAGGAAATAGTTAAAATCAGAGCCAAAATCAACGAAATTGAAACAAAAGAAACAATTGGAAAAATTAACAAAATAAATAGTTGGTTCTTGGAAAAAATAAACAAAATTGATAAACCCTTAGCCACACTAACAAAGAGAAAGAGGGAGAACACTCAAATTACTAAAATTTGGAATGAACAAGGAAATATCACAACAGACACAAGTGAAATACAAAACATAATTAGAAGCTATTTTGAAAATCTATACTCCAACAAAACAGAAAACCTTGAAGACATCAACAAGTTTCTAGAGACATATGAATTACCTAAACTGAATCAGGAGGACATACACAATTTAAATAAATCAATTTCAAGCAATGAAATAGAAGAGGTCATCAAAAGCCTACCAACAAAGAAAAGTCCAGGACCAGATGGGTTCTCAGCCAAGTTCTACAAAACCTTTAAAGAAGAACTCATTCTAATACTTCTCAAAGTATTCCATAATATAGAAGAGGAGGGAACCCTCCCAAACTCATTCTATGAAGCCAATATCACCCTGATACCTAAACCAGACAGAGACACATCCAGGAAAGAAAATTTCAGACCAATATCCTTAATGAACATCAATGCAAAAATTCTCGACAAAATTTTAGCAAATCGCATACAAAAATATATTAAAAAGATAGTGCACCACGATCAAGTGGGTTTTATCCCAGGAATGCAAGGTTGGTTCAACATCCAGAAATCAATAAATGTCATTCACCATATCAACAGACTTAAAGTTAAGAATGACATGATTATTTCAATACATGCAGAAAAAGCATTCGATAAAATACAGCATCCCTTCATGCTCAAAACACTAGAGAAAATTGGGGTAGTGGGAACATTCCTTAACATTGTAAAGGCCATCTACGCTAAGCCCATAGCCAATATAATTCCAAATGGTGAAAAACTGAAAGCATTCCCCCTAAGAACTGGAACAAGGCAGGGATGCCCTCTTTCACTACTTCTATTCAATATCGTTCTTGAGACTCTAGCCAGAGCAATTAGACAAACCAAAGAAATTAAAGGCATACGAATTGGGAAAGAGGAACTCAAACTATCCCTGTTCACTGATGACATGATTATATATTTAGAGGAACCTGGAAATTCCACCAGAAAACTCTTAGAACTCATAAGTGAATTCAGTAAAGTAGCAGGTTACAAGATCAATGCTCATAAATCCAACGCATTTTTATACATAAGTGATGAATCTTCAGAAAGAGAAATTAGGAAAACTACCCCATTCACAATAGCATCAAAAAAAATAAAGTACTTGGGAATCAATCTCACAAAAGAGGTGAAAGACCTCTACAATGAGAATTACAGAACACTAAATAAAGAAATTAAAGAAAATCTTAGAAGATGGAAAGATCTCCCATGTTCTTGGATAGGCAGAATTAATATTGTCAAAATGGCCATACTACCAAAAGTGCTATACAGATTCAATGCAATTCCAATTAAAATCCCAATGATGTACCTTACAGAAATAGAGCAAGCAATTATGAAATTCATCTGGAAGAATAAGAAACCCAGAATAGCTAAAGCAATCCTCATTAGAAAGAGCAAAGCAGGGGTTATCGCAATACCAGTTCTTCAACTCTATTACAAAGCAATAGTAAGAAAAACGGCATGATATTGGTACCAAAATAGACAGGTAGACCAATAGTACAGAATAGAGGACATGGACACAAACCCAAATAAATACAATTTTCTCATACTAGACAAAGGTTCCAAAAATATGCAATGGAGAAAAGATACCCTCTTCAACAAATGCTGCTGGGCGAACTGGAAATCCATATGTAACAGAATGAAACTAAATCCCTATCTCTCACCCTGCACAAAACTCAACTCAAAATGGATCAAGGACCTCAGAATCAGACCAGAGACCCTGCATCTTATAGAAGAAAAACTAGGTCCAAACCTTCAACTTGTTGGCTTAGGATCAGACTTCCTTAACAGGACTCTCATAGCACAAGATATAAAAGCTAGAATCAACCACTGGGATAGATTCAAACTAAAAAGCTTTCTCTCAGCAAAGGAAACTATCAGTAATGTGAAGAGAGAGCCTACAGAGTGGGAGAATATCTTTGTCACTCATACTTCAGATAGAGTGCTAATTTCCAGAATCTATAAAGAACTCAAAAAACTGTACACCAAGAATACAAATAATCCAATCAACAAATGTGCTAAGGAAATGAACAGACACTTCACAGAAGAAGATGTACAAGCAATCAACAGATATATGAAAAAATGTTCAACTTCTCTAGTAATAAGAGAAATGCAAATCAAAACTACCCTAAGATTTCATCTCACCCCAATTAGAATGGCGATTATCAAGAATACAAGCAACAATAGGTGTTGGCGAGGTTGTGGGGAAAAAGGTACACTCATACATTGCTGGTGGGGTTGCAAATTAGTACAGCACTCTGGAAAGCAGTATGGAGATTCCTCAGAAAGCTTGGAATGGAATCACCATTTGATGCAGCTATCCCACTCCTTGGCCTATACCTAAAGGACTTAAAATCAGCATACTACAGAGATACAGCCACATCAGTGTTCATAGCTGCTCAATTCACTACAGCCAGATTGTGGAACCAACCTAGATGCCCTTCAGTTGATGAATGGATAAAGAAACTGTGGCATATATATACAATGGAATATTACTCCGCCATGAAGAATGATAAAATTATGGCGTTTGCAGGCAAATGGATGAAATTGGAGGATATCATGCTAAGTGAGATAAGCCAATCTCAAAAAACTAAAGGACGAATGATCTCGCTGATAAGTGGATGAGGACATTTAAGGGGGGTAGGAGGGGTTAGCATTATGGTCAGGGTTAGGTTTAGGGTTAGGGATAAGGAGGGTGGTAAGAATGGAGGAAGGAAGGACTGTATAGAGGGAAAAGAGGGGTGGGTGGGGTGGGGGGAAGGAAAAATATAACAGAATGAATCAAACAATATTGCCCTATGTAAATTTATGATTTTTAATTAAAATAAATTAAAAAAAAAGAAAAAAAGATTAATTTCCCAGCAGGAGAGATCCTTGGTAAGCCAACTCACAGTGCCAATGGGAAATGATAACTTTTTTGGTTTCTTGGCTAGAAATGTGCCCTTTAACTCAACCCTTCTGGTGATGGCCAGACACGATTTCAGAGCCTCGAGTAGCGGGAGGCTGTGGAGGGAGACTGTCAGGGGGTGTGCCACAGGCATGGAGTGGGGTTCAAGGATGGTGAGGCTGTCTATAGTGCACAACACTTGTAAATAATAATTGTGACAAAGAATCAGGTTGGACACATGTACCTTAAGGGGTAGCCTCAAAATGTTTTTGCTTGACAATCCCTAAAATAATAAAGTAAAATAACACACACACTTATGCACATTTTGGTAGAGTTTTTCATCTCCTATTGAAGTTCTTTCAGAGATGCATTTCCTTGATAGTGCAAATATTGACATTTTAAAATGTAACTGTTAGTTAGATCTTGCTTTAATTTTTCCCAATATGATGTAACTATCATAATGACTAAATAGTTACCACCATTCATTTAAAATACATGAATGACTTTAAAAATAACAGCATTAATTTGCCCTTCAAATTAGTATTTTTTTCTACTTCCTCTGAACATTTTTATCCTAATATCATGTGTTTTAAGCTTGGAAGAATTTTATTGATTGCCATGTACATAGATTGAGATTTAAATTTTTTAAATGTTGCCTGTAATCATAAGACTGTTAAGTGTTAAAAAATATTCTACATTGAGTTATAGAGTTGGCTTAAGTATGTCAATGATCAAAACAACATATTGTGATTCAAATTTGATTTATAATTATTAAGCATCAAAGTAATGTTTTATTGGCTATTCATCTCTTAATGAGGTCTACATCATTTTATTCTTTCATTGGCCCATATGTCTATGGATGAATATCACTTATTACTAGTATCACCTAGTTACCTGTTCCTATTTTTGGTTTTTGTAGATATAAGTGCTGAGAAATCACATTCATATATAAGTGGATGGAAACAGAAGAACCAATGTCATTCAAGTCTTTGATCTTCTTTGGCAATATATGCTCACATTCACACAGTCACTGCTCATCATCAATTATTTTTAATCTATTAGCTGACAACTTGATTAGTCCTTCTCGATTTTGCCAAAAGAAAAGATTTGGAAACCACCTTGACTTTCAAAAGAAATTTGTCATGTAATCATTAGAGTCTTTCAGATTTTCAGCATCTTTACCAGTCTATGTCCCTTGGTCTGGTGTCACAGAAGTTTATGCACTCCAGGACACTTCACCAGAGGTAGATTCTGGTTAGTGAGAACTATTCCTTTCTTTCCTAAAGCAGAAAAACTGACTTTTTTTCAGAAAAGGTGGAAATTTTAAAAACCTTGCTTTTTCTGTTCTCGGGAGATTAATGTTAAGAAAGAACAACCACAGAAGTTGGAAACTCAGAAATTCTTAGAAAATACTCAAGTAGCAGTGGTGATATATGAAGCACAGTTGTGATAGCTCGACTGCTCTAGAATAGAGTTCCTGCATTAGCCTTGTGTCATGACAGACTGAACAGAATGTCCTCCATTGATTACCATCCATCTCCTTCATATTGGGTAGATATTAGTCACCTGTGAGATACATAGTAAATACATCTAGCACACTGTGAAGTGTAGGCAATGGTAAGCATGCCAAAACACATGAATGAGCCAAAAGCTCTTAGACCAGGAAGAGATTGCATTAGTCAGTAGGAAATAAAGGCGGTCTGTACTCAGGGGCACTGATCCCTTTAATAGAACCTTAATACAAGTGTGCTAAACAAAGATAATCTTCTTGCAAAAAAAAATTTATTCTAATATTATCTACCACAATGAAAAATTCTGGTTCTTGGTGTATTCATTAAATAAGTGTGACAAAATTCTTCAAGAAATGTTTTCCAGATCTTACAATTATCTTAGAGAGATTCTTCAGTAATTCTAATAAATATTTGTTATATTATTAGTTCACTGAAAACATAAGATGTGAAACTCTATTAAAATACAATAAAATCTATGAAAAATTATGTATATGAGGAAAAACTTGAGAATATATGAGGATAATAATCATCATAGATTACTATCTGTTTGTTCTTTTCCTTCTAAATGGAAGAAATAAAATTAAATGTAAATGTGATTATATTTCTTGAAGGTGTTCATTGTTATTTACACGAAGTTATGATATATAAATAAAATGTTATAAACATTTATGTAATTTGTTATAAATTACAACAAATACATATTTTGTTAATTTGGAGAAAACGGTACATGTACTTAGTAACATGGCCAAATAGCTTAAAAACTTACAAAATAAAAATCTATTTTCTACTAATTCAGTCTTCCAGAAGTTGCTTCCCATAACCACCCTATCATACTTCTAGGAACTTTCTATACGTGTGAGGACATGTTGATGCATACATGCATAAATGAGAAGATATCAATTGTGTTTGTTTTTATTTATTTAACATTCTCCTAAAATCAATATTTCCCTGATTTGCCATTTTGGTCCCTTTTTCTTTGGATCATTCAGAATGTTTATGGGCTCCCTTTAGTATTTATAATAGCTGTCTTTAAATTTCTATATATTAGATTTAAATCTCTTTTTCTCTGTGAACTTTAGATAGCATGTTTACTAATTAATTTCCGTTTCGTGGTTCTGGTATCCACTTTCTCCCCACTGACTTCAGGGTTGCCTTGGTTATAATTCTGTCTCTGCTTTATCACTTGGTTCCTTGGTACTTTCAAATTTTCAAGATCTTCATTGATCAAAATATATGTTGAATTAATTTCTGGTTATTGAAAACATAAGAAGAAAACAGCATGTTCTCTCCAGTCTGCTTTCCCTTTTTCACCTTTAAATTCACATTAATTATGTAATGATTCTACATTGCAATATAAATGATATTTACACTGTATAATTCTCACACCTCCTTTGTATTAAGTATCTATTTAAAGGATTTACTACTCATTTTTATTTTCAGGTTTAGTTTTCTCATCAATTGGTTTGTGAATGAGTTCACATTATTCATTTTGTTTTGTTAATAAGAGCCCATAGGTGCTGTATCCCCAGAGTTCTAAAAAACCATAGAAAACTTTGGATCACATTTTCTTATTCCAAAGAAAGCATTGTTCTGAATGGTTTTCATATGTTTCTCAGGTATAAAACTAATAAAATCTGAATCCAGCCTGAATATTCCCGTTTCAGACATAAATTGAGCACATTGCCTGGATTATTTATTCTTCATCATTTATTATTTTTTTAATCTTGTATACATGTATAAAATTTTCCTAAGGCATAATTTCCCTTTTTATTCATCAGATTTGATTCTCTTTTATAGTATCTTTTAAAATTTTTCCATTCCATTTTTACCTTTGACTTCATTTGAGACACCGATTACATGTACATTATTGATTTTTATCATAATTCAGATTTATCATTTTCTCTGTAATTTTTAATAAAATCTCTTCTCTTTTTTCTTTTGTTCAATTTTTCAAGGGCATCTCTTTGTCCATTACTTTATTTTTAAGCAATATTTACACTTGTGTTTGTTTTTAATTTAATTTTAGTAACTGAAGTTGTTTTGAATTTTCTCCTCCATTTCTATCTATTGCAATCTTCTCATTTTATTAGTTTTCTTTTTCATCACATTTGTCTATCTATATCTTGAATTCTTTCAGGGTGACATTAATTTTTTATTACTTTGTTTCAAAAAAATTGGTTTATCTAATTTTTTAGTGATTTTTAATAACAATTTTGCTGATATTTATAATTGTCTCTTTTGAAATTTCTGTGGTCTTATTTTAATTTCCTACATATATCTTCATGCCATTCCAATGTTGGATGCATACTTTCATATTGTTTTTTTTTTAATCTGATCCATTTTTTCAGATCCAGCAGTTTATTTAAGACTAGTAAAGTATGTAGTGAGATCATCTAAGAAGGGTGCTCAATCACAATCTTGTATTGAGGTCCACTGACACTAACATTCTGCCACAGAAGCACTTATTTACTCTGGACCAACAGAAAGTCTGCAAAACCTCATTTGCCACAATTACTGTTCCTTGGTATGATTGTTGGTGTTGCATATGCTGTAATATCATCAAATTTGGATGTGATTGCCAACTCAGTTGTGACAAGATTCTTGGAAAGTTGGTTTGTGCCCTTGTGATGGTTAAATTTACTTGTCAAATTGGCCACAGGGTTTCCAAATTTAGTATTTTTTCTGGGTGTGTCCATGAGGGTGTTTCTCAATGAGATTACCATTTGATTTGGCGGGCTCACTGAAGCAGATGCCCTTCTGCAATGGAGGTGGGCATCATCCAATTCATTAAAGAGCTTAATAGAGAAAAGGTGTTGCAAGAAGGAATTTGCCTTTTGTTCTAGTCTGATTTTTGGCTGCTGTGACTAAAAGATCTGACCAGAACAACTTGAAAGGAGGGAAAGTTTATTTGAAGGCTCACTATTTCAGAAGTCTTAGTCCATAAAAGGCTGACTCCATTCTTTGGGGCTTGAGGTGATGCTGAACATCATGGCAGAAGAGTGTGACAGAGGGAAGCAGTTCACAAGTTGCTCAGAAAGCAGAGAGAGAGACTCCACTCTCCTGATACAAATACATACCCCAAAGTCATGAGACCCCAATGCCCCACCTCCTCCATCCACACCCCACCTGCCTCCAGGTACCATTCGGTCATTCCCATCAGGGATTAATTCACTGTTGGTTTAAGGCTCTGACAACCTAATTTCTCCTCCAAACCTTCTTGCTTTGTCTCACATGTGAACTTTTGGGACAGACCTTGCATACAAACCATAAAACCCTTTTTCCTCCCTCACTGCTTAAGTTGGGACATCACATCTCATCTTCTCCAGTTCTTGATTTGAATTTACAATGTGGTTCCTCTGGTTCTCAAGACTTAGAACTCAATTTGAATTACCCTGTTGAGTTTTTCCTGGGTCACCAGCTTACAGACATGAACTAAGATGTATATAGATCATAGTACATCTCAGCTTCCATATTGTGTGAACCAATAGACACACAAACATATGTATGTTTATGTAGTTATTAATAGTATATATGCATATGTGTATGTATATACACACATTGTTTGTGTGTGTGTGTGTGTGTGTGTGTGACAAATACAATGCTTGTCTTTATTTGACTCCTTTTCCTCTGTGGCTGTAATTTCCCACAGGTACTATATAAGAGGTTAGAAATTCTCCACTCAAAATAACTTACCCAACTATTAAGATCTCTTCTAGCTTTCCAAATTCTGTAGGTATATTTATCTTTTCTCAACATTGTCCCTGGATATCATCATATTTCACCATATTTGGCAATGATTATTTAGTTTATGGATGGGCAGGGTGGTTATGTTCTACTTCCATTATAGAAGGCATTTGTCACTTTTATTTTGTGCTCTTTATTATTTTCAGTTGGTTTTACAGAGGTACATTGGGGCAAAAATGCTCTTCTTTTGTCCAACTTAACTTGAAATTACATTCTCCTTAAAGCTAAGAAAACATATCTTCAGTAGTAATAAGAATTTTTTTTAGGTAGGAATTAGGATTGAGACCTGAATAATCAATGGCATTTGTCATCAAATAGGAGGATGTAGTTATTAGATAGGACAAAACTACAGAGGGAACAATTATCTATGTTATGTATCAAAAGAGGAAATGCTGTTTGGCTGGAATAGAGTATTTTATAGAGTTATATGAGGTAGATTTTGAAGGACAGGTTCAAAGAAGGCCATTGAGAGTGTATAGTATGGAGTTTTGCTTTATTTTGTGGGAAATGGGAGGACTGAATGAAAGTCTGCATGAAGAATAACACATTCATAGCTCTTCTTCAGAAAGATTAATCTAGGCTTGGTATAACAGATTAAAGGCTAAATGATAAATTGTGCACAGGGAATTCTTTTAGGGTGTTGCAGTGCAGTTTCTCTATTAGTTTTCTATTTTTCATAATAAATTATGTAAGAAAGTAGCAACTTAAAATAGTTTCTGTGGAGCAGGAGTCAGCACACAGGAGAGGAGAGTAGCTCAGTGCTTTTCTCAGGTCTGACAAAACTACAATCCTGTGATAACTGGGGCTATAGTCTCACCTGTGGCTTGGACTTCTCTTCTGAGTGCATTCAGTTTTTTGAGAAAATCCATTTCCTACACATCTCATGGAACTTGCTCTTCAAAGACATCGATCCTCGTTTATGATTAAAACAGGACTTCTAGGAAAATCTCCCTTTTGATTAAATTCAATTGTCTGGGGTCTTGATTGCATCTGCCAAGTCCTTCTATCCTTGTCTTATAACCTGATCAAGGGGGTGAGAGCTTTACCTTTGACTTATAATGTGACTTCATCACGAGCTTAACATCAAGGTTGTGGACATCACGGAATCATCTTAGAAATCTGCTTACCATGCTGTCTCAGAGACCCGGGGCAGAACATGATAGTGCCTTTCACAGACGTGTGCTCTAACAGTTCTGTAACAGAAGCTGGTGTAGAAACCACCAACCAACCAACGGAACAGTTAACGACAGAGTGATGAAAGCAGAATAGCAGCATGTACGAGTGTGGAGTGGCCCCAATTTATTTCTGGAAAGGGCGAAATCAAAAAGAGCTTTCCAGAAGACACATTTCTTGAAGGATGACCAAGATGTACAAAGTAAACAAATACAGAATAGACAAACAAAGCAGGAGGAATGATTACCCATGGATAAATATTTTTGATGCCTATAATATTATATTTATAATAATTTGATAATTTATTCATTACATATTTTGCCTTAATTTTGATTTTAAAACTGTTGCATTAAATGTTATCTATTTTGATTACAGTTTTTTTCCCCTTTTCTTTCTTTCTCTCTTTTTTTGAGTGGTGGCATCCTCAAATTTGGCACTTGAGGCAAATGCCGCACTCTCTTGACCGAAATCCATGGCAGTGAGCACCAGAGAGCAGAGCTACCCAGGGAACTGCAAATGTTTAGGAATGGCTGAAGTGTAGGGTAAGAGTGAAGGAATTAGAGAGAAGAAGCTAGAACAACTGACTGGAGTAAGAGCATGGAAAGTCTTATTTGTACATGGAGGGAAATCACCCAAGTCTTTTCCTGAGGATCTCAGGGAAGAATTATGGTTTTCAACTAGAGAGTGACCAGATGAGACTGTCATTTAGACAGATTTTCCTGGCAGAAGTGTTCAGGCTCGTTTGGAATCTTTGCTATTCTATGTTAAAGAAGAACAATTAGGAGACTATTGTAGTGGCAGCGAGAGATAAGTAATTACAGTGATGTTACCCATAGTGTTTGGCTCACTGAAAAGTATTTTAATTTTGGGCTTCCCCAGTAGAAACTGAATTCCTTTTTGGAGAGCATATTTGATGGCTTTTTTGACTCTCTAAATGGTAGACCTTTTTTGCTAATGTGTTTTTTTTTTATGGTAATCACATTTACAGCTGAAGCAGTTCTGTAACTATAGGCAGCTTATTTCACCTGAGAAAATGTTTTTGATAAGATACAATGTTCTGATACATGATGCCAGAATTGAGTCTAAGCCCACAGTTTTTATTGCATTTATCTGCAGTGATGTTAGGCGAGGAGTAAGGCAAATGAATTCTCACCATACAAAATTGAACAACCCAGCTTTATAATTGCTTCAGGATAGTCGATTGCCTATTTTGTCTCTGTTCAAAGTACCCAAAGGAAATCTTGCTAAGGCCATTGAAAATATCAGAGTCTGCAGATGGAGATCATAACTATATGGTATTGGCTGTATATTTAATATACAACTAGTGAAAACGATTCAAGGGAGGGAGCCAGGATTACAATTGGATGCTTGATTGGAAGGGCTGATATTAACCAAGAGGCCAATCTATAAAAGACTATTTTACATAGTAAAGAAGTGGCATATTAAAAAAAGTATTTACTGCCTTGAAGGATTTTAAATATGTGCAACATAATTGCTGATGGAAACATATAGTTCTTTATACATGACAATGTTATTTAATGTGTCCAATACCAGCCCTTACCCCACACATCCATCCTTCGGATTTTTATTTTTTTTAAGTTTGTGATACAGTAGTCTCAGATTGTTTTCTCCTTTGTAGAAAGAAATCAAAAAATCTAATTTACTTTATATTTAGGTGTTTGTTTTTCAGTTAGAAAAGGACTTCAATTATTTAGCATTTCTTATATAGAATAATCATCAGTTAACTAGAAAATGTCATGATCGGTTGTTGGAATTAGACAGAGTTGTTCATTTTAGGATTGATTAGAAACTTTTAGGAACAAAAGAAGATCCTAAAGATCAAACCAAAAGTTTTCAAAATTCCCTTGAGCCTTCAGTCCATACTGCAGATTTTATTCATGGTGAAGTTTGTAACTGCTTTGAACATGCATGTGTAGGGTAGAGTCCCAAAAGAAAATTCCTCCAAGACTCAACCCAGGACAAAGAAGGAACTGCAAATCAAAAGCACTGAGTGAGATACCACCTCCCATCAATTAGGATGGCTATTACGAAACATCATATGTACTTGTTGATAAGCATGTAGAGAAAATGGGACCCTTGTACACTGCCAAAGGAAATGTAGATTTCAGCGGCCATTATGGAACATAATACAGAGGTTTCTAAAGAGATTAAAAATAGAACTACCTTGTGAATTTGTGATCAGTCTTCTGAGGGAATGCCAAATGGAAATGAAATCTTCACTCTGTGAAGGTATTTGCCCTCCCCTGTCCACTGCTTTGCTAAGCACAATGGCCAAGACATGGAAACAACCTTCATATCTGTTGGTGAATGAATGGAGAGACTATTGTTCATATACACACTAGACTACTATTCAGCCCTAAAAATGAATAAGATCATGCCATTTGTCACAACGCAAACAAATCCGAAGGACGTTGTTCCAAGTGAAATAAGGCAGGTACTGGAAAAAAAAAAGAATATTGCATTGTCTCTGTTATTTGTGCAATCTAAAAAATATAAAATAAAACATAAAGAGATAAAAGCAGTGGTTTCCAGGGGTAGCACTGGAAGGAAGGGCAGAAAATAGGAAAATATATGTCAGAGGTACAAAGTGGCAGATGTGAAGGCTGGAGGAGCAAGTCTAGAGATCTGATGTCAAACAGGAGGCAAGATAAGAAAATTGTGCTGTATTTGGGATTTATGCTAAATGAGTAAATTTTAGTTACTCTTGTCACAAAAGCAACCAAAACACGGATAACTATGTGGAATGATGAATATGTTAATTCAGTTTACTATAGTAACCTTTTTTTACTATCTATATGTGTCCCATAACATCAAAATAGTCTATTTAAAAAAATTACAAAGAGGGAGGAGATGCTTCCATATGGAGCATCATTTCAGCAGCTCCAAAATTGTCTTCCTGGTTCCAGAATACTTCATACTTAAAATCCCACTACACATGACACAATCTTTCATTACATAACAGAATTTGAAAAACAAGGTTTAAAGCATAAATCTTCCTAAGAGAGTTTATATTTTAATTACATTTTTATTAAAGCAAAAATTACTGGTAGCTGAGCTTTGCCCAGGAGACCACCGTCAGAGACATGCTCTGATATAGTAAGTTAGAGAGGGTGGTTATGGAGGGAGAGCTGGAGAATAAGAAGACTCACTGGCCACTATCCCATCCTGGCTTTTTCACTTTACTTAACAATAACAACCACAAAATCTAAGTTTTAATTGAAAGTAAAATGCCTTGATATGCTGAAAACCTAAGACAATACAAAAGTGCAGAAAATTAAATAAAATTAAATTTTTCTTACAGTGGATTTGGACCCCTTTCTCTGGAAGTAACTATTGTTAGAAAATGTTTAAGTGCATTTCCTCGGGAACATTCTCAGAATATATAAGCATGCCTCGTCTGCCAATATAACATATGTAATATGTGTATATGTGTGCATTTGTGTGTGTGTGTGTGTGTGTGTGTGTGTGTGTAAATTCTCTGGTGCACAAATGGGAGTAGATAATGCATTACCTTTCATAATAATGTGCTTCTAGATCTCTCCTTGTGGGTGTCTGCAGGCCTCTCTATTTCCCTGCAGTACCAGCAAAGCCGGGTTTCTCATGCTGAGCACTGTGCACATTTGGGGCCAGGCAGTTCTGTTTTGCACAGCAGTCGTGCACCTTGCAGAACGTTTAGTGTCATGCTTGGGGTCCACCTGCTTCATTCCAGTGGTATTGCCATGTTTGTAATTTGGGGATGAACTCCTGATTGAGGAACTCTGAGGAACTCCTGGTTGGGAAACACTGTTTTAGAGAGAATCTATTATAAAAATACAGACTCCCTTAGATAAATATTCAAATCATTGTTAGTTTTGAACAACAACAAAAAAATAAGCATTAAGCATCGCAAATCTCTGACTTTGAGTAGAATAATTCCTCGCTGAATTCCCCTATCAAAGGGAATGTGTATTTGACATTTTGTACAGACACTTTTGGTTTATAGATACTCTGCACTTCTGCTTTAGTACCAGTCTGTCAGAATCATTTGCTGATCTCAGGTTGGAGGACAAGAGAATTCTCAATAAACGTTGAAATTATACATTCACCAACTCTGAAGATGATGACGGCAGCAGCATAGTCATCATGGCCTTGACCAAGGCTATGCCAGAGGAGAAGGTATCATGCCAGCTGTTTAGATCTCAATGTGAAAGGGAAGGGACAGAGAGAGGCAGCCAAGTGGGAGGTGACGGGAAAGCAAACATTGAGTACACCTCTCCTATGTCCAGGTGCTGCGATGTGCACTTTACATATGTTAGCTCCGGTGTGTGAGGAATTATCATCATGGCCCCTGCAGGCACTGGCTCAGGCCTCTGGGCACAAGCCCAAACCAGGTGAGCAGGCGTATTTAAAAACTAATCACTGCCAACATCAATGCAGGTGCTGTCTCCCTTGTGCAAAGGCAAGAGACACCTAGAGATGGTCTTTGTTTCATAGCTGGTGTATTTCACTGAAATAACCCATTCTGCCAGTGCCTCCAAAGCTTCTATGATAGAAGCTTAAAATATGTATTAAGCCAAAGTCACAAACCACTGGCTAGAAGTCTGGATTGGTCAACAGACATGATTTGCTTGGCTCCTACAGTGTTATAAAACAATTGAGCCAACTTTTAAAACTCAGGAGATGTTATATAAAATCTTGAGTTCTGTTTTTTCTTTAAAAAAGATGAAGATCTTTGACACCGGATAGGCATTCCACCTGACAATAATTGGTATGGGTGGGAGGGGTACCACATGCCCCTTGAGATAGGGCATGTGCTCTTCAACTTGTCCTGTGTCCCCTGCTCCCTGTGCCCTCCCTGGTGCCCTGTATAGGCTCAGCTACTGCTGAAACAGTAGCCAAGGTGTGTCTTCCAGTGGAGAAACTTCTCATTGTACGTATTCTCAAATCATGGGGAAAGGAAGGCTAGCCCGCAGCAGCCTGTCCAGCTCCTAGGAGGAGTGAAGCTAAGCACAGCCAAGTAGTTCTTAACAATGACTGCACATTAGAATTACCTAAAAGTGATTTTTTAAAGGGTGAATACCTAAATCTCACACCCTCACCTTCATTGATTTGAGAGAAATCCGGGACATAGATAGTTTTTAAGTGCTCCCAAATGTAAACAGAGGAAATATTGGCACATCTAAGTCCTAACCCAGATCACTGCTTGTATAACCTGTTACCTTTCAGTTTAGAAGTCCCTTCCCCAAGCCAACCACTTTTACCACACTGCTTATACAACCTATAAAAAAGTCGTCTAGTTCAACTCAGTAAAGTGCATGTTCAAAGCAAAGCAAGCTACAGGGCATAAGAGTCACTAATAGACTCTGGTAGTTTCTTGCTCACCTGGAGTTTGAGGTCATTGCTCCTCTTTCTGCACCATTTAACTGACTAACTCAGGCCACCCTATCTTCAACACACCGATCTGTTCCTCTTGCTGGGTGCATTTCTTCTGCTCTTCACTGTTACCGTTTGCAAATGAATGGCTTGGGTTTCAGAGAGCTCCATCAACTTAGTGAAGCTTGTGTTTATGGTAAGAGGCAAACCTAGGACTCAACTCAAATCTTCCTTATTGCAAAAACCTCATGCTCTTTCCACCCTACCAATTTGTTCTGTAATATCATTTCCTCTTATTTCCGAAAGTCTTTTGACTGGAGTCAAAGCCTTTTATTTCACAAAGAGAAAGAGCTTGAGGGAAATTGCCTCTGGAGAGAGCAAAGTGATGAAACAAAGCCAGGATGATATATAAATGACTAATTGCAGATTCTTTCATGATACTGGGTTGGGATTAGATATGATAACACTACTTTTGTCTGGTTATAGGAGTTTCACACATTCATTGGAAAAAAATTTGGAAAATAGAGAAAAATAGGAGGAAGACATTTTAAGTTACTAGAGAATTACTACTCTTGAAAAACACTCAATATTTTGATCTGGTTTCTTCAGTCTTTGTTCTTAGCCACTTATCTCAAAATCATGATCATATGGTAGATACAATTTTCTCTCCAAAATCATCACCTAATATTATATATAATTTTACCAATTCATTGAAAATTCTCCGAAAGATTTCTAATGGCTGTGAAATACCTTGGTGTGAATAACTGCTATAATTTATTTAGCCAATATTGCCCATGATGCTAGAGATAAATTTTGAAAGATGTGAGGGTATTTTACAAATGGACAAGGGAACACCAGGGCTTCTGTGCCAGCTGTCTATCAGTATTCACTGACCTGGGTTGCTTCCCAAGAACCACAGCTGTAGCTACTCTTTGCTCTTGGTTGATTATTTGATTTGGATTTGAACTGAATCTTTGGAGAGTTTGAATTATGCCAGTCTTTCAAGGGAGAAGGACTGAATTAGGAATAGAAAAAAGGAGGAAACAGAGGCAAACCGGCATTATTTTATTAAGTTAGAAATGCAAAGATGCTTTTTCTTACTGTTGAAAACAAAGATGATGGTCAGAACTCTAACATGAACTACGTGCAGATGTAGAAGATGCATATGGAATTCGAGTGTCTTCTTGAACTAGCACCATATTGAAGTACGAGATTTTTAAACCACAGCTTCTAAGGATTATTTATTGAACATACATTCTGTATTAAACATAAAACATTAAGGATGTGATGATGGGCCTAAGAGACACACAATTTGCTTTCTGATAGCTTTGGAAGATAAATAACAATATTTGTACTCCTATTTACTCATTTATAAAGTAAAAAAAAAATTACATCCACTTTCAGAGATAAAGCATTATTTTCTCACTTCATTCACCAATTCAAGAAATATTTATTAGTTGTCTATTGTATTTCGTGCCCTTTGCTACCTGCTGCTCATTCAAAGCTACGAGATTATGCAGAACTCTAAGTACAATGAGAGTAAACAATAGAAATGTAATTGACAATAAAATGCAGTGATTTGCCATTATGGAAGTATGCTCAGAACAATTAGGGTCATATAGAGGAAGCCCCTGTTTTCCTGAGGAGGAACAGAAAGTCTGGGAAGTGTAGCAGGGAGTCCAGGACACATGAGTTAAGAGCTTTCCATGCGGAGACTCTGGGGAGGGCCATGTGGCATATTCATCAGCCCAGGGGTGTGCAGAAGCATGCTGTATTCAAGAAATGATTAGCATACAGTAGATTTTTGTGTGACAAATAATCATACATGAAAGTATATAATTACAAGTAGTCACAGGGACTATGAAAATAATTCTTAAAGTCACCTAAGCCAGTCTGCTCCCTATCACAACAAAAAATACCTGCGATAATCCACTTGTGAAGAGAAAAGGTTTAGTTTGGCTGGTAGTTTTGGAGGTTTCAGTCTATGATCAGTTGGTCCATTGCTTTGGGTGGGGCAGCATGTCATGGTGGAGGTGCATGAAGTAGCAAAACTATTCACCACATGGCCAGGAGGCAAAAGAGAGAAAGAAGAGTGGGGTTCCCCAATCTCCTTCAAGGGCACACCCACAGTGACCTAAAGACATGCCCCTAGGCCTTACCTCTTAAAGGACCCGCCATCTTCCAATAGTTCCATGAGCTAGGGAACCAAGCCTTTAACACATAGACTTTTGGGATCACTTAACATCAAACTATAGCATCCCCCCAGTAGACTTCCCTGGGGAGGGTGACATTGGTTCTATGTGCAAAACATGTCTGACAGAACATTGGAAAACGGCAATTTGATAGATTTATAATGTTATATGGCTCAAGCATGAGGATAAGGTAGAAAGGTTTGAATTAAAGAAATGGCTTTATTTGTACTAGACCTAGATCTTAGTTCCTTCTTTTACTGTTTCTCTTGCAAAGTGACCTCAGGAATTTCCTACCAGCCTTTTCTTTTAAGGACTGTTCTTTTCCTATTCCCATAGCTACCACGTTGTTCCCAGTCTCATCACACACACCACCTCTTGGCAATTGATTTTAGGGATGCACATAATCCAAGGCATGTCAATCATACTTCCACTCACTTCAAGCCATGAATTATTGGTGTAAGTGAGCTCAGAGTTTTCTCCAAGAGGTTTCTTCTCTGATCATTCTTCTTTATTTACAATTGCAAAGAATGTATGCTGCATCATTGGTGACACAGCGTGCCAGTAACATACGCTTATTAATGCCAACAACTTCTGTTGCAGAGAAACAGTATAGGATCTCCTGAAGCTTCATAGTTGTGTGTGAGCTTTACCTGGAACAGTCTTAGTGAATATGTGGAAGAGGAATGTCCAGAGAAGATTCCACCCACCTTTTAACACAAAGCATGCTATAGTTTAGCATGAAGGAGCAAAGAAAATACCTGTAAATAAGGTATCAGATAATCCTCACTGTTCCAAGGAGGTGGAACAGGAAGGATAATGTCATGGGTCAGGTCTGTATTCTGACTTTCACAAACTAGGATCACCAATATCAGTCAAAGACCTTGGCATTTCTCTGAACGTGGGAAAAAAAAAAAAAAAAAAAGAGAAAACTTGTCTTCTTCATTTACTTAGCCAAAAATGCCATTGTCCCACCCTAGCATTTTTAAAGGAAATGAAATAGTAAGAGACTCATTTTAATAATGCAAACAGTTCACACAAAATGCATTGATGGAGTCTTTTTCCTGGGGCTTCTTTTTGGGGTTCTCTGGATGAAATGGAAAATCTAGAAAGAAACAAAACTCCTTATATACCTTGTGTAGAGAAAATATCACTTATCTAAGGAAACAATTCCTATAGTCTGTGTAAGGACATGGACCCGACAAGAACCAAAAACAGGACAGATGGCATGTTCAGACCACCTTCTCATTCCCTGAGAAGTGGGATTGTTTAAAATGGGCAGTTCATTATTGCTATAGTCATCTGACTGTGCAGTAGCACTCAACAACACACAAGAACTTCTTTTTCCTATTTAACTGCAACTTAGAACCTGCCAATCAACCTTTCCCCAGCCCTGTCTCCCCACAACTCTACTCAGTTTCTGAGGGTCACCATTCCACCCTCAACTCCTGTGAGATCAATGTCCCTTGATTCCACATATGAGAGAGATGGTGCAGTTCTTGTCTTTCTTATCTGTAACACTGTCTTGACATTACTACTTCTGAAAGGAGAATTTGAATTATTATTCCATGCATGAATAAAATGCTAGTTTGTGATGGGTGGTAAGAATAGATGTTAACAAGTACAATGCAGAAAAAGCCCCAAATGATTGTGTGGCTAATTAGGTTTAAAAAATTTTGTGTTAGATATGTGCAGGACTTTCCCCCTCTTTAATAATTTAAATTATGTCACAAGTCTCCAAAAAGTTAAAACTATCGTTCAAAATCCACTTAACTTTAGAAACCTCTCTTTTCCCACTCAGATTCTTGAATAATTAATCCTTATAATAATACCACTAATACTAAATGAGGTTTTAATAAGTGCCAGGAACTGTATTAGTTGGTTTACACAAATTATCTCATTTCATACTCATGGCAAGTCTGAAATGTAGTATCTATTACTTATTCACAGAGGCAAACTGAAGCTCTGTGAACTTCATGTGTTTTCCAATTTCATCAAAGCTTGTGGAAAAAGATGATTTGAAATGAACCACGGTAGTCCTGTTGATGGTGTCCTTGGCCAGAGATCTGACTTGGGAATGTCAACAAACTACATTTGACTACTCACCTCATAAAAACAGACGATGGTAAAATACAGAGAGAGAACTGTAGTCAATATGGCCACATTGGGAAGACAAAGTGAGACCCAGACAGAATATCTGCCCTGTATTCAAGATGCCAAAATAAACTGGATTTCAATGAGGAAACAACTGGGAATGGGTGAGGGGTGTGTATAATTGAATAGTCTTGGTCAGCCGGGATCTGGCCAAACATTTGCTCATTGCTGGTTCTACAAGGGGTCTCTGGAGACGTTCTTATTACTTGAGAGGGCAATTTCCACCTGCTGTTCAGGGTGTTTATGTGCCAGATCTGTGACCTGGAAAAGAGCAATTTAGTTTTCATGAGATGGTTGCTCCTACTATGTGGACAGTTCCTGGAAGGTGTAGGACAAAGTCTGAGGACTTCTTGGCATCATTCCAAGGACTTGAAGCAGGATGCTACAAATCTTGCAAATCTGGCCTCAGGCTTGAAGGGGGATGAGATAGTTTAGGTAAATTTAGGGCCAGTAAACTAGTACTACTAGTTTTTAGATGAACACTCCTTAAATTATTAGCATGCTGAGCAGGGACCTAATTCAACGTTTAAGGCAATAAAGGCGACAGATACAAATAGAAAGCAGAAATGCCGAGCTTTTTACTGCTTTCAGTTACTTCTTGGACATCTGCCGGTCCAGGTAGAGTCACTGCTTCAGCAAAGGCAGTCACTCTAAATCCTATTACAGTCTGACTCCAGAACTTGTGTTATATGGCACCAGTTATTGTCACACATAAGTTCTAAGAATAGCATGAGGAAAGGTGATACATAATATAAAACTCTTTAACAATACTTGCCTTTTATATGAATTGGTGCTTATTATTTGGACTAGATTGTTTGGGAACACCTGACGATTTTCTTAAAAGCACTTTGGCCAACTAGAATGAGTCATCACGAGCCATGTGTTAGGTGGACCCACCTATATTTCAACAGGGAAAGTTATAAAATGACTTTTTCTTAAAAGACAACATTATGAAACATCTTTGTGATTCTTTCTTGATGTCCCTCATCTTAAGGTGGGAGGAGCCATAATTAATTCCTTCTGAAAATCAATTCTTGTTATAAAGATTAAAAAAAGAATATGCAACTATATTCAATTAGAAAATATTCACACAAAGAAAACAGAAGAAAGTAACAGGAATTTTTCAGCAGATGGATTCATAAAATTATGATTGATTTTTTCTTCTTTCTATGTAATTTGAAAGTCTCCAAATGACCATTTTATTCTGTATAACTTCAAACCAAATGATAAATTTTCTTAAATGTAATTTTAAATGCCATTTAAGTCACTTAGTACACTAATGTGATATTTTGGCTAGCACTTTTTCCTAAAATCAGGAAAACTGTTTGTGCAACTCTTAAATATGTGGTTTATGCTGGAGAGTCTAAAGTTTCTTTCTGCATCTGATTCCTACAACTATTGGACCAGCATAACAATTTACCCCTTTTTTGACTACCTTATAATTCTTCCTTCCTATTGATGCCCTTCTGACCCTTTAGGGAATTGTTCATTATGTATTGTCTTGGTATGAAGTGGAATTGCCCTTTGATTCATTCTATTACCCATATTCTGAAACTTTAAAACTTTCTCCTCACTCCATCATTTTCAAATCTGTTTTATACTGATTTTCCCCATTTTTTTTATTGTGATAAGAACACAGAGACCTACCTACTTAATGGATTTTTAAGTGCACAATACAATATGACTGACTATAGGCTCCACACAGTAAAGCAGGTCTCTACAGCTTATTCCTCTTGTTTGAAAGCAGGCCCATCATTTAGTGACTCTCCATTTCCCCCTTTCCCTAGCCCTTGAAAACCAGTATTCCATGCCTTAATGTTATGAATGTTCTTAGATTTCTCATTTGAGTAAAATTGTGTAGTATTTGTCTTTCTGGAACTGACTTATTTCACCTAGTGTAATGTCCTCAGTGTTCATCTCTGTTGTCATGTATCACAGAATTCCGTTTTTTAAAAAACCAAGTCTAAACAGTATTCTATTGTGTGTGTATACTACATTTTTTTTTACCTCCCTTCATCCATATGAGCATTTAGATCACTTCTGTATCTTGGCTATTAAGAATAACGCTGCAATAAAAACAGAAGTGCTAAGATCTTTTGAAATTCTGATTTCAATTCTTTAGGATAAATACTGAGAAGTGACATTGCTAGATCATATGGTAATTCTATTTTCTTCCTTTTTTTTTTTTTTTTTTTTTTTAGAAATTCCATATTGCTTCCCATATAGTTGCAGTACTTGGCAATCCCATCAACAGTGCAGTAGTTCAAAGTTGTCTAACATTATAATAAATTTGGTTTTCTTGAAAATAACCATATTGATAGATATGAGGTGGTATCTCATTGTAGTTTCAATTTGTATTTCAGGTTGGTTAGTGACATTGACCACTTTTTGTGCCAGTTTTGGTCATCTCATTAGATTCTGAAAAAGTATTTGATGGAATTCAACAACTGTTCATGATTTAAAAAAAAAAACAAAAACAAAACAAAAAAAAAAAACCTCTCAATAAAATAGAAGAGAATAAAAGCCATATATGAAAAGCCCACAGCTAACATTATTCTCAGGGGTGAAAAACTGAAGATTTTCCTCTAAGATCAGGAAAAAGACAAGGGTATTCTTTCTTGCCACTTCATTCAACTTGGTAATGAAATTCCTAGCCAGCCAGAGCAATTAGGGAAGAAAAATAAATAAAAGACATTCACATTGGTAAAGAAAAAGAAGTAAACATCACTTTTTAGAGATGATATGATCTTATATGTAGAAATCCCTAAAGATCTACTAAAAATAACTGTTAGAAATAATAAATGAATTTAATTAAGCTTCATGATACAAAATCAACATACAAAAATTAGTTCTGTACTCTAACAATGAAATATCTGAAAATAAAATTAGGAAAATAATTCCATATACTATACTTCCTAAAAGAATAAAATGCCTAAATTCCTTTAACTAAGATCTTATATATAGAAAACTACAAAATATTGATGAGAAAAATTAAATAAGATGCAAACAAATGTAAATTATTCAACCTATTTTCATGAGTTGGACTATTGAGGCTTTGGATCTTGAACTAGACTTTCTAGAGTAAGTGTCACTTGGAAATAATTTCATTTCCAGCTAGTCAGTTTTTCCCTGCTGTGAAGTGACTGCTATGTTTTAGCCTAATATTTTGGAATTTTTTTTTTTAGTTTTGTTCCTTTATAAACCTGGTCTTTCAGGTTTCCATGAATTCTGTGAGTTCCTCCTTAACTTTCCAGTAAATTTTCTTCCATTGAATTTATCCAGGATCAGTGTTTATTGCTTTCAACATAGACCCTAGATCATGTACACATTGACAATCATTCTATGTGATAATCACTGGAAAATGTTTCCTTTCAGCTCAATAAAATTTAACAATGAAGCATGTTTAGTGTCTAGACAAAATCAAATATTAAAAGCTAAATTTAATAACATGTCACCTCACCTAGAATATAACAAAAACACCAATGACCACAATATATCCATTGAAAGCATGAAAGGTATTTTAATGCCATAAATACATTTTAGGCTCTAGTGTGAATTGAGAATTAATTCTCACACGACCATAGATGTGTGGACCTGGGGATAAAAAGTCATTTTTCAATCTGAAGACTTCAGCCTATCATGGAATCCTTAATTATCTCATGCTCCTGAATTTTCACAGAATCCTAGACCTAGTAGGCTTTCTTTTCTTCTTTTCTTTTCTGGTTGTTGCTCTGATTATTCTTCAAAACCTTTTGTTGAGGAGAACATATTTCTTGGCCAGCTTAAGCTACTCTCAAAGTTCTGAAGATAACCTCCTAATTCCCCAATTCCTTGGTAATTAAAATCTTTCCGAAGTGGTGCATTGGATTTGTAATAACTCTCATGAGGTCAGAGCCAATCAGAAGACCCAAGCCCATTTCCTAGTCTTTTACATAATGACGTTCCCAATGCTAGACACTCAGATACTTAAAGTAGCTGTGATTCAAAGAGGCAAGTGTTTTCTCTAGGTTGCCGAAACCAAAGCAGCTTTTCAAATGAGAAGCTGACCTAATTGGCTTGAGTTCTGTCCTGAAGAGATATTTTGTCCTCTCTGGCTTTATTTGCTTACTTAGGGGGTTAACCAGGCTAACATATTTGACCTGCAAATATATTTCTTCAAAAGAATACACCCCACCCACCACCATCCCTTCAAAAACAGGTAATGCAGAAGGCTGCAGATCATGTGAGAAGACAGGCAGGGGATTGTGTTTGCTTCACCTGGTAGTGGCCACTGGCCCACCCAGCTCCTGCTGTTCTCCCTCCCATCCACTACCTGGAGTGGGAATGGAAGGAGCTGCTGTCAGGTTTCCTGCAACAGAGTTGCAGCAGGTGCTTTATAGTTAATGATATCTCACCTCAATTTTTGGTTACCTGTAAAGTGACACTTCCCGCATGCCCCCTTTTTAGGTACAATTTGGCATTATTATTTTTTTTTTCATTTTATACCCTTCCCATGTGCCAGCTTTTATAAGGACTGGGTGATGTGCACAACAGTAATGAAATCACACACATGGTCTCTGTCCTCAGACCTTACAGTCCAGTAGAGAAATAGAGATGCAATTACAATGCCTATGATTCATAGTGATGGTAAAAAGGAGTGCTAGGGGGATAATAGCAGGTGTCCTCAACCTACCTTTCTGAGATGGGGTTGTCTTCCTGTGATGTGATTGAGTGCAGAGTGCAGTGTTCCCTTCTGGGTGAGTGCAAAGCCAGAAAGCACAACCAGAATGGAGGTGGGTGAAGAAAGCTTCAGATTTTCAGTGACTCAGGAGTGCATTGGAGAGAATTCTCAAAATAGTGCTTCCTCAAGCAAAGTAGGGGGCTTTTGCTGGGGAAATGTACACATATTCATAAAGGAAGGACTCATCATATGCAGAGATGGGCACATTCCTCAGCACGCACCTGGAGGTCATACCTTGCGTGCTCAAAAACCAAACTGGTAGAACAGAACTACTGAATGGGGAATTTAGCATTATAATGAGCAAAGTTTATTATAGGTCATCTATAGTGACTCAGTGACTTTGACTGGCTTTTTGTAAATTTCTCTGAAGGACCCAACTTTGAAGGAGCATTTACTGACATTTAAAGGGGCAACAGCTTTGCCCCATGTAATCATATTTGACTGCGCTTGCAAAATGTCTGCCTAGTGACTAACAGTAAGAGTCAGCTAGGTGAAGCAGGTGTATACTATAAGTCAAGAAAAAGAATTTTCTTCTTCTCTTTCTCCTCCTACTTCTTTTTCTTGTCCATTGTATGACAAATTCATACACATTGTAAAATTTTTAGAAGGTAGAAAATATAAAGAAGAAAAAAAACGTTTATCTTAAGTCTTACTATCCAAGTATTATTAACCATTAACATTATGGCTAACCATTAATATTAACCTTTTTCCTACTTATTGGTGTGTACAGGCAGGGTAGGACTGATGGGATTTAGAGTAAAACTAGATTTTACATTTTTCAAAATTACCTACTATATATACAATTTTGAATACTGTGATATTTTCCCTTAAAATTGTACCATAGGTTTTGTTTCACTTCATTAAAGCTTTCAAAAACATCATTTTAATGGTTCATTTGGTCTTTCTACATGAATCCCTCTGGTTTCTCCCACTTGTGTGGTCTCCCAATAATCTCTCTTGTTCATGCCCCAAACCAGACTTGCTTTCTTAGCACTTCCTTGGAATTGATATCTGTCACATACATAATCTACATCATTTGTGCAAATTGAGAATGACCCAGTGCCCCCAGATGGTTAGACAAAACATGCTTAGAGAGAGTGCATTCCAGGTATCGTCTTGCACTGTCTTTGGGAACCCCTCCCATGAATGGTATGTGTTCCTAACTAATCTATTGATTGCTGTTCCATTAGAACGTAAACACGAATCAGAAGTTAACACACTTTGGCCGAATCTATTCTGAACCTTATTTGACTACTTTCATTGGGTAACATCTAAGTACCTCACACTGTGAATTATTGATTTGCTGGTCGTCATTTGTACTGAAACTTTCCCTTCAGTCAGGGTTAGGGTAAGGTTAGGACATGATGTGCCAGGTATTTGAAAATAGTTAATTCAGTGGCAGCTACTCCCACAAATCCATGCATTCAAGTCATAAATATCATATCTGCACTCTCTAGCATCATCGTCATCATCAATGCCATTAATATTATCACCATCACTGATATCATTCAGGGCAATCATTGCACTTAGTGAGTTTTATTTGCAGTCCTAATTCCAAAAATTTAAACAAAAGATTCAGCTAGTAAATGACTAGGCTGATGATTGAACCTGATTTTATTGATTCCAGCATATTGATTTCAGAAGACAAGGAACATGAGAAGGTGTGTGTGTCTCTCTCTCTCTGTGTGTGTGTGTGTGTGTGTGTGTGTGTGTGTGTGTGTTAGGAAAAACTAGGTAATATCTTCACTTTAGAAAGGCTTTGAGATAGATCATTAGACTTTACCTTCTTTCAAGAAGGATATTAGGCAACAAAGAACCCAAGCACTTTTATGGAAAAGAAGGGTGCATCTCATTTGCTATCATGGATTGTATTTCTGTACCAATAATACTATCATTTTGGTTGTTTTCTTCTCTCTACTCCATGTGAGTCCTTTTGAGCTCTTCTCTTCTAGCTTCACCTGAGTCTAAGAGTCAAAGCCAAGGTAAAGATGATGTTTCTAGGCTTAGAGGAGTAATACCATGGACAATGTGCTTATGGGCTTTGCTATGATTTGAATATTCCCTCCAAAATTTATGTTAAATTTAATTATCATTATTATGGTATTAAGAAGTGGGTATGAAGAGGTGGCTAGATGATGGGGTGAATGCTATAGTCTTGGGTGTGGAAGAGTTATGGTGTAAATAGGCTCCCAGTGAAAGGATAAGCCAGCCCCCATTCTCTGACTCTCTCACTTGCACCACGTAATGAAGCAGCATTCAGGCCCTTGTCAGAAGCCGGCATCATTCTCTTAGACTTCCCAAACTCCAGATGCATAAATACATAAACTTACTCTTATAAATTATGCAGTCTGTGGTTATCTGTCTGGCGTCAGGAGAAAGACATAGGTACATAGGCATAGCCATGTACCTATTTGTAGGTATAGCCACATACTTTTATTTACTTTATTTCTCTTCTTTATTCTATCTTTTCCCTCTCTCTATCCTGACACCAAATATAGAACAGAAAACATACAGATGCTTACTGTATGAGTTTGGGGGCAGGCAGTTCTTAAGAGACCCTTCATAATCTGTCTCCTGGTGCTCATGTCCTTGCATAACCTCCTCCCCTTGAGCATAGAGAGGATTGGAGACTTGTTACTACCCAGTAGAATAAGGCAAAGGTGATGGGAGATAGCTTTTGTGATATGTTATCACATGTGTCATTCTGTAGTGCTAGCAGATCATTCTTGAGACTCTCCTTATTGACTGGATGAAGTACGTGACCATGTTGGAGAAACCTTGATGATAAGGGACTGCGGGCAGTCTCTAGGAGGTTGGGCAACCTCCAGCCAGTAGTCAGCAGGAAGTTGGGGCCTCATTGTTATACTCTCAAAGAAACAGCTTTTGAGAACCTGAGTGTGGTTGGAAGTGAATTCTTTCCCACTCTAGTCTGCAGATGAGAATGCAGCCCACTGGACGCCTAGCGGGTGAACTGAAGGGCATTGAGTGCAATCCACCTTCTCTGCTTTTCCTTCCACTACTTTATTTTGGTAGAAGTCAAAGACCCTGATTCTGCCAATGCAACAGATCCTTTGGTCTTTATTTCATAGGTTGTCTCAGTGTCGTTTCTACCTACACCATTCGAAGCTTTCTACTTTGGTGTTTAACTAGCAGTATCAAATAGAACCAATGTGGATTTATTTTCAAAACACACATGGGCCACACCTTTCTTAGGGGTATTGACTAGAAGTGAGACCTGGGCATATACATCTTAAAAGAAATAATTATAATGTGTTATATAGGTCCCTCCTGTCCTTTACTAAATTCTTAGTCATAGCCAAGAACTCCTCTTGTTTAACTGCAGTGTTTTATTTGTACATCTTTCACTGGTTCTTATCATGTTGAATTAGCATATTTTTATGGCTACCTTTCCCTATTAAATGCCTGAGGGCAGAGTCTGGGTTTATTTCCTTTTCATCTTAGTCTGCATCTTTTATATATATATATAGAGAGAGAGAGAGAGAGAGAGAGATAGATAGATATAGATATATATATATATATATATATAGATATTCCCAGTGCCAAGAATTGGGCTTGGCATATAGAACTTGCACAACTCAACTGAACTCTTACTGAACTTATTGACAGTAGGTACAAGTGCACTGTATATGACATATGTTTAACTCTTTTTAAACCTTGAAACTTAGGATATGGTGCACATTGGAAGAGATGGAGATGAAGAGATCATGGATTGTGTAAGGAGATTGCTCCTGACTGCACTAATATGCAGTTTTGGTTGGAACCACTCTGGGTGTGGCCTGAAATTTATTTAACCTCTTCTGACTGGTTTTGAGGGCTTGGTAAAAGCAGTTCATTACTATTTTCTAAATTCTCTTTCATTTTTAAGTCCTAACATTGTTCAAGTTATTTTAGCTTTGTTTTCATGTAGTTTTACTATTGCTGTAGAATAAGTCAACCCAGTGTGAATGAATGGGAATGTGTGTTGTGGGGGAGACTACAAGGGAGAAAAATCAGGTGAAGTCAAATGAATGCAGTCACATATTTGGAATTCACACTAAATTCCCCCATATCAAATTCCATCTTGCTCTGCATTCCATTCTCTGAACTATCCATTGAAATGAAATATCTAAGAAATATGAATGGTTCCAGGTATGGTTGGAGTTAGGGAAGCCTTGCAAATTTCTCTTAATGGTTGTCAACTGGAGCAAGTCAAGCCCTGAATTTGTTCTTTTCCTTTATCTTTGAAGCACATTGCATTTACCATACTTAGAGAATATCTTGCATGTTTTCCTGTGATGTTTTCCTAGCTGGTGGAAGAATACTTTGCATAAAGAAAGCCAGGAACAGTAATACTGTGTGATTCCTTTCTTTATTCTTTTTCCAGTCTTGAGATACAAATGAAGTTCAGACTCTGGGGACGTCAGAGCTGAGTCTTGGTGTCAGCTGTGGAATGACATCACTACAATGAATTTTGGAACAGAGAGAACCCCAACTTGTAGGCCACTATTTTGGGGATGAGAGTTGAACCCAGGATGACACCGAGAGCAGAACAAAGGCAATATGGTGAAGTAAAACAAAACAGACTCTGTGTTTGATTTCTAAAACACTGTAAGGTTTGGGCTTGGGAATCTGTGTTTGTGGAGAAATATTGCATGCATTGATTCAGGCAGATATTTAGGATAGACATAAGCACCCGAGGATGGCAGATGTGTTTGATGAGGCCAGATGTACAAAAGCAGACACATGTGTACGTCTGCCTAGCCAAAGATGTGAAAGGAAGAAGTGAAAGGTGAAAATAAATGACAGGTAAATGTGGGTGGGGACCAAGATGCCACCGAGATTCAGACACAGGGGAAATACAGCTGTTCCTTGAGTCTTAGAGCACACAATCCACCAGTAGCAGATAAAAATAAATTTAGATTCCTCATCTATGCTTCTGTACTGCTAGGAGTTGTCAATTACTACTTCTTTTGTTAAACTTATTATTTTACTTTAGGAGTAACATTTTATAACCATTTGAAAAATTATAAACAATTTTCAACCCGAATACCTGTCTGTTCTGGTATTGAACCAGAAAACATGAATAACAAGAACCCATCAAAAGCTGTGTGGACCACGCTTTCACCCTTGACTGCGTCCTTGTTCTCTCTGCTCAAATGAAGATCTGATCAATTTTTTACACACCATAAGCAATGCAGGGAAGAAGAGGAGAATTTAATTTATATGTACAAACCCATGAATGAGTCATATGCAATGTCTCTTCCCACCTCCAAACCCCCTTCCTAACCCTGGCAATTGGAGGAAAGGAACAGCATAAAAAATTGACCATTTAGAAACCCAGAAATGATAACACTGGTTACAAACTGCTATTGTAACAATTCACAACAATGAAGACCCTCCCAGCCCACCCAGGAAGAGCAGGAGGGAGTGTGTCCTGATTTTACAAGAAGTCTGATGGAAACATAATTCCTTTTCTTACAAAGGTTGATCAAAAGTGTATATAAATAAAGATATGCTTTCTTTGAATTAAACATGAAAATTCATCAGCACACGTGTGCTACTGTGTCCGTGACAGTTGTCTGTTAAAATGTGAAGTTTTCATTGTCATCTCTAGCTTTTATATTTCTTTGAAATAAAAAGTCCCAGAACAAAATAATTGGACTTTTAGAAGCAGTGGGAGGGGAAAAGGAAGGGAGAATGTGGAATAAAGATGGGTGATTTTTAACTATGACTTCCCATTGGACAAATCAGAGAGCTATTTTTCTAGCACTGAAGTGGCAAGTTTGGGTCCTGTCCCCAGAGATTCTGGGGGTCAATCGTACTGGGCCGGGGGCCCAGCATCAGCATTTTCCAAGGTTCCCCAGGTGATTCTAATATGCAGCCAAGTGTGCAAACCCGTGAAAAAAAGAACTGATGAGGCACAGATGTAGTAGAGGTACCATAATGAAATAGCTTCCTGTGGCAAGATGGACATAACTGAGTTCCAGTCGAATTGCATAAACAAATCCAGTCAATCAACCCACAGTTCCTTGTTCTGGTTCTGTACTAACCAAACACAATTTGGTTGTATTTGACTTCTCATCTTGATCTTGCTACAGTGTAAGATCAGGTTTTTCCCATTAACACCAGAGTTTTGGTTTATGAGATAATTACATGTCTAATTGCATATGAATCAATAAAATGGCCTCTTAAATTAACTTTGGTCTCATCCAAGATTGATTAGGAGAATTAATCTCCCAATTCTGCTTAGTTCTGAAGCCCTGGAAGTTCAGAGTTTTAAAGCAGTGGGCCAGATAAGAACTGGAAGAATAAACTGAAGAGCTGCAGAATGTGATTCAGGCCTTTGATTTTCTTTTAATGACAAACAATGGGAATATTATCAATTCTATGGATAAAATACTATCTTGACAGACCCAAGATTTTTTGACAATTCTTCATAGATGTTGGCAAATTTTTTGCCAGGTAGAGTGGCACACCTCTGTAATTCCAGTGACTCTGGAGGCTGAAGCAGGAGGATCACAAGTTTGAGACCAGCCTAAGAAGCTTACAGAGGCCCTCAGGACCATAGCAAGATTTGCCTGAAAAAGAAAGAAAGAAATGGAAAGGGTGGGGAATGGAGCTCAGAGGTAAAATACCCTGGATTCAATCCCCAGCACTGCTCCCCACCCCAAGAAAAGGATTTGGCCAATTTTTGATAAAATGGATGAATTACTGGTCTGGAAATAAAAATGTTTTTTCCAAAGAAACATGTGTTTCTCAGTTATCCTTGAGTTTGATGACCGTGGTAGATTGTTGATCGGGTATTTTGCAGAATATCCTTGAATTTAATCTTTTTTTTTTTTTTTTTTGGCATTCAAGTCATTCTGAGCTTGATCTTAGCCTGTATCATCATTTAGGGTAAAGTCAAATAGTCACGATGCTGAACGAGGTTTGATGCAGTGTGATCTTATACATGCCAATTATTTTCTTTGGGCATCGTTTTCCTTAATGCAAAATACGAGAGTAGGGTTATATGGAAATATCTCTAGATTCCTTCTAGCTCTAGAAAAATATACACATATGCAAATATGGCCTGGTTTTTTGTAAATACACATTTCTATTTAGAACTTCTCTAAGTTTATAGAAAAATTGAGATAGTACTATGACTTCACATATTGTTAACACCTCCCCTTAGTATGTGCACTTCTTATAATTAATAAATAAATGTTGATGCATTTTTATTAACCAAAGTCAATGCTGCTTTATTCAGATTTGCTCAGTTTTTGCCTGAGATTCTTTTTCTGTTCCAGGATTACCCTGAGATACCACATTACACATGGTCTCTTCAGGCTCCTCTTGGTCATGTGTTTCTCAGTTATCCTTGATTTTGATGACCGTGGTAGATTGTTGATCGGGTATTTTGCAGAATATCCTTGAATTTAATTTTTTTTTTTTTTTTTTTTTTTTTTTTTTTTTTTTTTTTTTTTATGCTAGACTAATGGGCTTTGAGTGAAGACCACAAGAACAGAGTCTATTCTATCACATTGTGTCAAGGGTACATACTGGATCATCTAGCTAAGGTCCTGTTTATCAATACTTTCCCTACCGAAAAGTTACTCTTCCTGCCCTTCTCCTGATTTGTTACCTATAAAAGGAAATCACAGTCAACAGCCCAACATAAGGATAGGATTCATACTCCTTCTCCCGGAGAGCAGAGTAACCAGGGAATAATTTTATAAGTTGTTTGGAATTCTTTCATGAGTAGTGTTTGCCTCTCCCAATTTATTTATCACTTATTTATATCAGCATGGACTCATGAACATTTATTTTATACTTTGAGCCACAATTCAATACTATGTTGGTTGTTTATTTTGTGGCCCAAGTGTTTCAATTTTGTCTACTGGGAGCTCTTTCAGTTGACTCCTGTGTCTGTTTCCACGTGTCCTCATCTTTTCTTTTTTCTTTTTTTTTTTTTTTTTTTTTCCTTGTTGTTCTGGGGATTGAACCAGGACCTGAGATTCTCTAGACAAGTGCTCCACCACTGGACTAGACCCAGTCCCAATCCTCACCATTGATCACCATGTACATGTGTATGTGTGTTTTGTTTCTGGCACTGTCATCTGTTTCAGGATGTGCCTGTATATTTCCAGCCCTGTTTTAGAGTTGAATGTTCTCCAAGGAACCCTAGTTCTATTTACTAGTGAGTGGTCAGGATCTGGGTTCTAACTGAACTCCTGGCTGTTGAGCTGCCATTGTTTCTAGGCATGCTTAGCCAACAGACAAGGAAATGTGTGTTTGTATAGACTAGCATGTGTATGTACAAATATCTATAAATATTTCTACATGCAGCCATCTGTATCTATATTTCTCTACATGTAAATTCATACTGATGTCTATAACTCTAATCCCTTACAACATAGATCATTCTAGACTTTTCCAGGTATCTATAACCTTCACTCCAACAGTGAGAAACCTGGCTCCCACCATCTGGCTTCTGTTTAATTGGGGAATTCATATGCAGAGGTACCAGAGCTATTTAGCACTTACCCCATGAGAACAACTTCACCAACCAGAGTACAGTGCTTATGCACAATCTCTTTGGCCTTGACACCTGCAGACTCTGTTCATTTTCAAAGTGACTTGGATTAGCACCTTCCCTGCTCCACCATCTTGTCATCCAGTGAGTTAGTTTCATATTTTTCACATATATTAGATTGTGTTTTATTACATTCTGCATTCTATCTTATGATCCTTCAACTTCCCATATTATTTTTTAAATTTGAATACAATAAAGTTTAGTTTCTGTGAGTAAAGCATTTTGATCACTACTTTTGTAGGCTATTATTTGCAGTTCAGTGATTCATCAGTAAATAAATATCATGTACATAAACACTTTTGACTTATGGTCTGATGGTTTTCCAGAGGGTCATACACTGTAAAAATGCAGTCTGAAAGATAAATTCACATACATATATGTGAATGTTTAAATAGACACACACACACACACAGAGAAAGAGAGAGAGAAAAAAAGAGAGAACCTTCAGAGTCCTATGGTCAGGATTCTTGGTTACAGGTAACAGATCAAAGATGCAAGGCAATAACTACTCAATAAGGGTATGGGGAGAAAGTGCAATAATACCATAGGTACCAACCATTGAGATTTAACAGTTATCCTCATTGTGCCTAAAATTTGCTTCATCAGTCCTTTTCCTTTCAAAAAAATTTTGTCTTAGCTACTTTGAAGCAAATACCAGATGAAAAGTCATCATTCTATCTACCAAAATGAGCAATAATTTCTTAATATGCCTAATGGTGCCTGAACTCTGATTGTCTAAAAAGTACTTCTGGACCTGGCTTGTCTGACTTCTGAGGCAAACGAGGTTTCATTACATCAGTGTGTCACTGCTTTTAATTTTTCCATTCAGGTGCTTCTCCTTCCCACTTTAATTTTCATGCCCTTGTCCCTGCTTGACCCTGGAGTGGATCGTGTGTCATGCCAGATGCCTCGCATGGTGCATTTGCCTCTTTGGGGGACATTTAACTTGTCTTTTGCTTCCTGGGATGCTATACATGGCAGTGCACTCTTGATCAGTTCAGATTCAGCTTCTGGGGAGTTCTTCATGGTGGGTGTGCTGTGCTTTACTTGGTGTCAGGCCAACAAGCTCTGACTCTCCTTACTTTTTGTGCCACCAAAATCCATCATGGGTTCAAACGGCAACAATTTGGTCACCACAATGTAGTTTTCTTGAAGTTTCCATCTGATGGCTTCACCCAGTGATGATTACTGCCTCAACCAATCAGTTATTTTGGGCATTACAAAATGGTGACTTCCCCATTTTGTCATTCTTCCCACATTTGGTAACTAGAATTCCTATTTAATGAATACTTTTCCTGCCCCATCCATGACTCCTTGGTTATCTTGAATTATAGGTTCTACAGTTAAGGCAAGATTAACACTAAACTCTTTTCTTTCAATCGCCGATATTAAGAGAAAGGAATTGGTGGTCTAATTTTTTTCAAACAGTCATTGAGATGTTTGTTATGTAAGTATTCAGGTATATTTGCATGTATTTTCATTAATTTATGGTACTATCTCTTGTTAGTTTAATTTGAACTCATGTTTTTAATAATATTTCATACATTTCAACCATTTCCATATATTTTTCTTTTTGATACTTAAAAAGAAAGACAAAGATGTCTTTTGATTTGGGTCCTTGGGTAATTTTGATGTGGTACTTTAGACTATGTAAGTCTTTCTTGTTTGGAGCATAAGAAAAAAGAAAATATTCTCCAGCATTATCTTCCAGGAGTCCTGGTTTTATTAAAAATAATATTTAGGGTCCACAACAAAATGATAGTCTCATTACTTTGGGGCTATAAATTGCATATTTTATAATAGCAAACATCATGATTATATATGGATATTTCCAATTTGGAATTGTCTTACATAGTTCTTTTTAAAGCTCTTAAGTATACCCATGTGTTTCTTTTATCTTATTTTGAAAAGCTTGATTTCTAGTAACATTAACAAAATTACTTACTTGCATTACACTATAACATATAAAACAATTTTGAAATAATAGTATGAACACTGCTTCAATTAGATTACTAACTGTGTTTCAAGACTTCCTTTCACTATTGTTCTTTGAATAGTAGCTGCAGAGAATGTACTGTCAAAATACTGTGTTTTAAAGTCACTTGAATTCCAATCTCTGTGATTATGCCATCAACTTCATACAATCTGTACATTCACAATAGTTTTATAGTTGAATGAATCAATATTGTCTTTTATTGTTTTGGATTTTGACTTAAAATTACAAAAGTGTTCTTCCTCGGCTATTGAATGTATTTAGTCAAGTGTCTTACTCTATCTTTGGGATTTCAGCTTTCACATTTAAATCTCTTCTTCATCTAGTTTCTTTCTAGCTTACAAGGTGAAGTATAAGCATGATTTGATTTTTTTCATAATGAGTAGCTATTGTTTTCAGCACCTCCCTGTATTGTCATGGGTTGAGTTATGTCACCTGAGAAACAGGGTTTGAACACATAGACCTCAGTACTTCAGATGTGACCTTTTTTTTGGGCATAGGGACATTAAAGAGGAAATCAAGTTAAAATGAAGTAATTAAAGGAGGCACTAATCCCATGTGACTGATGTCCTTATGCATATTGGAAAATTTGGTCACAGAGATGGATATACCAAAATGAAAGAGTTTAGTTGAGAGACACAGAGAGATGGTCAAATGCAAACAAAGGACTAAGGACCCCTGGAGTTAGGGCAGGGGCCTGGAAGAGTTTCTCCCTAGTGTCATCAGAGGACCCATGTGCCTGCCATCACTTTGATTTTGAACTTCTGGCCTGCAGATCCATGAGACAGTAGCTACCCAATGTGTGGTGGTACCTTTTTACCGTATCACTAAGAAACGAACACACCCAATGGATCTGAGACAACAGGTTTATCATTTACCACATTTTTTCAATATGCTACTTGATAATCCTTGTGAACGTTGTGTTTTACTCCATTTGTATTCTGTGTACTCGTGTGTCAATAACACAGTGTTTTAATTGAAGAGGGTCTACACTGTTTTAGCATCTGGTAGAGTTCTGCTACCCCTGTGGTCTTTTTCTTTTTGTAGTTTAATTTCATACTCTTTCTTGTTTACCATTTGAATTTTTTTTAATTGTTAATTTTAGGAAGAAAGTTTTTTTGGATTACAACATTTTCTATTTTAAGACTCAGTCACTCTAGTCTTTCAACCAGTCCCTGGGGCCATATGTCTCTTAGTGTCCCTCTGTTGTCTGGACTTCAGAAATGATGCCATTTGATATCGAAATATTTTCTCCACAAAGATTGAAAATTTATTGAATGCAAGCGTTCTCTTAAAAGTTTTTACTACCCCAAGAACCACTTTTTAGACATATACCTAATCTTGAAATTTAAATGATAATTATATATTGAACAGAATCAAGTTGTGCAGATGCCCATTTTAAAGTTATGGAAGAGGAATCAGTGGCTTCTAATTCACAGTTCTGAATGACATGATTTGGGGGTAAGTGACGGCTAGATGTGCAATCTTATAACCTCACTTCTAAGATTCTATCAGTCTACCTATTTACACCTACCTACCTACCTCTTTAACTCTTACTCCAAATCATAGAAATCTACACAGTTAAAAACTTTAAGCCCAGCTTCCTGCATTTTAAAAATCTAAGATTGGAAAGCCTCCCTCAGCAGATGGTATTGACGATGAGATGATCCTGGCTCCTTCCGGGGTGTGGAGTCTTCTCCAGGATTTGTCCTCTGTCCTAACAGCCCTGCTCCTTTCTTCCTGTTCCTCCTCAGGATCCATCAGACAAATGAGGATGGACATCCTTGCTCCTCCTCAGGACCAAGCTCACTCCTGCCCTTTCCCTGCCTGCTACTGTGCCTGCGTTTCTGCTCAGCCTACTCTGGGACTTCCTGAAGTCACAAGCTCAAAAGCTCATCCTCAAGTGGCCTTCACTCATCACCGTGTGTACAATGGCCCATTTTCCCAGTCACTCTTTAATCCTTACCCTACGTAGGTTTCTTCACAGCACTTCCTTATACCTGAAATTTTACTGCATATTTATTCTTTCACTTGTTATCTCTCTCACTAGCCTCTAAAGTTACCTGAAACCAAAGAGATCATCTTCTTCAGTTTGATATCCCTTAGTTTGTAACTTTGCATTAGGTGCTCAATAAGTATTTCATCTTTAACATTTTATTTATTTATTTAATTTTGGTACAGAGAATCGACCCAGGGACACTAATCTACACACCCAGTCCTATTTATTTATTTATTTATTTATTTATTTATTTATTCATTTATTTATTTATTCATTTTAAATTTTGAAAGAGTGTCTTGCTCAACTGCCCAGGTTGCACTTGAACTTGGAATCCTCCTCCCTCAGCCTCCCAAATTGCTGGAATCTGAGGCATGGGCCACCACTTCTGGCACAATAAGCGTTTCTCAAGTTCGGAAATAGACACCGTATGTATGAAACGCTTGGCACACAGTAATAATTGTGTGAGTGGTACTTTTCTTTTATTTATCTTATAGCAGTGACTTTTGGTGCTTCAGAAGATACTTGTTAAACTTGTTCTATTCCTTCTTCCCAGCACCATATTCCTGAACTCTGGTTAATACAGATTTAAGTGATTGTATTTCATTTGCTGAACTGCACATTTTACGTGTTTTTCTGAGCTCAGGCTATTCTGCACTTGAATTGACAGGAGGTCATAACATTTTAAAATGCCCCTTCCTTGCCATTAGTCATGCTGATTTCTCAGGTTCTGGGTATGCTCATGTGTCCAATTAAATTTGGGCTGTTTGCTCTCCAGGTGCCAGCAGAAACTCTGTGTCTCTGCATTTGCTTTTCACAGTTGGATCTCCAGCCCGTGACAGTGTCTCTCTTAGTAATCATTTTGCCATTTGGGACTTAATGGTACCCTTAACTACAATGGAAGAAATTCAGGCTGACTTGACTTCCCTATTCTTCAGGTGGAAATGTATTAGTATTACTGATTTTCTTTAAGATTTTGCAGCGTAGTGGTCTAAAATTGAGGTAGGGAATTGCCTGTCCTACTGAAAGTTTAGGAAAGTATGAAATTTGGCAAAGTTTCTAACCAAGCTTGACATTTCTCTGAATTGTCAAGGCCTCAGCAGTCAGGACCAGGAGAAGACATAGGATTCAGCCTCCATGGTCCTGTCCCTTTTGACAGACATGAGAGGGTCTAATCACCAACGGAGGGTGTTTAAAATGCCGAGGAGCAAGGCAAGTGCCAGAAGACAGAGAAAGGGTGTGTTGTTCATTAGGTATAAATTGTGCACATGACAGTAGGCTGAGTGCTAGATCAGAAGCACGGGAGTAGCTTTCAGAGCAATAAATGCTGGCAATTCTAACTAAATGCTGGCAATTCTAACGAAATGCTGGCTTAGGCACCCGCTGCACTTTACCCTTTGACTCACCTGGGCTTTGTTAAGGATTGTGGTTTCTAAACTTCAGACATTCAGGTAGATGATCTTTCTACTTTGCTTGTATCTGAGTACCACTTGCAGTATTATTTATTAGTATTCTTTTTAAAAGATCTATTGCTATGGTTTGGGAGTGCATGTCCCTCTGGATTCATATGTTGAAACCTAACCAACAATGTGATGGAGGTAGGTACTTTTGAAGTAAATAGAGGGTGAGCATGGATTAGTGACTTTATAAAGGAGGACCCCAGAGAGCTACCCTGACCCTTGTACCATGTGAGGACTAGCTGAGAAGATGGTTGTAAAAGCCCCAGGAAGCAGACCCTCAAAGACCCAATCGGTCAGGATTTTTATCTTGGACTTTCTAGCCTTCAGATCTGCCAGAAATAATTTTTTTCTTTAATTGGCCAGTTTAAGGTGTAGCCCAAATGGACTAAGACATTAACATATTTTTTAAATGTATTTCAATTTCTTATAAAAGAAAAAGTCATACAACTTCATACTCATTTTTTCTTGTCACAGAAAGCAATTATTAATTAAACATTTTAACATTAAAAATTATGCCAAAAGACATGGGTGGCCTGAGTCCCTGCCTTACTTTTAGAAGGCCTGGAATTTTTAACTTCAAATTATTCAGGTGGCAGATGTAGGCTTTCATTTCATGTCTGATTTTATTATGAATTCTATCTAGGTGGTCTTGGTCCCAAATTGTCTCTGCCTTTTATGTTTATAGTACAGCGGTGTCTGTCACCCCTATTAGTTGCTAGAAACTTTCTTAGTTGATTCTGTGAACTAGCTTGAGCTCCATTTTGGATAAGGTGTGGGCTGTCTGCTTAGAAGTGGGGAAAAATGTCTAATGTTCTCTTGGACAATGCAAAAGTACCCCCCATCCCCCCCAGTAGGGTTATCGTCTTCTTTTCCATCTTGAAAATTTAATTTCCCAGACAAGGCTAGGCATTTTGGGATCTTCTCATCTTAGAGATAGATGAGAAGAATGGGGGGAGGGAGAAAAAAGGAAGAAATAAAGTCATTTTTACAATGCTCTCAATGAGTCAAATACAGTTCTACCTGTTTTATAATTCAATGCTTTAAAACTCTTCATTGTAATCTCCATTTACAGCTAAGTAAAATATGCTAAAGAGATTGCAGAAATTTACAAAGGTATGCATGGTTGAGGCTGAGCTGCAACCAGTTCTTTGGGAGAACACAGTGTGTGCTTCTCCCAGTCGAAATCCTGTAAAGGAGAGCCCAGTGGCATTTCAAAGATATGATATGCAGAGTTGATAATCCCTCTTAAACTGACAAAAACTCAATCATTTTTGTGATTCAAATAGCTGCAAAATATATATGTTTCTGATTCTAGTTGCACTTAAGGTATAAAAAGACTATTTTCAAAGAGCCATTTAATGTTCAAGAGCCTTACAAATAGGATCAGGTGACTCATGGTGGCTGAGAAGATCTATTTCTTGTTTCAGTCTTAAATGTGCTGAAATGATATCCAATTCATAATGCTACTATTGATATGCCCAGAGGGTAGAATCCTGTGACTACTTAATCTCATGTTCCCTCAGAGCAGAGAACTGCATAATCTTTCATTGTGTGAGGGCACCATAATTCATTCCAGCATTTCTCTCTCTTTGATTGTTAGGTTGTTTTCATTTCTTTGCTATATGAAAAATCATTTTATTATTAGTTTTAAGTCCAATTTGATAGGTACAGGTGATATTTTATTTTTAAATGAACCTTATTTTATTGTTCATGAGTGTAAGGTATGTATCAGATATTTTTTCAATTTTCAGTTTATGTGTGTTTTGCATGATTCTACTGGTAAGGTTAACTTTTTGTCACTGACTCACAAGCTCATTGAAGACAGAGACCTTGTTTATACTGTTTGCATTGTATTTCCAATTTCTAGAATAGAGCCATGTACAAAAGTAGGTATTAAGTAAGAAAGGTCCCTTGATACTCCCCTGGGAGTTGATAATCCTTCTTAAACTGACAAACACTGAATCATCTTTATGATTCAAACAGTAGCAAAATATATGTTTCTGAGTCTCTGTTAATAAGAAAATTCCTTAAGGTGAGAAATTTACAAAAGCTAGTGTAAGATTTCAGTGAAAGTGCCTCTTTCATGTCCAGGAACACCATCCTGCGTATACTTTGGAATTCCCACATGGATTTTACATGGAAGATTTGGATCTGAATGTCTATCGTCTCACTGCCAATTTTTAACTCAAATGTTGAGAAGCATCTAGTGCAATGCTCCCACTTTGGACTTTCAAGTTTTGAGGGTCAAGATTCTCCAGAGAACTGAGAAAGGAGCAATGAATAAATATTTGTTTAAAAAGGAAATTCAAATTACCAGAAAGAAATGGTATGAATTATGGAGAAAAAATTTAATAACTAGAAATGTCATATAGATCAATCATTGATAACAAGAATGTAAAAAGCATATGAATGCTTACATTGTGATAGAATTAAGCTAAACATTTCAACTTTGAAAGTTTCCTTCCATAACCCAATAAGAAATCTTAAAACATCTGTATGCACTGCCCCCTCCATATAGCTTACATATACAATAGAATAAAAAACAAAAATGAAAAACAAAACAACAAGACAAACTTTATTTTGCCCCTTCAAAGAAAATGTTTAGACATGAAGGTGTGTTTCTTGCAACTTTTTCTACGAATCAACCACTATATTCAAGCATTCATGAGCTTAGTTAATTTTCTGAGATAGCTATTGTTGTTATCCCACTTGGCAGATGCAGCAACTGAGACACAGAGAAGTTAAATAACCTGCCTGCAGACAGACAGGTCCTAAGAGGAGGAGGCAGGAACTCAACCCAGGGAATCTGACTCAGAGGCTGAATCCTTAACTGGTAAACTCAAGGGTATAATCCAGGGATTTGAACCCTTTGACCTATATATTTCTACTTTCTTACCCTTGGGAATAAAAAAAACAACAACTTCTATGTGTTAGTGTAAGATACATCCTGGGCACAAATCCAAGTGATTTGTCTTGTATACTAAGTCATTTGGACTTCAAAACAACCTCACAAAGGACACACTCTTACTGTCATTCCTATTTACAAAGAAGAAACTGAGAAAAACTGACGTCAAGTAATGTCGATATAAATTATGTGTTTATAAGAGGAAGTCCAGACCTGACCCAGGCACCAAGGGATTGAAACTCTCACCCCTGACACCGGCAGATCCTCTACTTCTCTCTTTTTCCTTTAACACCTGCTCCTCCTCCTAATCTTTTCCTCCACTCCTGTTCATACCTCCCTACCTTTTCCTCTTCTGTCAAATATCATATCCAACATTGTCCTTCAACTTTTTGGTGTTGAATTCATAATACATTTTAGCTTTGCTAAATTATTAAATATTCTTCCACATCATTATATTTAATAATCATATACTATTCATCAATGTGGGCAAACCATAAAATTTGTTATTTTCTATAATGCTGATTCTTATTTCCATACTGGTATACAAGTTCTCTGTATAAAATAAGTATATTAATCCTTTAGACTTTTATACTATTAAATATATTTTTGAAGAATTTTACAGCAACATTTACTGAAGATCTTTCATTTTCTTATTGTGGTTCTGACTTTTTATTTTCTAAATTCCTTTAGAAATAAGGATATGTTTAAGAAACCTAAATTCCACTGATAATCTATGACCTCAGAGGAACTCTTACTTTGAAATATAAATGTGAATCAATAGTTAAACAAATAGCAATTGAAACCAAGAGGGTTAACAATAATGTTTAGTGAGAGTGTAGAGTAATAAGAGAAAGAGGATTTAGGAATGAGATCGATATCCTAAGACCCCAAAATGGAAGGAGACTAAGAGGAGAAATCTAGAAGTTGTATCCTGGAATGAAAGAGAAAAGTCTTCAAGAGTAGCCAATTAATGAGAATGATTTACTGAGAAGACAGAAAGAAGGGAAATAATCTGATGACTAAAAGTACTTTTGTTGACATGGTAGCTGGCTTCCTCTTTTGTGTAAGCTATTGTTATAGAGAGATGCAAAGCAGTACTAATGTCGCATAACAGGTGCAGGGGTATGGAGAGAGAGAAGGAGAGGAAGGATCTCTATACCTTATGTGACCTTTTCCAGAGTTCAGGTTGTGGAAGGGAGTAGAGAAATGGAAAGCTTCCAAAAAGGACCTTTGATTTTCTCAGGATACAAGAAAATTGAGAACTGAAATGTTGACAAGAAGAATGCAAAACAAGTAAATAGATAAATAAACAAAAAGTTTGGAACCATGGATTTAAAATTTAATATTTAAAACATCCTGAAAGGGGGAAGAAATGGAAAAGGGACTACAGGTGGTAACTTAGAATTTACTGGTAGGAAAGACTATCAATTTTAGGGAAGATATTGGAACAAATAATAATAGTAGTAGATATAGGAACACAGAGGTATGAGATTTTGAAAGTAAACATTGAGGGTGACTTAGCTCCTGCATGATGTGTCCTTCTTTCCCTGGGAAGCATGGAAATGACATGCTGAGAGAGTTCCCGTCTGCAAATGTGTATGTAGATATGAGTGTGAAAAACTGGGGGAAAATATGGGTGATAAGGAAAAGGTAGAGATTTGAGAAATATACTTCTCAAGAACAAAATTAAAATGAGTTGAGCATTCAAATTTTAGAGAATAAAATAAGTATTAATCTGTATATTAATGAAAAATTTCAGCTATACATCAGCAAAAATTATTTTAAAATATCAAGCAAAAATGACATGCACCTTGGTGAAATTATTATAGAAAAATGTTATGTTCCTAGAAAATGAAGAAGTGGATCCCTATGAAAGATTAAACAAAACGAGCAAAAACAAAACGAGAAACTTCTGAACAATGTGGCAAACACACAAAGTCACCCACGCATGCACATACACTTCAATGCCTACACTTTTGATTGGGAATAGAAGTAAACTCCAAAGTACATCAGGTCAAGTGGTCCCAAGAAAGTTAAAAAAACATTTTAAGAAATCTTGTATAATCATAAAGAAAAGTGGACAGTTCTTTTTTATTTATCTTTTAATTTTTTACGGACTGCATTTTGATTCATTGTACACAAATGGGGTACATCATTTTGTTTCTATGGTTGCGCATGATGTAGATTCATATCATTTGTATAATCATACATGTACATAGGATAATGATGTCTGTCTCATTCCACCATTTTTCATACCCCCTCCTTCATACCATTCATGTAATCATACATGTACATAGTGGACAATTTTATAGGAAAAGAAATGTAAGATAAATTGACATAGCACTTAGAAAACAAAACACAAAATAATGCCACAGAAAAATTTCAAAAAGTTTCAAAAAAAAAGTCTATCAAAAATGGATGATCTTCACGTACAAAGATGATTTTCAGGGTGAGTGTAACAGTTACCAGTTTCTACCATACTGCTGTGTAACAAGGAAACACAAAAGTCTTGGCTATCTGCAACAGGTTGCGTGGAGTCTGCAGATGTAAGCTGGTCTGGCAAAGGCATCTCTGTTAACCTCACCTAGGCTAGCTTATGAATCTGAGGGTAGGACAAGGGGCTAGTGAGCCAGCCAAATTTGACTATGAAGTTTTGTTCTACTCCAAGTCTTCCTTCCTCTACCTGGGATCAGTGGCCTCATCGAGGATATGTTTCTTTTGGAAATGGCACAAGTGGAAGAAAAAAAAAACATAATAGTGCATATCTCTTTAAAGCATTTGGCCATGTTATTATGAGCTAACATTTTGTTGGCCAAACCAAATCAAGTGGCTCAGCCTTATATCAAGGGGCAGATAAAATAAACTTTCAACAAGAAGTTGAATAATTGAAATCATTCTGTAATTAAAAGAATAAATTTCTTCAAATGTTAGGAGGAATTTAAGACAATTATTTAAGAATGTAGAGAAAAAGCAAAGCAATCCAAGTTCTTTCTTTGGAAGCTAGAATAATACTAATACTAATTCTGATAATGGTAGTTCACATGATCACCTATACACCACACAAATTACAGATAGAGCACATGGGCTGACAAAAATTACATTGATTTCAATTATAAATACTGATACCAACTTCCTAAATAAAATGTAAATAACTTGAGTCTAGAATAGAATGAAAAATTGTTAGTGTGTTAACTTTAAAATAATACTTCAAAATTAGAAATCTAATGGATTCATTATTTCAGTAGATTTATGAAACAATAAACTAAATAAAGTTTGACTAATAAATATAATTGAAATAAAAGAACAGAATATAAAATATCCAAGGTAGAAGTCATCAAAGAATGAGCTATCAGTTGAAAGAATGAATTAAGGAACATTTCCAATAGGAAACAGGAAAGTTGTTATGGTTTGATTGTGAGGTGCCCCCCAAAAGCTCACATGTGAGAACGATGCTTCCTGGTTCAAAGGAGAGAGGATTGTGTTGTGAGAGTCTTAACCTGTTCAGTGATTTAATCCCCTGTTAGGGATTAACTGAGTGGTAACTGAAGTAGTAGGGTGTGGCTGGAGGAGTTGGGAACTGGGATGTGGTTTGGGGGTATATATTTGTATCTGGAGAGTAGAGACTCACTCTCTCTGCTTCCTGATGATGTGAGCTACTTCCCTCAGCCACATTCTTCTACCACGATGTTCAGTGTTCAGCCTTACCTAGAACCTTGAGAGGTGGAGTCGACCTTCTGTGGAGTAAGACCTCTGAAACTGTGAGCCCTCAAGTAAACTCTTCCTCCTCTACAGTCATGCTGGTCGGGTCATTTAGTCACAGCAGTGAAAAAGCTGACTAAAACAAAAGTGCAAAACAAAAGTAGAGCAATATATAGATACAATAGTGCAAACATCTGTCAAACAGTGTCTCAGATGAAAATAAGAACTGACACACTATAGGAAATACTTTTAAAAATAATGGCAGCATTTTTGGAAACACTGCCTGGGCTATTCTCTGATTCCATATTGAAATAATCTGGGAAGTTTCTGAAAGTTTACATAAGGAAGAATCTATGTCTATGTTTTATTAAAAATGAAATTCATGGAAATTAATACCAAAAATGCCAGTGTGCAATAAACAAATCAAAATGGTTATCAGATACCTACCATCTTCTAAGTCTCTAAGCCCAAATAATTTTATCATCCAAAATTAGAAAAATTGACCAAAGAATATACATTTAGCTTTTTTTTAAGTTTACTACTAAATTCATATCATAATGAAAGATTTTTTTTAAGATTTTCACATATGCAACTTAAATCTACCTTCTGGGATGAAAACATTCATGGTGGCTTCACATTTCATATAAAATGGGATAGCTTCTCAAAAAATTCTAAGGAAAAGAATATGTTGCCTAAAATTGTGATATACAACCAAGATATGCTCAGGTAGACAGGACAATAGCTATGCAGGAGAAATGACAGATAATCTTGAAAATACTCAGAGAAGATAGTACCCATAAGTCTGCCTAGAAAAAAAAATACATATATTTATATACTAAAAACTAATTAATAGGTGGATTCAAACAAAGAGCTCATGGTGGAAGCATGTGTTGAAACATACAGATACGTAAGACTGGGAAGGATGGTTCAGGCCATAATGTAAATGCTAGAAAATTTGAAACAAATTCTATGCATCGAAAAAGACAATTAGAGAAGGGACAAAAAAGTTCGAGAAAATGTGTATCTAATTGTTTCATATTTGATAACAAGGAATCATTAAAGGTTTCTACATTGAAAATGTACTTAAATACATCCTGACATTGACTTCTTAATATTTTTAATATTTTTCCTTAACTCAGAATTCAAAGAATTCAATGTTTCATAATTTTAAAATAAAATTTGTTCTTTTATATTTTATATTTCTTATAATGTGCAGTTTTATTAATAAAACAATAAAGATGCTAGGTTTGATCAATTAAATGCAAATAATCAAAATGTAAATCTATAAACAAGAAATAAAGAAAATTAACCAAGGAGATTGAATATATATTAAACAGACTTTAGCATGTCTAGTAGTAGTTACTTTAGTCTGTTTTCAGTTACCATAACTGCATACCACAGAATAGGTGATTTATAAAGAAAGAATGTTTACTCAGCTCATCGTTCTGTTCATCCAAGAGCTTGATACCAACACTTGATTGGCAGCTGCTGAGGGCCTTCATGCTGGGCCATGACAGGGCAGAGGACATCACGTGGTGGGTGAGACAGCAAGCCTGCCAACTCTGGTCTCTTTTCCTCTTTTTGTAAAGCCACTAATGCATTCATGAGGGTCCCACCCTTCTGACCTCATAGTTTTACCTGCTACAGGCCCTACCTCCAAACACCATTAATATTTAGTTTTGAACTTTAAGTTTTAACATGAGTTTTGGAGGGGATAAACATTCAGATCCTAGCTGTCATCCATAAGGAAACAAAATGAAGAAAAGTTGCATTTCTAAAAATGGCTAAAAAATCATAACATTCCTGGGGCAAACTTGACAATTTTCCAAATTTATATGAAGAAACCCTCAAATACTGAGAGCCGTGAAAGATGACTCCAACATAAGGAGCGTCATGCATTATTTCCTGACTGTACAAATGTAATATTTATTGTAAAGATATTATTTTCTTCTAATGATTAATTAACATGAGCCACTTTCAACTGAAATCCTGATAGATCATTAAAACAAAATGGAAAATACAGATACCAATTTAAATATGTGCTGAATTTTAGTGTATAATATAGATGATATTTTATATCAGGCAAAACTTACAATTCCTCAAAAATTTCAGACGATGCTAAATGTCTAAAACATTGGATTTCTAAATAATTTCTAAAAGTGCATCCTAGAAAGATTGAAATATTAAAATATAAAAATGATACCATAAAACATTGAGATGAAACATGGGTGCCTATTTTATCATCTTGGAGCATAGAAGACCTTCTAAACATCATGAAATATAGAAGCTATTTTTTAGGAAGATAAAAATTATAACCCATATTTTTAATATTTCAACAAAATCGAACCAAAGAAAATATTCGATATTGGTAAGGCTATGCTAAAACAGGCTTCTTCATGAATTTTGAAGAGGAATTTAAATTGGTGTAAATTTTTGGAGGTAAGTTTACCAACTACCAACATTTTAAATGTTTGTTTTTTTGATCCAATAATCACCATTGGATTATGCAAACAATATTTATTAACAATGCAATATATACCTGTCTTTGTACTAAATTCTGTCTAAAAATCACCTGACTATAACAGATATAGTACCTGCCTACTGCAAGGTATTTTCTTAAGGAAGGGGACATATTTGTCCATAAAGGTAACAAGACTTAAGCTGGGGTCCTTCATTTGCATCAATTTTTTCTCAGGTCTTGAATATTTTTGTGCTTTATTTTGAATTTTCGTTTTTAGAGATGGCATGTTCAAGCCCCCTAAAACTTAGGTTTGGTTCTGTTTAGAACAAAAACAAAGAAATTAGTAAAAATGGCAGCAATTTTCTTCTTAGTCATAATTTTAGTTGAAAAAAGTATAATCTAAATATAACATTATTAAAATAAGATCAAATACTTACATAGCTCTTTGTACTAAACACTTCACTAAGATCTGCATTCTTTTAAAGTCAGCTTTTCCTTAAATTAATCTGAGTAATATTATTTATCCCCATTATACATATGAGAAAATTAAGTTATAGAGACAATTAATACAATCTAAGTTTCCAATGATAGGCCATGAATGCATTAAATACATCAAGGTTTAGCCAACATGATTATCTAATGGGATCAACATGATAAAATAAACATACAGTATTTGATATGGAAATATGCCAATATGCTAAGTTAAAAAGTTAGTTGTTAATGTAGCATTGGTTATATGATTCATTTATGAAAAATTTCTCAAAGCCTACTTCTATTTCAGTTTATTTCTGTGTTTACTTTTACTCAATTCTGTAGCTACTGTGTGCTTATGGGTTCCCATTTGCACAGAGAGATGTCATAAAGAATGATCCTCAAAATGGCAGAAATGGAGGCCAGAGTTTATTTCTGGGTCAATGAGATTTGAAGTAATTTTTTAAAAAGGTTTATTACTCTTAATTTTCTGCAATTACTCCAGTATTTTGACTGAAAATGCATTTTGTGCTCTGGTATCTTCCCTACAAAACAACAGATGTTGCCTTCCTTAGCTCTCTCTGTGCGTGGGGGTGTATGTGGTACTGGGGAATCCAGAGTCTTGTACACTCTCAAAATTCTCTCTGCCATTGAGCCACATAACCAGCCCAACTGTTGATTTTGAAGAGAAAGCATTTAATAGAATTTTGGACTAAACCTACGTTACAAAACAGCATGCATATTTTGTATGCTTGTATGATCTAATTAATATTTATATCCAGTCTTAAAACCATACACAGTGTAGTCAGCAGTACTTCTGTGTGATAGAGTTGCAGGCAACTTTAGAAATGTCTTCTTGTGTCTCCATAGTGTTCAATTTTCCCTCAATGTACATATTCATGTATTAGGTCATAACATTGACCTATAAACCCATTAAAAACAAAGTGGTAGCCACATATATTCCATGAATTAAATAATCATTTGGATTTTCAAACTAATTGATTAATGCCACATGTGTGTGTGCATATAAATATATGTATGTATTTCTAAACAAATCTTTAATAATTGCTTTTGTTGTGACCCACGCTTCTGAAAACCTGAGTCCTCACATATGACCCCGTCTGTCTGCCCTTCATTTTTAACATCATTGTTTGCATCTTTGAGATTTTCTTCTTCATTTTGCCTTTTTTCTGCAGATTCCAGAGTTTAAACTCATCATCCCTAATTCTGCAGCCTTAATGTTGCTCTTTATTGCTTTTAATGCAGATTTCTATGTTATAATTGCATTTTTAATCTCCTTATAATCTTTATCATGTCCAACTCAGGTTTTCATTTCTACCTGCTTCTCAGCCAACTCCCCTCTTATCTCAACTTTTTTTCATGTAATCTCATCTTTCATCTCTTTGTTCAGACTATGGTTTTCATATTTTATTGAGATTGCAAGGCAAATGACTTCTGAAATTCCTGTTTTCTTTTGTGGCTTTTTAAAGTGCATTTTTTGTGCATCTTAATTGCCCTTTCCTCCTTTATGTGCAGGATATTTTCACTGGAACCTTTTTTTTCCCCTATTTTCAGTGCCATCATCTTTAAATAATGAGGGAGCTATCATCCATGGGTGATGATGGGCTGTATCAGGTCTTTCCATTCAGCTCTCGATTCTTGTTAAAATATGACTCTCAGATCTCAAGCATAAAGTTTGGTTGATAGTCATGGATCAATGACACATTTAAAGTGTCTAGCAATCATTTATCTAATGGCGACATTGGTCTTGGGAGAGACGTTCTGTTCTTGAGTTACTGTTGACTAGTTATGAAGAGATAGTATAAGTAGTAATTAGGGTATTGCTCTCTACACTAAAATGGTGCATTATAATTCTGGGTTCATCGATTATTAAAAGAGTAATGTATTACCTTCAAGAGCTACTTCATTCTGTGAAATAGGCACTATAATACCACAATGGCACATATTCATTGGATCATATGAGGATTAAAACTAATATCAAACTTATAAAGACTAAAGTGCTCTAAATGCAATTCCAATTAAAATCCCAATGACGTACCTTACAGAAATAGAGCAAGCAATTATGAAATTCATCTGGAAGAATAAGAAACCCAGAATAGCTAAAGCAATCCTTAGCAGGAAGAGTGAAACGGGGTATTGCAATACCAGATCTTCAACTCTACTACAAAGCAATAGTAACAAAAACGGCATGGTATTGGTACCAAAATAGAAAGGTAGATCAATGGTACAGAATAGAGGACATGGACACAAACCCAAATAAATACAATTTTCTCATACTAGACAAAGGTGCCAAAAATATGCAATGGAGAAAAGATAGCCTCTTCAACAAATGGTGCTGGGAGAATTGGAAATCCATATGCAACAGAATGAAACTAAACCCATATCTCTCACCATGCACGAAACTAAACTCAAAATGGATTAAGGACCTTGGAATCAAATCAGAGACCCTGCAGATTATAGAAGAAAAAGTAGGTCCAAATCTTCACCTTGTTGGTCTAGGACCAGACTTCCTTAACAGGACTCCCATAGCACAAGAAATAAAAGTTAGAATCAACCACTGGGATAGATTCAAACTAAAAAGCTTTCTCTCAGCAAAGGAAACTATCAGCAATGCGAAGAAAGAGCCTACAGAGTGGGAGAAAATCTTTGCCAATCATACTTCAGATAGAGCACTAATCTCCAGAATCTATAAAGAACTCAAAAAACTCTACTCCAAGAATTCAAATAATCCAGTCAACAAATGGGCTAAGGAAATGAATAGACACTTCACAGAAGAAGATTTACAAGCAATCAACAAACATATGGAAAAATGCTCAACATCTCTAGTAATAAGAGAAATGCAAATCAAAACCACCCTAAGATTCCATCTCACCCCAATTAGAATGGCGATTATCAAGAATACGAGCAACAACAGGTGTTGGCGAGGATGTGGGGAGAAAGGTACACTCATACATTGCTGGTGGGGCTGCAAATTAGTGCAGCCACTCTGGAAAGCAGTGTGGAGATTCCTTAGAAAACTTGGAATGGACCCTCCATTTGACCCAGCTATCCCACTCCTTGGCATACCCAAAGGACTTAAAATCAGCATACTACAGAGATACAGCCACATCAATGTTCATAGCTGCTCAATTCACAATAGCCAGACTGTGGAACCAACCTAGATGCCCTTCAATTGATGAGTGGATAAAGAAACTGTGGTATATATATACAATGGAATATTACTCAGCCATAAAGAATGATAAAATTATGGCATTTGCAGGCAAATGGATGAAATTGGAGAATATCATGCTAAGTGAGATAAGCCAATCTCAAAAAGCCAAAGGACGAATGATATTACTAATAAGTGGAGGATGACACATAATGGGGTGGAGGGAAGGGTTAGTGTTAGGGTTAGAGTTAGGGTTAGGGAGGGGGGCAAGTATGGAGGAAGGAACTACTGTATAGAGGGTAAAGAGGGGTGGGAGGGGTGGGGGGAAGGGAAAAAATAACAGAATGAATCAAACAACATCACTCTATGTAAATTTATGATTACACAAATGGTATGCCTTTATGCCATGTACAAACAGAGAAACAACATGTATCCCATTTGTTTACAATAAAAAAATAAATAAATAAATAAAGTGCTCTAAATGGATTAACTCAGAAAATCTTCCCAATTAATTGTTTTGTCATGTTGCAGGGGAGGAAATTGAGGCAGGTACATATTAAGTAAATCACTCAAGGTCACATAGCTTGCAAAATGTTGAACTGGGATTAGAATTCAGGCAGTTTCTTTCCATGTAGTGTTTCATATTTGCTATTTAATAAATATTTGCTGTTGTTATTATTTAAGGGAAATTTATTCATGGATCATCTAAAGTAGTGAGTAGTATTTCCTGGGGCAAAATTCAGTCTTTCATGTCTATGATTTTTTTCTCTCCCCACATTTTCATATTATTGAGTCTCACTCTAAGATGTAAATATGCCACAGCCTAACTCCTTGGCCTCCATGTCTGTATCATTCCTGAAAATTTGAATCCCCGAATATATTCAGAAGGAAAAGTTTGATTAGGGGAACCAGGGTAAAACATGTGTATAAGTAAGTGTGTTTTCCCTTTCATTGCAATATATATGTGTGTGTACACACACACACACACACACACACACACACACACACATTGCATGCACACAGCTGCTTTGGAATCTGTGTTGTGTGTTCTGTTTGGCAGGGCTGTGGCTGTGTGATCAATCTGTGGCTGGCAGTTTCTGATTCTGCACTTTGGAACCAATGCACAGTCAAATGTGGAGATTGCTACTGCGTTGTCCTTCACGTTGGCAGTTTTGATCTCTTGCAAGTGACAAGTTATGTGCTAATGTCACCTGACAATTGTGTTTCTCTTTTCCACTTCATGAATATTATAATTAGAGGAAATTCCTCTAAGATTTTGGCAGTAGATTAGTTGTCAATCTTAGTTTCTTGGTTTATTATACACTCTCATCTCTTTCTATGTTTTTCTAGATATTTTCTCAAGAAAATCACAAACTATGAAATGGGGAAAGCTCTTCAAACACCTTCTTAAGTTTCTTTCTCTCAATGCACCCCATTTTCCAACAACACACACTCTCTGAGTTGAAGAACTTAAATGTATACTTAATATCCAGGTGATATGACAAGAGAGAAGTATTAACACGATATGAGAGGGAAAAAAGGTGGAGTAAGTTCCTTGAGGAAGTTTGCTCTGCACCCTTACGCTGTGAGCGTGAGATGATCTCAAGTCAAAACAGACAGAGAGGCACACAGACCTGCAACCTGGAGGCTCTGATGCTGAATTTTATGTGTCAACTTGATTTTGGGACACCCAGAACCTAGCGAAGCATTATTTCTGGGTGTGTCTGCGAGGGGGTTTCTAGAAAACAATAGCATTTAAACAGGTGAACTGAACAGAGCACATAGCCCTCCCCAGTGCGTGTGGGCATCCTTCAGTTCATTGAGAAAACAAAAAGAACAAGAGCAAGGAGCAGGGCTGGATTTGCCCTCCCTCTGCCTGACTGTGTGAACGACGATCTGCTGCTTTTGGTCTTCCTGATTCCCAGACTTCCAGACTCAGACTGGAATCTACACCATTGACCATATGGCTCTCAGATCTTCTCACTGCACTACCAGCTTTCCTGGCTCTCCAACTTACACACAAATAAGCATTTAGCTTCCGTTGTCACAAAAGCCAACACTTCACACTCACTTGCTCTCTCTCCAGCCACATGAGTCTGTACGTATATAATGTATTATATAATATATTTATATATAGATATATATCATATTATATAGAATATATTTATATATAGACATATAAATACATGCAGAATAGCTAATATATAATACTATATGTATATTTATATTACTCCATCTATTTTTCTGGGGAAACTTAATACCAAGAATTGAAGTGCTGCTTTAATAAACACCTAAATATGTGAAAGTGGTCTTGTAACTGAGTGATGGACTAGAAAAGGCTGATATTAGTGTGAAGAGACTTTAAAGGTGATTCTGGTGGTGACAGCTCAGATTAAACAGAAGAGCTACAGAGAAAGCTCTGTCTCCTCAGAAGACGTGAGTCATAACACACAGGATGCTGAAGTAAATACAGACATTAAGGGTGATTCTGATGAGAGTCAGACAGAAATGGAGAGCATCTCGCCGCAGGTCAACATGGGAAAGACGGTTCTGGCTGTAAAGTGGGAAGAAGGCAGGTGGAGGTGCTGTGTTCTAATGGGCTGTGGAAGGCAGAACGTCCAGACAGGAAAATCAGATGTCTCACAGAGGAGGTTTCTAGCACAGGCTGAAAGCCCGGCTTGGTTCCTCCTGACTGCTTCTACTATAAAGCAGGGGGAGAGAAACGATTCGAAGAAGGGATTGTTAAGAAAAAAGAGCCCCAAAGTGAAGGATTTGGAAAAATCTCAGTCAATCCGTATTGGAAAAAAAAAAAAAAAAGGAAGAAAGAAAAGAAGAGAGAGAAAGAGAAGGAGGGAGGGAGGGAGGGAGGGAGGAAGAAGGGAAGACAAGAGAGAGAGACAGAGAGAGAAAGGAAGGAAGGAAGGGAGGAAGGGAGGGAAGGGCGAACTCATCTGAGGAGAGCACCTCAGACTGGCTCGGCAACCACGTGACCTGGGAGCCTGATTGTGGGCTGAGGACCACCCTCCTGCACGGGAGCAGAAGTAGAGGTGGCCGCACCAGCAGAAGCACTGCTCACCAAGACCAAAGGAAACTGAGGACATAGGATGGATTACGAAAGGCTATAGATGCATTATCCTCCAAGAAAAGGGAAGGGGGCCCTGAGGTGACTCTGAGATCAACACAGCTGCCATTCCACCACAGGCCCAGGGAATGGACCTAGATGCACAGGGAAAGGGCTAGTTTTAAGGGTGGGATTGCCTCTCTGGCTTTGCAGGTCTAGGATGCTCCCTCCCGGGGAATTAGGGTGCACCACCATAGAAAGCAGTGTGATGGGGGGCCACTACCCCAATCTCTAGGGTTTCTATGATTCCCCCCCCCAGGTGACTTTTCCTGTCACGTGGGGCAAGGACACTGACATCTCTACCAGTTTCTAATCTATAACACCTTTTTAGATGGTCAAACGACCTTTCCTTGGACACTTCTAGGGTAAGTAAACAGGACTTGGAAATCTAAAGAAATCTAAATCTAAAGGAATATATCTAAAGAAATTATATTTCTAAAATATACTTTTTTAAATTAACTTGGTATTTTTATGAAGGGATATCATCCATTGCCTCTGCTACAGAGATGCCCCCTTCTTCCTGCTAACAAACTAGTTTGTTCAGCGAGTAGGTGGGATTCTTTGTGGATTTCTTTGATTGTGTGGGATGTAGACCCCTCCCCCAGACGGCATTGTGGATGGTGTGATCCAGGCCTCACGCTGTCATTCCTCCAGGGCACACGTGTGACCCAGCTGTGGGTAATGGGTCAATAGGAGAAATGGTGGAGTTGTTTAATATTGTGGAGTTGTTTAATATTTGAGCTGGAGATTTTCCATCTCAAATATTAAAATAAAAGGAATTGTACTAGTAAACTTGGTTAAATAAATACGAGACATTTTGAAATTATAGAGAAGACATGACGGGCTAGTGGTTTAATTTGGCTGGTTTGATTCCACATACATTTGTGCTATACGATTAGGAATTTCAACCGACAACAACAATCAGAATTGGAGTTTGGAAGTCAGTTAGAAACTGAGAAATCGAGGGTTTTGTACGCAGGGCCAAGAAAATACACTGTTGTACTCCAAGGAGGAATCCTGGACCCAGATGCACAATTGTCCTGGAGAATGTGAAGGATTAAATGTTCCAGAGGTTAATATGGAGATGACAGGAAAGAGTCAGGTGGGAAATGAAGGCACATCCAGTTGAAAGACTCAGGCAGGAGCTTCTAGACAATTCCTGCAGATGACTACAGGGAGGCTGTCTTAAGCCACTGGGTTTGTAAAATTTAGACAGGATTGTTTTTGGAACTCAATTACAAAAGAGAGATGTCCCGTATTTGGACTAGAGTACAGAGGTAGAACTTTTTGAAGACAAAGTCTATCAAAAACACTTGGGGAAACTGATGTGTAAACATCACCTCCTACTCCTTACCTCCTGCCATCTATCCCAATGCCCTTTTTCTTGACTTTGGACTTGATTTCTTCATTATGCCTTTGTTTCTAACTCCAGGTTTGGGGCTTATATTCAACTCTCGGCATTTCCTAAAAACTTTGCTTTCTAATTACCTTTAGAGTTTGCTTTCTTTCTTTCTTTTCTGCTCTTTTTTTTTTTTTTTTTTTTTTTTTTCCTTTTTTCATTTTGTTCACCATACAATTTAATACTTAGTCTGGACAGAGATCTATATGGCTTATGCCCTAGTCTGGTTTTCTTTGGCCCCAGTTGAGATCGGGTTTGACAAAAGGCCAAGGAGATTTGCTGTCAAGCGTGTTTGCCCAGGCTTTGTCACTTTCCCTGGATTGGGATGATATATCAAACATCAGCTTCAGGGACAAGAAGACATCTTTAAAAAGCGAGGTTCCTTGCCTGGGTGAGGGGAAGCAATCAAGCAGAGACAGGTTGCTAACCAGTATCAGAACAGATGGCCTTCGGAGGACCCTGGTGACATGCTCAAGAGCAGGGGCTGCTTTCTCGATTCCTACCCTTGGACATTCTTAGTGATAAAGTAGGACGCTTTCTTTTACTGATTGCATTAGTTGAGACAATAGCAGGGGCCTCATACTCCACTTGGCACCTAGTCCTATCATCCTGTCTTGTTCTACTTGTCAAACAAGTTTGAAACTGTCACAAGCGTCCTGACCAATTCACCCTGCCTTGTATTCCTTGGCCCCAGACATCTGGAGAGTTGAGGCCCTGCCATTGAATCTCAATTTTCCATTCCCTTTAAATCCCAGCAATGCACATCCCTGGCTGAAAGAAAAACAACCACAACAACCACGTTGGATATGTGATCATCCCATCTCTGAACTTCCAATTCCCAGTCACACTTCGTTTTCTGTTTCAAAAATGATCATGTGCTCTGCTACGAGTGACCTTTGCACTCTGACCTGGACTTTTTAACGATGTTATCTGCCTTAACTCCCTCAGACCTTCTCCGGGTTCCCTTTGACATCAATAAGTCATCCCTGTCCTCTTCCTCCATTGCTTTTCCATTCTTTCTGCCTCAGCCTCTGCTCCTCCTTTGTATGCGCTTCCATTCTCCAAAGCTCCTTCCACATCCTATATGGCAATTTTTCCTCGGTGGTGGCAGGAAAGAGACAGATAAGCTATTGCAAGCTTTCTTTTCAAGATTCATAATTACATTTCAACAAAAAAAGTATTGATTGCTAAACACTGTCTCAGGTTCTGGTGATAAAGTGATCAAAAAAAGACAATCCCTGTCCCCAGAAAAGCTCACAGTCCTATGCAAACAGCAGGGTGGTGCATATGTGAGTCTTTGAGGACAGTAGGGTGCACTCTGTAGAAGAGCTGCAGACAGCAACTCTCGAGATATCAAGGATGGGACCATATCCTGTGCAGGTGAGAGAGTGTCACGGACTAGACGCAACAGTTACATAGCTGCTGGTTTCTAGATATTCCAAGATTTTATTACAAACTGTAGCATGCTAGAGAGAAGATTATTTCTTCCTTTATTTGCAAGAAAACAGACTCCAAGAGATTGAATGAAATGCCTAAATTTGCTGAGCAAGTTAAGACAGTGCTGGGATCTTAGGAAAATGAACACGAATGGTTGAAATAGATGAACACTCAGAATCTCAGGGGCTTAATAAAATAAAAAAGTATCCTTCCTCTTGCATGTGAAACTGAGGTGGGCTGGGTGGTCATCTATTTCTCTCAGAGGCATGCCATTTGGAACACACAATCTCCAAAATGTTTCTAGCAGAGGAAGAGAGATGTGAAACATTGCTATAGCTGGCATGTTAAATTTTCACTAAATGCTCATCTGTTAAAGAATGGCCAGGGTGGCACTAACCAGAAGCAGTAGGACATTTGAGAGGTGGAATCTGTGGGAGATCCTTAGGTCACTGGGAGTGTGTCCTGGAAGAAGACTATGGGATCCTGTCCTTATTGCTCTGTGAGGTCAATGATTATACTCTACCATACATTCCCAGTACGATGTGTTGACGTGTCATGGGCTCAGAAAAACAGAATCATCCAATCATAGACTAGAAACTCCAAAACTGTGATCCACAATAAACCTTTTATCTTCTAATCTGATGATTTCAGCTATTTCGCTCTAGTAATGGAAGGCTGGCTAATCAAAGATACATGCTGCTCTTAGTTGCTTTGCCCTCAAAGTGGAAGATGTCATTTTTTTGTCTCAATTCATTGATATACACAAACTTTATTGCCCAAATATGAGAAATGTATAAGAGTGCATGAAACTATTGGGTCCAAACTCTGTTACATCTGATGTCCCTGAGGAATTCTGGTTCTATTAATGAGCGTCTCTCAAAGTATGCTGGTGGTGGTTATGGAAGAACACAAAAGGTATGTTTAGGAAAGATGGTGGATGAGGGTAGAAGCATGAGATATATCACTGGTTCTTTGTTTCAGCCAATCTTCTTAGCAAGTCTGGTGTTTATTTTCCACACTACTTTGCTTATGAGTGACCCCTATGTCCCACAGCCGAAGGGCATGACCATCCTTTTGTCCAACTGAGTTCAAGAGAATTTTGAAAGTGCAGAATGGGATATCATTGTGTTAATCATTTTGTGATTATTACTGCAGAATAAAATGCCTAGCATAGTAAATAATAGCATTATAGCTGTCTTTGAAAGAAAAGGTCAATATTATACCTGCTTGTGATAGGAGAGATTAATATACTCTTGCTATTATTAATAATAGTAATTAGACTCTATTGCTTTTGCTGATCCTTAGGTACCATTTATAGGAACAGCCTAATGTTCTTCCTGAGCATGACTTGGAATATTTTAGCACGTCATTGCAAGCATTGAAAATCGGTGCCAGGATCTTCTTATCATTTTATTAGCTTTTGGCACTTGGACTTTGTATTTATATTGGTCTTACTTTTCCACCTCTGAAACAGTTAGCAAGGATTTTTATATGAAAGAGAAGACCTTTGCTTAATAGCGTTTCCTGTTGGGGGGAGTAAGAATAGATCTTTGCATATTTTGCACCATTTAGCACAGACACTGCTGCAAATTAAGAGGACGGGCATCCTTGTCAGGGCCATTAACACTTGCAGCAGAAAACTCTTCCTAGCTGCAGAGTCGGGGGGGGGGGGGGGAGGGCTTAAATTAAGGTGGTTGTACAGGGAAACCTTCTCAGAGACAAGTAGCAGGGTGGGGGGAGGGGACAGGGAAGCTGGGTGTTTGGTGACTAGAGGGTCAGATTTTTTTCTGTTACACTTCCTCCATCAAGATCACCTTCGAGCTTTGGGCAAAGAAATCATTTTGTACATATAGGAAAACATGCCAGGGTAATCCTTGTTTAAAAATTAAACACACGAGGGTAATTTCAGGGGTTCCCCCATTCAAATAAATTCTCCTCCATGTTCTTTTCTATACTTGGAATTTTCACTACTATTTCTAATTTTGGATTAAGGCTTGAAAGGTTTTATTAAAACGAACCAATGTTACCTAGCAGGGGTAAACTACTTACTCTTTATCATTAATGTCTTACTGTGAATAATTAAAATATGGTTTCTTGTCTCAGCTAAGCCTTAAAAAATAATCACAGTAATGTTTAAAAACTTAAAATTTACTGCATGCCCGAGTTTACAATGCGAACTGAGTTATTCCCTCATTTATTTCTTATAATAATCTTATGAGATAACGTAGGCAGAAGGAAGCTGTTATTCTCATTTAACAGAGACAGAATCAGAGGCTCTGACTGGTCAATTTACTGTTCAAGGACATTCCGAAGGACTGGACTATAAAATGAAGTAGTGAGAAGGGAGAAGGAGGAAGTGAAACAGCCGATGGGGGTCAGTTCCTGCTGGACTAGCAAGGACACACTGACTGGCTGGAGTCTGTGGGGAGGTCCGGGGGTGTGGATGAGCTTCAGGGTAGAGAGAGAGGCTACTAAAAACAGTAGCATGATCTGCCTTTTCTTGTGCATCTATTAAGTGCTAAGCACTGAGGTAGACTCACGTATGGTTTCATTTCTTCCCCTTTATGTTCCCGCAAATATATAGTAACAGGGAATTAAAAACTTAAAAATCTTGCTCAACTGAAAGGGGCAAAATAGTTTTCTAGTCCTAAGTCCCACATTCTTCTGGAGCCACAAACTACCTACTGTGTAGGAAAGTGAACAAGGAAAAGGTCAGAGTAGGGCCTTGAAAACAAACCCCCCTTTCTTCACATTTGTCTCAGACTGGACCTCTCTGCCTTTCACCTTCCCGTTAACTCTGTAATCCTGCAAAGAACAAAAACGTTATCACGCTCCGACCCAAGGAAAGACTTCAAACATTTCTACCTGGATACTCTCTTTTGTCTTTCAAAATTTCACAGTCTCCCCTAAATTCATTTTGTGGGGACTTTCACTTGTTTATTACATCTATGGTGGATGTAAAATCATGAGGGTTTGTGGGGTTTTGTTTGTTTGTTTGTTAATACAATAAAAGCAGCTTTTTACCCCTTCCTAAACAATGAGGTTGCCAATGCGTTTCTCTCTTATGTCAAAAATTACCCCTCCATGACCTTTTGATGCAATACCACCTGTTCAAAGTTTCTGGTCAGATTTTTTTTTTCCCCAAGTAAAAATTCATGTAGGGCAGAGCATGATACAAGAAAGGCAGGTGGCTTGACTTTCCTTAGCATTTGCACGCCGACGTGCTGTAAACTAGAATTACTCTTCTTGATTGAAAGGTGGACACCTCTTGGGCCAAACGTGGCAGCTGCTAACAGTGTACATTAATAAAACATGATCATCTTAAGCAGCAAGTAATGATGAGCTGATGTGCTTAATTGACAAGGCAGACAGGGTTTGATCGGGCTGAGAGGTGTTTTCTGAGTTTCCATCTTCCTGTTGAGCGATCTTGGGATCCTAGGTAGGCTGCTTAATGTCTTCATTATTCCAGTTCCTCATCTGTAAAATGGGAATAATAACACTTCCCTAGCTCACAGAGGCATCCTCTGAATTAATTAACTTCCAAGAAGATCTCTGAGGTCCCTGGATGAATGGTGTCAGATGATTGCAAATGATTAGTGTCCTTGTTTTCCTGACACTTGCCCATAAGGCTCATGGATCAAATCTAGCTTCAGCTGAACTAGGCGAAGCAATGGATTCTGCAACTGCACTTGATGGCAGTTTGCCCTGAAGATAAAGTCTGTCACACACAATCTCTCCCCAGAGCAAGCTTAAACTGGTCACAGTATTGATGTAGGTGATCTGCCTGCCAGGACGCACAGAGGCAGTTTAACTAGAGCTAATTATGGCCAGCAATAATGCCAGAGCCAAGAGCTCACCTTTGATTACGAAGGGATGTTCCAAGAAACAACTCCTGAACTAGATCATCAGGCGGAATTTTCTGCACCATTGGTGACACTCTGACGAATGTCCAGGTTCTTCAAATGTCAGAAGGAGGAGGCCTGTGATAGTTTCCTAGAGAGGAAAAGAACCAGAGAGAATTGTTTTCCTTGCAAATTGCCCTCTGTGAGGTTCACCATTTATTTATTTTGGCCATTTTTGTTGTTGCACAAATGTTAAATGTTTGTTCCTAGGACAGGAAGGAAGAGAGGGAAAAAAAAAAAAAAAATAACGGCACATGAGACAGGGAAAATGGACCCCTGAATACCACAGGAGCTTTGGATCTGACAAGAGGCAACACAGACATGAGCCAATATACTGATTGAGAACAGGATGTGCAGATTTAAGCAAGCTGGGAGCTAACACCCCATGTAGGCACTCGGATGTGCTATGACCCATCTTACGAATAATAAAATCATAAGCTGCAAATGCATGCGACATGTCCACCCAAATATTCTCATTTCCATCACTGCCACCTTACTTCAGATCCCCAGCTCTTCTCACTAGACAGCTCCAAAGACCTTCAGACTGGGTTCTCATTACACCCTTTGCCCTCTTATAGCTTCCTCAACATATCCAAGATTACTTAGAGCAAGTTACAATTCGGTTTCTATCTTTCAAAACTCCCTTCCCCATTGCTCTTCAAGTTAAATTCAAATGCTTACCCTCCTTGCTGGTTTCTATTGCCCATCTGTACACTAATCGTATTATCAAACCTGCCTGTTCAGGAAACTCCATCCGTATTAGTTTTCTTTGGGTTCCCTGAAAGTCAAGCCTTTTCTTGCCCCAGGATCTTTGCATATGCTCTTCTTGTCTAAAATATTCTTCCCTACTAGCAAGACCTCAATCCTTACCACTTGTCAATTTAAAAGTAAATTCTCTCTCTCTCTCTCTCTCTCTCTCTCTCTCTCGCCAATATCCTGTTTATTATTTTTTCATGGTATTTTCTGCAATCTCACTTATGTTCATTCATTTATAATTTACTTGTTACCTTGTTACCTGTTTCTTTCTCCTAAAAAATTGAGCTCTCAGATAGAAAGAACTTGCCGCTGTATTGGCAACCCAGCAAAACACCTGGCACAACCAAATGTAAAGTTGCTTAATGCTGTTGAATAACAAGACCTTTATTGAGCAACTACTCCATGTCACATATTGCAATACGCAAATCTTGTTTTTCCATGCAACGACCTTTAGAGGTTGATATTCCTTAGTTATAGTTTTCATGCAAATAAACTGAGGCTTAGAGATATTGATACTTGCTGAAGACCACAGCTTGAATTTAGAGAAAACTGGATTAAGTCTCCCTGGCTCCAAAGCCAGGTCTGGTCCCATTGTTCCCTAACTTTGGAGGCTGGGTAAGCAATCTAAATGAAGTGGTCAGTCATAAATCCCTTCTCAATGCCATTGAACATGCATTGGCTTGAAGGCATTTCTTGGAGATTGGAATCTAAGAGAAAACCCCAAGTTGTTAACTCCTTACTACCAAGAACTTAGCAAATATTCTCAAGGGCAGAATTAGTAAAAACCTTGAAAACAACAGTCTTTTCTGCCCTTCTGAGGCAATTTTCTCACCCCTTTTCAAACAACTTCTTGCCTGGACATCTGATTGTTGTTTCCTGGAGGAAAGTTTAGGGAGTGTGAAAATCACTCCCAGGTTCACTTGAATTCAATTAAGAACACTCACCATTTAACAATCTACATAACTACATAGCAAAAGTCATTTAATTAAAATATAAAAAGACAGGGACTTTTCTTGACTTTGGCATTTATCATGTGATATTTTGTGTGGGGGTTGAAGGACTTCCAACTACTTTAAGCAGGATAACTTTTATAAAATGAGACAGACTTCAAATAGCGGTGTGGTTCTTTGACAAAAAGTTTTAGAAATCATTTATGTGCACATGAGCAATGTTTTCTACCATAATATGAATACTTTTCCTGAAAGATTCTTTTTTTTTTTTTTTTAATTCAAGATTGTTTTGCTAAATGGCTTCCAGTTGCCTAGGAGGTTAGTAAAAAGATGCGAGAATGTATTTAAGTCATCAAATCTCAAGCAGAACAATCAAAACAACTGTAAAGGCCCATCAAAATGAAATTTTAAATATCGTGGCACAGCTGTGGATGGCTACCAAACAAAGACCCCAAACTAAGATCAGAAGAGTCAGTTTCAATTAAACCTGCTTCTTTCCCCCAGGAAGGGTTGGCCATTGAAAGTTGAAGCAAGTAAGTGCCTCTGGACTCTAAGGACTGGTGGAAAAGACAGGAAGGGACCTGTGGACTCAGTCACAGGGGCTCTGGGAAGGCAGAAGCAAAGGCCCTCAAACCTCCTGGAAGATTCTCAGTGGACTTCCTGGCCGGAGACCCCTGGCTCAATCTGAAGGGCCAGGCTGAGCTGTCCAGCAGGATGAGGAGGCGGAGGAGTCCCCTGAAGCCTCCTTGCGCCTGCAATTCACTTTCTTCTCTGGCAGGGAATGGAATGGCCCCACACCTAGTTTTGGGTTGATATTTCTGAAGATGAGAAAGGATTTTTCTTTCCAGAAACCACTTGAAAATACTTGAGAAAAATTCTGCTGTGCCTAAGTTGAATTCCCTTCCAGTTTGTAGTCTAATCATGGGCTAGAGAAAAAAAAAAAAAAAATTTTTTTTTTTGGATGGGTATAGCTTTGGCTCATCCTTCATGCCTGGAATACTGCTGTCCAAGCAGCATTTAAAACCTAGAGGAGAGAGAAAGAAGCATTTCCCAGACCAAGTAGAGACAAAGAAATAGTGAATACTTCTAGGGCCTGTCCTCAAATTTTGCAGTGGTAAAAGGAACTAAGGATCTATGGATACATTGTGGGATGATTTGCCCATTGAAAAACCATCGGGGAAGAAGAAATAAGCATTTGCTAAAGTATTTTCTGTGCTAAGCTGGTGTGTTTTCCTCTACTCTCATTGATTCTCATGACAACCTTTGGTGATAGGTAGTGTTTTAACTATGAGGAACAGAGAGGTTAAGTAACTCTTAGAAGATCACATGGAACAGGAAGTCAGAGAAACTTTGCTCATGATTAGCATTTCATGTCCCCTTCCACTACACTATATGGGGTCTTTGGAAAATAATATTTGTAGCATAATGCATAATCTTCCAAAGGGCCAGAGGTGTGCAAATAGGAGCTTTGTTTTGTTTTCTTTTTTGCTGACTTTATGATAAGATGGTCTTCTTTCTTCAAATTTTAATGTGCTGTGTCAGGAGAAAATACATAATGAGTGCTCTGGATTTTCTGTCTTTTGAGCTGATTCTGTAAGATGTGTCACATGTCTCTTCCTTAGAGAGAGTAATTAATGGGATGTATTGTTATTGCCATATGATATCATCTCTGGAAGAATTTCTCTTTGGGCACAATGTGGGGGTGGGAGAGGGAGAGTAGTAATACTCGTAAATTTCCGCATCAATCTTGAACAATTTCCCAATAGGATAGTGCAGGAAAACATCAATAATTAAATGGGAAGTACCCCTTCATCTTTATAGAGAGATTTTCTTATTAAGCTTGAATGACATTTCTTCGGGAAGGGTCACTCTCCCTGGTAGGTAGTCTGGTTGTGGACTGGCAGGGGATGGGGAGGGGAGGGTGCAGTGCTGTTAAGACAGTATTTGCATCACTCAGGAAGAGGCAGAGCTGCTTCTTAGGCTGGTCCACTGCTCCTTTAATCAGCACGGCACAGGGTTCCCTAGGAAGGATTGCTTTTCTTCTCAGGTACACCTGCGCATGGCTACAGAAGAGAGGAGATATAAATGGGGTGGGGGGAGAGGTGTATCTTATTTTATTACCCTTTTGTGTAATAGTAGTAAAAGTTTTGTATGGAGTATTGTATACAGTAAAACAATCATTTGTCAAAGGGTAAACTTACCAAACACCAATGTCTGTTTTAAAAGATCCCTGGGGTGTCATGAAGTACACAGTGCTCATAAAATGTTGTACTCCAGGGTTAGATATTCGTGTTTCCTCAATTACTGGAGTTTTCTAAAGTCTCCACGGAAGGAGGATTAAACATTTGCTGTCAGGAAGCACCGGGCTGTACTTTGTCCCATGCTTTGACACATTCATTAGCCCAGATTCTAAATTTTCAATTACAAAATCCATAAAGCACTCCCCCACCAAAAAAAAAAAAAAAACCCAAATAACAAAAAAACATAAAACTGTCCCCAAAACAATTAAAAAGACAGAAGGAGAGAGAGAGAGAGAGAGAGAGAAACCAACAGCCAGGACTTGCACACAGTGGTTTTGAAGACTCTATTCTTGCCTGTCATTTCATTTGACCGTTACAGGCAGTTGTCCCCGTGATGAATGAAACCTGGAGTTATATTGAAATCGTAAGTTACTCTGATTGATTATTTACAGTTCGATGTCTTGAGAAAGTTAAGAACTGCTTTCTTTTAAACTTTGTCTTTAGTGGAAAACTGATAGGACTCAAGATGGAGATGAGGAACATAAAGACATTAACAAAATCCCAGGGTGCAGTGGCAGGCACAGAACATCTTTAGGTAGCCTTGCACACGAGGAGGATCGCTGACAGGGAAGGGGAAACGCCCATTTCCACAACATGTAAATTCAGGAATTCTTATTTGAAAGGCCAGAATAAGTTCTATGAAAGACCAGTAAAATTAAAAAATATGGATTGCCAACTTCTGCTCTGAAATGTGAAGTCACTGAATGCCAATGCCCACAATCCTTACAAAGAAAGCGAGGCAGCCTGAGAATGGAGGACATTTTCTTGGGCCAACCAAGGAACTGAAGTCTCAGGGCAAAACCACCACTCTGAAGTTTCTAGCACACGTGTACCCACAGAAGCACATCCTGGATCCACCTGCCCAGAGCCATCAATGAATAGGAATGCTCAAGTGGTGCCTTAATCCATTTGGGTTGCTATAATGAAATACTACAAACTGGGAAGCTTATAAACAATAGAAATTTATTTTTCATGTTTCAGGAAACAAGGAAGTCCAAGGCTACAGCAGATTTGCTGTCTGGCAGGGACCAATTTTTTTTCTCATAGTGTCTTCATACAATGGCAGGACACTAAGCCCATTTGTGAGGGGAGAACCCTCCTGTCTTAGCTAATTCCCAAAGGTCCACCTCCCAATACCATATTTAGAAAGATAGGATTTCCACAGGTGAATTTTGGACACTCAGACATTCAGATTATAGTAAATGGTAATTTTGGTCAACTGTTGGAGTTTAAGTGTGGTCTAGCATGAGACTGAAAAATTCCTTGTACCCACTGTCCTAGGGGGTCTCTGAGACTCTATTGGTTTTATCTTGAGACCCTTTGTTGGGTTTTCAGGTGCAGATCCAGGAAGGAAACATTGAGGCTCTGGTAAAAAGAAGGGAAGAGTCATCATTGTGAAATGAACCCAGAGTCCTCTCAATAACAAAGCTTTCCTTTGGGGTAAAGGTTTGCCAAAGCCTTGTGTCAACTGGAAAATGGAATTCCTCCTTCTCCAGCCACACGTAGCCTTCTTCTTTCTCCTGAGAGAGGAAATACCAGAGCACACAGGGATCAATGCTTCATGGAACAGACTGGAAACTGACCCTAAGGAAGGGTGCAGAAGCTGGTGGGAGGAAAGCTGTGTGAGAAAAGCCATTACAGGCCTGAGATTTAATACAAGACCATCTCCCCATTAATAGTCAACCTCGAGTCCTGTGTTGGTGCATCATGTATGATTTTCAAGAAAAAAAAATCAACGCATGTTAGAAGGTAAAAACAAAAACTGAAGAGACAGAAAGCAAGTATGAGAATCAGATTCAGATATAATCACATGTATTTTGGAATCATTGGAATTTAAAATGATTCTAATTGACATGGTAAGGACTCTCATGAAAAATGGCAGACACCATGCAAGAACGAATGAGTGACATAAGGAGAAAGATGATTCTCTGGGAAAAATCAAAAGGAAATGTTGAGGTCCCAACAACTGTAACTGCAATGAGGGCAGTGTGTTTGAGGAGCTCATCAGGAGACTTGGCATGTGGGGGAGGGAGTTGGGAACCTTGAAAAGAGGCCAGTGACAACTTTTCAAACTGAAATACAGAAAAAAAAAAAAAAAATTAAAACAAAATAGACTTCCAAGGACAGTGGGACAACAGCTGAACATTCGCATCATTGCAACAGAAGTGATTAGAGCAGAATAAGAGCTTAGAGAAATAAAAGCCGAGAATTTTCTAAAGGTAACAAAGGTTAGAAAATCACACGTCCCAGAAGCTCAGACAGCACAATTCAGGATGAATGTCTCAAATGCTATCTGCAGGCATATTATCTTAGAAAATTAACAGAGAGAAAGCTTGAGAAAAACCAGAGATGGGGAAACATCTCACCTATAGAAGAAGAAGAATTTCAGCAGACTTCCTATTGAAGAAAATGCAAGCAAGACAATTGGGGGTGAAATATTAAATATATTGAAAAACAAACAAGCAAAAACCCCTTACCAGTCTTAGAGGTCATATCCTACAAAATTATCTCTTAAAATTGAAGGAGAAAAATATTGAGAAACTTTCTCAGAAGAATTTAAACTGAGGGGATTTATGACTAGTCAATCTGCTTTGGAAAAAGGTTAACTTATTCAGGTAAAGGAAAGATATATTATGGACAGAATGCTTGCGTCCCCAACTCTGATATGCTGATGTGCTGTAATATACATTGATTATAAGTAAAACTTTGTTGAAATATACATACATGAGGGAAAATGATATTTTGAATAATTAAGTTAGCTCTTTTGGCGAAACCTCAATTCCTTCTTTCTTATCATTAAAAAGCAGACAGAAGTATCCATCAAGGCAGCTCTCTCAGGTAGAGGACCCAGATCTGTAGGATACAGGAACTTTGATTGTCTATCTGGACAATCAGTACTGACTTGTGAAATCCGGATTTAAATAATTATGTGATTTCAGCATGCTCTCGATATGAAGACTAATAAAAGCATTTGATTGCCATTTCTTAAAATGCATACAGAGTATGCCCATTAGTACACTTTCCATGCTTTGTGTTGATGGAAAATCCATCTTTAACCATGAAGTAATTGATTTTCATAAGCATCCTTTTCATATATTACCAATTCTATAAGCCCACCATTAAGGGACAGTTTGAGCTTCACCAGTCTCTCCTTTTCCTTGGGCTTTCTGGTTTATTCGAGTAACCAAGGAACAAAAATAGCTGCGGTTTTGGCAGGATCCATTCTCTGTTCCCACAGGGAATACTCACTATTTAGCAATGAGCATTTTCAAATGCAAATGACCCTCCAAATTAGGGCAGTCCTCCTTCTTAGAGCCACTACTAAGCCACCACCTGCATGTGTTCCTATTCAAAGCCAGTCTACTCAGCCCATATGCATCTCCTCCAGTGTTTTATTTGACAATCTGTTTCAGCTTCGCAAGGGAGCTAGCAAATTATGTATTGCTCATTTTGTCAAAGTCATCATTGATGACAATTCCGGCATCAAGAGGCTCATTTTATTCTGCAGATGTTTTTATCAAATAGAAGATAAATCATGGTTTCCCATTTTGTTTTGTGTTGTACTTCTGGGAATAACGGAGGGCACGAATAAAAACCTTTTCATTAATAAAGAAAGAAAGAAATACACTCAAGAGGATCACCACTGCATGATTTTCAGATATGCAGAGCACGCAGCGACAAGAGATATATTTAGCACCAGAGTAACTGGCTTGGGGGAGGGGGATGGTCAAGGGAAAGGGAGATGGAGGTAATCTTAACTTTTCAGAGATTAATTTCTCTCATTCTTTTGGGTATACTAGTCCCAGTTTAATTGAGTTTCAGTACAGAGTAATGTTCACCATAGCATCTTCTAAAAGAGGCATCGTAAAATAGCCTGCCAAAATTATTAGCCTCACTGACAGACCCCTCATTGTGAGAGTTGCCCTGAATTTCTCGTGCAGAGTGGCTGGGATTCCTGATTTTTTGGTCATAAGATCCGGTGGTCAATGGATCTCTTGATTTTGTCTGCCAAAGTCTTTTCTCAAACTCAGTCTTTTCTTAGGGTTAAGAAAAGAAATAATACAACCACAACAATACTAGGCATGCGAATCTGTGTTCACCTTCAGCTAGAAGATGTAGGTAGCTGAAGAAAGCAAGGTAGGACTTAAATTAAGATGGATTTAATACAGGCCCACCATCTGAAAGGCAGATTGTTCTATTAGATTAAGATTACCAGGAATGCTTTGTGGCTGTCCCTCTAGCTCCTAGTGCCATGTGGAGCCCAATGGTATTGAAATCACAAGAGAATGGACAAAGTTTGAGTGACAGCATAGTGAAAGGCAAGCCAAGAAGGGATATAGTTTTGGACATTCTCTGGAGGATGCTGGGAATCAAGGAAAGTTCTAGAGGAGAAGCAGAGAATAGAAAAGAGAGCAGTTAATACAATTCTGCCTTCACACAAGCCATCATTCATTGTCTCTGATGTTAATTATGTGCAAGGTTCAATATGAAGCCTGAGTAATGCCACCCAATTACAGTGAGAAATGCATATTATTACTCATCATTTTCAAACTCTGTCTTGAGAAATTATCCTATTTTGGTGTGAGAAATTGAGGCTCAACTGGTTATGATATTTGCCCAAGACCAAATATCAAGACCTTTTGAATGTGGGGCAATGGCTAAAACCATAGGTTTACATTGGAATGGTTCTTGGTTTGAAATTGTAGAATCAAGATTTTACAACATAAGAGCTGTGTGAAGTGATATAACTTTGAATTGAGTTGGTTAACAAACTCCTCACCATTAGCTAATGCAGTCATATTTTCCTTTATCTTCACCACCTACTTATTGGGGTCTAATATGTGCCACTCTGCACAGAAAGGAGACAGGCACATGCATATACATATATGTAAAACGTATGAATACACATATATGTGAAAAAATTGCATTGGGCTTCCAAATTAAGATTTAAGCCACTAATCTCAAAGGGATTCGTGTAGCAACTTCTTGTTTTTCTTGAAATCTCACCACAGGTAGACAGTTTCTTTCTTTTTCATATCAGTCCTTCTTTCAAATCCTACCCAGTCTCTCTAGGAAACCCTGGGATGCTTTGCATCAGGATTGCAATTTACTATTTAAGGATGAAATTACTTCTTATTTCTCAATTGTTCTCCCATTAAGTCTGAAAGAAACAGAAGCTGATCAATATACAAAGGATTCATAAAGCTAAGCTTCTTCAGTGACCACGTGGGTGGATTTTTCCTCCCTTTTGCTTTACTTCCATGTGATTTAACACTGAAGTTAAGGCAAAAACAACAGCAACAAAAGAACAGGAAAAGCAAATAAGATTTTAACAAGCTTTCAATAGGCTGACAAAAGGAGATGGGAAACTGGAAACATGAAAATAATAAGCAGCAACTCCGCCAAGAAATACAGCCTCTAAATGGATCCTGAATGAGAAATTTACTTATTTATTGGCATCTTTCAGTTCAGTTTTGCATTAACTATTTTTTCTCCTCTTGTTTTGAAACCATTTGGATTTATTGCATCTCCTGGTGTTCTTTTGCATCTTTTGTTTGTTTTTTAACATTCAATCTCCTTATTTTAACATCTCTTTATGTTCAGATTTTTTCCGACACCATTTACTCTTTTTTTCCACTACAAAGAGTAGAAATCATGGAATGAACAGTTAGAGTTATTGTTACTGCACAAATAGCTTAAGACAGATCGTAAAGTCCCTAGTGATCAAGGAACTACATAATGCTGACTAGCTCCAGCAGAGACAGCAAAAATTTTCATAAGCCAGATGCTTAGCTTTCAGCTCAACCCCATCAACTTATCTCCACCATGTGAGAAGCTCCCATTACTTTTCCAAACGCCTATTGTCTTTCTGACCCTAGGAGAAATTCTGCAGTTTCTGGGGTATTTCCCCAGCTTCATTCTGTCTACAACTGCACATAACTCAAAATGATGAGGACACATGACACAGGAGAAAACGATGAGGATGCACTATGGAAGACAGACGGGCACTATTTTCTCCAGCCATAAGCAAATTCAGATGTAGAATTTCAAACCAGGGGACACCAAAGACCCTCTGAATGAGATGCTGCCACTTGCAATGTAAGAACTTAGACCTTCCCTTGTAAGTATAGAAGGTGAATAGCTGTATTTTCCTAAAGAGCAATATTGGGTTGCTTAATGAACTAACATTTTAGATACATCATAAGTCAAATGACCATGACTTAGGGTTCATGAGCTGCACAAAATGTTAACTGATTTTTATTTTAATTTGCTAATCTCCTAAAAGAATTTCCTATCCTGGAATCCCTGAAAACTCTCCTTAGAATTTGACTGTTCATAATAAGAGGAAATCAGCGAAATCTTTTGCAAGTTTTCTTGTTTGTATGTTTTTTTTTTTTTTTTTTTTTTTAATCTGGTCTGTAAATTCTAAACCCTTTATATGGAGGCATGACAAAATTAAATCTCATAAATATTTTTTTGTTGAGAAAAGCATCTGCATAAATACAAGATGGAGAATGAATTGACTAGCCATCATGGTAACAAGCAAAATGAATATTCCCTCCAACCAGCTCAGTGGTATTCAGGCTTGTGAAGCACATGCCTCCTGGGGAGAACATAACCCCTGGCAGGAAAGAATTTGATGATGTCGAATGTGGGAAATGAAGCTTCTGCTACATGGGGGGCCAAGCAGATCACACTAGATGTGTTAGCTTTGTAGGTTGTCACAACCAATTGAAACAAGCTGGGTGGACTCTAATAACAGAAATGCACCCTCTCACAGGTCTAGAGGTTAGACGCCTGAACTCAGGGTAGTGGAAGGGCTGTGCTCTCTCTGAGGAGTATAGGAGAGGGTCCTTCCTTGCCTCTTCCAGCTTTGATTAGTTGCCACTGACCTTTGGTGTATGGATGAGTTGCTTCCATCACTGCCTGTTTTCACATTGTCTTCTCCACTGTTAGATTGTCTGTTTGTGTCCAAAGTTTCCTCTTCTCATTGAGACAGCATTCAAACTGGTTTTTGGGCCCACTTCATAGAAAAACAAACCCAGCTCTCACACAACCGACAACACAAAAGGCTTCTGTGACCTCAGAAGTTATGAGGGCTTCTCCCATACACCAGGCATACAGTCAACTGGGGGTTCTTTAATTCAATTCAATTCTGACACCATCTACCACTATCTGGTAGCATCTTCAGATCCACAAGTTGAAGGGAGACTGTTCTCCCTTTCAGAAGTCATTGGTAAACCCACATTGTTTCTCCTGCTCTTCTGACAGACCAACTATGAGGCAAAATTCATTTAATCCCTTCCTTGAATTTGATCAATTTCTTCACATGGCTCACAGAATTCAGTGAAATGCATAGATTTACCAACACTGGCTTTGATAAAGGATAAAGATGAGGATGAGGAAATACACAAGGCAAGGCAAGCGGGAAGGGGCACAGATGTTCCATGCTCTCTCTGGGCATGCCACTTTGCAGGACCCTCCAGGTGTTCAGCTATCCAGAAACTCCATGAACTTGTCTTTTGGTTTTTTTATGGTGGTTTCCTTTTATAGACATTGCCAATTAAATTTTTGAACACCAGTGGTCAACCTAACCTTTAAGACCTCTCCTCTCCTGGGATGTTAGGACATGGGGCTGAAAGTTCCAATCCTCTAAACCTGCCTTGGTCATTCTGGTGACCTGTCCACATCCTGAAGCTACTGAAGGTCTCCAAGCCTTCAGTTAACCTATTAACACACAAAAGACACTGCCACTTCAGAGTTACCATGAATTTTATAGGTTTTATGCCAGGAAATGGCAATAAAGACCAATTATGCATATCACAATGTCAGAGCACCCCAATCCAACATGACCTCATCTTAACTTGACAATATTTTCAAAATAAATTTGAATTCAGAGATTCCAGGTGGAAATGAATTTTGGGGTGAACACTGTTCAATCTAGTGTACTAGTATTCAAGTACTAGTATTCAAATCTAGTGTACTAGTATTCAAGTTCCATTTCAGGTAGTATTTCTGTATGGGCAACTCAAACCTAACATGTCTAAACCTGAACTCTTCATCATGTATTCCAAAACACATGCTCTATCCAACATCCCCCCATCTCACTTAAATGACAATGGAATCCTTTTATTTTCTCAAGTCTACAAAGTTACAATGGTCCCTTTTAGTGTTTTTCTTTCATCGTTCACATTCAAACTATCAGAAAATTCTCTTGGTTTTAGCTAGAAGTGACATCTAGAATCTGACCACTTTTCAAGTGCCTATATATGAACAGCTATCATATCCCACTTGGTTCACTTCAAAGACTTTGAATTGGCCTCCATGTCTGCCCTTCTCTTAGAGTCTACATTTGAGCACCAGCTGGAGGGATCCTGTTGAAACTTAGGTCATATGAAGTCACTCCTCTGCTAAAACCCCTTAAGTGGTTCCCCATCTCATTCAGAGTAAAAGTCCAAACTTCTATAAGTTCCTAAAGGACCCCTCCCAGACCAATCTGATCTTGCCCTCCCCCTCTCCCTCCCTTTGCCGCACTCACACTGCCTCTCAGTGTCAAACACACCAATTACACACCCAACTTAGGACCTTTGTGTGGCTATTTCCTCTCTCCAAAACAACTTTGAAAATATTCACGTTTCCTCGTTGCTGGAGGAGTCAAGGGCAGTTGGGACAAAACTGAGTTCAAAATGATGTCAAAGGAATTCAAGTGTCGTTTTTAGTTCTTAGAATTAGACCAGAAGAAAACCACTATAAGACATACTATAAAAAAGACATACCTCCTTCCCATCATTTGGACGCTTTTAACAATACAATAATAACAATATTATATTTTCAAAATACTTTTGCACAAGTACTAGGCATATTGTTAGAATTACTTTTTACATTATAATGCAATCTATGAATTCTTAGTGAATCTTATATCCATTAGAATATTGAAAAGACAACCTTTGAGACACCACAAGGAAGAGAATACTGTGTAATTATTTGAAATAAAGAAAAACTCTCTTCCTCATCATCCAACTTAAATATATTAACTCAGAGTGTCACATCCTTATTCCATCACTAGTTTATATGGGAAGTGTGGATTTAGAGGAAGTCCACACCTCCACCCACATATTTCCAACCAATAACCCCTGGGTCTGTAACCTGGATTTATTTTCTTAAAAATTATAATTCGATAAAAAAAAAAAATCCATTTCCAAAGACTACAAGAATGACCCAAGGAAACATTAGATGGGTTCAGACAATTAATAAGTCTTAGATTCAAAGGAAAAACAGACATTGCTTGTCTTTGAAAACAAAGTTCATAGACCAAGGTAACAAACAAAACAATTTTTAAAGAAGAAATTATAAAATGAGTGTCAGAGGTGAGAATCAAGCAAGCAGAACTCTAGAAAGATGTAGAAGAGACCAATGCAAACACAAAAGGAAGAAAATTCACTTATTTTTTTCCCCAGAAATATCTAATTTATTGTCCACACCTCAGGATTTTAACTGTTTTAAAAATATATTTAATTTTAACTTTTACTTTGAAATAGCATTGGACTTAACAGAAAAGTCACAAAAACAGTACAGAGGGTTTGCATATACTTTTTACCTAGTTGGCCTTCGTCTTCAAGTCCTACATAGACATAGTAAAATTATAGAAGTGTAGCATTGTTCAAGTCCAAGTTTTTGACTTTGAAGAGTGTTTCAAAGTTTTCTTCATGTGGATTTTGGTCATTTGCTAATAACTTCATTGGTATTATTTGGTCATCTTTATTGATGGAATAAGTGGTTATTTTTCCTCTACCTTTGTTGAGGAAAACAGTTCACACAGAGAAGAGGTTTAGAAACTAAAAAACAAATAAATTCAAAGAATAATATTTTGTAAAGGAATAAAAATTTCTTTGGAATCACTAGAAAATTAACTTATGACAGGACAATAAGGTATAACTTCCACAGAAAAAGCTGTCAGGAAAATGGCAAGTGGGTTTGTGGAAATTTCACAAAATAGAACAGGATAGTATGACATTTAAAATTGATTATAGAAAATTTACCCAGTATGAGGACACAAAAAGAAATTAAACATATGTAAAAAGTGATCTTCTATTTGTCCGATAAAAATAGAATATATAGAACATTAAAAAAAAACATACAATGAAAATATCTAAAACTTTAGGGCAACACTTGTATTTGCAAATGAAAACCACAACAATGAAACAAAACACCACTCCTATACCTAATCCATCAACGCCAAATCACACTGGTGATATAATTGAATTTCAAAGTGAAAAGCAAAAAGGAAAAATCAAACACAGACCCTGTTTTAGTCAACTTTTTCACTGCCCAAGCAGAACAATTTAAAGGGAGGAAGAGTTTATTTGAGGGCTCTTGGTTTTAGAGGTTTTAGTTCATAGAAGGCCAGCTCCATTCCTCGGGACTCCAAGTGAAGCTGAATATCATGGCAGAAGAGCATGGCAGAGGGAAGCAGCTCACCTTATCAGGAAATAGAGACTCCACTACTCCCCAGATACAAATATATACCCCATAGCCACGCCCCCAATGAACCACTTCCTCCAGCCACACCCTACCTGCCTCCAGTCACCACACAGTTAATCCCATCAGGGATTAGTTCACTGATTACATCAATCTATAACCCAATTATTTCTCCTTTAAACCTTTTTGAGTCCTCTCACAAGTGAGCTTTTGGGGCACACTTCATCTAAACCTTAACAGATCCTATTTCCAATAGTAGAGTTCTGTTATTGGAATAATACTTCTGCTAAACACAGCAAAAATTGCTGTATAATATATAAGAAATGTACTTTAAAGTATTGAAAACAGATATTAAGGAGCCACTAAATGGGAAATCTGTGAGAATATAGGAACACAGAGTTACATGTTGTGCACTCCGCTGGAAAGGAGAAGGATTTGCTCTGATGACATTTGCTACAATTGACAAGCTTGAGCCTTTGGTTTTGGCAAGCAGTACTATGTTCAAAGAGAAACAGGGGACATTTTCATATTACCTCGGGAAGATAAGGTTGAATAGGAAGTCACTGTGTCCTTAGGGGACACAGGGATATTGCTAAGATGCTGAAGAGATAAAGGCCCTGTGTATTGATGGAGTGAGGGGGGATTGAAAAACAACAGCAACTGTTTGAGAAATAGTGAATCGTGGTCATAACATTCCCATTTGTCAGCTTTGTTGTAGCCCAGATACATATTGTTTGTAAATTCCAAGTAAACTTAACCTTTGATTTGGGATGATCATGGATTAATGCAGCCTGGTAGAAAATAATTTCATCCTGGATAATAGAATCCATGCCCTGGCATAATTTTTTCAAGGACAATGAGCAGTACACAATCGAAAATATCCAAACACAAAGGAAGCAAGGCATCATTATTGAGAATCAATAAAACTACATTGAAAGAGACTTTAAGCAATGAATCTATCTAATGTGTCTTAAAAGTACACTGTGCTTATTATATATACATAAACCAAACATAAAATTAAAAATATGTGTAACAGGGACCCATAGAACATCTCATAATGCATAAATGCATATGGAAAAGGAAAAAAAAGTGAAATTTAAAAATGGAAAAAAAAGAATTTTAAAAATCTATTGATTTTTTTAAATTTTATACCTTTTAAAATCAATTATATTTAGGAACAGTTATTTAAAAATCAACTTTATGGAGCCATACTTAAAATAGTATCTCTAGAGTTTCATACATTTTAGAAAGTGTCAATCCTGTATACACTACCATGCATATTATGGGTAGTGACTGAATGATGGCCCTAAAAATATTCATCATCATCCCTGAAAGCAGTGAATGTTACTCTATATGGTAGTGGTTTTGAAATGTAATTAAAATCTCCTTCTCTATCTCTACTGTCATTTTATTGCTTAAAGCCTATTTTATCTGTTATTAGAACCATTCCAGCTGTCCTTCAGTTAATCATTGCCTAGTATATCTGTGTCCATTCTTTCACCTTCAACTCATTTGTGTCTTTGAAAGTAAAGTGTCTCTTTTAAACAGCATATAGTTGGATAAAGAATTTTTTAAACCCATTTGCTGGCCTCTGGTTTTTGGTTGGAATGTTTATCCCCTTCACATTTAATGTAAATACGGCATGGTATGAGTTTAGTTAGCTGTTTTGATATCAAAAATTTTTTTCTGCCCTTTCTCTCATATTTTGGGGCTTTGAATTATGTGTTTGTTGATGTACTTGCTGGTGCTCCATAGATTTTTTAATAGATTATTTTGAAGGACCGTTTTAGGTTCATAGTAAAATTGAGCAGAAATTAATAGAGATTGCCTATATATTCCTTGTCTCCACACATGCTTCGCCTCTCTTGTTATCCACATTTCCTTCCACAGTGGTACTTTGAATACCTTTATCACATCTAATTTAAGTCTTTGTCTAATAATTCTCATGTCTGGTTTTTCTCAGAAGCTGCTTCTATTGATTGCTTTGAGTACTATGCATGGACCTTACTATCCTGTTTATGTGCTTTATAATTTCTTGTTGAAAACTAATCATTTTAAATCATGTGGCAACTCCAGAAATTCCTTGGCTGTGAAACTTTTTGTTGTCAGTTAATGATTAAACAGAAATTTTCCTAAATGCCTTGAACCAATAAGTCTCCCAGTCTTTGTAAAAGACTCGGTACATGTTTGGGACAAATCACCAACATGATAGAGTTTACAACCCTGCTTACATTTTTGCTTCCTGCAGAGATGAAAGACTGAGGCCTTGTTACATGTGCAACTCTACAAATTCACATGGTCTTCAAGATATCCAGGAATGTGCCCCTATGGACACCTTATTTTCCAAATTTTATTCTTAAGATCTTTTTTGTCAGACTCTATCTTGCCCCAGATGGTATAACCACTTCAGAAATTGCATAGGCAAAGAATCATCTCTTTTTGACAAGCATTGGGACATGAGGCTACTCATATTGAATGAACTTGAATCAGGCCACATAAAGAGAAGTCCTTGAATGCAGATGATCCATAGATTTGCACAACAGGTCAGATAGCAGCATTTACCTGTGACGGGGCTTTTGAGAAGGTTTCCAGCCAGCTCTGAATCACCCAGCCATCGGTAAACTGCTTTTTGATTGCTCCTACTGTGGTTGTGGGGCCATGGGTATTCAAGTCTACTTTTGTGATTTTGGTTGTGTTTGGGGGCTTTGTTTTGTTATTTGTTTGTTTGGTTCTGGTAATTGAACATAGAGTCATGTGTATGCTAAGCATGTACTCTACTATGAGCTACAAACCCCAGAACCTTCAAGGCTACTTTGGAACTCCTAAGAGACTGATGGAAATAAGGAAAGCTAAACTACCACAAAACTTGCTGCTCCTATCAAGATGCAGTCACTGGCCTTGCTTTGATGCCCTCAAATTGTTACAGGCCTGTGATTCAACTCCGGAGTTCTGAAAACTTAGATTTTTGACACTTGTGATAGTATTTGTATTGCTTTTTGATAAAAAATAGATTTTTCCACTAATTCAGAATGATTTTCTTATTTTTAAAAAATTTTAAATTTTTATTTAAAATAACTGACAAAGAGTTGTCTACATGGTTGTAACCTATTTGGCTTCATATGCAATTTAAGTGGTTGTTTGTTTCATATTCTTACTACCTATTTCCAAAAGAGTAATAAGAATAAGTATGCAGGCAAATATAATCGATTAGATATGAAAAGATAATTTTTAAGAACAGGTTGGTAGAAATCTTCCATTTACAAAAATCACAGAAACAATAAGTGAAAACATGCACACACACACACACACACACACACACACACACACACATACACACAGAGAAATTATTGTATGATTTTAGAACAACAGAGGTAAAGGGAAGTTCAAAAAAGCATCTGAGGAGGAGTATGAATATAGGGTAACTGCAAAAGAAAAAATGTCAGAGATTATTTATTGTTAGAAGTCCCGGCTACTGGAAAATTTAGAACAAGATGTTCAAAGGTACATAGGAAATTCTCTTCGGCCATGCAAATTATCAATCAACTATGAGAAGATGCACTAGGTATTTTTGACAGAAAATGAAAAACCTTACTTCGGTTTCATGTCCTTAGAAAGTTGATCCACCACAGTTTATTCTCCTGTGCATTCCAATGTACAAAGAGGGAAAGAAAGGCATGGCTTCCAGGCTGCAGGGACTCCAACACAGGGAAATGAGGAAGATGGCAATCACCAGGTAGAAAGAAGTGCAGGAGGTCAAGGTGACATAAATCCAGGATCCCAGAGAAGGAAAAAGCATTCTTGGAGAAGTGTATCCAGGAATAAAAGATGAATTTCATAACTCCCTCAGAGATTCCTCAAACCTTAAGAGTTTGAAAGTTACATACCTCCACAATGTAAAAAGTACATGAAGGAAAGGCTGAATAGACAAGAAATAAGAAGGATATAATAGAAAAATATTTAAATTGGAAGTCAAAAGATAGCTGTTCAAAATTAATGGATATTTTATAGATTTAGTGGTCTCCATTTGAACTGAAATAATGTATTTACAGTAGTTAATGAGCACAGGGATGAGAATAAGTCAGTGGAGTGAGAGAAGTTCCTCTTTCATATCTCCTTTATCATCTGCATTTTTATTTATGTAGCAATCAACTCTACATGTTGTGTCAGTTTGCAAGTCATTAGCCTTACCGCATACCCTGGGTAGGTGCTCTGGTTACAAGGAAACTTGAACATCAGAGACTTCCTCCATTTTAATATTGGCGATATCAGTGATAAGTTCATGGATTACAGAAGTCAGATATTGGGTTGGGGAGGTAGCTCAGTGGTAGAGCACTTAACTAGTCTTGGTGACGTCCTTAGTTCAATCCCCAGTACTGCAGAAAAAGAGGTGGGCACAGGGGTCATAGCTAAGTGGTAGATCTTGCCTCGCTCATGTGAGGTGCTGGGTTTGATCCTCAGCACCACATAAATAAATAAATGAATAAATAAATAAATAAATGAATAATGGTATAAAAAAAAGATTCCACAAGACAGATATTAATGTGACTTAAAAATCCACTATTTATATGTTCCTAATTTGTAAGAGTCAGCTCAGTATTATTGTGGGAATTACATGAGAACATATTTATACATAGAACTCATCACAGTACCTGGCACTGAATGGGGACTTAAATATGAGAAATGACAAGGAGACACCCGGCCACCTCCCCTTGGCAGCCCTACCTTGGCACCCTCACTCTAAGAGGTACCAAGGGTTTTTAATTTTCTGTCAAAAATACCTAGTGTCAAAAATCTCATGGTTGATTGATAATTTGCATGGCGGAAGAGAATTTCCTATGTACCTTTGAACACCGTGTTCTACATTTTCCAGTAGCCAGGACTGCTAACAATAAATAATCTCTGACATTTTTTCTTTTGCAGTTACCCTATATTCCTACTTCTCCTCAGATGCTTTTGTGATCATCCCTTTACCTCTGTTGTTCTAAAATTATACAATAATTTCTTGGTGTGTGTATGTATGTGTGTGTGTGTGTGTGTGTGAGTGTGTGTGTGTGTACATGTTTTCACTTACTATTTTTGTGATTTTTCTAAATGGAAGACTTATACCAACCTGTTCTTAAAAATTATCTTTTCATATCTAATCAATTATATTTGCCTGCATACTTACTCTTATTACTCTTTTGGAAATAGGTAGTAAGAATATGAAACAACTGACCTCTTTTGACTGTGTGTGTGTCTGATGTGTGTATGTGTGTGTTTAAGCGTGTAAGTGCCTTTGGAATGATTCATTGGGTTACTGACAAAGAATACCAAAGTTTGAGTATTTTTCTCTCCACTTTTTGTCTTACAAAATATCAACATAATAGCAACAAGTGGGAAGCTTTGGAGTTTTTTTGTAAACAGACCTGTAAAACAATTATTTACATTTAAGCTCTCTGTCTTAAAGTTTGCACATACTTACCAAAATTTAAATTTTTCTTTGACTTCCTATAGTACTATCCCAATATACTTTCTTCCTTCTGGCGTCTTTGCCAGTGTGGTTTCTGAAGCCTGAAGAATGGCCTCTGAGTGAGATTCCTTTGGTAGAAGAACATGAGTTCAAAGCCGGGGACAGACTCTACCTGAAGTTCCATCTTGCTTCTCAGGACCTGTGAGGTTCCTGACTTGTGTAATCTGTAGCCTCAGAACCTCTCTGTAGCAAGTGAGGCCATGGACATTGACAGAATACCATCACGTCAAGTCACAGAAGTGCTCTGAGACTAGGAAAGAAATGTACAAACGTAGCAGCTCTCATTTCCATTACTCTTGGCTTTTGTGGTGTTGTCATGCACTTTTTCTGTCCTGACAGAATTTACTGTGTGCTGAAGTATTTATTCTTTGTGTATTGCTGCTTTCTTTTAGTATGAATAAATTTCACAGAAAATGCATTTTTCCTGCTTTTCTTGCGCACATTGTAGATTTTTACTAAAAAAATGGGGTGACTCGATTAATTAAAGGCAGAACTCTGGAGCTGGTAAGGAGAAGAGAAGCAAAAATTCTAAGTTCTTTTTTTCCTCAAAGTAGGGAAAGGACCTGATATTATAGGAAGATTCGGTTTAAAAAGAACCTTCTCTTCTGTTCACTTGAAGGTTCTAACTAGAACCATTGTACAGATGTACACAGCATTAAAACAAATAAATCAGCAAAACACCCTTTAGGTCTGGGGTGTAGCTCAGTGTTGGAGCACTCGCCTAGAAGGTGCAATGCTCTGGGTTCTAGCCTCAGCACAGGGAAAAACCAAACCAAACCAAAACCAAACAAATACCTGTGGAAAACTGTCTTGGAAAAACCACACCAGAATGTTCTGAGTTCCACCTGACATAGGCTAAAAAGTTCACACTCCCAGGTATGACATATAAAATCCCTTATGATTTGACCTCTGTCTTCAGTTGTTCAAACTTCATTTATTTCTTCAGGTCTGAGTCTCACTCTAGCTGAGGCTAGGCCTCCAAGTTGATGTAATCCCATGTCAGCCTCCAGGGTAGCTGGGATTATGGGCTTGAACCACTGTTCTCCTCAACTGGAACTTCATAATCTAGAAATAATTAATGTCTCTGAATTCACCAGTTATGATTAATGCCTCCTGGTCTTTTTAATATAGATTCTCCTAATTCTAATGTATATACTCTTTATCCAAAAGTTCTATTAGTCTAAAAATCCCTAGTCGAAGCTCACCATTTCCAGGGCCCCATCTTCCAGTTCCTCCCCCCTTTCCTCCTGACTCCACCAATCTTCAGATCTTGGCACCTTGCCCTTTGGCAGGCTGGGCACCCATCAGCTTTGCTCAGTGGTGTGTTGGCACATCAGTCATTTTTCCTAGACTGAGGGTAGCAGGGTAGGGACTTCTGAGCCAAACATTTGATGAACAATACACTTAATGAGTTTGTGAATGAAAGAGTGAGCTCTGACTCTTTTTGAGTCTGGTTTTATTGGTTTGAATTTTAGTTAACTCACTATTTTGGTATTTTTAGCAGCTTTATTGGGATCTAATTTATATATCACAATGTTCACCCATTTGAAGTGAACAACTTAGCGATTTTTAGCCTATCTTTCTAGACTTGCACTTCTTTCAATTTTGGCAGAGAGCTTTTCTCCTGGAAATTTTATGTGGAACAACAAAATAGTTTAACTTAAGAATGAATAACGGATGAAGAGAATGAAGGAGGGAGGAATTGTCTTCTGTAAAAACAACATGAGTACACACATCAGTCCCCTAACTCAGGAGAGATGAATCTCCAAATCAGATTTGTTGGGTAATATTTGTGAATGACAAACTATGTTTAAACTTAATTCTTCGCTTCTTTTAATATAGCCTTGTCTTATTCTGTCTTGTGAAACTATCACAGAATACCACACACTGGGTAATTTACAAAGCAAAGATTTTTTTTCATGGTCCTGGGGCTGGCGAGTTCATGATCAGAAGGGCTGTACCTGGTAAGGGTCTTTTCGTTGCATCATGACATGGCAGAAGGCATCACCTCGGAAGACAGAGGATAGGAGCAAGAGGACACTAATGTGCCAGAGAGCTCCCTTTATAACAAAGCCACTCTAGAACAATGAGCCCCTCCCTGTGAGGTTGGATCCTGCGTGGCCTTGTAAAGGTCCCCCTTCTCAAGACCTGCACATGGCAACTAAATTTCAACATGAGCTCTGGAGGGGACATTCAGACCACAGCAAGTCCTTTCCACACATTGTCTGCTACTGTGATTTGTATATGTCTATGTGGAAGAGCAAGAATCATAAATTCTATTTATTTCTTTCTTCTCGGGGCTTATAGTACTATTTTGCACATAGTAGGTGCAACAAAAACATGTTGTAGTTGTGCATTAAATCAAAAAACTAAAGAGAAAAACAGAAGAGACTGTTATCATCACAGAAAAAAGGATGATGGAAATCATCTGATAACAGCCCACTTAGATTTTCAAAATCTGAATTTCCCAGGCAGTAGTTTTTAAAACATACTAATTTCATTTCTTCACTTTGAATTGCTAGCAATGCTTTGCAACTTACCTACTTATCACTCCAGAGGGGTAAGGTCTGAGAACTGTAGCCCTCTATTTATAAAGATCAGTGCATTCACTGATCTTTATACTGTCTCCTGATGAGAAGTTGACAAGCTTTAAATAGACTTAGGCAACTGCCCATTACATTTTATGGTTGCAACGTGGAGAGAACAGAGTATTCACCAGGAATCCTGAGGATGTTTTAAGAAATAATTATCCAAGTGCAGATACTAAAATAGCACCAGAAAAATAAGCCCACCCCAATCTGTTCCACAACACCCCATCTCCTCAAAGGGGGAAAAAAAACCACTGAATGAAAAGTTGACACATTAACATAATTATTTGAATCTTGTGAAACTACTTCTATACCCTTGGAGTTTGGAGGTCAGTCTAATTTCTTGATTAGCTGAATGTATATTAAATTGGATCTCTTTGAATTTTGGGAGTTGTCCATCAATAATTAACGGCTTGTTAATTGCATGTAAATGTCTATGTCACTTAACCTGGCAATGTTTTATTTCTCAGTTCTGTCATTCAGTGTTTACCCGTCTACATTCCACATTCTGTGACACTTTTCTATTAAGCACCCGTTTCCCGGCATTCACTCCTCTGTCACAGGCATCTTGGACTCTGTTGTTCCCCTACTAACTGCATATTCATAAACACTACACACTCTTGCCACAGTGGTCCATGCTATTGATGGCATGGCTTCTACCTCATAAATGCCCTGCAATGGTCCTTGGTGGAAAGTCTTGTTCCCCTGCAAAGTCATTCCCCTGCAAAACAGCAAATAAACAGAACTCTGCATCACGCTGTCCCCTTTAAGCAATAATTGGTTGCTTTGCAACTTTTTGGCCCGACGCTTCCTAATTTGTAATGCACGAAGCTCTGTTCAAAAGAATAACATATTCCATTTCTGTTTACAGAACTAACGCTTGATGCAAAAAGAGATAGAAAATAAGATCGGCCCTTTATTGGTGATAATTATAGCCAACAATACTGAGCAAGATATGGAAGGGTTAGATAAAAGCAAATGAACTTACTTTTTAAATTGAGTTTACTAGATGTAATCATATAAAGAAGTACAAATCTTTTAGCTGTTCAATTAAAACTACCTTATTTTTTCCAATAATTTAGGGGTCCATTTTTATATTATTTTGCATAAGTATTCCAACCAATTTCCATAAATTTGCATTTTTGTTCAAAAAGCCCTAATGCCAATTATGTAAAGTAAAATGTGTTTAATTAGTGCATTCCACAGCAACTGCATTCAAGCCTAGTTTGTTTGCAGGGGAGGCTCCAGATTGGCTAAGCACAGGGATCCATGGGCTGATAACCCGGAATCCATCTCAAGCCCCACACACTCCACACTAGAAAGTGAGATGAGGAAATGCTTCCCAGAGAGGTTAAAATATATTGAATAGAGAATACCTATGAAGCTTCATTTCAGTAAACCTGGTGTCCTAAAATAGAGGGAGATCTACTAGTGCCAGCAGCAGCATCTGCATGTGACCCTCCCGTTTGTGTCTAATTCTTAGGGACTGGACCATGTTCACCTGTGTCATTCCATTCTTCCAAACACATCCCTGTGCCAGAAGAGAGGTGGGAAGAAGGACTCATGCTGTTATCTGAAACTTTTTGTTTTCCAGTTCAGGGTTCATTCAGAAAACACGGGAAAACATGCTACTGTCTTTCCGCAATTAAGGGTGGGCATCAGTAGTTCCTTATTTTGTACATTTATTCTTTCCTGGGAAGTTCATGCCATGTAAGTCCATCTCAAGGACATGTTACTTGTGTGCTAAAATGAAGCAAAGAACATGTTTAGTGTCAGCATTAGGTCTAGTTTTAAAACTATTGGCTGCTGGCAAGCTTGAGAGTGAGATTCTTTGAATTTTAATTGTTAGAATTTCTAAGGAAATTAAGAAGCCATAGTAATTGACTGAACTAAATATGTCCATTGAGTTTCTTCAATTATAGTTTATGTACAAACTATAATACAACGGGGTTTGCAAAAGTAGGAAATAACTATTTTTCATGCTTATTTGAGTTGCATATGAGGTGTATCTTAGTTACTATTTTTTTTTTCAATGCTGGGGATTGAACCCAGTGCCTTACATATATCAGCTAAATTCTTTATATTCAACCCCTATCTTCATTACTTCTTAAATTGATTCTAGTCTAAATGTTTCCATAGGGCTTAAAATACATTTTCACAGAGAGTCATTTAGTATAAATTCAGGAAGTCGAGGTGTCCCTCTTTTGACTCCAACTGGTTGAACTTGAAGTCACAAGTTTAAGAAACTTCATGAGAAAGTCATATTTCATCTTAAGCTTTCTTTCAATGGACAGCACTCTCATGGGGATCTGGTGACTCTGGAATGGTAGGTCACACAATGGGAGGAAGCAACCAGGACTATCCTCTCATGATTTCCTGGCATCCAATTCTTGTTTGGACAGGTGATTGATGGCTGTGAAGCTGCCAGACTTAAATATACAAAGCATAGAATTGTCTTATGCATCACACAGGCCTGTTATTGGGGGCAAGGTTGAGTCTATCAGATCGGGGCAGAGTAATTGAAAAAAAATCTTTGTCTGGTTAGGTACACCTTCTGGGAAGGTCCATGTTGGCTTAACCAAAGCTTCTTTCCATTGGGCCCATTCCGCACATTGGAGCCAGAGGTATTTATAATCATTTCTGGTTGCAGCTGGTTCTCACAGCATTTCTGTCTTGGAGATTTGTAAGTACCTCACTGTTCACTGTATTATGTTAGTGCAGATGCAAAGGACATTGCCTATATTTTCAATACAATAATATATATTAACACTCCATTAAGCCCACTTCAGTTGAAATTGATTGCTTAGAAGTGATCGCTAATACACACAGCCTGGGACAAGGCACTGTAATGAGCTGTGACCAAATCCCCTGTGTCCATTAGCTGCGATGCACCGGCCGCCTGCCATCAAATCTAGTGGAAGAGTGACCACACAGCTTCTGTCCTATGCTTAATTTTTAATAGAATCTAATATCACTCAGCGATTTTAGAACTTCTATGAGGGAAGGTGAAAACAGATTTCCCCAGAGTTGGCCCCATGTTCCAGGAAGAGTAGATCTCCAGCTGGATTTTAAGTATTTCCTGTGCTGATTTTCAATTGGTTCTTGAGGAAGCCAGCCTTTCTGGAGGAGAATGGATCTTCACAAATCATAGAAGCATCGTCTTTTATCATGATCAACTAGTGAAGTAGCCCCAAGTAGATCAGGTTTTCTACTACTTAAAGGTTCATGTTTTTGTGTGCCGGTGTTGCTTGTAGGATTGTTGGTTAAACTGGAGCATGTGGAGTGTCAAGTAAGTGTACCTGACTGCCCACAACCTCCTCCTTCTCACTTCCACTGAGCAGGCAGGGAAAGGTGCTCACAGGTAGAGTATCTGAGTATTACCACGTATGGTCCCAGTGACCACTTTGGGATGAGGATCCCCACTATTAAATGCTTTACAAGTATTTGACTTCACAAGGCAAAGAAAGCAGCTTTGGAAACCTTAGTAATCTTTTATTTACTTGCTCTCCCTTGGGTTTCTTTTATGTACTAGTTAATATAACACATGACATCTTGGGATAAGGTCAGCTTAAAGGTGATCTAGTTCAACCCATCCACCTATGTGTCACTTTTATTTTCTTACACATCTTTGATATTAACTGTGTTACAGAACACATACGGCCCTGAAGGAAGTCTGGCTCAGGTTGGTTGGATAAAATAAAACTCAGAGAGTTTCGAAGACTTATGTCAGCACATGTTAAATGGCAGATTATAGGTACAAATTGAGGACCCAACTTTATCAAAAATGTCTTTACATTCCTGCACAGTCTTCTAAGACTGGCTTTTAACCAAAAAAATCCCTGATTAATTGAGGAGAATGATGTGGGTTAAGGACAATTTGGAAGAGTGATCATTTTGGAAAAAAAATGTGTTTGTGTGAGAGAAAAAGGTGTTGATGAAAACCTGTGCCAACAAGACCAGAGAAGGACAAAAGTCACCCGAGAGAGCACCAAAAGGGAGGTCTGAGAAGGAGATGTGCGGAGAGCACACGGAAAGCTGATCTTAGGATACGCAATGTAAAGTTTCCCACTTTCCTCCTTATACATTTTTAAGAAAATCTGCATTGGTGATGAACACGCTGATGTGAGTAGATTCTACCCAGTTAAGGAAATGTACTGAGTCTGCATTGATGTGGACTTAATCTAGAGCTTCACACTGGAACACTATCTGTGATGAGGTGTTGTTTTGAAGGCATCTCTTTATGTTCACTTCTTAGGCTAGGTTATAGTATTCTAAAAGTGTCCTCTTTACTGCTTTTTCTCCTATGTCCCTATCAGTACCCAAAGTGACAAACAGTAGGTATATACCATGTTTTGTTGAAACGAAGTGAAATCGGTATCCAAAACTTTTTTATAGCTACCTCACAAAGGGATGCTCAGGATAAATAGCTCCTGAAATGGATTATGCCAAGAGCTTGTGTTTATACTTAATTAAACTTGTCCCAGAAATGGTTTACAATAGATACATATACTTCAGCTTTTCTGTTTTCTTTTATTTATTTATTTATTTTGTTTGCTTTTAGTTGCAAACAATAAAAACCTACAATGAGCATCCTAAGCAAAACTAATTTTCCTGAAAAGATGTTGGGTAGCTCTCTAAATAAATGTACAGACCAGAAAACTAGACCACACCTGCAAAGTTCCAAATAGAACAAGAGCCATCAGGGCAGGAGAACCTATCCAGCCAGGATAGCCAGGTGCCAAGCTTAGGATAAATGAATGTCAACTACGTTTTCAGATTTTGACTCTCTCTTGCGGAACTTCTAAAAGAAAATGTCTGGTTGCTTGAGTTTAAGGCACATGCTAGCCTCCTGTTGACTGCAATGAGTTGGAGAGAAAAGACTTGGTCCCAGCAACCTGCAGTGCTTCCAAGGACTCCTTCAGCTATTGAGGTGCAGTCCCATCAAGCAATGGAACAGAGTGGAGTCTATGGAAGAAATGGGACTTTTGGAAAGCACCCACAAGTGACAGGCAGCCAGAGTGGTAAATAGCCGCAGATTAGTTCACCTTCCCCACTAGTTCTTTCCATTTTGAGAGGAGAACTCTATGAATACAGCCCCAAGTGTGAGCCTTTGTACATAGAGAACATGAGGAAGAGGTAAGTGAAAAGTCAAACACACCGCTGTGCACGCACAAGCACACACACACACGTGCAAGCCAGAAAACCATCAGAGAGAGGAGTTGTAGAGAAGAGAACCCTCTCACTTCAGTAAGACAGGGGTTTTCAGAAATGAAAACAAATAAAGACTCTCATGGATTGATTCCTGTTGTTTTCCTTTTTCTACGAAGTGTTTCCCTCAGATGCCTTGTAGCCCAGTTTTCCTTCATTTATAAAATAATTTTCACCATATATTTAGTATCCTCTCTCAATTTCCAACAGCTGTCTTGAAGGGGTTATGCAGAGATTTAAGAGTATCCAAAAGAACATTGAATCTTGATTATGAATGGCTACAAAGAAACCAACACTGGGGAGTTGAGAAGACAGGGCTACTTAGGGAGCCCATCATTTCTATCTGTCACTGACAAGTCACCAGGCCACTATAACTCAAAATCATTAGTCATGTCTTCTGGAAGCTCAGAGGCAACACTAAAGAAAAGCAGCAGGCACTGGGGTGTTTCAGGAGTAGAGATTCTTTCTATACACTGGTCATATTCTGAAGACCCCACAGATTTAAAAAAAAAAAATAAAGTGACAGATGCTGGCAGTACCCTACTAGATTTGTGCCAACCTATTTTGAGTATGCAGCAAAGCTGCAAATTTTGCTGATTCAGGATTCTATAGTAGGAAAAGGAATTCTGATAATCCTGTTGTGAGAATACCATTGAAAAGATTACCAAGAAAGACAGCATTTGTTACTTCTTTGTAGGAAAGATTGGAAAGCCACTAAAGAAAGTTTTCTAAACCTTGAAGAGATAAAAATACATGAAATATTCCAAAGGATCAAACTGAAGCAAAACTGAACTTATTAAATACACATGTTTTGCAAAGCCAAACCATTGCCTGTTATTCTCTTACATGCATTGCCTGCAAACAGCTTTGGAAATGTGCAGAGCATTTAACACATCACTGAAAACCTAAATACCAAAGTGTCCACTGAGGTGAGATATATTTAGCCATCCACTGTGCCTGTGACTGCATTCGCCATTTTTGTCTGTTGCTATGTCAAGGACTTTTAATGCACCATTTTAAGAAATTCTCCTGTTTTCTAGGTAAAAATGATGACAATGACAACAAAAATCTTGATGCAAATCTGCATTGGAGGATGCAATCCTTTTCCTAAAAATGTGCATTTATGCCTGGGGCTAACTCTAGGCTCTGTCAAGGATACATCTGAAATGAGGAAGAAGTAGTTTACAGGACTAGAGAAATTTGGAACAGTGCCTTGTGAAAAATTAGATCTCCTACCTCATCCCATTAAACTAAATGATTTTGCATTAAAAAGCACAACTTCTATTAAAATTTTTTCTTCAGATGAAACCCATGTGAATATGTGAGTAAAAAGTACAGCTAAGAAAGAGAGCAGAAGCAGCTCCCAGAAGGATGACCTTGGAATATTCCAGATAGTTCTTACATTGGTTCTGGTCTAGATGTCATTAAGGGAGAGGAGAAAAAAAAATTGGCAAGACCCCACTTATTTTGCAATCAAATATCTTCTGCTCCCTCCCACAATGCAGTTTTACCACATCAGGCACATTTCAATACTGGGTAGACAGAAGAACTTGTCCCATTGAGTCATTAATATTGATTTCTTAACACAGAACTGAAATTTGGGTTGCCTTGGCACCAAGTATGCTATCCATATGCAAAATGAAAGAGAGAATTAGCAGGTGCTCCAACTAAACATTTCTAGAATGAACTGAGAGTCATATTCCACTATGTTTCTCCTGCAAACTATGGGATGACCTCTGCTTGAGAGCAAATATTCTCTTGAAGTTAACGATCAGTATTCCCAACAGATGGATGGTGACATAGTCTAAATATTCCATAGACATACTTCTACTATGTTAAACCCATTTTTGTGCTGATCCAGCGTATAATTTTTTGAAGGAAAGAACCCTGTCAATTTCCCAAACTTGCCTGAGAATGTAACATAAATAGACACGAGGTATCACAAAAAAACTGACAACTTTTCTGTTAAAATTCATTTGTTACTGCATCAACTGCAGAAGAAAGCAGTTTAGACTTACATATTTACTTTGAAAATTGTCAGCAAAGTATTTAGAGGTATGTATTTTTAATGGGTACATTTTAGAATATAAGATGGTTTTGAAAAACATTTGAAAGATGGTTTTATAAGGAGCTACTTGAATGAGTGTTTTTGTATCAGAAAGGTATACAGATGGTAGCAGAAGCATTCTCTGGGACCCTGAAGCACATAAAAATACAATTATGAAGTATGAAAGGGTATTCTGGTTGGATGGAGAGTTAGAGAAAGAGGGGAATCATGGGAGACCCTCTTGGCCTCTCAGAACTTTCCTCACTCTTTGATGATGACATTTACTATAAAAAATACCTTTTCTATTGTGTTTTGGTCCACATGGGTTTGTCCTATGCACAGGCCTTGAGGTGTATATGACTACTAAAATAATAAATAAACCCTGTTCTCATATTGACAATGCTGGAAAAATTTCTCCTTCAAAATATTTTGAGTAACTATTGGGTGTTAGAATATTGTGTTAGACTCATGTAAGATCATCTAAATCACACATAAACCAATCAAAGAAGACATTACTGTGTCCATCTTGTAGATGGGAACCTAAATACACAGGCATCTGTATCCTCATTTCACAGATATTGTAGTTCATTATAGTCAGACTTCCATTGTCATCTATCCAAAGTTCTCCCCCGAATCTTATTAATGATCTCCTTCCTTCTATTTGCAAGGAGTGTTTTGAATTCCACTCCTATTTGATTTTGATAAAATCGAATACTGTGATCATTTTTCTTTTAAAGATCCTTTTGGACTTTTTCCCCTATAACATTATTCATCATAGGATTCTTTCCTCTTTCTTTTTGTAGGTTCTTCTTTTTTCTTTCTATCCTTCAAAGTCTAGAATTCTGATCTCATCCCTTTTCTCCTCTGTCCTGACCATTCCCATATCAATAGCTCTATCCCAAACCTCTCCCCAAAAGCTAGACATATTTTTTCGTCTGCCCACCAGAAACAAATGTACCATAGAAACTTCAAAACTGATGTATCTCAAACTGAAATCTTGCTCCTCCTATAGACCAACCCTTCACCACAGAGCTCTACCAACACACACACACACACACACACGCACACACTCACTCCTGTACTCTTTCTGCAGGTTCTATTTTAATGAAAGGGACTACAATCCACCTGATTTTGCCCACATAGAAGCTTCAACCCATACATCTAAGCATTGGTCAAATCCTAACTTTATTTTCCCTCTAATTAGCAATAATTAGCAATAATTGCCTCCTCTTCACCCTATTAAATGCATACACCAGCAAATCCTTCCAAAGGTGTTTCGCTGTTTAAACTTCTTCACTACTCTCCCCAAGTCCTCAGGATAAAAATCTTTATTATGGACTACATTTGAGTTCCTTAAACTTGCTTAATCATGATAGACAACATATTTTGATGTTCAGTGTCCTGATTCCTAACTGTTACACCTAGAGAGTCTACCACAGTGCGTCATAGAGCGGGTGGGATGTTGTAAATGTGTAGTTTTTAACTAGCTCCTTGAATTTTATCGAACAGGTAAATTTGAACTTATATTGGTTTATTAATCCATTTATAATTTGGGGGTTGCCTGATTTTTACCTCATGTGGTATCACTATTAGGCAATTTCTGACATCTAACTTCAGACCTGGCATTTTTTTCTAGATGGATTAATGAATAAACTCATCAAATGGGATTTGAACCCAAGATTGTCTGATTCCAAATGGCATGACTTTGTCACACATTGGTTAGAGTGACAGAAGGGTAAAAGGAGAGCACATCAGAGAGGAAGGATGCAGAGTCATGTCCTTGAAAGCTGGAAATGGGTCGCCTGAACATCCAGACACTTTATTTCTATGGTGTAAATGCAGCATTGATGCATGGGGAAATGTGAGAGCAGGTACTATGTGCTGGTCCTTTCATAAGCACCAGCAACAGAGGGATGAATCAGGCAGACATAGTCCACGTGTTTACAGAGCTCCTGTGCAGGTGGGTAAAAGACAAACTAAACCACCAACAGGTAAGTATGAAAATCACACCCTGAAAGAGAGAAAATGCTCAGAGCTGTATTTCAAATAGCTGACTATGGAGGTGAAGCTTCAAACCAAGGACAGAAAGATACTACCATGTCATGGGCTGCTTAGGAAATGTTGGGTATTTAATTTCATTTGCATCAGATGCTGATGAAAAAATTATCAAATAAAGGACTTTGGGCATGTTTGGCTACTTCCTTTAAGAACTGAATCATGCAATTTGGGCACAGATTTTTATGGCAAGTTTTCAACTATAGAATAAGTCATTCTCCAGCATTCATTAAGAAGTTACATAGAAGGACAGTTTTTATACTTATACCAAGGAAAGTAGTTTTTTTCTTTTGCTTTTATTTCCAATTTCAATATTTTAATATTTTCAATTTCACATTTTTCCTTTATTTTGTTGATTTTATGGTTGTGTGCAGTGTTTGTTCCAGAATATTCAATTTGTGACTGATAAAAAGAATAAGCTAATAAAGGTAGTGCATAATGTAGTAAGGGAATATTTGTCTATATGTTATTTGAAATATATGAAATTAGGTTATTGAAATAAAGGTTATTATTTCATGAAAACATTGGATACCAAGATCAATAAGTTACTAGAACAATAATTCAATGAAGTAGGAAATATTTTTGGAAAATAAAGATTCATGAATCACAGAGAATTAATTTTGCAAACACATTGTTCAGTTTCTCCCAGAAGAAAAACTCTCTTCACATCAAGGAAGTTGACAGAAATACCATTGCTTATATTTGATGAGAATTGGAGACAAAGCCATATCATAAATGATTATAATTTTTGTAGGGATAGCAAGAGGCCAGATTTTGAAAGCATATCTTCCCAGGGTTTGGAAGGGAAAGAAAAGTTTCACATCAAGTCAGAAATATGGAAGAAAGCAATATAATATTTTAATAACCAACTTTTCCCAGTTACCACATTCTGGATAAAACAAACTATTTGTGAAAAATGCATTTTAAAGAACAGTATATAGTATCTATCTCAGGAGGTTAAATTTTCAAAGGTAAATTTTACACCAAGAGAACTGAATGATTCTCTTAGTATTCACAAATGTTCTTATATAATACAATTCACTTAAGACTAGGATATATCAATGTAATTTGTGGATGTTGACTGTCTAACCTTCAATTTGATGAAAAAAATTCATCCATTACAAAGACCTTCATTTTTATATCCATAACATTCTATTGAATATAAAACCACCTGAAAAGAATAAGAATAAAAAAGTCCTTGTCTTACTTAGTTAAGAAACACATGGGACTCAATATATTAAAGATTTTTTAAGAGTCAATTTTTTCCCACTGTACTTTTACTATTGGAGAAGAATAAAAATCACCAAAAAAGAGAGAAAAAGGAATCAATCAACAGGGATTTATATAATATTTATGGAGGGCTCAGTATTGGACAGGATGTTACAGAAAAATGAGGATAAGTAAGAGTGAAAGATTGCCTATAAGAAAAGTATAGTTTAATTGGGGGATTGCATTATCTCAAAGGAAATAGTTTGGGAGTAATTCAATGAGGAGGGGGATGCTGGAAAAAGTTTCATATGGCATCTGAGAAAGGTTGGATTTTGAAGAACGAGTATTTGAAAAGCTTGAGAATATAACAAAAAGGAGACTAACATTTCTTGAACCTTAGTAGTTTCTAGATATAGTGTTAAATGCACCTCATTTTTTGCTTTGAATTTTAATAGACCTGTAAGATAGGTAACGTTCTTCCCTTGAAATTGAAGAAACTAGAGCCTAAGGAAGTGAGGCAATTACCCATAGTGTGCAGCGTATACTTGACAGGCACCGGGGTTAAATACAGGGCTTTTTTAAAATTAGTGCATTTTAATTACACAGAATAATGGGTTTCATTGTGGCATATTTGTACATGTGAATAACATACTTTAATCATACCCACCCTCCATTACCCTTCAAAACCTTCCCCTTTCCCTTTACTCTGAACCCTTCCTCTTCTCTAATAGTGTCCCTGCTACTTTCATGGCCCTTTTCACCCTTAGTTTCCACATGAGGGAAAACATTCAATATTTGACTTTCTGTGTCTGATTTATTTTTTTGTAATATTATGATTTCCAGTTCCATTCATTTTCCTGCAAATAGCATGATTTTGTCCTTTTTCATAACAGAATAATACCCCATTCTGTATATCTACCAAGTTTATAATCAATTCATCCATTGACAGTCACCTAGGCTGACTCCATAATTTGGCTCTTATGCATTGTTCCACAATAAGCATGGTATGCAAGTTATCCATGTAGTATGCCGACTTGAATTCTTCTGGTTATATACCAGGGAGTGAGATAGCATGTTACTTCTATTTTTAGTGATTGAGGCACCTCCATGCTGATTTCCATGGTTGCTATACTAATTTATGTTTCCACCAACAGTGTATATTAAGGAGTTTTTCTCCCCTGCATTCTTACTGTGCTTCTTTCCCCCTATATTCTTTATGATTGCCTTTCTGAGTAGGGTGAGATGAAATCTCAGTGTAGTTTTGATTTGCATTTAACTTATGATGAAAGATGTTGAACATTTTTAAAATATAATTATTAGCCATTCATACACTTCTTCTTTTGAAAAGTTTCTGTTTAGTTAATTTGCTCACTTATCAATTGGGGTTTTTATTTTTAGTGTTAAGTTAAATTTTTTGAAATCCTTCTATATTGTGGATGTCAGAAGAAAGCTGGAAAAGATTTTCTCCCCTTCTTTAGGTTCTGTTTTTACTCTGTCATTTGCTGTGCAGAAACTTTTTGATTTGGTACCATCCTCAACTTGGTGAGTCTTGCTATTTTCTCCTGAGCATTAGAGAAATTGTGGAAACTATAAGAACACATGGAGATTGAACAATACACTTTTTTGTTTGGGGGGGGAGTATGAGGGATTGAACTTAGGGGTGCCAACCACCGAGCCACATCCCCAGTCCTATTTTGTATTTTATTTAGAGACAAGGTCTCACTGAGTTGCTTAGTGCCTTGGTATTGCTGAGGCTGGCTTTGAACTCATGATCCTCATGATTCAGCCTCCCGAGTTGCTGGGATTACAGGCATGCACCACCACAACTGGTTGAACAATAGATTTTTGAATGATCAGTGGATCATTGAAAAAATGAGGGTACAAATGACAAAATTCCTGCAATTACATAAGAATGGAAAAACAACATACCAAAATCTGGAATACAGCAAAGGCAGTTCTAAGAGGAAATTTTATAGTTATAGGCACATACATTGAAAAAATCAGAGAGATCTCACATATAAACTAAAGATGTATCTTGAAGTCTTAGAAAAAGAAGAACAAACCAAAACCAAAGCCAGTAGAAGAAAGAAATGATAAAAATCAGAGTTGAAATAAATCAAATAAAGACTAAAAGAACAAAACGGAAGGATCAATGGAACTAAGAGTTGGCTCTTGTTAAAAAGATAAACAAGATTGATAAACCCTTAACCAAACTGACCAAAAGAGAGAGAAGAGCTAAATTAATAAAATAGAGATAAAAGGGGGATTTATAACAGATACCATGGATCCAGAAGATCATTAGGGACTATTTTGAAAACTTGAATTCCAACAAGTTAAAAAATGTGCAGGAACTGGATACAGTTCTAGACACTTATAAGCTACCAAATTTGACCAAAGAAGATATAATAAAAAATCAATACCAAGCAATGAGATTGAAGACATGATAGGTCTCTCAACATCAACAAAAACCTAGGGCCACAGAGGCCACTGCTGAATTTTCCCAGCCCTTTTATGAAGAACTAACACCAGTGCTCCTCAAACTGTTCCATGAAATGGAAAGGGAAGGGATGCCCCCAAACTCATTCTATGAATATGGTATCACGCTGACACCAAAATCTCATGAAGACATGTCATGGAAACAAAACTGCAGATGATATCTTTGATGAACATGGATATTAAAAGTTCTTGCAAACCAAATTAAACATCACGTTAAAAAGGCCTGTGTCATAGTCAAATTAGTTTCATTCCAGAGATACTAGGATTGTTTAACATATGCAAATCAATAAATACTATACCACATAAATAGAATCAAGGGTGAAAGTCACAAGATCATCTTATAGGTATAGAAAAAGTCTTTGAAAAACTTGTCTTCCCTTCATGAATAAAAAACCCAAAGGAAGTACATGTAGAACGATCTTACCTCAAAAAATTAAAGGTTTCTTGAGGAAAAAACCCATAGTCAACATGATGCTAAACGGGGAGAAAATGAAAGTACTTTCTCTGAAATCAGGAATGAGATAAGAATGTCCACTCTCACCACTCCTTCTCAATTCAGTACTTGAAATTTTAGCCAAAGTAAATAGGTAAAAGAAAGTAACAGAGTAAATACAAATAGGAATGGAAGATGTCCTATTATCCTATTTGCATATGATCCAATTCCAAGACCCAAACACTACAGGAAGACTTCAGATCAGATAAGTAAATTCAGCAAAGTAGCAGGATACAAAATCAGTTAAAAAAAATCAACAGCTTTTCTATACACTAATAATGAATCCACTGAGAGAAAAAAAAAATCAGAAAAACAATTGCATTAACAATAGCTTCAAAAATAAATTATCCTGCTAAGTGAAATAAGCCAATTCCAAAAAAACCAAAGGTAGAATTTTCTCTCTGTTATGTGGATGCTAACACACAATAAGGGGTGTGGAAAATAGAAACTCAGGTGATTAGACAAAAGGGGAATAAAGGGAAGGGAGGAGGATAGGAATAGGAAAGACGGTGGAATTAATCTGACATGATTTTTCTATGTACATGTATGAATACAGCACAGTGAATCTCAACATCATATACATCCACAAGACTGGGATCCTAATTAGAATAAGTTGTACTCCATGTTTGTATAAATATGTCAAAATAGACAGTACTGTCATGTATAACTAAAATGAACAAATAACATTTAAAATAATAAAATACCTAGGGATAACCCTAATCAAGTAGGTGAAAGTCCTCTATGATGAATATTACAGAACACTGAAGAAAGAAATTAAAGAACATACTAGAAAGTGCAAAGACCTCTTATGTCCATAGATTGGAAGAATTCATATTTCTAAAATATACTGATATATACTTTACTAAAAGCAATCCACAATAAAATCACCATCAAAATATCAATGAGATTCTTTACAGATCTAGAGAAAACACATGGAAGCCAAAAGAACTCTGAATAGTCAAAACAATTCTGGGCAAGAAGAACAATGCTGGAGACATCACAATACTCAATTTCAAAATATACTATAAAGTGAAAGTAACAAAAACAGCACGGTACTGAAATAGAAGCAGATATATATATCAATGGAATTGAAAAGACACAAAGAAAAACTCAAAAAGCTTCAACCATCTGATTCTTGGCAAAGATGCCAAAAAGATAATGTTCAAGGAAAGATAGTCTCTCTAACAAATGGCATTGGAAAAACTTGGTATCCTTATGTTGAAAAATGGAACAAGATCCTTATCTTTCCCTATACAAAAGTCAGCTCAAAATGAATCAAAGACCTAAAGATAAGACCCTCAATTTTAAAACTGCTAGAAGAAAATCAGAGGGGAAATACTTCAAGACACAGGCACAGGCAATGACTTCCTAAACAGGACCCTAAATGCAGGACTCTCTGGCCCCAAAGTCTCTGATGTTCTTCCCAGCACAACAGTTGCAGAGTTCAGGGATTTCTCAGGCTTTCCATCTTCAATGAAGGAATTCCCATAAATCAGTGTCTCCCGACTCAGTGTGTGGCCTCACTCTGCAGGCAATTGCTGGATCATCCTCAGATTGTTCTGTATCTTTAACCTACCTTATGTTTAAATATGTGCATTTCTTTCTGTATCAATTTTTAGATGCATATCTATATCATAATCTTTCTCCATTTAAACCCATATCTATATGGATCTATCTCTAAATCTATCTCTACATCTGTATTTACTTCTGTATTTATATCTACACATATATCTACATTCGAACATATGCCCATATTTAATTTACCTAATTACACCTATGCCTATACCTACACATACATTCATCCCAAATCCATTTTCTCTGGAATCAATGTAGTCAAAGTTTTCATTATCTCATACTTGAATAATTGCAATAATTCCCTTAGTGTTCTTCCAACTGCTATTCTTGAACCTCTTTAATCCTTTAAATATGCAAATTAGCTCACACTAATTTCAAAAGTTTCCAGTGCTTTCTCTCCCACTCAGAATAATACCTGAGCTTCAGCCCGTGGCCTATTGACTCTACTTTTCTTTACTTATCTCCTTAAAGTCTTCTTCTTAGTCATTAAGCTCCAGCCATGATAGCCTTCACTCTTTTCTCAAATACATCAATCATTTATGCCTCGGAGTATTTTACCTGCTATTCCCTTTGCCTCACGTGGTCTGCTTCCAGAAGTTATTAGCATTTTAGTTTCTTCTTGTCATTCAGGACTTAGTTCAAACGTCATATTCTGAGGAAAGCCATACTCTGTCACTGAGCAAAGCCACACTCTGTCACTCACTGCAATGTCAGGGACCCTGTGGTAAATTAAAGATGCCCACATGTGTGTTGGCACATCTCCTATAGAGAGGTAGGGTGTTCAGTATCTCCTGAGTCTTGGTGGAATCCATGGCTGCTCAAACCGAGAGAAGAGGGCAAGTGTGACAATGTGTCAGATTCTGGGCACCGGCCTTAAGAATTCTAAGGTGACTGACGGGTTTTACTCACATTAGAAGCAACTTGTCATGTAATTAGGGTGATTGCCCATTGACCAGTTTAATTTAAATGGCTCAAGCCACATGGAGGAATTCTGGAGGATGAAGTGCCACACGGAAAGAGAACACACACGCACACACACACACACACACACACACACACACACACACACCCCAAGGTACTCTGAAGTGCTAGACATGTGAATGAGTTTTGGAAGTGAATCTTGCTGTCCTAGCTACAATTACTTGGGTCAAAGAAAAAACTACTCCATTGAATCCTTCTAGAATTTTCAACACAATAATTTTTATTGTCGTTATTATTATTTTATTTGAAAGTTCACTGCTGTTTTAAGCTCTAAAAGTTTGAGGTGGAGTGTTACATAGCAATAGTTACACTTTGAATTTTCCTAATCCCCCCTTCTACCTTTCTACCTTCTTTCCTTTTTCTTTTTCCTCTCCATCTTTTCTTTTCCTTTCCCTTTCTTTATTTTCTTTCTCCCTCCTTCCTTCTTTCTCTTCCTTTCTTCCTTCTTTCCTTCCTTCCTTCCTTCCTTCCTTCCTTCCTTCCTTCCTTCCTTCCTTCCTTCCTTCCTCCCTTCCCTCTGTTACTTATTTCTTGCCTCAACTTTTCACTTGACAAATTCCATATGAATGGGAACTTGGTCTATCTCTTCCCACTGCCTCATGAGCATCTGGAAACCTGTCTTACATATAGCCAGAATCAGTAAATGTTTGTTGAACAAATTAAATAATTCCATACAATTAATTATTCAACCAACATGAGGTTGATAATTACTCTATCAAAAGTAGGATATCCATTCTTTACATAAATAAATAAGCAAAAATCCTGGTAAAATAATTCTAAGTTTAAATGTGGGAAAGAATACAGGATGCACACTATCCTGTGGTTTTACAGTGCAATGAGTTTCAGCAAAGCGGGTTGCTTGAATGGGCCAGAAAATTATACCTCTCTACTGCTCTTTGATATCAGACTCAGTGGGATTATCAATAGTTGGCTCAGTGTTGTAATGAGCTTCAAAGAGGTAAAAACATCCTCAGATTTCAAAGTAGCTTGAAACGCATGCTGTAGCTCCCTGGTACTAGAGCTTGCAGCTGGGAGAGTTCCAGACCCCTTTCATGGGCTACATGACGCCATGGAGCAGGCCTGAGGATCCCGGAAGTCAGGCTGCCTCTGATCCGAGGAGCTGACACAGAAATAACTTCCATTATTCGTAGAGGAGTCTTCACAAGGGCAGAGCTGGTACTGCTCTCCAAATACCAGTCGGGACCATTTGAGATCTCCTGCTGTGGAGAAGATGAGGTTTTCAAGATGTAAGAGGGGCACCTTTCACATCCTCGCCCTTTGTGCTTAGTACAAAGACAGACAAGGCAGCAAAGAGAGATTTCTGTCACCCATGAAGTAACAAGGCTGGGCTAGCCACTTCAGAGACACTTCCTGGGATGCCCACCAACCCGAGCCCTGCGATTCACCTCCAAGACACTCTCTCCTGCTTCTAGGATCACAGGGGTGAGCATCTGCCTTTTCAACCTCTTCTGTGTGTGGTGTCACTTCCAGACTCAGGACTTTTGCACAGGCTGTTCATTTGAACTGGAACTTTCCTAACGCTGACCTTCCCCACCTCACTGAGAATCAAGGCATCTGTTTAAATGTCACTTCCTCTGGGAAGGCTTTCTGTTTCCCTGGGCTAGTTTATGCCTCTGCCACATACTTTTATTGCAGTCTTATGGCAAGGAACACCTCTGTATTTGAGCAATTGATCATGGTTTCATGCATCCTCTGTCGTTAACCAGTGAGTTCCATCCTGCTGCCTGCATCTCTATCATGTCTCCTCAAACAGGTCCAGAAATTTCCACCCTGACCCTAGTCCATGAACTCAGGCTCCTTCCTTGCCTCTTTAATGCTGCCAGTGGGCTTCTCTGAGATCAATTACAGAGTTTTGTACTGGAATCATATTTACAGAGGTTCAGCTCATCAGTTGCATCTTTTGCACTGATATTAGAGATTATTGTGTCCCTGGCATATCATCACTCTATTTCCTGGTCTGCAAAGGTACTGTTAGAGTCACTTCATCTGAGTGTCTCTTATCTCTAAGTGAAACACTTAGATACTGTAGTCAGATAGACAAGTTTTGAACAATGGATCGCCTGTTAATTAGCTTTAAAAGTTTGGAAAAACTACTTAATTCTTAACCCTCTCTTTCCTTCTTTGTAGAATGGAAATCATTTTCAGTACTTAACTCCTAGGGCTGTTGTCAGGATGAAGTACAATACCATGAGAGTGAAAGTCCTCCCAGGATGGTCTACCTGTGACTATCATTTCTTGCTTGATCTTAACATCTGTTCAAAGTCATACTCGGTGTTTCTGGTTAGGTACTGCCCCTGTGTATTGAAAGAAGGCCCACATACATTATTGGTCTTCTTGCTCTTTGGAAGCCGGAGATTGCATAGACATCAATATTCTGAATCTACTCAAAAACACATTTTGAATTTACTCACTTGGGTAGGCTGACCACTGCTACAAATGTTCCCTCTGTGATTCTATTACTTGCTAGGCAATCTCTTAAATGAATCTATATTTTTTATAAAGTAAACAAACTGTAAAAAATTACCAAGTGAAATTATTTTTATAAACTTTACTAATGAGACTTCTGCTTCCCACTAGGAAAAACTAAGAATGTTGGACATTACATGTAAAACAACATAAAACATCTCCAAAAGATGAAGAGGAGAAGGCAGATAGGAAAGGAACATTAGGACATAAGGGATAAGATGGAGGTTAGTTACCTGGGTTTTCTTTTTGTCTAGCATACCCTGACTTGGAGTTAAGTAACCTGTAAGCACCAAACAACACAGAGAGAAAGAGCCTCAATAAAAGCGCTAGCAAAAAGAGGAATGGGAGGGGACTAGCCAAACAGAAAACATTTAGGCTATACCAGCTCTACTTTCGCTAAAACTCTAGCCCATCCTTATTGGTGTAGATTAAGTAAGTGGACATGGGAATGGGCACAGTAAAAAGGAATTCCAAAACTCTTGCTGGGTTAGCATTAAAGAAGACTGGGGAGGAATCCAGGATTCTAATTCTTGACCCCCATCCTCAACGGTGTCATTTCAGACCACGTGAGGAGCCTGGACTTCTACCCTAACTAGTGGTTATGTTCCCACCTCCCTCTCTGATGGTTTCTGATGGTTTCTAATGGACAGAGTGAGCCCTAGATAACCAGGGGTAATGAGGCCCACTGCTTGCCATCAGTGAAGCCCACATGAAAGTCAGAACCCCCAACTCTGTCCAGAAGTATTCAGGAGCCTTTCCCAGCTTGGCTGTCAATAGAGACAGAGAGTCAAACTTAGAACTCTGAACTCTGAATCCAGAATTGCCTTTCTCTGACTCATGAGTTTCTTACAAGGTTGTCCTTCTTAACACGGATTCTGAAGCCTCAGTGCTGGATGCTGGGATCCCACGTACCCCTGTATAAGGTGTCCCATTGTAATAAGAGAAACTCAGTGCACTCAATTCAAATCTGAGCCTCTGCTGCATGTGACAATTATTAAAATATGTTTAAGTATCTATCCCTGTGCTTGGCTCAGGGTGAGCACTCAAGAACGGGCAGTCATCATTATCATCTCCACCTGGTAGTAAAGAGGTAGTTCTCTCCTCTTCCCTCATCAGTCACGTCAAAAAGAAAAAAAAAATTCCAGATAAAAGAAGTTTAATAAGATTAAGAATCATGTAACACAAAAATGTCCAGGTTTCAATCAAAACTCACTTGTCATACCAAAAATTCAGGAATACCTCAAACTGAATGAAAAAAGACATTCAAGAAATGTTAATACTGAGATAACAGAGATGTTAAAATTATCTAAGATTTTAGAGCAGCCATGATAAAAATGCTTTAAAGGGTAATACAAAAAAACTCATAACAAATAAAATATAACAATCACAAAAAAAATTAGAAGATATATGAGGAGTCAAATGAAGTTTTATAATTGAAAGTAAAATTACTGAAATAAAAAGTTTAAATAATGTACTCCATAAGAAAATGAATGAGACAAACAAAATAGCATATCAGAAGATAGAATAACGGAGTTACCCAATAAGAATAGCAAAGATACAGTTGACTGAAAAAAAAAAAATGCACTGAGTTTCAGGGTCCTGTGGAATTATAATAAATAATCCGCCTTTCATGTCATTGGTGTCCCAGAAGAAGAGGAGAAAGGGACAGTTTAAAAACTTCACACACACAAAAATATAATGACTGAAAGCTTCTCAAACTTATCAAAAGACTTAAATCTATAGATCAAGATTAGTGAACCCTAAACAGAAAAAAAAATCAAAGAAATTCATGCAAATACACATAATAATTAAACTTCTGAAAATAAACAACAAATAAAACTCTTAAAAGTTGCTAGAGAGAAATAACACCTTACTTTTAGAAGAAAAACAATTAAACTAATAGTTGGTTTCTCTTCAGAACTGATGGAAACCATAAGGAAGACAGACAATATTTCTCAAGAGCTGAAAAAAACCCAAAATGAAAAGAGCCTTCTCCCACACATTCAAACACACAAATTGTTCATCCCAGAAACCTACAGTCAGCAAACTATCATTAAGGAATGAAGAAGAAAGAAAGAAAGATATTTTTAAAATGATGAAAAACAAAAAGAATCTATTCATTTTTGGACCTATTGTAAATGAACAGCTAAGAGAAGCTATCTGAACATAAGGAAGCCATCTGATAAGGAACCAGGAAATTTCAGGGAAGAAGAAAGAACATGACAAAGAAAATATGAAAATATATAGTATCAATTCCTTCTTTTCTTGAGTTTTCAATTTTTTTTTCTTCTTCTTTCTTTGATTTCTTTTTTTTTTGTTTGTTTGTTTGTTTGTTTTAGGGAGGGAATACCTGGTATTGAACCTAGAGGCACTTAACCACTGAGCCACACCCCTAGTCTACTTTTATATTTTATTTAGAGATAGGGTCTCATTAAGTTGCTTAGGGCCTTGCTCAATTGCTGAGGCTGACTTTGAACTCATAATCCTCCTGCTTTGTCCTCCAGAGCTGCTGGAATTATAGGTGTGGTGCCAGGACTTGTTTTCTTTTTTCTTTTTTGATGGCTGAAGTAAGAATTATGGCAGAGTATGATGTGGTTCTAAATATGTTCAGAGGAAAGATTGAAGACAATTATATTATGAACAGGGTAGGGCAAAGGTAGCTAAAGAGAAGCATGGTTTAAATATTTCATTTGAACTCTAAAATGATGACATTGTAGACTGTGATAAGACGCACACAGCATGCAAATGCATATATATAATACTCAGAAAAATGACTAAAAAAGATGCGTAAATCTTTATATGCTACATATCTGCAGTGTTTTAGTATGCTTGAAAACATAAGTAAATCAAAATATAATTCTAAATAAAATTCCGAGCAACACAGGAAGGCAGAAAAAGAAGACATACAAATTGTAAAACTGAAAGATATAAAGAACATAAAAATGAAATGGCAGGCTTAACGTATCACTAATTATGTTGAATGTAAATGACATAACTACAGCATCTAAAAGACAAAGACTGAAATGTGAATTGTAAAATATGGTCCAACTCTAAAAATAGGTAAAGTATGCAAAAAATCAAAACAGAGATAGCTGTACTAATATCAGACAACGTAGTCTTTAGAACAAAGAAAATTACAAGAAAGAGAGTGGGATACTACATAGTGATAAAAGAATAAGCCGACCAAAAAGACAGAAATCCTAAACATGACACACCAAATAACAGAACTGTAAAATGTGTGATGCAGAACCCACAGAAATGAAACAAAAAATAGAAATCTGTTCTTCTTACATTTGGAGATATCCAAACCCTCTCTAGTCAATTTGTAGAAAAACCAGACAGAAATCAACAAGGACACAGAAAAATTCAACCACACCATCAACCAACAGAATCTACTGTTTTTGAGAATATTATAGTAGAATGTACATTATTTTTATGTATCCATGACGATTATACCAAGGTAGGCCCTATCCTAAGACAGAAAATGTAATCTTACAATTTTAATCTAACTTAAATTATATAGAATATGCTCTTTGAACAACAATGGAATCAAGATAGAAATCAATGAGAATGATTTAGAAAAACAAAAAAAAGCTAACAAACAACTTCATACCTCTGGAAACTAAATAGCATATTCGTAAATAATGCATGGGTAAAGAAGTTTCAAAAATGTACATTTAATGAGTGAAAACAAAAATAAAACATTAAATTTGTGGAACGCAGCTAAAGCAGTGCTAAAGGGAAAATTTATAGCTCTAAAATAAAAACTTAGAAAAAACAGCTGTTTCAAATCAATAATCTAAGCTCCTTACTCAATTATCTAGGAAAAAAAAAAAGATCACAATAAACTTGAAGTAAGAAAGAAAGGAAATAATAAACAGAAGAACAGAAATCAATGACTTTGGGAACAGAAAACTCAATGAAACTGAGAGCTATTTTTTAAAAAGATCAGTAAAATTAACAAACAGCAAAACTAAGAAAGGAAAAATATGTGAAAATACACAAATTATCAATATCATATGTGAAACAGAGGATACCACTAAAGACCCTGGAGATACCAAAAGATCACAGAAATTCTATGAATCATTTTTTACACATATAAATTTGACAGCTTAGAGGAAACGAATTCCTTTTCAAAAAAATATGAACCATCACTACTCACCCAATATGAAATAGAGTATAATAGCCCTGTACCCTTATACCTAATAAGGGTATTGAATTCAACTCTAAAGATATTCAGTTTTAAAGGCCTTTTAAAAGAAGCTAATATTGCTTATTTAATAGATTGGAACTAAAAATAAAAGTCCCACTAAGAATCACCTGACGTTCTTCAGTAATCTATGCTATTTCATTTTTTACCAATATTTTTTCCGTGTTTTTAATTGCTAGATTTTTGTATATATTGATGGAATTTGTTACATTTTCATTTACGGACACAATATAGCAATAAAATTTGGCTAATTTCACTCCCCAGCTCTTCTCCCTCCCTCCCCACCTCCACCCCTGTCCCTTTCTTCTACTGATCTCCTTTAGATTTTCGTGATATCCACCCCAACTTTCTTCTCCTTTTTCCTCTATAGCTTTCACATATGAGAGACCTTCTGAGTTTGATTTATTTCACTTAACATAAAGGTCTCCAGCCCCATCCATTTTCTTGTAAATGACATAATTTTGTTTTTCTCTATGGCTGAGTAAAATTCAATTGTGTATATATGCCACATTTTCTTTATCCATTCATCCATTGATGGACAACTAGGCTGATTCCATAGTTTGACTATTTTGAATTGTGCTGTTATAAACGTGGGTATACATATATTACTATCATACGATGACTTTAATTCTTCAGGATAAGTATCAAAGAGTGGTATAACTGGGTCATGTGGTGGTTCCATGCCTGATCTTTTAAAGAATTGCCATACTGATTTCCATAGAGGTTGTATTAATTTACCATCCCACCAGAAGGGTGAAAGTCTTCCTTTTGCTTTGCATCCTCTCCACATATTTTTTTTATTATTTGTATTCTTGATGACTGCCATTCTGACTAGTGTGAGATGAAATCTCAGTTAGTTTTGTTTTGCATTTCCCTAATTGCTAAGAAGTTGAACATTTCTTCATATATTGGTTGGTCATTTATATTTTTTCTTTTGAGAAGTGTCTGTTTAATTCATTTGCCCATTTATTAATTAGTCTATTTGATCATTTGGTGCGAAGTTTGTTGAGTTCTTTATGTATTCTGGATATTAATTCTCTGTTAGGGAGCAGCTAGAAAAGATTTTCTCTTATTCTATATATTCTCTCTTCACATTTCCAAATATTTCCTTTGCTGTGCTGAAGCTTTTAAATTTGATGCCTTCCCATTTATTAATTCTTGGCATTACTTCCCGAGCTTTAGGAGTTCTATTAAGAAAGTCATTGCCTGTGCCTATATACTGGAGTGTTGAGCCCACATTTTCTTTTAGGAGTCTCATAGTTTCCAGTTGAATACCTAGGTCTTTGATCCATTTGATGGTGATTTTTGTGCAGGGTGAGTGATAAAGGTTTAGTTTATTTTTCTGCATAAGGATAACCAGTTTTTCCCGCATCATTTGATTAAAAAAAAAAAAAAAAGACTTTTTTCTCCAATGTATGTTTTTGGCATCTTTGTTAAGGATGAGATGACTGTATGTGTGTGGCTTTGTCTTTGTGTCCTCTATTCTGTACCATTTGACCAATAATTTAGATATATATCATCACTGGTTAACACATCGAACCAACCAAGTATCCAAGACCAGACAATAGTTGATGTCTACATTCAGAATTTATCATTTCAGCTACACTATGGCTACAACCTGTAAAACAGAGCCTGATAAAATAAATCATACTGCTGAAATTCAGTGAAAGGAATTTGGAACAGGGATTCCTAGTTTAATTTTGGTATATTTATACCTAATTATCAGCCTTACCTTGGGCGATCACTTAAACTCCTCAAGTTGGTAATTGGAAAAAGTTGCATGAGATTATTTTATAGTCTTTTCCTTTTAGCTATAAAATTTTTTTCATTCAATTCCAGTGTATTTCATCAGAACTAGAATAAGAGAAAAGGGTATCCAGCATATTTTGGCAAATTGGAATTCTTAATGATGTTCACATCAATATTAATCTCAGCACATTCTCTTCTTACAGAGTGTATGATAATCTTTTATCAAGAGATGAGGTATCTGATTCATCCCCTTGAATTGGAGCCTGGCTTTGTAACTGACTCCACTATGAGAACATGGAAAAATTGATGCTTGCTTGACTTTTGAGGCCAAGTTTCAAAAAGCAATATAGTTTCCACTTAGAGTGTTCCATCTTTCTCCCTTTGGGTCTCTCTTTATCTCTCTCTGTGCCTTTGGAAATATGATCTGCCATGTAAACAACTCTGAAGCTGTTGGATTGGGGATCACACAGACATCAGAGAGCTACAGAGAGATGCCCAAGGAGCCTCTGCAGCTCCTAGATGTTCAGGTCTTCCCAGCTTGTGCTCCACAGTGTGAGTGAAAAAACCTTCATGATGCTGTACTGAGCCATCATCAGACAACAACATGAAAGATCCTACAACAGTCAAAGATCCTGGATCAGACCACAGAACTGAGCTGCTTCTGCCTGACTCACAGAGATCATGAGAGATAATAAACGCTTATTGTTGTTTTAAGCCACTACACTTTGTGGTGTGTTTTTACAAAGCCACTGTTACTACGATGTTGCTTGCCTAAAGTTTTCCAAAATTACCAGCTATGCTGCCAGCATCTGTGTTCCACTGGCAACCATGCCATCTTAATAGCACTAACATGTGAGGGTGCTTATTTTACATTTTTCTAAAACCTAAAGTCAGAAGAATGGTGTGGAGGAGTCAAAATATTTGCTAATCATATCTAAAAGCAGCACATTGGGTCTGTTCATTTTCATATAACCTACTGAACAAGTCTGCAAGAAGCAATAACTTTAGGGAAACCTACCACAGAAAGGCAGGTCCTGCCCTGCAGAGCACAGGAGGCTTAGCTCTCCAGTTCTTTGCCCTATGTTCCCACTACAGAGGTGAATGGTCTTTCCCTGTGTGAAGATACTAGAATTCCAGTGAAAATTTCCATACTGGGTCCAGTCATAGTGGTGTCCCTGACAGCGGTCAGGTAAAGAGGGGACATCTGTATAGGTCAGATTATATTATTGTTCAAAATCTTTTCCTCCTTTCTTTGTAAGCAGTCACGGAGTCTTGCCTTTGCCATGTGACCTGTGATACCACTTTGTTGGTGACATGGCTTTCCTGTCCTGTAGTTGGACTGTCCAGGGCAATCCTGCGTGAGCATGATACAAGAAGTTGCATGGGGCAGCTTAGACCCCTGTCTGTGCTCTCTGCTCTGAGAATGGCACATTTCAGATGGAGGTTGCTCCTTCAGTCTGGAAGTCTACATGAGAACATGGAGCAGAATCGCGATTGAAGAACCTGAAGACTATAGGTAATAGGAGCAGGGAAAAAAAAATCCTTTGTTTTGTACAGCAGTGAACTTGTGGATTTGTTATTTTGAAAAGCCACCCAATACATATACCTCAGGAGATGCTAACAGAGATGCACCTACCCAGGGGATTGGAGTTATGTGGTATTTTATCCTGTAAAAGAATATGTGGCTGCGGATACAGTTCGATGGTAGAGTGCTTGACTAACATGCACGAGACCCTGGGTTTGACTTTTAACAACACAAAAAACAAATGAATGAATGAATGAATAACATAAAATGAAATGAGAGTTTAGAAAAATGAATGTGTGTGGATATGTGTATGTATATTAGTAGGGAAGCTATCTATGGAAATAATTGTATGTAGGATAATTTAGTGATGTTGAATAAGCCAATAATACATATAACTAATTTGGAAAGGCAACCTTTGGTTAGCATTACATATTTTCTTAAAAGCCAGTGGACTGAATTTCATGTATTAATTCCAGATTTGACAATGCTTTTTAGGTACAGTACAACAAACAAGTGGAAGAAATGCTTTGTTAATCAGTTTTGGGTTGATAAAGGGCTGTATTAACCAAGCGTGATTTCAAGGGACAGAATTCCAAATAACACTAGATTAGGCGATTAGTAATAGTCATTACTTTTATAAACAAGTAGTGTCTATGTACGCATGTGTGTTTAAGCATGTTGGAAGATACAGATTAATTGTTTTGTGGAACTCAGAACAGTTTTGGGGCAAAAGTGAATCCTAGATCTCAAATGACATCATGAGCCCCTCTCTCTCTCTCTCTCTCTCTCTCTCTGTCTCTCTCTCTCTCTCTCTCTCTCTCTCTCTCTCTCTGTCTCTCTCTCTCTCTCTCTCTCTCTCTCTCTCTCTCTCTCTCTCTCTCTCTCTCCCTTCTTCCTGCCATCTCTCCTGTCTTTCCCTTCTTCTTTTTTGAAGTTATCTTGCTCTGGTTCATTTCCCTCTTTCTGTAGTCTGCCCTCTTGTTTTGGCTCCATCCTTAGAGCCGGGGATGAGAGTTCTCTCAGAAGCCACCAAGACTGAGAACATGAGATGAGACTATGGAAAGGAAAAACCAAGGTGCTGTTATCAAAAGAGGGATAGGCAAGCAAAATTAAAAAGAAAAAAAAAATTATTTGCAGGATTAAATCCCTCCTGAGCATGCTGAAGAAAGAGCAGATGTTTGCTAAATTGCATGAAGAGTGAGAAGAGTTAAACACAGGGCATCTGTGCTGCGGAGTGACTTGTGTCAATGTGGGGCCACAGCTGAGTGCTTCAGAACCACAGAGGAGAGGAAGGGAAGGCCACCCACCCCACTCAGTGCGCAGGCAACTCCGTGGAAGAAACTTTAAACAATGATTTGAAATTGCCAGTTTGAAGAGACGCCAGGGCAAACTTGTGAGCTTGGTGGAAGGGTGCCACTCAGAACCTGTTTCAGCACGTGGAGAACCTGGGGTTCTGAGTACATGGCAGAACCTTGCTGATCCAGGGGGAAGAATTAGAGAACTGACCATCACAAAGCAGCCTCGGAGGCCAGGAGCCTTCTCCCTCTTTGATTCTTCTGGTAGTACTTTGTGTGAATGACGCAGTGCCTTTCTCTTTATTTAAAAAATAAAATCAAATATGTAAGAAGCTTTTTAAATACAGCCTCCCAGGTGTCTGTTGCAGCCTCAAGCCCCTTTCTTTCTTCTATTGTTCTCTTAATTGTTACTTCAAAACAATTAGTGGGGTATTCATATGCAAATATATGCAAATGGAAGGGACTCAATGTAAGAGATTTTCACTACTAGTTAATTTCTACTTTTGGGTCTACTGATAAGATCTGCAAAACTGCTTTTTTGTACCCTACTCCTTAGGGCATAAAAAAGAAAGGGTGGCAGGAAAGCCACCTAAGTATCTTGAAAGTACTGGCATTGTTAAGACATTCTCCAGCTTAGAAAGAGTTTTCTAATTGTTTTCTCCATTGTCTGCCTGCTTTCTCTCACAGTGTATGTTATGTTGAAGGTTTCAGTATTTGTCACTGATTAGATTTGTTATTCAGGATCCAGAATGGCATTTGGAGTATTATAATCAATATGGGAATAGACGAGAAAGGAAAAGAATGATAACTAGAAAAATAAATAGAATGTGATTGATTCATTGATTGAAACCATGGCTTCAAGGCATCACAAAATAGTTATTAAATGTCTTGAGTGGAGGGAGATTTGATGAATAAATAAAATAAATACTTTTGAAGCTTCTGTACACAATTAGATAATTCGTGCAGTGGAGGACTTAGTTAAAAATCTAATAATGATTGCCTTTTCTTGACTTGTCGAAGATAGCTGCTACATCTTTGGTCCTCTACCATTAAGAGACCCTTTCCATCCCCTTGAATCTGAGCTTGCTTTAAACAATTTGCTGGACCCTGAATACAGAGAAGGTGGCCTTCAGGGACATCTGAGGATAGGACTGGAGTCTTGCAGGTTTCACTGAGCTTAAAGGACAGCCTCTCTAGGAACTGAGTTGCTCCACTGCAAGGAAGTCCAAGCCACATTTGGGGAGGCCCTTGGATCACAGCCAATGGCCCTGCCAAGAGGGTAGGCCAGGTTCTCAGTCCACATTCTGTACCATCTTGCCGGTACCAGCCATGATGTCTCAACTACCTTCTCAGGAACTGTCAAGGAGACATCCTAGCTAGGCTCTTCAGTTCCTCATTTGGAAAATCATGCTCCAATTAAATGGTTTGAAGCTACAAAATTTTAGAATATTTGGGTAGGTATCAACAGGTAATCCAGGAACACAGGGTGTGCATTAAAACCAACACACAACACCAGCTAATTTTGAGAAAGCAGTCCAAGTACATGCAAAGCTTTCTTTGTGAAGCTAAATACAGGATCTTTTCACAGACAGTTTAAACACAGGAAATGATTAAAATCAGTTTACAATGCAAACAGAGCATTTAATTGGTAAGGTTCTCTTTGTCACATTTTAAATTTGTCTCTCTCAGTCTCTGTTCACCAGTAGAAGGCCTGGAGGAGAGAGAGGAGCCCATTGCGGAGGATAAATGTGCTGGCCGAGACTCCAGTGTCCTCTGCACAACCTACAGATGCCTCAGTGACTAATCTTCATCTGTAGATAATTCAGAAACAGGGCAGATCCCTTGGATTTGAAAATGGGAACTAAAACTCATCCATCTTCTCCTGATGGCTAAACAGGCTATTATTAGCAGGCCAGATGATTTAATAGGCTGAGGATGGAAAGGCACATGTTGATAATTAAACACTCCAGAGTTCCATTCCAAAGGAAGTGTCCTTTACCAGCATGCCTAAGGTTTGTTTGCTTATAAAACTCTTCTCCTTCACTTTGATGTCTCCAGAATGTGTTCAGGCATCAACATAAACTTTTCTGATGGATAGAGATGTTGTTTGTCAAAGCAATGCTTATTTGGGTGACATGTTCTGTGGAATTACCTTTCCTGAAACAGCTTTGCAAATTCACAAATGTGTGATTTCTAAAAAGGGATTTACCTACTTCTTCAGCAAATATGAATTAAGATCTGATAGATTTGTGACGGTCTGATGATATAAGGAACGTATTTTAATGCTGGCTGTGTCCTATGACTCTCTGAGCTTGAAAGAGTTAGAATGTCAGCTATGGACAGAATGTTCCTGATCCCCCAAATTCAAATGTCAAAATCCTAATCCCTAATGGGAGAGAATCAGAGGTAGTATCTTCCAGAGAAAATTAGGTTGGGAGAGTGGAGCCCTCTAGAAGGGATTAGAGCCCTCCAAAGAAGAAAAGGGGAGAGATTGTTTCCTCTTTCTCTCATCTTCCTGTTAGGAACCCAGGAAGAGAACCCTCACCAGACATATAATCTGCTGGCACCCTGATTTTCGATTACCCATTCTCCAGAACTATAAGAAATATGTCTGTTTTTGAAGTCACCCAGCCTAAGTTACCCTGTGACAGGAGCCCAGACAGACTTAAACAGTATCTTCGGTGCCTTAGTCTGATCATCTGAAAGTGAGGAATATTTTATTCTAAAGTTCCTTCTGGGTCTAAGGTTTGTTTATTCTTCAAATTTCATTGTCAAACTAAATCCTTCTCTCAATTATATATTGGCTTATGAGGTGGTTGAAGTTAATAGGAAATGGATTATTTTGCTTTAAGCATATGTAACTACATTTTTGGCCTGCTATATTTATCATATTACTTAGCATCTTTTTAAAAAATCATTGTTTTTATAATAATATATGTTTATTTTCATCTTGACTATGTGCTGGTCTAATTTCTCAAAGATTTACAAGTGCAATTTGATGCATTCCTTCCAACACTCATTGTGGTAAGACATAATCAGTCCTGTTTTTCAGAGGAGATGGTTGGTTCTTTCAGAGAAAATTTATATCTTACACAAGAATAGTGAAACTCAGACTCATATCCAGTTCTGCCTAATGCCAGAACCCATACTTTTTAAGGTATTTACTACTCAACCATTTATTTTAATGTCTACATTAGGCTTAAAGACCAACGGGGGCTTTTAAAGAAAAAAAAAAATTTTAATTAGATACATCGTAAGAGGAGGAACTGCAAAATTGAAGGCTGAGAGGGAGCCAGCTCAGTGAGAAGGGCTGTTTTGCCTGGGATGAGATTTGCATTGATCTCCTGGGTGATTTTTTTCCATTCTCAGCTTGGAATAGGCTTCAGGGGAGATTTCAACTATAGTACAGGGAAAGAAAATAAAAGAGTTTTCCAGAAAAACATCCTTTCTGCTCTTTTGAGGCAGGGCTGCTCATTGTCACTCTGTGCTTCACGGTTCTTCCAGAGAAAGTCTTCCTTCCCTTTCAACTGAAGAATTGCCATCTGGACATTGCTGGGCAGTTTTCTGTTTCTGGAGTTGCAAACTCAGATCTCTCTTTGACAAGATGTCCATTGTTCTCAACGAGTCACCACTATGACTTTTCAGTGAAATACATGGAGAACAATTCCATACCTGTTCTTCCAAGGGATGTTCCCCTGAATCCTGCACTTTTGACCCAACTGGGGGCTGAAGAACAGGCTGAGTGAGGCTTACTACTCTTCTTTGGACTGAATCTGCTATAATCTGGTTTATGTCCCCCCTCCAAATTTTTATGTTGAAATTTTTACCCACAAAGAGAAGGTATTAAGAAGAGCAGGCTATGGGAGAAGATTAGGTCACAGGGCGGATCCCTCCCAAGTGGGGTTGAATGGGATTAAATCCTTATCAAAGAGGTCTCAGGAAGACCCCTTTCTGCTTGAATGTGTAGTATATTTCTCACTAACAGTGATTTGCACATGCTATTTACTCTTTCACTCAGCCTGCAATTTTCTTATTGCTTATCCCCTAACCCCACTTCTAATAATCCAGCAATCTCAGAATTGTGTTTGGGAAAAAGTGGCTCAGTGTATGAAAATATCTGAACCACAGAAGCTGAGACTGTCTTGCAGACTGATTTTTATACTGCTTTGCAAAGCTGCTGATTGCGCTGCCTTCTTCCCAGCCTCAACACCAGCCCTGTCCTCCAGCCGGCACGATGACTGTGTGCATCTACCCTGCCTTGTTTCCTCTACCAAGGGTCCTAACTCTCATCTACTCTTGGTTATTAAAATGGCTCCTTCGTCAGCCAGAATCCCCCTCTGTTCCCACCCTGGCACCTTCGACAGCACCTTTCTCCTTAGTAAGACTAATTCTCAGCCCTGACCCAGACCTACTGATTCAGGAATTCTGATAGTGAACCTGACTTTGAGGCACATGAAGTTTTGAGAACCAGTGATGTAGGTGTTATAGGACTCTGAATCCTGATCTACAATGGCAGATTTTAGAAATTAATATATATAAATATATATAAGCAATATCTCGGCTCTTGGCAACATGTGCTTCAGCTATCAGGTGATTTATATAGACTTCCTTGAGCTACCATAAGAACCATAAACTGGGTGGGTTAAAGAACTGAGATTCATTGTTTCCCAAATCTGGAGGTTGGAGAGTGGAGCCCTCTAGATATTTGCAGGATGGGCTCTGACCCAGAGCTGTGAGGGAGAATCGTTTTCACGTCTGTTTTGACTTCTGGTGATTTGCTGTCAATCTTTGGTGTTCTTTGATTTGTGGCATCTCCCAATGTCTTTGTGTCCAAATTTGTCCCCTTTATAAAGATTTTAGTCATACTGGATTAGAACTCACTCTAATTGTCTCATCTTTATTCCTTTACCCCTATCCTATTTCCAAATATGTTCACTTTCTGGGGTTTTGGAGTTTAGGACTCTTAACTGTATATTTGTGGGAAGCACAGTTCCAACTATAGCTTGATTAAATGTCTCTCTCCCTGGCATCCATGCACCTACAGAAGCGGTGGTGACTGCAGTTCAGTGACTGGAAGGCAGTGAGACAAAGAGGGAAAAAATTAAAAGCATACTTAATTACTGTTTTGCCAAATTAGTTGACGAAGAGGCAGGAACTCAGTTCACAGAAAGCTCCAACGTTCATTGTATTAGTGTGCCTGGGTTGCTATGACAAAATGCCACAGACTAGGTGGGCTACCCAACAGAAACTTATTTCTTCACAATTCAGGAGGCAAAGAGTCCGAGATCAGTTTCTGGGAGGACTCTTTCCTTTGGCTGCAAAGAGCCACCTTCTGCCCCTGGGCTCATGTGGCCTCTTCTTTGTGTAAGCCCACGGAGAGCAAGCTCTTCATCTCTCTCCCTGTGAACTCACTAGTCCCACCCAGGGGACCGCATTCTTATGACCTCATCCTACTCACCTCCCTAAGACCTCCCTGGTACACCACCACCTTGGGAGTCAGAGTTTCGACGTATGAATTTGGGTGATGGGAGATGAGAACATTCAGTCCCTAACGCTCACTTGAAACACTATGGCTGCCCTCCACTTTCACCCTTTGCCATTTTGTGTGTGATGTTTTAAAAAAAGTAGATTAGAATGTCAAGATTCAAGGAAATATATTAAATACAATGATTTTGAAAGTCATGAAATCCTCCCCAACTCCCTCAATTCCTTTCATCTAGAGTATAGCCAATCTATCGGAACCTTTAGATTTTCAGAGGTAATTATGACACGGAGCTAGTTGTTTAAACCATTGTCCTGGACCCTTATTTCTATAGACATATCTAGTGATTTTACATGGCGAGTTAGCATAGAAGAGGTCATGCAACAAGTTAAAAGCTGTAGCTCTTACTCCTGATGTCAGGATTTTTTTATGAATGTCTTATCAGGCCACCTCTTTTGTATGCCCCTGAAAGGGACGTCCCCCACACTGGTGGCCCATCTCTACATCTCACAGAGGCAGCTACTTATTAAGTCCTTAACAAATACAAGTTGATTGATCAAATAGACTCTTGGATTCTTTATTTCATCTTGTGTGCTCCAATAAGCATACAAATAAAAAATCAATACATGTACATTATTAATTCTCTTCTGTGATAGTGAAATGCAAGGGACACGTTCTGGAAATTTTGCTGCATCTAAACTCAGAGTCTCGGGTCTGAGCCTGGGTAAGTCAGATAATAGAAACACTGAAAACAAACGCAGCCTCTCTTTAGTAATTAGTTTCTCTGTTCTCTGCCGGGCACATACTCTAGCTACTCAGAAAGGCAACTGCAGTGTAACAGACCACTTAGTAGGGAAAAGCTTGTTCCAGTGCTGCTTTTAGATGCATAGGGATTACAAAAGGGGTCAAAAGAGATTTCCTTCCTGCATAGCTAAATTACAGATGGAAGCTTTGGGTGGGTGTTCTCCAAGACCTCTCCCTTCCCCCGACTTCTATTCATTGCCACTTTGCATGAGATGTTAAAAAAAAAAAAAAAAATTAGTTTGGAATGTCAAGATCCCAGGCAATATATTACAAATATAATGATCTGAAAGTCACAGCTTACCCTCCCCAACCCCCTACCACCAAATCAAAGTAAAATCACTCACATGATACAAAGTTCTGGAAAATAACAGTTTCCTATCTGTCCAGCCATTACAGGATTTTTCTATTAAGCTCAGCACACCCTGATTTGTTTGGAGAGATAAATTCCACCCCCAGCATTTCTTTAATAATCCTTTTATACTTTCTTCTTATCTCTTCTCTTGCTGCTATTGTTTGATAGTGCCACTTAAACAGGTCTTTCCACAAGGTTACTCAAATTAAACATTAGCTGGCTCAGAAAGTAGTTACAAAAAACTACTGACGATATCTAGCCAGATAAACATTCACACACCAAACTTTTGAGATTTCTCTACTTCTGCCTTGATTGTCTCAAGGGAATACTTTTTAGAGACCACCTGATTTGCTTTCTGTTGTAGTCTCAGATATTAGGATTTCTGGGGCCAGAGGTCCATGGTGCATTGATAATTGGCTAGATTTCACTTTGTTTGATGACAGCAAATTTACTGCTTACATGCTCTGTACTTGAGTTTAAGAGATTGAAACTCTACATTTAGAGATTCAATCCTTTGAATTAAGCAATGACATAAAGGGCAATTTATTCTTTGTCTATGGCTCTGCAGGTAAGGTAAAAAACAAAACAAAATCAGAACTGAATCCAGACTAAATACCCCAAATCATACAAACACAAATAAAAAAAACAATAAAAAATCTAAGTGAGATTTAGTTTATCAGAATTGGTCCCTTGTAGGAATTGCAGGAAACTTAAAAGATGGGGAGTGGGGTAGTAGGAAAGGAATATTACATGGGTGGGTATCACAGGTAACCATATTTAATCAAGGAAAAATCTGAGGCAGAACGTCCTTCACTAGGGCAAGAGTCCTCTCATCTGCTGGGGGTTAGTGGAGGAGTTCAAACTGGAGGTTTTAGGGAACTGCTTCTCTCCCCAGCATCACTCATGAAACCCAGATGATTTTGAACATGCAGCTCAGTCTCCTTATTGGTAAAAAGTTCATAATACCATGAATAGTGTTGTTGGGAAGACAAAATGCTATTCATGAACCCGGTTCGCACCGAGACAAAAGAAACCCTTGTCCCCATCCAGGCCTGCATTCTCCCCTTGGCCTCCTACACCACTCAGGTGCTTGCCTTTTGTCTGCTTCAGTCACACATGAGACAAGGGATCTATCATTTTGGCAGAGCATGATAAAAACTGTAAGAGTCACCTGATACCTGCTAGCTGAAAAATTGCCTCTGCCTGGTCTCCCTCCCTGTGTCCTTCCTACACCACCAAAGAAAACAAGAAGTTCTTGGATTGGCCTTTGAAGACACACAGGGCTGGCAATTCTCAGCCACCGCAGTTTTAACATCTAACATGTATTAGGGACTTTACACCCTATTTTTCTTTATTATATATGCACATATTAATAACCAAAACCTCCAGAAAACTCATCAGAAGAAAACAGACGCCCCCAGATTTTACAATATTTTACAATACAAAATAATAAAATGGTATCATTATAATAGACTATGATGTACTAGCATATTATAGATAATAGTATATTATCTATATACTATGTATGTATATGTATATACATATACATTATATATGTATATGTAATGTGTATATGACTATATAAATATATGAATTATATATAATGTACTTAAGTAAAAATCTATATTATAGACAATAGTATATATATATAATACTTAAAGGATAGAATTATAAAATGCCATTAAATTGTTATTTAATACTGTATTATTATATAGCAAATATATGCATATTAGTCTAATTATACTACAGCATCCTCTGGGATACATAGGAGCTTGTCACAATTGGGTGGCAGAAAATGTGGGAGAAAATGCAGAATCAATAGTGACAACAAATTTATGAGCAATCAGTTTTCAAATAATGTGAAATTCTAAGTAAATTAAGAATTGCATGGTGGTGGTGGTGGTGGTGTGTGTGTGTGTGTGTGTGTGTAAATAAAGGCAAACAGAAGGGAGATAGAAGACAGTAAATGCTGAAGGTTTCCAGTTGCTAAGGATCAATCCACATGCTTCCTGAAATCCTCCAGGGTGGACTGCCTAGGTGAAAGCAGAGAATATTTTCTTTTTATCTTTCAATCACCGCCTTTGTAGGTATAAAATAAGAATATCGATTACAGGAAGGTGATAATGGTTTCTCAGTTAAAATGTTACTTGTTGTTAGAATTCATTTCTCTATGGCTTGATCTTTGTGTCACTCTTCCCAGGTTTTCAGTCTTCCCCAGATGTGGTCAATGTCCTGCCTGGTCCCAGGAAGCCATGATGGTTGGAACATTCTTGGAAGAAACCCAGACTGGCCATGGGTATTTCCTGCAGCAACAGCAGCAACCCCTCCTGCTTTCTACCCTTGATAGGCAAGGGTGATCTTGATTTTTACTTCCCGACAGGATTGGGAATTAGTAGAGTGTACTTTCTGCCCTGAAGCTATCCCTGGTAGTATCAGAGACAGAGAGAGACGTGTTCAAGTACACAAAAGCAACTTTAAAAATATGGACAACCTTGGGAATACAGATGATTTGACCAATCAAATGAGCAAGAGATGACCAGGGTGGAAAGAGCACACTGCCCTTTCAGGGTTGGACACTGGGGAGTTCAGGTTATGGGAGTCAGAGGGGTGAAGGGAGCAGCAATAGGAAGCAGGATCAAGACAGAAGGGTGTGTTCTGGAAGGAAAGATGGAGGACCACAATGTTACAGAAATGACTTGAAAGACACAAGAAATAAAAATGTGAATTAAAACGTTAAAATCCACAGTAAGAATAAATAGCTGTTGCTGGGGAGGAGCCGGCGCCATGGTTGTTCTGCTGGAGACCACTTTGGGTGACGTCCTCATTGACTTGTACATGGAGGAGTAGCCGTGTACACTTGAATTTCCTGAAGTAGTGCAAAACAAAATATTACAATTATTGTCTTACAATGTACAGAGGGATTTTATCATATAAACTGGTGATCCTACAGGGACTGACTGAGAAGGAGAATCTATTTTTGGTCAACTGTATGGTGATCAAGCAAGTTTTTTTGAAGCAGAAAATATGCAAAGAACTAAGCACGAGAAGAAAGGCAGTGTCCACAGTGAACAGTGGCAGTGATCAGCACTGATCTCAGTTTCTTATTACTACAGGAGAAAATCTAGATTACCTTGATGGTGTTCATTCAGTGTTTGGTGAAGTGACAGAAGGCATGGGCATAGTTAAGATAATTAATGAGACCTTTGTTGACAAGGATTTTGTACCATATCAAGATATCAGGATAAATCACACAATGATTTTAGATGATACATTTAATGACCCTCCTGATTTAATAATTCCTGATTGATCACCAGAACCCACAAAGGAACAATTAAATAGTGGTCAAATAGGAGCAGATGAAGAAATTGATGATTTCAAAGGAAGATCAACTGAAGAAGTAGAAGAAATAAAGGCAGAAAAAGAGGCCACAGCTCAAGCTATTCTTTTAGAGATGGTGGGAGACCTACCAATAAAGACATTAAACCTCCAGAAAATGTGCTGTTTTATGTAAATTGAATCCAGTGACCACAGATGAGGATCTGGAATAATATTCTCAAGATTTGGGCCAATAAGTAGTTGTGAAGTTATTTGGGATTGGAAGACAGGAGAGTCCCTCTGCTGTGCCTTTACTGAGTTTGAAAAGGAAGAAGATTGTGAGGAACCATTCTTCAAAATGGATAACGTACTTATCAATGACAGAAGAATATATGTGGATTTTAGCCAGTCTGTTGCAAAGGTTAAATGGAAAGGAAAAGGATATCTACAGGGAAATGGGGTTTGGTCACTATGAAGAAAAACAAAGGAGTGAAAAGAGAGACCAACCTCAGGACTGAAGTCAGAGCCGATCTCCAGAAAGGGATGGCCACTACAGTACCAGTCACAGATCCACGTACCAGACAGATCCTTATGAAAGAGAAAGGAGGAAAAAGAGGGACCGAGTAGAAGTCCAAAGAAATTCAAAGGCAAAGAAAACTCTAAGCAGAGATGAAAGATGAAGAATCAGAAATGAGCGGCTGACACATTTCTTGACTTAGAATACCAAGAAAGCAGATGTTCAGATGTGTGTGAAAGCAGTTAAAGACTGTGTTCATTTTCATTCTGGGATTATGGCCCTTTTAGATTAATACTGATGGCATGGGGCACCGAAAGCTAGAGAGTTGAACATTTTCTGTGCATTCTTTTTTTTACACTTAATTTTATTGTTACACAGAAGTGGCCTAATTCATTTTTATCTTTCACAATTTTTATCTTATTAAAAAATTAAATCTTTCATATCATTAAAATACATGAACATGTATATATAAGGTATAAGGAATAATAAATATAAGTAGCTGTATACCCCTCATCCAGCATAAGAAATAGAATATTGCCTACATTTAACATACATGCTCTATCCCTCTCAAGTAATTATTATTGAGTTTTGTGTTTGTCCTTCTCTTGATTTTTGATGTAGTTTTACAACATATGTATGTACCCCAAAATAAACATGAATTTTGTATTGTTTTGAATTATGTATGAATGGTACAAAAAAAGAGAAAAAAGAAAAATTAACCTAGGTAAAATAATCACTGACCTAGAATATAAGGTTTAGGGATGCTACCACAAGACAACTAGAAGGAAGAGGGAGAGAGAAAACTATAAAATAAGAGTTAGGATATATTAGGATTAATATTAGAAGTCTTAACTTTTTATGATAAGAAACAACATAAATGGAGATGAAAAAAACATATTTTAAGAAATAAAGGCTGAGAATTTACTAGATTAGAGAATAATGGAAGATTCCAAATTGAAATGTATTTTTTGGTGCTGAACAGTTAGATAAGATAAATCTATACCTAAACAATTTATGGTGAATGCTAAGAATAAAAATGGCAAAAATAATATGTTAAAATTTTCCAGAGGAAAAATAAGCACATCATTTAATATTAAGCTTCCTCCCATCAATACAAGAAGAACTAGTGGTGTAATATTCTCAAACCACTAAAAAACAAGAACTTCAAACTTAAAAAACTTAATAAGCTAGGGAATTATTTAAATATAAATAGATAAAGTTATTTTAAGTCTTCATAACCCTCTTTGAGAATATTCTTGTAGGAAGTTCTCAGGTGAGAAGAGAAACAATGCCTAGAGAACACAACATATGTACATATATATGCACATCAAATATACATGAAATCAGGAATATGTACATAATTCAGTCAAATTTGTGGTCTAGGTAAGCAGTGACAGTAAATACCTGAGGATACTGAGAAGACAGTCCCCATGTTGTGCATTAGACCTCTGGACTTGTTCATCCTCCTTGTCTGTTCTTTGATTCTCTGACTAACTCCTCACTTTCTCCACCTCCCCACCATAACCACTGCTTTATTCTTTCTCTACTTCTGCATGTTTGACTCTTTTTCAAAATCCACATATAAGTGAGATCTTGCAATTTTTTAATTATTATTTTTTAAATTATTTATTTTTTATGGACTGCATTTTGATTCATTGTACACAAATGGGGTACATAATTTTGTTTCTATGGCTGTGCATAATGTAGATTGATACCATTCATGTAATCATACATGTACATAGGGTGATGATGTCTGTCTCATTTCACCATTTTTCATACCCCACCTCCCTCTCAGACTGGAGGATCTTGCAATTTTTTGTTTGTTTGTTTCTGACCTGGAGGAGTAGAAAAAGCTTTCAATAGAATGTGGCATGATGACTTTGGGAAAACAGTAGAGTGTGGTTGAAATAATGAAATTGTCACCAGGACTATGCGGTCCTTTTCCAGTGATTATACACTTGAATCCTCCAACACTTCTCCACAGTGCTAGAGCTGGATCATATGAAATCACAGATGATACTAACCAAGAAGGTAGTGCCAGTGGCCATCTGCAAGACATTTCCTGGGCCTTTTCAAAAATGGTTGGTGAAGAGCTGGGAAGGGTCTTAGAAAAATTCTTAGAGGTTTTACAATAACCAGTGGGCATATGGTAGATGAAAGTCATTTGAGAGGTCTTGTAAACCAGCCTTTTGATACTTCAGGGTTTGCCTGGGAATGCAGAAGCTTGAGAGTTCTAAATACTAGCTCCTAAATGCTGGTTCTATAAAGAGAGATAGTGCATGGTCTCTATTCTTTCAGAACTGGAAAACTTTCCTGTTGCTCTAATAAATTAAAATTTATTGTTATTATTCTTTCAAGTTGGCTAGCATCAGAACAGTGAGTCAACAGCTCTATCAATAGTTAGAAACATTAGTGTTTGATGGTGATGACAATAATGCACCATTGGCAAGTAAAGAGATGACTCTGAAACTTGGTGCTGTCAAAAAGGTAAAAGAAATGATCACTTTAAGAATTTAGTTAATTAATATTTTTGTGGCTTTGTTGATAGATACTTTATTCTTGTGTAACGTGACTACTTTTCAGAACTCTGGTTTCCCAAATTTGATAGAGATCTTCACATGGAAATGTGAAGGATCCAGGAAGGCCAAATCAATCTGGAAGAAGAATAAAGTTGGAGGACAAAGACATCCCAATTTCATATCTTAGTGCAGAACTTGAGTCAAGATAATGTGGTCTAGCATGTAAGTAGACGTATTCATCCATTTTCTGCTGCTATACCTGTGGCCCGGTACTTAAAAAGAAAAGGAAGCTATTTGACTCACATTTTTGGAAGTTGAAAGTTCATGATCGATGACTCCAGCTGTTTGTTCTCTCTTGAGGTCCCCTGTGGCTACAACACAAAATGGCAGAGAAGCAGGAAGGGAACCTGGAAAGACAGGAAGGCAGAGCAATTCAGAGGCCAGGCTCACTCTTCTGTAACAATCTACTTTCTTGGAAACAAACCAGGGTTCCTGATTACATTAATCTCTTCTGAAGATGATGCCCCCCAAGCCACAGCTCTTAAAATTTCCACCAGCTTTCAACATCATTACACTGGGAATCAAATTTCCAGCACATGAACTTTTGGGGACACACCAAACTTATATCAAAACCACTGCAAGAGACACATAGATTAAAGAAATAGAATTAAGAGTCCAGAAATACAGACAGAAAACTTTCAGTTGATTGGTATTTGACCACGCTAGCAAGAAAATTAAAAGGCGGGAGAATAGTGTTTTAACAAATGGGGTGAGTGACTATATATCTACATGCAACATAATGAAGGTGAACATCTACTTCACACCAGGTACAAAAATTAACTCAAAATGGATCATTGACCTAAACATGAGACCTAAGCCTATAAAACTTAAGGAAAACAAACATAAATCCTTATAACCTTAGATTAGCTAAAGTCTTCTTAACATAAAACCAAAAGCACAAGTGAAAAAAAATTGAGAAAACTTGAAAGTACTGTGAATGATGCCGTGAGGAAGGTGAAAAAAAAAAAATTTCAAATCTTATAGCCAAGGAAGAGCATTTATTCATGTTCAAATTACATATATATATTCATATAATTTAATTACAAAAGAGCAGCTAATTTAAAAGTTGGTGAAAGATTTGAAAAGTTTTCTCTAAAGCAAATACAGGAATGGCTAATAAGCATAATAAAAGACACTTAACCATCAATCACTTAATCATCAATCATTGAAGAAATTTATATCACGTCCATAAGACATAGTACATATCCATGGATGACTCCTATCAAAAAGACAGATGATAAGGTATTGACAGGGATGTGAAGACAATGGAACCCTAAAGCATTCTTGGAGAAAAAGTGAAATTGTGCAGCAAATTTAGAAAATAAAGGCATTGTTTCCAAATCCTTAAATGAAGAGATATCATATGGCCCACAATTTCACCTCTAGCATACACTAAAGAGAAAGAAAAACACATATCCACATAAAATGTGCACATGAACCTGGATAGCAATATTATTAATAACTGCCCCAAAGTGAAGTAACTCATACATCCATCAGCTGATGAGCGAATCTCCAAAATGAAATATAGCCACATGGTAGACTTTTACTCAGCACTAAGATGAACTGAAGGGCAGGTACATGCTATGGCTGGGTGAATCTTACAAACATTCTAGGCGTGTGCTACATATTGGCTGATTTCATATACATGGGAATGTCTGGCAAAGGCAAACCTATGAATCCAGAGAAAAAAATCTGGAACTTACTAAACCTAGGTATAGTGATGAGGAATGGGATGTGACTACAGATGAGTATGGGGTTTTGTTTAGGAATGATGGAATGTTCTAAAATTAGATTAGATTATGGTGAAGACTTCACAACTTTGTGATTTTACCCAAACCTGTAAATTCAATACTTTAAATGGATGAATTTTTTTGGTATGTAAATTATATCTCAATAAAGATGTTAAAAATGTAGCTCATACTTTTAGCCTGTCTACATCTGTTAGGGACTGATTTGGTCATTTAATATATCTTCTATCCTTCCCTGTTAATGCCAATTGCAAAATGTGATATATATGCCATCTGGATCTTCATACTAATCATGGATAAATACTGTAAACCAGAATAGAGCTAAGGACAAAGTTATTTTTATGTGCCATTAGTGTCCTTGCTCTGGGTTGGTATTAATTATTGCTCTTTGTCCATGTTCATCCAGTAATGTAAATCACTTATTTGCTTTTTGATGAGCATCTTTTATAAGGTGAACATCATATAGGATGATGAGCCAAAGGGAATGTTTAATGCCTGCTCCCTTCACTTAAAGAGAAGACATTCTGTTATGTGAGTCGCACAAATAAATAGATAAGTCCTAGAAGAGTTGCATCTGTTAGGATTTGAGGGAGTGTAATCAATAGAAGCCAACTCTAGCTAATTTAATTCTAAAGGAAATTTATTTGAGAGCTATGGGGTTCTTCAAAGTACTGAAGGGAAACTGAAGTAACTAGGGCTTCCAGAAGGACAGGGGCCACAGGAGCTCCATGATAAAAGGCAGGAATCCATCAGTGGTTTTGCCAGGGCCAGTGTTCATCAGCACCAACCATTCTCCACCCTGGTGTCTCCCCGTTCAAGATCTCAATTGGCCCAGCCTTACCTCAACCCACCACTTGGAAGGGAGAGAGCAGGATGCCCTGGCTGGCAAACTACCCACAAACGCACATCATAGGGAGAGAAAATCAGAAAAACAAGGCATGGATGCTGAGTAGACAAAAACCAGAAAATGGCCACTAAAATAGCTCTATGTCAGGAAAACATAGAAGTACATAGCGTTAGCACTGAGGGGCTTAGGAAATCTTCCTGAAGACGGATTATGTATATGAAGTAAGCAGCCAGCAGTAGGGATCCACAGACATTTTGGTCACGCAGAGTAAAAGGAGTCAAAGCACAGAGACTTGACCAACCATTATTAGTTGAAGGAGCTGGAGATGGTTCATCGGACCAAATTAAGGGAGAATTTTGGAGAGGAGATTTGAACAGGCAGTAAGAAGATTCACATCCCTCATGCCTTACTGTGATGGAGTCTGAATTTTATTTTGGAATGTAGGAGAACAAACTGAGTGTCCTTAAGCAGTACATGGTACAATTAAATCTGCAATTCAGACAGTCTGGTTCTTGGGGAGAGGAATAGACAAGATGAGCAGACTGGTGAGAGGGTTACGTCAAGAGTCTAGCTGAAATTGAGAGCTTTGCAGTGAGAACACAAAGGAGAAGCTATGCGCAAGAATGATTACTGAGCAAAGCAGCTCAGGGTTGGGTGAGAAATCAGTTATGCGTTTGAGAGGCAGTTTACTAGGGTAGGTCCTCAGGGTCTTGAGGTGGCAACTGCCCTGTGTTTCTGATGACAATATAGAGACTGCAAATCCCTCAGCTTTATCTCTGGACACTCACATCCTAGGAATGCCTGTTCTGATCCTGTTGTGTTTGCTTTGGAGCCTCTGGAGTTTAGAGGTTAAAACTTAGAAAATCTTGTTTCCTCAATCTTAAAGGCTTCACTGCCCTAGTGCCTGAGGTAAGTCTAAAAGATGCTGCAGTTCCATAGTGCAGCTTGACACATTTTTTTTTTTTTTTTTTTTTTTTCCAGATCAAGCTAGAACACTGTCAAGGCAATGCCAACAAGGCTTATGACCGTAGAGAGCGCAGCCCGCCCTGGCTGTGCAGGCAGTGTGGTATACCTTTGGGTGACTGCCAACAGGATGAAATTCAAACTGACCACTCACAATGGGAAGTTCTCTCTTCCGTTTCAAAGTCACTTATCCCAGGAGTGCAATTTTAACTTCCTAATCAATTCAACCAGATGACCTTTCATGGAATGGAATCTCCAGGTTAGCAGGGACACTGAGAGGACATTCACTCTAATTCACCTGCATCCAGGCGAGACTTCACCTGAATTCACGAAGGAGGTAAATGTTTAGACTTTTCATAAAACCTCCAGTGGAGCAGTCCCTAAAGGCAGCCCCCGGCTGTGGATCATGCATAGCCAGGAAGGTCTCCTAAGGATAAAAGACAGCTCTCTCTCTGCACGAGGCACTTTCCTCTGGTTCTGGAAAGGGAATTTGCTTCCTGTCACTCACACACTTCTTCACATACTGAAGAACTACTATTAATTCCTTATTCAGCCTTCTTTTCTCTAGGCTAAATAAACTCTGTTCCTTTACCCTTTCCTCAGAGGGAATATTAGTCAAACCTTTAATCATTTTAGTTGCTAGCTTTTGGACTACCTCCAAATTTTCCATAACACATTTTATCTGGAAGAGCTAAAATGGAACACAGTGGGGTAAAAAAATCTCATTAATTCAGACCTTGCCAATTTGAAATTTGTGATAATTCATACGGGGATTTGCTTAACCAACCCTTTATTCATTGATTGTGCAAGTTCAAGGCAAACCAGATAGGGCCGGGATGGGGGAGCTGTAGAAAAGAGTCAAAATGCTCACGGGAGCTCAGCCCTTTAAAGTGTGTCAGAGGGGCCTTTTCCCACATAGCACTTGAAGGCCAAGTGCAGGCACTGTTACTTGGCCATTCCAATGAGCTCCCCAAAGACCTACACTAAGGTACAGTGCAAGATGAGATTGAGTGGTTGCTACTGTAACCACATCTTCTCTCCCCAGGGAGAGCATTTGTTGGCCAAAGGGCTAAATTTACCAGTCTGATACTATTCCAAAATTCTGGGCAGTAAGTCACTATAATTTCTTTATATATTCTAAAGTTACACAAATGTATTTCAATTTGGTTGTTGAGCTATTCACCAGCCCAGAGAAAATATGGCTTCTTTAGTGACTTGTAGGTTTTTAAAATTTTTTCTGTGTGCAAAGATTGCACTGATCTACATTTGATTTGAAAACACATTCACCTTACAAGTTCAAGTTATTCATTGATTTATTCATTGAATAAACATTTAGCACAGGTCTATTTTGTGGACACATCTGTGTTTTCAAAAGATATATATGCCCTTGTCCTCATGCCTTCTCTGTCTGGGGTATTATCATACAGGTTTCACTAATTTCACTAGTGGGGAGGAGCAGCTGAGGGACCCTGGGGAGATCAGGGAAAGTTTCATGACAGAGGGGACTTCTGGTGAGGTGGCCTTATCTCAAAGGTGAGCTTGACATTTGCAGGTAGGACAAAGTAGAATAAAATATATGGATGATTTCACAGAAGTTTGGCTGCCTCATTATCAGTATCAATTTAATTAGATTCCATTTATACCTGTTACAATAACTTAATGTTTTTGCTATGAAAATTCTGAACAGGTAGTCTGCTCCCCATTGTGCATATCACATTATTTTTAAGGAGGAAAAATAATAAACCCCCTGTCCTCCTTGACAGATTCCAGAACCAACTGAGATGTCAAATATGGTAGACAGAGATATAGAGAAAAATATCTGTTATTTGTGATGATGGGTAGATAGGGGGATGCAGATCAGATGCAACACATCTATGAATTTTCTATGATTATAAGATTTAACTTCCAGTACTAGGTAAGGCTGGCGAGTCACAGGCATCAAAAAATAGAGGTAGGCCTTCTTCTTTAGGTATATTTAAGAGCAATTGGATTTCCCTATAGACTGAGGGATCCCAAGAGAACCCAGAAGCAGCTAATGTTCATGGGGCCCAATTCTTCATCCTAGAATCACCTGTCAGAAACCTCAGGAGCCCAAGAGGCTAGAAGGGTTTCTCTAGTGAAAACCCTTCGTAAGAAACCATGAAGAGTACAGAGCAAGACTGCAACTCCATCCATGAACCGCCCCTGTCTAGAGTGAGCTTCATTCTCCAAGAGTTTGATCTGAGCTAGTATGGAACCAACGAACTCCCTAACAGACCAACAAATTGAATCAAGACATTGTCACTCTGCTCATTTGAGAATCAGAGGAGATTCAGGAGCACAAGTCAGGAGCCAAACTGGTGAGATTTAGACCCTAATGGAATGATCTTGAACAAGTGATTTATCCTCTCTGTAAAATGCAGGTAGTAATAGTAGTTCCTTCCTATGACTGCTGTGAATTGGTTCAAGTAACAAGAGTCAGTCAAGGTGGACGCCCAGTAGAATCTAGACAAGTACTTGTTCTTAGAAGGTATGTCTGCCTAACATCTGAGGGCTAAATGACTTACAGCAGTTTTCCTTCATTCTTTCATACATTCAAATTGAGAAGCTCCAGACAAGGAACCATGAACCATGTACTATGCGCAAGAAAGTTTCTCAAAACTTCACGTGTATGCTGTTAACCTGCTGGTCTTGTCAAAAGCAGATCCTGATTCAATAAGCCTAGGACAAAGCTTCAAGAGCCTTTTATTCTTAAGGTTCCCAGGTGAGCTAAATGTTGCTCACTGGTAGGCTGGGTCTTGTATAGAATGGACACTTGTCCAACCAACCTATAAATCCATTTGAGGGGATCTAAAGAAACCCGCGGAAGTGCTGTGCCGAGGTACAGATGTGTGGGTTTGGCTACAATGACATATTTCTTCATTTCTCTGAGTGTGCTCTCAATTACAACCTGTGTAATGTATTTGTCCCCTACTGCTCATGATTTATAACTCAGAGCCCTCTCATCAGTTACTCTCTTAATTCTTACCCTAACTCCTTAATTAAGATGGAGTCAGAATACATCCTTTGATCAATTCACAGCCCTGACAAAACCTGGTGCTTAGGGAAAGTTAAATCAATAAAGATTTGCTTCTAGCATTGGTTCTCAAAGTAGCTGTGCAATCATGGGCTGCAGGTCCCCATGCCAGGAGGTTCTGATTCAGCAGGTCTGGGTTGATGACCAAGAATTTGCATTTCTAACGAGGGTCCATGTGATGCCAGTACTGCTGTTTGAGAAATACACTTTGAGAGCCACTGTCTCACAACCAGGTCTGTGTGCCTGTGAAGAGAAACTGGCTGGACAAAGGTGGCCAGTGGTATTGGACACCATCAGGCTCAGAAACAGCACAAATGCAATATACCTGTAACTGACAGATTAAGGGAGTATAGATGTGAATAAATTTTAGTTTCTAAAAATCCACTGCAGCCAAAGTCATCTCCCAGCAGCCAAAGCCTTTATTTACTATGGACAGAGAGGGTTGCATGAAATTCAAGGAAACGATCATGCGTAAAAGCCAAATCTCATCTTCCTGTATGTCAAATCCAAGCAATAATGAGGCACAGGCAAATTTTTCATTGGAAAGTAACATGGACTGATTCTAATTAGCATATCATGATGTGTCAAACATCAACATCATCACCTCTTTCTGCAAGCTTTGTCTCAGGACTTGAGGCGGAGGTCAACACTTCTTGCGCTGAGCTTTGTAGTGTCCACACAATGTCAGTGGTATTTATAATTTTATGTCACCATTAACATGTCTCTAGATGTGAAACCTCTGGAAAACAATTGTGCCCTTTATGTCTCTGTTTTTAGGGTCTACCACAGGGCATCTACCATTTATTTTTAGGACATAATATACACATGTCTTCAAAATCTGTAATCAAATTGATCTCCGTCTAATGTTTCTTTGTTTCAGTTATAAAGTCAAGTGTTAAATATGTACAATCTTTGATAGAAAAGGGAAGTTGGAATCTTGATATTGTTAATGCAGGATATTTTATTTATAATAAAATAGCACTTCTTCCCAGTGTGATCATTTCAGTAACATGCAAAACTCATGTATATTGAAAAATGAACATTTGTTTTTTAAAAGTTTCAAGCTAAATTTCTCAAATGTTCATAGAGAAGAGTGATTTTTTAAATTGAGTATATTTACATGAAGGAATGTAGTGAAAATGAGTGCAATATAATGATAGTAAATCCCCATTTATGGATTCTATAATTGCAAATACCCTCTTCGCTATGATTTATTTGTAATTTCAGATCAATATTCAGGGTGGGTGCTTCTGTGGTCCTTTGTGGCCATACAGGTGGTGAAAATTTGAGTTGTCATGTGGACATTCCTGGACTTGACTGAGCAAGGAGACTCTGACTTTTCGTTTCAGTTCTAATACCATAAACAAATGACCTGTCCATGGTCTATTTAGTGCCCCATTTCTCTCACATCTGTGCTTCTTGTTACTGCATTCATTGCTCAACGTGGCCCCCAAGTGATTGCCAAATTGCTGTCCAGTGCACCTAAGTTCACTGAGACTGTGCCTCACCATACAAAGAAAGTACATGTGTCCATAAGGTTTTTAAAGGTGTGAGTTAGAGTCCTGTGGGTCTTGAGTTCAATGCTAATGAGTCAATGACACATTAAATAAGGTATTTTTGAGCAAAAGTAGACATAAAACTAGGCTATGCATTGACTGGTTGACAAAATGTTGTAAGCAGAGGCTCACGGGAACCTAACCCTGAATTTCCCCTTGGAGCAAAAGTTCAGTATCAGTTAATTCAGTGTTCACGACAACTTTAAATAATGTAGCTACTGAGATAAATGAGGATCTACTGTATGGCAACCAGACAAATGCATTTTAGTAACATAATTCTAAGTGAAAAAAAATCATATCCCGGAAGACTACATGGTGCCCTTCTTACAAGGTTCAAAAACAACCAAACCATACATTGCTGAAAAAAGTTTTTAAAGTACTTAAATAAAGCAATGGAAGAAAATTCAGGTTTGTGATTACCTAGGAGATGCAGAGTGGGACTGGGCAGAAGACAGATGATAGATGTAAGGTCATCAGTAATGAGGTCACAAGCCTCTAGGGTCTTCTTAATATCTATCTTAAATCCAGTTAAATAATGAGAAAGTCATGTGTGAAGGACAGCAATATGCCACATACCACAGATTAGACTCAACTAGGTTCTTTGCACTAATGCCAACCATACTCATCTGTATATTTTTCATAGCTTAAATGTACAAGGAAAATGAATGAATAAACATAATTACCACACACAGGTGGCTTCCCCTTACTAAATCAAGGATTTCTCCTAAGACCCTGAAAGAAGGGGCCTTGTGAAGAATTGAGGACACCCTGCCCCAGAAAGGAATGTCGAGTTTTAAGATGTTACCAGAACCTTCATTTCTCATATTATTTCTGGCAGATCAGACAATGTGTGGGTGTGTCCCTAACAGGAAGATGTTCCAGAGAGCACCGCAGACCCTAGACACCACTGTGCACTTCAGATGCGTCCCTGACCCCAGAAGTCCAAACTAAAAACCGAAACAAGACGAAAGTCATTCTAACTCAGACAGGAAGCCCAGGCGAGAAAAGAAAAGACAAGATGGAGTGTGATTTATAGCTGTAGTTGGAAAAAAAAAAAAAGTCAGTTTTAAAATCAAGAATTCTATAGCAGTGGGAGACAGAGAAGTAGCCTTAGCATTGAGACAGATGCAGATGCAGACCATGTACAAGTTTTTAAGTAAGAGGTTACTGCTAGTTTGCCAGGATGGCTAAGTCTCTAAAAACCTAGAGGGAAGCTGGTATGATTGGATTTGGGAAAATGCAAGGATTGCCAGCGTTAACAAAGTGTACTACCCGCTTAAATGAGAAATCAAGGTGTATCCTCACTGGAGGTTTGCCTTTGATATATGGATGTTATATACCAGCAAGCCATTCCTTCACAGCAGATAATTTAAGGTGATTTGTATAATGCGCCTTGCCGTAGCATGCAAATGGCACGGGCCTCCTCTGTCTGTGCTACAGCCGAGTCAGGCTGGTGGAACTGAAACTAATGCCTGGTATTCCAGCAGCCTTTAATCACAGGTTTGGTTTGATTTACTAATGCTATTGTCTTTCCATTCTCTGTTAAGAAATTATTAGCAGGAAATAACTCGACCAGAACGCCACAATATGTTGGATCAATTTAAGAGACAATATAGATCACTGGGATTTCTTTTGTCAAATGGATCCATTAGACTTGCATATTAAAAAAGTATATATTTCTGTGTCAAGTGTGTAAGTGATACATCGTTTGCCATTATGCAAAAGGCCACCAAGAAGGCACGGGGAGAGATATGAAGGGACGGCAAGGAAAGGATGATAAATATGTCATTGCAGGTGCGGCTTATGTTAGACCTGGGTGTCTTGTTTTCTTGAAGGGACTTTCCTCTTTCTCAAAAGCTGGCTCACCATTTTCAAGGCTGCCATCCATGACCTCCATTGCAGAGTCCTTCTGCTTTTCACACAGACACACCATGACTAAAAGATATTTCAACTCTATCTCACTATTCCTGTGACTATTTTTTTTTTTTTTTTTTTTTTTTTTTTGTGACAGGGATTATACTTGTATCAGGGTACCTAACCACTGAGCAGCAGTACTTTTTATTTATTTTTTATTCTGAAAAAAAATATATAATATGTATTTTATTCTGAGGGTCTTTCTAAGTTGCTAAGGGCCTTGCTAAGTTGCTGAAGCTGGCTTTGAACTTGTGATCTTCCTGCCTCAGGCTTCCACATTGTGAGGATTAACAAGAACTTACTACCACACCTGGCGTCATTTGGCTATTCTGAAGTCTTGCTGAATATTGCCTAAAAATCAAACTCAAAGCAGATTCTCTGCCTGTGTCATCGCATGGTGCATTTTCCACCAAGGCTTGTTTTTCTGTCACATCGGGTCTGTTTTTCAGTGTCACACTGTCTTCTGCTATCCAGTACCTGGACAGAACAGCTGAGTAATTATATCAGTGTGACTGCAATTTTACCTTTGGGGCCCTCTTGCTTTGCCTGCACACAGGTGACTAAACCAGGAATGGTGACATTCCTTGCTGTGAGGGACTGACCATGTGACTCTATCAACTGGCAGTACAGCAGGCAGCTGAGTCACTCCTAAGAACCCTGCAGCTTAGCAATGTGAGCCTGAGAAAGCCAGGTGAAACTGGACCCCAGGCACTCTGTCCCCAGCGAGCTTAGTTCCAGGTTGTCACTGAATGGACAAGATCGAAAAAGACAGTGTGGATCAGGGAAAGAAGAGGCTCTCTGGCCTCTCCTTCCAGCCCTGCCTAAGCTTGGACCAGACACAAACACCTTTTAGCAACCATTTTCTTATCTACCTCCCACAAAGATATCTAGTGAAGACCAGTAATAATAATGCTAGCAATTACTTCCATCTAATGACTTAATGAATGGCTTCTGTGTGCCTTTGATAATCAGCAAAAAGAATGCACAAAAGCTCTGAGACTGAAGATACTAAAACAATTTTGCAAAAAAGCAAGTTGAGCAAAACCAATGACAAGTTAATCCAAAATGAATATTTACTGTCATTGTTTTTTCCAGTGTTGACAATCTGGCTACCTACAAGGTAGACTCAGGCTTTCATGTGCTTTTGAGCATTTTTCTGTGTTTGGGATTTTGTTTTGTTTTCTTGTTGTTGTTTTCCTACATTTTATTATTTTCACATTTCTAATTTACTTCCAGCTGAGTTTTTCTTCTCTTTGTTATTTGTAGCCATAAAAAAGATGCTCATTTAGTTTGCGTTCAAGTGATGCCCTGTTGTGGGACATTTTGTTCGTTCCCATAAATCTCTTATTATCGTCACTTAGGTTACTCCAATTTATGTATTTATTCAGAAACTAGCATGCATAATTTGGACCAGTGATCCAGGAATTGGTCAAAATCATAAAAAGTCATATGGTGAAAATGTACGGGTCCTTATACTTAGGGCACCGGCAGGTGTGCTGAGCATTTCCTATGTGCCGGAGACTGAGCCTGTGTTACTGGGTCTCCAGTAGTCACTGTTCCCGGTGAGGTGTTTGCTTTCATGGAGTATACACTCTGGCAGCAAGTGAGGTAACAGACAAGTGAACACACAGTGATCACTGTGTTAATTCCACAAAGGACAGCAAGCAACATGGAGGTGAGTCACAAAGAGGCTTGGTACGTAACAACCTGACTGAGAATGGGAGGACGTGTGCTACTCATGGTCAGATACTGGGACAAAGCATTCCAAGGATACTGACAGCAGGTTATCTGGAACAAGGGATTTTATAGGAAGGAATAAGAAATAAGATCGGAAAGACAGTTTGGGGGGAAAAAAAAATCTTTGAGCTGTTAGTATCACAGTAAGGCAGTATTATGGGTGGAATTATGTACTCCCCAAAGGTGCTAAATTCATAAGCCCCTGCACCTGTCAATGTGACTTTATTTGGAAATAGGGTCTTTGCAGACTCTAAGAGGTCATTAGGGTGGGTACTAATCTGACATGACCCTGTCCTTTCAAAGAGAGGGAATTTAGCCAGAGAGGAATGCACGCACACAGAGAGATTGCCACGTGGATAGGAGGACAGAGTTAGGGCGTGAGGCTTCTCCCAACCAGAAGCACTGAGGATGGCCAGCAACCACCAGGCGCCCAAGGAGGCCAGAAGCAGGTTCTCCCTCAAAGTCCTCAGAAGGAACCCACCTGCTGATACCTTCATCTCAGCCTCTCAGAGCTGTGGTGCAAACCATAAACTTTGTGCTACTCTGTGACAGAAGACCTAGGAGACCAATACGGGCAGAGAGTGACCCCAAATCCTTCATGCTGTGATACCTGGTATGACCTCAGAATGTGTCCTAAAATACCCCCTAGGCAGCCAGGTGACATGACCTCAGAATGTGTCCTAAAACACCCCCTAGGCAACCAGGTGACAGCATGGGACTGAAACATTTGAAGTTGTATTTGCTTTGTGGTAGGCACTAGATAACACTCTGAGCGTTTCCAGGAGGTAAATAAATGAAATAACCCACCTTTCTCACATTCTATCTGATGTGTTATTTATAAACTATCCATTCTTCCTTTTACCTTAGCTCTGTATTTCAGTGACCTGAGAGCCAGTTGCTCTTCCTGTTTCTTCCCGAAGACTGGGAATCACCTGAGATCAGGGATTTTATCTAACTGTTCTGTTTGTACAGCACAGGTCTGATATTTAGTAGATGCTAATTAATTACTTATTTGATTGAAAATTATTTTTTTTTATTTCTCTACTTTTTATTTTAATTAATTAATTTATTTTTGAGACAGGGTCTTACCATTTTGCCCAAGCTGAACTCAATCTCTGGACTCAAGCAATGCTCCTGCCTTAGCCTCCAGAGTAGCTGGGACTACAGGTGCATACTCTGCTTTTCATTTTGAAGTAATTTCATGTGAGAAAAGTTTTAAATAGAGTATTAAGACCTCTTCTCTCCCTTTATCTTGATTCAAAACCTTTTGCCACATTTTTCTTATTTCTTTAAGTAAGCTGGCTATCTTTTTTTTCTAACCACTTGATAGCAAATTGTAGACAGACATCAAGTCTCTCCCATCTAAAAACTGTAGAATATATTTCCCGAGAATAAAATCACTTTATTATATGTAATCATAGTAAAATTATAAAAATAAGGAATTACACATTAATAAATAATTCTATTGACAGTAGATATTCAGATTTTTTTCTAATTCATTCTTCATAGACTTTTAAAAATTTCTTCTTGAGAATCCAATACAAGATTATGACTTAATTGCTTGTCAAAACTCTAGTGTTCTTTAATCTGGAACTACTTCTTAGCCATTTTTTGTCTTTCGTGACACTAACATTCCTGAAGAGTACAAAGACCTTTGCGTCCCTCTGTTTGGTGTCTCTGAAGTTTTCTAGGGATAGATTTAGAATTTGCATTTTTGGGCAGGGATGCTGTCACTGTGAACTTCTATCATGCTCAGGCATCATATTAAGAGATCTGTAACGTCCATTGATTTGCCTGTTTTTGGTAATTTGTCTTCAATTCCTCGGTTAGTGGTGATTGTCATGTTTTTTCCCACTTAGTTACTGTTTTCCCCATGTTATTAATAAATAATCTGTGAGGAGATATTTAAGAACTTGTAAATATCATTCTCTTCATGCAGTTTCCACAGACCCATTTGTATCCATTGTGGGTTCCTGTTTGACTCAAGTTTCTTATTGTGATAGCACAATGGCGATTTTGCTGTTTCATTTCTTCTCCTTTTATTAGTTGACATTCTACTGTGTCTTCTCTCCAAACATGTATTTATTCATTTATTACTAGTAGAGGCTCATGTTTGATTATTAGTATTATATTCCGGAGGTTATAACTCCTTAGAATCGTTATTTATTTCAATGTTCAAATGGCCTCAGTTTTGCCTTCCAAAACCAGCTCCATTTGCTGCTTTGCACTTTCTACATGTCCTCCTGATATTTGCAGCACTTTTCATTTTCAGGCTCAACAAGTGATTTCACTTTATTGTGTGTTCTTTTTGTTCATCCTTGGAATTAACCATGTCTCTATTTCCCAGAGTGGGGAATGAGACTTGGAGATCAAGATATCCAGGAACGAATTAAGCTTGTCTTAAACCATTTCCACACTCCACCTTCCAGGTTAATTTTGTTCCTCACTTCCTGGTGCCCTGAAACATTTGCAACAGTCTCTTTTAAACTTTTCTGGGCTCTGATGTGAGTTTTCTTCTCTACCACTCTCATATCCCTTTTTGCTTCTGAAGAGTGACTTTATCTGAGGCCAGTGATTTATCTTCTCTCCACCTCAATTATCATTATTATTCTTTTTAGTCAACAACCTTGCTGTATCAGCTCTTCATCTCTCTTTATCTTCAGGTAGATTTGACCTTCCCTGCACATCAGGGATAAGAGTGCATCTCTTTTCTCACCCTAATCCTACCACCATCTCCTGTCTCTATTTCCCTGAGGACCTCCTTTATCTAGTATATTCTTTTATTTCCTTTATTTTCTTGCTTTTTAAATTTAGTAATTCAATTCATTCATTCATTTTTGTGGTACTGAGGATTGAACCTACGGTCTTACACATGCTGGGCAAGTGCTCTACCACTGAGCTATATATCCAGCACTAATTTTTTTTTTCTTTTCAGATAGGGTCTAAGTTGCCCAGGCTGACTTTGAACTTGTCAGCCTACTATCTCAGCCTCCTGAGTACCATGTGCCACCATGTCCTACTCTTCTTGAATTCTAAAAATCTCTTCTTATTCACTGTATCTTTCTTTATCTATAAGTTCTCAGGTCTGTTATGTTAAAAAAAAAATCTAGTCCCATCACCCATGATGAAATGGTCTGACTCTACTTTTTATCACTATCAAAATGCTTCAGAGTCATCTACATTTTCTGTCTCCATTTTCCTAGCACACATACTCCTTGGGGGTTGGAAGATGTCTTTTCTTCAATTCTGTCTTCATGTCATCAATGATCATAGCATCAGCCATCTCACTCTTCTGCAGGAAAAAGGTGAACTACACAAAATTAGGAATTGGTATTAAAAGTGAGATATTGGTAAGTAGTGTGAAAGTTTTAAAAACTCTTAAAAAAAAGGTATAGACAGAAATACTTCCATATAATAGAAACCATAAAGAACAAGTTCACATCTACGTAATGGTGAATAGTTTAGAGCTCTTCCTCTACCACTAGTAACAAGACAAAAATGTCTTCTTGGTTAACTTCTATTCAGCATTAGACTGGAAATCCTAGCCAGAGCAATCAGACAAGAAAAAGACAAAAAGCCATCTAAAACAGAAAGGGAAATATGTTACATTTTCACTGTTTGCAAATGACATGATCTTATATTTAGAAAACTCTTAAGACTCTACCCCCAAAAAAACATGTTAGAAGAAACAAATTCATTAAAGAGTCAAGAGACAAAATCAATCCTCTTGAGTACTTTAGACTGTTTCCTCTTCCAGCACTCCTGGGGTCCCTTACTGTGTTAGTCAGCTTTTCATCACTCTAACTAAATACCTGAGAAGAACAACTTAAAGGAGGAAATGGTTACTTTAATTCATGTTTTAGAGATTTCAGTCAATGGTTGTCTGACTCTGTTCCTTCTAAGTCTATGATGAGGTAGGACGTCATGGCAGGTTGGGCATGATGGAACAAAGCTGCTTACCTCATGGTGACGGAAAGGAGAGATAAAGAGAGGGATAGAGAGAGAGAAGGAAGGGGCCAGTGACAAAATATACCCCTACTTCCTCCAAGTAGGTGATACTTCTTAAAGTTTCCAACACCTTCCAATAGCACATGTATCTATGAATTTGTCAATGATGAAATTAGAGCCTTCCTGATCCAATCATTTTCCCAAGGCCCCACCATTGAACACTTCTGCACTGGGGGCCAGACCATCAACACGTGAGCCTTTAGAGGATATTTCAGATTCAAGCCACAAGAACCAAAAATATTAATCAAAAAAATTTAAAAATAATAATTATTAAGGTGATGGATTTAGTTGGATTTAATCATTAGAAAACACATACCTATATCAAAACATTACATTGTACCCCATATTTATATACAATTATTTTCCAATTAAACATTTAGCAAACATCTATAAAAAAACTGAAATATTGTAGGTCTTAGAACTATTCGATAACTATTAAATACATACTAAATGATTGAGTAAGGTGACATCTGAGGTGGCTTTTTAGGGGGAGGAAAGCAGGAATTTGCTGATCAATGACAGAAAAGACAAATTTAGGTAAATGGAAAAACTTAAAGAAGCAGGAACCAATATTGTATTAGGACCATATGAAAGCTGAGTCGGGTCGGGTCGGTTATTTAGGTGAATGGAGGGAATAAAATGTAGGTATTCCAGGAAGGGAGGAAGGAAGGCAAGAAGGCAAGAAGGAATGAAAAGTAAGAGTGGATAAGTGAAAATAGACTCAGTGGTGATCTCAATTTCCACTCCTTCCCCAAGGAAGGAAAGCACAGAACACGATTTCTAAAGCCACGTAGAGGAGGCCATTCAGGTATACCCCCGCCACCACACACACACACAACAGAAAGAATATGGAAGTCTTGGGATGGGAAAGTGGAAGCTACTAAACTCTTGAAGATGAAGAGAGCTTCTCAAAAGACTGTAAAAGGCAGAGGTTTTGTGAACCATGAAGATCTTCCTAGAGTCTCTTCTAACACCACCCTCAGAAATCAAGAGCTGTAATAGAAGATATAGCCCCAAGGGAGGCTCAGAAGCCAATCACTTCCCTCCATTCAAGATACTCAAAAGAATTAACCAATGATCATTTCAGTAAAGACCAGTGCTTTCCAAAATAATGGGTTCTTTACAAATGATCTTAGTTGCATGAGACAACCCTCTCCCAGTGAAATTTTACACTATGCTGCATGCTGGGTAGCAAAACCAAAATAAAAACCCCTAATGGTTCAGACTAAATTTCCAGGTAGAATGTAAAAACAAAAAGATGCAGGATATATATATATATATATATATATATATATATATAAATATATACACACACACACATATATATGTATATAAAATATTTGTATCTGCTCAACCCTTCTACCTGGAAATTTATTCTGAACCATTTTATATATACATATGTATATACATGAATGTTGTGCTGTAGAATCAAAGGCACAAATACAAAATAATTGTGAAAGAACAGTCAACTACACATGGCACTTTTGCAGCATACCCTCTGAGCAGCCAGTTGCGAGGGTTAGACAGCAGTTTGCTGAAGGAATTTCCAATATTGAAGATGAAGTGGGTAAAGGAGAAGCTGGAAAAATGCACAGAGAAGGAGAGCAAAAGTGAAAGGAGGAAGGCAGAACAGGGCAGGTGGGTGGGTGCTCTGAAGGTGCACCCCACAAAGCTGCTTCTACTTCCAATTTGTCGCAGGCTGTGCTCCTGAGATTCTCGCATTGGAGGGCTTTCAGTATTGGAAGCCTGGTGTTGGGCTACAGGATACCTTTTCGTCACTTTAGGTTAAACACCTTAAATATATTTAGTACCATTTTAGTCATAAAAATAAGATCATTTCCACAGGGGAGTGTCATGAGGCCTAATTAGTACCTGTAGAGAACTCTGTGATCTTACAAGGAAAGAAGTACAAAGTGCTATTTAATCTGAGAACCAAAGAAGGATGAAGTGATTGCTCAATTTGGTTCGAGTCACAGCCATCCAACACTCTGGAAGGAAACAGGGGTCATTCCCTAGGGAAGCTTTCCAAGGTCAGGATTTTATAGAGTCAATATTTTCCCAATGGAATAGTAGCTTTTCATTTCAACAATTTTGGAGGCAACCTACAGCTTGCCGTGGAAAGGATGGATACAGAGGAATGGGATTTAAATCCAAATCAATCTATCACTACCAACCAAGGCAAAACAAATTGGTCAGTTCACAGCTTTAGGTGTAATTTACCCATCTAAATATTGAGTGGATCAAACAAAAGAACATCTGAAAAGTTGCAACTCTAGCATATCCATAGTTGAAATTCCTGATTTTACTTTAGATAAATTCATTTCATCAATGTCTACTGAAATAGGTTCTATGTGGCAGATATTGTGGTAGTTTATAGACAAGATCTGCTTCTTTACACAAATTAAAGACACCACACATGTAAAAGATGGTGCTAAGTGAGTCATAACATAAAGACTCAGTTAATGAAGTCCAGTCTTTGGACAGGAAATGGAGAGATGAACTCAATTTGCATTGATGGAGAGTAAATTAAAGCTTGTCCAATGAGTTGATATCTGTTGCATTTTGAAAGATGAATGAAAGTTTGCTGATAAACAGAATGGATTAGGAAGATGTTTCTTTATGAGAGGCACTTGGTGAGGAAGAAGAGAATGTACAAAAGCATACAACACTTGCTGAAAGATTTAATTTAATATGATGAGTTACTTCAATATATAGACAGAATTTGTTGTTGTTGTTGTCTTATCCACCCCAGCTCCAATCAGCTGTGGTTATTTCTTATTTGCAGTCAAAAGATTTATTCAAAATCTGCAAATCACACGATCCCCAAAAGATGACTCAAACTCTATAAAGAATGAACCAGGTAAACTAAGGTCCTCCTTTGCATTTTCTAATCTGTTTAAGAAAAAGAATGTAGGATTCCCAAGAAGGCAAATAACTTCAGGATTGTGTGTTAGATTACAGGGGAATTCAGAGAATCTATGCCTGGCTTCTTCCAGAACTTGTCACAAAGAAGTGCAAATAAGGAGACCAGAGACGCCAGCCAAGTCCTCTCTAAAATTATCCCTGTCATCAGAAACAATTAATACTATGTACAGAACAGTATTATTCTAGGAATAGGAGCCAAAGGCATTTAGGGAGATTCGCAGATCATATAATTTTGTAACTTAAGTTTATGGTTGGCACTGTTGGTGTGTCAAAGCTAATTGGTGGGGGTCCAAATGAAGCTACTGTAGGGGTTCAACAACATGAGTAGAGGAAGGAGATGGTTTATACCATTATCACAGTCTCGGGAAATCATACCTTTCATTTCTATTTGGAATTGATCAAGTTCATCCGACTCTACAGAACAGTGTGTGTGTTTGTGTGAGCAGGTACGGCACGTGCGCCTGTGAGTGCGTGTGATTTTCTACTTTCTGCACAACATTCTGTGAGTCCTGAGTAAATGTCAAACCATCATAACCAGGCAACCTTTTCAGGTTGAACTAATGGAACCTCAAATGAATTTACTTACACTCCTTTGCTTTGGTAAATCCCGAGTCCAGTCACACCTGACATTCTTCATACATTTTAACAAAAGCAAAGTCACATTGCAAACAAAGACTAATGTAACCAGGGAAAGAAATGAGAAGAAAAATTCTAAAATAAAGAAAAGAAAACAGGATAATAATACATTTTTCATTTACTGTTAGATCATACACATTATCTATTATTTTGTAAAGCTGGGCAGGGAGGGACCTCTGATTTCTCTATTACTGATATTAAATCTAAACAAAATATCCTGAATGGTTTCTTGGAGTTTCCACATGCTTTTCATAAAAAGTGGGGGAACAGGATTAACACTGAAGGTTGAATCTTGGTTTTATGGTCTTCATCCTCATTTTGTTTTCCAGAGGTAGCTGTTCCAGTTTTTTATTCTGTATTGTTTTGTTTTCACATTGGAAAAAAAAAAAGAAATTGAAAGGAAGTCCAATTCATTAATAAGTCAGTCCCTTGGATCCTGGTTGATATTCAGCCTGAGAAAAGCTAAGAGGGCTGTTTGGTGAACTCATGAAGAAGGAATGGAGAAAAAGCATTACTTATATATTTGGTCATTGTTAAAATCTGAGGCCTCTCCGGGACAGGTTAATTTTAAGGTCTGTGCAACTGTGAGAACTAAGCTAGAATTTAATAGATAATCAGAAAGAGGAAAGGTCATAGGCTGCTGATGAAATGTTTTCCAAGCAGAGTAAAGGTTTTCAGCAGAATATGTGCCCACATAATCCAGCTCATCAAGCTGAAATTCTAGGTAAAACAAAACAAAAATACAGAGCCCCTGTTTATCTGGGACACAGGGACTAAAGGGAACAACTTGGTTTCCTGAGAAAAACTGTAAACACTCCTCCCCCTTCTACCAGATACCTGGACACTGGAACGCCTAATGGTCAAGAGGACGTGTTGTATATCCACTGAAAGACCTGAACCTGCCTGCCACTCACACCCAGATTTGCGACTTGCAGGGAGGAAAGAGTGCCACCTACTGAATCACCACCTTTTAGTTGTTTCTGTCAGCACTTTGGCTTCCCTTGGAGTTCTACCAACTCTGGAGCGTGACCTTGCTTAGAAATGAAATCTGACCTCATTGCAATGCAAGCTTAGCTTTTTGCAGGCACATTACAAAATCAGCCAGAACCCCTCGTGGGCAGATATCCCCCTTATAGTACCACAGGAAAGAGAGGCAAGCCGAGGGGCTACACAGAACCAAAGCAGCAAGAACAGCTGCAAAAGGGGATCAAGCATCTGTGTAATGATATGTTTAGTCACTAAACACAACTATTTTATCTTAAGATAGACTAAAAATCCAGTACACATGTTTATGTAAAGTCTTCTTATTCTCAGTCTGAGGAAAGTGCCTGACTAAATGTTTTGTTGGATTGAACTTAATTGTTGACATCTGGAATTGGTTAATGTTAATATTAACCAAAGCATTTAACTAAATAAAATGATACGGGAGAAAACTATTCTGAGCATGTATTCGACATTCACATAGTAACTGTATAGTTTAATGGAAAACCTGCTAACTTTATAACAAACATTTAATAGACATCAATAACCATGGTCCATGCTGATTTCCAACTTAATCTAATCTTAAGTATTATATTGTATTTTCTAAGCCATACATTCAGGGGGGGTCCTATCCATACAAAAGCCTAAATTACAATGATTCAAATGTACATATCAGGATACGGCTCATACTTTGGTTTCTAAGTATATTAATACATTACTAACATGAGAACCCTAGGAAGGATGAAGGTCTAAAAGTACCAGCCATGTGATTTTGTCACCTGATTCACTTTGGAGTTCTCCATGACCAGACCACAGCTATACATGTCAGATACCAACCACCTCCAATTCATTAAAAGGCAATATTTTGGGGACCACAGTTTTCCTAAAAAATGATACAACTAAATATAAAAATTTTAGATATGAAGATAGACATGCATATTAGTGTAAGGGAGAAATGTTTAGATAGTTTTGTGACAGATACCTTCTGTGTCTATAATAGAATAGGAATTCAAAGGCTATGTACACTGGGGAACTCAGAAGCTCCATCCAGCCTTAAGCTAGACCAAAGAGCAACACTTTCACAGAGCATCTTAACCCAATTAAACTGTTATCCCTGGGCATCTTGTTGTAGCCAGTAATTGAAACCAATGACTAATGTTCTGCTTTCATACAGACCACGGTGTTAGAAAAACCTAAACATTTTTTAGTTATTAGTGGTTTTTTAAAATTATTTGGAAACAAAATGTTTGGAGAAATGGTCATGAAATAAAAACTTATGGAATTATGCCAAAGGGACATAGGAGGCAACCTGAAAGAGCTCCCCATGGACAAAGGTACAGCGATCTGAGCAACAAAATAAATGATGTAGTATGGATTACAACCCAAAGTACACTATAAATAAACATGTATCCATGCCATTATAGACAAACTATTTAAAACATAAATAAGTGGAGGACAATAGATAAGTCTTTACAGAAGAAGGCAAATAATCCCTCACATTTTTGTGTGAATTGATTCAATGACTGGCTTCTGAACAATAGAGAATCTGAAGAGAAAAAGGATAACTATGCAGTTGACTATCCTGGAAAGCACTAGCTGTGGCAGAGATTAATATGGCCATGACATCATGTGAAAATCAAGGACCCCTGACACAATGTGATGAAGAAAACAACTCACCTTTCTGGTGTCCTTCCTAGAAGCCTTTTCTAATCATGAGAAACACAGCATACAAACCACATTTGAGGAACATTCTGTAAAACACCATACCAGGACACTGCCCACTGTTCAGATCAGAAAGGAAAGACTGAGAAAAGTCACAGAATGGAGGAGACTAGGAGACATGACATCCCAAAGTTGTGCCCAACACACTGAAACGGATCCTAGAACACAAACATGAGAGGGAGGCAAAAACTTGTGAAACACAAATGAAGCTTGGATTTCAGTTAATAAAATGAACTGATGTTGGTTTCTTAATTTTCACAAATGTGAGATGATAATGTAAAATGATAATAATAGGGGAAGCTGAAACTAGGCAAATGGTATAAAGGTAGAACTCTGAACTATCTTTTCCACTCTCCGTAAATCTAAAATTAATCCAAACAGAAGGAATTTATTCAAAATGTTTCAAAATATATTTGTCAAAAACTTGATCTTAAGATATATGATTATTTTGGCTGCTCTTAAAAAATTGTTATATTTAAACACTATATATGCTCTCTATAAAAATTAATTTAGTTGCAACATTTCTTTTGAAAAAAGGCACAGATATAAGTCTTACATTGTAAGTAGAGTGCTTTGAGACTTTAGATAGCTTCTGGATAAGAGATGATGCTGTTTTCAAAGGAAATAGTAAAAAATGGTTAATTTCTGCATATATTGTGAAGATAAAATCAGATTTGTTGAAATACTAGAGATTATTAAAAGGAATACAAACAAACAAGAAAGCTCTGATTTCAGGATTTTTTTCCACGGTTTTAAGCCTGAGGACCTGGAAAGATGTTGTAACCCTTAACTGAGATGGCAAAGACTTCAACAGGAGCAGGGGATCATGATTGAGATTGGGGTCTATTGCCTTCATCCCTAAGGCTTATGATACACATTAAATTCATATACTGAACACTTTAAATATGTATTTTAGATGAGATGCTCAAGTTAGATATATAAACTTGGGAATCATTAGCATATAAATGAGACAAAATGATAACAGTAAACAAGTGAATAATGAAAGAGGAAAGAGGATGTCTCTGGGGTGCTTCAATATTAAGAGATAAGATGAGAGATATCCAGAAGTGATCAATGAGGCAGAGAGAAATCCCAGTGAAAGTTCATAAGTCATGGCATGGGGGCAGGGGCAGGAGCCCAGGTAGCCTCAGTGGGCAACTTTTGTTTAAGAGACAGGGTTGATATGGAGGGAGACCACAGTGGTTAAAATTGACATGGTGGAACATGGAAGAGGAATGGATTGGGGGGCAGAAAAATCTTCATAAATGTGCAGCTGGTGCCCCCAGGTATACAGCTGAGTGAAAACCAGAACATGTCTATGAGGTAACTAGTAAAGATTGAAGAAAAAACTCATCTCAGAGGACTAGAGGGGAGAATGCTTGGCATGCACACAAAGCTGAAAATAGAACCTGTTTCATACAACCAGCTTGAAAGGAAATGCACAAGTCTTGTGTGTCATACTCAGAAAGGTTTGATCTCAGTAGAGGAGAATAATTATAATTAGAAAAAATCTTGCTCTGGTCCTGCCTAACAAAAGTTAAAAGTAAGACTTGAACATATCGTTTCCAAGTAAATGAATTAAATGAGCTCTGCCCTAAATCAAAGTTCAATATTTATAGAGACACAAAAATCATCCAGGATAAAGGAGAAAATTCAAAATGTTTGATAGCTTCCCAAAAATTAGAAAGCATGCAAAGAAGCAGAAAGGACATAACCTATATAGTAAAGAAAAATTTCAATGAGATGACACTAACATAGCTGGCATCCAGAAGTCAAAATCAGCAGAACAGGGTAATAAAACCATCACTGTGACTGTACCCCATGTGCTTGCACAGCTGAAGTGTGGGATGGAAATGGTAAGTAGACATGGGGAATAGGTAAGACCCACATCAAACTCCAGAGTGAGAATGGCAGTATGTGAGATGATAACTGTGCTGGACAGGGTTAGTGGAAGATCAGATCCCACAAGAAAAAAATAGTGATCTCAAAAAGCATTGCAACCAAAATGATCGAAAGGGAAGACGGAAAAACAAAGGAATGAAAAGAAACAAAGATCAAACAGCCCCATGTATACCTCATTTTAATTCCTGAAAAGAGAAGGTCCATATTCCTGTAAAGAGAAGGTCCACAAAGAAATAGTCTGAAGCACTAATAGCCAAAACCTTTCCAAATTTGAAGATAATGATAAACCAACAGATCCATGAAACTCAATACACCCCAAGTGAGAATAAATTCAAATAAAATTCTTATAGAAAACTATTTCCCAAAACACATCACAATCAAATTGCTCAAGACTAATAGCAAAGAGAAAAATTACAATTATCTGGGGTAGGGGGAGTGGGGACAGACATGTGAACTATTGTAGCCAAGAGAAGACTGAGGAGAATGATAAATAATGTCATACCCTTCATGAGATCCTTTAAACAGAAAAGGGGCATTAATTAAAAACTAAGAAAATCTGAATAAAAAGTTGGCTTTAGTTTATAGCCACATATCAACATCATGCCAACAGTTCTAACAAACATGCCATGTTATAATAAGATGTTAATACGGAAACTGAGTTAAGACTATATGAAAATTCTGGGTACTTTTTTCAAAACATCCATAATGCATTTAATCTTTAATGTATTGAAAAGAAAATTGTCGATGTGGCCTTTGACCTAGAATTCTATATGCACCGTAATGTCTTTCAAATATGAATGGAGAATTTTCTGTCATAGAAAAGTATTTCAACTTTCTATCCATTACTAGTAGGCCCTGATAATAAGAAATGTTAGAGGGTGTATTGTTAGTAGAAAGAAGATTATATGGAAATATGAATCTACACCAAAGAAAGAATATCAAAGAAATGGAAGTCACTTGGATAAATATATAAGATATTATTCTTACAATTTATATGCCATCAGAAGTAATTAACCATGAAAAATTAATTAACTCTGGTCTAAAAATATGGTATTTTACTTTTAATTAAAATTGTAAAGTCAGTGAAATAAATTTTTAGACAGACTAATGAAGAAAAAAGAGAGAAGACAAATTACTATATTAGTAAAGAAAGAGATAATATTATTACAGATCAAACAGATACTAAAATGATACTGATGAACATTGAAACCATATAATATCAATAAATTCACTAGTAAGAGAAAGGGACAAATTACTTAAAAGATGCAAATTACTAATATCATTCAAGAAGAAATAGAAAATTTGACTAGAAATAGAAAATTTGAATTTTGCCATTTAAGTTATAAGTTTATAGTTATAAAAATTAAGTCTTACCTAGGTAGCTTTGTTGGTGAATTCTACTAAAGTGCTGAGGAACAATACAGTAATTTTATACAAACTCTTCCAAAAATTGAAAGGTAAGGGAATTCTTCCCAATTCATTGTATGAGGTGAGGATATCCCTGTTTCAAAAAGCAAAGAAGTATATTATAGGAGAATAAAACTATACACTATTATCTATAATAAACATTGATATGAATATTCTTTTAAAAATTTCAGAAAATAGAATCAAATGATATACAGAAATGTTAATAAATCATGACCAAGTGGGATTTATTCCAGAAATGCAAAGATTGGTTTATCTTTTGAAAGTCAATATAAATCACAACTTTAACAAATTAAAAATATATTATTAACAATTCAATAGCTGATAAAAAAATGATTTGATGAATTCCAACCCTCATTACTGATTTATAAAAGCAACAACAACAACAATAACAAATAGCTCTCAGCAGTGGAAGGAAACTTCTTCAACCTGATGAAAGATTGCTAAGGAAAACCTCCAGATACTCTCACAACTGATTTTGAAAGCAAAAGTTAAGGCAAAGACTTGAACTTAGATGCATCTAGCATCATATTTATTGCAGTTAAAAACTAGATTAAGACTCAGTGTCCTCACAGGTGAGTGAATAAATAAATTGTGGTGTACCCATAGGATAGACTGCTAATCAACAGTGAGAAGAACTGTGCTGTCAGTACAAATTACAATGTGGACAATCCCAGAGGAATTATTCTGAAAGGAGAGAGACAAAAAGATTTATGCAATATGTGACCCCATTTGTGTACAATTCTATGATTAGGAAGGTAACTAATCTATAGTGACAGATGAAGGATCAGTGGCTGTCTGGAGATGGGTTGAGAGATCATCCTCACAAGTAACTTTTGAAAGTGGCAGGGGAATTCCTTACCTTATTGTGGTTTTAGTTTCACAGAAATAAAGGTATGGCAAGTACATTTATATATATTTCAATCGTAGCTCAATAAAATCAATAAAAACATTGTTAGTATAAACTTAGGGAAGAGTAAGTATTTTGTTGAATAAATGGGTGAATTGATTATGATTGAATAAGCATATGGTCCTTTGTCCTTGGAACACTGAAAGTATATGAAAAGCAGAAAAATCACATAACAAATTGATTCTTCAGAAATCATTAAATATCCTAACTTTTCCAAAATAGCTGGTGAACCATATTTAAATATATGAGAGCACAAAAATTTTTTTCTTTGTAATAATACGATTACATGGATGGTATGAATCTACATCGGGCACAACTATAGAAACGAAACGATGTACACCATTTGTGTATAATGAATCAAAATGAAGTCTGTCAAAATACAAAAATAATTTAAAAAAAGAAAAAATAATATGAAGACAGATTCTCAAACACCATGGAATTCTTAAGTGACAAAAGAAAGAAAAATAAATCTTTTTCATACTATTTTAGCATTCAGAGAAAATGTTTTAATTTTAAAAAATGAATAATCTATATATAGTGTTTATAGTAAGTTTCATTTAATGAGCATATGCATAGTCAAAGAAAGAAATTCTAAGTCAGGCCCAGTGGCACAGGCCTGAAATCTCAGCTGCCTGGGAGGCTGAGGTAGAGGGATTGCACATTCAAAACCAACCTCAGCAACTTAGTGAGGCCCTAAGCAAATCAATGAGACCCTGTCTCTAAATAAAAAATACAAAAAAATGGCTGGGGATATGGCTCAATGGTGAAGTGCCCCTGTGTTGTGCCCCTGAGTTCAATCCCCAGTACAAAAAAGAAAGAAAGAAAAGAAAGAGAGAGAGAAAGAGAGAGAGAGAGAGAGAGAGAGAGAGAGAGAGAGAGAGAGAGAGAGAGAGGGAAAGAGAGGGAGAGGGAAAGCGAGAGAAAGAGAGAGAGAGAGAGAGAGAGAGAGAGGGAGGAAATAAAGAAATTCTATAATTTCCCACTATTTTTAAATTGTTTCTTGTCTCTGAAAGCTTACAAAACTATTATGTGGGATATTTGTTTTTATTACAGAGAGATTGTTCACTTTACAAAAAAGTTCACAGGAGAATTCAGCAAAATTTCAGAGTTAACTTTTGTGTTCAACCTTTAGATATCAGGTTGTTAACTAGTTTATGCGATGGGGTTAGGATGAAGAGAAAATGAAACTAACATTCAAGAATGAAGTATTGGAACTATGTTGAATTGTGTATAATCCATAAATAAACATTTTAAGATCTTCGAAAAGATAAGCCAATGAAAGTAGTACACATATTTAACAAAAATTCAGGTTTTGGTAACTGCTGTGATGTAAGTGTATCTGTGGTGCTGTAAGATGGCACCTGTCATGGCACATTGTGTGACAGCAGGCCCACGTGAAGGGTATGTGTGAAGCAAACACGTAACTGAGATGACTAAGATTTGGCAAGTTGCTTACATATTCTAACGGGTTGAGCACAGTAAGATAAGACCCATCTGTGCAGCTCATACCCAAAATGGGCATATAGGGGAAATTTGTGAAAAGCATCTCAAACTCACAAGGACATTTCTAGATACTTTTTTTTTTTTTTTTGGCCTTGGCACACATCTCCATGAGACCACAGGAAACTAGAACGGATAGGCTTTGTTATTAAAACCACTGCACAAACTCCAGGGAAACTGTATTCTCAGTTAATAGTTATTGTTCCCATCCCTCTCTTCCTAAGTTGCAGAATTAAACTCATTGAAGATGTGTGTGCGTCTTGTCTCCTTTGAGCATGGGGGTGTTTGTGACACATGCATGTACAGATGCTTGCCAGGTGTGTTACTGTGTGTGTGCTTAAGTATGCGCTGCCTGTGTGTTTTTGTGTGAAGGTTTATGGCTGTTGTGTGTCTGTCAGTGTGATTACTGGGATGTGTACATGTATTTGTGCATGTGGCCGTATGTATATGTATGTGTGTACATGCTAGACTGAGAAGCAAACCTTTACTCCAAGATGGAAACTTTCACTACTGAATCAGGCTTGTTATGCCCTGATCCTTTTTGCATTAACATAATCTTTTTGCATTCTGAGTAATGTGCATATTATTTTAAAGAAGATACTCTCTCAGGTTTCTAGCATTATGCTAAGTTATTTTTATTATACTCGTTCTTAAATATTTATATGTTTAAAGTTCTTATGTAATATAAAGCAAAAATAAGTTTATAAATTAAATAGAAAGAGAAAAATATATCTAAAATAACAGCACTAATGTACCATGATGGATGATGTTGTTTTTCTGAAACTAAATTCCCATAATGTGAATATGGCATTGATGTGCTACAGCACAGTTTTTTCCTTGTTTTTAAAGTGGCATGTATTAAATTCCTCCACTATTTTCCACTTTTAACTTTAACATGAACTCTTCTTTTTATTCAATGAGGCTTGATGTAATTTGGCCTTATATTTTGTGTTAAATCAACATTCATGTATTAAACAATTATCTTCCTTTCTTTGGCCTTCTATTAGTTCTCAATAATTAAAATAGCAGCACATAGAAACTAACACCATCACTGAAAATTCTTGTATCTCTCAGTTATAAGCTGGTATGTTTTTATAGTATACTGTAATTATATATATTACCATTCGAATGATATATAATACTATATGAAAAGCTTTCAATTCTTGAAGCTTTGCTGGAGAAGCACTGCCTTATAGGATTTTGTTACCCTATAGAAGCTAATTAGAATCTCACACAAAAGATTTCTGTCTGGAAGTCCCACAGTTCTGTAGACAGGAGGGGCCACAGACTAACCTTAAGGACCTCCCCATCCACATGTCAGCAGTCTAATGCAAGCGGAATAATTCCCCTGTACACAGGTGCAACAGTTAGAATTTTACCTGGACAGCATGGAGCTTTCATCCATTTGTTTGTTCAACTACTGCTTCCATAGACACATGTCAAAAGTCTAGGCCCTTTGGTTGGCACTAGGGACAGCAAGGTGGGTGAGATGCAGTTGTCATTGCTCAGGGGGCTGGCACCTTGCCAGGTGTGAGAGATGCAGCCACCTTTCTCATCTCAGTGACCAGGAATCGTTTCCTTGAAAAGACAACCTGTAAGGTCAATTCTGAAAGAAGAAGCCAGAGCAAATTAAAGAGAGAAGGAAGCACATTTCCAGTGGCAAAAGAAGCACATGCCAAGGGAACTGGGAGCAGGTTTGTGTGGATCGGAGTATAAGATGGAGCATGGTAAATTCCAAGCAGGGACCACATGGTGAAGTTCCTTGCTTCTCCAGGTAGGAGTTTGGACTTTACCCTGAATTCTGTGGGAAGCCCAGGCAGAGTGTAAACAGAACAGCAGAATATTTAATGACACCTTGAAATTTCAATAAGAATATAATATGAAAGATAGATGGTGATGGCTAAGAGTAGGGTCACCAATTAGTAGGATGATGTAGACTAAGAGGGTACCCTCAGCTAGAGAGTAGTAAGGTGAGGATAGAATTGATTAGTTTAAAAATATGTAAGGAGTCATTTTTGTTTGCATTTACGGAAGGAGATGAACAATTTTTCTTTGCAGTCCTGATTTCTAACTTGGATGTTAATGTGATGGAGAGTAATAAATATTAAATACTTAATGCATGCCAGATATTAGAGTGAGTGTTTTACATTTATTATTTCACTTCATCTTCTTTGTACTCCTTTAAGTTTGATGCTGTTCTATTTTTTTTTTTTTTTTTAAAGTTGAAGATACTGATGACTCACAGGGATTCCTCAACTTGCCAACTTTGAATCTCGCTCACTGAGTTGGAAAACATAAGAGGAACAATGGTCATTTTGGGAATGGAAGGTGAGTTTAATTCGGGGCAGGTTGACTTTGAGTCATACATTAAAGGAAGACAGAAAACTGCACAACTCCGGGGGTGACATTCACACAGCCGGTGACCACTGCACTCTGGAGTTCTGCTGTGTCACGCATCTGCAAGCAGATGCTGTTTGCATGTAGTCCTATGTGGAGTCTGGACCTCAGCATAAAGCCCCAGGCTGAACAGTCAGGTTCAGAGCATCTGTTACGGTACCTGGAAGATGAAAGGCACTCAATCAATATTTATTGACTGGATGTCACATTTTTGATAGTTAGCATGAGTGAGATAATTCAAGAGGCATATGTAGAGAAGAGCGTTGAATTATACAAATATTTAAAGACCAGGCATGGAAGGGAATACCATGAGGGACATAGTGAAGAATCTGCCAGAGCATTAGGAAGAAAACAGAAGGGTTCTGTCTCAGGACTCAAAGGAAGTGAAAGTTTAAGAAGGAGAGTCTGATACCCTGTGGCAAATACTGCCAAAAGACGAGGAAAATGAGCCTGAAAGGCAGGTTGATGTAGAATTTAGCGGTCAAGAGATCTGAAACTAGTTTTGATGGATGGAGAGTGGTATGAACTAAGAAGGGCTTGGGAGAATCTATCCATTGAGGGTTTGTTAGAATTAGCATTGTTCTCTTGTCTCAGGTCATAAGTAATTCTAGGAAGGCTTACCATATGGAAACCTCCTATTGTTCTCTCACAGTAGAAACTTGCCAGAGACAATCTCACTGTTTAAGATTAAACTTGGTTAATAATTATATAGCTTCAGACTCAACAATATCAGCGTATTTATAAAAGGGACCACAGGATCCTGGGATGTGAAAATCCCAGTGATTCAACTAGTCTGAGCTCCATGTGTCCAAAGGAAATTGAAAATCAGAGTTAAATCCTAGAAATTGTGATATCCTGGACAGGTGCCATTGTGTCTATACCATATTGGCTTACTAGGTCTAAATGTTATGTTAACATTATTCAAGGATACCCCTAACTTTCTAGAAATAATCTCAAACTATGCAACTATTTTAAAAATGTAGACATACTCAGAGGCACAAAAAGAAGGGAAACCCCACATTTTTGAAAACCAGACACAATACCACCTACCTCACTTTAAGTCTCATAGACTAGGGATCACAGCAGAAAACTGTTCCCCAGTGTTTGCTAAGTGGCTTAGTCAGATAAGTTTTCCTTCCCCAGCTGAATGCTGTCAATGATTAGAACCTGAGGGTCTTCTGCTCCCACCATGAGCAAGCAGTTCATTTTCACAATCAAAAACACTTTCAAAATTAATAAAAAGATGCAAAACAGTTTCATGGTGTTATGACTGACAATCATGGTAGACTTTTGCCTCATTCATTTTCCCATTTGAAACAGATACAGTGCAGCTGGAAAACCCAAGACCCCTGCACAATCAGACCCAGGTACAACTACAGCCTCAATGCTGAGGCTACAAAATTTGAGTGAACTATGCTTTGGTTCCTGGATTCCTATATGCTTCAGTCTTAGTGAATCCAGGAATTCAAGACAACCGACTTATTGTGAATAGATTTGGAAATCCTAAGACCGTAGTTTCCTTACTAGATTTCCCTAACGATGGCATCTAGGTCAGATTTCTTAATTTTCATCACATTTCCATTCATTATCTTATGTTCTCAGCAACTCAATAATATGGATGAAAGAGACAGTATTTTTCTCTGAGACAGATGAGGAGACAAGATGAGAGATAAAGAGATGTGTTTAAAGTAACAGTTAATAAGTGGCAGTGCCAAGTGATAATCCATCTCTCCTACCCTTTCAAGAGGATCAGGCAGATACCCTCTGTAAGAAAGCATGGTAACAAGGCAGAATCCTTCATAATTCTTGAATTTCTAGAAGATTGAGACAGACCTTTTCCCCCTCCTTTTATGGAGAAGATAAAAAGTAGATATAGGTTCTTGGATATTCCTAAGATTGAAAGGTGGAGTCTCACTTTTGCCCTGTGAATCTGGGATGCACATAGTAATTGTAATGATCCATAGAATGTGATAGAAGTAATGCTTTGGATGTATGAGACTAGGCCATAAAAACATGCAAATTCTGCCCAGGCATCTTGAATGCTCATCTGGGAGAAGTCAACTGCCATCTGAGTAACCCTGAGAACGCCATTCTTTATAGAAGTTCAAGTCAAGTCAAGAAGCTGCAGGGGAAGATAGTGAAGGCTTTGCAGTCTCAGTTCCGTCACTGTCCCAACCCAAGCAACAGTCTTTATAAGCCATCTTGGACAGTCTAGACTAAGGAGACAAATTTGAAGAATGTAGCTGAGAGAAGAAAGGCCCTTGCCCTATGTCCCCACTGATCTGTCCCAGCTAACTCAGCCCACTGCAGCCATCTAGGCTAAAGTCCCCATCACCACAGACCAGGGATAAGTCTTCCTGCTGTACTCTATTTAAATTGTGAGTGTAATAAAATGGATGTTTACACTACTAGATTTTGAGGTGGTTTGTTATGCAGCACAGATGAGCAGAGCATCTTAAGTAAAGCCTTTGATATGACTTAATGATTGAGTGCCCTTCGAAAGCAGAATTGTTAGTCGTGGAAACGACATGGTGAAATCCAGTTATCCAGAACTCTTGGGGAATAAGTCACTCTCAATGATGGAATGATGGCACTTCAAAAAATGGAGGAGATCAATCTTTTAAATGCTGAGAATATTGTGTTTTAACTGTTTAGTATGAATAGTTGTATAATCACTACACATTTCCATACATTTAATACATATTATGTGTTAGACCTTAGGCTCAGCACTGGTTGAGAGTGTTGTGTTTGCCCTACACGGTCCTTGCTCCTCACAAAGTTTTGAAGATCAGTGGAAGAAGCAGAGATACTAAGTAATTTGCTCAAAGTTGCAAGGAGATAAGAGTTATAAAGACAGTTTTCCAACTCAGGTTTGCCTGTTCCGAAATGCATGGGAAGATATCTTACAAACACAAGGTCCCAGGTCAGACTGCCAAAGTTAGTGGCCTATTCTCATGCTTTTACCTTTATCACTTCCTTCTTATCTTGATAAATGACACTTTCTGAAAAACAGTAACTTTGAAAAATTATATATTTTATGTGTGTTATTGTTTGAATCTGAAGTGTCCCCAAAAAGTTCATGTGATAAGATGTGGACACCAGCCTGTGGAGCTATTGGGTGGGGAGCTGGTGCCTAGGTAAGGAAGCTGGGTCATTGAGGATACATCCTTGTAGGGAAAATGGCACCTTGGCCCCCGCACCCCTTTTTTGCTTCCCAGATCCCGTGAGGCTCCCTGTCTCCTTCTGCCACATACTCCTGCTACCATGATACACTGTGACACTACAGGACCAAAGCAACTGGCTCACCTGACCATAGACTGAAACTTCTAAAACCATGAAACAAAATAAAGCATTCCTCCTTTGAGTTGATTTTCTTACGAATTTTTTTTCACAGTGATGGAAATCTGACTAATATTGTTAGTCTACACTCTTCTAAATAGGACAGACTGAGCTATATTGTAGGAACAAACTCTGCTTATGTTTCTGCATGGTCATAGGATTTAATCAGGAAATTCAGGTGAAGCAAACTGCTTGCAGTCATTTAAGATGGTATCAATGATAATAATAATGATTCTTTAACTTTTCTGGCGTCTCTCATCGGAGGATTACAAAAGGTTTTACCAACATTAATTAAGCGTTACAGGATTTCGATGGGGTCATGAAGAAGTTTAATTACTGTAATATATTGAGATTTTTAAACAAAGCAGAAGCAACTTGAGGATTGTAGTTTGAAGCACTGTCCTTTGCTCTTGGTGGCACAGACCCATGAGTTTTGAAATGACTTTTGTATTCCTTTATTTGTTTCCAAAGGTTTTTAGAAATGATGGCACTGTGATGTACTTTTCATATTGGAAGACACAAGGAAAGTGACATTGTGTGTCTCAAAGGAATTAATTGATTCACCAACATGCATTTTACCCTTGATCAGTACCGGGCACTATGCTATGTACTCAAAAGTATGGAGAATATTGTACCTGCCTTCAATTCATAGGGAAGATACAGAAATAAAATACAATGTCTACAGTGTGATCAGAGCTATGGCAGAGGTATGCACAAAGCGTTATTCAAGCCTGTGAAAGTGTTGCTACAGTGAACAAAATACAGAGCTTATTGCATTTCAAGCATCTTAAGACTTCACATATATTAGCTATTTAATTATCAAGCAAACTGAGACATGGAGAACTTGAGCCTCCTACCCAAGATCACCTCGCTAGGATGCGGTTCAGGGGGGATTTGACTGCAGGCACTGTCTACAGTGTACCTACTCTTAACCACAGTGCTGCAGCGTAGATGTGAGTGGGAGAAGAGGAAACCCTAAGGAATAATACAGAGAATGAAGCAAAAAATGAATGTCTGTGCCTCCGAAACCTCTTATCAGTTTGGCTTTGGTAATAGATGAACTTTATTGAAAAGCTAGTAGGAAATTACTTACTTGTACTGCATTTCTGTCTAGAACTAACATCTGGAGCAAAACAGCAAAGAAATCAAATTTCTACTATTACTATCAGTACCTTCTAGCCTCTCTCAATGGGAGACTTGGCTCACAATTTCCTTCTCAATTGTGGCCCGGGTTGAGCCTTCCTCAGTATCCCCAATGTGCTAACTTCAGCATATGACATGACATGCTGTAGTTACTCATGAACAGTTGGGTAACCATATGCTCATAGAATTGAGATGAACCTTCCCCAAACTTCTGGGATCCTTCCTTTGCTACTACTTAGATTTCTGCTCTCTTATGATAAAAATAATTCTGTCTGTATAGTCAAACCTTGGTCCTCTTCTGTCCTTGTCCTTCTCTTCTATTTCTTCTCTCCAGCCATTGGCACTGGTCCTCTGTTCCTCTGCATTAGAATACTTGAAACTATAAATTCTGCCTGGAGACTACCATTTCCATGACTCATGCCATTCACCCACTAAGGTGTTCTCAGATAATGCTGACAGTGTGAATTGAGTTCCTACTCAATATTCTTTACTCATCAGTCTAGATGAGACTCAGTATCTTCCATACCAATCTGATTTATCCTAAGTTCCATGTGATGGCAAAGTATTGACTGCACAAGAGTACATATTCAAACACTAAGAAGTAATTAGAATTTCCATTACAATTTTTCATGGTGCTTTATGCTAACATTGACATGCATTTCAATATAGCATGCCTGTTTGGATTACACAGATTCAAGACAGATGTGGTGGACATGGGAGTAAAAATGAAGAGGCAAAGTGAACCAACAAGTACTTACTGAGTATCTACTACTAAGTATACTACATATAAGCTATGTATAAAATATGGAGGATTTCATGGAGTATATTATGAAGTGGAATAGACAAAGAGTTGACGAGGTGTCTAAGTTCATCTGGGGATACTAGAACAGAATATCTGAGACTGCATAGTTTACAAAGAACAGAAATCTATAGCTCTCAGTTCTGGATGTTGAAAAGTCCCAGATGAAGGCATTAGCATCTGGTGAGGACTTTCTAGCTGTGCCCTCACACAAGTCATAAAGGAAAGCCTTTGCTTTTATAGAAATAGTAACTCACTGGAGGTCTGATGGAAATTCGTGACCTAAATACTTTCCATTAAGTCCCATCTCCCATCACTGTTGTATTAGAGATGAAGTTTCTAACACATGAATCAAGGGACATATGCAGATCACAGCACCAGGTAATTAGAACATAGGCAGGTAACATGCACGGAGGCAAGAGGCTGGGAAAGCCCTTAAAGGAACTTTTGTTAGATTAGTTAATGATGCTGGAGAAAAATTATTCCTTATCTAAGGCCTAATCAACCAGGAGTACTTAGGTAGAAGGTGTGGATCTCTGTACATGTGCACACGTGAATATACAAGAGCAGGGAGGTGGGCTATGTTCTAGGCCTGCTAGAGTATGCAAAGAAAGGAAGCTGAGGAAGGAGATTATCCATTATTTCTCTACACATGGGAGAGACAGTAGTGAGAAAGGACAGAGCTTCAGATGAAGGTTCTAGCTTTGAAAATTTGGGGTAGAAATGAAAGCAGGTGATAGAAACAGTCAGAACTGGTTAGATTGGAAGGAATTGATTTGATAAGATAGATGACTTCTAGGTAGACCACCTGGGCAGCCAAGTAGATTCTTTGCTTTCTGTGACCTACTGGACACAGCAGGAAACCCAGCATCATAATGAATTCAATTTTGGAGAAGGAAGTTGTGAAGAGAATGAGTTCTGGAGTCAAGAGTCCATCTTTGAATTCCAGCTCCACTACCTGGGTGAATTATCTCTCAATGCCAAGGTTTCTTGATATTTAAAAGTGGATGAATAATTATGATAGTTAATTTTATGTGTCAATTTGGCTGGGCCACAGTGCCCAAGGATCTGTTCAACATTTTTCTGGATAATTCTATAATGGTGTTTTGGGACAAGATGGACACTTAAATTGGTGGACTATGAGGAAGTATGCAGCATTTCATAATGTGGTGAGTTAATCTGACCAGATCTAAACAGAACCAAAGACTGATCTCTCCCACAAATGAGGGAATTCTGCAGGAGACTTGACCAGCAATAGTGGCTCTTTTCTGTGTCTTGACCCCAGTAAGATATTTTGGACTTCAACTACATTATCTGATATTTTTTCATTAAGAGACTGGCCTATCCTTCAGATTTTGGAGTTGCCCATTTTCACAATCTCATGAGTCAATTTCTTAATAAAGCTCTTTGTGTGTGTGTGTGTGTGTATGTGTGTGTGTGTGTGGTGTGTGGTGTGTATGTGGGAGAGAGAAAGAGAGAGAGAGAAAGAGCATATCTGGAGAACCCTAATTAATAAAATGATAGCAATCCTAAACCAATAAAGTTATTTTGAAAATTAAATTATGCATATAAGCTTTCCATAATAGTACCAGGTACACTTTGAATGCTTAAATGTTAGATGCATGTAAGGAGTCACCATCTCTTCATGCCCAACATGTGTTTGAGGAGTAGTATGCATTTGGAGTTCATGGATATAGTGCAGACTGGAGATAAAGGTTTGGTATCATTAGCACATAGATGATAAATGATGCAATTAGAGTAGATTGGATTATCCAGAGAGAGAAGATGCTGTGTGAGAAAGGCTCAGAGCAAAATCTTAACAAAGCTAATATTTAAGCTATGGACAAAGACTTTAAAGGAGAAACCAGCAAAGTGGAAAATCAGAAGAGTGTTTCACTAAAGCATTGCAAAGTGTATTCACTATCAGTGAGATTAAAGTCAGCCTATGACATTGACTTAGTGACTATAATTAGAAAGAGCATATTCCAAGTTTACTTTGATCTGTCCTGGTTTACACCTGTCATCCCAGCATAATTATCAAATAAATATTACAATCATTTAAGGTTCAACCAAGGGAGTCAGCTGTGATTTGAGATAGTTCTATCAAATTAAAGGACCTCTACATCATGCTTGAGAGGAAGTGTTTATCACAATGTTTCAGAAGATGTAAGTAAAGAAGGATATAATACAGAATGTCCCTGCTGTGGTCTGAATGCTTGTGTCTCTTTAGAATTCAGGTTGAAACCTAATCCCCATGGTGGTGGTCTTAAGGGGTGGGGCCTTTCAGAGGTAGTTAGGTGGTGAAAGCACCCCCTTGGTGTATGTAATTAGCACCCTTATAAGAGGACAGAGACAGTCTTCAACCCCCTCTGCCAGGTGCTGACAAAGAAACAAGGTGCTCTCTATGAAGCAAAAAGCCAACATCAGACACCAAATCTGCTGGTGCCTTGATCTTGAACTTCCCAGCCTGCAGAACTGTGAGCAGTAAGTTTCTGTTTTATACAAATTACTCAGTGTAAGGTATTTTGCTATATAGCCTGAATGAACTAAGGCAGCCCCTGGCAACCATTTCATTTTAAAAATGGGGACAAGCCTGGAGGTAAACCAGGACTGAGCAGGGCAGAACAGAGATGGAACTAACCCCATCTTCAGCAGCATGACTTCTTTGAATCTGGACTAGTATAGAACTTGACTTCCAGATGTGAGGCATGGAATAATGAATTCATTTACTCTTTAAGACATTTTTGATGGGAATGTTCTATAACTTGAAGCCCAAAATATCCTGACAGATACAGACAGACCACAGCTCTCATAAGTGAAAAAGAAAAAAAAAAAAAAAAAAAAATGAGGAACAGTCTAACCGGTAAAGTGATTTTAAAAATTAACTTTCTCCTTCATCAGCACCTTCTGAGGAGGGAGAACACCCCTTCCTAGAGTAACTGGATGGCACTTTTAAACATTGGGATAAGTATGACTAGGCAGGACTGGAGAAATCAGGTAGGGTCGGCAGCAAGGGTCCTATTTAACACGAGGAATCCTGGGGTGGGAGTCAGGAGGAGAGTGAACCAGTCCAAAGAGCTTGTCTGTAACAAGCAGAGGAGGTAACAAGAGAACTCCCCAGTGAGGGCTACAGTGAATTAGTGAGCTTTTCATTACTATGATTAAATATTTGTATTTGATATAAATCAAAGACTATTGTTGGTGATCTGGCCTAATTTTGCTAAGTCCTTCAAAAGAGGGACCAAGCCTTCCCTGAAGATAAAGATTTAGTGTAGCACTTCCCCTTCCTCTTTCAACAGCTGTGACCAAGCAGGCTCCAGGAACTCTACAACCACAAAACAGAGAACTCTGCCGACAATCGGGGGTCCTTGGAAATGGTTCTTGGAAATGGTCCTTTCTCTAGCCAACCTGCCAAGAGAAATTCAGTCTGGCTGACAACTGGATTTCATTCTAGTGATACCCTGAGCACAGCATCCAACTAAGCCCCAGAATTCTGACCTTTAGAGACTGTGAGATAATACATGGGCAGTTTTAAGCCACCTAACTTCATAGCAGTTTGTTACATTGCATAGAAAAATTATACTCCAAAGCAGTAAATAATGAACAAAGAAGAGAATTAAAAAAAAAAAAATAATTATGGTGCCAGACTATGGAAATGAGGCTAAATTAGGACAAAGGTGAGAATGGAAATAGGGTCATGGTCAGGATAAGTAGCATAGGTTAATGGATTAGAGAACTCTGTGATGCTAGAGAATTGCTGTACTTCGAGTTCAGAGAAAATTAACTGGAAGGAGATACTGATCAGATAGAGCAAGACAAATGGTGAGAGAGAGAGAGAGGAAGAGGGAGAGAGTTCGGTTATTGGTGTTAACCTCAGAGTGTGAGCACATGACAGGCCAAAGTGATGTGAAGGTATTTTTGGAGTCGAGGACCTAGAAGAGGTGAGAGGCCAGCGTGGTAGTTAATCTGTTCTTTTCATGTTGAGGATTTCAAAAGCAAGGGCCAGAATGGCAGTGTAAAAGATACACTCAGCCAGCCCTGAAGGAGCAGGAAGGCTGTGGCGATTGCTGTTGACACCAGAGAAGAACTAGATGAAGATGTCTGATAAAACACACCTAAAAGAAATTAAGATCTCTGAAGGAAGAAGAGTGTAAGTGAACACTGAGGAGCTAGGAGGGATAAAGCACCATTCCAGAGTTATGATGTGTGTAGAATCGGAAGAGACCCCATCTCAGGCTGAGAGAGAGACTGGGAAGCAGAGTGCAGGGAACAGTCATTGTACTGGGAGGGAGGAAAGGCAGGGAGCAGGCAGGGAAGGTTTGAGAAGAGAGATTGGAGCATTCTGTTAGTGATGAAGTGCCACTGTCCATGGGCAATGTGACAAGGTTGGGGAGGGCATGGGGACGTGTTCAGAGCTAGGAACAGACAGCAGGCTAAGAATGACCTTGCCGTTGAGGGACTTTGGTGGTACTTGAGGTAGGATGGAAAGTGATGTATGATGATCTTCCTGGATCACCAGCACAGGGAACTTCAGGGTTACTGTCTTAGTCAGCTTTTTCACTGCTGCGACTAAAGGACCCGAACAGCACAATTATAAGGAGGAAGAGTTCATTTGAGGGCTCACAGTCTCAGAGATCTCAGTCCATAGAAGGCTGGCTTCATTCCTCAGGACTCAAGTGAGGCTGAACTTCATGGTGGGAGAGAGTGGCCCTTCCCCAGCAATGAGGTGTGATTACCATCTAGAATACTGACCCAGGGCAGCTGAGCACACAGTTGTAGGGAAGGGGTGTGGATTATACTCAAGGATGGGAACCAACTGTGCTTGAATGCAGTTGTTATCTAATAGATGCACATTCTTTCCTTGTTCTTTAAGAAATGAGAGGGTTTTTAATTGATTGCTGATCTTAGCCTATGTCCTATGACTGAGGATCCTACATCATTAAGAATTTCAGAGACTTCTGAACCACCACGTGAATTCAGCAGCTAAGGCGGAGTGGAAATTTTATTGCTAGTGACATACAAAGGGTTATCATGGGGCCCACTTTTCCTGGTGGTAGAAATGGGTTTGGAGTTTATGTGCCAATATCTGAGTCAAACACTTGTTTGGCTGTGCGTCAGGGAGTGGCTGAGTGGGACAGAACTAACTGCCTGGTGCCAAGTAGTTTATACGGGCTGGTCAAGTTGTTTCACACTCAGAAAGGAATTCACAGGCAGGACCTTTGAAGATTACAACTTCCAAATAAAGACAGAGAGTCAGCCGGGTGAGGTATTTCTTTCCTAGGTCACCTATGAGCATGAATGCTAGACTCAGCCTGAACTTGCCTATGGTAAAATCCTTCCACCCCCAGGCTGTCTGAGGAAGCTCCTGTGATAAAGTAAAATTTTGCCACATAGATAAGCAGAGATAAAAGTGGGAAAAAAAGGGCTGGGGAGATAGCTCAGTTGGTAGAGTGCTTGCCTCGCATGCACAAGGCCCTGGGTTCAATCTCCAGCACCACACACACACACACACACACACACACACACACACGCACACACACAAAATAATGATAATAGTAATAAAAGAATAATAATTAAAAAAATAATGGGAAAAAAATAGTCTTGACATGTTCAAGTCTGGATCCAGCCATCCCTGAGAATAGCATCCTTGCTGTGGTGCAATTTGGTTATATGAGCCAACACATTTCTTTCTTAACTAAATTAGTTAAAATTAGATACCTTTTTATTGTGACTTTATGTTCTTAGTAATATGCAGAGTCTAGTCCTTCTTTTCCTTTTCTTTTCCATTCGGTTTATCATTGTTTTCTAAATTTTAAAGAAGAATAAATATTCATTTGTAAACATAAGTAGGTTTGACGCACCATCTTTTTTTATATGTAAAAAAGAGAAAGAACAGAGAGAATGGAAGTTCTGTCTCCAGAAAGCCCTAAACATCAATTTGAAGAGGGAGTATCAAATGTAACAAAGCAATCAGGGGTCAAAATGATCTCTCTCTCCATCAAAAAAAGAGGACTTGGTATTAGTCTGTTGCTATTGTGTTTGTGAAATGATCAATACGTATGTAAAAACTTAAAATCTGACTTGGATTATCTCAGAGCCTATATAACACTTATGATGGATAACTTACACAGGAAAAGAATTTGCGTAGAATTAAAGGAAAATTCACAAAAGTAGGTTTAAACAGGATAAGAGCCAGAACCCCTTCAGGAACCTACAGCACATTGACTAATAATCTCATCATGATAGATGGGATGAATCAGCTCTTCTTTTATAATTATTTCACTCTGCCTAAGATTTGAAGTCCTGGGAGAGGCTTGAATTTCTTATTCAACCTTGTTACTTTGATTTAACAGGCTACCATGACCCGATGGAGAGGTGACTTCTTTTGAAAAGGCAAACTATAAGAGTTAGAGAAAAGAAAGAAAGAGAGAAACTGGGAAAGAAAGAAGAAGAAGGAGAGGAGGACAGAGGAAGGAAAGAAGAATGTATTTGAGTGCCATTAAAAACACAGAAAGTAACAATCCCTGGGAAACTGAGCATTACCCACCAGTCAGCACTGGGTGGAAACACCTCAATATTTACTATCATCTCAGTTATCCATTGCTATGTAACACTTCACTAAAAAGATACAGTGATTGAAACAACCATTATTATAGTATATTTCAAAGTTTATATGGATCAGGGTTTTGGGAGGGACTGGCTTGACCTAGAGTCCTAGCTCTAATCTCTCCTGAGGTTGCTGTCAGCGCCATATAACAGGAAGCTGAAGAAGCTGGGGATACATGGATACTTCTCTTTCTTCCAACAATTTCATGTTCAGCCTTCCCTACCGGTTTTTCCACATGGGCTAGTTTGGACCTCCTCACATCATGGCGGCCTACAGGCAGGCAGATGGCCGATGCAGGATCTCAGGTCTCCAAAGTAAACCCACAAAACCTATGTGGCCTTCATGGTCAAGCCGCAGAAGTCGTGGAACATTATTTTTTCTATAGCCACAAGTTCACCCAGATTCAAGAAGAACCTGAGGTACCACCTCTGAATGACAGCAGGGTCAAAACTCACACTAAAAGAAGAGCCTGTGTGTGGGGAATTCTTACTGGAAAATACAACCTGTCACAAATATGGATCAAAAACAGATTGAACCTTGGTGTAAGGAGACTCGTGATATCTTGAAGTCCTCATATTGATCTCTTTCTCCATTTCCCTACCCTCTCCTCATGTAGAGAGTTTATGGCAGGCAGGATAAATAAATCCTAGTGCAAAACACAGCCTGATATTTTTAATGCACTTCACAGAAAACAAGTGAAGTTGAGAATGAAGTAAAATCAATTCCAACAAATGAATTCTTTTTTCATAAGAGTTTTATGAATATGAAAAATAGTATTCTTATTGGGCTATTTTGAATATGTCAATCACAAAAGGAAATATTTTGAAGACCTTTTTGTTTTGGGCAGAGGACCATTCATGATTCATATGTGCTGTGCATAAGCTATGTGCCAAGTGCTATTCATGGTGAAAAAGTTGGAAATTACCTGAAAATCTTTACTTGGGAAAAGGATACTGCCTAGTAAACTCATTGTATTCAAGATCCTTCAGCACTGTTAGATGGTCCCTAGGTACATGGATTATGTCACTCATCATATTCTCGGGGCCTAGCACTGTGCTTGAAGGAAAGTATGTATTCAATAAATGCTTTCAAACCCATGTGCAGAGATAAGGGAATTCAGGCCAGATGTTTAAAGAAAAGGGCCTTTTCTGAGAAAGAAGTCAGCATGCCCTCTTCTTGAAGTATTGGCCCAGAATAGTTTGTAGAGATTGCTGAACTATGTCCTTAGAAATACTATTTTTAAAAAATGAGGGAAAGCAGGGACTGGATCTCTGTTACACTGTCAGTAAGAGGAGAATGAAGAAATTGCTGAGATTTCTTAAGCATGCTAATTCCCCTGTGTTTGTTATCCTTGCTTTTCTCTGTTTCCCTGTGGTGATTAATAGTAATTTTTAAAAAAATGTCATGTGTACTTGTCTTCGGGGACTAGAAGGAAGGAGGAAGCTGGAAAGACAGTTACTGTGTGCAGGGAAGCTCCAGGGGAATGGAGCCTCCTGGGACAGAGCTGGAGCTGGCAGCTTTGGAGAGCTGTGAGTGGGCGGCGTCCCTGGGGCCGGCTCTGAGGAAGGACAGGGGAGCCACAAGCCTGGGTGGCACAGGCCCCAGAGCTTAGTTAGGAGTGCAAAGGCTTTGCACTTACAAGACTGAGTGTTGCCTAATTTTTCCTTGTATAAAATTAAAAGCAAATTAATATTCTTCTAGTACTTTTCCTTTTGTGTTCTGTGTCAGTTAAATATTCCATGGAAGCTGATCGGCTTCCTTCAGCCTTGCCGTACCTCTAGCTGACCCTTCATTTATAGTCCCTCACCTAGTCCTGTCATTTCTGCCTGCTGATACCTTTCACTCAGCCTCACAGTCCTCTGCCTCTACTCGGACCATCTCATCTCCTCTCTCGCCACCCCTTAATGGTTCTTCAGTGTGAGCATCCTTTATCTCATTCCACATTTCTCTTTTCATACACACAAATATGATTATGTAATTCTCTGCTTAACTTTCTGCTGGGAAGGTCTACCACTCTCAGAATGAAGTTGCAAACTTGAATGTATGAGACTTCTGGTCTCCAGCTAAATTTGTATCTCATTTTTGTGCATCTTCCCAAAACATACTCTGTACTCCAGCCATATAGAGTATAGAACCTTACTGAAGCCCAAGTATGCTGAACTCCCCCATATGATAGACTCACACATCTTTGCAAGTAAAATTTTGTTTGACCAGCAAACTCCTCCCTTTTTTTCCAATATGTAGATGTTCCTCTCAGTTTTTGGGACCCAGCTCAGATACCACTTCTTTCTGAGGCCTTTGATTTCTTCCACTCTACTCTATAGACTCCCAAGGTTTCTGCACATCCCATTGCTGTGACGTATACTCTTGGTCTGGATGAGTTTCCTCACCAGATCGTAACTATCTCGGGAGAAAGGATCACTGTTAGACAACACACTATCCCAGGTGTGTAGCACAACACATGTTGTAAAACTGGTAAATAACAGATAAGGTGAATGAGTGGATGTGAGAACACAGGGACAGCTTGGTCTTCAGCTGTGATGTCCGATAAGGAGGTAGAAACGTAAGTCACAGTAGGTGTAGAATAGACTTCTTGTTCCATGTCACTGATTACACTGGACACCTTCCATTTTATTGCCTACAGGTATGCAGAAATTAAACCAGGAAATACAAGCACAGGTATATTGTCAATGTGAAGATAAAATACAAAACAAAAACAAAAGTAACCCCTCAGTTCCTTAAGAGACATGCAATTGTTATTGGATTAAAAAAAAAAAAAAAAAAAAAAAAAAAAAAAAAAAACCAGAATTCTTCAGCTCTGAGTCAAGTCGATTATTTGTGGAATGGTATGTACATATCTGTCTGCACCTGAAAGGTATTTGATCATTTGTTTTATGACGAAAAGGCCTAATTCCAGGTGTCTCTGGGTGGCCAGCCCTTCTATAAATAATGACTTCAGCCTGCTAGTACATTCCGGAGACAAGTAACTCTTCTTGTAAATTAGAGAAAGAACAGAGACTTATTAATGATCTGTGAAGAGTCAATTAAGAAGGACTGCAAAACAATAGTAATAAATAACAATAAAGTAATAGTAATGCTTGAGGTTTATTGAATGCTTGCTGTGTGGCCATCAAAATTTTAGGTGCTTACACATATGTTGGTTCACTTAATGTTCATATTGGCCCTGAGATAAGAGTCTTTATTGTCCTCATTTTGCAGAGAAAGAGATTGGAGTAGAGTAACTAGCCATTAGTAACTAGCTTGAGGTCACCCCAGTAATAACCAGCAGAACTAGAAATCAGACTCAGTGTGATTCCAAAGCTCCTACTCTTTCCCACAATGCTCATTTTAGATGAGGAAATACTCACGGATATTTTCTAACTTAAAGATTTTAGCATTTGTGCTAAAATCTTCATTTTAAAACATTAATCAAGAAAATTCTATTACATAAACAGATAAATACTGAACTGGCTTTCCATTCCATTGCAATATAGTTAGACGGCAGCCACTGAAGGTATGGCTTCAAAAACACATGAGAAATGTTTTCTTTAAAAAAAAAAAAGTTTAAATATATATTTCAGTACTCCAGAAAAATAGGGAAAGTTCTCAAGGGACAGAAAACAAAGTGAGATAAAAAATAGAGTGTAATAAAAAGAAAGCCATCCTAAAGGCACAGGTGGATTTCCTGATAGCTGGAGCTCTTCTTTTTAAAACTATATGGGGAAGAGAAGGTCCTGAGTCTATACACAGGTGCAGAATTACAACAGCCACACTTAAACTGGTATTGTTTACAGAATTGTCCCTGAGCAATTGTGTGTGTGTGTGTGTGTGTGTGTGTGTGTGTGTGTGTGTGTGTGCGCGCGCACCATGTTCGGGGAGAAACTTCTCAGTCTCTGCCTTATGTCTCAGGTGATAAACTCTAAAAGTTTTCTCTATAAAATCTTAACTCTATCTTAGCCATCATACCAGTTGGGGATTAGGATCTATAATACCTAGATGTTCTAAATTAAAAAAAAAAATGTAAAATATTTCTGGGCTAGATTTTCAAGTGTCTAGCAAAAGCAAATGCAAATATTCTCTCAAGAAATGCATTCTCCACCCAGATGTTACAGAATTCAGGAGCCAAAGCCCTGAAGGAACATGAACTTACAGAAAAATATAAAAGAAATAAAAACATGAAGAAATAGGCATGTGGTTTCTTGTTGAACAGATAAAGAGCTCAGAAGTTATTTCTCCTGTTCTCAACAACAACAAAAATACTGAACAAGACAAAAATCAACAATTCTCCTTAGATCCGCGAAGAATTGCATCACAAGGCAAACCTCTGCCCCCAAAACTGAAGAGAGAGATGAGTACCAAGAATCAGATTGCCTGCTGCTCACCAAGCAGGAGCCCTTACTCAAGCTAGTGCTTACAGAAACACGTAAGCTGTAACTGTGAATTTCCCTTAGTTCCCTGTGGGTTAGCTGGAGAATCAAACACTCCAAGGGCGTGGCCTTTGGGACACCCCTTGCTTTTGTGAATTTTACTTCATTGAGTTCCACCAACTTTTCATGCTTAAGACTGGACAAAAATTCCCCTAGGCTTCCTGCAGGAGGGCAGAGAAGTGGGGAGAGTTCTGCAAAGAACAATCTTCTAAAGGCTGCCTTCAATCCTCAAAAGAAAGGATCTTATCATAACCTCAACACTTGTCCTTACCACAGCCTAACTGACCTAGGGAGATGGATATACCAATTTATAGTTTCTCTAACCTTTCTGTACCATCTAGGGGATTCTCAAAAAAAAAAAAAAAAAAAAACCCAGAAGCACTTCCGAGAGTCACAGAGAAGGGAACGGACTTTCTAAGAGACTGAGACCTTGCCACAGTATTATATATGCTTTTGTTCTCCCACATCTTAACACCATGCCAATCAGCTCTTGTATGACAGATTCTAGCTAAAAGATCCAGAAGCCTAAGCTCCTTATGTAAGAATGAGTCTGTAGGGAAACCTGAGGTAACAGGAAAGGGAAACAAGAACACAGAGTAAAAATTCAGTTTCTGCCGCTACTAAAAACAGCAAACACAGTCTAACTCCTGACAAATGATTGTAAGACATCACATTAAGGTCTTATTTATTCAGTTCTTTTTATGTGATGTGATATATATTGCTTTCAGTGAAAAAATTATCAGGCATTTTAAAAGACTAAAAACACATTTTTCAGAAAATAAAGCAAGCTTCAACACCAAACTCACATACAAGAGAGATTTTTGAATTAGCAGAATAGGAATTTAAATAGTCATGATTAAAATGCTAAGTACTGTAATGAAAAAGAGTAGAAAGCAAACACAAATGGACAGTAATGTAAAACAGAGATGGAAACTCTAAGAAAAAAATCCAAATTAGTTCAAGAAATCAAAAAGAGTATAGCCTAAATGAATAGTGAAGAATGTCTATAATGGTCTCATCATTAGACTGGAAAGAGCTGAGGAAACAAAGAGCTTAAGTATTCATCTATAGGAACTTCTGAAATCCAAATACAAGGAGAAAACTGAATTAAAAAATGCAACATAGTATCTAAGAGACAAAGGACAACTACAGAAAGTGTAACATATGTGTAATTGGAATTCCAGAAGGAAAAGAATAAAGGAACTGGAGAAATGTTTGAAGCAATGATTTCTAAGAATTTTCCAAACTTAATATAGACACTAAATCAGAAAGGATCCAGGAAGCTCAGAGAACATCAAGAAGGATAAACGTATCTCCACCAAAAATCTCCACCTGGGCATAACATATTTATTGCAGAAAACAGAGACTGAGAAAATCTAGAAGAAATTAAAAAAAAAAAAAAAAAGAATAAGGTCCAATGAAGTTCAGAACACACACGTGAAAACTATAGATCAGATAAGCAAAGCCTTCATGTCCTCTATAGCATAATGAATACCAAATATATTTAAAAATACAATAAAGTATGCAATGTTAAATATATATGATGGTGATAAACATTAGATTGAGATAAATTCTAAACAATTAAAACCAACAGGATGTGTGTGTGTGTGTGTGTGTGTGTGTGTGTTTGTGTGTGCATAGAAAGTGAGAGATGTACGGGAAGGAAGGAAGGCACACTTGATTTTTGAGAGAGGCAATTTATTTTTTTATTATTATTTTTATTTTTTACAGACTGCATTTTGATTCATTGTACACAAATGCCAGAAAGTGGCAATTTCAAAATCTTCAGAGTCAGTTGTCAGGCTGAAAACCAGGGAAGAAATTCAGCCTTTTGTTCTTTCTTGGTGGTCAACTAATTACATTTTAGAGGGCAATCTGTTGTATATAAAGATCACTGATTTTGATTCAAATATTAACGTCATCCAAAAATATACTCACAAATGAATAATGTTTGACAAATAACCAGGCCCTGTGGCTCAATCATGTTGATACATGGAATTACCCATCACACTTCTTTCTGTCTGCCTGTGGTAGATTGCTTTTAGCTACATTCTTCAGCCTCCCTTCTATCAACACCATTTTCACAGGACTTGATGGTTTCTGCAGTTGGATTATAGTATGTGTCCCCATATATTAACTTTGATTTTAGCCACTATACTTACTTTGACTAATATACTAAAGTACTGAGGTAGTTGTGATGGGCGCCACTTATGAACTCAGGTCATGAGAAGTTTTGTGTTTCTTTTGGTTCTCCTGGTGCCTTGCAATTGTGATGAGAAAAATACGTCAGGGATGAGAAGGACATAAAGCAGAGTCACCTCAATCAAGTTGCCCTGGCCAAGCCAAGACTCCATGTACCAACCTCCAACTCTTCCACCTCATCTGAGATCAGCAGTTTGTAGCTGTGCACAGCCCACAGCAATCAACTCCTAGACCACCCAGAAATTTGTGGATGATGTTAAATTATCAATGGTTTAAGTTACTAAGTTTTGAAATTGTTTTTTGTAGCAATAGTTAAACACAATGTTAAAAAGGATTTAGTGAATCAGAAGACTAACATAAAACTTTTAAAATGTAGTCCAGGCAGTTAAAAGACAAAAACACAAAAGGAAAGCTAAAATGTGAATAAGAGGATGAGACAAATTGAATTTGCACATGGGAATGCATATCATAGCTTTAAAAAGGGTATCCGCAAAGGACTTAAAATCAGCATACTACAGAGATACAGCCCACATCAATGTTTATAGCTGCTCAATTCACAAAAGCCAGATTGTGGAACCAACCTAGATGTCTTTCAATTATGAATGGATAAAGTGTGATATATATATATATATATATATATATATATATGATGGAATATTACTCAGCTATAAAGAATAATAAAATTATGGCATTTGCAGGCAAATGGATGAAATTGGAGAATATCATGCTAAGTGAGATAAGCCAATCTCATAAAACCAAAGGACGAAAGATCTCGCTGATAAGCAGATGATGACACACAATGGGGGGTGGGAGGGTGGCAAGAATGGAGGAAGGAGGGACTCTATAAAGGGAAAAGAGGGGTGGGAGGGGTGGGGGGAAGGAAAGAATAAGAGAATGAATCAAACACCATTACCCTATGTAAATGTATGATTACGCAAATAGTATGCTGTTACTCCATGTACAAACAGAAACAACATGTATCCCCTTTGTTTACAATAAAAATAAATAAAAAAGGGTATCCAAATTATGTAAATGATTCTTAAAAATCAACATAAAAAAATCAAGAGAAAAAAATGGTCAAAAGATATGATCAGGAATTGTAAATTACCAGAAAGGTGATAAAGTTGACCCAAGTTGTTTCCCTAAAACAAAAAGTGTACTAATGCAACATTGATTACCAGAGGGGCATGAAACATACTGATTAATATTGGTGTTTTGTAATCAAGGTTGAAGGAGTTTGGGGTTATTTGTACATTTGTCACCATTTTTAATAACAAGGACACCAATGATTTCAGTGAGACCCCCCAGAGAGCTCTGCCTTAGTGACTGGTTGTGAGGTTAAAAAAGTGTCTATGAGGCCAAACTGCTATAAGACCAGACTGGACCTCTGTATGGGCTCCCTGTATCGGGGGCATGCCATGCACAGGATCAAGAGGAAAAGTGTACTCAGTATGACCATATAGAAAGGGGACTGCTGAAACTCATGCTTAGCCTTGACCACTTGCTTTTGGCCTTGATGCATATCCTTCTGTTGCTACATTATTTTTTCCCCCTACAATCGAGTATAGAATCATATGCATTGTAATTTTGGGTTCTGAGTCTATTTTGGCAATAGAACCCTTTCTGATTGCCACTGGTAGTACAGAGGAGATAAAAGTTAAAAAACAGAAATATGGAATAATGGAATAAAAATATCAATGGACTTAGAGCAACAGGGATTTTCATATAAGACTAGATGGATTTTGCATTGGTGGGGCTACTTCTTAAAGTTGTTTGTCATTTATCGAATAAAGTTAAAAACATACCAAATTATGACTTCAAAACATTTGCCAATAAAATGAATGGACCTGGAGATTGTCATGTTAGGTGAAGTAGTTCAATCTCAAAAATCAAAAGTTCCAATGTTTTCTCTGATGTGTGGATGCCAAACCATAAAAATAGGGGAAAAGGAAGAATAGAAGATTAGTGGATTAGACAAAGCACAATGAAGGGAAGGGAGGGAGAATAGGAATAGGGAAGACAGTGGAATGAATCTGACATACCTTTCTTATGTACATGTATGAATATACCACAGTGAACCACACCATCATGTACAACCACAAGACTGAGATCCTAATTAGAATAAGATAAAATCCAAGCTTGTATAAATATATGAAAATAGATTTTATCATCGTGTATATCTAAGAAGAACAAATTTAAAAAAATTTCCACCCAAATAAAATATACTCCTGAAAAGCTCATGCATATAGACACAAAGAAAGGTATAGAAGAATTTTTCTAGTGGTAGCTGGATCCAATTCAAGCTACCATCAACAAGAGAATGAATAGATGCATTCTGGTGTATTGTTAAAAGAAAAACCAGTTGCTTAAAAATATTTCATGAAAATATTTTGTGTCAACCATGTATAAAAGTAATGATATCTATTTTTAAAGATACAAACATATTTTAGTACTCTACAATCAGGAGTGTGACATGCAATAGTTTAAAGTAGATTATGTTAACCTTTGATACAATTTTTGTAGGGGAGAAAAGATTTTAAATATGAAAGCATGTATAATTGGTTAATGCAAATGTTAATGTTCTATTTTAGTAGTGCTTGGTATACTGTTCTGTATATTTGAGGAGCAATTTTAAAACTACTTGTCTCATCCAATGCTATTTATTCCTATCTAAGTATACTGAGAGATAAATACTCTGCATTTCCACATAGATTACTCCTAGTGAAGGTGAGTCTATACAACCTAACTTGCTCATGCCTCCAAACTGGCTCATTCCTAGCCAAGAAATTTGTGTTTTGTGATATGCAATAAAAATATGCCTGCTACCTTGAACCCATCTTGATGTATCTATAAGGAGCTGGAAAGAGCCACAGAAATAATGGGTTTAATGAAGAACCACACAAAAGAGCCTATCACTAAAGCACTTTTCCTCAACAAAACTGTCTCCAGTAGGAGGCAGTGCAGTGGACTCTTTTAGGGTGTTGATCCAACTTTATTGGAATTCTCTGCAATGACTCTAAGTGACATGAAGGAATGCTTATAACGAGCCACTTTAGAAATTTGGAATGGTGTAATTTTCTTTTTATCATAAGGTTCAGTGGCAAAGAAATATAAAACAACTCTTTATAATCTATTATTCTAAATAATAGAAATATCGTTTGAGTTTTTCAGAATTAGTTTCGCACCAGGAGAAAAGTGATGCACCAGTAACTGCTAGCCAGCCTTAGAATCATTCTATAGAGTAAAGTATTTATGTTGGACGTTAGAGACACTAGATTTTAGGAAGAAATTAAAGGAAAATGAGTGAGAAACTTGAATGATTTGGAAGAAGTTAGATTAATTAAGTTGAGGATATTCTCACACCTTTGGGAGTAGAGAAAGATTTTATAGGGATTTTCTTGTTCAGATGTTGAGCAAGATGGTGTAAATCTTGCCCATGAAAAGGATAAAAGGGAGGAATGAGTAATTTTATGCAAAGATACCCAAATGTAGTTCTATGACTGGCTATATCAGAATATCCTATTTTTGAAAAGTGAAGATTCATGAAAACTTCCAGAGAATATTGCTTATTTAGGCTGAAGATGGATCTCAGAAAACTTACTAGATGATTTTGATCAGAAGGCAATCCTGACAATTGCTCTTCTTGGTAATTTTGAAATCATGAAGTTGCCAATCATCAGGGATGAAGTGGAAGCATGGTGACTTAACATCATGGTATAGAAATGGGATCATTCCACCTGGAAGAGGAGCAAAACAGCCCATCCCTGCTCACGCCCTGTGACTCCAGATTGTGAGCATGAGAGCTGGCAAATGATGTTAAGAACTGTCCTTGATGCATGTCTATCTGCTAACTCCTGGGTTGACTACCAAGATGCAAAGCACCCAGGGTACTGGTCAATATGCAAGTTTGGAAGAAAGAAAGAAAGAAAGAAAGAAAGAAAAAAAAAAAAACAATTAGTGAAGCCAACTGGTGTTTTTCAGTGCTTCTAATGATAGATCATACTTCCGAAGACTCGAAAGATTTATAACACACACTGTACACCTGGTGCATTCCAGATGAGCAAACTTTGTGTGCTCAGAAGTAAGCGGGAAGATGTGCTGCATTGAATTTTATTGATTTTCCTCTTTGCTTGTATAGTTTTATGATGTTCCATTTTCTCTTTCTCTTGGTTTGGAAATTGTGGCCTGAGTTATTTATTTTCTTCCTTCATTTTACATTTAAAATGTATATGTGACACAGCATCAATTTTCACGGTCACAGAAAAGGGCCGCGTGAATTCTCTGCCAAGAAAAGATGGTCCCATGATAGAGCAGTCAATTCTTTTCCCTCTCAAGTATCTTCCCCCAACTTCCCTTCCCGTTTGTTTCTTCACATTTTTGAATGCATGTATAATTTACTTTTTAACCTCATCACTTTCTGATATTTAACACTGAAATCTCACTTTCAGAGGTTATATGTTGGGTTTTTTTTTCATTTGTATTCTGGACCTGAACCTTTGGTTGTGAGCAATTGCCTTCTACAATTTCGTAATATAACTCATCTAGTGATAAGACTAAACTACTGAATTTTAAGAGAAATAGGATTTTTGCCTGTGAAAGATTGGTGATTGATGAGAATCAACTTTGCTAACAATCCTGCCCACCTCCACTCTAGTCTTTGTTCAGTCACATTGTAGCTTTAATTAGAATATTATGCCATTTTTGTATTAAAAAGTACATTTCTTCCAATACCTCAAAGTGTTAGATATGTCAGCCAATTAGATGCTAAAGTCATGTTTGGATTCAAGGCCCAAAGCATAGTGTTCAGTCTCTAATTCTGTTAGTTCTCTTTAATATCTGGTGAATTAATATGCTAGATTGGGCAATGATAGACAGTACATGAGTCACTGCTCACTTGGAGGCTAGACTCAAAGTCAGAATCACTCCCAATTTAATGAAGGAGTTTTTGTCAATTGTCACTCATGTTAGCTGCCATCAAGATTACCCATTGTGGATCCTACAGGAGTTCCTCCGATCCATGAGCAATAAGTTCCCAGACCTCCTGTGGATGTCTGAAACCACAGATAGTACTGAACTCTCTTTATACTATGTTCTTTCCCTATATGTAGATACCTATGAAGAATTTTAATTTTTGAATAAGTCATAGTAAGAGCTTAACAACAAGCACTAAAATAGTAGAATGATTATAACAATATACTGTAATAAACAGTAGGTAATGTGCCTGCTTTCCCCCCTTTCAAAATATCTTATTGCACTATATATGTAACATGTTGTATTTTGGGACCATGGCTGACTGCAAGCAACTCAAACAGTGGAAAGTGAAACTGTAGATAAGGGGGACAACTGAGTTCTCAAATTTCAGTCATTTTTACAAATTAGTAGTTTACTTATCACATAATTAAAATTCTTATAATATTATAATTACTGAGTATCCAACTCATATTGCCTTTTTTGTAGTTCAAAATTGTGTGATATTGAGAATTTCATTTAATTCAAATAGTTAACATTTCTATTGATTCACTTTTTCATTCACATATTGTCTTTAGAAGGATTAAAAAAAATCACTGCTACAGAAGAACTTGTACCACTTGTGATAAGTAGAATGAAACACTGCAAGCAAATGAAATGAAAGCAGAGCAACAGAAAAGGGGAATGTTATTACATTGTAGCTAGATACTACTGCTTGCCAAATGCTCAGAGCTGGAATTGTGCACTTTTCTTTATTAAGGGGAGAGATTAGCAAATGAAAAGATGCCTCAAAACCAACAAAAATCAAACCAAGGTTTTCTCTTGATGGAAATCAATATTGAAAGAAACTTTAAAAGAGAAAAACTCTTTTCATCTGTGATTTAATATCATTTAGGTCTGTACATCAGAAACACATACCTTACCTTTTAGAAAATGCCACATTAGATTATTTATTTTTGCTTCATTTTCCCTTTCATGTTCAGTAGAAACAGCTAAGCATTCAAGAAATGGCACAGTTATTCATGTACCAACATCCAGGAGTAAAGGAATTTCTTCAATTGTGTCAAAAGGAGCAGCTGACATCTCCCAGAGGTCACAAGCCTCTTAATATTCACTTTTCACAGCATATGTTTTAATTTAGTACAGTCTGCTATTTGTGTTGTTTCTGTCTTCTAGGCTCTGTGAATCCAGGATCTTCTCTCTTCCCTGGGTCAGTGCAAGAAATGAATAAATTAGATAGAAGTAGATATCTGAGTCCATAAATGTGAAGAAAAGATATGAAAAGTGACAGTGTTGACAGAGAAAGCTTCCATCTAATCCCTGATCATTTCTATAAAACTTAACTTCTGAACCATAAAACTGGCATGCAGCACTTTGAAGTAAATGTACTTGTTGCTCAATTAATTCTTTGCTGATTCCTGAAAATGGGATATGTTGGTTCCTGGAGGTACTTTTTAGAGTACTGTATGGATGAAAAGCCAAAGGATTAATCAGATGCATCATTCTAGCCATTGATATTGATATGGGGGATTAATTAAAGCAGTATTTGTACATTGCTAAATGAGGGTGATTTTTCCATAACATAGCTGCCTGGAAGAAGATAACATAAATCCTATAAGGCATGCAATATAATAAAAATATCAATCTTACTACATTTTTTGTCTGAAATATTTGATAGTCCAAAGTGAATTCATACATGGAAAGAAAATATTTTACTAAAATATCAAGAGAATAAACTGGGACATAGAAATAGATTCATGAGAAATGCACAGATTAAAATTATTGGACACAGATTTAAAATACCTGTTATTACTAGGTTTAAGTCATATAATGAAGGATCTTATTAGGAAACAGAAAAACATAATTGAGAATAAAAAATTAGATAACAAAAAATTTAATAATTAAATTAAGAGTTAGTGATGTTTTGAGAAAATTAGCTGAAGAGAAAATTAGAGAACTGGAAGATAGGTCAGAAGAAAATAAACAGACTAGAGTGAGAAAAGAGAAGAACAATACAGAAAAGATATTAGAGTCAAATCTGATACAATGATGGCTTCTAATATATGTAAGTGGCTGAGAAGTTTATGAAATTGTTGAAAAATGTCATCCACAGATGAAAGAATTATGAAGTTCAAACCAAACAAATGAGGATGCTAATTCACAATAAGCAGGGGCTAGAGCAGAATAGTTACTTTAGATTAGGTACAGGGGAGTGAAGGGAGGGGAGGGGTATGGGGGCAGGAATGATAGTAGAATGAATCAGACATTATTATCTTATGCACATATATAACTATCCAACCAGTAGGATTCTACATCATGTACAACCAGAAGAATGAGAAATATACTCCATTATATATGATGGATCAAAGTGCATTCTACTCTCATGTATAACTAATTAAAACAAATAAAAAAAATTTGAAAACAGCAGAAAATGAAGCCAAACATATCCATAATGGGGCATATCATTGTAAATCTATCGAAAACCAAGGTCAAAATTTTAAAGGAGAAAAAGATAAGACACATTCAGTGGAGTAGGAATAATAAAAGTCACAAGTCAGTGGAAGGACATTTTGTATTCTTAAAGTAAGCTCAAAAATTTTAAATTCAATATTAAAAAACTGATGTTTTAAAAAAGTGAAGCTATTTTCAGACAGACAAAACCAAAGGAATCGGTTTCCACTCATTGAGTAAAGGAAATATAAAAGTGCTCAGAAGAAGGAAAATTATCCAAAAAAACTAAAAAAATAAAATAAATGAAACTGAACTAAAAGACTAGAAATGTTCGTAAATACACATAGATGTGTATTATTAAAAAGAACAATCAACATTTTTGGCTAATAGGCATATGATGAAAACATAAGAAACTATGAGCCTATAAATCAGGAAGGGGTGAAAGTGGAATTAAAGTATTTTAAAACTGGTATACTGTCCTGAAAATAGTAAGAACACTAGTTTATATGATAATATATTACATCAAGAACTCGTGTTGTAATTTCAAGGAAATCTACTAAAATCACGGTAAAATTATGTATATAGTCCACACCTACCATGTACACACTATATAAAAGAAAGATGGTTTAACTTAAAATTGTCAAAGTAGAGTTGAATACAAAATCCTACATGTTAGAGACATGTTAAATTTCACCAGAAATGTAAATAATAGGTCATTCTCATTCTATATAAAATATTTTATTAGTAGTGCAAGAAAAAAAGCTCTTTCAGAGAGTTTAAAAGATAATATATACATATGTAACCCAGACAAGGACAGTTAATGGAAATAAAGAGAGATCCAGAGACCAATCACAATCATAAAGACTGTTTGAAAATCCTACATACACTGTAAACAAATCAGGTCCATAAATATATACAGCTTAATAAACACGATTGTATAGAAATAAACTTCTTTTACCTGCTGAAGTTAACTCTAAAATGGGTACTTAATAGCTATAAAGTCAGGAATGACAAAAATGTCTTTTCTGAGTCAATATTTCACTGAGCTCCTAAGCAATAAAATTAAGAAAGAAAAACAAATAATTTAATGGTTGAAATAAAAAGAATACATACATGCAAACACACACATAACATAGGTGTGTTTGCAAACACATAAAATCTAAGTGAATTTTCTAACTTGGAAAAAGTCTTAATTCTCTCTCTTAGAAGAGACTTCATAATTGTTTTAAAGACTTTTTCTTGGATTTTTAGGTACATCATCATATTCTCTGCAAATGCCTACAATTTGGCCTCATCTTTTGCAATTTCTGTAATTTATTATTCTTATCTAATAGAGTTGGCTAAAAAGAAAATTCTATTAAATAACAATACAAAGGGTCACACTTATCTTTCCTGACTTTAATGTCATACTTCTTACATTTCTTTATTAAAAAAAGATGCTGTTTATTTCAGCTAAAGGTAATATATTCTTAATATGGTCCTCCCATGATATCTGTAGGGAAATAGCCCCTAATCCACCTGCCCACATATATCCAAATCCAATAATGCTCAGTCCCTAACATAAAATGCTGTCATATTCGCATCTAACCTAGAACATTCCCTTATGCATTTTAAGTTATATCTAGAACACTCAAAATACCTAACACAATGTAAATGCCATGTGATTGAAAGTCGCACTGTGTAGGGAGTGACAAGGAGAAAAAACCTGGCCATCTTCAGTACAGGAGCAATTTCTTTTCCCAAATATTTTTGGTCCAAGTTTGGTTGAATCTGTGCATTGATATGTAATCTCTGGATACGAAGGCAACTGTGTATCACAATAAAACTTCTCAGCCCCAAATTTAATAGCCTTTCTTAGTTTTCTTTCTGACTTCAGTTTTCCCCATAATGCTTGACATGATTTTCCACCTCCTCTTGGTATTTCTGGATGTCATCAAGATCCCAATCACAGCCTATATACTCACGTACATTTTAAAAGATGAAAAATCAGAAAGGAAATGGCAGGGTGATATAAAAATACTACTTACTTATATAGGCTAGGTTTGAGAACCAAATAGATCTGCTCACTGAGCTCTGGAAATCAAAGTCACCCATGCAGCATCAGTGCACCCAGGTGCCCAGAAAAGCTTTACGACATGGAGAAGCAGGCACACTCTGCAGCCACACTGTCAAAGAGAGAACATAGCTGAGCTAAGTCGGACATTTTGTTGGTTTTGCTCCCAACAAGCAAAATCGAACAAGAGATTCTGACTCCCAAGAAGCACAAGCAAGGTTCAAAAGAGGCCAGGAAGTACCTTCAGCTTACTCTTCTTAATGCTGCTGTCTTAATTCTTTTACTTTTCTTAATGCTGCTGTCAAAAATTACCATAAACTTAGTGGCTTAGACACACATGTATTGCTTTACAGTTCTGGAGGTTAGAAGTCTGAAATGAATATTACGGGGCTAAGGTACCAGGGTCAGCAGGGCTGCATTCCCCCTGGGGGCTCTGAGAGACAATCTGCTTCCTTGCCTTTTCTACCTACTACTGTCCCTTGATTCATGGCCATGGCACCCTGCCTGTGACCACACCACCTCAACCTCTGCTTCCATGGTGGCATCGCCTTCTCTGTGTCCTATGCTGACTTTCTGCCTCCCTCTTTCACTTATGAGGAAACTTGTGTATTGGGCTCACCTGCATAATGCAAAATAATCTCCCCTTCTCAAGCTCTTTAACTGAACCATACCTGAAACTTTCCTTTTGCTACAGGTTCTGATATTTACAAGTGAATGTCTTTGAAGGGTATTATTTTGCTTGCCATACTTCTTTTTATGGAAACAAAGAATGGGAAAGTGGACAAGATGAAATTGTCCCTAAAATTCCTTAAATTCCTGTTCTGTTTGCCCATTAAACTTACAGTTAACTAAAGGTGTGGTTATTGGGGAGAAGAAAAGTGCAATCTTCACCAGTGTTAATCTGCTTTCACTCCCCAAGAGGCTGTTTGTTCAATGGCAACCAGAGCTCTTGGGTTGTATTGTTGGACTAGTTATGTGAAGTTCAGACTGTCCTCATAAAGGTATGAAATGGCTCAGAAGTATATATTATACAATCAGCTTCAAGGTCAATTTTGAACCAGAGTGAACAATTCGCTTCCTGTTTTATACCTCATTGCAAATTTTGGCCAGTCACATTGTCAATGGAGCATATCAGAAATTCATCAATCAGATGGAATGATAGCATTAAGATACTCCATTAGCAAAACATACAAGGGCAGGCCAATAATACAACACTGAAAACATAGAAATGTCTCAATTTGAATATAAAACCTATCTCATTAATAAATTTATGAGGAGAAAAGAAACTATAACAACCCCTTGCAAGTTAAAGACAAATAACAAAAATAATAAAGCCCCAAACTGAATTCTGTCTATCTGTTCTTAAAATTCAAAGAATTTAGTTTTCCAAAGTTTTATATTCTGCATGGTCTCAGCCAAAGATGCTCTCCCTGCCTGCTGGCATTGGGTTTCATCAGCAACTGTATCCTGGATTATCTTTGAAAAAGTTCTGTGTACTTTCTTCAGAATCTCAGAAGATATGTTAACATATTTCCAAGGCTCTGATGCTTCTAACCTTTCAAAGATAACAGAGAATTAATGGGACACATGAAACTTTCATCGTACTGGCCCCACAGTCATCCAGTTGTAGCCAAAGCCAATCCTTTTCCTCAAGGGCAGTTATCCCAGATGAAATCATGTTCCAAGAACCCAGATAAGCATTGCTATAGACCATCAGAGAGTTGGTGGCATTGTGTTAAGCAGGATGGTGGGGAAAACCTGATTGCAGCATCATGGGAAAATTGGTTAGTTTCTTTTTCCAGAATTTAGAATCTGTAAACTTAAACTTAGATGAGAAATTTTTGATGAAATGATTAATATTAGCACTGCCAATTTACTTTTTCGGTGGTGGGAGTGGATGTCCATATTTACATATCTTCTTGAGAATGTCATTTTATTTTGTGTGGTCGTCCTTCAAAATACAGCAATTTGAAATGCTCCTAGCCTCTCTCTTTTCTATCCAAAATCTTAATTTCAATTTCTTGCTTCCCTTGTCCTGCCCAGACTATCCTTGTTACTTTCTGTACATACTTTGCCATGAGCAAGACTTCTTCATCCTATTTCCACCAGCTTTTGCTATAGAATTATCTAGGTGCACCTGCCTGCTAAGGGAAGGTCTCTCCCTCTATAGCCAGCATTGGGTCAAATCAGGACACTGTGGAGAGAGGGATAACTCTTGAGTCTTGGGACAAGTCACATACCTTGCCGAGACTCCTTCACCTTGCTGATGGTGGAGGCTATTGTTTAAGGATTTCTCTTTCACTATTTTCTCCTTTTGTCTCTCAGATCACATATTTGTGTATTTCATATTACTCTATGTATGCATGTATACCTACAGATGCAGCTATATGTTCACACATACATATATTTATTCATATCTCCATATTTGAATATATGCACATAGAGGGAGAAAGAGGAAATCCTGAATGAATCCCCTTAACTATCCTTCCCCTTCCATCTCCTAATCCTCCCAGGTTCCCATAAGCTATTACATCTTTTCTGCTTTATAAATGGCCCTCATTCTTGGCCAAAGGTAATAGGTAAACCTATGCTCTCCTACCTCCTGGATTCTCTTACTTTCTCTAAGTCTTTTTTCCACTGAGCATCTCTATTTCAGATCGTATTTTATATCAAATGTGAAAATATGTCTAGTCTCAAACCTGATCCTCTATCCTATTTTGGGTAATGATATCACCATTGACTGAATTCCTCAAAGCATGAGCCAAGAAATTATCCCTGACAGCCTTCAATTTTACCACTCATAGCTAGTTGTGAGCCCATTCCTGCTAAATGACTCTCCAATATATTTCTCTTTACTGTCACTATCCTAGTCCATCTCTGGGTACTCATATAAATTATTTCAAGTTACCCTGTTGGTACTCCTGACCTCAGACACTCCCCTGTGCTTCCATTAATTCTTCACACGACTGACAGATTGATGACTCCAAAATAAAACTTCAGTCATATTGCATCACTTCCTTGCTTAAAATATTTCAGATGTTCCCTAGCCTAGTGGTTCAAGTTCAAATTCCTTAGGATGACATGAGAGGAACTTGAAGATCTGACACAGGCGCCACCATATGCCATGCAGCCCATTCCTCAACCATAGCAGTTACTTCAAAAGCCATGGCAGTGTAGCCTGATATTTTCCTGTCCTGGGCTTTTATGCATATTATTGTCTCTGAACATAAATGTTTTCTCATTCTGAAATCCCTTTTCCCCTCTCAGCCAACTGCTTCAATAATGAAAGCCAATTTTAGCTTCTTTGGGATCCTAACAAATTTTAGGTATTTCCTCTCTGGTTTCCTATTGTTTGAAATACCTCTTATTACTTGGAAGCATAATTATTGTGCTATTTTGCTAATTACTCGTTTTTCCTCTGCTCTCCATTTTTCATGCTTTCCACATTTAGAATAAAATTCACATTTCGTCTCATGGTCTATAAGGCCGTGATCTTGCCCTTGGCTACTTTCCTGACCTCCTTTCCTCCCACCTTCTCCCCAGCTGACTCTGCTCCAGCAACGTTGGCCTCCTTCCTATTTCCACGCACATTCCCATGTGAGGCCCCTTGTGCTTACTGTTCCTTCTGCCTCTTGTCCTCTTCCCCAGATATTCGAGTGGCTCCTGCCCTCCTTTCATACAGCTTTCTGCTCAAGCATGACTTCTCTCTAAAGGCTGTTTTTCCTGAGTGCACAGTTTGGGATGACCTGTGCCTCATATTTTCCAGGCATCTTGAATTACATTCTCCATAATAACACATTCCCAGACCAACTTCTAAATTATAACTCTTTGACTTGTCGATAAGGGTAGATGTACAACGCGTGGATCGTGTTGTAAGTGTCCTGGCGTTCGCAGAGCTTGGCTGGTATTGGAGTTTTCTTTTGGAAGTAATCCTAGAGCCAAGATTTCATTTGAAAGGTATGATTGACTATGGATTAATTTAAACTCAGGGAAGCCTTTTGGAATATTTGATTACAGCTAATAGAATAGCACATAATGTAGCAGAAGGTTTATCTGGGCTTATTGCATAAAAAATCATACAGAAGGTACTGCAGAACCTACGCACATTTTCTTGTAAACAAATTCCACAATGTAGGTAGTTACATAATTTTGTTATGTTACATCATTTTGAGTACAATACACAGAACTAAATTTACTTGCAGCAGGAGATGGATTAACACTCTTATATTCTTATAGATTTTGACCAAAAATGAGTTTTGCATTAAGAGTAACATATAGTTACTCATATATCTGCCTTGGCCTCAAAACACAGAGGATCCTCACTCTCAAGCTGAATGTTGGCTTGTACTGACCAGCATACTAAATGTGCAACCAGGGATTATCCCAACATCTGTTTGGGAAAGACAGATGTTGACATTACAAACCTTCATCCATGTGCTCCTCCACAGTTAAAAAGAATAATTCCCAGGGATTGCTTCATAAAAGGATGCAAGAAATAGACACAAGAAAAGACAAATGTAAGTATCCAAAATGTTTTGAATAAGAAGTCTCAAGACTGGAGAAGGAAAGAAAGAAATGGAGTAGAGACAGTGGTGGGGAAAAAATAAGGTAATGTGAAGAAGTCTCAAGCTACATAAAAAGTCTTTTGTATAGTTTGTCTTATGTGGGGTTTTATAACCATATAAAACCCAATACGCTTGTTTCATTGCAAGCAGGAGGATGTTGTATAAAAAAAGCTGGAGAAACAGCATGCAACTCATAAAAGACATGCAGTTTGAATTTACACACACATCCATCACAGGGTGGTGTGCAGCGAGAGGCAGACCAGACATTTAGTGGCAATGGAAAGTGGCACTTCCTGCTCTGCAGCAAAAGCTGTTCAGTTGCAGCCAAGCATCTGCTGTGCAGAGGTGTCACCACAGAGTGACTTTCCAGGAGAGTAAAGAGCAGCGACTCCGGTTATGCTTCAACAAGTGGACAAAGCAGACTGCTGCACTTTTGATGGGAAAAGTCGAGGTCTGCACAGAGGGAAAGGTCTCATGATGGCAAGGGACATTTAATCTTTTCCCATTTCTAGCCTCCTTGGCTGGGCCTTGAGAGTAACAGGTGGCCACAGTTTCTGTGCCAAGTTCATTCTTAACTCCAATGCTGTCCTTAGTAGCTCTGATACTGGGACTCTGAGAAGAAGGAAGGGGCATAACCACCAGTAGGTCACTGATGTAAAAATTAACATCAGTATGTGGATCTCAGGGCCTTCCTTTGAGGTTTGGCTTTGACCCAAAACCATTTCTATCTACTGATGACAGATTGTGATATTTGTGTTCCAGTTTCATTGATCAAGGCTGCCAGCAAGGTTCATCTTACCTAGATTTTTATCTAAGTGACAAAGAGAGGGGCAGATGGACTTGGCACAGTGTAATTTGTTGGGGCCTTGACCCTGCCCAGGTATGGCACCTGCTGGCAGTTGGATCCTTTAGTCTCTTGGGTTTATTATAGAGGTCTTAATCCTGCAGTTGCATTAAGGGAAAAATTCCCCTAATACAGCTTCTATCAATCCAGCCTCATAGTTGAATGTTCTTTCCAGAAACCAGTAAAGGACAAATCAAACCACAAATATCTCCCTTTTTGGAAAGACTGCAATAAACACACTTCCTAAACACACACTAATTAAACAGAGTAGGACAGTGGTTTTGTGATTTGGGGGGAAATCTAAAAGCTACAGAACATCTAAATGGTTTTGTAAGTCTTTAGAATGTACATGTAGAACTGCATAAATGAAGGTTTCTCTTCCATTAGGGAACTGGAATCTGTCACATTATCCCCATTGACTCTCGTAATGTCCCTGGCTCAGCACCACATGCAACAGATGCAAAGGGTCACCAGTGAAGGGCGAAATATTTTGTGAAAATAATAGAACTCTGCTATCAACACAGCCAGTTTTTCTCACACTGCACTTTGAGGGCTGTAGTCCTGTCTTCATGTAGTGATTTCCTTTTGATTTGCTGGAATTTATTTTGTTGAATATGGTAGAAAGATGAAAAAGAAAAAAAAAAAATCAAAAACAAAAGTAAAAGAAAGGCAAGATCTTCCCTTCCCCAAGTACTATTAACTAAGCATTGCCCAGAGATTGTCTCAAATGGGCTTTGCACTCCTGAAGAATTTTGTTGGTGACCCCGAAACTTTATGATTTGCTTAGCTAATCAAGCTTCGACAATATGTCACCAGAAGGGAAAAAATACTCCTGAAAAATAGAAATGTCTGCCACTGCTTTCAACATTATAGGAGGATGGCAGAGTTCAGCTCTTTTGTTTAGGAAGACTTACGTGATGGGATTTTTAGGTTAGGCAAAATTAGGTTCTCAAGAGTAGTCTAGGGTAACGATGAAGAAAGAAGAGCAAAATGCTTTAAATTATCAAGTGTCAAGAATTTTGTTTCTAGATTTGGCTGGTTTGAGGGGAAGAGCTTTTTGTTATATTCTAGAGCTAAGAGAAGATGGAAATAGAGACACACATTATATACACATTCATCCTCAGACTGGAGAATGTGACCATCTGGATTTTGAGCAAAAGGAGGATATTTGTGAGAAATTTTGGGGGATAGAGATAGCTGAAAATATTAATAGTCATGCGTAGCATCAGTCTTGGGCTATTAAATATTCCACCCCCAACAAGTTCTTCTGTGTGGTTGCCTTACTCTTCAGTTAGGGAATATCCTCTTTTATGCCACCTTGAATTAGTGGGGGTTCCAGCAGTGAAGTGGGTGGGGCCACATCCAGTTGTGGGACCAGACAGAACCTGGACAGCTCAGGAGATGCAGAAGCAAAAGGAACGATGTTCCAGGAGACGAGCATGTGAGAAGGCAAGGGTCTGTGCCATCAGACACTTGAGAGGTGGGTGCCGGCGGACATCAGCACCCCCACCGGGATCCTCAGGGAACAGGAAGGGGCCCAGGCTTTCTCCCTTTCACATGAGGTCTTGGTATTTTATCTGGATTTGAAAAGAGAGTGTAGACACAGTAGGTTGCCTCCTGCTCCAAGGGGAACTGCTGAAAGTGTCCTTCAGGACCCCTGAATAGGAACACTCTCCACCATTTTGGACAGCCTCTGCTACCCGTTCCCCACTCTTCCCCAGCATTAGCTATTCCATTTTCATACATCGGTTGAGCTGTTTTCCTCTGTCTGCTTATTCACATTCTACCCATTTCTTCCATGCCTAATTAAAATTCCCCCTTCCTCATTGAGGTTGGTTCTGACTCTTGGAGCCTGCATGCGGATCTCCCATTTCTGCAGTCCTGTTGCACTCATCACAGGATAAGGAGGGCGACGGCGATGTGATAGCAATCTTCTATTTTCTGTTTCTTCTGCCTTCATTTTGTTTTCCCTGAACAGAAATGGAAATTCGGAGGGAAAAGAAAAGTGTCATTTATTTTTCTTATATTTCTCAACTTCACCAAGCCTATTCCTGGATACCTATAAACTTCTCAATTAGCATTTTGTTAATGGCAGGGAGTTGCATTAGTTTTTAAAATAAGCATTTATTATCCAGGAAAAGCTCTAATGGGAAGTAATACTGATGCATTAGTGGATCCAACCAAGCATTTTCTTCTCAGTTGATGCTACTTAGGTGGGCTGCTGTATGGTAAATTAAGTTTTCACAATGGTAAGTTATAAGATTTTCTGATCACTGCCTTTCTTTATGTGGTGTCCAATTCAGGAGGCTATTTTCTCCTCTTTCTGTTGTTTCCAATGTAGTTTCAATGAGAGAAGCCCAAATCAAGTAAAACCTAATAACTCCCTTCTTTCAAAGAACAAATCAACTTGGAAGAACTTTTAATAAGTATTTAAGTGTTGGGATTACAATTAACTGAATGAGAAGCTAATATTTCAAACCTCAGATCAACTTGAGTACTGTAAGTTAAAGCATTCAAGTACAACCACAGACACAAAGTGTGAATTTTAAGCAATTATATTTGCTACGTGGGTCAAGGATATCAAAGGCCTCCAAAATTTATTCCATGTCTCTATTTTAACTTCTTGTTCCTCCTTTGATGCTTTCCACTCACTGATTTTGCCTGTTCTCTCTCTTGCCCTTTTCTGTCTTTTGCTCCGGGCCTTTTTCGGGTAGTGACTCTGAACCTAGGTCTTCTCACAGCTCTCTCTTATTCATGAGCTACCATCATCTGCTAAGAGGCCGCATCAACTAAGCACAACCGGAAATAAAATGAAATTACTACTCACATGGATGCGCCCATCTATAGTCAGAGCATAAATACGACAAAGTTGTGTGTTATCAACATTGCCCTTGAAGTTCCCTCAGTAGATACCAGGTAGGAGACTTTTTCCAACCAAGTCAAGTAAGCCACAGTTTCCTCCAGCATTGGAATAGACCACTCTGAATTCAGTTGAACCACAGTTAAACCAGTTGGCTTCTTTATGCAAGCCACATCGACCTAAAAAGAAGTTTTTAAAGCACATCTCTGCCAGGAGATGATTAGGTTCTCTGGGGGCACCTGAGATCCAAATGAGGGCAGAAGGTAGACACTGGGCTCCCAGGATTTACAAGTTCTTGTTATTGCATATTGAATAACTGTACAGGCTGCATAGCCCATATCAATTTATAGATATTTAAATATATCTTTAGAAGAGCACATTTATATATAGACATGTAGATTATATATAAGAGATATGCTCTTCTATGTTTCTTTTATTCTTTCCTTTACCTTCTTTCACTTCATCTTTCTCATTCAAATCAGTGTGATAGATTCTGTGGAGTTGATCATGTGCATGAAGCAACCATATCCTCTTATCTAAGTGCCCACTGCCTTAGAAATGAAGCCATACATCTGTCTCTAATGCTTTTGATCATTCACTTGAGAATAATTAAGTGAATGAATCTTCTGCACATCAAATATGTCAACTCTAGGGTCTGACAGATAAGTGTCTAGACTTAACCCTTCATTATCTCATGTTTGAATTATGCTAATAGATCTGGTTAAACAGAAAAATTGGGGTAAATATTTGCTTTATTGAAATTGCTTCTCCTTGCCTTGGTTATTGCAAGGGGAGCCTTTCTACTTAAAAAAAAAAAAAAAAAAAAAAAAAAAAAAAAACTTCTGCATCCTTCAATCAAGAAGCAATGAACTGAGGTGTTGGTGAACCTTGTTGGGACTCTGCTGATGAAGTCACTGTGGCTGCATCTCTGTTTACAGCTCTTTGGATGGGAGAAGGGGAGGAGGGAGGAGGGAGATGGCAGGGAGACTTTTAGCATTGACACTAGATAGAAGGACATCTATGCAGATGTGTGTATTTCAAGCGAGTCTAGATGACTCAGTGGACTGGTTTTCAAGGATAAAGCCATGTCTCAGTATTTGACTATGTTATATATCATGCGCATGAATGCAACTCATCATGGGGTAGGCACGGAAAATAAACCAGGAAGGTACTAAAATATATACTTTGGTAGTAGATCAACCTCAGGTATATGTTAATATTTTCTCAATGATGGTATTAAATTTATTGACACATTAAGGTATCAGGCTATTCTTTTCACTTGTCACCTATTTGGCAGATTTGGGGAAAATTTTATGACCCTTGTTTAATTCATTTTTTAAAGGATGACTTCACTATTAAAGTTCATTGAAAAAAAAATAAGACCATTCAATGAAGGAAAGGTTTTCCCTACTTGTAAAAATGAAATTTATTAGGCAATTTTTGTCTTGCCAATAATTTTTTCTAACTGTATCTCAAGGATAGTTAATCTATTTTTAAATCCAATATGACAAATAACTATAATTGATTTACTTAAGGCTTTCTTTGTTAATGTGTAGAAATGTGTTCGTATGATTTTATAGGTTTAGTCACAGTGGTTGCAGTATGATATATAATTACTGATCTGAGCTGCAAACAATATCCATACTTTATACCTTTAAACATATCTCAATTTATATTTGCAGTAATTGGAAGCTCTCAAAGCCTAGATGACTACAGAAGCAATAGAAGGGAGGTGTTCCTCATAAGTAATCTTTCAATCATGGCCACAGAAGCATTTCTTAAGTGCCTATTACAAGGCCAATGATAATATATTATCACATTAATCTTTACAACATCCCTGTGAGGTTAAGGGAGTTACCTAAACCTTTTATTGAAGCTCCCGTGTATCAAGGAAGCAGCTCCAGCTCATTCAGCCAGTTGGTGGCAAATCCAGCAATAGGTTCTCCATGTTTCCTGCTGCCCCTGGAGTCTAGAGTTATGCTTTAATCTCTCAAATCAGAAAGAGTAATACAAATATAACTATAATTATAAATATCTTATCGGGCAGAGCGCTAATTACGGCCAGGTTTCTAAGGCAAACTGAGATGTGTTACTGGATTGTAGTGTTACCTGATGTTCAAGTTGGCTGATTTTTACTCATTTACCTTCTGGACTAGCAAGATGGCTAGTCAACAAGACCAGCCTACCTTCCAGACTGGCAAGATGGCTAACCAACAATATCTTAGCATTGATACTCTCTTCTATTCTAAGGTATCCAGAGAAATGTAATCCCCTGCCACAAGACCCACCAAATTTGTTAAAATAATCTGATTGAGACCACTCTTTAGTGTGGATCTAACATGACTTTTAGGTACTTTTTTTTTTCTTTTGGATTTGTTTTCTTAAGACAACTTTTACTTTCCATTGAGGTATCAGAAGAATACTATTTCACAGAGAAATAAATCATCTAGAATGCCTAAACATCAAGAAATAACATTCACTATTTTTTCACTATGGGAAATGTTATAGAGGATTCAAAAGAAAAATTTCCAAGGTAGATCTTAAAGACTTTTAAAGTGAGTTGAGGAGGCAGATATATTTCTGAAATGAATGCCACTGAAATACTATGAACAACTGGAAAATGACTAATAGATAAAGAGTTGCCCTAAATTTTGTGTGATTCTAAATTAAAATACCATAAAGATATTTATAAAAGCTTTGTAACTCTAAGTATATGATGTCTAGCGTAAGCCTGATTTCATATCTGCCATTTATCAGCGGTGTGATTTTAGAAAAGCACTTAACCTCTCTGTGGCTCACTTCCTCATCTGAAATTGAGGGCACGTTATTCATAGACCATGCCATTTATGTGATGTGAGTGATGCTCATGTTTACGTACTGTTCTAGGCTAAATATGCGTGAGTCATTGAGTCAGACAGTTGCTATCAGTTAATACTTGGCAAGAGCCATTAGCTGTTCATTCTCTTTGACTAAATAATTCTATTCATATGTACTTGTTATGAGCAGGAAGGCTGGGGTAGGGTCAATTAACATTTGTTGAGTCTACATTGGTCAAAGCCCAGCATATTATTTTTACTTAACTCCCGTGAGACCCTGTGAACCCTAGTCTAATAAGACCCAGAGTGGTCAAGCAATTTTTCAGTAAGTAAGGAGTGGAGTAAGATTTGAATACATAACTTTATGAGTACAAGACTTCTACTCTCTACACTGGCCACACCACAGGAGAAACACCATTGCTAGTGACACAGATGAGTTCATGAGAAATATAATCTATTCTAATGAAAATAATTGGAAGCTATCTAAATGGTCAACATCAAAGAATTAGTTTAATTAAATATGGTAAATGAACATGATGAAAGGGATGAAGTCATTAAAATTATAATTTAATACAGATGTTTCGCCACTTAGCATGGAGTTACATCCTCATAAACCTACCATAAATTGAAAATATTGTAAGTCACAAATGTGTTTCATACACCTGTCTTACCTAACATCAGAGCTTAGCAACAGGCATGCTGCAGAGGGCAGATGTTCACTCTGGTGATCTGGTGGCTGACGGGAGCCTGGCTGGCTCTGCTACCCAGCGTGCCCACAGAGTGTCTTACTGTTTACCTAGGCATGAGAAAACACAACGATCAAAATTCAGAATATGGTATTGCCATTGACCCATTGTTAAGTTGAAAGACTGTAAATCCAGCCGTGATAAGTTGGAGACTGTTTGTACAATATTTATTGAAATTATCTAGAGCATAAGTAAAATGATATAGAAGTAATTATTAAAGTTATATAAAGTATGTAAATGCGGATTGAATATGCTAACATAAGAAGTACACACCTATTTTCCGTGTATCATTTAGACTTTACTACTCATTGCATAAGATTTCCGAAGACAGAAATTTACACGTAGTTTATTAACTTGTGCATTATTGAAGTTCATTTATTTGTTTATAAAGAAACTTGCCATTTGCTACCCACAGAGGTTGGGCTGATTGTGTGTGCAAAGAGGATAAGACAGAGCTGCTTTCTTGAAGTTTGCAGTTTGCAGTTTACAGAATTCACTCAAGGGATTTATTCTTTTAAAATGCATTTACCGTATAGAAAGACAAGTCTGAACTTATATAACATTCTTTCTCATCCATTCTAAAATCTGGTTAAAACACTTAGGTATAAAATGAAATAAAATTTTAGCTGTGGAAGAATATTTATTTTATAAACTAGGAATATGTTAATACTTTTTAAGAGAAAAAGTATAAAGGAAATTACTGATAAGTTCAGCTTTAGAAAATCACCATAAATGATTCAAATCTGAAAACGGAATTGAGGAATAACTTGTGCAGCACAGAAGACAGGTTGGTTCACTACCTACGATTGGGCAAATCTGAAGAATCAGAGAACCAGAAAACATAAATGAAAAATGGCAGTTAGCTTGGAAGGAAAGGAATTCAAAACAGAATTCTGAAACAGAATATGGAAAAAATGGGACAAAGACCCCAATCAAAGAGACAACGTTCTAAGATGTTCTTGAACTGATGAAAATCAACCTTCATTTGAGTTTCAGAAAAAAAAAGTCTCAGCCAAACAAGCCATTTATAGACTTTTTTCTTCCAACTGCAATATACTAAAGACAGACCTAAAATCTATAAAACATCCAGAGGAAAAAAACATTTCATCAACGAAGAATGAACAATGAAATAGTCCTCTGACGTTCAAAACAGAAGTCAGAACATGGTGAAATTTTGACCTTAACGTTCTGGATTTTAAATACAATAATCAAGTAATTTCAGTTTCTATACGAGCTATCTTTTAAAAACATGGCAGAAGAAAAGTCGTTTTCAGAAACGCAAACCAACCAGAGAATCGGTTACCTCTTGAGAATAATGGGTATAAATTGGGAAGAAGGAAAATAGTGTTAGAAGGAAATTCAAATGGTCAAAAGGATTATAAAAAGTAAAAGGCAGGGCTGGGGAGATAGCTCAGTCGGTAGAGTGCTTGCCTCACAAGCACAAGGCCCTGAGTTCAATCCCCAGCACCACCAAAAAAAGAAGAAAAAAAAAAAAAAAAAAAAAAAGTAAAAGGCAAACAAGAGAGGAAATTAAAATGCCTACTGCTCAAAAGAGTAAGAATACTGTCCAATAAATAAGATTTAAAAGATAAATTCAGATAAGTCCCCCCAAAATATAATTTACAAGAAGTGATTAGATTTGACATGTTCTGAGTTATTTTGAATTATTTTAATAGTTAAAAATTTCATGGATAAAATATAAGAAGTAAACATATGGATAATTTTAAAGGAAAATCTTGGGACAAATGTACCACTAAAAATCCATCAATAAAAGAAAGAATTGGGGAAGAAAATAAACCAAAAAATAAATCAAAATGAATTTGAAAGAAAACAATTACATAGAAATAAAATAAAATATATGGATTATCACAATCAAAGTTAGTGATAGAATAAAAATAAAAGATTTCTTGTGTTTAAAATGACTTCTTAGAACAAGATATAGCTATGCACGTGCTATTTACAATAAACTGAGAAAACAGGAAGTATGCTGTATAATTGTAAGTAAATGATGGAAAAGCAAGTCCAAATGTAATCACAAAAAACTATACAGCTATAGTAATGCAGGTAAAAATAACTTTTAGTTCAGACTTTTAATTAGGCATAAGAAGAATCAGTACAGAATAATATTTTTACTATTTTAAAAGTATGACCGTTCTCATTTTATAATTTCTAATAATTTATCTTAAAAATTCATAGCATATTCATAAAAATAGATGCAGTCAGACTGAAGAACAAGACCTGATAAATTTTGAAAAATCAGAACTTTGAAATATGATCTTTGTTCAAATGTAACTAAGCTCAAAATTTTAAAAAGATGTATCCCGAAACTTCACTATTTACAAATTTCTAAATATATTATAAAAGTATACTTTTGAAAAACTCAGGGTCAAAGAGAATTCATAATGGAAATTCAAAAACGGGTAGAAGAGCCAGGCGAGATGGTGCATGCCTATAATCCCAGCACTCGGGAGGCTGAGGCAGGAGGATCATGAGTTCAAAGCCAGCCTCAGCAAAAGCAAGGCACTAAGCATCTCAGTGAGACCCTGTCTCTAAATAAAATACAAAACATAGGGCTGGGGATGTAGTTCAGTGGTCAAGTACCTTAGTTCAATCCCTAGTAACCCCCCAAAAATACTTAGAAAAAGCAAAAATGAAAATAAGATGACCCACATTTTTTGGGAGGCAGCTACATTCCATGATTGTTAGCAATATAAAGTATTTATAAAAGTTAACAAATTAAACATCAATCATTTTTACAAGAAAAGAAAGAGAATCAGCTCAAGAATAAATGGAACAAATACTAAAAATTAGAGTAGAAATAAGGAAATAGGGGAAAATGATACCTCATTAAAGATAATTTAAAAGCATTAAAGTTCATTGAAAATGATCAATGAAATGAACAAGAGAGGTCTAGTGAGATTGAAGAAAAACACTGGAACAATATATAATATATAAAACATAAGTACATACTACCTATGACAATAGAGCTAAGGGTACAGCTTATAACTAAATAAAATTATCAACTAAAAAAGAAATGGATAACTAAAATTGCTTCAGAAGGAAGAAATACCTGATTCATCCTGTAACTACCAAACAATGAAGTCATTAGAAAAAATACACCTTCTTATAATGAAAACAAAGAGTCTAAATGTTTTTCTTTGTGAATTCTATCAAAAATTCAAGGAGCAGATAATTCCAATCTTATACAAAGTATTTCAGAAAATAAAATAATAGGAAAACACATCCAACTCATTTTATGAGCCTAGTGTAAACCCAATATCAAATCTAGAGAAAGCATTAGAAAGGAAAATTACAGGCCAATCTTACTTATGAATATAAATGGAAAAATACTAAATATATTAGCAACCTTAAACCCAGTAATATATACAAAAGATATTACATCATAACCAATCTGCTTGTAAGAATGCAAATTGGATTCAACAGTAGGAGACTTATAATGTTATTCTGCACATTAGTAGATAGAAGAAAATCACATAATTATTTCAATAGAAGCATAAATAAGTCTGTTGCACAATTCAACAACTATTTGTTATATATAAAGGGAAATTTCTGAGTAAAATAAAAACAAAAATAGACCTCTTCAACCTGATAAAGGGAATCAAAGAACATTCAAATGAATTATTGGCATAAATAATGGAACTTAGCTGTTTCAACCTTGATAAATATCAATACATAAAGTTCAATTTTTTCTATATATCAGTGCCGTTTTCCAAATATAATATTAATACAAAGAATAATATCAATGTACAAACTTGATTCAATATGTAAAATTTGGTTGTATTTGTATATTTCAACTTTTTTTGATAGATATGTACACACACACATACACACATAATACCTAAGAGCAAAATAAAGTGTGTGCAAATGAGAATATTTTTGAAGTTTACAGAAAAATGAACATAAAACCTAATAGATATAAATACCATGTTGACCTATGAAAACATTATTACATTTTTACTGTAATTATTAGTGCATATTAATTGTATAAAATTATGGGATTCATTGTAATAATTTCATACATGCATACAATGTGTTTTGCTTATGTCTACCTTCCTTATATCCTACCTCCCCACAGTCTGGTTCCTTTCCCCAATATTCCCCCTTCTATTTTTTATTTTCTGGATTTCACATTAAATAAAACATGTGATACTTACATTTGTGTCTGGTTTATTTCACTTAACACAATGAACTCCAGTTCCACTCATTTTCCTGCAAATGACATTATTTGGTTCTTTACAGCTTTATAATACTACATTATGTATATATATTTCCTGTATCCATTCATCCACTGATGACTTATGCTGATTCCATAACCTGGCTATTGTAAGTAGTGCAGAGATAAACATGAGCACACAGGTATCTATAGTTTGCTGAATTTGAGTCCTTCAGGTATATGCCCAGGAGGGATAGAGTTGAGTTGAGTTGTAAAATTTAGTGGTATTTTTCAAAAGTTTTTCCTTTTGAGGAATCTCCATACTATATTCCATAATAGCTGTTTTAATTCACATCACCACCACCAAGTTATAAATGTTCCTTTTTCCCCTGTATCCTCAGAAGATTTGTTATTATTTGTTTTTTTTTATAATAGCCATTGTGACTAAGTTGAGATGGAATCTCAACATAGTTTTGACTTGTTCTTAACTGATGGCTAAGGATGTCGAGGATAGTTTTCGTATCTTTATTGACCATTTGTACTTCTTCTTTTGAGAGGTGTCTGTTTAGATATTTTGCCTGGATTATCTGTTGTTTCAGTATTATAAAAATGTCTTCTTCTCAAAGTGATCTGGAAGTTAGATGTAATTCTGTAAGTATCTAATGGACAATTTTTGCCCAGCTAATTTCAAAGGGCCCAAAATGTCAAGATGTTTCTAAAGAACTGAAGAGGAGTTCATGCCTTCTGAGATAAAAATTTAACATATAAAAATTAATATATGGAAATAAAGACAATATTTCATGGCTAGCATGGTCAGAGAGGTCTGAATCCTGCCGGGTCATGTACAGAAACCTGATGCATGACAGAGCACCTACTGAAGGTTAGTGATAGGAGACGGACTAACTCTAAATGATGTGGAGGGCATTTACTTACAAAGGAGAAAACAAGGAAATAAATGAATCTTCCCCTAATGCCATTTCCAAAGCAGAATTCCAGGTAGATGAAGTATCTAATGTAGAAGTTCAAATTTACACTTCCACAAGTAAAGAGCTGGGGTTGTGGCTCAGTGGTAGAGCACTCACCTAGCATGAGTGAGGCGCTGGGTGAGATCCTCAGCACCGTATAAAAATAAATAAAATAAAAGTTCATTGACAACTAAAAAAATCATAAAAAGTGGTAAGAAGAAAATATGTTTATGACTTCAAACTTTAAAAAATGCATGAATAAAATAAGCTTAAATTTTATAAGAGTAAAGCTCTCTTAAAGTAAGGTGTTTGTCAAAAGACACTATAGAAATTGGAAAGAGAAAGCACAAATTTGGGAAACATTTACAATGTATGAAACCAGCAAAGGATTAGTATAAGAAATTGGTTAAAATCCTATAAATCAATTAGAAGAGACAACTGATTTAGTCAGCTTTTTCACCATGGTGATTAAAAGACCCGATAAGAACAATTTTACGAAGGAAAAGTTTATTTGGGGGCTCACCGTTTCAGAGGTCTCAGTCCGTAGACAGCCAACTCCATTCCTTGGGGCCTGAGATTAGGCAGATCACCATGATAGAAGTGTGTTACAAAGGAAGCAGCCAGAGAGATCTGCTCAAGAAGGACAAAATGTATAATACAAATGCCCCAAGGACCCATTTCCTCCAGCCACACACCGCTTTTCCTACTGTTCCACCCAATTAATCCCCACTCAGGGGATGCGCTTGATGATTAGGTTAAAACCCTTATGACTCAATCATTTCACCTCTGAATATTCTTGCACTGTCTCACACATGAGCTTTTGGGGGACACCTCATATCTAAACAATAACACCAATCCATTATAGAAATGGACAAAACACATGGAGATGTACTTTAAGTGAATTAAAAATCACATGTAATTTGTCTCATATTATTAGTTATTAGTGAAAAACTAATTAAAAACAGCATTTTTTTTTCCAGATCAGAAACCATTGTAATATCTGAAAATAAAAAGTACTCTTGCACAATAGAGCAATCACCAGGGGGAGTTCCAAAATGAAACAGCCCCTTTGGAAGACAACCAGCCCACTTCTATGGAGATACATAATCTTGTGTAACTCTGTGATAAGACAATCAGGAAAGATATAATACCATTGCACTTAATAGTAAAAAGTGTTCATCAGCAGAGAGACACTGTATTAGTCAGTTTCTCATGGCTGTGATCAAAACACCAGACAAGAACAACTTAGAGGAGGAAAAGTATTTTGGCTCACAGTTTCAGAGGTTCAGAGCACAGTTGGCCAACTCCACAGCTTTGGACCCGAGATGATGTGGAACAATATGGCAGGAAGAAATGAGAGAGCAAAGCAGCTCAGGACATGGTAGCAGAAAGTAAAGAGAAATTTCCACTCTCCAAGGACAACACGTAAACCTCATAGGCACACCCCATGACCTACTTCCTCCAGACACATCTGACCTGCCTGCAGTTACCACCCAGTTAATCAGTATCAGTGGATTATCCACGGATTATGTTTTACCTCTCATAATTTAACTATTTCACCTCTGAAAATTCTTCCATTGTCACACATGTAAGATTTTAGGGGACACCTCATACCTAACTAAACTATAACAGATTCATGAATAAATTTTAGCCTCTTCATTCAATGAAATGATATGTGATAGTGAAGATGAATAAATTAGTTTTATATATAACAACACAGAAGATTCTCAAGCTAATGTGTTAAAGATGCAAGTCACCACTGAATATATGGAATGTACATGCCCAACATCATCTAAAACCAAATAGTACACATTTTAGGGATACACACATACATGATAAAAATGTAAATAAAGGCTATAATGTTATTAGCACAAACAATTGAGTTATCTTGAAGGTGACAATTTTTTGTAGAGGGACTTTTAGGAGACTTTAGGGTATTTCTTCAGCTTACTTGTTTATCATTTACTATTTTTATTAATATATTTTAACTTGTGCATACATATGGACATGTCTGTTTTGATATGTATGGTGTATTTCTCAATTATAAAGTTAAAAAACAATAATTTTCATTTTAACCAAACCTTTTAATCTATGGAACTCTGACCATTAAACTCATTTAATGGCTTAAATGAGCCATTTAACCTCTGAATATTCTTGCATTCACTAACTGGCTGAGAGTTGAGTCTAAAGCATCAGGAAAGAACACGTTCCTTCAGTAACATGAAGGTCTCCAAGGAGCTCCCTGGAGAGCCGTGGTGTCCGGGTCTATAGGGAAAGGATGTGGAAAGTCAAGGACACTCAGGTATTGAGTCCCCTTGCTCTTCCAGGTGTGGCACACCATCTTCCCATCAGTCTCACCTGAGGAGCACCCTTCACTTCTGCCATGTTGCTCTTCCCATTTCACTCTCTAGGAAACGGAACGCTCATGTGAAGCCAGGCAGTTTCTCTTCATATCCTTCTTTTCAGTTACCTTTCTCCTCACAGGCTCAGTACCCATATCTGACACCCTGAAACAGTGGCCTATTGAGACAAGAGCTGTCATTTCAAGTTCTTGTCTTTTAACTCTGAGCACAAGATGAGACTGGGAGTCTGCTCAGTAAATGTGCAATTAATGACTCATTACTGCCGGAAGCGTTCAGATTGACATCTGGGGCTGGAGTATTCATGGCATCTCAGGGTGGCCAGAAGAGGAAGGTGCTCTTTAAATTGCTGGATTCAATGGCCTCACATTATAATTAAGTAAACTGAGACCCGACATGCTTCCATGGCATGTCTACAACTCCACATCCAAAGAACCCAGTGGAAAATCCACCTCTCCATCTCCCTCTGGTCTTCACACTCAAACATTTCTTCCTGTGGATTAGCTATTTTTTCTATCAAGTTGGACGGGTTCCAGCTTAAAGTTTAATACAGATCTGTTTGTCCAATCCATTCTCTGACTTAGGTGTTTTCCTTAGTGAATAGAGCTGAGGACATTTTAATTAATTTATTATGTCCCTTCAATTAGGGGACCCAATTAATAATTGAAATGGGTTTTTAATTGGTTTATGTCCTCTAGGGTATCATATTAATAACATAAATAAACTAACAGGTTTGCATTGAATTAGGATTCATCTATATGCATATCTGTTGCCTCCCAATACATTATCTATTCTTAACCTCCAAAATTGAATGTAACTTTTTAAACAAAGACATTCTGAGGCACTAGTTTTTGTTGGTGTTTAATTCCACTTTGAGGTAAGGTCATAGTATTTTCTGGAACAGACATAAAATGTTGGCATTCAGGCCTATAATGTTGAAATCGCCATTGCGGCATCTGTCCTCTCCAATTATCTAATCAAAGACTTGTTCCTTTAGAGACAGCGATCCCTAGAGATCACTTGTTCTTAGCCAATGAAATTGAAAACCAGAGAGGTTCCAAGGTGTGCCCAAGCTCACACAGCAAGGTAGTGGCAAGGGCAGGCCTCTCTCTTCAAATATCTTGTAGATTTTTCTCTCCAATGTCATTATCTTGGCCCTTCAACCCCCTTTGGTTTTCACCATTCAGGCCCACTTCACACTTGGAAGAGTCTTCCTTTCTCTTGAGAATGGCCAAATCATTAGTTTCATGGAAAAAAAAAAAAAAAAAGAATAAATTTATTCTAATTTTCTCAGTGCTTGAGATGGTATTGGGCTCAAAAATGTCTCTAATATGTGTTATTTGGAGTTAACTGATCAAGGGCATCTAGCATTTTCTCCTTCCTTTAGTATCCACTTCATGCTACAGGAACTGAGCTTTCCCCAAATGCTGAAACAAAGCCATTTGTAACACTCACACTCACCTACACTCTTACAAAGACTTTCACAGAATCAGATTTTGCACAGTTGGACCTACATCTTATGTCCAAGTGAAAGCTGGCTGAGGGCACAGGGTCTGCCCTGCACCATGCTTGCTGGTAACACTTGGGTCGATGCTTCCTGCCTCTCTAGAGGCAGCGGTGACAATGGTGAACACAGCAATGGACTCATGCAAGGGATAAATGTTTATTGTGTGGTCTTAAGACATTTTGTCCACACCCTTAATTTGAGAATCCCCTATTAGCGTAGATACTTCCTATCACACAGATACCGCTCTTTCAAAATAAAAGACCGAGTTCACCCAGCTTCCCGGGTGTGAGAATGTGATCCTATGGCCTGGGCTTTATTGATCAAGGACCTCCAAGACCCAGTGATGCAGAAAGCAAGCCATGAGCACTCCTTTCCTCCAGTTGCGGTGGCAATAAATCCAAGTTCCTCAGTAACAGCAAGTTCCCTGGGGAGGTCAATGGCACCTCATCTTCAGTGCTGAGAGCACCGGAGTACCGACTTTTCTCCTCACACCAGTTCCTGAAAAATTAACATTTAGCCTGTCTCTCCAGCCTGTCCCATGATTCAGTGGGCTACTCAATATCTTTTCAATAAACTCCTTTTCTTAATAAGCCAGAGTCAGCTTTTGTTGCTTACGATATCGAACTTTGACTGATGCAGTAATAATAATCACTGCTATATTTTATTGAGTAGTTGATAAGTTTATTAAGCAGCTGCAGCCTCCCAAATATAACAGAAAATTTATAATATAATTGACTGGTATGAAAAGACAGTCAATATACAATATCATCGACTGGTCTGAAAAAACAAAGATTGCAAAAATAAATCACATTTGTTTACCTTCTGTCCAGGTTCAGAGTTGAGTGGGGGCACTCACATTGTTCTAGAAGAACAGCAGAGGTAAGGGCTAGCACGTCCCCTTCTGTGTGGTAAAGTACACCATCCTTCTTCAGGAGGACAAAGGCGGGTGCCTGGGCTGCAGTAAGGCCTTTCCTTTTCACTCACATTCCTAATCTTTAATGTCAAGTTTCCCTGCTCTTGGCAGACATTAGATGAGGAAAAGGTAACAATCACAAACCCAATTCAGGCAACTTGACTGGGAAAATCAGCCCCCTGCCAGACCAGGAGGACTGCTTCACTCATATGCAATTATAAAAACACTGGGTTTATCCATCTCAACCCCGCTTCAGTATTCAGAGTCTCTGAGGCAGGCACAGTAACATCATCCTCAGCGTACAGACGAGCTCCAGACAGGTGAAATCAAGGTCATGATGACATAGCTCAGTGTGAACAGAACTAGGTTTTCATTTCGCGTTGCTCTACTTCACCAGCCCTTATCTTTCTTCTAGCGAGGAAGGCCTTCCCTGAGAAGTTTTCCAAACACTCTGCACTGTCTCCTGCCCAGATCCTACTGAACACGTTCTCCTTTAAGCCCTAAGTGTGCTTCAGCTGTGACCCACAACACATCACTGCAATCCTCTGTTTACACGCACAGCCCCCAAGCCGGACTGCGAGTTCCTGACAGCAGATTACGCTTTATGCGTCTTTTTTAAAATTTTTTAAAAATTTTTTATTTATTTATTTTAATTAAAAATCATAAATTTACATAGGGCAATATTGTTTGTTTCCATGTTCCTAGCATATATCCCTAGTTGGGATATAGTAGTTGCTTGATAAATATTTATTACATGAATGGATGGGTGAATAAAAACAGAGGGGGGATAATCCACTTTGTATAGGTAGCTGTGAAATATTCACTTAGCTGTCCCCAAGAACACACAGCTCAGGCTGGTGCAGCTCCGTAAACCAGAATGAACTCACCATGGCCCACTTTGGAGAAAACAACCACACTCTCCTGGAGTGTTCTTCAAAAACCCAACTACTCAAAGCACTCCAAGGCAGCTGGCAGGCCTGGCAACTCTCTGGGCCCCTTGTAGTGGTGCACATAGGGCTGTTTCATGACTGACAAGGGGGCCATAGATCAGCACAACCAGAGCTTTGTGTGGGGTAAGTGGCAGCCCTGCGGCTCTCTGGCTGCCCACAGATGTCGCCCGGGGCTGCACTTCTTGGTACAGCACCCAGACTGGACTGACTGTCCCCAGCAGGGTAAGTCAAAGAATTTTTCCAAATTCATGAGTCATTTTCTTGGGTTTGCTTGGTGCCTGGGACCTGGGGATTGGCATGGAACCAGCAAAGTATGCTATGGCCATTCAGGGCATTACCAGCTGCAGTTGTTTCGATTATGTGGAATTAAAATCAAACTCAGAAGAGGCCAAACTGCTGCAGCGCACTCCCCTTGATGGAACCCAGCCCCTAATATCCAGGGCAAGGAAAACAGTGTTTTTTTCTTTCTTTTTCTTGTTTTCTACTTTCTTTTGCTGGTTTGTTTAAAGGAGGTGGCAATGTGGACAAAGAGGTACCTGCCCTTCAGATTCTCAAAGGTCTGTCTAATTTTGCTTTTCTCCCATTGGTTGTTGACTTTCAAAACTCACTTCCCTTTACCAAGAATCAGATTTCTATTCTGTAAAATTGAAATCGTCACATCTTTCTCTCACTCTGCCAATAAGAATTAAACGAGATGATACAATGAGGCATGTGCTGCATTATAGGAACTCAGTGCACCTTGGGCCTTGCTTTATTCCTTTCTTAGTGACCCCTGTTTCTTTATGCCCTCCTCACCCCCTCATCTCAGCACAGACATCCTTGGGGTTCTCAGATGGATGGTGGGTAATGGGGAGGGAGGCCCCCAAGCCTTTCTGAGGGCAAAAGGAAAAACCACAGTAAAATGAGAATTGATGAGAGAGGCAACTGACCCTGACCTTCAAGGACAGGCATTCTACAGACTGGAGGAAGGAATCCGTCAGGGACCTACGTCAACAGAAATGTCTGGAACACTAAGGAGGTGTGTGCTGGCAAGACAGCGTTTCCTTTAAAAGCATTTCTCCATCTTTGGAGAAAGTCGTGTGATGTTCCCTCTGCTGCATGAGGCTGAGACGCCACCGTTCACCCGGCTGCACATGTGGAAAGGACAGTGACGAGGGGACCCTGCCTGTGGAAGCAGCGCTTTCCCCAATTTGTGCAGAGCAAGTGAGGCAGACAATTTCTGATTTTTGTCGGTGTGGACTCCCTCTGGAACACAGGGAGATTGGTGACAGTCTTTTTTTTTTTTTTTTTTTCCTTCTCATTTGAGGGGCCAGGGATTCGAACCGCGGTCCTTGTGCATGCTAGGCAAGCGCTCTCCAAAAGGAGCTATTTCTTCAGCTCTGGTGACAGAGTCTTTGAAGTGGGGAAGTTGACTGTGGGGGAGCAGATGGAGGTCTGCTACCTTCTAGGTAAACAAATATTAAAGACCTTCTCATCGGTAAAGGTTCTATTTTAGAATGAGATCCAGGCCCATCGGAGGCGCAGCTGACTGTGTTAACAACTCTCCTGGAGAAGGTTATCTTACCTTTAAAACTAAACATTTCTCTACATAGACGTGGGCAGTTTCCGAAATGCTTAAACTAGTGGCTTCTGCATCTTAGAGTTACTCATTCTCTGTGATGTGATTTAATCCTCTGAGTGACTGTACAATTGGGAGGGACAGAGAGCTAGAAGTTACAGATGAGAAGAGTGTGGCCCAGAGAGAACTCCACCCACGACCATGATACAAGAGGCTGGTCGTGACATCTGTGCCCGAATCACCTTTGACACCCACCTTGCCAGGGGCAAACAGGTATTGTGGGGCCCAGAGTTCAATTCTTCATGAGAAAGAATAGAAAAGTATTCCAGTTGGAGAATTTCACAAAACACAGGTCAGGTTTGAATGAACATATTTTGAGGGCCTGTCCTATGCCAGACCGAGCAAGGGCCCTGGGGTGTGTGTGTAAGCGTCAGAGCTTTCCAGAAAGTCACTTCTGTTGACTCCAGAGAACATGCTTGCCAAAGGCCTGCTTGTGGCAAGACTCTCATGCTCGGTAGCCAGTAGCTTGAATCATTACTCACATTGTCCTTATATCATTTTGAGGGACATGGAGGTATATTTTGCAGAGCAGGTGCCTTGGGTGACTAGGAGCTGGCCTCTGTCTCCAGAGCACTTTCAATTCCTCCACCTCCTGGCCACCCTTTTCCCTCCTGTGGGGTGAGGTGGCCCTCTTTCCCAGGAGCCTGCACTGCTGTCCAGTTGCTCAGGCCCCACGACCTGCTGTCCAGACTGAACCCAGCTGCTCCGCAAGTGCTCGTAACTTGACTCCAGCAGGGGCCAGTCCCACCCCTGTGCTGACTTCATTCTTTGCATCTCTGTACATTTTTAGAAATTTGCTTTATCGTTTCATTCCCAGAACTCACGACTCCTTTTTCCTCTGGCTCTCCTTCTACTGCTTTCAACAATGGCCTTTTTATTTTCAGAGCCCCGTGCAGGCTTTGTGAGCACCCAGCCTACCCTTTCCATGCCGAATCTGGTCGCCACCTCTCACTTGGGTCTCACGTGGTGTGCACTGGCCTCTGCGGGAGTTAGCCAGGTACAGAGAAGGTGTGTTGATGAAAAGCCAGGAGACCCCAGTTCTGAACTGCCCGATCTGACCTTGTAGCACACGGGTTGTTTCTGGCCTCCTGAAGATAAATAGGATCACACTCTATCATTTCAGGAGGAGATTTTAAGTCACAATTCCTATTTAAGGTGCATCAGAAAAACATGGTGAATATTATTAAGAGTTGCAGATTCCCTATTAGCCCCCTATTTTATAGATCATGGGGAAAGCACAGACAGGCCCTGTGGTGTCTTCTAAAACATCATCCGCAGCCAAAAAAGCAGACGTAAGATCCAAGATACCAGAGATAAGTCAGGATTTCAGGGACTGTTCTATTTCTTCCTTCTTGTACAGAGGGGATCATATGGTTATCCACACTTTGAGAAAGAGAAGAGAAGGCTTAGACGTCCTTTTTAATCTACGTCTCAGATAATTATCCAGCTGAACTTGAACTTTGATCTGTCAGCCATACCCGGCTCTAATAGACACCACTGGGGCCGCGCTGGCCGGACAACCTAGCAAGCTGCCTCTGCTGAGTGTCCCTGGTGTTGGCAGCAAGACTGCTGGGGACAGCAAGCCTCCCAGGGGCAGAGCTGGTCTTTGAATGCCCGGGCAGTGTCCTTGTGCATACCGGGGCACAAGCGAGGCAGGAATCTGTGAGGCGCCTGGGCCGAAAGGCCACCGCGGAGCCTGCGGGAGATCCAGGCGGGCATCAGGTTCCCCAGGCCCAGCTGGCAGCAAGCAGTAGGAAAATCAGATTCCAATGAGTCCTTGGAGGTCAGGGCAGGGCACATGACTGCTCCTGGCCAGAGGTGGCAGGGTGGCTCAGGACAGAGACAGAAAGGGAGTGAATAAGAAACAAGGAATGAAAATGTGACCAGAAGAAACGGGCTTCGGTTGTTATTTTTCCAGTGTGGCCAACCTGGATGGTGTTGTGTGCGGGAAAAGTGTGTAGAGAGGTGGTCTTTCATTTCAGCGATCAGGGTCATGCACCGAGTGAGTGAGACACACACACACACACACACACACACACACACACACACACACACCTTGTTCAAATGACTCAGCTCTCTGTCCATGAACTTCATCAAAAGCAAGAGTAGCAACTAGGAACAGAATGTGTACATAGACACACACACACACACGCACACACAGAGCACTCACCAGAAGTACAGATGATAACCGGTTCTTAGCCTTTTAGTAGACGTATGGTCCTTTGGAGGGAACACTATATTCATCTACATTTACACTTTCCTGGGAGAAGTACCTGGCATTCTGTAGTTAATGTGGAGTAGGATAAATTAGCAGAGGTGGCAGAAAGTACTGGGCATACTACTACTTAATATTGAAAGGTAGATATAGTAAATGCCTCCAAATTCACAAACATGATGGACTGTGGCAAGATAGAAATGTTCATTGTATCTTTAAATGAAGAGTAGTGTGCATCCACAAGATTCCAGAGCTCTTAGCTTCGGGCAAGGGAATTTAGTAAAAGCCATGAAATGCACTAACTCCAAAACCGATCTATGAAAGATAAAAAAATTCAAACTCATCTCTGTTAAATAGCATAACGCTGATCACAGTTTACTATTTTTAGTTGCATAGAAATCTGTGTCTTCTACTAAATCGTGAGCTACTTGAAGGTCGTGGGCCTGCCCCGCTCCTGACTGCATTCTGGCGTCCAGCCGTGTGTGTCGGTGGACCGGAAGAGAGCCTCAATACGTGTTCAAGTACACAGAAACGTAAATGTTGACAAAAATCTATTTGAAGTGTATGTTTACTACCACGTTACATATGTACCTTTCCAATTGACCTTGCAAATGAAATGCTTTGCAGTTGAAGGGGAATGGAATGTGTACAGAGGTTTTTCCAGTGTTTATTTTTACATTGAACATCAACTAGGCCCCGAGGCTAATGCCACTGACCTGTAACTCACATAGAGATACGGCAAAGCAACGGGCACTTACTTGGTCAGTGAGCTGAAAGGCCAAGAGGGTCCTGTCCTCAATGGGACACTGCCATCTGGTGTATGCCCCAGGTGGGACGACCTGGGATGGGTCAAAGCTAGAGACAGGAAAGGGGGAGATAAACTAACTTTTGAGTGCATTCATAGCTTCTGTAGCCCCAACCATGATCTCTAGATCAGAATATTACCTACTTAGTTGGTATCTTGGAACTGAAAGAGGTTGTCCTTAGATGTGATAGAGATGATGTTACATAAGGAGGAAAAAATTCTCCGTGTCTGCTGTGGATTCACACTGGTTATCTCATTTAGTCTTCAAAATCACTCAATAAAATTGTATAACAGGTGAGGCAATGGAGGATCAGAGCAGTTAAGTAACTTGCCTGAGGTCACACAGTTAATACGTAGCAGAAATATTAATTAAATCTCTACTTTTCACCTCCAAACTTTGTTGCCTCTGTAACTTTTTTTTTTCTTTGATAAATGGCTTCTTTCCATCTCCTTGTCCCAGTGTGGCTTACAGTAGGGCTAAACAGTTCTTGATGATCAATAATTTACTAAAATAGAGAAGTGCGCACAGAGCTCCTCCTTTCCAATCGCTTACCTTCTAGGTGGGAAGAGAGGAAGAATCAAATATTAAAGTGAGTTAGCATTTAGAAACTAGTGAAGCATCGAGGCTAAAAATATTATTATGCAAATAATATAAGTAAATATTTGCCATTGTTCTATTAAGAAATACAGGAGTTATGTCTTCCAAGCCATAAAGGAACTTCAACAAAGTAAAAAAAAAAAAAAAAAAAAAAAAAAAAACCTGTCTTGATTTTAAAAGTTCTTATTTTGTTCATTCTGTATTTATTGCATTAGTTAGGTTTTTAAATGTTGTCTTAAAATAATATTTTGATTATTATGTGTTTTGAAGCCTCATATCATGTGCTCAGAGGGAGAGCCTTAAGAGGCCTGAGTCCTGAAGGCTGTATAATTGAGGGATAGAAACAGTCTAGAAATCTTTTAGTTGGCACAAGGACTGCCAAAGACACTTTGGTTTATTTACTCTTAGCATAATGCAGACTGTTTTCTCATGTGTCAAAAATTATATATGATTATAACAAATTTACTAACAAGTATTGAGAAAAAATAAGATAATTCTTCTGAATTCTAATATACCTCGGACATTTTTAGTTTGTCTTATGTGAATAACAGCTACTTCACCTATAGTGAAGGTTAACTGGAAAATTCAATGAGCTATTTATTACATGTAACATCTTAATTTCAAAGCATAATACGTATGTGGTGGGACCGTAAATCCTAGAACCAGGAATCCTTGTTATGATGGGCACCTCAAGAGATGTTTTGTGTGTGTACATAGTGTTAATGCAGAATTTGCTTTTGTGTCTGATTTTCAAATTAAAGCATGAGGATCACAAGGGAAATAATGTTTTCTACCAACACGCTGCAAATTTAGAGCAGCTTAAGTGTTCGCCCATAGGTTTTCACTATGAACAGATTGATGGGATGGAAAAGTTGCTTAAAGGAGGAGAAAGTTCTCTCTAGTGGGAAATCTTTGGGGCACCTTTCATGCAACAATAAGTCAAGAACATCCTTAAGCCAGAAACCATCTCGAATAGGACTTTGCAGAACTTTAGACATAGATTGAAAATATTTCAAAACCATACTCCCAGAAAAAATCCCTATTGCTATTTGGGGCTTTTGCCCAGAGGGCACAAATCATAAAACTGAAGAGACATTGTGAAGGCTGTGTTTTTAAATAAAGGTTTAATTCTGCTCAGCTCAAGTTATATTAATTGTATTTCAACTCATAGCAAGCAGAAACTAAGAAGATTGTGTCATGGTAAGTAATTTGCTCCTGGTCCCTAATGCAATGTCACAATCTAGATCTTTCTTCAGAGAAGATTCTGCTGAAACTTCCATCCCACATCTCCTGGTACGAATGCCATTTAATGTTCCATTAGCAAAGCAGAGCATTTGGAAGACATAATGAAGAAAACTCTCAGAAGATCTCAAAGAAGACTTGAGGGAGAGCCCTGTTTTCATATTAATCTTGTGGCTAAGTCTGAGTCTGGGTAAAGTTGTACAAATTCCTTTGTAATTTATCTGACAGAATAAGATTTCAGGCAGACAAGGTACTTGCAGCTGAGAACCCAGCTTCTCCCCAGTCATAAAGCATGCTAATTGGAAGGTTGTGGGCAGAACTCCTGCCAAAAAGCAGGGAATCTTCTCAAATATTAATGATGCCCTCCTGCCAAACATTTGAGAGTTGTCATGAATCTGGTGGCTTACAGTTTTATGCCACTTGGTCATGTCTTTGATCTTGCTTTTGGTGCTCCCTGAAGAAATAATACCACCCTGTGATGGGACCATTAGAGACAGTGTAGAAGTCTGTGGAGTGTGTGTGCTTGTGTGTGTGTGTGTGTGCATGTGTGAAGGAGGCTGGTGTCCATGAAAGCGGACCCATCCCAGGACAGTGATGGGAATTATGATATAAAAATGAGTATTGACGTATGAGCTCAGAAGGCAAAGTGAGCTGACCAAGAAATTTAAACTTACCCCAACAGAGAATGTGGCTGCCTTTGGTAGAAAACATAGAAGAAGGTGGTAACAACAGCATTGAGTGACTCATTTGGAGATTCTAAAAGCAAATTATTCAGTAGAAGAAAGGGGAAATCTTCCAAACGTGATTGGCTATTTTTTAAAGACTTGGGTGACATTGGCTGTAAGATGCAGTTGACTTTGATCACGTTAGCAATGCGTGAGATGCTGAAGTGCTCCCAACTTCTTGCTGAACAGCCAGACAGAATTGGTACTGTATCTCCAGATGCTTAATTACTCCACTGAAGTGGTCTGCACCAGTCTCCACCAGAAGTTGATTTGTTAAATGGCAGGCAAGCACCCTTGGCGACTAAGAACATGAGCCACAAGGGAAGCCCCTGGCACCTTCCTTTCTACCCTGCAGGGGTCGGGACCTCGGGTGCCACTTTGGGAAGATTGCCAACCTTGATTTTAGACAGCCCGTGGAAATGCTGTGCCTGGACAGCCAGTCACTCCACAACTCAGGGCCTCTGCACTCAGCCACCACGGTCGGATACTTGAGCTTTTGGGTTGTGATGCTAAAGCGATGTTTGAGCCTTTGTTTTTAGATATTTGTGAGAGGAATTTCAACTCGGTTCCTTGCATAGATGATTGTGTGGAGGATTTCTGTGGATGGGAACTTAAAGTTCTTTGGAGGGTATCCCAGAGAAGAAATTTCCATATGGAATAGTGGTATAAGGTGTAATAAATCCTCACATTTATTTAGCACTTTATAATTCAATAACGGTCAATAGCATAGACGTTGGGGTTAGACTGAATTAGCTTCTTGAGTTATGTTAACACCTATGAAAATCAATGACTGAAATTAAGATTTTATAAATTTTTAAGGACTCTGCCATTATTAACTGTGTGACTTCAGGTAAGTATTCTAACTTCTCCAGTGACCTTGTAGATGAAATGGGGGTAACCATGCCTATGAATTAGGCTTCATTTGAGTCTAAAAAATAAGCTCTGTGCAATATCATAGGTGTAAATATAATTTTATATTAATGTTCCCTGCAAGCCAATAACTAATGACAGGTTATAAATTCATTTTATAGATTGCAAAAGCTTGCACTTCAATCCTTTTTTAGGGATGGAGTTTCAGGAGGATGGTCTAGGAAAACCTTTCAAGTTAGCTGGGCTCTGTAAATAAACTTATGCTGTAAAAACAACAGCAAGGACAACAGCAAGATAAGCTAATGAACTATGATGTCCATTGATAAGGGACACCTTCCGCCCCAGCCATCGGATCTTAGGTTACACACAGTTACCTCCCCAAGGTGGAATTTAAGTTCTTCTTATGCTACGTAAGATGTCATGGCCAAGTGTGGGATTATGGTGCCATCAGAACTAAATTCCTTTCTAGTTTGACTGCTTCCTGGTGGCATAACCTTGGGAAAAAATTAACCTTTCTAATCCTCACTTATGAATGGGAACATAGCATTTCCTGCTTCACAGAGTTGAGAAAAGTCAGTGAGACAATGCTTTATCATAAAGAGCCCACCAATGATCCTGGCATGTGATATGCCTACTATAAAATAGTAACTGCCATGATTACACCCAGAAGAATAGAAGAGGAAAGGAAGCAAAACCAGATATCATTGAATAGGAGATTCATGTAGGACACTCTGCCAGGACCTTCCTGTGCAGTGTCTGTTTATCTCAGAGCTTATCAGAGAATAGACAGCATTCTCCGATTTACCACTGAGGAATCTGGGACTCAAAAAATGATGAAATAGCGCAGGTAAAACATTCACTGTTCAAGTCTTGCTTTAAAGAAACACTGTATGCCTGCAGTTTGCCAGGCAGTGTGCTAGGTACTGTGGAACCCTAGGCTCCTCTCTTCTTAGAGCTGACTCTCAAGTGAGGAGCTAGAGGATTTAATATGGAGGGGCACTGGGAAGCTAAAGGAAATGGGGATACAGATCCAGAAACCCTGGTAGGCTACTGTGAGGACCTTGGTTTTGACGGTTAGGAGAATAGACTGTGCAAGGTCTCTGCACTTGCTTTAATGGTCTGTTCATCTTTCCTAAATATTTGATGGAGTCTCAAATTATTGGATTTAGCTTCAAAATCTTAGCTCAGGGTCTTTGATCCAGACTCTTAAAGAGGAATTAGAGGATGATACCTGGAAGTCACTGTGCCTAAAGCCCCTGTGTGCATTCTGAGTTGGCAACAGTGCCACACCAGGTGCCCCTCCACCCTAATAGTTATCTCAGACACACAACAGTCCCTCTGTCTCCTTGGCTCCCCCAGTGATGCAGGCAGTGAGCAGGATCAACTAGAAGAAAGATGGACGGAGGACAGTCTCCCTATCGCTTCTTCAATTAATATTACTCCTTTCTCATCACTCTCTTTTTCTGTCAATATTCTTTCTGCCGACTTAAATTCCTCTCTATGTGGTGCAACTGGACACCTCCTGAGGTATCATTGTCTTCACCAAACCCAGAATTAGCTGTTCCTTATGGACATCCAACCTCCACTGTGGAAAATTAATAAGCCACCTTTAGTATTAAAAGAGAGGGAAGCCTGGATAAATCAGTGATGGGATAATCACGTCCTCCCTACTGTCCATCAAGAACTACCAGCCTCACACACTTTCTTTTCGAAGTCACATATTCAGATATACCCATTCACTCAATAGTGCCTGTATGGTGAGGAACAGTGCACACCAGTCACAAGTCTCAATGTCTTGACTTCACAGAAGGTGCACGTGCTCCGAGCCATTCTAAAACAAAGACTTTACCCTAACAGGATGATGATGCTCGAGGTGGAAATTACAGGCATTGAGGAAGTCTGGTCAAAGAAATGGATTTTTCTGAACACAAATATGTCTTTAAGTCAGTTTTGGGATTTGACCATAAAATTCCCCTTAATAGGTGCTTTAAAAGGTGTTACTGAGGAGGGATCTCCCGTATTCCCCGAGTCTCTCAAATGAGAATTGCTTGAACATGAAAAAATTGATGTCTTGCCATGTGATCCATCTTAGTTGCCAATTCAGAGCACTCCAGAGCAATCGTGTAAGAAATTAATGGGAAGAACAATCAAGTTGACACACCAAGTGGCGGTTCTAGAGACACATTCAGACACACCACATTGCCAAGCGTTCCTCTTCAAAGGAGGAAAAAGAAAAGACTGCTTGAAGGATGGTCTGGTCATGGGAGGCAAGATGGTCTTGTTCTCCCAGCTTTATAAATGAACAGAACTCACAATAAAAGTACCTAAAGAATACATATGGATTCAACACACACATGTGAACTCACATACACACACACACGCACACACACACACACCACATGACACTGAGACTGTGAAAACAATTGATTTTTCAATGTGAGTAAATGACCTTCACTGAACTCTCCAGGTGCCTTGTTTCCCCAAGCATCTGAACATTCCTTCCCCGACTGCAAACAGCTAGCATTAATCCAATCTTCTCATTAAGCATGGTGAATGTTCCTTTTGACAGAGTAAAACGAAAGCTAGTATCAATTGTGCATGCCAATGGAGAGACTTTTTTGCCGAAGGGGTTTTCCCTACTGCATGTAGAAGGTGCTTAACTTGTGTCCCCTTGCCAGGAGATGATCACGCACTGTATATAAATGCATAAGTAATTTTATGGAGCGTGACACTCCCTGTGGGTCTCTGGAGATATTAACTAGACTCCTCCATTTTCTAGGCTTGAAGTTTCCTTGAATTGAGGAACACGTAGCACCCTTCCTGACATGAACATTGAGTCCTATATCTGCTGTGATTGCAGAAAGGAAGCATGATCCATATAATTCCCTCCTAAAGGATACTGAGTAATAACTATAAGCATAACAGACAACAAACGTGATTTCTGTAACCTTCTCTTTCTGTGTGTTACTAGAAAGAGAGATCAATGGAGAAATATATACATATATGTATATATAAACACATATATAATACACATGCACATGTATATATGCACACTTAAGTGTGTATACACATGCATACTATTAGAGTTAATTGTTTGCAGAAAAGTTTTCATGCATTGCACAACTTTCCTTCCCAAGAACCTAAAATATATTGCCAAAACATGGGCTTTAATGGCAATTCTCGTGCATTTGATAGAAGCCTGAACACTGGTGCTTTTCAATCTGTCTGTTAGGAAAACATAGAAATAACAACCTTTACCTTGCCTTCAAAACCAGACCACAGAATAAACCAGTAATGTTAAAGAACTTGGAAACATGAAGCACATTTCAGATTCCAGACAGGAGCTGGAGGATTGGCATGTAAGAGTGTAAATGTCTACAGCGTGTTTGCATGAACTTAGTACTCCCTTTAAAGGAAGATGTGTTCATCTCCACCCATAATTCTTACAATTACTTTAAGTTGTCCAGCCTGATGTTTGGTGCATTATACATGAGATAAGACAAGTTTCACAGTTGGTTGGCACAGGAGTACTTAGAAGATTTTTGTGGATAATAGGAGGCCTCTTAAAGGTTTCTCTCCCTAAATTTTGAAAACAAAATAAAAAGATATTCAGAATATGATTTTCCATTCCCAGCAAGTCCTAAGGTGGTTTAGGACATATTTTGAATAATGTCACATTTGCTCCACTCCCTTCTACCTTTATAATGAGACAGTCACGGATTACAACTCTAATTTATACTTTATACTTGAGAAATCCAGAAGTAAAATCTGAAGAACAGTGCAAGAAAACGATCCAGTTCATCACTCAGAAGAAGGTGCTAAAACATTTGGAAAATGTTAGAAATATTTATGAAAGCAGACCCAATTATTCAATGGTGGCATGAGATTCACACCTCAGTGGTGGGAGGAGGCCAGCTCCGGGCCATTGGTAAAAACCCTGTCACCTTTCATGGGAGATGGGTTTCCCTGTGGGAACCTGTCAAAGATTTGTGGGTAAATGATATCATTTCTGCTTCTTAAGTCAGGGAATCAAGGCCCAAGCACTATGTGATTACCATCCTTTATATTAATTTTAACCTATATCTATCTTCATCCCAGAAATCATACAAGGAAGAGAGATAAAATATGCATATCCATGTTTCAATCACTTTACAATTGACATATTCTTGCTAGTCAGTGCCTCTGCCTCCAGATTTTACTCTTCTAAGACAGGGTCAGCAAGCCTTTCCTTAAGCAGCCTGATAGTAAATTATTTTCAGTTTGTAGAGTACCCCATCTCTGCTGTTCTTTGGTTCTCTCATTGTTGCATGAAAACAGCTGTAGACAGCATATAAGCAACAGGGCATGATTGCCATTCAGTAAAATTTCTTGTACAAGAACAGCCAGCCAGCCAGGTTGGATTAATTGTTAACCAACTCTTGATCTAAACTATCTTGCAAATGTCATGAATTCCTTCCTTCCAAATTTTATTCAGATCTCATTTCCAATTTCCTCTGAACAACTTTAATTGGCAATGAGCCCAAAATTCCAAGAAACTTCACACTGTTTATCAACATTTGTGTATGTGTGTATACATGTATTATGTTGATTATTGTGTGCTTTGCAAAATATGTTAGAATTCATTATCTTTCCCTTTTTTAGATTGTGTCCCCTTGAAAGATAAAGAGTTTGTCCTCCCATTTTCTGTTGAGATTTCTTATTTAATTGATCCATTATGCTGATGAGTGATTAATAAAAGTGGTTAAATACTGTGAAGTAGTTCAAAATCGATGCAAATATAAACAACTGAATAATGGAAACAAGAATATAAAAGTTATATGGGAAGTTATATGGATTTGGATTTCACTCATAGAAATATGACAATATGCCTGTATGGCTATTGGCATTTCCTAAAATGGCCTAGATTTGGGCACGAGGTTCACAAATTTATTTATTTTGGAGGGGACCGCTCTTCCCAGTGATAATAGTCACCTGCGCCCCGTGCTGCCATCTCTGAGGGGCACCCTTCCCACGGTATTCTGTACGTGGCCTTGATGAGGAGACAGCTGCTGGTCAATTTCCTGTTCTGTTCTAGGTTGTTTCTGAGCTTGGGGATTGTTTTTGGCCTTCATTAAATGCCAATATAATACACTATGCTGAGTCCCATAAATAAAAAATGTACTTGAGTCAGTTTAGCGATAGTTCTTGGTGTCTGTCAATTTGGTTCAACTTCAATTTCAATAACTTTATTGTCATGACAAGGTAAACATGAGCTCAAGAGTTGCCAAAGTCAATAAATCAACACTTGGGTCTGGAGATAGTCTCTCTGCTGTTTTTCTCACTTACTATTTCAAATGAGGGATAGACCAACTGCCACATGTTTGGAAAGGCTGTTTCAGCCTTGTACAAAAATAATCCAACAAGACTGAAGCTCTCCTTCAGGCCAGCATAGAGTAATGCCCTTATTTGTTAAGCTTGCTTTCACATGCCAATCAGATAAGGATTTTGTTGCCAATGCCAACCCTATAAGATAGAAATAAGAAGAATAGTTTTTGTGCATCTTAAAATATGAATATTCTTATGGTTGGTTATTAGCTATTATACAGGCCAGAAGTTGGCATTTTTTTTCTTAAAGGATCAAATAGTGAATACTGTACATTCATCATTCATAACAGTTTCTATTGCAGCTACGCAACCCTGCCATTGTAGTGAGAAAGCAATCTTGTGTGATAGTTGTAAGAATGGATGGAGTTGTGTTCCAGTGAAGGTATATTTTCAAAGAAATGCAGCTGGCACACAAGCTATAGTTTTCCAAATCCTGATACAGACTTTCTTTCTAAAAGTTGGTAAGAACATTACACATGTATTCCTTTTTCTGCCTGAGCAACATTATGGGCTCCCATAGAGCTCCTGATGTTCAATTTGGTAACGTGGATCACACTTGCTATTACTTGGTCAATGTTTGGATTGTTTGCATCTATAACCCTAGTAGCTACTATAGTCTATGGTACATAGTAGGTACGCCAAGGCATTTATTAAAAACTGAATTACCTGGAATACATAATGGCATATAACCTGGAATGTAGGAATGCCACTCAAGATTAGAAGGTTGCCTCAAGAGGTTTTTCACTTATTCACACTTACAAGAAAAAATATTTTGAGGATAAATAAAGCTGTGTGATTTCCCTGGGCTCTTTGTTTTGTGCCCCTTTGAGGGATTAGTCATGAGTTGTGGAGAAATGGTAAATAATGGCAGGTGATCTAAAAAATATGTTAGTGTATTTATCTATGCAGCTTAATACCAGTGGTCTGCAAAAATGGCTTATTTTTGACATCAAGATTCAACTAAAATCCTTACTTGAAAGCTGAGCCATTAACTAGTCATATCACATCTGTCTTTAAAACATATTCAATTCTGACTTCTCATCACTTCTGATGCCTCTGCTTTGGTCCATTGTCATGGTTTAGGTGTGAGGTGTCCCCCAAAAACTTAAATGTGAGACAATGCAGGAAGGTTCAGAAGAGAAATGATTGTGTTGTGAGAGTCTAAACCCAATCAATGAATTAATCCCCTGACACAGTTCACCTGAGTGGTAACTGAAGTGGTGGGTGTGGCTAGAGGAGGTGGGAATTTGGGTCATGACTTTGGGTATATATTTGTATCTGGTGAGTGAAGTCTCTCTGCTTACTGATCACCGTGTGAGCTGCTTCCCTCTGCCACACTCTTCCGCCATGATGGTCTGCGTCACCTCCAGCCCCAAGGAATGGAGCCAGCCTTCTACAGACTAAGACCTATTGAAACCGTGAGTCCTCAAATAAACTTTGCCTCTTCTAAAATTGTTCTGATCAGATCTTTTAGCCACAGCAGTGGAAAAGCTGTCTAAAACATCCACAGGACCATCCTTTCTCACTTGAACAGACAGATCCTAACCACTCTCTGCTTCTGTGTTGCCTTCTTACCTTGTTTTGAGCCTTTAAAATATAAATTTGATTATGTGTCCTTTTCTTACAACACAGGTTGACACTCCTAATAGCCTTTGTAACAATGTGGCATGTCCCATGGGACATGATCCTCTCCCTCACCCCCATTGCTCACTGACTCATCCTCTGCCTTTCCCTTTCTCCCTTTCTCCCTGGTTCTAAGCACACTCACCTTAGTGTTTGTAGGAATGTTGCACATGCTTCTGCCCCAGGGCCTTAGCATTCCACCTCAGAGCCTCTCTGCCCACTTTCTGGATTTGATATTCTCCATCACACACATGTCATGACAAACTAAGAAATGTTAGAACATATGGTATGGAGGGTGGGGACACATCTATTCACTCCTACGTCCTCAGGGTTGGATCATTTCTTGACACAAGGTTAGCTTTCATCAAGTGGAAAGGATTGAGTGACTTAATAAGTGATAGGTATAATTACTGTTAACCAAATATTTCTCTCTCTTTTCTTTCCAGGAATGTTATACTGGTGAATCATGCCCATGTTACTTACTTTTTTACTTACTGTAACCCAGGCAGGAGAGGGAGCAGGAGTGGCATTTGTCACCTCCTGGAGAAAGCTCTTAAGATTCAGTGCACAGTTCATGACATTTACTACTAGCATCTATTTCTGCTATTAGATGTGTATGTCAAGGGAAACCCTGTGTTTTCCTTGATCCCAGAATAATGACAGGAAAGAAACCTTTCCTGCCCATGTTGGCATGTAGTGAAAGCAAGGAATAAACTTTATTTAGTCACTGAGATATTGGATTATTTTGTTCTAGCAGCCTAACCTGATCTATACTCCACTGATAGAGAATCATCTTTTATATTTCTTCATGGAAAGACCCTCTTCCCCTCTCCCTGATCTAATAAAATTCTGATATTTTGAACAGGTTGGAAAAGTACTTATATTATTTGAAAGACAGAGTAAGTTCTTCTGTGTTTCCTCCACATTCATAGAGGAAGAGGAAGTATTTCACATAGGAGTTTTTGAGGATTTGCAGACTTCAAATGAATAACATTCTTGTGCCCTTCACCCCCACCAGAAGAACAATAGTACTAGCAGACAGAGGTGTGCACAGGTCTCTGATGTATTGGGAGGCATGATCATGGGTAAAGTGAACATGGATGGAGATAAAGGGGGTATATACAATTAATACTAATTTGATTTCTAAAACAGATACTGTATAGTGTGATTAGAATTTAAACATTACTCTTGTCATATAGCATGTTATTCAACAGAGCTTTGTAAATAATTATCATCTCTGTATTAAAGAGAAGTTACATGAGTAACCATGCTTATATGGCTACTAAATACCACAAAATAGATTCACTCACAAGGGATTTCAACAGTAATATTTAGTTCTCGCATCCATTCACATCATGTATATTTATCATACACTTTCTATGTTTAAAGCATTGAGCTCATTTATAATTTAAGTGTTTGGATCTCTCTCCACCTCTATGGAAGGATAAATTTCAATAAGAGAGCCAGTGGAGTAGACTGCCGTCTGCGTCCCTTCCACATCCAGAAAAGTCGGCTAATGAAAAGCTCCCTGCATTGCAGGCCATCATGATTCCATAATTCCCAAATGAGAAAGTGGCCTTCATGATAATGAGGATCCTGAGATTCCATGGTCCTGAAGTGCATGGGCCAGTGCAGCAGGCACAGATCACTTTGGTGCAAAGCTGATGCTCTGGACTAAATTGGATCTCCCCGAAAATTAATATGTTGAAGTCTTAACCTCGGTACCTCAGGATGTGTAATGGGAGATAGGCCTTTAAAGAAGTTTAAGTTAAAATAAGACCATTAGGGTGGACCTTAATCCAATATGACTGGTCTTCTTCTAAGATGAGGGGATATTAGGGGCAGACGCATGGAGGGAAGACCATGTGAAGACACAGGGAGAGAACGGTCACCTACTGGCCAAGGAGGGAGGCCTCAGAAGAAGCCAACTCTGTTCCCACCTTGATCTAAAACTGCAAGCCTGCAGAATTATAAGGAAATTAATTTTAGATATCTAAGCCATCCTGTCTGTTTCTTTGGTATGCCATCCCTAGAAATTGAATACAGCTGAACTTAAAACAATGGATGTTAATTCACAATGAAATTGTTTATTGAAGTGCTAAAGTCCTTAAATTGACCCAGAGTCTGAGCTTCATAGACTACAGAGGCCATAATATGATCAAATGACATCAAAGTCACAGAAAAAGAACTCACTGAGCTCTAAGCACAAACCTTCTGTTAGCAGGGTTTGTGTAAAGATGTATTTGCTCTTTTCACTTACACCTGTAACTTTTTTGAATTTCAGCCTGTACTTTTAGATGTGAAAGAAATGTAACTTTATTCTTAAATTTAAGTGTATGTCTCTGCCCAATTCTGTTATGGTAGAATAAATTGAATTTCTGTCTAGCTGGGGCTCCCACACCCTTCCCTAGGATCATGTCTGGTTCTAAGGACTGTGGAGATACTTGATGTCGGGGGATGTGTGAAGAGCTGAGTGTTAGAGAAGACCATTTCTTGGTGTGCTTACTTTCGTCCATTGTATAGATTGCTGCTGTACCATACCTCCATCTTCGCCTCAGGGTCTTAGAGGTCGGAATTATTTTTAGTCAATTTGGGGCCATCTGGCCTTTGGGAATTCCTTAGATATAACTGGGTTATGCTGTTTCTGAAGAACTGTGAATTCCTTCACCTCTTCTACCACTCTTGGGCCACTACATTCCTTAATTACTCATTTTATCCACCACTTCTATAATGGACACACTATTATATCAGTAGAGAACTCTCAGAAAACCATAAAGTGGTTTCCACTCTGGGATCATGTCCCACCTTGGGTCTCCTTGGGGATGAGGCAGAAATCTACTCTTCCCTCAGATTTCCTCTCAGTGTATCTTGATTTTTGTGTTTATTTTCTTCAGGACTAAGCCCCTGAATGACTGAGAAGCTACTGAACCTCCTCTCAAGGGAACACTATCACTTTATTCATTATTCCTTTCCCTCTAATTGGTCCTCCTCTCTATAGCCAGTGTTAATTTTTATTCAATAGCACAAGTGCTTAAGAGTGCAGGGCCTGGAGCCAAATTTCCAGAAACAGAATACTGGATCTGCTTAGGTGTAAAAATTGGCATGGTCTTCCTTTGCCCTGGCTTTCCCATTTGTAAAATAAGGAGTACAACAATTCATATGGAAATCGAAAAGTATCTGAGACATAGTAAGTGCCCATCATGCTTTAGTGACTAACCACCATCATTACATCACCACTTCCGAGCATGAGAATTCTCATTTATACAGTCTCATGCATGCTACCAAGTTCATTGTTCTTACTATACAGGGGACTGAACTCTGTAGGGTACTAAACTTTTGAAACAATTCCTTATTCCCTGTTGTACACCCTACCTGGGGGAAAAAATGAGCACAGAATGCTCTAACTGACTATAGAAACACCACAATACATAAGGAACATAGGAAAGAAAAATGTATTTTAAAATATTATGCACTTTATACTAATTTTTTTTCTAAAACAATTGACTTACAAGTCTATAGAGCAAGCCATAGTATGGACCAATGATAAGAAACTAAGAAAAGATTCTAGGATTTACTAAAGTGATCAACTATCTTGATTTGTTCAGACCAACAATAAACAAGAGTAGTGCAAAAATTTAAAGCTCTGGATAAACAGGACTTACTGAGCACTCTACATTTAAAGACAGATCTGGAAATAAAAACTGGTATTCACATTTCCTAATGGAGAAAGTTAAAGCCATTCTTCTCTTCGTATCACTCTGTACTCATGTTAATATGCTTCAGCCTTTGGTCCTCAGTTAATTCACCAAAAATGGGAATAGTATTACAATATTCCTAGTCTAAAGCACCTGGGAGAAATAATACTTATCAATGATAAACATAATTTACTTCTGCTTCATTTGATACTTGAAGACTAAATTTACTTCCATAATAAACTCATGAAATTCCAGCAGAACTTGCCATGTAGGTGTCTTTAGTCACATATGACCCAAATGGAACTTTTAACAAATACAAAGGGCAGATTCACCTTCAACAGGGATATGCAGAAGCATCCATGAAGACCCTGTTTTAAAACCAATGAAAAGAAACTCCAGAACTCTAGTTGAATGAACATAGTCATCAGCAAGTGAAAATGGAAATTAGCAAACAATCCCTGGGAACCTGTGGATAAATGATTCAATAATCATGGTGACTGAGTCAGAGTCTTCCTTCTTTACCTCCACAAATAAAGAGAGATGTGAAAAATCATTCCCAGACTTTTGGAAACAGCTTAAAACTTATTGATAATAGATACTTCAATTGAAAAGTGACTGTGTTTGGAATTCAGAAGAGGACATTAAACAGCATCTTACAGATGTTAAGTACATGTTTTTTCATAAACTTATACACTAAGTTATCCAAGGTCATGAGGTGAAGTTTCCCTATTACTCATCTACTCTTCCTTTACCTGCCACCAATTTTCCTAAGAAAGACAGTTTGCTGCATCATTCATTCCCATTTGAAATTCCTCTTTCCTTGAAGACTCAATTGGAGGAAAATTCACTTTGAAGTTTGCACTGTTGCTATTCTCCTCATCTTGAGTTCCTGCCTGCTCTACCCACACAGAAATGAGATATTTCTCTGAAAATTGAACTATACAACTAATATAGAATTTGTTTGAATAGAAGAATGCCAAGTTATCTTAGAAAACTGTGAGTATCTTTGATCAGTAAGATCAAACTGAACATGCTGATTGCCTTGGGAAAAAGTAAATTTAAAGAAAGAAAGAGTCCACTGGAGGAAGAATTGTTGAACCATGAAGTGAAACACAAGGAGTCAGAGAATCAACCTTGGACTGTACTCATTCAAGAACCAAGAAGTCAGAGCACTGGACTTGACCAAGATGAACATACCTCCTGTCAAAAGTGGACAGGCTTAAACATTGATATTTTTATAATGGGGAAATCCACATTGCAGAAGAAACATCTTCATCATGCTGAGGATCATCATATTGGTGTCTTGTACCACATGTCACTTGTATTAGTCTGTAAGGGCTTCCAGCAAAGAATACCACAAACAGGTAACTTACACAACAGAACTTTTCTTACAGTTCTGAAGGCTGGAAGTCGAAGATCAAGAGGCTGACAGGATTGTTTTCTGGTAAAGTCTCTTTTCTTTTGTTTTTTTATTCTGTGAAGAACATTCCTGGTGTCTTTCCCCCTTACAAGAAAAGTTCATTTAACCTTGATCACTTCCTTAAAGGTCTTATTTTCAAATACAGTCCCATTGGTAGTTAGGGCTTCAAAGTTGGATTTGGGGAAGCACAATGCAGCCCATAATGCCATGATACCTGTGTGAGTGGATCAAAATCTGCCCTATGAGATCAGTTCATTTCTCTGATATGCAGATGCTAATTCACAAAGGGGGTACTAGGGAAGCATGGAGTTACTTTAGAATAGGTAGAGGAGAGTGAAGAGAGGGGAAGAGGTTTAGGGATAGGAAGGATAGTAGTATGAAACAGATATTATTATCTCATATATACATATGACTGCATGACTGATGTGATCCTAAAATATATACAATCAGAAAAATGAGAAATCATACTCCTTTTATGTATGATTTATCAAAATGCATAAATGCATTCTACTGTCATGTATAACTAATTGGAACAAATAAAAAAATTTAAGAAAAGAAAAAGAAAGTCAATTCATATTTGTGATACCTAGAAATTGTGAGGACTTCCAACAACTTGAAATTAGGTAGATGCTTTCAATTATGTTAATATTTTCAAAGTACTCTCCATGGACCATGTTCATCAGAAACAACCAAGGAATTTGCTAAAAAATCAGATTTCTGGACTTCACTGAAGATCTAACTGAATCAGAATCTACAGAACTGAGGGGAAAGAATCACCATTTTAGGTTAAATTCCCAAGCATTTTGTGTGTGTGTGTGTTTTGAAATATGGAAAACCATAGGCAGTTTATTCTAGATTAAGTTAGACTTGAGTTTTAGGATACTTTTAGAATATTTCCTCAGAATACAAAGTAGATATATAAGTCCAAGACCATGGTCTGGGAGATATCTAGATATTGTATGAAGGACATTTCCAGATTGTACTTCCTAAAAATCAAGCTCCTTATTATAGTGTACCATATTCCCTATACTTTTAAGATCTGTCCCTAGTGACCTCTGAGTTCCAGGGAACTTAAAAGTGCACCTATTTCATGTCTCAAAAAGAGGGATCTAAAACCTGTAAGAACTTGGATTATTTGTTTTCTAAAAATCACATATTCTGAAAACCTTCCCACAAGACTATGCTGTTAACTTATAGGAAAAGAAGAAATGGAAAGTGAGTCTTATCATGGACATTTGTGTTCACCACGAAAAAAAAAAAAAAAAATCCACCCTCCATCTGTCTAGTGAGAGAGGACCATGCATCTCTCAGTGAGTTTCAGCAGCTATGAAATCATCCAGCCTCATCCCAGGCAGTCAGATCCTTAGCGTCTGTACAGTATATGTGTCTAAAATTATAAAGGTTATAAATTAAACTCCAAGCAATTAATAGAGTATATTTTACCCAGTAGTGTAATGATAAGTGTTTTATCACTGGGTCTTTGAAAGGAAGCATTTGCTTACTTCTCTGGGTAAATATCCTCACCATGGCTAACAAGCAACCAACATAATGTCATTGAACTTGGAGTTGAGAAGAGATGCTAATGACCAACTCTCAATACTGTGTGAACTGGCTTTTGCACATGACAAATTGATCTTATTTGATGGATAAACCTAACAGTGACTCATGAGGGCAGTTTCAAATTGATAGTCCTGGGACTCCTGACAATTCCAAACTAGAAGTGACCCTCTTAGCAACACCCCTGAGCCCCAAATAGGATGTTTATGTATTAACAACCCTGTTGCACTGCTAAGCTGAACCCACACTAACACTACCCAGCCCCTTTCTTGCAAACAGATGCTTTTGGACACCTCTTGAGAAAGACATATAAGGAACCTCAAACAAGGGAGTGGAAGCACTCTGGCAGAAGATTCTGAGTCTTGAGGTACCTATAACTTTTGGGGGTTTGGGTGGTGGTACATAGGCTCTCTGAGGTGGTGTCCACCAGGCCCTGTGAATGCCTCACTCTGTGAAACAGAGTCGGTGTCTCCAAAGGTTGAAACCCAGTCCCCCTTGCTTACACCTGAAACTGAGGCTAGGACCTTGGGAGCAACACGCTCAGGTAATACAGCACACGTCTCCAGACAGAAATGGCCTCTGTAGCATTTATCATTAAACCAAAACTCTTATACTCAGTTACAAACCAAAACTGTATACTCAGTTATAAGAGCTGAGTGACTCTGCTTAGGGAGGCAGCAGCATCAGGCGGCATGGCGCTCCTTGGTGTGAGCAGCAGACCTGCAAGAAGCTGAAATCCCCAAATGTTTCAAAGTAGCTGTGTCTAATCTTGGGAACAAGTTCTCGCACTCTCACTAGCTTCCCGCCTCCAATTTTTCAGCCTTCACACTGTGTCGGCTGCTCGTGGGGCCTGTAATCCTATAGCTCCCAGGCTTTCTCTCAGCACTTGGCCTGTGCTCCAGGCTGTCCCACCTCCATGACCCTTTCCTCTACTGCCTGGTTCAGGCCACACTCTGTCTGGATGTTGTCACTCAGCTTTTCAGACATCATTAGGTTTCATTCCAAAAGAGCATCTTGAATTTTTGTACCAATTTCCTTAACTTAGAAAATGCTAGCCATGTTCTAAAGACCTAGAAATGTTGTTCACATTTAAAAAAAAAATCAGATCATCATCATTCTTTTTTCTATATGTACGTTTCTACTTTCATATTGGCCAGGTTCCAGGTTACTGGAGGAAACACTGTATGTCCTACTCACTTGAATCTTTGGTATCTATCAATTCCTGGTATTTTGTAAGAATCAAGAGTTACTTGTAAAATGAACAAGTAAATGAATCATTGAACAAAATTAATCAAGAAGAAAGTAATGAAGAAAATATAGGATAAATAGATGGAGGGATGAAAGAGAAAGGATACATGAATGAATCAGTGAAGGAAGGGCATCTAAGAAAATGAGTTGTTATAGTGCAGTGAATAATTACCATGAGGGTTTTTGCAAAGTTTTAGAAATACATTAATCTTAAAATTTAAATAATTAGAATTTGTAATCCTCTATTTCTTTATGTTGACATGCAAGAAAGCATTAAAAGAATATGAAGGCTTATGGCCAGGAGGCTTTAGTGTGATTTGGGAATGTCAGAAAGGCAAAGTTAATTATGGTGTAGGTTACTGGACAAAATTTCACATGTGCACAGATTACAATATATGGGGTGAAAAATTCATTGTGAAAAATTCATTGATGAAAGTATAAGGTATTATCTGAAGAAATAAAAATTGAGAGTTCATTGATCATCATTAAAAAATTATAGTCTCATCAAAGGTTGTTTCACTTGTACTTCTGTTTTTGCAGATGATCTTCAGGGTGTTTGTGTTAGTTGACAAATTAATTACTTTGCAGAAACATAGTCTTAAGTTGATGAAAGAACTGACAACTGAATATTTAAAAGTGTGCACAAATAATTCAAACAAAGCCATGGTGGGGGTAGAAGTATTAGTGTACGTACTGAATATATATTTCTCCCCCATAAAATATATTCATTTTTGATCTTTTAAAATGGTAAATGTAAAATGTTCTCATTAAAATGTCAATAAGAAAGTTTGGTAAATTTCTTTTTATAGTTTTTCTATGTTCATGCTGCCTGTTTGTATATATTTAATGTTACTTAAGGGCTATCATTTAAGCTATGTTTCACCTAACTATGCTATTGACATACTTTTTTGTCAACACATATAACATTTGTAAAAGTATGATATTTATATATATATATATATATATATAAATTATCTAAGTAGCCTCCAATTGATAAACATTTAAAAATTCCAGCTACTATCTCAACTTGTCTCTTTAAGGTGATATTTTGTGCATAGATAGATATTTCTACGCTAGCTCAATTCAGACATATTTCTAAAGGTTGAACCCGTATGTCCCACATGTAAAATCTGACTTAAGCTTTCAAGTTTTAAAAATAGTTTTAGAAAATGTGGTATTTCCATATTTTTCCTTTAAAACATACCCTGGGATATGCTTGCTTATCCCCAGGTCCACCAAGTAGAGTGAATTCCGACCCTGTCATCTCCCTCCAGGGCCCCTGCAGTTGATGACTTAGCTTGTGTTCTCCCCATGCAGTCTGTTCTCACTATGGGACCAAGAGTGACTCCTCAAAATCCTGAGTCTTATGTAATTCCTCTGTGCAAAGCCCACCAATGCCTTCTTTCACTGTGAAATGCATTGCTCCATCATTTGATGATGTCCCAACCCACCTGGTAATTCTTCTCTCAGTATCAACTTTTCAGAGGGGCCTTCTCTGCTCATTCATAGAAATGGCCATCTGGTCACTCTGTGCATGTCATATTCCATGTCTCAGTTGAACACTTCACTGTATGAAGTTATTCTTGTTTATTTATTTGTTTAATGCCTCGCTCTTCCTCACTTGGGTCCCTCTTTCATGAGAGTGGGGACTTTGCCTATTATTCCTTATGACGGCTTGCAGATAGTAAGAGCTTGTTGTTTTCCAACTGGTTCATGTTGTTTCTGGAGTGCTGCTTCTTAGAATCAAGATGCTCCCTGAGGTGGAGGAATAAAGGCTGGAATGTAAGTGTACATTAAAAATAAGTTAGATAATTAGAATATAATTGTCTCCGTGAAAACATAATCCAGGAAGGATCATTTAAGAAATTAAGGATATGCGAATTACTTTGCTTTGTGACCACATGCCTTTATGGTTGAATCTTCTGTTTGTTTTCACGGTTTTGTTATTGTTTTAGCTCTTCTTCAAATTTCAGAGCATTCAGGGAAATGAATATGAAGCTTTTGCACACCAATGACATGATAGTTTGCTTTATGGTGGTTCCATACATACTTTGTGCAACTTTGTTGAGATACTGCATTAAAGAACTATTCCATTTCATTGAAGGGAATTGGGCAACTTTATACCCTTCTATGGTATTTTTGGTTTGGAGAAAGACTTTGGAGGCACCCTTTGGAAATGCCAAGGATTTGCTTACTATTAAGAAGAGTTTTCTAATCTCTATTTTATTTTTCTAAAAGATGACATGTTCTTTCAAGGCTAGAGATATACCAGAAAAAAATATTCATGCAATCCTTTATTCCTTGTCATTCACATTTTGATGATCAACCAGGCATGCCATTTTCCATATTGCATGTTATTATCAATCATTACTCTATCACACCATCAAGAAGATTATCTAAGCACTGCTCCACATCTGGATCTAGAGAGCTTGGTTACTAATGTGTGACTAACCTCTTTTTTTTTTTTTTTCTTTAAACCCTATGTGAATGATCTAAATATCACAAGAAACCCAGCCCAGTGGTGTCTCAATAGGCAGTTTTTCTTTGGTTTATCAGAGGCCCTGAGCTTGGGCACAGCTCCAACCCTGGGAGTAACTCATCCTAGCATCTATTAAGCTCTGAGATGTGCGTCTTTGTCTCACTTTCCCGCTTGAAGGCATCCATTTATGCTTATTTCCATCCTTCAATTGATGGATTGATACAGGAACTTAAATACGTCATTTGTTTTTCCATCCATCCCCTTTGTGGCAGTCATGGATTCACTTCTGGTGCCAGATTGAGTCCAGGGTGATTTTAAAGTCTAATAAAGCAAGGAAAATCTCTTCTCCCGGTTGGATTTTTTTTACATGTTTGTTAATATGCAGCAATTGGGGGAGAGATGAGGTCTGTGGCTCATTTTCAAGGGAGGAATCCAATTTGGATTTTATGGATGTTGCTGTCACTGGTCCGACATTGCTTTATTCTTTCACCAAGGATGCAGCGTCAGGGTTTACTGCTGTTGCTGCTAATGTAGATCTCTCTGGCTGTTTGGGTTGAGAGCATTTCTGTTTTTATGTATTGGAGTAATTAGCCCTCCTGACCATATCTCAGGAAGTGTCTGGATTGGAGGATTAGGATAAACATCTTCAGTCAGGCTTTCTGAGTGTGATCAATGTGGGGTGTTAGCATCTCATTTGATGTGTTTTTATCAAGGCGATGGGGTTTCCTAGCTCTTCCTTTGAAGGGGCTCTCTTTCATTTCTTGAATCACCAGGGCTAGGCTTAAAAGGCTGGGACAAAGTTAAAGATACTTCTGCAAACAGTTTCATCCTGACTTTTCCCTGCGTCCATCTCTACACACCCACAGGTAAGTGTGAACTCTGCCTCTCTGTTTCCATAGAATTGCTACTCTTAAAGACTCCAAAAAACACCATTTTTCAAATATAACTTTGCTGCATACCTTTTAAGAAAACATTTTATTTTATGGAGCTGTTTACATTCACAGTAAAATTCAGTAGAAAATATAGAGTTTCCCTGGACATTCCTGTCTCCACATATCCTTCCCCCATTATGAACATTTCCACCAGACAAGTGCCTCTGTTAGAATTGACAAATGTCCATCACACACAGTTATCACCCAAAGCCCACAGTTTACATCAAGGTTCACCTCTTGGTGCATGGGCTAAAAGCTGAAGCCAATGTATAATGACACATATCCATCATTAGAGCATCATTCAAAGTTGTTTTATTACATCCCAAATCCTGTGTGTTCTTTCCATTCACTGCTCCCTCCCCTTAATCTGTCAGCCACTGACTTTCTTACTCCCTCCATGTTTTTGCCTTTTTCAGAATGATATATAACTGGAATCATACAGTAAATTGCCTTTGCCATTGGGCACTTTAACTTAGTGATATGCAATAGGCATTAATGTTTCCTCCATGTCTTTTCATAAATCCTTTTGTTTTAGAACTGAATAATATTCCATTGTCTGGATATACCAGTCATTTCTTTATCTACTAAAACTATTTCCAAATTTGTACAATTTTAAGTAAAGCCACTATAAACATCCATATACAGGTTTTTGTATTGACAATATTCAACTTCTATGTATAATTACCAAGTAGCACAATTGCTGGCTTGTATGGTAAGAGTATGTTCAGTTTTGTGAAAAAGCACCAAAATATCTTCCCAAGAGGCTATCCCACTTTGCATTTCTACCAACAGTGATGAAATTTCCTGTTATTCTACCTCCTCATTAGCATTTGGTGTTGTTGATGTTCTGGGTTTTGACCATTCTAATAGGTATGTAGTAGTATCTCGCTGTTGCTTTAATTTGCATTTCCTTGATAACATAAAATGTAGAGCATCTTTTCATATGCTTGTTGTCCATCTGTATATCTTTTTGTTTTAGGGTGTGTTAAGGTCTGTAGGGCATTTTTAAATTAAATCATTTATTTTTTATTTTTGAATTTTAAGAGGTTTTTCTGTACTTTGGATGAAAGTTCTTTATTACATATATTTTTTTTGCAAATGTTTTCTCCATCCATGGCTTGTCTTTTTATCCTCTTGATGGAACCTTTTGCAGAACAGAAATTTTAAATTTCATTGAAGTGAAGATTATCAATTTTTTTTTCATAGATTAAGTCTTTCATATTCTATCTTAAAAAGCACCACCAAACTCTAGGTCTCATCGGTTTAACCCATGTCACCTTCTAGTATTTTCATAGTTTTGTAATATACATTTATATTGGTGATATATTTTCCATTATTTTTATAATGGATGAATGCTCTGTCTAGATTCCCTTTTTCCCACTGGAATAAGTCTGCTATTGCTAGTACCTTCTGTTGAAGAGACTATCTTTTCTCCATTGTATTGCTATTGCTCCTTGGTCACAGATCATATTTCATGGGTCTGCTTCTGAGCTCCATATGCTGCTCCAATGACCTTTTGTCTCCTCTTTTGCTAATACCCCACTGCCTTGATTACTATAGCTTAATAGTAAGCCCTAAAGTCAGAGTTCAGTTCTTTAAGTCTGTTTCTTCTTCATATTGTGTTGGAAAGTTTTGGTCTTTTGCTTTTCCATATAAAATTTAGAATCAGTTTGCCAAGATCAGCAAACTAACTTACTGATATTTTGATAGCTATTGCATTGACCTAAAGATCCATTTAGGAAGAATTGACATCTTGTAAATATTGAGTCTTCCTATGAGTGAACATAGAAAATTTTTCCATTTATTAGTTTTTCTTTGATTTATTTCATTTGAGCATTTATAATTTTTCTAATAGGGATTTTGTACCTATTCACTGTGTTTATATTTAAATATTTTCATTTTAGGGGTGCTAACATAAATGCTATTTTTAAAATTTCAAATCTCATCTGCTCCTTGCTGGCTTATAAGACAGTGAATGACTTTTGTATATTTACTTTGCATCCTGCAACCTTGCTAAACTTGTTTATTAATTCCAGTAGTTCAATGGTCCTTTCAGATTTTCTCCATTGTCAATTGTGTCACTTGAACGCATAGTTTTATTTATTCCTTCTCAACCTGTATACCTTTATTTAATTTTCTTGCTTTACTACATTAACTAAGACTTCTAGAACAATGTACTAAAGCAGTGGTGAAAGGTGACATGCTTCCTTTGTTCCTGATTATAGTGGGAACTTTCCCAGTTTATTGCCATTAACCATGATGTTAGCTGTAGGTTTTTTGTAGACATTCGATATCAAGGTGAGAAAACTTCTCTTATATTTCTAGTTTATTGAGAGTTGTCGTCATGAATTGGTAGTGAACTTTTTGAAATGCTATTTTATCTTTAAACATGTCCTATAAGAACTTGATATGATGAAAAGATTTTTCTTCTTTAACCTGTTGGTATGATAGAATACATCAGTTGATTCTTGGTTATTCAACCAGTCTCACATATCGGGAATAAATCCCACTTGGTAATGGCATATAATTCTTTTTACACATTGTTTGATTCAATCTTCTAATATTATTTTGTTGAGGATTTTTGCTTCTATGTTCAAGAGAGATATTGACTTTTTTTTTCTTTGCAATTTCATTGTCTGGCATTGGCATTAGGGTAATTCTGGCTTTATAAAAGGAGTCTTCACAGAATTTCCTTTGTTTATGTCTTCTGAAAGAGATTGTAAAGAATTGGTAAAATTATTCCTTAAAGATTTAGTAAAATTCAACAGTGAACTTATCTAGTCTGTTGTTTTTTGTTTGAGAGCATTATTACTGATTCAGTTGATTTAACAGATATTGAATTATTTGAATTATCTATTTCATCTTGTGGGAATTTTAGCAGATTGCATATTTCAAAGAATTGGTCCATTTCACATAGGTTGTCAAATTTGGTGATATAGAACTTTTTATAATATTCTGCTTTTCTTCATTTAACACACATGGGATCTGTAGTGAAGACCCCAGTTTCATTTCTTATATTGACAATTGTGTCCTCTCACTTCTTTTGTAGTTAACCTGTCTAGATACATATCAATTTCATATGCCTTTTCAAAGAAATAGATTTGCTTTCATTAATTTTCTCATTCTGATTTTGAGGATTTAATTTCAATGATTTTGGCTCTGAATTTTATTATCTCTTCTTCTACTGCTTACTTTATATTTAATTTACCCTTCTCTCTCTAGTTTTCCAAAGTGAAAGCTCAGATTTTAGATTTTTCTTCATCATACAAATTCTCATCTATGCACTGCTTTCACTACATCCCACAAACTTTGATAAGTCTTGTTTTGATTTTCATTTCTCAAAAACATTTTTAAATTTCTCTCAAGGCTTTTCATCAGCCTATGTATTATTAAGAAGTACATTTTTAGTCTATAGCATGTGGGGATTTTTCAGATATCTTTCTGTTATTGATGTCTAGTTTAATTCTATTTTGTTTCTGATTTATTATGTTTTTTATGTTTATGAATTTTTTTGTCTGACTTATGGCCCATAATGTGATCTATCTGTAAGGATGTTCCCATGAGAAGTTGAGAAGAATGTGTATTCTGCTGTTGTTAGGTAAGTAGCTATAAACTCCTACACTATGTTCACTTGATTGTAGGTATTGTTGAGTTCAACTATATCCCTACTGATTTTCTGCCTAATAGATCTGTCCATTTCTGGTAGAGATATGAAGTCTACACCTATAATGGTGGGTTTTTTTTTTTTGTTGTTGTTGTTGTTGTTCTCTAAAAATTCTATTAGTTTTTCATTCATATATGTTATTGTGTTTTTAGATGCGTATACACTAAGAAGTTCTAAGTCTTCTTGGAGAATTGACCCCTTTATCATTATAATATCACTGTTACCCTTAAAATTTTCCTTACAGAGACATCTGCTTGTTTGAAACTAATATATCAACTTTTACTGCTTTTTGATTTGTGTTACAATGGTATAACTTTCTTCATCCATTTTATTTTAATCTATATGTCTATATTTAAAGTTAGTTTCATACAGAAGACATATAGTCAAGTTTTGTTTTTGATCCACTCTGACAATTTCTGTCATTAATTAGTACATTTATTTTTTTACCATTTATTATTATTATTTTATTACATGACAGTGTATTTTAAAAAAGTATACACACATAGAATAAGTATAACTTGTTCTAATTAGGATCCCATTATTGTGGTTATACATGATGTGGGTTATATTAGTCATGTATTTATATATGAGGTTAGGAAAGATTATATCCAAAGGTCTTAAAATCAGCATACTGTTGTGATGCAGCCACATCAATGATAATAGCACCTCAATTCCCAAATAGCTAAGCTATGGGACCAACCTAAGTGCCCTACAACAGATGAATGGATAAAGAAAATGTGGTATAGATGCACAATGGGATATTACTCAGTCACAAAGAAGAATAAAATTATGACATTTGCTAGTTAATGGATAGAACTCCAGAATTTCATGCTAAGCAAAAGAAGCCAGTCCCCCAAAACCAAAGGCAGAATGTTCTCTCTGATATGTGGATGCTAACCCATAACAAGGGGGAGAAGATGAGAAGTTCACTAGACTCAGCAAAGGGGAATGAACGGAAGGGAGGGGGAATGGTAATAAGAAAGATAATTAGTAAATTTAGATAATTTACATTTGCAGCATTATGATCTACTTGACTAATCTCTAGACTATTTGTTACCATTCTAAATATAATTCTTTAGAATAATTTCTTCATTTCATTCCTTGTTTTTGTGCTTTTAGTTGAGTATCCTATATAATTCCCTTTTTCTCCCTTTTCTCAGAATATCAGTTGAACATAAGTTTACAACTAATCAAACACCACTTTCAAATATCACTCTATCACTTCAAGTGTAGTGAAAGTATCTTATCAGTCAGACTTGATAGTGCACATCTATAATCTGGCAGCTCCTGAGGCTGAGGCAGGAAGATTGCACGTTCAAAGAACTCAGTGAAACCCTGTACCTAAATAAAATATAAAAATGGGCTGGGTATGTGGCTCAGCGGGTAAGTGGCTCTGGGTTCAATCTTTGATACGAGAGAGAGAGAGAGAGAGAAAGTACCTTATCATTTTCCTTTCTCAAAAAAATTACTTTTAGCATTTCTTGTCAGGCAAGACTATTGAACACATATTCACAAATTTCTATAAATTCTGTTTGTCTTTGTTTCTTCTTTACTTATGAAGGCTAAGTCTACGTTGGTATTTATTTTTGTCTCTCAACAGCTTTTTTATATTTTGTTGTTCTACTCTTTTCTTGCTTGCATTTTTTAAAAAAAATTTTTTAGTTGTTAATGGACCTTTACTTTTATTTATTTATATGCAGTCCTGAGAATCAAACCCAGAGTGTCACACATTAGGCAAGCACTGTACCACTGAGCCAAAACCCTAGCCCTTGCTTACATTTTTTTTTTTTTTTTTTTTTTTGTGGAGAAGTTGGATGCAGATATCCCAGTATCTATGGGTCAAGTATCATTTTTACCCCTCTGGTATATTCCAGAATTTTGTCCTTCATCTTTCATTTTTTGTAACTTAGAAATGATATGCCTAGAGGATTTGGCATTTCTTCTTGTTGGAATTCTCTGAGTTTCCCACATATGTGGTTTGGTATTTGACATAAATCTGTGGAAATTCTCAGTCATTAGAGTTTCAAATACTTCTTGTGTTCATTTCTTCCCTGTCCTCACATTATTCTATTTATACATATGTTCTACCTTTTGCAATCAATCCATAATTCTTAGATAATACATTCTGTTGTAGTCTTTTTGTTTTTCAGTTTTGGATGTTTCTATTGATATAGACTTAAGATCAGCTCTTCTGTCCTCAGCTGTCTAGTCTACTGAAAAACCAAATATAGGCATTCATTATTCATGTTAGTATTTTTATTATTATTTACCTAGCATTGATTTTGATTCTTTCTTAGAATTCCCATCACCCGTGTTGCACACCCATTCTTGTCTGCTATGTGTTATCCAGTAGAATTTTTAGCATATTAATCATAATTGTTTTAAATCCCTAGAGCAATAATCCCAACATTCTTGCATATTTGTACTGTGTCTTCAAACTGTGTATTATGCTTTTTAACATCTTATAATATTTTCTTGATTGTGGACCACGTCATACTAGAGAAGAGTAACTACTGTGAACAGATCTTCAGCAATGTGGTAGTAAGGTGTGGGGTAGGAGGACACTCTCAGTCTTTTTCTACATGATTAGGTCTCAGTACTTCAGCAAACCTGGACCTTGGGACCTTCATCTCCACACATATTTCATAGTCCCCACTTGCCTAGAGTGCCCTAGAATTTCTCCATGTGGAAGAACAGAAGCAACTAGAGTTGGGAATTTTGGCTCTGATGAAACGCCAACAGGTTACATTCTGGTTAGTTTCACCCCAAGGACACAGAATATTCTGGCTAATTTCAAAAAGGTTCTTTGCCCTCTTGCAAGAACTATAAGAGCAATTTTCTGTGACATTCACTGAAATCTTGGTAGAGCTGTAAAATGTAAAACACAAAAGTGTGGGGACCCTCCCTGGAGGGCTGAGGGCCTCCTGGAGGTCTGACTCCTGCATTTGTCCTCCAAACCTCCAGCAGGTGCTTTCACTACCCCGGCACTTGTTACTTGCAGATTTTTGCTGTTCTCTGTATTTCTCTGTCAGACTCTGCATTTTAAGGGGCAGCGGTTTGCCCTGTGACCTCACTTCTGTTTTTTGATTTGTCCGGGTTCAGCTATTGACATGATGTGAGGATGGTGAGGCAGCTTCCAAGATTGTTGCATTCTGGAACGTACACAGGAATTCCTGTGCATCTCCTAGAAGTGACGAGGCATAAAACCATGTTCTGCATGCCACAAATTCCTTCTTTTAACAAGATCTCGATCACCAGCTAGTTACTAGTTGTTGTTCCAGGTGGTTATGATACAGCATAAGCACAACAGACAAAAAACTTGAAGGTTACAGTTTAGTCATGAAAATAGGCAATAGAAACATGCAAATTAGAGGGAAAATCACATCATTAATGATAAGTCTTTTGAGGAAAGTACACCAAGATTTTGTAACAGAAAGTGATTACAATGGAGGGTGGTGACTTTTGATATGAAGCATAAAAAACGAGAGAGGTAGCTGTAGGAAAACCTGGTTGGAGAGAATCCCAAGCATCCTGCCACAACACCTGTGTGACCTTGTGCAAGTTACTTATTCTCTCTGAGTCTCATGTACTCTTATTATTATCCGAGGATAATAACAGTAGGTTCTAACAAGTAAATACTTTAAGGTACAAAAGTACAATGCCAAAATCATGAAATCACTCAATAACTGTTTCCAAATCATTATTGCCCATATTAAGATACTTGGTATTAATTACAAAGCACAATCATTGGCATGCTTTCAGCACTGGAGTTCTTGCATCTCTAATGATGCTTAACATAGTGGCTGCTAAGTAGTCTAGATCAAATCATTTGTCCTTCTGATTTTTTCTAAGTGAAGTTTAATCAATGAACTGATCTTTACATACTTGAAGACCAGTTACTCCATGTGTTCCATGGCTACCAGCTTTTAATTTCTACCGAGTGGGATACAAAGTAATTGCTGGACATGAACCTTGATTTCAAATATATTGTCATTAATTGAAGATTTTTGTCAAGTTTTGTAGCCCTTTTTATAGAACATACTTAATTAGCTCCTTTTTTCTTGACTGACAATGCTTATTTCAGTCTTCCTTATTTCATGAAAAATGGTAATGTGGGTGAAGAAATTTTTTTAAAAATAGCAATAATCAACCATACAAGATCGATTAACTATACTATAAGCATGAATACTCCCACCAATAAAAAATCAGGTTGCATAGCAAATTATAATAGTGGAAGAAATGTCCAAAAACATATTTTATGAAAGCACAGAAAGTTATGAACAATTCTGGAAGAAAAGGCTTTAAAATATCAACAGTGATTAAATCTGAGTAGTAGGATGATAGAGTTATAGATTGCATGAGTTTCTCTAGTCTTACTTCATTTTGTGCTGCTATGAGAGAATACCAAGAATGGGCAATTTATTTAAAATAATATAAATTTATTGCTCACGGTCTGGAAACTGGGGAATTCCAAGGTCAAGGTGCCATGAAGGTTGGCATAAAAGCCTACTCTCGAATTCCAAGATGGGGCCTTGAATGCTGCATTCAACAGAGGGAGGGATTCTGTCCTTCACATGACAATAGAACAGAAATGGGTGAACCTAAACCTCAAAATCATTTTATTATTACATTCATCCATATTTGGAAGTGGAGCTTTCATGACTTAAGCACCTCCCATTTGGATTCACCTCCCCAAATGGTGGCAATGGTAATTAAGTTTCCAGGGCACGAATTTTGGAGAGGACAGACATTCAAACCCTAGCCTCTCTCTTTACTGAGTTTTCTAAATAGCTCAAGAAATATATAAATTTGTTTTGCAAGTCACAAAATTCCATTAACTATAATCAAGATTAAAGAAAATAAGGGGATTCACAATTGTTATAAAAATAATTTAAGGAAAATGACAGTAGAGTGTATAATTTAGCAAGATATATTCCTAGGTCAGTGATTTCGGTCAAATTCTTTTTTAAAATTTTATTTATTTTTATTTTTGCAGGCTGCATTTTGATTCCTTGCACACAAATGGAGTATACCTTTTCATTTCTCTGGTTGCACACGATGTAGAGTCACACCATTCATGTAATCATACATGTACATAGGGTAATGATGTTTGTCTCATTCTACTATCTTTTCTTCCCCAGATTTCAGTCAGATTTTGATATGTAATATGGTCTTAGGACAATAGAGTTTATTTTGAATATCTATATTAAAGATCCTCTGATTATTATCCAACAATTTCTTGAGCCAAGATCATCCAGGTAGGAAAGGTGTTGACTGCACATTAGTTCAAAACTCCATGCTTATTTCTCTACAGTGCACTGGATATTTATGTCATCAAAACAGACTCAGAAGAGTAGCCCAATTTGTCTGTTTCCTCCAACTCCACAATGCCCTTCAATGCCTTTTAAACATTTTGACCCCATACTTTGGTAACAGTTACTAATACATTAATAACACACCAATTGTTCTCACCAGACTCTACTTCTAGAAGCCTGAGTAATGGTCTCATTCCCCACCTCTACCACCTAGGACAATGACCGACCTATTAGTACTATAAAAATGTTTGTAGATTTATTCAGTTTCTGTCATTTTCTCCCCCATTCCTTCTAGTTGTCAGAAGTGTGGTACTGCTGAATTCTTAAACTCTGGATTCCAAGCGAATCCAAGAGCTAAGTTTCTCATTTCCCTGTGGGTACCTGTATAGTGTACTAACATGCTAAGAATTGTCTTGTTTTCTGGCGTGTTTTCCTTGTTTAGAAAATAATCAGCAAGGAGATCCTTTGGAAAGCAGCCCCATGTCTGACAAAATCTTTGTTTTCTGACCTGTAAGAGAAATTAAACTCTCAACAAAGAGCAATTCTCTACCTCCAGACCTAAGCGCAGAACTTCAATGTAAATGACAATTGCAGGAACCGTTTAGAAAGCGGATGGGAGGAGGGTAAGGTCATGTGACAGACTTTCTCCTCAGCCTCAATCCCTTTCTTTGGCATTTAGAAGAGTTGAATGACAAGTAAAGCATAGGGCTTAGGCTGCCAGGAAAATGAAATGTGGGTAAATTTAATCATTTGCTCAAGTCTTGAAATATCCCACATAGCTTTCAGGCACCAAGCAATCTTCCTGTAGAGAAACAAACCCAGGATGTGGTTACAAGGTGGAGTTCTAGCCCTTGTGTTAAAAGTGCCTTAATGATCAGGAAAAAATAGATTTGCATGAATACTTCTTATGGAAAGCACTTAACACAATTGTTACTCAAGACAGACTTCAGCAGAAGTGGATGTGAGCGCTATGATGAGTCATCCTTTGTGGTTTATGGCCACCACAAGTGAATGTCTTTTAATTCAGCCTTCATGAGCCAGAACATCTTTTGTAAGGCTCTGAGAGTATTGGTGGCATTAACAAAATACATTTAGCTCTTTAGTTATTTGAATCAAAAGATTGACGGACAGTCAGTCTGGCTTAAAAACGATTCTGGTGAATGGCATATGGATGTCAAAGCGTCTATGGAAATCAGCCTGGAGACATTCTTTTCTTCTCCAGGCATCGTGTCTCAGGATGCACCTGCACATGCATGTAAGCCACATGCACACAAGCACACAGTGACATCACCTGGAGGTCTCAGTAAAGTCATCAGGGTGGAAATACAATTGGCCACAGTGTCTTTCCAGTCAAGAGCATTAGTGATGCTTACTGAATGTTGTGGTGTCAAGGCCTTCCCTCAGTAAGAATGGCTTCTGCTTTGGTGTCATGACTCAAATTCAGAACTTTTGATCTCTGAAGATATGTATAATCTCGATGTTTATCATTATATTGATTATATCTTTGACGCTTTCCCAAAAATAATTTGGTGATATCCTGGAGTATTTATACCTTGTGTGAGAAAACCTAACATGATTGTTACTACTGTGCTGTGACAGGTATGGCTCATTGATTATGCCATTTTTTTCTGTTCACATGAAACAGAACTTTAGAGTTCTCAGCAAAATGGTCCGAGAAGACATAATAAATCAACTCAAATGATCTTTTGAAATGAATCCTACTTTTCACTCTTAGTGAATATCAGACAACCTAAAAGGTTGTGATTTTCAGTTATCTACCCTTGACCAAATGGACATGTGCTAATACAAAGTTCAGCATGACAATTATTAATACGGAGTTTCATTTAAAATGTTACTACTTCATATTCTAGTGTTTTAATGGCTGGTCTCCCCATCATATATTCTTTGTTTATTTCCCTTCCTTATAGAGCCCAGCCCTGCATGTTAAGCAATCAATTGAGGAGGTAATAACTTGTCTAAAACCCACATTGGTGTCAAAGAGAAATTTTATACCAGGAATCAAAAAATTTGAATTTGATTCCCTCTTTTTTAAAGCATTTTTTCAATTGTTGATGAACTTTTATTTTATTTATTCATTTATTTATGGTGCTGAGAATCAAACCCAGTGCCTCACATATCCTAGATAAGTCTCTACCACTGAGCTACAAATCCAGTCTCTGATTCCCCTTTATACCTACAAATATGTATTGTTAAGGACAAGTATTTCAACTTCCATGGACCTCAGTTTTCTTATTGGTGAAAATAGAATGATGAACAAAAACTTTCGGAGACTTCTTCCATTAGAAACTGTTTAACTCCTCTGAGACACAGTACCCATGCAAGTGACAGTCCAGAAACCTTAAAAGGAATAAAGTGCAGTCAGTATATAACTATTTAAAGGACCAATAAAAAGGTAGAACTCTTTTCTTTGTCTTTCCATTTTTATTCTCTCCATTTCTCACATTTGTTTACTCAATTTTCTCAGACTAGATAGTCCAATTTTCAGGTAGGGTGTGGATCTGAGCAATGGTAAAACATCCTTTCCCCAACACGTACATATACTTCCATTAGTGAGAAGACTCATGAAAATCTCTAGACTTAGTGATTCTTAACATTTGATTCAGTTTTATTCTCTACCAAAAGGAACCATTGGAGACCTAGCAATCCCACTGACTTGTATCCAGGTTAGGCTCAAATTTTCTGTTCCCTACTGTGTCTGCACATGCTGTTCCCATTCCCAGCAAACCCCTGCCCCAGGTAAATGCTATGTCTCCATCTTGAACATGGATCCCAATGCCAGCTCCTCACCCATGCCTGTGTAATAGGGTTTGGTAGTGTTGGATGCTCTTCCTGAAGTACTTTGTTAGTACCTTAGTTGTGGCTCTGTGGAAGAAGTTATATACTGTAATTTAAAATATCTGTACCTACGTATGTCTCTTCCCAGTACTTAAATCAGTCATAATCTGTGTACATCTGCTTTATCATAGGGGACATGTATGACCTGTTCTTCTAAGATTCTGGAGCTCATTTAATCTCCTATCCCACATTAAATCCCAGGATGCTCCTCAGTGGCATTCTTGACCTCTTTCTATTACTATAAAAACCAGATTCTAATATTTAAGCATTTCAAGTCCAGAATCTCCCTAGAGAATACCCCTACAGTTTTCAGTGTTTTTAAAAATGAAGCTTATCAGAGAAGAGGGTGAATAAGAAGGCTGTGGGTCCTGCAATGTTAATTATTTTTTAAAGAAGAATAGATTATCATATATTAAAACTAAAATCATAATTTTCCTTCATGTTACTCCTCTGATGATCTGAATATATTACTAAAGAACCTGTGGTCCCAATTCTTACAGCCTTGTTCCTGGCCTTCTGGTCTTTACAAGAAAGCTGACTTAGACACACACCTGATTGGCATTTGACAATTTCCAAAGGAGTTACTTTCAAAGTGAGGTATTTTGCATTAATATACTCATCTCCAAATTTACCTCGGACATCAGTCTTCACACAGGTATGAAGTTGTGTTTCTTTATGTATAGATTTCATATTTGAAGTACATAGGATCATGGGTTTAATGCATCAATTAGCAACTAGTGTGTGATGGCAAATGTGCTTTCCAAAAGATAGAAAATGACCTTCCTTTTGTTTTATTTTTCTTTTCTTTTTTATTTTTTGGTATCTACTTCCAAAAAGCTATCTTATTACATAAATCATCATTATTGGTGATCTCTGACAACAGACCTTTTCAAGCCTGGTTCTGTCATTTACTCGATAGACGTGTTGACTGCAGCAAACAATCCCCTATCATCAAGTTTTCCAGATGTTTGCACAGTGGGTTCAGTGTTTTTAAACTATCTAAGTGACGGTCCCAAATGACAAATGTTCATTTTCAAAATTAAAGCTTATTACGAATTACCTGACAAGTACAATGTGTCAGGAGAGACTGAATGAATTAGAAATTTTGTCCATTGAGAATGAATGAATAAGAAAAAAACATAAATGAGGAGAGCTATTACACGTCCTGGAGGTACATAGAAGGAATTTTAAATAACAGTAATTTACTAAAAGCTGTTGCATTAATACTTAGGACTTACTTTAAAGAGGCCTGGCCCTGCCTTTTGACATGAGTCAGTCTTCAACTTGTTTAATGTAAAGAGTCATGGCCAAGGAAGACAAGGATACTCTCCAAAAGGAACTTGATTTTCTTTTTTAATCCTCACTAAGAAGGGCTCAAGGTATACTGAGAAGAAATGGTCTATTATGACCATCAAAAGTCTGAGCATGGTTCTGTCTTTGCTGCCTTATAGCCATGTGGTCTACTACAAGTCACAAATCCCCAAAATCCAATTTCTTCAATTAATTTAAGAATAATAAGACTTGAACTCCAGTTTCCTCATCTACTATGCAGGAATAATACAGTTGTAGTAGCAATTTGTAACTAACTGTGCTCTGTAAACTATAAAGTTCCCTGAATATATATTGATGTCATCATAAAATTACTCTTCACTAACTACTTATCACTATATATAAACTAACAACTGTCCACCTATTAACTACTCACTATGCACCTTATATTTGTTACCTGCTATATATAAGGCTTCATGAATATTACCTTCTATAATTCTATAATTGGTTAAGGTAGGTGTTACCAGCTTCATTTTATAGATGAGGAAACTGAGTCCTATGGTGGATTAGGTGATTAACCTAAGTAAATGGTAGGTTGGACTGGGCATGATGGACCAAAACTGTCTGATGTCAAAAACAGGCCCTCATCTTCTATGCTATGCTACTTTCCTTTCACTCCGACAGCCCAATGCTCAATGACATCACTTTGGTGCAAAACCTTTTGGAGATTCCATTGAAAATTGTTTCTGAACACAAATTCACTGAGGCACACAAAGCAAGCATTCTGACGACTCTTTAGACAACCCATCTTTCTGACCCAAAGAACATCCCTGACTCTGATCATCTTGTATTCCAGGCAGGAAGGCAATGAATATCCATAGCCAAGAGTTCTTTTATAGAAGATCCGTGAGATTGAAATTCCCTTTCAAGATGGATATGGCAATTTTTCCTTCATGATAGCAGTGGGTATCACATTAATTATAATTATCATTCCCATCACATGGTTGTTTAACTTTTTTTTTTACATATCCAACTTCCAACCAGCCAGAATTTTAAAATTACTTCATCCCAGAGCCAAGCATAGAAGGTGCATACTAATATTTGAAGGAATGAACAATGTAAACTCTCTTATTGCTTGCTAGTTAGGAAAAGTTAGGATTCCATATAGAGAAATATGAAACCAGGATGACCATATAGTCAGGGTTTGCTTCCTAGGGCAAAATAGAAACATCTAGATTTTCCATCTTTAAAATTATAATCAGCAGCAGGAAGCAAAGCAATACCACTGTACCCGTTATAGAAATCTAAAGGCTTTTTTATAGAATGCACAGCAGCAATGTTATCATGATGCTTGAAGAAACCATTTTCATTATCAGTTGCTTTTTTCCCCTCCAATTGATTATGACTTTTCCTTTAAAAATGCATTTAGGCAAAAATTTTCTATGCTTGATTTAGCTCAAGGGAAATTTTTTTGAGGGTGAGGAGGGGGAGAATACTCTGAACTGAATCCTTTCTACTGCCTTTCAGCTATGCACACATGAACAAAATAGATCACATTTTACTATAATTGTTTTTGCTTCTATTATTTAGAAAGAGCTTAACAATGAAAAATAATGCTATATGATTTTACCGTCCTTATCGCATATGTCAATGAATTATCACAAGATTAAGTCTTTTGTGTATGTGTGCGTTGAAGTTATAAAGGTTTGAGTGGCAGGAGAAAAGGTGCTATAGAATTCATTTCTTTTTTGTTTGAAAGGTTGTATTGGATTGAAGCCTCATTGGTGAGCAATGAAAACCATCTGAGTTGAGGCTAAGACTCAATTAAGACTAACTGAGTTAATGGGCTACTCATAGTAGAATGTGAATGTATTTATATCTCTGGCATAGCCAAAGACTTTTCTTACAATGAAGGGAGGACAAGAAAAAGGAATTTTTTTTAAAACTGCCCAAAGCTCTTAAAAATTCCTTAGGGAAAAAATGCATAGACAAGAAACTGAGGCACTACCTATTACGTTGAGCAGGGAGGTGATACTCCCTGAGAGCAAACACTAAAGCTTGTTTAAGGAAAGCAGGGAATTTAGAAGTCCAGAAAAACAGGTTTTCCATTTCACAGAAGAGAAAAGACAAACAACTTTAGAACAATATTTTGATTTAGCAGATGTAAGGGACCTCTGAATTTAAATTTCAATATATAAATCCCAATTTTGCCATGTAAAATTAATAATGGATTTCTCTAAAGCCAAACCTTCTTCAACCTCTGCTGTAATTCTCTTAAGAAAGCATTAAATGAAAGCATTTAACTTTAGTTGAAAATCAATGGCACTTCAGTGAAGCATGCATCTCCCAAGTATTATGGAGTTGAGAATCATACAGTTCTGCTGCTAAGACATGGGGGCCCTGGCTTTGGTGGTAATGACTTTGTACGACATAGGAGCCTGAAAATAAATCATGTAAAATAAAGAGCTGAAAATTCAGAGAGAGCATGCTCAATTTTTTTTTTTTTAAACTTCAACCCCAATACATCACACCTTAAGTGATGATGATATGGTAATAATAGGAATGAAGATATTAATAAGTAGACATTTATTTACTGCTTCCCATACAACAGGCACTTGCTAGGCACTTTATATGCATCATCACATTTGAATCTCTTAAGAACCCTGTCCTATTAGTAATATTTCTAGGGTAGAATCGAAGAAGGAAGAAGTACATGTGGAGACCTAAATAGAGTTAAGATGGATTAAAATATTTTATTTTATGTAAATCTATGGCCACTTCAATAGTAAATCAAAAGGTATCATAAAATTCATCTACATGGAAAGTGCTTTCTCTCTTTGCTTACTGATGAAAATGGTACTCATTTTTCACTGTGGTGATGATAAGGATAAATAAGACATAGTTCCTGCCCTTTGGGAGCTCACAGTCTGAATAGGGAAATGAAGCATGCAATGAAAATCCAAACAGAATTCATACCAGCTGGTGGTAAGCTCAGTAATACAGAAGTGCACAAAGCTAGGGTAGGAAATAAAATAAAATAAAATAAAATAAAATTTTAAAAATAAAAACTGGTTCTCCAAGTTGGGGATAGTTAGAAGAGAGAAGGATCTCCTTAGAGGAAGAAGCAATCCAATTGGGTTTAAAAGGGAAGTAGATGTTCAATAATGGAAATCTGAGGCCCAGGGAAAATTTTGATCTGCAGGGTCTTTGTACCTGGGTACATTCAAAAAAACAATGTTATTGGGAATTTTGATGTATGAATGAATGATAATGTTGGTCAAGACTAGATTCAGGGGCAAGTTCTGGAGTGAAGGTATAATAAACTATGAGTCCTTCTTGATACGATTAGTTTAGCAATGGATTAAATTCATTTATCCAAATTTTAACCCCATTGGTGAATAATTATTATTCCTTTGTCACATACCAAAACTTACACTAGGTCATGGGGTTATGTTGGTAAACATTCTTTCTCTCTACTTTTGGGGAAATTATAATCAAGAAAATTATTCATAAGACAGAACAGCGTCATCTACAATAGAGAAAGTACAGGATACATCTATGACAGAAAAACGAAGAAGTTTCCTGGAGAAAGTAATTTCAGATTGTTTGTTGCAGGTATATAGATATGTGTGTGTAAGTTTGTTGTGTGTGTGTGGGGGGGTGATGATCTATCTTTAGAAGGCTCAGTGACATGGAAACTTGAATCAGGATTACTTTCTTCCAACCACATAGATCCTTAATCTCAGTTATAAGCATGGTGTTCCTCTGTGTTTTATCCTGCAGTCTGGGCTCACCCCCTACCAACTTCTAGGAGAACCAATCAAGCATTATGCACAAAGACCTAAGGAGAGCAAATTCTGTTGAATTTGAGGTGGTTCTCCTCAGAGACCTGGAAACCATCTGGTCCAAAACACACACACACACACACACACACACACACACACACAAAAGTGGAATCTGCATGATTTAGTCAAAAATAAATAAAATCTTTGAGTGTAGCTTTAACATTCATTCATTTACCCAATTCTGTATCTGTTGTGAGCCCTATGGAACTTGTAGTAACAGACTCTTGATATCTAATCTTTTAATCAAAATTAATCATTTTTTCTAATCACTTAGACTCATGTTTCTTTACCTCCTTAAAACACTTTTCATGGCTGATACCATTCCACTCAGCTGTACTTGTAACACTGTCCTCAATCTTCTGTGGCATTATGTCCTCATTTAACCAGTGACACATGCATATATATCTATAGATGTTAGATGAAGACAGACATGAACAGAAAGTATTTTCTATCCTCAAGAAATCTTATAGCCTAACAATGCAGATCAAGCATACAGAGATAATTAAAATATTCCCTATGTTTAAACCATGATTCTTTCTCTTTTCAATTTAGTTTTGTACTGTCACAATATTATCATGATCCTAGAGATCCCACAAAAAAGCACCATAGGTTAAAGTTTGAAATAGTTCTTTATTCTGTCAGCTGAAGGAGACTTTTTAAAATTGTTTGTTCTATTTAGTTATACATGACAGCAGAATGCATTTTGATTCATTGTACAAAAATGGAGTACAACTTTTCATTTCTCTGGTTGTACATGATGTAAAGTCACACGATTAATGTAATCATACATGTGCATAGAGTAATGATGTTTGTCTCATTCCACCATCTTTCCTTTCCCCCTCCCTTCATTTCCTTCTACACAATCCAATGTTCCTCCATTCTTCCCTTACCCCCTCTCTCCCTCCCATCATGTGTCAGCATCCACTTATCAGGGAAAACATTTGGCATTTGATTTATTGGGATTGGTTTATTTCACTTAGCATGATATTCTCCTATTCCATCAATTTACCTGCAGAAGCCATAATTGTACTCTTTTTTATGACTGAGTAATAGTCCATTATGTATATATACCACAGTTTCTTTATCCATTCACCTATTGAAGGGCATTTAGGTTGGTTCCACAATCTAGCTATTGTGAATCAAGCCACTGTAAGCACTGATGTGGCAGCATCACTGTAGTATGCTGGTTTTAAGTTCTTTGGGTATAAACTGAGGAGTGAGATAGCTGGGTCAAACGGTGTTCCATTGCAAGTTTTCTGAGGAATCTCCATACTTCTTTCCAGAGTGGCTCACCAATTGCAACACCGCCAGCAATGCATGAGAGTACCTTTTTTCCCACATCCTCACCAATACTACTGTTGGTTGTATTCTTGATAATAGCTATTCTAATTGGAGTGAGATGAAATCTTAGGAGAGTTTTGATTTGTATTTCTCTAATTACTAGAGATGTTGAACATTTTTTTTCATTTTTTTTTTGATCTACTGTATATGTTCTTCTGTGAAGTGTCTGCTCAGTTCCTTGGCCCATTTATTGATTGGGTAATTTGTATTTTGGGTGTTAAGTTTTTTGAGTTCTTTATAAATTCTGAAGATTAGTGTTCTATCTGAAGTATGTGTGGAAAAGATTTTCTCCCACTCTGTAGCCTCTCTCTTCACATTATTGATTGTTTCCTTTGCTGAGAAAAAGCTTTTTAGTTTAAATCCATCCCATTTATTGATTCTTGCTTTGGTTTCTTGTGCTTTGGGAGTCTTGTTAAGGAGGTCTGTTGCTAAGCCTACATGATGAAGATTTGGACATACTTTTTCTACTCTTTGGTGCAGGATCTCCTAGGTCCTTGATGTATTTTGAGTTGAGTTTTTTGCATGGTGAGAGTTAGGGGTTTAATTTCATTTTACTGCATATGGATTTCCAGTTTTACCAGCAGCATTTGTTGAAGAGGTTATCTTTTCTCCAGTGTATGTTTTTGACACCTTTGTCTAGTATGAGAGAACTGTACTTATGTGGGTTTGTGTCTGTGTCTTCTATTCTATACCATTAGTCTGTCTGTTTTGGTGCCAATACCATACTGTTTTTATTACTATTACTCTATAGTATAGTTTCAGGTCTGGCATTTTGATATTTCCTGCTTCACTCTTCCTGCTAAGAATCGCTTTGGCTATTCTGCGTCTTTTATTCTTCTAAATGATTTTAATGATTGCTTTCTCTATTTCTATGAGGTATGTCATTGGGATTTTAATTGGAATTGCATTGAATCTGTATAGCTGAAGTTGACTTTTAAGTCCTGAAAAATTTCATTCACTGAGTTTCTCTGGAAACTCAGATAAAAAGTAGCACCAAGGTCTCCACTGAACAATGTTAATATGCTATTATTTCAGATTACATGAAAGGGATGTGGATAAGAACAGAATAAGCCCTATGTAAATTTATGATTTTTAATCAAAATAAATAAATTAAATAAATAAATAAATAAAATAAAACTTGGAAGAAAATTAAAAAAAAAAAAAGAATTCTAGAAAAATGTTTGCATTCATCATTAACCCAGGAACAAAACAGAAGTATGCCTTTGCTTTTGCACATAAAATAACCGACATCATTTCCTGTTCTTCTAGCAAGTGTTTAAATTTGACCATTCTTTCCACGAATGGGGTACAATGCTTTCTTCTTTCCCATTAGTACTTGAATACATTTTTATTGATTGCTCTGTGCTGTGGACTTTGTTCTGGCCAACCAGGCAAAACAGATTAAAAAATTCAAGGGGTTTATCTATGTAGACTTTCATTGTTCAGTAACTTAGTTTGTTTTGTCTATATTATTGGAGAAGTCTATGATTACATTTCACTGGAACAAAATGGTTCAGTAATACAAAAGTCATTTTTCCCTAAAATTAGGGATGTTAGTTTCATAATATACCCTAAAAGTTAGAGAATCATGTATGTAAGATGAAGGAGATGAAAATTATAGTCAAAGTAGTTCCTCAATCCAAGTGAGTTCAGATCCCTCATCTATATGATGATAATAACAATTTGAAATATTCTTGTAGCATTTTGAGAATTTTTAATTCAATATGTGTCAGAATACCAGGCATTGCCCTAGAGTCTGATAGACTATATTTTATTGGGTGATACTACATGGAGAGGGTATGCTAGCTACTCCACTTACATTTTCTCCCTGGAACTTCACCAGTTCTATGAGGCAGATCTCATTTTCATCTTTATTATTACTTTAAATGAGGAAAATAAACATAAAGCAAGTAAACGTTGGCATAGATGATGGAGCTAGTATAGGACAGACCAGGATTCAAACCTACTTCTTCATGGAGCATGGTTGAAAGGTAATGTTGAAACATCTGAGCTATCTCCCCCTGCCAGAGAGAAGACACACTTAGTAAGGAGACACTGTTTGAAGGGCGGGGATGGAGTTGGAAATGGACTACTGCAATAGGAATAATGCTCTGGCGGTAAGAACAGCAATGTCTCAGAGTTTATGCCAAAAAGTGGGGGAGGGGGGTTCTTTCACAGAGAGGAGGGTAAGTAGTTACAACCAACTGTATACTGAGGTAAGGCCTGTGTGATACCAAAGTAGATAACAAATGTTTTTGCCTGAAGCCAACCTATTTTTAGGAGGTTGCTTTTATGTTGACTCAGGATGAGGGTCAAAATCCAGGGTCCTGGGAGGGTGGTACATTTAGTCAAAAAATATTTATGAGCAAATGCTTTGTTCTAACCAACCAGGATGGCCGGAAATCCAGCAAATTATTATGAGGTAAAGAATAGGAAATCAGCATTTATAATCAGTCTTGTCATAGATAAACTATGAGTCCTATCTAACTCTTATGGAGGAAGGGTCACTCACGCTCTGTGTCACAAGCACAAGAAAAATGAGGGATTTCTAAACCTTCACTGTTTTCCAGGACCATGGGGTTTAACTAAAAGTCAATATGCTACTTCCCACTGGCTGGACAGGATGCAAATGAAATAAGATTTGGAAACCACATGTTGAGAGTGACAGGGTCTCTGATAACATTATGACCTCCCTGCCCTAGAGCATTAATCGAATCAGTATGTTCGGGGATTCTTCGTTACAGCAGCTAACCCAGTAAGCAATTCATGAAGTACTTTGCTTTACTCCTGTTGTGATTTGAGACAAGGCACCTCATCTCAAGAAAGTTAGTTTTCTTACCTGCTAAATGATGACATCAGAATTGACAAACACAGTCTCTGAGCTCTAACCTATAGAAGTTTACTAAGGCATAAAGACTTGCCCATATGCCCTGTGGCTGGATGTGTGTGCAGGGAGGCTGAGCATACTCTAGTCTCTTTTCCACTCTCAGGCAGCATCACTTAGAGATGCTTTGGCTTTGCATGTCAGGCTCTGTATGTAGCTCTTTCATCAGGGATTCAGAATAATGCTATCAAGGTTGCTTTTGTCTTTCATTCTGTCAATCAATCATTTGTCTAGTCTCCCCTTTGAATTGTCTTGCAAAAATGGAATGATTCTTTGATTTTCTCTTTGTTAGCCTTTTCGAGTCTCTGCATTCTCTATCCACAGTTTCTCTCTGAAATTATTTCTGTGTCATGCAAACTCAGTTTTGGGTGTTGTCTCATGCTTTCTCAAATGCCAGAGCCAATTTCCTTCTTAATATTCAAGAAGCATTCTTAAATCTCATCTCTTTCAGGAAAAACCCACAAAACTCACCAGTGCTCAGCTGATGACTTATTTCTGGCTTTGTTGTTTCTCTACACTCAGATTCTTAGTATGAGCTAGTTGAAGCAGGACTCTATGGGTCTTATTTATCACCCAGTGCCTTAAGCATAGTACTGCAATAGATATGTAACAATTACCCATTGACCAAACCTTTAGGGATACTTAGATTTAAAAAAAAAAAATGTATAATGCTAGTAATAAAAGGACTTTGGATTTTAAATAAGGTTGACAGTCTAAAATAGGTTCTCAAATAAATAAATAATAAATGAGGATTTTAGGTAGAGTACCCAAATTTGACTATGTTGTTTATTAAAATTGTTGGGCAAACTTGATGGACACAAGTCCAGGAGAGTAGAAAAGGCAAAGTAATGATCTTGAAGCATTTATATAAAGCAGAGTGGATAAAACCTAAATTCAAGATCTGTTGGTGACTCACTGCTTAAGTGACCTTTGAAAAAGGTATTTTATCTTCTCAAGACTTAGTTTCCTTGATTGTTAGATAGGGGCATATCAATGACCATAAAGGGTTGCAGAATGGAATAAAAAAAATAATGTGTGTAAAATGTCTTTTGCTCTATAGAAATATGGCAGACATTCATAAGGTCTAAGTTGTTGGTAAGACCAAATAATTGGTGAACATTGATTTATCCAACCAGATTTATATAACTTCACTAATCAGAGCTGTTGACTGTAAACCTGGAAGGTAGGAATAACTCTGGGTTCTGAACCTGGAATGCTGTATGGGTTTCTACAGGAAGTGTTCCCTGTGCAGAGAAACATAACAAAAATCTGAAGAGCAATGTGTACAGAGAGTTTTCATGCTGGCCTAAGTTGCAGTCAGTATCTTCCACCTCTTTTCTTAGCATCTGTCCTTCTCAAGTCACTGAACTCTTGTCTACTCTGGGTCTTCCTGTTTACCACTTACTAGTCTCTAAGGAATGCCATTTCAGTTTTGTTCTTAATTGTACATTCTCCTCATTTATCTTTCTATATCCTGTCAGGAGACAACTGGGCAAGTAAACACAAGCAAATCAAAGTCCAAAACAGAGGAAAATAGAGAAATAGATATAAGAAGAGAAGATGAGGGTACAATTTATACAGATGGACTGGTTTCAGTGTGATGAAGAGGAGACTGACTTTTGTTGGTCCGTTCGACAAAGAAGGTAATTTGGATGACTGAGTTACTTGGATTGGAGATTCACAGAGCATATATTTATGAGGTATTTGAAATCTCTCCTACTTACTTTGAGCCAATAGATCCAATCCTTAAACTCAATGCTGTCAAAAGGAAAAAAAAAAAAGAATCATCTTAGGAAAAAGTAATTCATTAAACGAAGTAAAAGCTTTGTCCTTAGGAAGTTCATAAGTATGTGTGGCTGGCCATTGCTCTTTGGAAAGTTTTTGAATGTTGACGGCAGTCATGGGGCAGGAATTAATCATTTGGGGTTGGTTTTCAGAAATGGCTTCAGCCCCCTCAGTGGTTTGCCAAGTTTCTGTTAAACATCTCCTATTATTGAAGATACAAGTCAAAATCACTTATCAGCAGTTCTTCTAAATAGCAAGGAACATGTATTTAAAAGGCCATGAAGGAATTTCTAATGAGAAAAAATGCTCTTACTTTTTGAGAAATTAACTGCTCCAATAAATTGCAAGGATAAAGTAGGAAAAGTTATCACAATAATGTCTGTTGTAATAAAACTAAACTCTACAACTGATAACAATAAAAATGCCAGAAGGTGAGTTAATGATATACCATCCTCCTAAAAGCCCCTTTGGCCTCTACTCTGAAAGGTAATTTTGAGGTCCTCATTTCAAGAATAGGGTGGAGCTACATGGAAATACTGTATATGCACGTGTTCTACAGATTTGTTGCCTGTGAACTTTCAAATGTACATAAAGTTTAAAAAAGTGGAGTATGATAAATTTAACTTTCAGGAAGGTGAAATAAAATAATCCTGAGCCAAAAATTGGTTCTTGAATTGCAAAAGAGATGAAAGTCTGTGGAGAGAGAAATCAGTCTGAATTGCTTGCTGGCTTTGGGAAACTTCTGTCAAAGATCACAGGGGACAGGGGTTCGGAGTCATGGGAACAGAGGGTGTCTTGGAAGTGTCTCTGACACCTTCTATGGATTCATGAAGACAGGAGGAACCTGCAGTTTCTATTAGCACTTTTGCAGTCAGATTACTAAGCAAAACAAAGATTGCAGCAATGCACAAGAATGCATCAGGAAAATGAGAGAGAAAAAGGAAATAAAAGAAAAAGTATAAGTGGATATTGAAAAGCAATCTGCAGTTGGTAAGTTTGGGGCTACTGATTTTAATAGGCGTTGTTGAACTTCTAGCACACACAAAGAGGTCTGGATAGTGAGAACAATTGTGTGTATATAGAGGGTGGGGAGAGGCGGGGAAGAGCCAGGAGAGCAAGACTGAAGTTGAGATAGGATGAAAGCCCAGGACCCTATATGAAAACATGCTCAGACTCCAGGGCTGAAATACTCAGGATCCACTTGTACCTCATGGAGAAAGCCAAATGGTTGGCCCAGAGCATCTTTTGTACAGTAGCAGAAAAGAAATCAGCAGAGCAACTCCAGTAACCACACACTCCAAGGTAACCTGGCAAGTGCCCTAGACATATACCCACATTCTGAATAATTGAGTATGAACAACAACACAGGTAGTGAAACCATTACCTGAGAAATAAAGAAAATTGAAATCTGCCAGAACTCTATTAAAAGAAAAGGCATGAAGAAATAGTGCAAACCATGGCAGAAATGAACTTCTCTGCTCTAAGCCACGTGTGTTATCCATCAGCTGGGAATAATGGGACTCAGGGCAGCAACAGAACCAATGAAAGGAAGAGCTTGGAGGAGGCAACTCTCACAGCCTTCTCTGGGTTTCTGATCTTTGTCTCTGGGTTTCTGATCTTTGTCTCTGGGTTTCTGATCTTTGTCTCTGGGTTTCTGATCTTTGTCTCTGGGTTTCTGATCTTTGTCTCTGGGTTTCTGATCTTTGTCTCTGGGTTTCTGATCTTTGTCTCTGGGTTTCTGATCTTTGTTTAGGCATAATTGTAATTTGGCAATGTGTTCACAGGCCCATCATAGGCAAGTATCTCTTGTGTTTTATTTAAGCAAGAGCTCACAAACAAGTTTCTTCTGTTCACCACCATGCCAACAAGATGTTTGCAGAGAAGAAAGCCACTGTGTGATGTATGAATTCAAAATTATGAGTTGACTTGAAGAATTACAGAAAATTTTCTGAATTCCTGGTTGATTTACTTAATAATTAAATTTACTTAATAGGCTTACCTGTCCAGTAAAGGAAAATTTGGTTATCTAGTTTGAAATACATTTTGCTCTCATTTGGTTTTATTGTATTTTAGAACTTACTTTCATATATTATCAATACATATTTACATATTATTCTGTTTGTTGAAATTTAAAAGAAATGGAAAGCAAATAAGCTAACTTCAATATACATAAAAGTAGCCTATTTTGAGAATGGGAAAATATTTTTGAGAGGATCTGATAAATAATATAACCAAACTAAGTTCATTCCTACCAACTCAGGCCAGCCTTCGAATATGGCTTATGTTTGTTAGAAAGGAATCCTCAGAATATCATTATATTGATTAGGATTTGTTGGTTGCTTACAACAGAAACAAATTCTGATTAATTGGGAAAAAAACATTAAGAAGAAGATAAAATTGCTCAGATTCAAAGGAAGAACTTAATGAACACATATTATCAAAGTCAGAATAAGCAGAAATAGGAATCTAGGCAACCAGAATTAATTGGCAGTTTCTTCAAACTGCTATTTGCATGAGTGAAATCTAGCATTTTCAATCTCTGCTGCTCAGATCGATATTAAAATATCAGAAAGAGAACTTAGGTATGGCCTCTTTATCAATGGGAAGGCAGAGACACATGATTGATCAGTTCATTAATACTTTGGCCAATAAGGAAAACTGAGTTACTATAACCGAAAGAAAACAGAAGACAAAACAAGTCTATACTTAAGATAGATTTGATGAGATGAGATATTAGCATATAGAATACTAAAGAAAACTCATAGTTCTGGGATATTTTATACTTTCTAAAATTGAATTTAGAATGGTCTTTTTAAAAATAAAAGAAATTATATTGTGTAGAGTCAAAATTTATTAGGAATACATTACATATTAAGTACAGTAATGAAAAAGTTTCACATATATCGTCTCATTGTATTGTCACCTGAATTTCTGTTAGAATTGATACTTCTATTTTGTCCTTACAGAAAATGAGGATCAGAAAATTGCATTTACTTGCTTATTGTCACTCCATAATTAAGTGTTATGATTTTCTTAGAATACAGGTCTACTGAATCGAAGCTTAGTCCATTTTTTACCTATTTCTCTTAATTATACAGAGTGAGTTTGTTGACCTGGTGGTTATAAAACACTGACCTTGTATCAAAAATAAATAAGCCATATATAAGGATTCAAAAAAAAGACAAAACATCAGCCTTTAGGTAGTTGTCAGTCTTGAAAATACATCTGCAAACACAGAACCTTGTACACGGCATGGTGAGCTCAGCTATGCACAGCAGGTTGAACACTCACTTACCACAACTTCATTCAACACTCTCACTAACATAAGAATAAATAAAGAGAAAACAAGACAACAGACACCAGGAGAACCACTGAGACCCCTGTAAAGACAATAATAGTTTGGATCATAGAAGCAGAAGAGGAGTGAAGAACACAAAGTCGAAACCTAAAATATTTTCTGGATCTAACATGTCACTTATTTTAAGATGCACTTATTTTTTCATTAGGGAAAAATAAACCAACATCAATTGTAACTGTTCAATTTTTGAGTTAGGTCCAGTTATCTGTTGCTGTATAAAAACCACCTCGAACTTGACAATAATATTTTCATTATTATTTCTCAGAATTGTGGGGAATGACTGCACCTGGCTGGCTCAGGGTTTTACGTGGTAGAAACTAGATGGTAACTGGGGCTGGAGCTATGTCAAAGTTTTCTTTATTCAGAAGGGTGATGATTAATACTAGTTGTCATCAGGGACTTCAGCTGTCTTATTGGCCATGACACAAAAACATTTCTTATATATGTAGACCGGGCTCTTCCCAGCCCTGTAGCTAGGTTATGAAAGAAATCACCCCAAGACATACAGCTGGCAGGAGCCATATTGCTCTGTGGGAATCTATCTTCAAGTAGCAGAGCCTCATTTTTACCCACACTGCTGGTTGAAGCAGTCATCAGGGTTCACCCACGTTCAGTGAGAGAAGACACACATTCCATGTTCCAATGGGAGAATAGCAAAGTCACAGTATAAAAATGACTCGTGGGATGGAGGATAGCATTCAAGTCATCTTTGGAAAATTCAATCTGTCATAATGCCATTGACTCTAAGCTGGTTATCTAGAATCAAATATGTTAAAATTTGAATAATATGTGACTGAGAATTGATGAACATGGCAATCACCTAGAGTTGAGGATATATTGAATGAGACACCCACAATTTCATGTTTCAAATCATTAGAGAGTTCAGGAATTTGAGATAACGACTACCTCAGATCCTCAGAAAGCCAGGAATTAGTTAAAAGTTGTGGCAAGGAGCAATTAGACCATGAGACTCTTTCTTCATCCTGAGAGTCCATGCAACTATCCCTCTCTCTCCTAGCAGAAAAAAGATCTCTGGAGAAATGAAAGTTGAGATTTTCTAGGTTTTCTATATAAGAAGCTTACTAATAGGAATCCTAAGAAGAATCTGTGTCTCAGATAATACAATCCTTGTTCTTTTCCTTGCTAGCTTCCAGAACTTTCTCATGGAAGTTTATTTCATCCTTTCCCACTTTCTCTTTTATAGATAGTGGCATCGAGGAATTCTGAAAATATGTGACTGATAACTAAGCAATGATGGGCCCGGAAAGTACAGAGAAATAGCTACAGAAATGGACATCTGCAGAGATGGACATTTGGACACACTGGGGCAAAGGGTGATAAGATCCCATCTCGGTCTCTCTACAGGGAAGGCTTAATAACTTAGAGGTGCCCATCTTCACCTTGGTGCTTTAATTTGAAATGTGAGTATTAGTGAGGAATTTCTAGGCATGTATGAAAACCTTCAGCATGAAGGAAGATTCAATCAAATAATAGTGAGAACTTGCTACCAACAGAGATAAACAATAAGCAAGAAACAAATAACAAATCTCTCTGAATTTTTAACCTTGGAGAACTAAGGAAAGATGTTACAATCTTGAAGGAAGAATAGTGGACAATTACAGAAAAATGAATAGTGCTTGAAATATTAGCTTAAAGTAAAAATTCAACTCCTAACATGTGTAAGACCCTGGGTTTGATCCTTAGTACATCAATTTAAAAAAATAAAAAAGATATTGAAAAAAAAACAGAGAAAAATCTAGAAATATTTAAGAAAGCACAATCAAAAATAAAATCAGATTTTCCCAAGGAAGGAAAAAAAAAAGAATTCTAAAAAATAATGATGATCTTGCAGGTTCATTATATAACAAATATAAATTTTAGGAAGACATAATAAGAAAAAAATTAAAAAGAAATTATCAATGAATAATGAAAGATAATTTCTCAAAATTTCAGATCCACTTCTGTGTAGAATGTAGAATGATAAGAAATTTTTTTTAAAAAAAGGCATAAAGGACCTACATGGAGGCATAACATCATAAAATCCCTGAAACCAGAGCAGGTTAAAATCCAAATATTGCCCCCAGAGACAATAGCAGGTCATAATGAAAAAGAAGCAGAATGGCAACTGACATTTTAGGCAAAATCAGAAACCAAACCCTGGAGTAATTAGGCACCTACGCTAGCATCTCAGAACATGCACCATCAAAACAAAGAGGTAGGGGGTGGGGTTGTGGCTCAGTGGTAGAGCATTTGACTATCATGTGTGAGGTACTGGGTTTGATCCTCAGCACCACATATAAATAAATGAATGGAATAAAAGGTCCATGAACATCTAAAAAATATTTTTAAAAAAAGGTAACCAAGACAGAAGTTCAGGAACACAGAAAACTTGAGCACACTATGAAGAGAGGAGAAAAGTCAAGGGGAGCAGCTTGGCAGGCCTGAGACCGGAGCTGAGAATGGAAGAGGGCGATAGTCACCTTCAGGAAGAAAGTCTCCAGCAAGAATGGACAGACAAGTAGATAACCGAATACATTCAACCACATGGATAACAAGATCTGTTTGTGACTTGATATTAGTTGAAGGTTTTAAGGAAAATGAATGACAAGGACATACAAATTTATGCAAAAATGAATTGAAGAAAACTATTTAAATCTGGAAAGGAAAACCCAAAATATGGCACAGGAAAGATAATTCAAATATAGTGCTTAAGTTGGTTCAGGAATGAAAAGTAGTTATTAGGAGTTACAATGCAAATATTGAAAATTACTTCATCTGAACAATTTTGATATAAGTACATCGGGTGAATGAAAGAAAGTAAAAGTAGACATTGGGGGTGTTTGGATAATAACTCTGTATTTTATAGTGCCATTTTACAGATGAGATAAATGTGTCCCAGAAAGGCTGGGAAATTTGTCCAAGTTCATGTGTTAGGTTAAAGTGATGTAAATGCAATTGTACCTCAGGCAACAGAATACTAGAACTATGCCTGACTCTCATCATGGCAAAGTTAATATGGAATTTAAATAAAAACACCTAGCAGTGTACTAGGTGATTCTTTAGCAGTGTACACTAAAGAGTAAGTGCTTAGTGAATACTCATCGTAAATGAGTCATTGCATGTGTACTGAACAACTTTGTTGGGGCATGACACACATATAATGTAATGTTAAATGCTGATGTGTTGAACTGACACAGTTATTAACCAGGCATTACCAGGACTCCAGGGGATGATTTGGATATGTACTGAAATGCACAGACACAATAATGTAAAGTTATCCATACTTTAATAAATCATATGATAATCTCAGTTTATTCTGTTAACATATGCTACTGCTTATTTTAAAGACATTATAGATTATGAGTGATATTTTTCATTATGAAAGTCTGAGCAAGTGAAGAAGTTTCTACTGTTACATAATAAACAGAAATTATGTTTTTCAAATCTGTGCTTCAAGAAGGAATTTCTCTTCTGTCAGCTCTTCCTTCTCATCTTTGTACTGGATCAATTTCCCCATTGATTATGCTAATGTACCTCACATCAGACATGCCACCTCAGTGCTGGGACATCTAGATTTGAAAGTGTTTTGGGGTATGGATGGATTTCTTATTGCCTTTCTACAACATTTTCATTAGTCTCTGGAGAAGAATCTTATCAAAGCCAGACTATATTTCATTTCGGTCAACAGTTAATTATCACATATCAAAAAAACACTCTGCCATTAGGTGTTTAAATGCCTCAAAGAAACTTTAAAGAATGGCGATGTTTTTTCTTTAATGTTTTAAAGATGTAAAGGTTTATAAGAAATATTTTGTTAGCCACATCTAGAATTTGAGCTCAAAAAGAAAAAAAGACTTTTTATTTAAGGTTCAAAAGGAAATGCTGAAGGGAATTTATTCACTGCTAAGAGAGATTCATTTGTGGACCAAACTCAGGAAGTTTAAGTTGAGAAATAGACTTTCAATTTTAAGTTATATTTCTAGTATGCCGAATTATCTACCATTTTAGACAGTCACAGTGAATATTGTGAATTATAGAACCTTATTAATAGAGATTATAAATATGAATATTAAGTAAATTCATGGTTGCTCACATGTATTACCCTATACCCTGTTCAAGAATCCCAGACATTTAAAACACCACTATAATTTTTAAAGTTTCTATTTTCAGATGTACAAAACAATTTCTCATTGCTGTTCATGACTACCAAACTCTAAGAATCAATTTTGTTTTTATCTGAGCCTTAGAAGAATTCATGTTGATTGAAAAAAACAAAACTAAGGAATAAGCCTGTTTTTAAAAATGGATGACTATTTTGACAACTTCCTTTTCTTTATGAAAAAATGTTTTTTTAGTTGTTTATGGATGTAATACCTTTATTTTATTTACCTAATTTTTTGTGTGGTGCTGAGGATCAAACCCAGTGCCTCACACATGGTAGGCAAGTGCTCTACCACTGAGCTGTAACGCCAGTCCTTTTTTTTTTTAATGGGAGTATCCATAGTTCCTGAAGATTTTTGTATTTGTATTAACATTTTTTAGAAGATGCACATTTTAGTACACTCATTCTTAACTTCTCTAAGGTCAAAAAAATTAAATCCTATACTGTCAAGTAATACAATAGATATACTGAACTTAAAATAGTTCTTGGTTTACTTTCTGCTGGTTATAAATGGTTGCTTGATTCTAATTTTAAAAAGTGGTTTATTGATGAAACTAATGGTCTATTTATTAGTTAGCAACTTTCAGATGTATATCATGAGTCACTTTCTAAACACATTGAACGTCATCACTATGCATAGTGAGAACAACATTATTAATTATTATCACCTTGCAGGTTTCTTAGGTAGTCAAGTTCAGTAGGGAACTACTATTCTTGAAAAGCTGTAGATAACCTGGGTCCTTCCAGTTAAAATTCATGTCCACATTATCATGCAAATGCTACTTATAAGATACCAGAAAAAGGAAATTCTGCCAGTGTTTTCAAGTTGAACCTGCTTTGTGAGTAGATAAACAGTGTAGGTGGAAGAATCCCTTCACTGGGATCTTATGATTTGACCATGGTTGATGATTGTGCATAACTTCAGTGAAACTAGCTCTGGTATTTAAGCAAGTGGCTCCTTGGTTCCAATGAGTATATAAGGGAAAAGTAAGGAAGTGGAAAAAGTACAAAAAAAAAAAAGAAAAAAATGAGTATTTGACTTCAGTTCTGCACCCAAATGTTCCATTGCTATCTGGGGCGAGCATCTCGTAATGGGAGAATCAATTGATGTAAGTGGTTTAAAATGCCATTCTAACCCAAAGCAGGTTGCTTAGGGATTCAGACTGCAGATTGGCTGGGGGTTTGAAAGTCTGGTGAAATCCTGAGAGAGAAGGGGGAGCAGCCCGGAAGAGCGGGAGATTGCATCATGGGCTCCACAGTGTGCCTTTGTCATTTGTATACAAGTTGGTGGAAGAGCACTGAATCAAGAAAACTTAATTTTGACAGGCCTGATGTATAGTCTATTTTGGTTAACCAAAAGGAACACATACATTTACTACATTAGAGAAATTTCCATTATTTTTCTCTCAGCCATGAAAATCGATTTTGATGTGATTACACTCAGAGGCTGCTTGATGTGCCTCTGACAGGACAAAATGGATAGGGACAGTGGGTGGTGCAGCCTGTGGGATACTGTGGTTAGGCTGGAATCCCAAACAAGCTCCCAGTAATAGGATTCCAATGCCAATTAGGGTAATTTGCATGAAAATGGACCTAAGATAAAATAATGACTACAACGTATTTAAGTGGTAAGGAAAATATTTTAATACATCAAATAAATAGGTATTTTTATCATTCACTCTCACTGTAAACTTTATTTAGAGAAGTGCAAAGATAAACACTAGTGGTAATCAGTACTTGTATATTTTTCTCTTTAATAGGAAAATTGAGTTCTTATTATATGCAAGGGATTTATTTAAGAAGTCTTTATTAAACTTCAGATTTGATGAAAAGAAAAGAAAAAACCTAAGAATTATAAACTGGAATCCCCGCAAATTTCCTTTTTCTTTTTGGATTTCTTCTTTTACTATTTATATAACTATCCTTACTTTTATTCATTCACTCAATAAATATTTATTGAGCACCAAATGACAGGCATTTTGTGATGTATCTGGGACAGGATAATAAACAGTTAGTACTTGTTATCATGGGGTGTACAGCCTGGATTGTAAATAGGAAAAGACAATGACAATAACATTTGGTAGGTTTCTATGGTGAAAGAAGCATGAATCTGCCTGGTGCACCCAAGACGGACATCTTGTCTAGTTCAAGTTCAGAGACTTAGTGAAGGACATGATATCAAAATTGAGACCGAAGGAGGAGTAGATTCTTTTCAGTAAAGAATTCTAGTCAGCAATGGGGTCAGCAATGGGGAGTTGAGATGAGGGTACGGATCTGTGAGGAGAGAAGATATCAGGAACAGGACATAGCATGCTCAGGGTTCAGGAGGGGAGAGAAAACACATGACCCAGAGGAACAGATGAAGGATTATATTGCCCAGAGTGTAGAATGTGAGAGGTGGAGTGGGGGAGTGGAATCCAAGACAAGATTAGAGGAGAAGCAAGGATCTTTTTATTCAAGGTCAGGAGAAAAGCAAGACAAGGGGCTTGGAATTGTATTTTATTTTTGGGTGGTGAGAACTGAACCCGGAGCACCCTCCACTGAGCTACATCCCAGATCTTTCCATTTTTTTTAATTTGAAGACAGGATCTTGCTAAATACCTGAGTCTGACCTTGAACTTGTGATCCTCCTGCCTCAGCATCCCAAATCGCTGGACTTGGACTTGTATTTGAAGGAAAAAGAGGTCATTAAATAACTTATATGTACATATGTGTATATATATATATATGCATATAAATGTATATATATAAATTATTTAAATACTTATGTATATATATCTTTATGTACAAATAATATATATGTATCTGTATACATTTAGGTACAAATATATATATATATGTATGTATGTCTTTAGATTCACACTTTAATAAGACAAATCTAATGGTATAGAAGAAATGGTTTGAATTTGAGTCAGACTAAGCAGGATGAAACTTAGGGAATTGTTCAAGTATCTAGGCAAGTGGCTGGTAATCTTAATAGGAATATTGGCAGTAGGGACAGAGAGAAATAGTGGATTGTAAAGATTTTTGATTTTTTGTTTTTTTATTTGTCTGGAAGGTGAGTTGGTATGAATATGTGGTTGACTGCGTCTGGGGATTGAGGAAAATGATTGGCAGTAAAACAAGTGAAATCTACAATGAACCAACTATTTAAGGCATTATGAGGTTTACAAGCAGGAGAGAGCCTTTTTAATTTCTTGTTTCTTCTTATAAGAGAAAGAGAAAGAAGGAGGTGGGTGAAGGGAGAGAGGAAAGGAAGGAAAACAGGTAGCAGGAAAGCAAGCATACATAAACTGGGACCAAAGACAAAAAGCTAAGGTTAAAGACCCAGTAAGAAATCACAGCTAAGTTTCCCTGGGAAATTAGCAGTAGTAACCATGCCTTTGGGAAACCTCAGAAGACTTGGGAAGGCACATTTGAATCCCCAGTGCTAGCCAGGTGAGAGTCCCAGAAAGGGCTGAAATGCTCACAAGTATCTGCCATCCACTGACTATTAACAAAGCTTGCAACACCTTGACTTTATATTCATATATGATCAGATGCTCACTCTTCAAGTAACGAACATACAGTAATGCACGATTTAAGATTCCCAGCAGAGGAAAGCAAGCCCTTGTATTTCACAGCCAACAGGAAGAAAAAAGAAAAACCAAATCCAAGGAATCACACCGCCAATATTTGCAGTTGATGAGAATACAGAATCTAGAAGAACAGTGTACGTGAGAGAATGAAATACACACTGTAATCTCAAAGGCACTGAAAAGTGTATTGGAAATGAGCAGAAATATTTTAAAGTATGTAACTTCTAAAATCAAACATATGGTGATTGAAATTAAAAAATCGATCGACTATATTAAACTGCAAGATAGATAGCATTAAAGAGAGAATCAGATAGCTAGAATACCAACAAGAGTCAGTAGGAAGCAGAGGATAAAAAGGATGAAATATGAACAAGAGACTGCAAGCTATAAAGGACGACATGAGTGGTTGTTTCATAGATGCAACACAGTCCTGGATGGAAAGATCAGAAGACAGGCAATAATTGAAAGATGATAGACTTTCTACAATTCATGAAAATGAATATCCACAAATTCAGAAATCATCATGTTCCTAGAATAGGAAAATATAGAGAAATCAAAACTATAATATATTGTAGTAAAGCTTCAGAAAAATAAAGACAAAACCTTAAAAGCTAAGTGACAGTAAAGCTCAACCTTGTTAACTAATTTGATTGTTAGTTTATTTAATGTATCAGATTACTTTCTGGGACTCTGACAATTCTACCAGGTCTTGTACGTCCCCAACTGATGAGACAAGTTAGTGGTTAAATATGTGCACTTTTCTAGACTAAGTGTAATCTCTTGGGTCCTTGTCAGAAACAAGCTCTGAGCTAATTGTTTCTAAATGCTGTTTCATTCTAGCCTCTGGACAACCATGGGGGATGGGGGATGTTATCTCACATGAAAACGGATGATGTGGGATCGAAGACGTGTGACTTACCCAAGGTCACTCAACTAGGAAGGAAAACTCAGAACATAAATGCTGGATTCTAGCTCCAGATCCACTTGCCTCTGAACACTATCAATTCTAGTGATTTGCTTTTATTCCTTCTCCTAGTGAGTCCCACATTAGAATATCTACAATTTAAAAAGTAGAAAAAGGTGATTTTTAAATCCTGAAATAAAAAATGATGTAAATAATTAAAGAGTAGCCAAAGGGAAAGAACAGATGGCAAAAAAAAAAAAAAAAAAAAAAAAATGAAGAACAAACAAATAAACAAAATATCCCTGGAAGAAATCAAATAGTAGCAAGACCCAAATGACTCCTGACTGAGTCATTATCACAGGGAAAATCAATCTTAGACAGAAGTGTGAAAAAAGTCATGTGAAGTTGAACAAAGGTGAGAAGTTAGCACAAAACTGAATTAAAGAAAATTCTAAGGAATGTATTGAAGGAAGAAGGAAAAGCAAACTAAAACACATGTATATGTGGCACACGTATGTTGTGCAAGTCAGAAGGAAAGTAATCTTACTTAATGAGTGTTAGGATTCTTAAATTATTGTGAAAGAGAAGTAAGATTATTTAATTTGCAACTTACTACAACTAAATTTGAGCCATAAAATTTTTCAAGAACATATAAATTCAAAATACAAAGAAAGAAAATAATGAAATCAGGAAAAACTTTAAGTTTTTCAAAACTAAGAAGGTTGGTGAAGGAAAGAAAAATAAAAATTAAGAAGTAGGATGGTAGAAACAGACCAAGTACATCATAATTGCAAAAGTTAATACATGAATTATGCTCATCAAATGAGAGACAGATTATCAATTAGGCCTTTAGCATGCCACAAGGGGCTGTGTTTAGCAACTTGACTAAAAATTAAAGACAGGAAAGTCTTAGAGTCAAATAATTGAAAAGATATACAAAATATATATAAGTGAAAGAATGCTGAGACATTTCTCTTAATAGAAGAAAAATATATGGTAAAGTTGAAAACCATATGTAGAGATACAAACTGTTATCATGTAATGATAAAAGGCTAAACTTACCAGGATTACCTAACAGTATTATATTTCTATGCTTCTGATAAAAGTATCTTAAAATAAATAAGTAAAATGTTGATAAGGAGAGTGAGAAAAGTTAACTTCATTTTTGTGGCAAATTTAACATACATTTTTCCATTCTTGATGGATGAGCTTGAAAAGATCATTGGTAAAAATAAAGATAATGTAAAGAAAGTCATAAATCTAGTGTTAACACATATATATGAAAGTTTACACCCCAAAATAAGAGAGTATGAATTCTTAAGCCTCTGAAAAATTTATAAAGTTGTATACTGTTCATAATAGGGTTCTACAAATCTGAAAATATAGTTATACAGTCAAGATAAAGACCATATCCTCTGAGTATAGGCTACTAATAGCAGAAAAGAGTGTCACACACATACTCAAACATGCTTCTAAATAACTTGAGCACAATTCTAAAATTGTTATAACTGAATGGTAGCAAAGGTAGAAAACTATTCCTATTAAAACTCACTTAGTAGAAATTTGTGAAGTCCTAACATTAACAAAGAAGAGCTGATTACTAATGAGGTAAGTGTGCAACTGAAACACTTAAGACAAAATCCTCAGCCTATAAAAAGAAAGAATATAATAATCCTGATAGCAATAAAAAGCAAATAATTATATAATTAGTTTTAAATCACACAAATGTTAGTTATTTGGAGACATTGATAAAACAGACAAACCTCTGGGGTAATTGATTTTAAAAAGAAATAAATAATAATATAAATGATAAAAATGATATAAGCACAAATGCAGGTAAATTTAAAAGAGTAAGAGGAAAGGGTTGGAAACAAGGCTCTTATTGGATGATACTGCCACTGGATAAGTTGTAAAACCCATGAAAAGAAAGAGGCTTGGGAAAATATATTCAGACAATGAATTCTGGGGCTTTCTGGGATGATAAAATGGTGGCCTCGAATAACTAGCAGACACACAGGCTTAAAAATGCAAGAGAGAAGTCTACAGGTAGACTCAATCAGAAATAGGTATTTTCTACTTCTCACCAATATTTTAAGCAATGCATACATGTTTACTGACCCTTTTTTCCACATTATTTTATAATTTGCTTATCTGAAGTTTAGATGTGTTAAATAATTTCTTTATCAGATACCCACCCAGTGGGTGGCAGAATAAGATTTCCAACCTCCAGCCTGGGTCTCCCTTCTCCAGAATTCACATTCTAAGCACTGCCCCGCACGTCCTCGTCTGATCTGGACATTTAAAGTGTGGGGCCTCCAGGTTATAGCCAGAAACTGGTACCCTGGAAGAGAAAATATTCACTAGGAAAAAAAAAATGTTTAAATGGGAACCTATAAGGTTTTAGGGCAGAGTTCTGAAGATTACGAATAATTAAAGGATAGGCCAAGGAGAAAGGGAGGCTCACAAAAGAGATGAAAATGAAGCAGTCAGAGAAGTAGGCGGTGAGTAAGGAGAGCAGAGTAATAGATAAGTCATAGGGAGAGGGCATTTCAAGAAAGAAGGAGCAGTCAATAGTGTCAAACCCTGCCAAGTGTTCAGGTAGATAAGGCCTGGAAATTATTTATTGGATTTAACTACAAGGCCATCATCGCTGACATTGACAAGAGCAGGTTCAGCAGACTTGGGGAAGCAGAATCCAAATTTTGGAAGGTTGTAGAGTGAAAAGGAGAAACAGAAGCACAGAGAATGCAGACTCCCCTGATATGTTTGGCTCTGCATGTGAACAGGAAAATATATTGGTGAGGAGAGGAAAAGATGGGGGTGAATTCTTTTCTTTTTTTTCCAAAGCAGGTGTGCAAATGCTGATTAGAAGCAAATAGAGCAGGGGATCTGAACTGCGTAGGACTGAAGGGATTATTTATTTGTCAAATACTTTCATTGTGCTTACTCTTCTATGATCTTTTTAAGTATTTTTTTTTTTTTTACTTTTCTTACCACAATACTCTGACAGAAATGCTTTATATCCCCATTTTGCAGTTGAAACGTGAGCATGAGGAGTGGAAGTCACCTGTATGTAGTCACAGTGAATTAGCAAGGAGCCAAGATTCCAATCCAGCTGTGTCTGACTCCAGTAGACCAATTATCAATGGACAAATAATAAGGCAAAACCTTTGAGTAGAAGGACTCAAAGAGATTCAGCAAATGACTTGAGAGGTGCACCTTGGATGGGAACAGGGATATTTTTAATGTTGGAATGGAATGAAAGTGGCCATGTTGGGCAAATATTTGTGGGTGACAGCAGGAGGGAGTACAGAATATCTCAGCCATATGACACTCTTCACTGAAGGAGATTTCTGTTTTGCTTTGTTTTTGTCTTTATGGGATGAAGGCATAAGGGTTGGAAGAGACCTGACAGAGGGGGCCGACTCTGGATCCACACCTTGAGAAGTTTGGAAAGGATATAGAAACAACAGCTGCCATTTAAGAGAGAAAGTGGAATCCTCCTCTGGAATGGAATCAGCTGTGGTTAAGATCAGAGGGAAAGAATGAAATCAGGTACAAAAGATTAGGTTTGTAATGCATCCTTCTAATACCTATAAAGGAATAATGGGGAAAAGAAGGTACCAGAGAGAGCTATTAGCCAAAAATTGAAGGCATGAGAATTTCTTGGGAAAGCAGGTAATTTGACATATTTAAATATTGAAAGTGAAGCATTCTCACTGAAATAAGAAATAAGGCATGAATGCATTTTACCATCCAATTATTCTGATAATTTTAAAAGTATTTTCATTTTTGCAATTGTATTTTATTTCATCTATTAAATTGTCCAGAAAAATAATAATACTATACATAATGATTTTTTTTGCTTCTTCCTTGTGAATCTTGGTGCTTGCATTTCTCTTATGCTTTTTCACTATTAGTTTTACACACACACATGAATATTTTAATATGTATCAATATGTATTCAAAATGTTTATGAGAACTGGATACTTAATTTTATCCAATAATTTAATATTTATATGGTTTCTCCTTTGAACAGTGATACATACATTTAAGTGGCATGTAATATATAAATACAGTTATTAATATAAGATAATAAATAGTTACCCTTGAAGTTTTTGGACCCTGTCCATTTCATCATCTTATATTGCATTTTAAAAATAATACTAGACACAAATTGGCAGTATTTTCTTGGGGATCATAAAATCTATAATCTCAAACATAGTTGCAATATGAAGTACTTTTGTATGCTATTTTTGAAGGTTTTTGGATCAATATTTTGTCAGTTTCATAAAGTATTGTCTATGTTCTAGAAGAGTTTTAATAACAGAAGAATGATTTTTTACTTAACTTTCCCACAAAAACATCTAAATCATCTGTCCCTGGTACCATTTTTGCAATATGATTTTTGGTTTGTTTGTTTTATAATTGTTCTTTGTTCTATTAGTTATGGTTCTCCAGAGAGACAGAACCAATGGCACATGGTACAGATGTACAGATATGTGAAAGGGGGTTTACTAGGAGAATTTGCTCATGTGTTGATGAAGGCTGAGAAGTTGCCAATCCAGAGAAGCTGGAAGTATGGTTCTGTCCAAGGTCAAAAGCCTCAGAAACAAAAAAAAAAAAAAAAAAAGGTATAATTCTCAGGCCAGTGCCAAAGGTCTGAGAAGTTGGAGAGCCACTGGTGTGAGTCTTGGAATCCAAGAGGACTGGAGAGACTGATGTCTGAGCAGAGGGGAAGCGTATGTAGCCACTCCAGGAAAGACAAGAAAATCTCCTCTGCCTTCTTGCTGTATCTCCGCCCCTATTGATTGACAGTATCCTCCACACTGAGAGTGGACATTTCCCTACTCAGTTCACCAGCTCAGGTGCCCATCTTCTTTGGAAACACCTACACAGACACTCCCAGAAGTAAGGATTTACCACTTCTCTAGGTATTTCTTAATCCACTGAAGTGGACACTGAAAATTTATAACTACATTTGTCTTATATGATTTTCATGTCTTTCATGTCATACATATAGATAGATAGATAGATAGATAGATAGATAGATAGATATACATATATATACGCATACTTATTTAATCCATTTTAAAATGTTCTACCCTATTTCATTTTCAATTCTTCAACTATGCCCATGCGGCATAGTTGTGAATCCCCTCCTGTTATCTTCTTTCTCAGCATTGCGGGGCTTGATGACTCTTCAATTTTCTTTTATATGTATTTTTTCCTCTTCTGGTACTTTCATTTTTTTTTTTAACTTCATCACCTTCTTGTATTTCCTATTTGTTAATTCTTTTATTCTGCTTTAACTCATTGTTTTGCCTCATCATGGAGTTTTCAGACAAATACTTTTTTCGTTTACCCTAATTCTTGCTTAAAATATGCATTTATGTTTACAAATTTCCCTCTAGATGGATATCTGGGTGTATCACATTAGCATGATATGTGACACTCTATATTGTATTCTACATTGTTGTTATGACAAAATAAATTGACCTCAGAGTTATGTATGATATTATTTTTTATTTTCCAAGCATTTTAAATATATTTAAAATATAACAATGTTTTTATCAATATAAAGTTCATTGTATTGTCATCATATGACATGTCCCATAGACTTCTTGGTAAATATGTTGGATTTTTTGTTGGGGGTATCCTGTGTGTTCAGTTTTTGTAAAACGCCTGTGATGCTTAGCTAGGTATATTTTCTCCTCATAGAATAGAATGTTTTTATCAATATATAATTCTTATAACATGTTATCTAAAATAAAATTTCATTACATTTAAAAATATATAGAATTAACACAAAATAATGTGTAGTATATAGTATATACTAGAAATTCATAATTTTCATGTCCTAACTTTTGGTCACTAGATGTGTCAGAGATGTTAAGTATTCTATTGACTCCCATTAATATTACATTTTAACTTCTTCTCTATATATTTTGAGCCAATTTTATTTGCTCTCTGACACATTATTGTGAATTATACTCATTATTGCTATAAAATGGCTGTTTCTGTCTTATTCTTATAAAATGTTTTTGCTTTGAACTTTATTTGACTGGATGTTAATATCGTGACCTCTGTTTACATAAAATTTACATTTACCTGGACATATATTTTGTTCTGCTTTGCTTTAGTTACTTAGTTTTGCTTATCTTAAAGTGTCTTTATTTTCAATTCAAGACATGGGTAAGGCCTTGTAATTCAACAGTCAACTTTGAACCTTTGCCTTACTGTCCCCGATAGTGTCCTCTTTCAAGATTTTCTCATACTAGGACCTTCCCCTGCAAGATAAATTCTTTCTCCTTCTACCTTCAACTGCATTCTGGGTACTTCATTCACATTTTTGTCAAAATAATTATAGCATTCATATTTTACACATGCCCTCTCACAGGAACTCTTTATTCATCAAAGACAGGAACTAGGTTCTGTTTTGTTTTGCTCTTTATTTAAAACACCCAATAAGGGATGCCAATGAAGGCTTATAAAATAAACAAAAAGATAAATGAGTAGCCAGAAGATCCATCTGTAAAAAATGAGGAAGGAATAACATTTTTCTGCATTTAAGATATTTCAACAGTGACTGAATTCTATACATTCTATTTATACCATACATAGGATATGTATGTTGTTTATTTATTCATTTGAGATAGGATCTTGCTAAGTTGTTGAGACTGGCCTCAAACTTGAGATCCTGCTGCCTCAGTCTCCTGAGTCACTGAGATTGCAAACCTGCACCACCATACCTGGCTTGATCTTTTATATATCCTATACACATGCTCATCTGTCCACATATATCTTTATACAGGTGGTCCCCAACTTACAATGATTTGACTTAATTTTTTTCAGCTTTACAATATGTTTTAGAGCACTGAAAACAACAAAATACTCTATAATGTGCTGTGTTCTCCTAAGCTTTAATGTTCAATGTATGAGGAATTAAATGAATTTTTGACTCATAAAATTTCAATTTATGATGAGTTTGTCAGGATGTAGCCCAATTGAAAGTTGAATAGCATCTATTTATATGTGTGTATGTATTCCTTTATCTATACCTGTATATATATACTGTATAAACACACACACACACACAAACAGTCCGATATATGTATCCATATATGCATGTGTATGTATATTCTTACTCCTCTAAGGTGTTTTCCAATCTAGGAAATTCCTGAGTACAGAAATATTTATATGACAAAGGTTTTCTTTATTTCTTAAAAAACAAAATTATCAGGAATCTTTTGTTAGTTATAATAATTTCTCTAATTCTTTAATTTTCATGTTTCAGAGAAACTATATTTTTTAAATATCAAGTTATGAACACTTTGTATTAACACTGGACTGTTTATAAAACCTGCTATTGCAAGGAAGAATAAAAACATATCCTCATTGCCAACCTGTTTAATTTAATGCTTTCCCCTAAGTCTTATGTGGAATTAGTGTATGTCACTAGATGTACCTTCTAAAACAAATTCTGATAGTTTATAAGCAATCTATTCAAATCTCCAAAGAATTAAATGATGAAACATGCCTTAAAACTCTTGAAATTTTGTAAAATATCAAATTTGAAAGAAATGTTTTAATGACCAATAAATATTGGATATTGTGCAACTATACTACTCTTTTAAATTAAAAAGATTGTTGAATCTCTCTGGGACACACATGAGTATATCTTCCCTTGATGGGCACATATTCACATTAGTTGGTATTATGTTGCAAATTAAAAGCAAAGAGGAAATCATCTCCTTAATGTTATCCTTTTTGTACTTCATGCAAATCATGTCATGGTTGAATAGGAATCTGTTCACCCAGTTCTTCTCGTGTGCCCTGTGAATAAACATACCCCTTGATTCAAAATGTCAGCATATATTGTGCTGTCACTAATGTGGGAGTTTCATTGTCTCTACCTCTGAGTCTCAAGTTCTCTAGTAAGTAACAATGGGAAGGACCTAATGGAGAAATCAGCACTGCAATGGGGTTCTCAACAATGAATAAATAAGTCAACTTGAGGATAGGCATGTGTAGGTGTTCCAGGTAGAGAGAAGGGAAGAGACAAGTGCCATAAGGCAGAGATTCACTGGAGGTACTGAGTAACTGAGTTCACTAATGAAAAATAAGGCAGAACATGTTACTTGGGGCCAAAATGTGGAAACGTAAATTGTCACACAATTTTTTTTTTAACCTAGCTTATTTATATACTCATGTTTATCTTTTCATACTCTTTGGACATGGGTTTAATTTGCCTTTCACTTTGATCTTTATATTATTTAACGTTTCTTACTCCATTTCATTTTCTTCTGCTATATCTTGTTTTGTTGTTGGTTTGTTTTGCTTTTCTGCTTTCTTGATATTGAACCTATACATCTCTGATGTCCACATTTCCTTGGACATAAGAGAAAGAATAAGTTATGGGTATACTTGATATTTGAAAAATTACTCTTGTAAACTTTATAATATTCTGCCAATAGTGTTCCCTGGATTTATCCAAGAACTCCATGTAAGGAACATGCAAATAAATGTACATTTTATTGTGTTGTCTATTCTGAAGTCTCTATAATGAAATTATTTTGAGAGAGTCATAGTGTTTTTAGTCCTCCATTAACTCACTGATTCACTTATTCATTATATGACATTTATTGAGTCCTAGTTATTTGGCAGTCAGTATACCAGGCTCTAGAGATATAGGTCCTATTTTGTGGACACTTAAGTTCCACTGTGGAGAAAAAGTAGCAGATAGGAAAATACAGACTTAAATGTATAAGTATAAGTCGTGATAGATGCTATAAAGGAAAGACCAAGCTAATTTGATAGACTACTGCGGTGAACATAATTTATAATGAATAGCCAGCCCAGGTCTTGTTGAAAGTATGTTGTTAATTATAGGCCATGGCATTGATTCCAAGACAAGTGATTCTTTGGAAAATACTGATCTCTCTTTGGCAAGTACAATGACTATTATCTTTCAGGTCAACCAGGAGGCTATTTTTTTTTTCTCTTTTGATGATTCTTGAAATTTTTGTTATTAATGGGTTTGGCTCAATTCATCTTGTTGTGGAAGTATATCAGGACACATCTTAATTTGGAGTTCTGAACTCAATATAGAGAAGCACATCAATTTTTTGTTTATCTTAAGCAAAAAATTTTAGTCAGGATCCCTGTATTTTCCTATGGATGGACAACTCTTTAGGCTGGTGGTTAGTTTGTAGATGCTAAAAGTAATTATAACAAGAGTTGAACAGGAATGTGAGTTTCTATGTATTTCCATTTTGTTTACATTATTCTTATCTTTACAACAGGTCTGCAAAATAGATGACACCATCATTTTATAGCTGAGAAAATGGAATGAGACATTTGAGCAGCCTAAGACCATCAAATAACAAAAAAAGGTTAATTAAGTAGCAATCTAAATTCCTAGCTTAGACTCTACTTGCTCAAAACTTCAACTTTTTGTACAAAACAACTATTAGAAAATAAAAGCAACTATTGTATGTTGAATTGTGCCCCTCCAAAGCATATGCTGAAGTCCTAACCATTAGTTGCTCAGAATATGACCTTATTTGGAAACGAGGTTACTGTAGATGCACTTGTTTAAGTGGAGTTCATGCTGGAGAAGGTGGTCTTTTTTCTGATTTGAGTGCTGCTTTTATATAAAGACTCAGACACCTGGGGACAGAGGCAGAGATTGAAGTGGTGAAGTTGCCATGTTATGCAGGGGATTGCTGGTAAATCACAAGAAGCCAGAGAATCAAGGAAAGACTCCTTCCTACTGGTTTTAGAGGGAGCATGACCCCTACCTTCTGATGTAAGAGCTGACTTTCTGGAGTTCAAGTACTTAGGCAGAAGGGAAGACTAAGTAACATTTGTGCAGGTTCTTTGAACATAGCTGAAACCATCCAGAGACATTTATGGCAGGTACTTCCGGGAGCCTGCGCACTTCCTCTCCAGATGTCCCTTACTCAGCCTAGAAGTGGGGCATTCATTGCTTTGATTTTGTCAGGACTGACTCTGTAGTATGCGACTGCAATGTAGTACCCATTGCAAATGGCAGACATAGGGAACTCCTTCCTTCTGGTCTCAGGCAAAACACTTGCCCTTCTGCATGATCGTAATGCTTGGCTCAAGCAAATTTCTTTTTACCAACAATACATTCGTTTTTCTTTTTAATATTTTTTAAGTTGTTGATGGACCTTTTATTTTATTTTATATATTTATGTGCGGTGCTGAGAATCAAACCCAGAGCCTCACACATGCTAGGCAAACACTATGCCACTGAATCACAACTCCAGCCCAACAATATATTTTCAAGGTCATATATTAATTTCTCCATTCAAATGCCAGTGAGTCTTTTTCTGACCACCAATGAATTACCTATGGAAATTTGATAGACCAATAGTAAGTTACGAACATAGTGCTATTATTGAAAAAAATGCCAGTTTAAGGAAAAAGAGAAAAACAGGTAGACTTGAATGAAAGGAAATCGATGCAATGATTTTAAGCTCCTATGACTTTTTATCGCCTCATGATTTTAAATATTATATTTCTTTCGCATCTCTTCCTCACCCCCCTTCCTCCCTCCTTTCTTTCCTTCTTCCTTTACTTTCTCTTTTCTTTACTTTTGTCTCATTCAGGATTAAATCTCTAACATTTTGAATACAGCCTAGGCTCACAAGAATGTGTTCAAGGAACACTGGTTAAATAAATAAATAAACCCAGATGTGCACATATTTTGAGAGGAATGTAAAAGAATTACGTTCCATGTAAACTATAAATTACCAGAAGCACTACTTTATAGGATCTCAAGTCAATAAGACCATAAACAAATTTAAAAAATCTAATAAAGAGTTATTTGTTTACATAAGCCATGAGATGTCTATAACTAAAGTAATTTTTATGCCACTTTATAAGCAAGTATAGATAAGTAAACATGTGAAAGGCCAGTGGTTAAATTACTACTACAATAATGCTATACTTATTGAAAAAAGTCACATTTAAGCAAAATGGGAAAGATAGGTAAACTTGAAAGAAAATTATTTCAGTGATTCTTACTATGGGCTTCCGTGTATTTAAAACTAGTATTCTGAAAAGGTTTTGAAAGACTGTCAAATGGTCCATGGGATAAGAAAGAGTAAAACTCATAACCTAGAATGACCTCTGATGGGGGTGATGGGAAGTCCTAATTATTTGCAGCTTTGCCTCTGGTTAGAACTGCCCTGCACTGCAAAGCATTTTGATAATCTTAAAAGAAAGTTGTAAAGCAAATGGATAATGTGCTAATATTGTCAGTTTGAAGGGTATGGTTTCAGAAATTACAGCATTTTTCCCAAGTAGTCTTGGCTGAGATAGAGGTCCTCTCTGTCCTCTTTTGTCAAGTTAGACTTGATAGATATTTCCAACTATTCATTAAATAATATCTAAATCATAAAGCAATAACCATCATATGACTCTCACATAACTATCTGTTTCTAAAAGAATTATAGCGCTGATGGCTTTTAATGGCCATTTACAATGCCAGAATACTCTTAGGTGATCTCCAGTGGAATCAGTCCAAATTGGTTACCCAGTGGAATTGATCTTTAGTTAAAGGTCAAATTCAATTTTACCTTCAAAATTGAGAAGACTTGGATGTGAAGGTTGCCTCTTAATAATAATCTTCAGGTAAAATTTACTCTATATCTGTTTTAAAAATCTTGAGGTGCAAGAAGAGGAATAATACCATTCTTCCACCATCTCAAGTTTCAAAAAGATTGACAAATTGACATGGGGTTGCTCATATGGAGATTCAAATCATCACTATTTGTTCCATATCAGGCTCTTTAAGGAAAATATTAGGGAACTGCAGCAAACAGGACTTGCTAACAGTTCACCAAAGACTGAAGTTTACTCACATTGTCAAACACAATTATAGAACAGACACAGACAACCCAGAGTGTGTTTAACTCTTTAAAACACACATTACAAAATATTAGAGAATTCATTTTTTTTTAAATGTATCTAATGCGGTTTCCCCAATAATAGAAAAAACTGGCTGGCTAAGTTGAGCAATCTAGGTACTTTTTCCAAAATCATCTGTCACAAACCATACTCCAATAGAAAGACAGAGACCAGAAGTCCCCCACATGGGGAAAAAATATAAGCGAGGCATGAATCTCTAATAGGTAATTCAATTTTATTTCATTCTATGCTGAGATGCTAATCTTCCTCCTGTCCTGTGTCTAATCTGCTTTCCTTACAGTCTTTCCACATGTTAAAATGACCACTTCACCTGGAGACCTATCTGCTTCACACGCCCCACCTGATAGCTGGTCTCTTGACTCCTCCTTTTACAGCTCAGGTCTGTGCTCAATACTCTAGCTTGAGTCCTCTTCTTGAAGTCATGGCAGAGCTTATCACTCCTCTTCACAAAACCCTGCAGTGGCTTTCATTGCACTTGATATAAGCTCAAGTCCTTCAGCGGCTTATGAGGTCCTATATAGCCTTGACCTCCCTCAGGTCCTCTCCTGATACCTGCCCATTACTGATTCTGTCCTAGCCTCTCTATATATACTCCCAGGAGCATATCTACCCCATGGACTTTGCTGCAGCTGTTCTCTGCCTAGAGACCTCTTTCCCCAAATATCTCAGTGACTGATTTCCTCTCTTCTCTCAAGTTTTTGTTCACATATCATCATCATCAACTCAGGTGCACCCTGACCATTTTTTACCTTAACTTATCCCTGTGATTCTTTTTTTTTTTTTATCTATTTTTTTTTTCTTTCACAGCAGATAGCAACTTATAACATCCTTTACAGTTGATTTACTTAGGTTTTGTTGTGGCTGTGGTTATTCTTTGACGTCGGCCTGAATGTCATCATTGATTCAGGTTCTGTAAGGTCAGGAATCTTCATTTTGTTCACTATCCAATCCTAAGTAGACTGCATAATGCCTGATCGTCAGTAGATATTTAATAAATGTTTTGAACAAGTGAACCTCTCAGAAAGTCATATTGATTTTACTTTCAAGGTGGATCTTAAAATCTGTACCATCCTGTGTTGTCACCAATTTCTTTGTCCTCATTTGGGTCTAGCCATCTTTTTTATTTTCCTGGATTATTGTTATTAACTTTGTAAATAACTTTTACTTAGACCTCTGTTTGCTCCACCTTTGTCCTAAAACGCATAGCAAACTACAAAACCAACAACTATGAAGCCATATTTAAGATGTAAGTTAGGTAGTGGCACAGCCATCAATTCCCCAGTGTCTTAACTCCTGTAACCCCAAGTAAAACCCACAGTCCTCACATGGCCCTTCAAGCCCTAAGGGTCGCTGCTGCTCCCCTCTTCTGTGTGACCCGCTCTGCTCCATCACTCCAGTTTTTTCATGGCTACTTCTGTCTTGGGCCACCAGCTCTTGCTACTCTTCCTGCTTTGCCTGCTCTTTTCCCAGAAATCTTTACTACAGGCTTCTTAAATCTCTCCTGTCTCTGTTGAAATATAAATTTCTTGACAGAGCCTTCCCTGAACACCCACTTTAAATCCACCCCCAACACTGGTTTCCCTCTTCTCTCATTTATTTCCTTCATAATTCTCACAGCTTGGCCTCCTATGATTCTGCATATTTCCTGTTCACTGCCATCCGCAAGGAGCATGTCAGCTTCCTGGACAAGGGTTTTCATCTACTTTGTTCATGGTGGCGTCCCCATGGTCTCTCACTGTGCCTGACACGTGTAGACACTCAATTAATAATTGTAGGGAAAACAAAATGAAGTGTGTACTCCTGGCATTTGAAAATGCTCAAAGGAAATACGTGTGTATTAGTCAGTGTCCCAGCAAGAAACAAATGGCACATTTGAACTAATTTGAGCAGAATTTAATAAAAGAACTATTTACAAAGGTAAGGACGGGGTATAAGGAGACCACATAGGAGAGGGTTGTGGCCCCAGGCTAGAATCATTGCCAATCTCCCCTTCCATCTCCAGTGGAAGGCAGAAAATAAGAGTGCCCTGGAATGTGGTTCAAGGCATCAAGCAGTTGGTAGATGGTGCACATAGAGCAAACAGAGGATATTCAGCAAAGCACCTTTGGTGAGGTTTTTTTTTTTTTTTATTATTTTTACAGACTGAACTTTGATTCATTGTACACAAGTGGGGTACACCATTTTGTTTCTATGGTTGTGCATGATGTATATTCATGCCATTCATGTAATCATACATGTACATAGGGTAATGATGTCTGTCTCATTCCACCATTTTTCATACCCTCCTCCCTCTCGTTTCCCTCTATGTAATCTAAAGTTCCTCCATTATTCTTCACCCACTTCAGATAGAGCACTAATCTCTAAAATTAATAAAGAACTTACTAAACTTTACATCAAAAATACAAAAAAACCCAATCAATAAATGGGCCAAGGAACTGGACAGACACTTTACAGAAGAAAACACACAGGCAATTAATAAATATATGAAAAAGTGTTCAACATATCTAGTCATTAGAGAAATGCAAATTAAAGCAACTCTAAGATTTCATCTTACTCCAATTAGAATGACTATTATCAATAACACAAACAATAATAGATGTTGGCATGGATGTGGGGGAAAATGGCACAATTTTACAGTGCTGGTGGAGTTGCAAATTGGTGCAGCCACTCTGGAAAGCAGTGTGGAGAATCCTCAGAAAACTTGGAGTGGACCCACCTTTTGACCCACTTATCTCACTCCTTGGTTTATACCCTGAGTTTTAATGGTATGACTGAAGGGAAGTCAACATCATTACAACTGCTTTCCTGATATAATATATGCACACGTATCTTTAGATTCTCTAGAAATGCATGCTCCCAGTACTAACCCTTATCCACTTTAACACCTAAATAAGGCTCACCTTCCAAGACTGACCTGGACAAGGCTTCCCACATTCCTGGAGCACAGGTGTGTGTGTGTGTGTGTGTGTGTGTGTGTGTGTGTGTGTGTGTGGTGTCCCTGGGGAGAAGAGGAGTATCCATTTAATGGAGCACAATGGTACAGAATTATAACTTTGTGAGCAATCATATATGACCTTAACAAATAGAAGTAGCTGAAACATTGGGAAGGAAGGAGTTAAGACAAAGTGCCAGATCGCTTCACATAATGTGGGAAAGATGTCTCTAAAGAAATGATCTGTGACCTCCGATCTGGATGATGAATAGGAAACCGAGTCAGAGGGAATGCCAGAGAAAGATCATTTTTGGCAGAGAGAAGAGCAAGTGCGCAGACAAGTTCGGGGAGCAAAAATCTCAGTAGACTCAGAACATCGACTGTAAGGGAAATCTGGAGAGAAGGCGACAAGGTATAAAACTAGTCAGGTACCAAGAAGATGATTTGTGACTTTGTAAGTCATTCAAAGAGCTGGCATCTTATTCACAATGCAGCTAGAAGCCATTAGAGAACTCCAAACCCAAGAATGACATGGTCTGATGTATATTTAAAAAATAGTCTCTGGCCAATCTGCAAACAATGTTGCAACTACTCATTTTTGTTAAAATGTGACTGTCATATCTCTTTCCATCACTTTACCACTGGCATTTCCTTGTCACTTATCTTAGCTTTGTCTTGGAAAACATGTTGTCAGAATTTGTCTTAGATTGTCATTTTGCTTTCTTTAAATCTCTGCATTTTACTTTAGTTGGTCTCAGCCTTCGTACTTTGCTTTCTTTTCTAAGTTCTTTTTGGCTTTCTGTTTTGTAGAATTGATGGAATATTCCTTTTGCAGTTTAACTTCATCCAGTTGTTTGGAGATCATACATCCTGCTTCTCTTCATATGTGAAATTAATTTTCATTTTAAACCGTCCAGTTTGTGGCAATTTATTTTAGCAGTTTTAGGAAACAAATGCACACATTCCTCATTTAAAAGTATTTCAATTCCTCCATAAACTAAGACAAAAATCTTATCTTGTTCTTATCTCTCTTTCCTGCATTTAGCAGCAACCCATATTCATTTAAATCATTGAGACTTTTGCTTTCATTTTGTAATAATTTTGTGTTGTGTCTCCATGTCTTCAAAAATCATTCTTTTAACAATTTTCTTCAGATTCACAGCCCCTGTATTAATGATTATTTAGACAGGTATAAGATTTATGGGTATCTTATTCCCTAATGTTCCTGAATCCTACATCGTCATTTTCTGCCAGAAGATTTTAAAATGGAAAATCATGTGACAGTGGACTTTTCTTTGCAGTGTGTGATGGTGGTGATTCTGCCTTACTCATCTACCTTTCCTATAAAATGGGTAGACAATCATCAGTATAAATTTATAAATGTGAAATATAAATTATGCACTTAAATATCAATATGATTATTGTTATCATCAGAGTTGCCATCCTATTTAAAGCAGCAAGGCATATGCAGTTCCAAACCTTTATATTGTAAGAACAGGTGAAAAATGCAGAGTAAAAGGTACCACTTGTGTTTCCATAAATACTTCCACTTTTTACTCTTAACTTTTTTTCCTATTTTTCTACTTAGAGACTTAGTCTGAATGCCAATTACTCAAATGTGATTCTAAAGAGATAAGAATTCTTTCTGTCCTCTTTATTGTTTCTATGTGCCACATCTACAGAGCCTAAGATCATTACAGAAAAGGCAGGCACCTTTCATTTTCTGCCTAATTATTTATATATTTTTGGAGATAAGTGACAGAAACAACATTTGAAATAATATATACATTCAGTACTTTCCAAATAAAATTGCATTAACTGGCCAGAACATGGTTTGGGATCTTCCATTGGCAGCTCAATTCAGCAACACTGCCAAGTCTCTCATCTTTCATGGAGTTATTTAAAGTGAATTCCTGGCTCACATCCACCTTCCCCCAGCCATTCATTTATTCAACAAAGATCTTTGATCATATGCCCTGTGATGGACTCTATTATTGGCACAGCTATTCCAGAGGGTGAAGAAAACAGATAAAGCTCCAGCTTGCATGGAGTTTCCATTCTAGCAGGATTTCACAGACCATAAACGACCAAGCAAATGAAAATGCAAGTTGAGATAATGATAATTGTCACACAGAATCTAACGCTGTGAGACAGACAGTGTGGAGCTTTGCTATTCTGATAGAATTTGATGATACCCTGTGGATGTCTGTATTTTCCAGCTGACGTTTCCTTTATTTGTTTGTTTTTCTATTGACTTTCAAGTCAACCCAGGACAGGAATACAGAGGTCAACATCAAGGAAGGGACCTGGCAAGAAAAGGGGGAACGGCTTCAATGAGGCAAAATTGAGGTGTTCACAAGCACGGGATGTGGCCAGTGACTCCCCCTTCTCAGCAGGAGCACAGTCAGACAACTGGACACAGCACATGAGCAGCCATGCCAGGAGGATTGGAAGAAAGGCAGTCTCTAGAGTGCAACTGATGGTGGCAGAGAATGTTTGAACTTGAACTCTAGAAATGGGGGAGAAGAAAAATGGGCAGGGTCCGTGGTTCTTGACTGAGACCATGCCTAGCTCAGTTATCCACAGTCAGTGATGATTTTGCCAATAAAATAAATTAAAAAGTGAGTAAATATATTAAATATTTCTAGAATTTGTTTATTCTTCCCACCAATGTAGTTTATCAGGAAAAATTCTATGACTTTTTAAAAACCCCTACAATAAATCAGTTTTCTACATTTTTTTAAAATTTCCATTCTGAAATGGAAATTAAATCACTTGGATCTCAATTTTTCAAATTACCTATCACTGTAGTCTAATTCCCAAGTTATTGTTTAAATTGAGAAAAAGATAATAAAGAGGGAGAAAGGGAGAAAGAAGGAAGGAGGGACATGCTAGGATGTAGAAACAATTTCAGCAACAGAGGAGAAACATTTGGCAGTGTCACTGCCCAAGGATGCAAAAAAGAGAAGCAGGGGCTCTGACGGAAAACGGTGCTAAATACCAACTTTATGCCTTGGACATTTTTCTTGGTCACCAATCCATTGTTCTGAAGAGCTTCACCCTCACTATTACATTTTAATCATCCAGTTCTTACTTGATTCTCATTAAGACAGTTTTTTTTTTTTTTTTTTTTTTTTTTTTTTTTTTAATAAGCCCAGAGATGTGACTGGTCTCCTAAAGGACGGTAGCTTTATTTTTGCTATTTAAAATAAACAACAGTGTGCAAGGCACATCAAACTACCCTTGACGGTACCACATGCAGGAAATAGCTTGCTTCCCTGGGAGTAAAAGACTCTTTCTGTCTCTCCTACCAACAAGATTTTCTTATAACTTCAGCACATCTTAATACTTGATATCTTATGCACACCCCATTTAGGATAGAGCTCCTAAATAAAAACTCTCAGCATTTTCTCTTTTGCTCATCTTATTGGCATTACTGTAAAACATGGTTCATTCTCATTCCACAGAAGCAGCAGAATTTTTACCCTCATCTTTTTTTATTGATTTGATGGGTAGGAAACGCAGGTAAATCTTGATATCAGTGTTGTTGTTTCATTGGGAAGGAAAGCTATTGCAATTGCAGGAAGCAGGTATCCATATGTCTTTTAGGAAAAGAAAAAGTGCCTCAATACTTTGTGCAGCCCTTTCTTAAAAAATTTTTTCAGGGTTCAGATATCCTGTAAATTATTCCTTCTTATAGTGCAATTGGTTTCTGCCCTAAAACTAGCACACAAGATTGACTAATACCCACGCTTCTTCTATCCAGATCCATAGTATGATGGTTCAGAAGCACAGTAAATTCATAATATTCTTCTCAAATGAAGATGAGAAAACCCACACTTACCAGTTGAATATTTTCCCAATGTTTCTTTACAACATGATTTTTAGGACTCTGAAAGGGTTCCCCATGAATCTATTCTATTGTTCTACTTTGATAATTTCTGCCAGCTTCCTCAAATGGTACACAGATGATGATGGAGAACAAGTAGAGGGTGAAGCCTCTCAACCCCAAATAAGCAGAATAAATTTTATATCATGTGTTCTATTTGTTTCTATTTTTTTTTAAATTACGTAGCCATAAATGACCTGAAGATGACTATGCTAGCTTCCTTGTCCAGCAATAGGAAATTCTGACCTATGAAAATGCCTAAAGGCATTCATAAAATTCTGTTTTAAAATTTCATCTCAGTACCTAGCTAACAGCACAAAAATATTGGAGAAATCCCCAGAAGTTAAAACCCTTAGAGAAGCAAATCCAGAATGACTACGTGGCAAGGAAACTAATGGCTGCCCTGGTGCATTAGGCAAGCACAGTGATCTAGAGCTTTGCCCCTTGGTGATCAGATAGATGGAGAAAAGGAAAAAGAGTCTGCTCGAGACAGGAACTGGAGAAGAAACTCTGCATATAGTCGAAACCTCCAATACCCTGGGGAAAATGATGGACGGGGAAATGTCTACCTGCAAAAAGCCAATGATAAGTGATGTCTTCTCACCATAATTATTATGGAGAGGAAAGAAGTTTCCAGAGAATATGTGCTTACATAAAGCACACAAAGTTCATTACCAAGCTTAAATTCTTATTTTCTAATTTGATGAAACACTCATACTGAGAAAATAATGTATAGTGGTCCTGGTTTGATAATTCCTCCGGAAGTCAAGTAAGACTAAATGCAAATAATGTCTATAGAAACTTCTCCAAACTGAGATCTCATACAATTTCCAAAATAAAGACCTAAGAAATGTGAGATTTGTTTTAATGAAGAAGCAAGACAAATAAGAATAACAATAGTATTATAAAAATGACCAGGTAGTTTTATAAAAGCCAAATAAATGTCTATGAATAAATTTGTACTTGAAATTTAAACCCCGACATATTTGTTAAAAGATGGTCTTTATTTAACTTAGCTAAAAAGAGAATAAGTGAGCCAAGGCTAACTCAAGTAAAATAACCCAGAATGAGGCAGAGAGAAGTGGAGACTGAGAGATACAGAGAACAGAATATTAATGCCTACTGCAGATTTAATCTGATTCCTAAGAGGAAATAATAGAGCACAGAGTAGAAATATTTGAAGTCACAGTGGTTTAGAACTCACTGAAAGAATGGCTATCAAACCACAGATCAGGGAGCATTGTTAATCCAAATTGGGATAATATCCATGTGGCTGCTTCATTTGGATGGAAAGTCCATTACAGGAAGCCAGCATCTCTATGTCTTTTAGTAAAAGAAAAAGGGTCTCAATCCTTCGTGCAGAGTTTTTATATTCAAGGTCCAGTTGTCCTGTAAGATGTGCCTTCTCAAACTGGAAGGCAGTTTTGAAAATCCACACCCAGTGATTCTATAGTGAGCAGTTAGACTCTAAGATCTGAACAAAGTCAAAAGACAAAACAAAAATGAAAACAGACTGCCTAAATGCTATATTGACTTGAGAGTACAATAAGGTTGCAATAATAATTTTAACATTCTGAGGGAAAGCACTTGCCATTTTAGAACTGAACTTGTATATCCAATTCATAAAAATGCAGAAAAGGCAACATTCTCGAACAAGCCAGAAGAAAAAAGGGAAAAAAGAAAGAAAGAATTTTATGACCAACAAATAGTCACAAAAGGAATTCCTAAAGGCTATTTCAAACAGGAAAATAGTTCTAGTTTTAAGATGAAAGAAAAAGTGATAAGTGAAGAAAACAACACAAAAAAGAATAAATCTAAACTAACTTCAATGACATCAAGCAATAAGAAGAACATATAATTGGTGGAGATAGAAGATAGAACTAAGTTTCTGGACAAAGGTATTATAACTTTCAGGTGATTTGCTAAAAAAGTTCTCTAAGGTTCTTATGTTCTTAAGATAACTTATTAAGGATAAGGATTAACTTAGTAAATCTGTTAAAATAGCCAAAAGAGGCCCTAGTAGATTTGAAATACCTGAGATAACTTCCAAATATATAGAAGGATAAATGGAATAAAAAAAAAAAAAAAAAAAAAAAACAACCCTCAAACCTAAAAAAGTCAGGAAAGGAAAAAATAAAATAAATATTTAAAAGTAGGACAAAGGGACTGGGAGATAGCTCAGTCGGTAGAGTGCTTGCCTTGCAAGCACAAGGCCCTGGGTTCGATCCCCATTACTGCCAAAAAAAAAAAAAAAATTCTAAAAGTAGGACAAAGCAAACACAAAATAAGATGCTAGGAAACTCCAACAAAGTATTAATCTCTCTAAATATAGACTAGTCTTGATAATTAAAAGATAAAAGTTGTCAAGCTAGATAAATAACATAGCATCCAATTATATACTGCTTATAAAAGACATACTTAAATCAAAGTGAAACAGAAAGCTTAAGTGGAAAATTACTGAAAAATTTCCAGGCATTTACTAACTAAATAAAGGGCAATTTTATATTGATGTTAAAGAAAGAAGATGTTGTTTGAAATAGTCCTAAGAGCCATAAGAATAAGTTTCAGCTTAACAGAATTATATGACAATTCCAGACTTACAAAAACCTTATAATGTCATAACATAAATAAAAATTCACAGTATTCAAAGGGCCAATTAAAAGGAGGCATCATATTGAGACTGAATAACACAGATCACTCAGTAATTGTTAAATCAAGTATAGTAAACCAGTAAAACATACAGGCCTTGTCCACTTTGACATATTAACCATATAGTGAATCCTGAATCTAACAATATAACAGTATACATTTTTTGTCAAGAATTTAGTTTTTTATGAGACATCGGAGCATCAAATCTCAAAAAGTCAATATCATGCAGAGCATATTCTAATATTAAATAAGAAATAATAAATTTAACCTTAAAATACTAATAAAATTAGAAATTGATCAATACATATTTTTACATAACTGTTGGGCAAAAGGCAAGCATCAAAATAGAAATGTAAAAATTCTGAGAACTAAGTGATAATGAAAACGCTTTATGTTAATAATTGAGTTATAATGAGAAAGTTAACTCATAAGAAATTTAATTGAAATATTCTTTATTTTAAAAGAGAAAAAGCTGAGTGTTTTTTAGAAATTAGGTAAAAAGTTACAGAATAAGCTTCACAAAAATTAAAATTAACAAATTGAGTAAATATGTGATGATGGGTACATACATAGTCTATTCACATTCTTTGTAAAGGCTGATAAAGCAGCAAACTTTAAGTATTGTTTAGGAAAGGAAAGGAAGAAAAGAAATGAATGGATCAAGTTAGAATTTAAAATGGAATACAGTTAAAATGCATTTAGAAATTAAGAGACAACAGAAGTATATTACAAACGTATCTTTTATATGTTTTAATATTTTTTTAAATTGCAAATTTAAGTTAAACTGATCATTTATAACTGAAGTTGAACTGAGTAAAACTTTCTCTGGTAGAATAACGGATTAATTTCCATTATAAAAAAGCATCCCTGGTTTAAAATCTTCTGTGGGCATGTCAACCAAGCATCAAAAGTTTTATCAGCAGGTTTGAAGAAATATTTTAGAAATAGATGTTGTTAATGTCATTAATGTTTTCAAAATATGAAAAAAAGAGGGGGCATGGGAATTATTTATGTAAGTTTACTTAGCCATACTTACTTCATTATGAAAATCAGACAGACAGGGAGAAGCCTGTGGAAGGAGTATCATAGGCTGATCTTAGGGATGCACTTAGAGTAATCTCCCAATTACACATCAATGAAGCAAGTGATACGTCATGATCCAGCAGTGTTTATCTTATCAATGCAGGTCTTATTCAATGTTAGAAATTTTATTAATGTAATTTACTGTACACTGAGGATGGTGTTCTCCAAAGGTCGTTGTGTGAAAGGGTCAGGGTGGCACTATTAGGAGATGCTATGGATCTTTAAGTGTTGAAGCATGTGGGAAGTTCTTAAATCATTGGGGCACAGCTGTGAGGAGAATTGTGGAACCCCTGCCCATCCTTTCTCTCTCTCTCTCTTGCTCTTGCTCTCTCTGTTTCTCTGCTTCCTGGCTTGTGAGACAGAAGCAAGCGGCTCCATTATGTGCTCTTGCCATGAAGTGCTGCCCTCACCACAGGCCCAAAGAGTGAGGCTTGATTAGAATATCCAGAAACGTGAGCTAAAATAAACCTTTTCTCTTCATAAATTGTCTCAGGTATTTTATTACAGTTACATGGAGTTCACTAATATGGTATATTACAATCTTGAATAAGAAAAACTATGAACATGGCAATAGACCATCAACTGACTGAGTTAAAATGTAAAAACCCATTCATGATAAAAACCCTACAAGTCAACAAGTCAAATAAAGGAAAGGATGTCTTAAAATGATAAGTACAATCTAATTAAAAATATGGCATTAACTTATTCACTTTGAAAATTGGAACTGAGTTGAAAATGTTCAGTGACTGCTTATTCATGTCATATTCTCTCTTTCTCTCTTTCTCTCTACCCCCTTCTTTTCCTCTGCTACAGGCCTCAGTGGTAAAATATTTTTTTTTAAATGTATAAGGGTTGAAAATATATAAGAAATAATGTTTTTAATTCATAATCAGTAAGATTAGCCACACAAAAAGATGAAAATAATTTACACTTTTATGAGACAGAAAATGTAATTTTGAAAAAAAAAGATTAAAAAACTAAGCTACGTGGGAAAAATTAATAAAAGAAATACGTGACCTTTTTAAGGTAAAACTTAAAACTTATATTGCACATAAAGAAAACCTAAATAAATGGAGAGATATACCATGTTTGCTAATAGAAATTTTCAACATTTTAACAAGTCAATTCTCCTCAAATTAATGTATAAATTCAATCTAATTCTATAAATTTCCAAAATAGTTTTCTATGAAATTAAGCAAGCAGATTATAAAATGAATATGAATAAGAACAAGGCCAAAATTAGAAGATATTTCTTAAAAGGAATCAGATGAAGGGAATTGTGCATTAAGATATTTTATAAAAGTGTAAGATAAATTACTGGTAAAGAATAGAACAAAGAGACAATTTAAAGAATCAATCCACACTTTATGCAAACTTGATTGATGATAGTGATGACATTTCAGAATATGAGAAAAAAGGACCTTCCATTACATGCTCCTGGCAAAATCACTTATTTATATGGAAAAATACAAAATTTTATCTTTACCTCAAACATTTTCCCTGCTTTCAGGATACTCTTTCAAAAGGCAAAATTTTACATTTTCTGAATAAAATCTAGAAAAATATGTTCATGAACTTAACGTAGAGGATTTCTTAATACTTATTATCCAAAAAAGAAATGCAGATATGTTTACACTGTTTTTAAGTATCTAGTTATCAAGTGGTACCATACAAGAGCAAACAGAGAAATCACAAGTTAAGGGAAAAGTCTATAAAACTTAGGGAAGGAAAGGACTAGTATTCAGAATATGTAACAAAAATACTATAAATCAATAATTTATGACAACACAATAGAAAAATGAACAAAATATTTGAATGTATGCTAGTATAGCATGGCATATATATGGTAAATAAATATATAAAGGATGAATAGGGAAAGTTAAAATTATGATGGTGAGTTATTTTACAGATTGAGGAAAAATTAAAAATTTTGACAATATTTCAGCTAGGCAAGGTATGAGAATCTTATGTACCATGGGTGGAAAAAGCATTGGTACAAATAATACTGAGAGGAAAAGCTAGATGTTAAATGATGTTGGAGATATAAATATCTTACAGCTCTATACTTCCTATTCTGAATATAAAATCTTATCGGTATCAGAGAGTGCACATGTTCAGAACATCCATAGTCAATTTTTAATAGCCCCAAATCAAACACTTCCCCGAAAGTCACCAATAGAAGGCTTAATATAAACTACGGTTTGTTTATATAATTGTGAAAGTAAGTTATGTAGACTACACACAAGATTCTTAACAAAAAAGTAAATTTCTGAAGAATAATACAGTATTGTAACAACACTCATTGCCAGGTAAAATTAGGAAGAAACATAAAATTTACGTCTGTGGTTATTTCTAGAATGGATCCCTTTGCTTGACCTCTCCCATCACTGGCTTTATTTTCAGTTTTTCCCTGGTGGTAAAATAGTCACAGTAGCTCAAGTGTTGTAGTCTCTCACAGTCAAGTTCAGCCTGGAAGAGATCAACCTTGTATATGACCTCAAAAACAGAATCTGTAGCACAGGTTATGATTGGATTCCCACAGGTGGTGTTCCAGCTTGCTGGGTGTGGGCCAAGAGCTCCATATCTGGGAACCAGGATCAGTCCAAATTCCAGTGTTTTCCAAAATCCATCTGGAGCTCTAAATCCAGGAAATGAGTAAATGGGATGAGGTTGGCAAATGTGCTTAATGTAGCCCCAGAAGCTTATTTTAACTCAAATGCACTATAGTTCATATAGAACCTAATCACTATTCACTAATTACCATATGGAAAGAGCATGCCTTAGAGTCATCTTAGTGTTTTTTCTAGTCTAAGACAATTTGGTCAAGCCTCAGCTTTCTGCCATCTTATCTGGAGATTTTCTGCAATATGGAAATTATGCTTCTACTTCACGAGAGTGTTGTGAGGATCTAGTAATATATTCAAATTAAGTTCCTACAACATAGCAAGTAGGAAATAAATGCAAACTATCTTCATCATTATTGTCATCATCATCAAGTTTATTTTTATCATCATCATCATCATCACCACCACCATTATCATTAGCTGAATATTCACCAAGAATGTTTCTTGGGCAAAAATTTTGAGAATTTTTTTTAAGGGTATCAGGAAAAAAAAATTTCACCTATTCTCACATGTCTTTTTCTATTTGTTACACATTTATACTATGGTTTTTGTCACAGTGTACTCTACTTGTGCTTGCATGCCTATTTTCTGACTACATTATGAACTTCTTAGGGATAATATTTAATTGAGCATTTAGCTCTTAACTATAGTTTCTTACTAAGGGTAAGATTATACACACACACACACACACACACACACACAGTATTATAGAGCAGTAAGATATTCATATCTTCGTAATGGAAAAGAGGGGTATGTATGGAATGAATGGAACCCATATTGATCTATATGTGTAAAATAGTATATGACAAATGTCACTGGAATTATGCTATGTCTTCCTAATAAGAACTACATTATGTAAGCAGGATTATTGTTATTTTTAAATATGTCATTAAGTAACATTACCAGGTTAAGATAAAACATCTCATTGGGCCCTGAGCCAGCACAAGAAACCCAGTTTGTCTGAATCGCAGAGCTATGTAACGTCCCTCTCCACCAGCATTTCTAAAACTGTGCAAGAAAGTTTCTGGGATTTTTAACATAACGTTTCCTGGGTCCTCATGATCCTCATATATTGTTGATGCTCATCTTATAACTCAGTGCTGATAATCTTTCAAAAGTTCACATTTGAGATTATTTTCTACAACATTATTACCAAGGTAACAACTGAAGTGGCAGTCTCCACTTTTATCACAATGCTTCACAACTGAGCATCTGCAGACCGCTGAGGACCATTACACTCACTTGATAAAGTTGTGTTGAGTAGGCTGAATGATAAAACTTTTCTCAGAGAGTAGATCTCCATGGGCAAAATTGGGGACTTGACTTTCCACAAATCCTTTCCTATTCCTCAGTCAGTAAGAGGAGGAGGCCCTCAGTTTCATCTCAAATTTTTTTCCCATGGCCTTGTGAAGGCCAAGCTAGTGCGGAGATGGAGAAGGACCCTGCAGGCTGGTCCCCAGGTGGAAACAAAGGCATCATTACTAGCCTGAGAAGTCCAGCCTGTGCAAGGCCCCCATTACCTTGACTCAGTATAACTTTTGGGGACACTAGACCAGTCCTGCCACACTATTAGCAACCACAGGGACTGAGCTCTCCCATTCTCTTCCATCAGATTTTGCTGCCAACAAAACCAGAATTTTTCTTCCCTTTTTGGGAAGAGATGGTGAGTTCTGTGTTCAACAGATTAACACAAGTACGAAGAGATTTTGATATCAGTTACTGTGTCTGTTTTTATTCTCTCAATGAGTAAAACATTTCCAATTGTTTTGCCAGCCATTAGGGTTTGGATTTCAAATGTTGCCCATTGGTCCATGTGTTCGAGACATGGTCTCAGGGATGGTGCTATTGGGAAGTGGTGGAGATTTTAGGCGGTGGGACCTAGTGAAATGAAGTCAGGTCCCAGATGAAAACAAGGAATTCTGAGACTTTCTAAGAAACAATCTTACTGTAATACATGAAAGCATAGACAGTACATAAGGAGTCCAATAACTCTTCATTGAGGGAGAATCTTCTCCCTCTTCATTCCCTCCTCTTGTAAGGGGGCTACTGACTACCAGCACCTAAGATTGGTGGGGTCATGCACCAGGGTGCAGGAGATCCCTGCTCGTGCCAGACACGGTCTCCTGCGCTCTTGGAACTGCTTTACGACTCAGGGGAAATGAGTGTTCCTCCTCTGTCCTCTGTTCCCAGGAGATAAGTGCCCTGAAGGAGGCCTGCATCGCCCCCACCCCTCACCCTCCATTAGCCATGTGTGAGGCAGGCCTACCATTCTTGCAGCAGACTGGCTTTGTAAAATTGGAGTCTGTTTTGCTGAACTAGCTCTCCCCATAGGCCTTATTTTGAAATGAAAATAAAAAGTTTTCATTAGGCTTTATTTCTAAGCTATGTTCTCTAACATAGTTTACCAGGAGCCTTGCATTAGGAGGACAACTGGACACTTGATTAGCCATTAACCAAGCTAATATCTTGTCACATTTAGCTAGTGATCCTTGTGTCTATTTTCCATTTTTGTGACATGGAGGGGTGGAGAAAAGATGAGTCTTCTGCCTTATAACCTCCCAAACTAAGTTTTAGGGGATTCTTCATCTGTCATACCCTATCTTTTTCAATTTAGATACTGGAGAGAAGCAAAGATACATATGGTTTATGTATATCTAGTAGACAAATTGTCTTGCAACCTCTGTGCAAGAGTAAGATGAGGTTCAAGATGACCAAAGACTACCTAAAAATACAAACTGTATCAAGAAGAAGATGAAGATATTGGAACAAAAGAATTAACAGTGATTTGGGGGGAACTTCCCTTCATAATTCACATTATCTCCTCATATTCATTTCTACAAGCTATTTATACATGAAGGTCATATAGAAGATTACTGTGTTAGTCAGTTTTCTGTCACTGTAATGAAATACATGAGTTAACTTGAAGAGAAAACTTATTTTGGCTCACAGTTTCAGAAGTTTCAGTTCATGGTCGTTTGGCCCAGTGACTTGTCCCTGTGGTAAAGCAGAGCAACATGGTGGCAAGAGAACATGGTAGAGCAGAGCAGCTTCCCTCATGGGGACTGCAAAGTAGAAAAGGAGAGAAACAGAGAGAGAGAGAGAGAGAAAGAGAGGGGCCAGGGTCCCAAAACACCCTGTCAGTGACCTGACTTCATTTCACTAGGTCCCACCACCTAAAATCTCCACCACTTCCCAATAGCACCATCCCTGAGACCATGTCTCGAACACAAGGACCAATGGGCAACATTTGAAATCCAAACCCTAATGGCTGGCAAAACAATTGGAAATGTTTTACTCATTGAAAGAATAAAAACAGACACAGTAACTGATATCAAAATCTCTTCGTACTTGTGTTAATCTGTTGAACACAGAACTCACCAATCTGAATACCAGAATTATTATTGCTTAAGAAAATCTGGTTTTTCTGTGATAGTAAGACTACACCCTTAAAATATCACTATGTGGAAGCAAATGCAGATATTAAAAATTGTCCTCTAAGTTGATCAAAATATGCACAATTGTGTTTTCAGAACCAGTAGGTTATTCATGCAAAATGAATGTAGTCACTGATAAACCTACAGAAGATTGTATTGGAAGTTTGATAAATAATTCTCTGGCATGCTTTTGTAAAACCAGAATTTATTGCAGTAAATTCAAAAGATAAATTTGGGGCAAATGTTACTAGACATGGACATCAAGCAGTGGATGGTTTGTGAATACTTTGTGAATACAGTTTGTCAAACATCTTCATTCCCTCACTGAGGAATTACTATTAGACATGGAATGGTATCTTGTTCTAGTCCATGTAAGAAACAGTCTAAGGGTTTTCACTTTTCTTTCTGCCCATTATAGATCTATAGACAGCTCCCATTTCATCATCCCTGAAAGTAATAGAAGGAGACTGCATAAAGCCTCAGTTTCTGTGGCCACAATAATACCTGGTTGGGCACGGTTACCCATCACCAGGAGTAGGCTAATTGCAGTCATGGCATAATTATCATGTAGGACTAGTTTAGACCCATTATAGCTTTACTCCTGAGGAATTACTCAATTCTGGTCATGTAACAGAGACTACTTTACAGCCACATGGAGAACTGATTATTAGAGGGGGCTCTTGTCCTTGAAAATTGGCATCTTAACAACAGGAGATTCCAAAAATTCAAATGGATTGGACCTGGGGCACTATTTCAGAGATGGTCATGAGTGTAAGGAGTTGAGAAACCCTCCTTGATTTTTTTCTTAATGCACAGGACTTCATCTTCAACAGGCAGAGTATATACCACTATGAATCCAAATATTTCCCATAAAACAGAGAAAATTTAAGAATACACATCCACTCAGTATCCTGGGGTCAATCATCACTAGTGACAAGTACCTTTAAGCATAATGCAATAAACAGTGATTTCTGAGATACCTGTTGTATAAGAACACTGATTTCCAAAATTATTTCAGCTAAGGTCATACTGAAATTCCAGCTTGTGATTGATGGCTATGAGGATCTAAGATCTGAGTTCCAGAAAGACATTTATGATGTCACATATGGTGGTCCACACCTTTGGAAACCACAATCCATTTCTTCTATATTGGTCTACAGAAAACCTAGGTTTCACAATTTCTTTGCTGTTAGGTTTGTAATATAATCAAAAACTAATAAACACATAAGTATTGTTTGCAAATCCCAGGCTTGGCTCATATATAAATTCTTAATGCCTAATCCTCCATGCTCATCTCCACCCAGGATCATCTGTGAAGGTATGCATTAAAGATGACAGAGCTTCCATCAGACCAGATCTCTGAATTATTTTGTGAAGCGAAATTTCACTTCCTACCAACATCCTAATCTTTCCTGATCTGAAGTGACCTTAGATTCTTTACACATGAGAGAAATAAACTTCCTTTTTGTTTGACCTATGGTACTTTGGTATAACTTTTAGTTATAGCGGTTTACTTACCCTAACTTCTAACTAATTCAACCACTGAGAATCCATATGCTACATTATTCACAGTTCATAAATAATAAACAGGCATCATCACAGGCAGATACATGGCAACTATGTAAGAGTGACTTACGTGTAACAGTACCCAGGTATTTGTAAGTACTTCGTAGAGACCAAGCAATCCTGACCAGAGTCCATTTAAGCTATAAGAGCCTTGATCATACATTTTAAAAATCAAACTAGAAAGAAACCAGAATGAAGTCAAGGGGTAAAAAATGCTTACTGAGAGACAGAGACAGAGATGGAGATGGGAACTGAGAAGAAATTGGAGGTAGAAAGAAAAGGGAGCGAAAAGCAGAAGTGGAGAAGGAAGAAAGGACACTATGGTCTACTCAAGCCGGAATTCATTGTTCTTTTCTGCATTGTCCTCAAGGACATCAAACGGGAATGCATATGTGTGTGTGAGTGTGTATTTTCAAGTTAAAGTTTTTGGTCACTGACAGTACAGTTTGGAGTTTTAATTAAATCTCTAACACTACTTAGATATCAGCTTATCTACTTTTTAAAAGATGGTCCTGAATTAAATGAAATGACTACTTGCCTATTGCATTAAATGCATATAACAAAGTTTCCATTTCCCTCCTATCTAATTTTAGTCTTCTTAAATATTCCCCTGAACCACAAAATTCTTAAGTAACTGACAGAAAACATCAATTCTGTAGTTTGCACAAAGTTGTTGATCAAGAAATATTTAATGAATGTGTTAATGTCTGGCTTAAACCTAGGTCCATCTACCCACATAAGACATCTTGTCTTGTGCATCTTTTTCCAAATGGCAAAATTTATCAGTTTTAGAAACACAGTCATAGAGGGCCTAAAGCAAATAACAGCCAGGAACCTGGCAAGATGACTCCCATGGTCATGAGGTTAAATTAGTATAGGATCTTGGGGAATCATTTTACTTGAATATCAGGGTGGTTAACCAATTCATACTTTTCCAAGGGGAATTTTTCATTATTCCCCTAAGGAATGCTTAGGTGCAAATGTTTAAGAAATGAAGATCCAAGTTAACATTACATATTGGGTCCTTAGTAACCAAACTGGAGGAGTACTTGACCAGGATTACTAATAGTTTTGAATGAATGGTCAAGATTTTAAAAATTAAAAGAAAAAATTCACATAAAAGTCTGGATGGGACTTTACCAGAAAAATTAATCCCAATTATATTTGACTCACATTGTAACTGGTAACAATTTGCTTGAGCCAAAACATGCTCTTCCGTGGATTGTCATTTCTTTCTTTGTAAGAGTCCCCTCCCAACCTGATGCACTAATTTACCCGTTCTCTTAGCCTGTGTAGACACAGGCAAACCTTAGCCCACAGAAAAAAAGGGTCAAGTAGACAAACTTTGCTCATTCAGGAGGTTACAATTTTCTAAAGAAAAATGCTGGGTGATACATAGATATTTTCTTGGATGTGACTCTTGGCTCAATTTATCATTCTTCTGTTGGACTCAAGAAGAAGCAAACATTGAAACTAAACGCTGAATGGATGAGTATCAATTCCGAATGTTCCCAAGGGCACTAAGAGCTCTGAGCAGATATCCATGTGTCTGTGTACCTTTAATTAAAGTGGAGAGAAACTCTATTCGCTTTGCCTGGAACACAGCTTGTGTTTTCTGAGGTTTCAAGAAATGCCCCTCAAGTTGTCCTACAGATCTTCAATGGCACCTGAGCGGTGTCCTCCAGAGATGACCTGGTAGGAAAAAAAAAAAAAAAAAAAAACAGTACCCAAGAATGTGAAGGAGCCTAGGAGAAAATCCCTGACCTAACTTTGAGAAAGAGATAGTAGAGACCATGAATTAGGAGTCATTAAATGAAATGACTACTTGCCTATTGCATTAAATGCATATAACAAAGTTTCCATTGGAAACTGTTTATAGGCAAGTGTAAGACCATTTGCCACCTGCACCTAATAAATTCAGAAATGCTTCAGTTGTGAAACTAGATGCAGGAGCTGGAGTCTCTGTATAAACTCCTGGGAATGACAGCTAAGGAAATGCAGGATACAAAGAAATGAATGGTAATTTGCAGGCATGCTACAAGAGTCTAATATTATTTTTGGGCCTCTCTGCACCATTACTCTTAAATAAAATGGAGAGGAATGAGTGCTAATACAAGTGTAGAATTACACTACAAGTTCTATTTGTATGTAGCCCTGCCATTCAGGCAAAAAAGGTAATAATGACTTGGAGATCAGATTGGTTCACTGGAGCACAGCAGTAGCAAAGAAAAGCCCCAAATGATTTACACAGAAGAAAGAAAAGGAAGGCAAGATTGGCCTTTTTACATTCAGTCACATTTCCTTCACTTAGTCTTACTAGCAGCTATTAAAAAAATTCTTTTAACCAAAATATTTAAATCATGAATTCATTCATGAGGAATAAATGAAGACATTTTTAATTTCTTGTGAAACTGAGAATGTGAATTATTAGTTTTCATTTTTTAGAATATTCATCAAAATTACTTTGAAGAAGGCTTCCATATTTCACTTGCTCTGTGATTTCCATTGCACTCTCCAATCCTCAGCAGTCCCTAGACACAGCCACTGCAATGTCCAGGGCACACGCCTCCTGGCAGACCCATCACAAGGACAGAGCGCTTCTGCTCATTTCCAAAGCAAAAGGATCTTAGTGACTCATACTCCTTGAGTCTGTCTCTAGCATGTCAGTGAATGTTACAGGATCTACCATTCCTATTTTATTCATGTTTAATTGATTTACCAATTTAATTAACTTCCATAATTACACACAAAGAAGCAAAACTTAAGCACAAAAACTTGAGGAACCAACACAATTGTGCCCCCATAAATCCATACTTCATCTGGGTGGGAGTAGCTATAAGCAGGTGGGATGCTGAGGACATGAGTCAGTTTTTGTTTTTTGTTTTTGTTTTGAGAGGAAGAATGAGAGACTGGTGAATCTGGCAAGTTGTCCTTGCAGACACAAGTTTGAGAGTGTTTTCTGTGTATCACTATGCTGTGTATACAGACATAAAACAAAATAGTCAGTTAAGGTACAACGGCAGCTGGTATGCCTTGCTCACACGTGCTGGGCAGTGCCTATCTAGCCCCTGCTCTCTAACAGCATCCTAGCCAGCATTTGCTGAATTCATACAGGATATGTACATGTTCCATAAGAATATAAAGTTTAAATACCTCTACTAAGCTATCTTTGTTTTCTTTAATACTCATATTGTTTTCTTTAATACTCATATTGTTTAATAAATGACTTATTAATTTGGAAATGTTAAAGATATTGACGCCATTTCGATTTCTGATTATCCAGCACCTAACTCACAAAATTTCCTTTTAAATCTTTCTTCCCAAGCATGATTATTGTTTTTACAAGGTTCTTTGTCAAGCGTTCTCTCTACATGTTGTTGTTTTTCCCTGCTGGTCTTTATATCACAGTTCATCTTTTGGAAAACATTTCAAAAAGAAGTAAAGAAAGAAGGAGGATTGTGTATATCATTTTATTGTTATGCACTCTGCATCCAGCACATGTTTTAACAGAAAAAAAAATATCTATTGAATTAATCAACATATTTACTGTTCTAGGAGCTCAGGGCTAAATTCAAGTTTTCCAAAATTTAATAGGAAAAATAAAAGAGCACAAACACCTCAATTTCATATTGGCAACACCAACCAGAGGACCCTGCATCAAAGGTATTATTATTTAGGGAAAAGGGGAATAAAAGGGACCCTTGAGTCAAATGGAAGTCCATACAGTTCCTTGGAAGTACCGAGGAATTTTCACATGATGGCCATGATCTTGAGTTAGAGGAAAGACCTTCTGGTAATTTCATGAGAGTATCATGTGGATGCTATAAAGTTCTCAGAGCAAAGAACTGGCTGGTTTTTGCATTAGCACATCTGGCCTCTTGATGCTTCAACTCCTACGGCTCCGCCAGAAGCCAATCAGTCCAGTATCCAGGATGACAGACTCATGTTGTCACAGGGATCCTCTTTACTGCCCTCAGCCTTTGTGCCCCACATCCCACCACACACTCTGCTCAGGTGTGGGAGCACCTGGCAACATGGTCAAGGTGCAGATTGATTATTTCCATCACTGGGATCCCTCTTCTCACCACGAATCAGCTTAACGTGCACTCAATACTAATGATTAGCCTACAGCAGGAACATTATCCTGGGCGAATCTGACTGCATAATAAACTTGTTGGAACCCATATTGAATGATTAAGATCTTTGCTATCATAACCACCATCTCTATATTTTGCAGATTAAAGTAGCTGCAAGGGAACTTTAAACAAATGGAATTTTAAAAAGTAATACAAGTCAGTTAGTTTGTAGAGAGAAAGATAAAAAAAGAAAGAGTTACGCTTTGAGTCAATAACACTGAGAGATAAGGCAGCTTATTTAGAGAATGGAACCAGTAGAGTTTGTAGCTACTTTAGAACATCATTATATCTTTGCATGTGTTTCATTATTCGGTTCGAAACAGCAAATTTCGGATGATTGGGGGTCTGTTTTCACAAATTAGTAGAATACATGTCTTCATATAAAACAATGCCTATAAAATTAATGTAAGATTATGATATTAATTCCAGATTCTTCACGTGCGTGATTCTAACAATGATAATGGAAACGACCCCTTACTGAACAGATACTGTGCTCAACCCTCTGTACACATTCTCCTTCAGTCCTCCCAGCAGCCCTCCCTAGCCTAGTTATTCCTTCCCTACTGATGAGGAAACTGAGGCTCAGAGAGTTTACATGACTTGCCCAACTCACATAACAGTGAGTCACAGAACCAAGGATGAAACCCAGCTTTGTCTGAAATGACACAGAAGCATATGATTTCCCCTGTGCTCTGCTTTCCACCAGATACTTTCCAAGAAGTCATTGCAGGCATTTGTGTCATTTTCTGAAGCACGCTGGCGGAGATGAAAGAGGAATGCATGCCACCAGAGTGTGGGGACACAGCGCCAGTGTAAGACGTTTTGATTTTTAATGCAACTCCACCGTGGTCCAGAGAGCTTTCCCCTTCATGCTTGTTAGTGTTTCCACATAATACCTTCCACAACACTGCCCTGTAGAGAAGGCGGATGGAAGGGGGCTTCTATGTATGTTTAGAGTAAAATAAGCTGCCCTGGAGTCGTACCAGCAACACCAGACTTAGTGGTTAAACATAAGGAGAACTTTTTCCTTCCTTATATACTAGTAAGCAGACTGGTAACCTGATAAACTGGAAATTCTCAATCCCCAAGTTCTGGCTTTTAAAACAGGAAGAAGGGAGGAAAACAAACAGTCTTTATAAATAAATTAAAATTCTAACTAAAAAGCTAATTATAAGTGTATTTGTTTTGTTGGAGTAAGGCACATCTATTATCATAAAGATAATTAACTCAGTCTGACAGATCTAATAAAAGGACAAGTTTAGCACTGGCTTAGCCGGAAGCCGAAGGCAAGCAATTTTTATAATTACTAGTTATTGTAACTGGGCTCAGAGAAAATGGTCTGTGATATTTAAACAGTAATGTTAATTTGCATTTAAACCTGCCCTCCCCTTTTCTCATGAAGGAATAAGTAAAAAAACAGGATTAAGCACAAGTAACCTCAAAAACTAAAGTATATATATGTAAGTATATACACTTACAAATATATACACAGACAGAATGTATATATACACAGAAGGAATGAAATTCTCTTCATCTATAAATTCAAGAATTTTTCTGGATAAATAATGGGCACCCTTACCTGACAAATGCCTTAACAATCACCAACAAAATAATGTAACCCAACTTTCTAATGCATACAGGGAAGACATGTGATCTATGACAATGGTTAAAAACCATTGTGTTGTGACCCTATTTCATTTTCCCATTTATAGTTGTGCACGGTGCCTCTACCACCAGCTCGCACTCGAATTAAAGGGATTAAAAATAATAGTAAATTAAAGACAATTGCAAATAGGCAAGCAGGGATACTGACTTTGCAACCAATTACTTGCAGTTGGAAAGATGAGGAAATAAAAGGAAAGGTAGCATGCAAAGAGAATGAGTGATTGTCCTTGTCACCCGGCAGCTGCCCTTTAACTAAAGCTTGTCTCAACACTTCATGGCAGACCCGATCCTGGAGCAAAACAAATCAACCTTTTTAAGAGTGGAAGTTACTCTTTAACTGCTCCTATAATAAAGGCTGTAGAAATAAGTAATAACCAGTGTCAGAAAATAGGTTCGTAATACACTAAGAAAAGCACTTTAAGGTAAAACACCTGTTAGTCAAGTATACATTTTATTATGTTCCACAAATATGGTGATAGAATCAGCCCATTACATTTGGTAAATATGCTGTATAATTTCTCCATATAATGCACCATCCATGCTTCTGTTGCCAAGGTGAATATTTAACCCATCAGCCTAACTAATTGCATTACCAATACTTGTAGAAAAATGTGACAGAGTGTGAGCAAATGATCTTTTCCCCTGCTTACTCCAGTTTCTGTCTTCTTGTTTATTTGTTCACATTCTCCTTGGCTTTCCTTTATTTTAAAATGAATGTTCCCCATCTTCTGCGGCATTACAGTTGGGGAAGCAAGTTGACATCCTCTTATTTTCAGCTTTGCACTAAGGAATCACAGGCTTTAGGGGGCACAGGTACTCCTGTGAAGGATGATGCTTCTGTGCCAACCCTGGCAAAGGTCCGCCTCTGACCCTCAGAACTCCGTCCTCACGTGTCTACAGGTCATGTTCTCCTCACGGGCCCTGATGATACACTTTCAACTAGGCTTCATTGATGCAACCGTCTTTGGAACGGGAAAGCTCAGGGAAAGGAAAGGACAAAGAACGAGGGAGAGTTTCTCCCTTCAAGGATCTCAGGTCCACAATTTCAAATGAACACAGAATTAGGCATTCCTAGTATAACCTAAGCAGTGTGCCTCAAGGGGTAGGGAGCCCAGGTGCCCGGGAACAGGGGACGTCTAAACCACTGACAAGCGACGGATCAAGAAGGAATCCTAAGACAAAGAAGGCAATATGCCTCCTGGAGGATGGTGCAGAGGTGGGGAAAGACACTCGGCAGCAAGGGCAGCAGGGGCAGCAGGAGCCGTGTTGCTTAGGGGAGAGATGATGGGATTATTAACGGGAAGCAGATTTCGCCTGGCTAGCTACAATTGGCCCATGATACATTTAGAAAGATAAACTGGGGTATTTTATGAATTCTGTGCTTCTCTGTTTCTGTCTTTTGATTCTGTTTTTTAAAAACCAAGTGCTATTGCCATTACTTCAGTTACAAGCCAAAATTTCACAAAGCAACTACCAAAAAGCAACAGATTGCCTGAAATTGAAATTTGGGAATAGCAGAAATATAGAATATCAAATGTTTACATAATGAAGATAGGGAGTTCCTCAGGCAACTCATTCTTATCCTTTTAATTTTTTTCATTGGTGGGTAGGTGTGTGTGGGCGGTGGGGGGACAGGTTGGGGTTGCTGGAGACTGAGGCCAGGGCCTTGTGCCTGCTAGCACATGCTGTGCTACTGAGCTGCACGCAGGGTTCCTCTCATTCTTCACAGCCTTGTCACCACCACCGTCTATAGATTTGAGGCACCATAAATGAAACCTTGGACTTGGGTTGTGGCTCACTGGTGGAGCGCTTGCCTAGCATGTGTGAGGCACTGGGTTTGATTCTCAGCACCCCCCACATATAAATAAAATAAAGGTTCATTGACAACTAAAAACATATTTTTAAAAAATGAAGCCTTAGGCTGTCATGATTGTTGTAAATCTTCAAACATATGGACTTCCAAATAACTTCCCTTCATCCTGATATCTGTGAGGTGGTTAAGTGGGAGTAGATTCTAAGTTTTTCCCTGGAGCCATTCCAGGTCGGTGCTGGGAATGTACCAGTGCCAATGGAGCTTGAAAGATGGGGAAAAAACTGATGGAATAGGTGTCTCCAACCTTTCTCCACATATGGGTGGGCAGAGCACATGCTTCATTTCTCCTGATTGCCAGGGGTCACTGTGTGCAGGCAGGGTTCATCTGCCTGGAATTGAAACCAAATTGACTATTATTTATATAGTCCCAGGTAGGAGCACATACTTTTGTGTAGTGAGGGAAAGTTGTTCAGAGACGAAGGGTGTAAAATCTTCACACTAAGTGTCCTCTTTCCTTGTCTTGAAAGTACACTATAATAGAGATCAATGAAAACAGATGACATAGAGGAGGTGGGAGGTCACAGTAACTAGAGCACTTCACTGAAGAGGTGTGGCTGGGAGTCTAGATTTTGCAAAATGAGGTGCAATGGATTTGGTGCAATGGATTGTTGGGTTGTTTCACAACAAAATGTGGCATTTGGAGGAAGCTCTGCCTCATTTTCTGAGAATGGAGGGATGAGCCAGAACATAACACAGAATGTGCAGATAGGTAAAAAGAGAGACGAGATAAATTGCATATAGGTCCTGATTTTGAAGGACGATGGTTTTTTTTTTGGTCGTTGAATACAGAATGTAGATGATTAAGCAAGACCTTAAACATTGAATGAGGAATGAAATATTGTAATTCTATATTCTTAAAATTTTCCCTTAGAAACTCATTTGTATTGGTTACAAGAAGGAATCTGGTAGGGTATGAGCCTCATGGAAATTTTACTGAAGTCAGTCCATCCTCATTTGCACTGCAGTATAATTGGTGAGATTCTCAGGAAAGGAGTTTGATTATTTTAACTGTGATTCATTAGTGGAATCAGTCACAAGAGGTGGGGCAATGCTGCCTACTTTAAGTGTTATACGGAGGCTGTACATTTTTATTATTATCCATAATTTCTCACACAACAGGCCTGTTACACAAAGCTGCTCAGTATTAGTGTGCTATTCCTCTTCAGCTTTTAATGCAGGTCAACTTGAGGGTCTGAAGAGATTGACTGTGGCCCTTTAAAAACATTCCTGAGTTGTAGTTCATAATTAATCACAGTCGCAGATGCACCATGTATTGTTTCCTTGCTGAGAATAGCATGTTTTTTTCTTTGCTTATGAATTGATCCCTTTAACATTCCTCATGGGAATCTCTTTTTCCCTTCGAATGCAAACTGGCTTTAAACTACAGATGTGCTAATCTATCTGTAGAAAGTTCCAGGGCTCATTGATTTGTGGGATGCATAGGTATTCATCTACTTTAGATGGAAAACTGAAGGAAGAGACAATTAATTAAGGCATTCTGCAGTTATTTTTCAAAATCAGAATACAAGCAGTGACAGGAGAGCTCCTAAGGCTTCGGAGTTCAGACTTGGTTTAGATAAACATCTGAACTCTTGCAAACTGAGTTAATTTAAGGCAAATGAAAATATCATACCACATATTTGAGAGTGTACACGCTCCTGTGGGGTTTGTCATGTCCATCCTTCAGGTTAAGTGACGTGCGTGGCAGTATGCCTCATTTTATGTGTTTGTGATTATGTGAACTCCTCTATTTGATAACAAGGGACTTCAGAAAAGGAGCGTTTCCTGTTCCAGTCTATGCACTATTCAGTTCTCAGTTCAATACTTGGCTATGGCATGAGGTCATTCAACCTCCCTCTTCAATAAAACATTCATTCATTACCCAATTGTTACCAAATACTATTTGGGCATCCACTGAGTAGCATCATCCCCGGGCTGAGGAAGTTCACAATAAGAAGGAACCCATAATCATTACTTAGAGATAAGTAAATTATATTTCCAATGCCAGTCTTCTTGTTTATAAACCCATGAACTTTTGGGAAGAATTGAAACATTCCCATACATATATTCTCTGAACTATGCTCCAAATCCTTGCTGGAGGTAGGCAGGATATAAATATGAGCGAAGAAGATTATGAGACTTATCCATGGAATATTCAATTTGAAAAACATATATGAGCATTTACAAAATTCAAAAGGTATGCAGCACACCTATTAAAAACGTTGAAAAGGAAAGAAGAGCAGAAGGATCCTCATAAAATGCATATTCAACTATTCCACAGGCCATTTTTGAAACGGTCTATGAAGTGTGGACTCCTTCGGTTTGTTGAGGTGGCCCCCGTGCTTTGGCCTGTCCCCTGGACTCCCCGCCTTCATTTTTCCCATTGTCCTTCACGCTCAGGGCATTCTGAGTGCAGTTTAGGTCCTTGGGACATGCCAGGTTCTCTTATCTCTGACCTTCACATACCAAACAGTTCTGGTGGAAACTCCTCCACCACTCAGTTGCCCAGCACTTTGTTAAGTACCCTTCTGGTCTCAACTCAAACTTGACTCTCTTTCTCTGAATATTTTCTTATTTCTGAAACTGGGATTCATTGTATGCCTGGGTGGAGGTCAGTAGATCCTATATTTCTACCATTCTAACATTTAAATCATAAGAATTTTGTTTAGGCTCTCTTCTCTGATAGATATGAGCTCTATACAGGCTAGTTAATGGCTTGAACACTGGTACTTAACATGCATTTAATAACTATTTGTCAAAATAATAAATTAACACAAAATTACATATCTCCAAATTTTAATAGACTCATTGTATAACAAAATAGTTAACATTAAAATATAGTAAACACTTTTGAAAGTTTCTTTTACTTGGAAAATACTTTGGAATTTCTGTGACCTATGAGTTATTGTTTTGAATGGAAGTAATATTTTTTTTCAGATTGTATAGTAGTAAAAGAAATTTGTTTGATCAAGAGGAAATAAAACTTTTCTATATTTTATTCCTTAATGTAAAATATCATAAAATACAAAGTTATTGTCAATATGTTGTCTCTTTCAACATCATCACAGTGAATAATAAGAAAAAATACTGTCTTTTGGTCAATAATTATCACAAGAACGTAGTGATTTTTTTGTTACTACTTTTGGATAATGGTTATTAGGCAATTTAAAATATTGGTTGAAGGTATCTCTTCATTTCAATTCTTTTTTTTTTTTTTTTTTTGTGGTGCTGGGGATTGAACCCAAGGCCTTGTGCTTGCGAGGCAAGCACTCTACCAACTGAGCTATATCCCCAGCCCTCATTTAAATTCTTGATGACTCTATTTGACTCATTTAAAAAATGGGAATAATATAATGTATTTCAGGATGTCAACTCAATTACTATTTAGCAAGTACTCTAATTTTAGGTGTTATTCCAGATCCATGAAATAAAATCTTGTTATGGCTTGCATATGAGTGGTCTCCTGAAAAACTCATTGGTTAGGCAATAAAGGAATATTTAGAGGTGAAAGGATTAGATTATGAGAACTCTGACGTCATCAGAACCACTATTGATCAATGGATTAGCAATTTGAAAGGCAAGTGTAATGGGTAGTAATTGCAGGAGGGTGGGAAGGGTCAAGGAGGTAGGTCAGTAGGGGAGTGACTTTAGACTATCTCTGTCCCTGACTCCTCCCGGCCCTTTCTCTTTTTGCTTCCAGGCTGCCAGAGTTGAGAAGCTTTCCTCTGCCATGCCTTTCTGCTGTGATGTTTTGCCTAACCTTGAGCTCAGAAAAATGGAGTCTGCCAATCATATACTGAAGGTGTGAAATCCTGAGCCCCAAATTAACTTTTCCTCCTCTAAATTGTTCTCATCAGGGATTTTGGTCACAACAACAAAATCCTGACTAAGACAAATATAATCTCAATATATATCAAAACCTCACAATTTCAGAACTTATATTCTAAAGTAATGCATACAAATACCAAAATGCTCTTTTTTTTTCCCATTTTTGATTCCTAACTTTAATCCCTGAGTCTTGCAACCTTAAAAAGTTTAGTTCTGTGAGCAAGAACTAAAGAAATTTTATCTGTGATGTCTAATGACAGGATGGCCCTGGTGACTGCTGAGACTTAATCTATCAGCAAATAATTTAATTCTTTGAATTCATAGAAGACACAAAGATGAACCACAATTAGTTAATGTATAATTGTGGAAAATTCAGGGAAGCTTCTAAGGGCAATACAACACATGAGCAATATGCTAGTAGATGGTTTATTTTGAAATATGTGATGGTCTATTTTGAAATATGCTAGTAGATGGTCTATTTTCTGAGTTTACAGTTCAGAAAAAAACCAAATTGCATAATACATTAAGAAAACCAAAGTCTGGTATACCCCATTTTTATTTGCATAACATTGAGGAATTTGGGAAAAAAGGATACTACATTGTAAAAGAGGGACCCTTAATATCTCTTAAATTCAAGTCCTGACCATGCTAACTCTTGTGATTTTGGACAAATTATTTTATTTTCTTGGCTTGCATTTACTTCATCAATAAGAAAATAGTAGGATATTCTAAAACTAAAAAAATCAGTGGCTTATGTTATTATCTTTGCTTTTATTATTGATGCTCTTCTAGTACAAAACCACAAAGTAGTTTCCCACCGTTGGTTTGTTTATGGTGTTAAGATTATATTACAAACCAGGTGTGGTGGTGCTTGCCTATAAACCCAGCAACTTGAAAGACAGGCAGGAAGATCACAAGTTGGAGTCCAGATTTGGCAACTTAGCAAGACCCTAAACATCATAAAATAAAACAAATAAAAGGGTTGGGGATGTAGCTCAGTAGTAAAGCATCCCTGGGTTTCATCCCCAGTTCCAAAAAAAACAAAAACAAAAAAAATGCTGTGAATGGGGACCTCAAAGAACAAAGGGTCATACTCAAACCCAGTTGAACAATCAAATTGTATCACCCAAATTCAGTGAGTCACTATCCATGGTTTTTATTAAATCAACCTTCAAAGAAGGGCTCTCAGCTTCTCAGGGATTGAATTCAACATATGCCAGCAAATCTTGATCAAGGGCATGGATTTCCAAGAAGGTCTATCTGAAAAACATGGGTCTCAAAACGTCCCTAAGCAAGCACTCATGGTGCCTAACAAAACTTTAAAAAATAATTATTTTCATATTTCATATGCTTATGTTTTCTGTATTCTTAGAAGATAAAGATAAAAAAATTGAGAACAGAAGGAAGAAGAAAGAGGAGAAACACGGAGAAGTCTTTCTCTTATAAAATTGATTACTCTTATTACAAAATAAATATGACATATAACTTGTGAAACGATGCAAGATTGTGTAAATAAAAATAGGTTCTACCCCAACATATGCATCATACCTTTTCTATTTACTCAAGATAGGCATTGTTATCAACTCATGGAATATTCTTCTACATTTATACAAAAATATATACATACATTTATCTATGGGAATGGTTGTTGCCATTGTAATTAGGAATATGGAAATATTCATGACTATGTTTTTGTCAATTTTTTTGCTACTGTGACCAAAAGATCTCACAAGAAAAGTTTAGAGGAGGAAAAGTTGATTTGGAGACTTCATGGTTTCAGAGGTCTCAGTCCATAAATGGAGTCCTCAAAGTCCATTTTTTTTTTTTAATTAAAAATCATAAATTTACATACGGCAATGTTGTTTGATTCATTCTGTTATTTTCCTTCCCTTCCCCCCCAACCTTCCCACCCCTCTTTTCCCTCTATACAGTCCTTCCTTCCTCCATTCTTAACACCCTGCTTATCCCTAACCCTAACCCTAACGGTAACCCCTCCTACCCCCAATTATATGTCCTCATCCAATTATCAGCGAGATCAGTCGTCCTTTAGTTTTTTGAGATTGGCTTATCTCACTTAGCATGATATCCTCCAATTTCATCCATTTGCCTGCAAATGCCATAATTTTATCATTCTTCATGGCAGAGTAATATCCCATTGTATATATATGCCACAATTTCTTTATCCATTCATCAACTGAAGGGCATCTAGGTTGGTTCCACAATCTGGCTATGGTGAATTGAGCAGCAACGAACATTGATGTGGCTGTATCTCTGTCGTATGCTGATTTTAAGTCCTTTGGGTATAGGCCAAGGAGTGGGATAGCTGGGTCAAATGGTGGTTCCATTTCAAGGTTTCTGAGGAATCTCCATATTGCTTTTCAGAGTGGCTGCACTAATTTGCAACCCCACCAGCAATGTATGAGTGTACCTTTCTCCCCACATCCTCACCAACACCTATTGTTGTTCGTGTTCTTGATAATCGCCATTCTAATTAGTGTGAGATGAAATATTAGGGTAGTTTTGATTTGCATTTCCCTTATTACTAGAGATGTTGAACATTTTTTCATATATCTGTTGATTGCTTGTACATCTTCTTCTGTGAAGTGTCTGTTCATTTCCTTAGCCCATTTGTTGATTGGATTTTTGTATTCTTGGTGCAGAGTTTTTTTAGTTCATTATAGATTCTGGAAATTAGTGCTCTATCTGAAGTACGAGTGGCAAAGACATTCTCCCTCTCTGTAGGCTCTCTCTTCACATTACTGATAGTTTCCTTTGCTGAGAGAAAGCTTTTTAGTTTGAATCTATCCCAGTCATTGATTCTTGCTTTTATTTCTTGTGCTATGGGAGTCCTGTTAAGGAAGTCTGATCCTAAGCCAACAAGTTGAAGGTTTGGACCTACTTTTTCTTCTATAAGATTCAGGGTCTCTGGTCTGATTCCAAGGTCCTTGATCCATTTTGAGTTGAGTTTTGTGCAGGGTGAGAGATAGGGGTTTAATTTCATTCTGTTGCATATGGTTTTCCAGTTTTCCCAGCACCATTTGTTGAAGAGGCTATCTTTTCTCCATGGCATATTTTTGGCCCCTTTGTCTAATATGAGAAAATTGTATTTATTTGGGTTTGTGTCCATGTCCTCTATTCTGTACCATTCATCTACCTTTCTATTTTGGTACCAATACCATGCCGTTTTTGTTACTATTGCTTTGTAATAGAGTTGAAGATCTGGTATTGCAATACCCCTTGCTTTGCTCTTTCTACTGAGGATTGCTTTAGCTATTCTGGGTTTCTTATTCTTCCAGATGAATTTCATAATTGCTTGCTCTATTTCTGTAAGGTACATCATTTTGATTTTAATTGGAATTGCATTGAATCTGTATAGCACTTTTGGTAGTATGGCCATTTTGACAATATTAATTCTGCCTATCCAAGAACATGGAAGATCTTTCCATCTTCTAAGGTTTTCTTTAATTTCTTTCATTAGTGTTCTCATTGTAGAGGTCTTTCACCTCTTTTATTAGATTGATTCCCAAGTATTTTATTTTTTTTTTCGATGCTATTGTGAATGGGGTAGTTTTCCTAATTTCTCTTTCTGAAGATTCATCACTTATGTATAAAAATGCGTTGGATTTATGAGCATTGATCTTGTAACCTGCTACTTTACTGAATTCACTTATGAGTTCTAAGAGTTTTCTGGTGGAATTTCCAGGTTCCTCTAAATATATAATCGTGTCATCAGTGAACAGAGATAGTTTGAGTTCAACTTTTCCAATTCGTATCCCTTTAATTTCTTTGGTTTGTCTAATTGCTCTGGCTAGAGTCTCAAGAACGATGTTGAATAGAAGTGGTGAAAGAGGGCATCCCTGCCTTGTTCCAGTTTTTAGGGGGAATGCTTTCAGTTTTTCACCATTTAGAATGATATTGGCCATGGGCTTAGCGTAGATGGCCTTTACAATGTTAAGGAATGTTCCCACTACCCCGATTTTTTCTAGTGTTTTGAGCATGAAGGATGCTGTATTTTATCAAATGCTTTTTCTGCGTCTATTGAAATAGTCATGTGATTCTTAACTTTTAGTCTTTCGATATGGTGAATGACATTTATTGATTTCCGGATGTTGAACCAACCTTGCATCCCTGGGATAAAACCCACTTGATCGTGGTGCACTATCTTTTTAATATATTTTTGTATGGGATTTGCTAAAATTTTGTTGAGAATTTTTGCATCGATGTTCATTAAGGATATTGGTCTGAAATTTTCTTTCCTCAAAGTGTCTCTGTCTGGTTTAGGTATCAGGGTGATATTGGCTTCATAGAATGAGTTTGGGAGGGTTCCCTCCTCTTCTATTTCATGGAATACTTTGAGGAGTATTGGAATGAGCTCTTCTTTAAGGTTTTGTAGAACTCGGCTGAGAACCCATCTGGTCCCGGACTTTTCTTTGTTGGTAGGCTTTTGATGACCTCTTCTACCTCATTGCTTGAAATTGATTTATTTAAGTTGTGTATGTCCTCCTCGTTCAGTTTAGGTAATTCATATGTCTCTAGAAACTTGTTGATGTCTTCGAGGTTTTCTGTTTTGCTGGAGTATAGATTTTGAAAATAGCTTCTAATTATGTTTTGTATTTCACTCGTGTCTGTTGTGATATTTTCTTCTTCATTCCAAATTTTAGTAATTTGAGTTTTCTCCTTCTTTGTTAGTGTGACTAAGGGTTTATCAATTTTGTTTATTTTTTCAAAGAACCAACTATTTATTTTGTTAATTTTTCTGATTGTTTCTTTTGTTTCAATTTCATTGATTTCGGCTCTGATTGTAACTATTTCCTGTCTTCTACTACTTTTGGTGTTGGTCTGCTCTTCTTTTTCTAGGGCTTTGAGCTGTAGTGTTAAGTCGTTTATTTGTTGATTTCTACTTCTTTTGTTGAATGCACCCCATGAAATAAATTTTCCTCTAAGTACTGCTTTCATAATATCCCAGAGGTTTTGATATAATGTGTCTTTGTTCTCGTTTACTTCTAAGATTTTTTAAATTTCCCTTCTGATGTCTTCTGTTATCCATTCATCATATAATAGTGTATTATTTAATCTCCAAGTATTGGAGAAGTTTCTGTTTTTTATTCTGTCATTTATTTCTAATTTCAATCCATTATGATCTGATAGATTACAAGGTAGTATCTCTATCTTCTTGTATTTGCTAACAGTAGCTTTGTGGCATAAAACATGGTCTATTTTAGAGAAGGAACCATGTGCTGCTGAGAAGAAAGTGTATTCGTTGTTTGTTGGATGGTATATTCTATTTAAGTTGGTTAAGTCTAAATTGTTGATTGTGTTATTGAGATCTATGGTTTCTTTATTCAATTTTTGTTTGGACGATCTATCCAGTGGTGAGACAGGTGTGTTAAAATCACCTAGTATTATTGTGTTGTGGTCTATTTGATTTCTGGAATTGAGAAGGATTTGTTTGATGTACATGGATGAGCCAATGTTCAGGGCATAGATATTTATGATTGTTATGTCTTGCTGATTTATGCTTCCCTTAAGCCGTATGTAATGTCCTTCTTTATCCCTTCTGACTAGTTTTGGCTTGAAGTCCACATTATCTGAAATGAGGATGGATACTCCAGCTCTTTTGCTGTGTCCATGTGCATGGTATGTTTTTTCCCATCCTTTCACCTTTATTCTATGAGTATCTCTTTCTATGAGATGAGTCTCTTGCAGGCAGCATATTGTTGGATTTTAATTTTTAATCCATTCTGCCAGTCTATGTCTTTTGATTGATGAGTTTAGGCCATTAACATTCAGGGTTATTATTGTAATACGATTTGTATTCCCAGTCATTTGTCTCATTTTTTTTTTTTTTTTTTGACATGATTTGGTTTCTCCTTTATTTGGCTATTCCTTTAGGCTAGTTCCTCCCATTGCTGATTTGCATCGTTTTTTTTAATCTCTTCCTCATGGAATGTTTTGCTGAGAATGTTCTGTAATGCCAGCTTTCTTTTTGTAAATTTCTTTAGCTTTTGTTTATCATGGAAGGATCTTATTTCATCGTCAAATCTGAAAGTAAGTTTTGTTGGGTATAAGATTCTTGGTTGGCATCCATTTTCTTTCAGGGCTTGGCAAATGTTGTTCCAGGTCCTTCTAGCTTTTAGGGTCTGGATTAAAAAATCTGCTGATATTCTTATTGGTTTCCCACTGAATGTAATTTGATTCTTTTCTCTCATGGCCTTTAAAATTCTGTCTTTATTTTGTATGTTAGGTATTTTCATAATAATGTGCCTTGGTGTGGGTCTGTTGTAATTTTGTATATTTGGAGTCCTATAAGCCTCTTGTACTTGGTTTTCCATTTCATTCTTCAGATTTGGGAAATTTTCTGATATTATTTCATTGAATAGATTGTTCATTCCTTTGGTTTGTTTCTCTAAGCCTTCCTCAATCCCAATAATTCTTAAATTTGGCCTTTTCATGATATCCCATAATTCTTGTAGATTCTGTTCATGATTTCTTACCATCTTTTCTGTTCGGTCAACTTTGTTTTCAAGATTAAATATTTTGTCTTCCATATCTGAGGTTCTGTCTTCCAGGTTTTCTATCCTATTGGTTGTGCTTTCTATGGAGTTTTTAACTTGGTTTATTGTTTCCTTCATTTCAAGGATTTCTGTTTGTTTTTTTTTCAGTATCTCTAACTCTTTATTGAAATGATCTCTTGCTTCCCGTATTTGCTCTTTTAACTGTTGAGTGGTGCGATCATTTAATGCCTGCATTTGCTCTTTCATCTCCTCATTTGCTTCCCTGATTGTTTTATTTATGTACATTCTGAACTCCCTTTCTGACATTTCTTCTGCTGTGCTGTCATTGAGTTTTATTGATATAGTATCTAGGTTTGTTTGGGACATTTTCTTCCCTTGTTTTCTCATATTGGCCAGATGTCAGTGGGACTCTGTGATATTGCAGATTTCCTCTATTGGCTTATAGTGTCCCTATAGATTTCCAGTGTATCACCTCCCAGCCTTCAGTAGCCTGAAGTCTTGGAGTAACTTGATAATGCAGTACTTCTGACGAAAGCTGTCCCTAGCCCGCTACTGGTTCCAGGGCTTGGAGCTGGCTCTGTTGGAGAGGCTCTCACTGGGAGGCCTGCTCCAAGAAGCTGGCTGTGTGGGAGGAGCCCACCACTGGAGTGCCTAGGGCTGCCTGGAGAAGACTCTAGCTGCCCTGTCCTACTCTAATAAGCTGCCCAAATCCGGGCCTGCCACCCGGGTCGAGCTTCACCAGGTGGGGGAGACTCACCCTGTGGTTCTATTTTAGTTCGAGTCTCTCAATGCCTCCTCTTCTTGAATCCTGGGTTCTGGAGTGACTGGAGATGCAGTCACCCTCTAGTCTGCCATCTTGGATCCAAAGTCCATTGTTATAGGTCTGAAGTGAGGCAGAATATCAAGATCTAAAAGCCAAGTGGAGAAAAGCTGCTCAAAACATGGCAATCAGGAAACAGAGAGAGCTCTGCTCACCAGGAAGGAAACATAGACCCCAAAGTCACACCTCCAATGACATACCCTGCCCAGTCACACCCTACTTGTCTACAGTTATCACCCAGTTAATCCACTCAAGTGGATGAATAAATTGACTAGGTTAAGACTCCAATAGCCCAATCATTTTACCTCTAAACTTTCTTGCATTGTCTCACACATGAACATTTGGGAGATACCTGATACCAAAATTGAAACACCTATATCTGTATCTCTCTATACATTACATTGGAAACATTCTTTTTCTCTTAAAACTTGTATTGACTTGTGCCTAGGTCAGCATATACATATAGATCTAAATCCCCAAAATTTCACAGTATCTCATAAAATAGGTTTATTAAAATTGTTTCAAACACCTTTCTCTGTTGAAATATTCTTTTCCAGGTTTCATGAACATTTAAAGGATCATGAACAGATATTATGAACAACTCTATACTTAAAATTTCCACATCTCAAATATTTTCCTATTCATAAATGTGAAATCTCTTCCATTTATTTAGATTCTTGACTTCTTTCTTCAGAAATTTTTAGTTTTGTCATAGAAGTCTTGGAAATATTGTGTAGGATTCACATCTAGGCACTTCATTTTATTGATGCTAACGCAAATGTTATTTTGTTTTTAATTTAAAATATCAATTTTGTTATTGACAGCATGTGAGAAAGAAACTGATTTTTACATTTGAATTTTTCAATGTAAAATTATAATTAATAATTGCTTATTAGTCCCAGAAGTTTTTTGTTGATTTATTATTTTAAATTTTTTTATTGTGATTTTCTATGTAAATAATCATATCACCTGTAAGTAGTGACATTTTCATCTCTCTGTCAAAATCCATGGGCTTTTTATTTTCTCCTAATGCCTTATTACATTAGCTAAGACTTCCATTATATTAATGAATAAGAGTTGGGAGAGTATATTTTTGCCTGGTTCCTGATCTTAGTAAAAATACATTTATTTTCTCAGCATTAAGTATGATGTTAACTCTAGAGTTTTGATAGATGTTCTTGATTAAGTTAGGGAGGTTTCCCTCTATTTGGTTTTCTGAATTTTTTTCCACAGGTTTGGATCTCATCAAATACCTTTTTTTTTTTTTTTTTTTTGTTTTTTTGTTTTTTTTTGCAATAGATCACATTAATTTTGTGTTGAACCAGACTTACATACCTGTAATGAATCTCAGATGGTTTGGTCATGTAATCCTCTCCTCTTTATACATTATACATTAATCCAATTAATTTCCTGTTATTTCTATAGATATTTTTGTCCTGTTGTGGTATTAGGGGAATGCTTACCTTATAGAGTGATTTTTTCCCTTCCCTCTATTTTATGGAAGAAGTTCTAAAAACATGGACTGAAGGGCTTATTATTATTAAAAATATTCATATTATCAAAAAATGAATTACAGAGTCAATGCTATTCTCATCGCAACCCAATGCCATTTTTTACAGGAAAAAAAAATCCTAAAACCCACATGGAATCACAAAAGACCCAGAATATCCAAAGCAATCTTGAGAAAGTACAAAGCTAGAAGCATCACACTTCCTGATTTCAAAGTATATTACACATCTAGAATACAAAACCAGGGCAACAAAAGCAAAAACCAAAAAACAAGATGACACCAATTTGAAAACTTCTGCAGCAAAGGAGAGTGAACAGACTGAAGGGCATCTACAGGAGGAAATATTTGCAAACCATCTATCTCTGAAGGGGTTAATATCCAAAGTAAATATCCAAAGAAACTCTTAATAACCAATAGAAAAAAATTTAAAAACAAAACTTCAATTAAGAAATGGACAAAGGACATGAATTCACATCTCATTTCTGCAAAAATGACATAGAAATTGTCAATAGGAATACATAAATGTTCTAAAACATCACTAATCATCAGGGAAATCAAGATCAGAACAACAATAAGATTTTGCCTCACTTATGATAGGGTGGATACTATTAAAAATTCTAAAATAAGTCTTGAAGGTTGCAGAAAAATTAGAGCTGTGTAAGGTATTAAGGGGGTTGTAAAATGATATAATTACTATGGAAGACAGTATTGAGGCTCTCCTGAAAATTATAAATAGAACTACATGTGATCCAGTCAGCTCACATCTGAATATATATCCTAAAGAATTGATTCAGTATCCTTAAGAGATACCTGTGCACTCACATTCATTGCAGCATTATTCACAATAACCAAGATATAAAAACAATCCAAATGTGTATCAACCAATGAGTGTACAAGAGAAATGTGGTACACACATACAATGGACTATTATTCAATCTTAGGAAAGAAGCAAATCCTACCATTTACAACAAGGATGAATCCAAAGGATATTATGCTAACTAAAATAATCCAGTCACAGAAGGACAAATGCTGCCTAATTCAACTTATATGAGGTGTCTAAAATACTCAAAGCCAGAGAAGCAAAGAATAAGATGTGATTGCCAGAGGCTGGAGAGATGGAGTTATGATGAATTGTTGCTCAATGGTATGAAGTTTTAACTTTTGGCAGTGGTTAGTTTGTTCTTTAGTTTGTTCTATTTGTAGTTTCTTAAGGTGGAAGCTCACTTTTCTATTTGAAAATAAACATTTAAAGCTATGATTTTTACACTAAGCATTCCTGTGAGTGCACACCACAAAATTGACTATGTTATATTTGTATTTTATGCAATCCAAAATTGTTTTCAATTTTCCTTGAGACTTCCTATTTGACTCATGGTTTATTTAGACATGTGTTGTTTAATTTTCAAATATTTGCAGATTATCCAGCTAGCTTTCTATTATTTACTCCTAGTTACATTACAGTATGGCCGATCAACCTACATTGTATGACTTCTCGTATTTAAATTTTTTGAGATTTGTTTTTTGGTCTGTCTTGATGAATGCTTTATGCACATTTTATGTGCATAAAATTAAATGTATTCTGCATATGTGGGGTGGAGTTGCCAACAGATGTCAAACAGGTCTACTTAGTTATAAGGTAAGTCAGTTATTCTGTGTTCTTATTTTCTCTCTACTTGTTCTGTCAAATACTGATTCTATAACTAAGAGATACAGAAATATAGTCTACAACTATAATTTTTAATTTCATCTTTTTCTTTTTGTTATATGAGTTTTCCCATCATATATTTTAACACTGCTGAGTATTTAGAATTGTTATTCTTTTTGATAATTGACTATGTTAACAATATGTAATGTACCTCTTTAGGAAAATGCTTCTTGTTCTGAAATCTCCTTTGTACAATATTAATACAGCTGCTTTTTTGGTTAGTGTTTGCATGACCTATTCTTTTCCATCCTTTTACTTTTAACCAATTTATTTATATTTAAAATTGTTCCAAACAAATGTCTTCTGAATTTTTCCTGATATTTTTACTATTCTGTATTTTCATTGACATTCTTGATCTATTTATATTTTGTTTTCATATGATGTAAGGGTTTGGCCTTGCTTTGTTAGCTTTCAAATAGTCAATTTCATTAACACTATTTATACATAAATCATCCTTTTCCCAGTTAAGGTAAGTGGTACTGTTTCACATATCAATTTCTCATTCACATTCAAATTTTTTGAGTTCCTTTATCCAGTTTCACTGATATATTCTATCTTTTCCTAGGTCTTCTATCATTAGATTCTTAAAAAATTTTCCAGTGAATAATTCTACAATTCCTTTTTATGAAAAAAAATCTACTGTCACAAAAATCTTATGACCAGAAAAGTCTAAAATCAGAATTCTTCACACTTCCATCCAAAATCATTCGCTTGTAAAATACCTCTCTCCCTACAAAATTGAGGTAGTCTATTTACCTTTATCTGTACAAAAAGATCTCTGCAAAGAACAATGTTGCTTTTTTTAATATCTACATTCCCATGTTATCCAAAAAGTAAAAAGAAAACAGTTGTGTAAATAATTATACTGGGTCTCATTCTTCTGTCAAATTTAAATTGTGAAAATTAGATTTTTATCATGATTTAATTATTCAAGAACTAAGGTCAAATAGCACTATATGCAATTAATTATTTAGTGATATACTATCAAAGCCTTTTGAACATTTGTTCTGTATTCAGACATGCATTATCTATGGAGATACAAAATAATATTCAGTTCACACATATTTTAGTGTGTTCTTTTTTTTTTTTTTTTAATCTAGTTAGTTAACCAACATAGTCAGTGACATTTGTCAGTAATATAAGGCTGTACATGTCAAGTGTTCAGTGAGGGATTTAATTTATAAATGCTTAAGTCGAGCAGTGGCTCAGTATAAACTGCTTAAGGAGTCATGAACTTTTGGCACATATATTACGAATATGTTTATTTAATCATCATAACCATCCTGTGACAAGGGATTCATATAACAAATACACTCCTGACGCAATGGAGGCTGAAAGAGGCTAGTTCACATGTCCTGGGAGAATGGACCATGGCCTGATCATATGGCCTGAACAATAGTAAAGTGTTTTTTATAGGACTTTAATTAGAAATAGGATCAGGGCAGGAAAAATTAGTTAAAAAGAGTTCACAGGGGAAGGAGGAGACCTATCCAATATATCTGGTGTCCTTACAAGAAGACCACCATTTAAAGACTGAGACAAATAGAAGGATCTCCCTGTGACCATCAAGCCAGGGATTGGAGCCATGTCGCACAAGTCAAGAGATGTCAAAGGTTGCCAACAAAGCACCAAAAGGTAGGGTCAGTATGCTAGGACTCCTCTGCAGGTTCCACAGAGTGTATGGCCCTGTCAATACTACAAGTTTTGCAGCCTTAGAACTGAGAGACAGTTGTTGCTGTAAGCCACCCAGCTTATAGCACTTGATTATAATAGCTCTAACTCCATAACACAATGAGTGTGTAAGAAAGGCCCTGTGGGGATTGGACTCTCGGAGAGTCTCTTCCATGGGGGGTGGGGTGCAATGGGGTAAAGCTGAGTAAGAAGTGACTTTGTGTATGCCACCAATGTCAGGGCATTAGTGCATTCTACTGTGATGTGCAACTAATTAGAACAAATAAAACTTAAAAAAAAAAAAATTAGACCAGAAACTGGGAAAAGTGGTAATCTAGCTGCCAGTTGGTCCACTAGAAACATCTTGGGGACTTTCTACATTTTGAAAGAGAAAAAACAGAAACAGGCTATACTCACTTTTTACTATAAAGGTTAGGCTATAAAGCTGACAATGTAAAGCAATCTTTATAATCAGTGGGAAAAGTTATGACTGTTCTGTGACCTTTGAAGATCTTCATCAAAACATTAAAAAGTCTCTTACTATTGTAGACATTTAGGGAAACTAAACACACAATAAAACTCATATTTATTACATTATAATTTAAGACACTGCACAAATTATTTAAGTGTTTTATTTCTTTGAAGGGAACCTAGTTTGGAAAGAGCTTTCCTTCTTCCTGTTGCATAACTTAAAATATAGAGTAGACATATTTTACATGTCTTGGCAAATTGCTATGCACCTTTTCTAAGTGTGGATCACCTTCCAAAATTGTATCCTTTACACTTTCAAAGTGAAATATTTTTAGAGCTCCTTTACTGTGAAGTTTTGTCAGAATTACTTCCACGTGTGCAGTTATGCTTTCTGTGTGTCACTATGTTCACCTTCCTTAATTTTCTCTGTTTCACATCTAGGATTTCCAAATGTTGGCAGTTTCAGTTTTCTACATTCATCTGTTTCTTTTATCATTACAGTTACATTTGATGCAAATTTCACTTCCAGTGATATTTTTTATTTATTTGCTGCACTTTTATCTTTGTTGGCCAGTTCTGTCTTTCAGTTATTAGTTTTTGAAAATGCCAATGTTTATGTCTTCCAAAATCCACAAGTTGCTCTTGAGTCCTCAAAGCAATGATATTTGGAGTGGAGAACTTTTGGAAATGATAAGATCATGAGGGTGGAGCCTTCCTGCCTGGGGTTAGTGTCCTTATAAAGAGACACACAAAAGAATAGTCATTTTTTTCCTCTCTGCAGGATAAGAATATAGTAAGAATGTGGTTGTGCAAATGAGGAGAGACATCAGACCCTCAGTCTTGTACTTCCCAATCTTTAAAACTGTAAGGAATAAATTTCTGTGAATTAAGTCACCCAGTCTTTGCATTCTGCCCTACCATTCTGAATTAAGGTAGTTATTTTATTACTGGAAGACAATGAGGCAAAAATAAGATAAAACAAAACTGCATGCTTTCCTCTGTAGGCAATGACCAACAATGTACATGGTAATGATCACCAATGGACTTTGAGAGAAGTACATGACTGGTCAGTGATAATTATTCACATTGGTTATTTACAAAGTGATTAGTGGACTAAAGTACTAGCATGAAAATTGATCCTTTATGTAATTACTCACAGATAAAATACTATGGCAACTGAAATTTAAGTCATGTGTGGGGGGGAATGGGGTTTTTAAATTAAACCATGGTAACTGAAATTCATGGATGTTGGAAATAACAAAGTGAAGATAGCCTGCATATACCTAAGGGGTTCAGAGCCATATGATAAGGAATAAAACAAGAGGAGGAAGTAAATGAACAAGATGGTGTTTCTCAAAGTATGGTCATCAGAAGGGTTGGCATAATCAGAGAACTTGTTAGAAATGCAAATACTGAACCCCACCAGACGGACTGAATTAAATATTCTAGAGTTGGGCTGAGACATCTGTGTTTTAATAAGATCTCCAGGTAGTTCTTATACTAAATGTTTGGGACCCACTGATATAGAAAATATGGAACAATATCTTAAAAACAGATTAGATGAGGGGTACACCTTACAGTTTAGAGATAAGTGGTAAATCCATAAAATAAAATTTCCATGTTATCTGAATCAGGATTATATCCAGAGATGGCTGCTGCTCTGTGAATGGGATCAGACAAATTTACACCAACTGGAAATACAAATGAATGGGAGGGACCAGTGTGACCTCTAGTCTATAATGTTCAGCCATGGGATATCCCAGATAATAGGGAATGTCAACTGAGGGGCCACCAGAGTCAAACTGTCAGTAATTGGCAGAGAAAAAATTTAAGATTAGGTCTTTTTGCCTCAACATTTCTTGCTTTTAAACTTTTACCAGTGTTTATTCATGATCTCAAGTAAGTGCTTGCACTGTAATCAGGAATTTATTCATGGGTTCAAGTTCAAATTTCATAATTTAATGTGTGTATGTTGCTTTATAAATATTTATACCTACCTGGCGTGGTTGTTGGGAGCATTAAAGAGGTAATGCAGGTACATTTCCCAGTCCCGTGAATCGTACTTTGATGAGAACTCAATTCTGTTCCTTAATTCTCATAGATTCCAATCTTCCATTTACTGCTACTTATTTTATTGTTACATTATACCTATAAATACTAAATCTTAATAATTTAAGAAGATAGCAATCTTTGGTTTATTCACTGGTGAAGTACAAGATCCTAAAATAGTGCCAAGAACACAAGAGCACTTCATTAACATTTGTTGACTGAATGACTCCTACCACTATCATCTCAATAGAAATATTTAGAGTTGGTCCCATGATCTTCTCCTGACAATTAGACCTCTGCCAGCATGTTTCCTCTACTTCTAAAGTAGAAGTCACTCTGTCTTAGTTCATTTGTTCTTCTATGACAATATGTCTCACACTGGTAGTTCATAAAGAGCAGAAACTCAATTTCCCAGTTCTAGAGGCTGTGAACTTCAAGGTCAAGGTACCAGCACTTTCAGCGGTCAGGTGAGGGTTGCATCCTAGAGAGGGGAGGAACACTGTGCTCTCACAGGCCAGAAGGCAGAAAGGCAAGAAAGCATAACGCTATGTGAAGTTTCCCTCTTAAAGACCTAAATCCCACTCACAGGGGGGGAGCCCTCATGATCTTCCCACTTCTTTAAGAACTCACTTTATAATCCCATCACATCGAACACAAAGCTTCAACATGTGAATTGTAGAGAGGACATACTCAGCTACATGAACCCAAATAACTAAGCTTCCAATAGCACCAAGTGAGTGCGAATGATGTGTGCAACTCCTGGTCATGCCCATGGAGTGGATGGGGTGCCATCTTGGAGTATGCAGATGAGGATGACCTCATTTTGAGAAACTGCAGAAAAGGACTCAGGCATATGATGACCTTTAAAGCAGAGATGCCACACCAATCTGGACTTTGAAGTGCAGAAGAAACAAAAATTCATCATGCATGTTTAAGGTATTTTGGGTCTTATTCCAGTGCACCAAATTTACAATTATGCATGTACTTGGTTATGACAAAGTGTTATCATAAATCCAGTCTCAAGTTACCACAGATATTACCCTCTTCTTTTGAAGGCTCTGCCATCACTTCCATTCTTTAAGTCCTAGTTCAAAGTCCTTATTCTTCATGAGGACAACCCAGAGAATTTTCAAAGCATTACAATGATTATTTGAGAATGAGTATGGTGTTTTGCAGAGCATGATAATGACAAAGTTTTGTTTGGTCATGTTTCAGAAGCAGGGATGAGCCAATGGAAACATTCCTCACAGGGAAGGTGACTACCTGAAGTTGAAGATCACAGCATTATGCAACATGGGATAAGGACAGTATACCAGGGGAAAATGTCAATCATATTCAAGAAGGGAAGCAAAGGCTATAACAAAAAAGTTCCAGGGTGAACATATGAAAAGGTCAGAATTTGGGAGAATCAGTGCAAATTACGGAGTGGAAAGTGAGATACATCCAGAAAAGTGGTACAGGAATAACGCTATAAAAATTCGATGCCCTATGGTGCTCTCTGCATGGTGCTAAGCCTTGCAGGATTGAAAAATTTTTCTTGCATGCATTTTAAATGCTTTGATTTGTACTTAATGACAGGGAACTTGTATATGCCACTCAGTACAGATGGATTTGTCCGAGGCCCTGCTAAATCAATGCATATTCACTGAAATCTCTTGTCATTGTTCTGTCAGAGAAAGCTCTGCATCCATTCTGCCACATGGAGATCTGGCTAGTCTGTATCTGTGTTTGTAACCAGCTGGGACTTTTACTGGCTTCATTATGCCATTTATTTATCAGTCGACAGTTTTCCTGTAGTCTTTGTTTTCCTTGGTGGAAGTTATGCTCCTTTTGTTTGTGTTATAATAGAGAACAAGTCATTTCCTTTTCAACATTAACGATCCCATCAGTCACGCACTTTGACTTATAATTTTGAGTGCCTTTCAGCACTTTTAGGACCCAGAAAAGATGACATTATTCTGAGCCACAACATTATGGGAGCAAGAAATTCCCTCAAGAGGTCATATAATCCAATCCTCTAACTTCAGCTGAGCATCAGTTTTCAAAGACACCATCACTTACAGATAAAATCTTTCTCTTTGCTTTATATTCACATGACATTGATGGGGGCTACGTTTTCTGTGAACCTAGAGGAAGAGAAAATAACTCTCTTCAAACCAAAGAATCTCACTTCTCCCTTCTGCCAAGATTCATAACCAGGTGAATAAACCTGTAAACTGATAATCTCTGTAAGTCACAGTTCTGGTTATAAGGGAGAACTGAAGGTCTAGGGTGGTCTATTTGTTTTCTCTTGCTGAATAACAATTACCACAAATAGAGCTTTAAAACAATGCAAGTTATTATCTCACAGTTTCCATGAGTCAGAGTTCTGGGTAGAGGTTAGCCAGGTCTTCTTCTTGAAGTTTCAGGGAAGGAAGAGGTTGAAGTTCAGGGGCCAGGTAAGGCTGTGACCTCACCTGAGGCTCAAGGTCCTCTTCCAAACTACCTACTGTTGGACGTTTTCAGCTGAAGGACTTGAGGTCCTCGATTTCATGCTAACTACTGCCTGGAAACTATTCTTTTATGTCTCAGAGGTCGCTGACCATTTCCTGCCATGTGACTACCTCTCAAACATCACCTTTACAAGGCCAAAGGGAGCATGCCTCTCTCCAAGTGCTCCTTACCTCTTTTAAGAACAGACTGCATTAGGTCAGGTAGGATGAGGATAATCTCCCCTTTGAGTAACTCGAAGTCAGCTGATTAAAATCCATACTTAAATCTGCAAAATTCCTCCATCTTTACCTGATCACGAGAGTAATATACTACTACTTTCAGGAGGGGGAAGTCTTAGGGACCCTCTTAATACTCATCCTATCACAATTGGAGACATATTAACCCATTATGTTAGTGTTTAAGCTTATATTCTACCCTCAGATTTATTGACTAACATAATAACAAGTGATTGTTAGCTTAAGACACCATGGCAGGTGGGGTGGACCAAACTCATGTGATCATGTTTCCTGTTCTCTTCCATCACCTCAGCTGGATTTACTCACACAGTGCAGTGAGCTATCAGGTCCTCTTGGGGCTTCTTGGTCCCGGATGATCTCACTCACATTTCCAGTGGTTGACTGGAGCAATGAGAGCAGTTCAGTCACCTTTATTCAGAACCTAGAAGGCAATTTCAGGCTTCTACACAAGGCAGGAAATGGAACTCACGAGGAATGGAAAGCACATTTCAACCATTGTCTCATATTTTGTTTGCTAATGTCCTTTGGGTCAAAGCAAGTCACATGTCCAAGCCAAGAGTTAAATGGAGACACATATTTGTAAGTCTAAGAGTTGAAAAATATCATAGGTACTTTTTATATCTGTCACAACTTTAGAAATCTAAAATCAAACAAGTCATGATGAAGTCCACTGGGTACAACAGCATATTAACACAAATGCATAATCATATCCATATTTCACAACACATTCATATACTTGACTTCTGTAAACCAGATAAAGATTCTACCACTTATCTGAGAAACTCTCTTAATTCAATCTTTTAATATTAGAACATGGTTTTTGAGTCTCACATTTCCCTGTATATCTCTCAGTTTTTATCTTTCTTCTGGCTTCTTTTTAAAGCAACTTTTCCCCTTGAAAATACAATATTGAAAGATATGAATCACTATTTCTCTATTACCTCATGAAAGATTTTGTAAGTACATGCACCCCTCTGACCCCTTTGCATTTCAGCTTCATTAAAAACTAGGATGTACAATTAGAATATGTAATTTGATTCAATTATATTAAAAAAAAAAATAAAGAAATACAGCCAGACTTGGACTTCATCTCTAAGGACACTGAAGCCCTCAGCGTTCAAAGAAAATTACAAATGACTCAGCAAATTTGATGGTAATGCAGACAGCTCCGTCTTTCTCATCAAAGACAACAGGAAAAAAATGAGAACTGAGTAAAAGAAAAATGAAGTGGTGAAGTGAATATAAAAATATTGTTTAATTTGGCTTCATTTTGCTAACAGAAAGAAAATAGAGAAAGGGAAATCTCAAGGAGAATTTCTAAGGAAGAAGAAGGACCAAGGGAATTGCTGATTCAACATAAATGAAGGCACTCTAGCATGGATAATTCATAATAAAAATAATAATAATAAAATATTTAAGATGAAAATATGAGCATGGAAGAGGGTGGAGCAAAAGTGAGAGAAAAGAGGTCAAAGAAAATCTCTGTCACAAAAGCACATACCTAACCTGTATGTAGTTATGACATTCAAATATGTGCCTCATGATTATACTTTGGTTTCCAAGAAGTCATGTAGCTGTGGACATTATGGACATAGACATTGTGCCTTTTTTCAATTTCCCTTAAGACTACCACCAGAATTATATCATTAAACACAAGTCTGTCTGCATCGCTTACCTGCCTTAAAGCAATAACAAAAGCGCAGATTGTTCCTCATTATCCGTAGGAAAAAGCCCAAACTCCCCAGCCTTTCAAGCGTTCTTGTCATAACCTAATGGATCCAAAAGTAACTTGCACAACCATGCCTCGTATTGAGGAAGTTATTTAATCTACCTGTGTTTTTGCTTCACTCTCCTCACTTCTACCTAGAGGATTCATTATTGTAGTCTTGGCCAATTTCCCAGGGAACAATAGGGTTCTTTTTTTTCCCTCTTTCATTGTGTTGCAGAAGCCATAGTTTATTACTTAGGTGGCATTTATTCCTCAGTGCAGCAAATATTTGCTTATTAATCTGTCTTCCTCATTAGATTGTGAATGACTCCAGGACAAGGATGTGCCTGATTCACTGCAGTCCTTGTAGCACTGTGCCTGGAACTTAGCAGGTGCTCATTTTGTAGAAATGAATGAATCGATTGACAGATAAATCAATGGAGGCTTTGGTGAGGTTTAAAGGAATCAGAGCCCAGCTCCTCCAGCCTCCAAAACTGCCGATTATCAGTGGTCTCTGGAATATCCTGGTGGTTTTTTCTGTTTGTTTGTTTTTTTGTTTTTGTATTGTCATTTTCTCCCTATTCTAAGCCAAGGAAGATGTCATTGAGTTGACGTAGGCTTGGTGCTGTCCTCTGGAGACCCTCTAACAGTATTTTTGGACCATACTTTGGAGTCATAGGTAGAGATTACCTATGCCCTCTGTATTGCATGGGGTAAATCTAGTGTTTACCTTTTGTCGTGTAGTTTTTAGCCGTACCTTTTTTCACTGTCTCGGATGTTGTTGTACAGATGAAGAATTATATGAGTATACTGAAACTACAGTCACTTCCTCGATTTATGCATCTAATTCATGATACTACTTAGAAGACATAGTGTAGAAGGAATTTGGGACCACGGATCAAGAGATTCAGATTCTTACTGGAGCCCTGTCACTAACTTGATGCATTATGTTTTGGAATCCACTTAATACTTGCTTTACTTCAGCTCCCTTTTATAGAAAATGAGATAGGGGAGGGAGGGAAACATCATAATAAAGTGTTTCAAGTTAAAAAAAAAATTTAAAGTGAACTCTTGATTATACAAAGTTAGTGAAAAGAAACAATATAGAGAAATGAAATGAAATGCATCGAACATCCCTAGATCTTATTATATTCATTACTTTTTATGCTTTCCCCTTAGTAAACTTTTTATAAGAGTTGCAAGCAAATAAAATGTTGACTGGTTTGGCTATCACATCTTTTCTCTCTAGTAGAGGTGCAAATGAGTAATAAAATAGTTACCTGGATGGTAACACAAGAGAGATAGTAAAAATGTAGAGAATCAAAGCAATCCGTAAATGGGATAATAAGACACAGAATAACTTAGTAGATGGCAGACAATATTGTCTTCTTCAGTAGAAAAGGAGAAAGTGATATATAAATATTATCTGAAAAGGACCCTCAAAAAGGATTAGATCCATGAAACCCAGCACATGGAGTACTAGGTCTCCCAGAGGTTTATGATTGTCAAAAGTCACAGTGTAAGACAAAGTACACAGCTTGAAGACCCCAGGTCTTCTCTCTGCTACTCCTTTTACTGCAATATATCTCACAGAAACCTGCAGCAAGTAGTATGGATTTGCATTCATTTCTAATGGGAAGGATGGTTATGTGAGCTCCCTGCTGACATCTAGGTCATCTCACCGCACAAATATCACCACCCCAGAAGACCTACCAGTGGCGTATTTACCATTGTCCATGGGATAAGCTGAACACGCTAGTCCTGGGAAGCTTCTATGACAACAAGTGCCTCCCTTTCCAGTATGTTTGCACCCTACAGCTCACCATTCATCATGCTATCAGCATGTTTCCTGAATAAAATCCCATCGATCACTGACCACCACCCAAGTGATGACCACCCTATGCCCTTTCAGAACCTGGTACGTGCCCTCGACCCTATTCGCAGTAGAAAGTCATCACCTTCTCCTGAGAAGCTCAGATTCCCTGCCACCATTTGCTCCTTCCTTCTCTTCTTCCTCAATTTCCCCCCACATGTCACCTTGTTCTGACTTAGAAGAGGTTGGGCGGTTTTGTCATTTTCCTGAAACCTGGAGAGCACTTTTTACATATTTCTATTGTCACACATATTATATTGCTAAATGGTTAAAAACAGGAATTATGGAATTAAAGGTCTAGATTTGAGATTTGCCATAAGCCACATATCTATGAACATTAAAAAAATAATTCTGTTAGTCTTTGTTTCTTCCCTCAAAACAAAATGAAAACAAACCTTAAAACAAACAAACAAAAACAAAGCCATAAAAATAAATGCCCACCTCATAAGACTGTTTTGAGAATCAAATGAAATAAAGCATGGAAATCACTTACCTCAATGTTTAGAAGACAAAAGCCTAGCTGTATTGATAGTTTTCTTACTTAAGTGCAATAAAATCTTCTGTAATTCACTTTTGTGTCTCTAGCACCTTTCGTGACACCCGAACCATTTATTCACCCACGTAGATTTCTTTCCCTGCTGTGTAACCCTAATCCAGAAGAGCTCATCTGATAGTCAGATTATTTTACAATCAACATCTGGAGAGACATGTGAGTATTTTCATTCTTTGGTCTGAAGAAGAAAATACTCCTAAGACCTAGGAGAGGTAAATAGCTGTGGGTGGGGATGGGTAGATCACATGCCAACCAACTTCCCAGAAGGAAAACAATCTTTTCTTAAAAGGGTAAATTTTGACTACTTCCACAGAAGAATAGTCTCTTGAGATATTTCCTCTCTAATCATGGAAAGATCATTCCTATTCAGCATTCTCTCTACCTTCTTGTCACTTTGGGCTTCCATTGTTCTCTGCCACATGACCTTGTTTAGATTTCTTGAGAGAAATTAGGTTAAGAGTTATTGGTTATTCCAGAGTTGTTTTAAAAGAACATTTCAGAATTATGGACAGAAGATCATACCTACTCTCCATATCCTGCCCCCACTCTACCCAAAGTCCTTTCTTTATGCTATACTTCTGTCAGAGCCTGACCTTTCCCCCTCAACCCCCTGTGAAAGATTCCATATGAGTAAAAGACCAGACAGACTATTTCTTGCACCACCATCTCACTCCTGATGTTTGAGATGAGAAAAAGAGAAATTCAGATCAGGAATTTTTGGAATAGGAGAACCCTCAAGTCTCAGGCAGAAATAATGGGAGAATAAGACCATAGGGCATCAATGATAATAGCTAAAGTTGCCAACAGAATAAGCATCTGAAACTCAAAGAATATAACTGGTTCAACTTGGAACTACTTAAAATTTTAATTTTATATGACTGACATTTTATTTTTTTAATTTCCTCAAATCCCAGGAACCATATTAAAAACTTTCTGAAGTATGAGCAAGTGTGATCATCCTAAAAGGAAATATGTGGAACAGGGTTCAAAATTGAGATGCTGCGCCTCATTCTGCCTGTGTGATTTCCACCTCCTAAGCCTCTGTTTCTTCATCTTTGTTGTGAAGTGTTAATCAAAATAGTATGTAATTAAAGTGCACATATTTAGGCAAAATAAAATTAATAAATGCATTCTGAAATAGTCATGTACTTGAACAGAACTCATTCACACTTGGAATCATACTGATAAAATTAGGACTAACATTTTTTGTAGATTTTGAAGTTCTCACAAGCATTAAAATGTATTAATCCCATGCAATCTTTTTGACTTACCTATTCCTTTAACATTTAAGATTATCAAAAACTGAGTATGTTGAATTTCAGTTTATAATAAGGAAACATTTGACCATGAAAGATGATATCCTAGAATTATTTTCCCCAAAAGTAATGAGCAAGTGAGAACAATGAGAACATTAACTATGTGCCTGATGTGGACTACCATAGTGGTTACAGTCCCGCAAAGTGTTTCCTACTGACAGACATCATATGAACTCTAATATTAAACAAATCATTGCCAGAATTTTCATCCAGATGGTCAGTAATCACGAGCTCCTTGCTAAGCAGCCCTTGTGGGGATGCCAAAGCAGTTGTATGGTCCTTGTGATCCTTCTGGATGTCAGCCAGGTTGTGCCCCATGTGATTTGTGTCCTAGGGACAAACACCAGCACAAATGGTCAAAGCACGGTCACTGAGCTGCCACATCACATGACCAGAAAATATACCTTGAACTGAAGGAGGGTGGCAGAGGTGAAAGACTCAAATTCCTTAGTGAAAACTACCTTCTTAGCTGGATTGCTAAAGGATTGTATAGAGTGCTTTTCTGGCACCAGGAAGTGACTCATATGTAGTTATACTTCTACAGGAATCTAAAGAAATGGGCAGTTTCATATTCATCTGGCTTTATGAAACTAAGTGATTTTATTTGTACTATTTGGGTTTATAATGGTGTTTGGGCCTTCTTATCTGACTTGAATGTGAATACTGCCATAACTCGAAGAAATTTATTGTCCTAGACCATCTAAACATTAGTCTTGTTTTGCATTCTGACAGTCCTTTCGGCTAGTTTGGTGCCATATGCCTCATTGTGAGTAAGGTCTTGCAAAGAGTTGGAGAGGAATGAAAAACACCAAATAACTTTCCAAACTCTCTCAGTTCTGGGAGGTGCAGTGGAGAACATGAGTAAAGGTGTCTTGTTTTTCTACTGTCCTATGACACTTGTATTATCTTTCCTCAACCTTTGTAACATGAGCTAAGAAAACCAGAGTGAGTTTTCAGTAGTCCCGACATTTATGACTCACGAAAAAGATAATAAAAATGACTCTGGAAGTGTTTTCATCTTTTTGAAACTTGTGTAGATGGCATATCATCTGTCACAAGACCTGAAGACTCTTCTTCAAACTCCTGAGCTATTAGAGGGTAGGAGGGTGCAGGAAGATGAGGGTGTATATGTGGTTTTCTTTTTATTTTATATAACTTTCAGTAAGATTAATCATGGTCATTTCTGATGACAAATGAAATCTTCATGGTAAAAGCATTTATAATGATAGATTATAATAATAAATAAAAATCGAGAACTATGAAGCAGAAATGAAAACTGCTGAAATTTTTGTAATGGAGTTCTCTAGTTTCCTTTCTGTCCTATCACATGCAAACACACATACTCAATTTTGTCTCCAACAAAATTGAGATGTATCTTTTCCTGATTTTAATCTGATTTTATCATTTGAAATTCACCTTGAACATAGTCTATGCCAGTAAGTATTTTTCAGCAATATGAATTCATATGGATAAGTCATAATTTATGTACTCAGTCTCCTTTAATTATAAAGTTAGTTTGTTCCCAATTTTTACCACTACAAATAATGCTGAAATAAACTTTCTAAAAGAAAAATCCTTTTGCAAATATCTCATTACTTTTTTATGTTAATGTTCAAAAGTGAAATTACCAGGCCCAATGCCAAAAATGACTTTTTTTTTTTTTTTAGGACTTCAGTACATGAATATATTGAACCAGTTTGAGAATATATTTCATATTGGAGTGGTAGAATAGAGGACTTCTAGAGGTGCAGAACATTACAGAGACCATGGAAAAGACCTGATTCCCATTTCCAGACAGAAAAATCAACAACAACAACAACAACAACAAAAAAAACTCTAGTGAGGGTAAATCATTCTCCCAGAAAGAATCTTAGAGTTTGAGCTTAGTGTCAAAGTCTAAATCTCAATTTTTGTCTTTACCTTCCCTCTGATAAAGAATTCTTTGTATTATTTTATATTAAATGGTAATTGGGAAAGGCTACAAGAAACATAAGCATTGGCTCTTTGGCCTCAAGGAGGGAGCAGCGGGGAGCAGTCTGTATGCTGCAGCTCTGTATACCAGGCTCAGCACTTCTCTCTGCTTTCTGAAAACAGAGCTAGTGGAGTGAGACAGTGCTTTCCTCCCCTCGAAGCTATCTTATCAGTTTCCGCTCCTGATCCCCTGTGGATGCAGGGAATCGTTAGCATAAGCCCTCCCATAAACAACTCAGTCAGCTGAAGTGCCAAAATTAAGCTTCTTAATTTAGCACTTTGATTTGAAAGCCTTCTTCTCTCTCAGTTCCAAGTCAGGTATTTATAAAAGTTTTCACTTATCTGACAGAGGCCAGCTTCTTCCAAATAACTTCCTCCACCCTCTGGGAAGCACTTACTCAGGAGCCTGACTCCCAGAGCAACGAAGAAAATCATCCAGGGGCCAGAGGGCTTCAGGAATTACCTAAAATAGAAGGAGTCCAACTCAGAGGACCCTGATTTCTTCAGAGGACTACAGCCATTCGGGAAGCCACTGACACTATCAACAACTTAATATTTATTGAATACCTGTGATGGTATGTCTGGCAGTTTCTGGGGGTCTGAAAGAAAATGATTTAAATTGGAAATTCACAAATGTTGCCCACTCACAGCTTCTGGGTTAATCAGAACCAAGTGAAGTTAGAGCTAAAAGTGACATTGATCTATTCCAATTTTTCAAAAATAACAGTGTATTGGGCATATAAGTTCTGTTTAGTTCATATTGTACCCTTTTAGGAGGTATTTAATACAAGCACTTCCAGGTTTCACTGTACCCTAAATGCCCTTTCAATTACAAAAAAAAAAAAATGAACTATTTCCTTCATATGTGTGCTAAGTCTCTTGGTGCATTCTTGTCTTTTGAAATCTAGGCTGTGTATCTTAAGCATCACTCTAGTGTCGGGATGCATGGATTAACCATTTCACACCCAGGAGTTTCTGTATGACAAGGTGAACCTGCTACCAAAAATCACTGCCAGTCTTTGGGTCTAATCATTTTGTTGAATTCACAAGGTTTTCTTCATGCGGAAGGAATAAAATATTAGAGTAGTCAAGTATGTGAAAGCAATAAAGTATGCTATCTGTATGAGATTAAACTCTGAACAAAATCAGTGTAAAAAGATAGGATGTTTAATGATAATTGGGTACCTCACCTATTGCTCACTTTTCAAGTTCATCTTATGAGGCTCAAACATAACAATGAGCTGGGAAAGTCTTGCTTTGGCCAACCACAGCAGATGCATATAGAAAAAGATCATGGCACAACTCACCTAAGGGAACACAGAGATGCATCAAGGGGTCAGAGAAAGCCCTTGGAATTGGTGATCAAGAAAGGTGATCAACATTCAGCATTCAGTTCAGCTACTTCTTGCTGGACTTCAGCAAGTCACTCCCTTGTGTGAACTTTTCTTCCTTCCCTCTGTGAAACAAGGGGACTAGAGAAAAAGGTTGCGTGGGGTTCCATGCTCTGGGACTTAAGGATTCGACTGGTACTGACAACAGGGAGAAGAAAGAAAGCAGAGGTGCCATTTTCACATTTAGGAATAGACAGTAGGCCAACCATGAGTTTCCCAGAAGTGGGGAAGACAAATTTGATTAAAGACAGGATGCAACATTGAAGACAAAGTGACTGTATCTCTGCCGATTACTGAGTGACAGGCTCCACGGGTGGCCCTGCTGGCCCTGAGAAGACAAACTGTATTTGCAGTCAGCATGGAACAGACTGCAGGTCAGAAATGAGCCCCTTTAGCCACACTTGAATGATTGGATAGCAGTCTTGTCAGATGTGTCTGTACTCAGTGCTGAGAACAGTGATAGGCATATGCTAGCCATCTTTCCCATCCTTTAAATTCTAGACGTTCAGGAGAAATGTCTGTAGCTCAAGGATTTAGAAGTCAGTTGCTGGATATGCTCAGATATTGCTAGGCAAATGCAAATTTCTACTACTGGAATGTTAAAACATACCTCTGGTCCTTCCCTGCCCCTACCTCTTTGTACTTCTGAACAAGCAATTTAAAGCTTCTTTCTCAGGCTTATTCCTGAAATTCTTGCTGATGGATTTCGATATCCTGGCTTGTACCCTTGGCATTGATAACAAAGATAAATTCTATTCTCTTTAATATAAGTCTGATGAGCCCCTAATTATCTTCTCTTACTTGGATATCTCTGTCTTACTATATTCCCTGGCCAGCACAAATTTATATGGTGAAAAACTGATGGGAATTTAACAGATATATTCTGTTTCCAGCCTAGCACTTGTGAAAACTTGGAAATAAAGAAAAAAATGAAAGCTACAGTAAAATATGAATTAATGCAACTTTATAAATAGGAATAGATTAGTGGAAATGCAATTAATTTTCCAAAATTATAGAATTGTGGATTTGACAGGAACTTAAGAATTACAATATCCACATCCCTCAGTTAAGAATCAAGGAACCTGGGACTCAGAATGATATAATTACCTTTTCAAGGTCAGCCAGCTATCGTGTGGTAAAACCAGAATTCAGAGCCCAGGTCTCTCTCATAACATAGTTATTCCATTTAAAATTAGAAAATCATGGAATTAATCCTATTTCTTTCCTTATGCAAACATTAAAAAAATCAAAAACGTTTTTAGAAAAAATTCATAAAAGTCATATTTTGGGGCAGATAAATGTCACTCCCCATTTATGTTAGGAAGGTAGAGTTTTGAAACTGAAACTTCTGTTCCTTAAAGAATATTCTTTTTTCCCATTGGAATTCTATAATGAGAGGTTCACATAATTAAAAGTTTTCTGGCAGGTATCATAAAAAGCCATCTGCTACCTAAAACTATGAACCAGGACCCTGAATCTTTTCCTCCCTGGAGAGCCCAAAAGACTGCAAAGAGCTTATGAGAGAAACAACCCAAGGATTAGAATATAACAGGGCTCCAAAAAAGGAGAATAGGCACTACAAAAGGAATTCCATAATAAAGTGTTCAGATCAGGTACGTGAGGCCTGGCTCCTCATCTCATAGATGTGCTACGATTTATTCCAGAGATTTGGAAAGAGAATGTGAATGGATCACTACAAATCCATCACCACAGCTGGAAAACTAACGTCAAGTTCTCACCCAACAGAATGTAATGTGTAATCATCACTCACATTTATCTCCCAGATATACGTACACATACCCATAACAAAACCAATGCTGCAGATTAGTATATATACCCAGAGTCAGAAGAATGATATGGCGTAGGAAAAGACAAGAAAAGGAGGGAGATAAAGGAAAACGACATTTGGGTAGGACGTTCTGTGGGCCAGGCTGTTGTGTATAATTATATTTAAATTTCTCACGAGGCAGGGGAAGCAGATAGTACTATTCTCACTTGGCCAATAAAGTGTCTGAAATTCAGAAAGATTAAATAACCTGCCCCACATCATAAAATGTACTAAGTGACAAAAATCAGAATCCAAACCCATATACATCTGGTTTGAAGAGGAGAGATTCTTGTGAACTAGGATAGTTAAGAAAATCTTTATGCAATTTGACCAGAGCCTAGTGGAAGAAAGGCTAGCAGTAATTCTAGAAGAATGAACATGGGATTAGTATGGAAAAAGATGATAGATAGATAGATAGATAGATGATAGATAGATAGATGATAGATAGATGATAGATAGATAGATAGATGATAGATAGATAGATGATAGATAGATAATAGAGGAAAAGAAAGCATTGTATAGGAAATTACCCTGCTGATTAAATTTAAAATGGCTGAAGCACCCACCCCCATTAGTTTTCTGTTTGAAAAAATGTTGCTTTTTCTAAGAAAAATGTGGATTGAAAAATGAGTGATTTCTAATGTCCATGTTAAAATAATGCTAATGAATGTGGAGGAAGACAAAATCTAAGGTGGCTACTGTCATCCTGACCTCCTGGAATTCATTTCTCTATATAATCTCTGTGCCCTGCATGTAAAATCTGTGACTTGCCTCTAACTAGTGTAATATGGTCAATCAGTTGAGCTGTCACTCTCATAGCTACATTATATTATGTACAACTGTCTTGCTAGCTGACCACCTCTTTTGTTGTCCTCGAAGAATCCTGCTGTCATATTATATATTGCCTATGAAGAGGACCACATGACAGAACTGTGGACTGCATTTTGGAGCTGAGAGTTGGCTAAAGAAACCGCTAGCACAAAAATGAAGCTCCAGTCCTATAGCACTGAGAGAATGAACTCTGTCCCTAATACGAATTAATTTGGAAGTAGATTGTCACCTTGATTGCCTCCCAGTGAGACCCTGAAGTTGAGAACTTAGCTAAGCCATGCCATCTTCTGACCCATAGAAAGTGTAAGATAATAATTTTGTGTCATTTTAAACCACGAAGTTTTTGGTAATTTATCATGCTACATACATACATTGTTTCATGATGCTGAAAAGACGCAAAGAGCTTTAGTTATTAAGGAGTCTCCTGCTTGGTGCTATTTGTTGTTTCTGGATGCGTTTCTAATAATGATGACTCTTAATGGCATAAATGAGTTAGCAATTTGCTATGCTGTTACTAACACACATGGCTTTCAATGGAGACAGCTCCCAAAATCTGTTCCTCTCGATAGCATGATTATAAACTCTTTCAACCTGTATTTCTTCTGCCCCCAAATTGATCCACGTGCTTGCAACCAGGACCCTTTTAGTATTACTATGGGGAAAGGATCATATAAGATGCCCTGATTAACCAGAGTGACCCTGTTTATTGTCCCAAATGGAAAACTCTTTAAGAGTGAAAAGAGCACCTGTAATCCCAGTGACTTGGGAGGCTTAGGCAGGAGGATTGCAAGTCCAAAGCCAGGTTCAGCAACGTAGCGAGGTCCTAAGGAATTTAGAAGACCCTGTCTATAAATAAATAAATAAATAAATAAATAAATAAATAGGGCTGATGACATGGTGGTTAATTCCCTTTGGGTTCAATCCCCAGTACCAATAATAATATTAATAATAATAATAGCAATAATAATAATAATAATAAACTAGGACTATTGGTATGAACCTGACTTGTTGAGATAATCCTATGCATCAATCCTATGCATAAGTCAGCTTCATCAATAAGAGTTCTTTGAACAAGCTGGCCCAAACTGGATTTGTTATAAACTGAAAACTTCAATTAACATCATACTTATTATGTAACATTACAAGACCTATATTATTCATAAGCTACTGGCAAGACTATTTGTTACTAGTCAATTGATCCTCAACATGGAACAAAATGCCTGAAATATGTTAGGCACCACTCAACAGATTTTTAATTGAATAAATAGAGATATGACTAAGTTTCCTCTTCATAAATAATGTTGATGCTCTGCACCACAGTGTAATTACTAGTATCCACTGACTAAAATGACTAAAATAAAAAGATTTACTATACCAAATGCTGGTGATGGTACAGAACAACCAGAACCCTCATACAGAGCTCTTCATGTGAATGCAAAATGGCGCAAACTATGTGGATAACAGTGGCCATTGTTATGGGCTAAACACATATTTTTGTTTATTATCCTATCCAGCAATGCCACTCACCCATGAAAAATAGGACATGTCTACATAACGATTTGTACAGAAAACATCAGAGTAGCCTCTCAATAAAGGAACAGTAGAAATAGTCAAAATCCATCAACAAATGAAAGTATATGCAAATTGTGACATAATCACACCACGAGATGCTGCTCAATGTTCAAAAGGAACAGCTCTTGATACACACACCACAGATGAATCTCATAGATGTGATTCTAAGCAAAAGAAACCAGACACTACAAACAATTTATCTGAAGTTCAAGAACAGGAAACACTAATAAAAAGTACATATGAACAAGGTGTTCCTGTGTTAGAACCGGAAGGACTTATTGGAAAGAGACTCTGAATGCATTCTGGAAATATAGAAATATTTTATATTTTGAAAGGGGCGTTAGTTATAATAGGGATATTAATTTGTCAGAATTGTACAGTTAATATTTATCCATTTTAATACATGTCAATTTAGCCTTTTAAAAAACTATAAAAACAGCAAGATTAAAGATATCTTATTCTAAAAAAAGAGTTAATTATAAAACACTTGAGGGTTTTGCCTTACCTTTAAGACATTTTAGCATCCCAAGTAAGGAAAACGATGCCCCAGAGTGCCAGATGTAATTAGAATCATCTCTAAAGTGTTATCCTGGCCACTATCTTGAGAGGAACGTTGATATAAAGCACCTTCAGGTCATAGAAATGTGAATGACCAATTACCTGAAGATCATGCTTTATGCAAAATTCTGAAAGGAACTGGTTTTAAGTTTTCCAGGAAAAGAGAAAATGAGAGGAACCACAATATCTATCTTCTGATCCTTGAAAGTTTGGAATTTGAAAATACAGACATACTCTGTAGGCTTCCAAGGGATAATGCCAACAGAGATAAACTTGGACGCCTATGACATTGGGTTTTTGTGACACAATCATACTATGGAGGAACAATTGGCTTCATGAAGTAGAATGTTCTCCATCAGTGAGAGTAGCAAACAGAGGCTTCAGCCATATTTTCTCCCAAATGTTTCACAGAGCATTGGAGAGAAGAGAACCCTCTATTTCTAAGATACCATGATGATATGCTGTGAAAGTCTGAAATCTTAGATTTCATGGGTTTCAAATACTGATGGGATTCAAAGGTGAATGAAGTACATTAATGAAGTACATTAATTAGTATCAGTAGAACAAAACAGTGCTGTTCCATCAAAATTTCATGGCAGTGGCTTTCACCAATTTAAACTATGTTTAGGAGAGTCCAAACTTCCCAACTCATGCAGCCGTATACTCTCCATATAACTGCACATCATTTTAGTCTTTGAAATAACAATCAAATTCATTAGATTGAGTGATCCTATAAACACAGTTTCCATATTTGTTTGTTGCCACTTTTACTGTTTAACCCAAAACAAACTCTTCCAAAATTGTTTTCTTTTTTTTTTTTTTTTAATATTTTTTAGTTGGCAATGGACCTTTATTTATTTATATGTGGTGCTGAGACTCAAACCCAATGCCTCTCATGTGCTAGGCAAGTGCTCTGCCACTGAGTCACAACCCCAGCCCCCCAAAATTGTTTTCTTAAATGTGTTCATCTCAATAGAATAATGGAGATACCATAATTTTTCCAGCCACGGGAAATTTTCAGAAGAAGCGTCATGTAAGCCCAATGTGGACTTATTTTACATTATAGGTTCAATTACTGGGTCCAAAAATGTCCCTTCTTACATAAATTTCTATGTGATCGAGAAGTTATTTTTGTAATGCTATAGACCTTCAGATTGATTTTTGTGTATGATTCAATTTGTAAAGTGTATTCATTCTATAGTTTTCCTCTGTCTTCTTTCATTTCCTATCTTTTAATGAAGTTAATAAAGTTGCTAGAAGCTCCTTAACCAGCAGGACATAATTTAAAGGAAAAAGAACTTGTGAAAATCACTTCAGATACTACTTTCACAAGTTGCGTTAAGATATTTGAAATGAGTGGTGATATAGTTCATGTATCTGTGCAGATAAAATTTCCTCCATTAGTAGGTATAATTCAGTGTTTACTATGTATGAGCTTCACAAACCACTTCAGAAATTATGAAGTTTCTTTGCACATGAATCTTTACATTTTTTTTCAGTGTTTTTACAAAAATGTTTTGTTTTGAATATTTAAAGAAAAGATTTATAGAAATATTTTAAGCTAACACAAGTGGAAGATTCTCTAGGTTCCATTTAAAATGAAGTATTCTTTAGCCTCGTGTATTTGCCTTAAACATTGAACACATCTAAAATTATAAAAGGACCTCTATAAAACCACTGAAAAAAATCACCAACAATAAATTTCACCATAAGCAGATAGATATTAGATTTGAAGGAAAGAAGAACTTATGGGGTGGCAAATATCAGATAAACCTGTGAAAAGAAGTAAAGAAATGTTATTTCAAGCCTTATTTTGTCACAGGGCACATTTTTCATGGAGAGATATTTTTCTGGTGGAAGGCAAGGTGAGTTTGATGAAATTGCAGATCCTTCTAAACTCAGTGGGTCTAGGCATATAATTTCAAGCCTTTTTTCCTTGAAAAGTTGCCTGCCCTTTATATCATGCTTTTGTGAACTCTTTGTGGTGCTGGTGATGAATCCTTATGTATTTGGTAGAGTAAAACAGACTTCTAGCTCTACTCAGGAAGTCTGTTCTCTGCATCCACTCTACTGTTTCAAATGGGGTTTCCAGACGGCATGACAATCCCATCACAGAAATACAACATGTAAGAAAATACAGTGGCCACAGTTAAAAGCCTCAAACAAACAAAAAGATTCTCAATATATTCAGAGCAGTTGAGATTATATACACTCTGAAATTGTACTGATTTATTTTCCATTTTTATCCAATTTGTAATGATGACTTGATAGATCTGGAAAAAGTTTTCCAAGTAATTAGGTAGAATAAGCAAGATTGCTGGGACAAATCAAGGGTAGCACTTAGTTTTGAAATATTAATACAGAGGCCAAAGTTTTCCCAAGTTCAAAGACATCTAGCACTCCATAGGTTGAAGCTACCGTGCATTCCTTCCAGTATCTGTAGTTCTCTGTGAATCCTGTCATTGTCAATATTGTCATTGTTTTCCATTTCTAATTCTTTAACACATCCTGTCCATTTTAAATGCTAAATGTCTCTCATGCTTCTGTCTCCCCTCACCACTACCACAATCACACTTTTGACCAAACTACCGTCAATGCTTTGCCTGTATTTCTACAAAAATTTTTACTTTCCCTCCTCAATTATTTTTCCTTGCAGCAGCTAGAAATAGCTTTTCCAAATGTCACCCCAACCTGTACTCTTAAATCCTTTAATAGCCACTGCCCATTCATTTTAAGGTAAAGGTAGACTTATTTGAAGTCACATTCAAGATAAACCTTACATGGAATAGCTCTGCCTGTATCTTTTTCTCTTAACGAGGACCACGTTCCTTCCGGCTTTTGAAAGGGAAACTCACGTACCCCATTCCCCTGATCCAGATCCCACACTTAGGGCAACAATGTCTGCTTTTTGCGCCACTCCTTCTGCCAGTGAGTGGTTAGAGTTCACCCCATGAGAGCAGCTCCAGTGGTTGGCTCTTCCTTCCATATGTTTTCTCTCCACTTCATCTCAGTCCTATGCAGGATTTAAAGCTGCACACCCAGCTTTCCCACGGGTGGATTATTCTGAGGTTTAGATGGGCAAAGGAAAAGAGGAAAGAGTTGATACTATGAGAAAATTCACTTGTCCTGGACCTCAGCCAATCATCCAACAGGGTGATGAACAGGAGGAAGGAAGCTCATAGTTTGATCTCCATCCATCTGCTGCCTCTGCCTTTCTCTCAGCTAGTGATGAGTTGATACGTTTTCTGTAACAATTTGAGTAATATCCTTTTTTCACTATTCTAGAAACTTTTCAAAGGCAGAGACTCTCTGGTTTTGTTCACCACTGAATCCCCACTACCTAGCACAGTGCCCATAATTATTTTTTGGATTGGCTGAATGAATAAAGGCGTGCATTTTAAAATAACAATTAAGATAATAATAAAAGCTCAATTTGATGTTATTCCTTCAAACTCTATACACCATGAAATTAATCAAATAAGTGGAATTCAAAAGTTAGAAGGAACTTTGGGAAGCTTTAAATTCAGCAAACACTTTATAATTCAGACTCTTTCTCCTTAGCATAGCTCCCCTCGACACACAATTTCATATTCTACTTTATGTTAATAATTAAATATGATAAATGCCAAAAGAGAGGGCTAGAAAGTACTTCATCAATTGATTCATAAAATATTTGCTAAGTGCCTATCTTACATTTGGACAAATTGCTTACCTTCTGACAGATGAGTTTTATTTCCTTAAATGTGAAGACAATGCCTGTATCACCTTACAACCCTTAATAGTAAAGTAGATAAAATAAGTGAAATTGCCTGCATTATCACCTGATCCTCATGGGCACTTAGTGATGCTTTTTCATGGTTATTATAAACATTTAATGCAACTGAATTTGTTTTTTTTTTTTACAATAAGCAGCCCACAAAAGAATTATTTTCATTTTATTAATAACTTTAGAGAATTTAGAGGGCTCCTCTAATGCCACCTGTTTTGGTTTAGATTAGGTATCTCCCAGAAGCTCATGTGTGAGACAATGCAAGAAAATTTAGAAGTGAAAGGATTGGGTTATGAGATCCTGGATCTAATTAATGCTTCAATCCCCTGGTAGGGATTAACTGGATGGTAAATGTAGACAGGTAAGAGTATGGCTGGAGGAGGTGGGTCACTGGGGTTTGACTTCAGTGTATACACTTTTCCCTGCTGAGTGAAGTCTCTCTCTGTGTCCTGGTTCCATGTTGCTTTCCTCTGCCACACTCCTCTGCCATATTGTTCTGTCTCACCTTGGGCACAGAGTAATGGAGGTGGCTGTCTGTGGACTGAGACCTCTGAAACTGTGAGCCCCATATAAACTTTTCCTCCTCTAAAATTGTTCTTGTCAGGTGTTTTTGTTCACAGCAAGTGAAAAAGTTGATGAAAACACCACCCAAGAATTAACAATTAACACCAGGATGGAAAAAAATAAATAAATAAAGCAATCTTCCTGATTTCTCCTCTGCTATATAGTTTATATTTAATAAGGGATATTGTGGTCAGAACTTAAAATGGTCCAACCTAATTCTTGTTTGTGTTCAGAAGAGAGAAAAACAAGAGAGAAAGAGAGGAGAGACTGCTGTCTAGTAACTATGGAGATAACCTTTGGGCCTGATGGACTATTTTGACATTTACAATCAGCTGGGATAACACTTTTTTCTGAGTTTCAAAGATTTGCAAGTAAAATAGCCTCTACAATTTAAACAAAGCAAAACAAATAAATGAAAACAATAACTATTGCATGTCACCATTTCAGAAACAGAAGATTAAGGGTAAGAAAATGCAATTTACTGACATATTTTGCTTTTAATGATTTCTTTTCTTACTGATCTCTTGAGGCACGCTCCCCTCGTAGTTTAGGCTATTTTGTTCCAGGAGCGTATTTCCTGACTCTTCCATCTGAATGATCTCGCCTCTGCAGATACTCCCTGCACAGACATTTGCAATTGCCACCCGCCCACTTCCACCATGACACTGCTCAGATGGCTTGCTGGATCCTCATCACCTCCCACAATTCGTGTTGGCATCTCCTTCTCTGTGTCCTTAACAATGAGTCTTCCTTGCTTCCCACTAGCTTAATTTATCTATGTTTTATACAGTACTCATTACCAGGACTTCTGGTTCCTTCCAGTCATTAAAAACACAGAGAAAGAAAGGGTACTCATTTCTCCAATGGACAACGTTGAAATGATTACAATGAATTTATTAATTGGAATTCTTCACTATTTTCTGTCCCCTTTGTTCTGATCTTACCTATCACTTATCTATCTATCCTCCTGTATTGCTGCCCTCCTTTGTCTAATATTTATAAAGTACATGTTATATTCAGGGTTCTTACCTCCTTGCAATTGGACCTGCAAAGATATCAGATGATAAATATAGAAATAAACAATAATTGATAGAGAACACTGGTATGTGCATACTTTGGTGTGTGTGTTTGTGTGCTCACTCCTGGCTTTCAAAGATCAGAAAGGAAAACAAATAATTACAGTTAAAAATATCAGTGAGAACAGATTACAATAATTTCTTTCTCTAATTACTCTTTGTATTATTAGGCCGAACTATATGAAATTGCCAATATTTTACTGTTTGTGACCACCCAAAATACAAACCTGTCCTATTGTTTAACATACTAAAATTGCTAAAACCCATTTCTCAAAAAGTGAAAATTGTAGTCTCCAAATCAAACCCAGTTGTTTTGTCAAGAACTCAGATAACAGAGCTTTTTCACTTTTTAAATGAGTTAATGGAATTGACCCGTTTGGTCCTTCCACAGAGCATTTTAATTTAAGCAAACTTTTCTCTCCGTGTTTCTCTATTCACTTACGGACTGCAGTTCATATAAAGGCAAAGGACAGTGACTTGCTAATTAGCCACTCCCTTGCTCTGTCCAAGTGCAGCAGGATGTAAAGCACCAGAGAAAGTTCTGCCTGCCTGTCTGTCAAGCATTCCCTTGCACACTCCCCAAACCCACTGGTGCCCCATACCTGTCTCTCTCATTGTGTTCCAAGGGAAGTTTATAGTAATCTTTAACCCCCACACCACAGTCAGGCAACATTTATCCTAACCAACATTTACCCAAATCGATGCATTTTAATTGAAACTAATGGCAGTTAGCTTAAACCAACAGATTTTTCACTGGCCTAAGTACATTAAATCAATGTATTTCTCAAAATTGCTATATCTTATGTAAAACAATGCATTTTCATTTTATCCAGTACACATTTTTATTCCACTCTAATCTGCCAAGTTAAAGAGTCAGACTGAAGTAATAGATTTCTTTCTCTCATACCAGTTCTAAGATCTTGAATGAGAGAAACATATTAATCATTCAGATATGTGAATTTCATTTCATTAGGTTTAATGTAATGGACATTTATTGAGCACCTACTGTTTGTGAGATACTGTGTTTGACATTCTAGAAGGTACAAAGCGATTAAGATAGAGTTCCTGCCCATAGGAGCCCATCATTCAGTGGTGAATACTTCCATGGACAGAATTAATTATAAGAAGACAACGGCTAGGGAATCGCAATGAAGGAAGATGCTTGCCAAGACTGTGGGATTCAGGGGGAGGTTTGAAGATGGCATTTAAGCTCCTACTTGAATGATGGATACCTGTAGAGGAAAGGATATGCAGGACAGGGTGCAGAGACACAGCTGTGTACTAGGCAGGTTATGCCAGCTACTCCAGCCAATGCACCCCATATTTTCAGAAGTGTGACAAAATGGGAAGTAACTTACTTCCATGGCAGACGGCAGTGGCTATTCTTCAAGGGAATGTGATTGTCCTCAGTCAATGATGCTAAGATGAAGCATCCTTTCATGTGATGATTCCAACAACCTGTAGGACTTCGAGACTCTGTATCGGGCAGGTAGAATGAGGAGGAGCTTGGAGAAGGCACACCTGCGTCCTAATGATCTCAGGGAAGAAGTGATAGAAGTGACATCATTTATATTCCATCAATGGGATTTGGAGTCTCATTTCATACCTTAATGCAAATGTCTGGAATCTCCCTGGCTTTTTCAGGGAAGCCACATTCTCATCATAACTGTATATTATAGAAGCAAGAACGTAAATTTAAGTGGACAAATAGTCACTCTACTACAATGAAAGACACAAGATCAGAAATACAGGGGATTATAAATGTGGCATGGAGGACATAGGCTAAACATGATAGGAAATAGTCAAGGCCAGCGTAGAGAAGTCTCTAGGACATTCTAACATTTTAATCCTACACAAAACGGGAGCAGCTGGATGCTTCTGAAGGGAGGATATTTTCATAATCATAACTATTCTCTAATGTCTATAGCAGAAAAAAGTAATGCTGAGACAATACAGGAGTGCGAAACTAATTGTGAACATTTCCATGGTTATTTCCTCTTTTTTAGCTTCTATTTCTCCCTCTATAAAATGAGATGACTGGTCTAAGATTTTTCACTTTATATCACTTTCATTAATACATTGAATACATTACCTCTACATTTTGATCAAGCATATTCTACAAGTCAGAAATTTTTCCAGGTTGGAAAAAACGTAAAAAAATTTCTCCTCTCCTGGAGCTTACATAGCATGAGAAGAAACAGACAACACATACAGATATTGCATATTATATGTATAATACCATATGTATATGCATAGCTACATGTATCTGCAGGCTGTACATCTGGCATGGACTTGTCTGGGAATCTAGCTCTTCTCTCAGTGTCTATCTCCTCCCTGCATTAGGATCGCTGGTTTGTTTGCACAGCAAAGACAAGGGTGCTAGAGCTGAAGTAGAAATACACAAGTGTACTTGATTTAGTTTCATTGGCCAAGCAAGTCATGCAGCAAAGCCCAGACTCATGCAGCAAAGGCACACAGAGTATGGAATGAGAAGTATAAAAACTGGTCTATTAGTCCGATTGCTCTACCACAGTCCACATTCTGGTCATAATTATGTCTCATCTCTGCCATAAGCAAAATGAGTTCATGGTATCCAAGGATCTCAAAAGGTTTTGACAATCATGGCATCAGGCTTGGAATCCAAAACGTTGTTCTCCATCTCAGATCTGGATGCGTCTTTCTCTGCTTCCGTTTATTGTCCTTATGGCTCTCGCCGCCAGAGCAGTCTCCCTTTCCCATTGAGCACTTCTAAAAGTATATTTGGAAATGACATCTTTCATAAACCTTTTCATCATCCTTCTTTCCTGTAGTAAGTTGAGCATTCAAATGTCTTTGAACTGTTTCACTCTCTTTTAGTCCAAATGGAGACATTTTTACTAGTACGACTCCATAAAACATTTTGATGGGATTATTATTATTATTATTATTTTTATTTTTATTTTATATTTGGAATGGAATTAAGGTCCTCAGAGGTCAGTGCTCTACCACTGAGCTATGTATATTCCCAACCTTTGTTATTTTGAGAGAGCCTTGCTAAGTTGCCCAGGCTGACCTTGAAATGGAGATCCAACTGTCTCAGCCTCCTGAGTTGTTTGGAATTCCAGGTGTGCACCACCTCCTGGCTCCTGTGTGAACTTTAATGCACCTGATCTGAGTACACATTAGTTACAAAACTCATGACCCCAGTGTTTATCCTGACTTAGTCTTAACTATTATTATCAGCTTAAGGTCATCAAAATTATCAATCCATGTACTTTATGAATTATAGTTTTTTATTTAAAATAATTCACACCTTAATATTATAAATAGGCTTCCTGCTTTATCAGATCAGGTTCCTGTGAGGCCATGCCTTTAAGGTTCCTAGAAGTTCTTTTGAGAGAAGATAGTAGGCATTGCCTTAATCTTTCCTATAGTTACAACCTTAATTCAATCCCAACTCCAGGCCATATTTTACTTTTAAAATCCTTTGTCTGCAAAAGAGGTTGAAGATGAAAAGGAATTTTATTTTCCAGTGTATAGAGTCCTGACTCTGCTTATAAATCTACCACTTCTTTTTTTAGCTTGCCTTATTTCTATAGTACCTTATAAGTAACTAGAGAAAGCAAGGTGCTATTTTTAATATTCTGCATACAAATCCATAAAAAATGAATTTATCATCCAGGTTACAATAAGCAACAATTTTTACAAATTGTTTTCATAATTTTGTAGTACAGGTTACCATTTTCCAGCTTTCCATAATTTCATCTCCTTTTTTTTTTTTTTCTGGTTTCTGACCACTGCCTTGTCCTAAAGTTAGTTTCACGTTTTAATTTGTTAAACAAAACTGTACTTTTTATACTGAACTACCAAGAAGGGTTTTGCTAGGAAAACTAGTCAAATTAAAAATAAGATGAAGTCTTATTGTACAAAGTGAAGACATATAAAGGGCCAAAGATAGAGATTAGGAATCACTCAGTGAAATCTCAAATACAGCTGACTCTGGAGTGTAATCATGAAGAGGAAGCTTGTGGAAATTCTGACCCTGTGTGAGGACCACCAGTGTGGGGCCACAGGCAAGCAACGGGGAGATCCTAGGTCTGCTACTGGTGAAGAGTCAATTCATGAGAAGAAGAAATTATTGGCACAGAATAGAAGAGACGAGGAATCTTATATTTGCCATAAAGTAGACCCATAGATCTGCCATAATGAAAAATGTTGACCTTAATAGTAGGGACCATGGATATAAATGCAACATTCTCTTTCATGAAGATGCTCACAGGTGGAAAAAGAAGAGAAAACCAACAAGCAACAACATTTGTTGTGAACAGATTACCACAAGACTATGTGCATTCACCCATTCATTCTTTCCCTGCCTTTCAATGTTTGTAGTGAGTTTACTTCCAAAATGCATGGAGCCTTCCCCCTCATGTCAACCATGTCATCTAGGTAGGCATTGTTTAAATGTCTCCAGATGCAACTGTCTCTGCTCTTCTTTCCCAGCAGAGTCAGAGTCTCCCTTCCCTGGGACTAGAAGAAAGTCAAGATGCTGGAAGAAAATAAATCCATGTGTATAAGTCTCCTAAGGATCTAATCTTCCCTTGCATGGTAGTGTCTCACTCTTCTTGCACATGGAGAAGAAACCCTTGAGAGGTGTAGTTTAACATTAATGTTAAAGGAATTAATAATGCATTTAGGGAAGAAGGGCACGCAAATTATTAAAGTCAGCACTGTCACACACATCAGGCATTACTGACTCTTAATAGAGAGAGGTTATTGGAGGTGCAGATGGTCAGAGAGGTTTCAGGAAGGGAAAAGTAGTGCATGTACACATATCCTTGCCCCCCATGACAGAGAGGGAGTGAGAGAAGAAAGAAGAGAGGGGTATAGAAAGAGGAAATAGCACTTAAGAGCACTATCATGATATATATTCCCTCCCTCCAAACCCAAGATCACCCTTTGAGCCATGTTCTTTCTTGGTGCTCTACTTTCTGGAGTCTGAGTAACAGAATAAAAACAGCATAAACTTTACACTCTAGACAAATATAAGTTTTAAAATTAAATTCTATTGTTTACGATTCAGTTACCTGCTTAACAGCAAGGAGTACCACTTACTTGACCATCTGTAAAATGAAAAAAGCAAACTTCTTTCCCAGGGTAATTACTGGATTTATCAAAGAGAGAAATATTATTGCTAACTCCTTTAATTATTACTCTTAATTATTGACCTCTCCATTAAGTGATTTCTGTAACCATTTTTTTAAATGAGAATATATTCGTATCAATTCAAAATATAGTACTATAGTCTCCATTTGCAGAAGAATTATCATGTGCTAGGTGTTTTACCTGTGTTGCTTCTAATCCTTACATATGTCAAGCCCTCCTCACTTTGGGATTCACTTCACCTGATAGTTTGGGCTTGGAGTCGGCTTCTCATCCACTTCCTATGGGATTTTAACAATGTCACTGGGATGTGAGTGAACTGCTTGAAGGTTCTGGTTTTGAACAGGGACACACATTCTGTGCTGAGCAATTCTGTGCATGCCTAAGAGGGCACCTGACTGTGTGCCACAAACACACAAGCATTCGCAGCAGGTGGGGACATGAGAAATGAAATTAACTCTTATGTGACGAGAGCCCCAAGCAATTGGTTGGCTTTTGGTTAGAGGCTGGTCATCTCTTTGAATATTCAAGTGCACATACAAGATAATTATCTGTTTGATTGTTTACCTAAAATTACTTGAGAATTTATTGTGATTGTGCTTTTTTAAAAAATACATCAGTTTTACAAAGCTTTGCACTTCTTTTTTCTTTCTGTCAAATTTCCAAGGCATAGTATATACATTCATTTATTTACCAAAAGTATCACATTTTCTAAAAAGGTGAAAAAATGCTTAATTCTCATACCTCAGAGAATTGCCCCTTTTGTTTAATGCAGCATTTCCCCCATTCTGTCTCCCAATGGGGTTGATTTGTTATGATCAGTTAGGAAGAAGATTCCTTCCTACTTCTTGTTTTGAGTTGGATGGGTTTTGTGTTTGTTCTCGTGGTTATTCAGATATCTGAGCCCAACATTATTCAATTTTCAAGATTTAAGAAGCCAATAATGCTAAGCTTCCTAGAGTACCCGAGGAACCTCTGCAGAACCAAGGACCTAGATTTGATGCACTGACTTGATTCCTTGATATGAATCTCAAAATTCAAATATGGTTATGAAGTGTTAGTTTAGAATTTTTAGAATTGATCACTGTATAAAATTATTGCTATTTTTTACATATATGTGGAAGTGCTATACTACTTCTGAACTTAGAAAGTGACACTCTGGACCCAAGTCTCTGGCTCTTACTTTACTGATCACTTACTGATCATGCAATTGAGAATAAACTACTGTTCATCTTCAGCTTTCTCTTTCATATATAAGGAAATAATAATTGTTAGCCTATAAATTTTTTACTGTTTGTTCTATTTAGTTATACATGATAGAAAAATGCATTTGATTCCTTCTACACAAATGGGCTACAACTTTTCATTTCTCTAGTTGTACACGATGTAGAGTCACACCATTCATGTAATCATACATGTACAAAGAGTACTGATGTTTGTCTTATTCCACCATCTTTCCTACCCTCTGGCTCCTCCCCTCCCTCTACATAATTCAAAGTTCCTACATTCTTCCCTTAGCATCACTGTCCCTTGCCCCCATTATGTATCAGTGTGCACTTACCACAGAAAACATTTGGCCTTTGGCTTTTGGGATTGGCTTATCTCACTTAGCATAATATTGTCCAACTCCATCCATTTACCTGCAAATGCCATATCTTTATTCTTCTTTTTGGTTGAATAATATTCCATTGTGTGTGTGTGTGTATATATATATATATATATATATATATATATATATATATATATATATATGCCACAGTTTCTTTATCCATTCATCTATTAAAAGGCATCTGGGTTGGTTCCACAATCTAGATATTGTGAATTGAGCTGCTATGAACATTGATGTGGCTGCATCACTGTAGTAATGCTGATTTTAAGTTTTTTTGGTACAAACAGAGGAGTAGGATAAGTGGGTAAAATGGTGGGTCCATTCCAAGTTTTCTAAGGAATCTCCATACTGCTCTCCAGAACACCAATTTGCAATCCCACCAGCAATGTATGAGTGGACCTTTTTCCTCACATCCTTGCCAACATTTATTGTTGCTTGTATTCTTGATAATAACCATCTAATTGGAGTGAGAAGAAATCTTAGAATAGTTTTGATTTACAATTCTATCATTACTAGAGATGTTGAACTTTTTTCATATATTTGTTGATCAATTGTGTATCTTCTTCTGTGAAGTGTCTGCTCAGTTCCTTAGCCCATTTATTGATTGGATTATTTTTGTTTTTGGTGTTAATTTTTTGAGTTCTTTATAAATTCTGGAGATTAGTGCTCTATCTGAAACACATGTAAAACAAATGTAAGAAATCTACAATGCCTGCTACCCAAAAGTTTTAAAATGTTGATATTAATCTGGCCATATGACATATGTTTAATGATTACATGCTGAGATTTATGTGCTATACATAAATATATGACATATAAAATTGAGTGAAATTTTTCCTTTTTTCCTGGATTTAGTGCATGAGACTCAAAGCTGAAATCAAATTAATGCTGAGTTTTCTGTATTCTAAAGAGGACTTCCAACAAGTATATCCTGAGAACTTCCACCATGTTTTACTTAAGGGCAATAAAACCGGTCTTAACCACCAGTTGCCCAAAACAGAATTGTTCACAGCACCCCTAACCATAAGATGGGAAAGAAGAAAACCTGAGGATGCTCAATGTCCTGGGGCACATTATGTTTAGTAAGGAAGTACTCTTCCACACTGCAAAACTCCATCATGGTGTTAGGAAAAGAACTCCTCTTGCAGCTGGGAAACATCTGTGAGAAAAAAAAAAAAGACTTGAATCTGTCCCCTGTTAAATAATTGATGGACCTTAGAATCAACCAAGGTGGAAATAAAAGAGTTGGTAGGAAAGATCATTTGAACCTTCCAAAGGTTGGGGGCTTCCATGAGCCAACAGCTAGGGGTCTGGTTATTGTCTGGCCATAACAACAAGAAAAAGGAGCTTGCAACATAACAAGCCCCTGAAAAGATGGAGCAGTTTCCTACCCCATCCCAGTTTCCTGCAGCCCTGAAAGGGCCTTGATAATGAAACCAGCTATTTCTGCCTCTACAAATTCAACTATTTTGAAGTAGAAGCAGGTGCTCTGAACTTACCAGGTGTTGAAAACTAAGAGACTGTGTTGGAGGCATGGACCTCAGGTACGATGGACTTCCATATTTAAGTAGGTCAATGGTAATAGAGATTAATGCTAGGCATGGTGTGACAAAATTGCATACAGTCCCTCAATGGAGACCAAATAATTGACAGACACCATCAACAAGGAATGGAATAGACCAAGCCAGAGTGACATTAAGAATACTTCCCTGCAAACATCAAGTTGAGAAAGTGATCTCTTTCTCGCCATCTCCTTTCTCATCGTTCAATACAAGAGGTTTTAAAAAAGGAGACAATGTTAAAACAGGATGAATAGGGCAGCGATGGCCCTTCCCAGCCGAGCCCTTTGAGCCATGTCTTACGCATAAGACTATGTAGGTAATTGTATTATCTCCATTTGATTGCTGAGCAAATAAAGACCATTTGAGTTTGAGTAGCTAACACAAATGACGAAACTAAGAAACAGAAGCTAGCAGATTGTGGTTCTGGGATTCAAACCAGTAGACTCTGGCTCTAATCTCTGCAACTATTAAACTTGAGTTCAAAATTTTAATGTAGACTGAAGTTTTAATAACCATAAGTGTACACAGATTTTCATCAAAGGAAATGGGATGTAACTTTGACAGAGCAGGTTGGAAGACAGAGACTATAGAAAAATAAAATCTTCTCAGGCTTATACCTTACCAAGTTAAAACTACTCAACAAAGTCTCAATAAGACTCATTTTAATGGCATAAGTATACATGTATCTATTATACATATATTATATATATTAAAAATTGAGGACTCATAAAGACCATCCAATAAATATACTAGAAAATAATGTTTTAGCATAATGACTACTATAATAGGTACACTTTGCATAATACAATCATATGCAAGTATTAGAGATAAGTATTGGTAATAATCAAAATTATTGATAATAACATATTACATTTATTTTTGTTTCCTAGGTGTTCACCATGAGCTAGCTTTATTGAAAAAAACCAGAGAGGATAAGCATAGATGCATCTCTTAAGGAAACCACTGCTCATCCTTTATATTTATGTCATTACAATGGAAATGGTAGACGCATGATCACAGGGGATGTTTAATATTAGATTGAAAAAAATATTAAAAAGTACAGCAGACTGGCTGAAACAAGTCTGTACTAGCACTGGGGAGGGTATTGGTGACAGGCTAGGCCTCCTCCATATCTAATTTTGATAATATGATTGATGATGTGATTTCTCATAAGTGGTGGAAAGAAACAGCATCAAAACTAATCACATTATGCTGGCATTTGGAAGTCTAAATAAAAGGTATGTGAACTCATTACAGGAAGATATTTTTTCATTTGAAATTTAAATTTGCCAGCCCATCCATATTTGTCTGGAAAACTTGTGAATTTGTTTGTAGATGAAAATGACCAGAGTTGAGTAATCAGTTGCAACTGATTACTGTTTATAACAGGCAGCCCAGGGACTTCCTGGAAATTACAGTTATGCCTTTTCAAATTTCAAGAAAAGGGAGGGTAAAGTGAAACCCTCAGTCTCGGTAACCCTGTTTCTCTGTCCCTTCAAGGAAGAAAATGTCCCTCCCCCAGATGCTAATGGAACTTCTCTTTGCAAATTTAACTTCCGTGATGGTTTGGTTTTTCTTTGAGATGAAAATGTTTAGAAGTTTTAACATGAGGGGATAGAATGCTTTTATTTTGCAGATTTTTCAGTGATGCGATCCTGACTGTGCAGCAGTCTCTACCAAGGGGGAAATTAACTTTAATATAAAAACATGCAGTCAGAGAGCTCAAGAAGTCTATCATTTTTCCAATATGCAGTATTGAAGCCCCACAGTTACACACCCTACACTTAAGCTATCAAGAAATTTAGGCTATTTGAAATGTTACAAATGTGCAAGCGATACCCATTATCCTAGATGGGCAATACGATTTATGGAAGATATAATAAATAGAGGGAAATTTAGTATGTTTGTTCAATATAGAGTAGGTAATTGAAGTACAGGATCCAAAGTAAAACCATAAACAATAATTAGATAGTGAAAATGTGGAGAGTTGACCGTGACCCACATAATAATACAGCTGAGCATCAGCAAAGACAGAAGCTGGCTTGCAGTTGCAAACAGATTATAAAGGGAATGTATGCTTAATAAACATCTGGAGAAACTGTGAAAATATCTGAGGAAGAATCTTCAGAAGAAGGGAGCTCTCTAATCTTAACCTTACAATCTTCATTTGTGGAGGAACATATGATTACATAGATGTTATTATGTACATCTGGAGTGGAGTTAGTCTGATGTCTCTAAGCCTTGGCATTGAGCAAATTGAAATAAAAATGTGCTGCATTGCTTAGTACATCTAGTATATCACTGAGAGTTTGCAAAAAGTTAAAAGTTCTCTCCAAGGTTATATTATGTAAGGTTTTGGGTGCAAATAACAGAAAGGGATTCTGCATATTTTAACCAGAAACACAAGTTACCAAGAGATTTGAGGTGCTCACAGCATTACCAGGGGTTTAAAGGACTGGACAGGAGACTGAGCAGGGCAAGGCAGCAGGAAGAGCCTGGATAATTTATGGTCTTTCAGCTGAGATATCTATTTTCTAACCAGTGTCTACCATGTGCTACAGAATCAATGTACCAGGAGAAAATATCTGATGGCTGATGGTGAATTATGTGTGTCCCCCAGTTGTTCTGGGATAAGAAGGGGTGGAATATGTCCTTTGGAATTATGTGCCTTTGAGTGTCTAAAAAGTTTCACCCTATATAACAGACACTCTGCTACACTCTAGGATGCAGAAGCATTAAGTCTAGAGTATAAAAATTTTGCCTTTGAAGAAATATTTATACATGAATTCTTTCAGGAAGGAGAGAAAGGAGTCCAAGACAGATCCTAAGAAGGTAGATACTATATCCTCATTTTACATACCAGGAAAGAGGAGCATAGAAATGTAAAGCACTGTGCCATATGTTTCATAACTTGCAAGGAGTGAATATCATGAATTGTGAGTAGTGTGCAATGAGACAATTAAGAGGGTCATAATTTATTGGCCAGATGAGAACATTTTGAGAACTAAAGGGGGGCACTACTAATATTTATGCCAAGACAACAGACTTAAATAGAAATACAGCTGGCATAGGAGAATACAGTAAGCCTGGGAAAGATAGCATTATATAAAGGAGAGTACTTTCTGGCTTCTCACACTGAAATCAAAAGAACCTACTACAGTGCTGCCAATAGAACATTCCCTTGAAATGTGTTTGGCATGATGAAAGAACCAAATTTTTCAATTTATTTAATTTTAATTAATGTAAATTTAGATAGCACCAATAGCCTAGTGACTACCAGTGAAGATAGCTTAGAACTAGATTGTGACTGTAACTTTCAGGCCACTGGATTTTTACAGCTATGCATGGCAAAAACTACAAGAGTATTTTAACTCAGAACTCTGGCAAAACCAAGAGGTGAATGGGCACCACAGGCTGAAAATGATATACAATTGATAAATGAAAATGTATGCACAGAATATTGCAAATGATACATGGTTTCTGATATTTATTTGAAATTCCAATTTAGGAATTGTGAAACTCTGGATGTCACTTTTGTGTGCTACTGCATTGTGAGCCCTTTTGTTGCTGCTCTTGCTGTTCCTAATCCATGACTGATGACTGATCCTCTGCTCTAGATGCCTTGCTGTTTCCATCCAGTGTGGTGTGAAATGCTGGCTATTTGCTTTACCCTGGGAATGATCTCTATCAAAATGATGCTCAAGTCCTCAGCTCCTTTTTTTATCTAGCTGCTTCTCTGTGTGTCCACCTGCATCTTTTGGATAAAGGACTTTTATACCTCATTGCCTCATTTCTTGGTGGGAGGAGCTAGCTGGACTCCATCAAATGGATCCCCCATTGAGCTAAGGTTTTAGATATCATTAAGCAATATAATAATGTGGTTGTAATACATTCTCAATGTTAAACAGAATTCATTTGAAAAGCAATTTACTCAACCACTAACTGAAAAATCTTGGGAAATTCATTTAACCTCCTTAAGTCTTAGTTTCCTTATCTATTATATAAATTTGAAAAATTTATTTTCTTGTTGAATTTTTATGGGAGTATGCACGGAAAGCACCAAGCACTGTTAGTAAGCTATAGTTATAGTAAGCGTTAACTCAATCAGCTAAATTTTTTCAAGTACCTAACAAGTGTGGACTTACGGACTGAGAAACATGGCATGGGTATTACAGTTTAGTGGGGCATCTTTCAAGACACAAGTCCCTGACTCTGTGATAATATATACTATAATTGGTCAAATATTAGGTTCTGCAAGAAAATGTTAAGGGGATCTGGCAAGGATTCCTGCAAGCAGATGAAACATTTCTGAAATTCTGTGGCTATGACTTGAGAACTTTGTACACAGTCAGTTCCTAAAATGTCAGGTTTCACATTCACAACTGAATCTAAATGTTTTCCTTTTGCGTTTTGCCCTTTTTTAACTTTGTATTTTGTATGTTTTTGATTGTTTAGTCATCATCAGAAGTATGTCCTCATTGAAAGAGCCAAAATTCCATAACCATTAACTATACTGTCATTTATTTATATACTTATTGAGCAAGGATTTATGAAGTATGTAAGACATGACTAACACTGTGTTAGTTACTAAGACAGACATTGGTGAATAAATAATATAAAGCCCCTGTCTTCTTGGAGCTTATAATCTAACACATAGCTGATTATCTGCATTCCTAATTAGTATGAGCAACCTTCTTAGATTCCATGTGAAGTTGTATTTTTTATGCAAATCATGTCATCTGTGTGTAAGTCAGTTGTTCTCAAATATTAGTGAAGAGTCAATTTTTAACCCATTGCACTGATATTAATATGCAGTTTTCACTACATGCAACTCACTATACAAGGTAGACAACACTAAAATCAATCAACCTTTGTAATAAGACAAGTCTACTGACCACGATCTTACATGTCACAGCAATTGCAAATTGTCATCAGAGTTTCCAGATGCTTTTCATTTGTGTACTAGTATGGGTGTGTGGAACAACTCCTGCCCAGATCATATGGTGAGGAAGAGTGATATGGGCACAATAACCCAGAATAAATCTATTATGTTTATAAAAGCTGCTATAGAGGAGGAGGAGGAAGGGGAGGAGTTAACAACACTTCCTTCCATGTGTTCCCATTGTGAAACTGTGTGTGCTAGAAACTACATTTCATTGGGACCTGTTCTTACAAATTATTATGAACCATGCATTATAATAAAATGGTCTATTGTTCAGTTCCCTGGAACCTCACCCAGCAAATCCAGATGGAAACTATGCAGCTTCTATGACTGGGATGTGAGGTGTCCCCCAGAAGCTCATTTGTGAGACAATGCAAGAAGCTTCAGAGGAGAAAAGATTGGGTGTGAGAGTCTAACACAATCAGTGAATTAATTCACTGATAAGAATTAACAGAGTAGTAACTGAAGTGGTACAATGTGGCTGGAGGAGGTGGGGATTGGGGGTGTGGCTTTGGGGTATATATTTGTATCTGGCAAGTGGAGACCTCTCTCTGTGCTTCTGGATCATCATGTGAACTAGTTCCCTCTGCCATACTCTTCTACCATGATGTCCTGCCTCACCTGGAGCCCTGATGGAGCCTGCTGTCTATGGATTGAGACCTCTGAAACTGTGAACTCCTTAATAAAGTTGTCCTCCTCTTCAGTTGTTCTGGCCAGGTCTTTTCATCATCACAGTGGCAAAAAAGTTGACTAAAACAGAAATTAGTACCAGGAGTGGGGTCGTTGCTGTGACTAACCTGACCATGTGGTTCAGAAGCTTTTCAAGTTGTTTGGAATTGGTGGGAGGAATTTTGAGATGTTTATTAGTGCAAGCTGGAAAAGCTTTAGGTTGTAAGTGGAGCTTAATGGCCAAATTCTGGTTGGCGCTCTGAAGTTCAGAAGGCCAGTAGGACCATGAACAGGGCTCAAGAGCATTCAGAGGAGGATTCTATTGGGATTTGGACTAGAAGCCATTCATGCTATGTTCTGGTTGAGAAGTTGTCTGCATTTTTCCCATGTCCTGAGACTTTCAGTGAGGTTCATTTAAAATGTGATTGACTTCTTAATTTTGTGGGAAAAATATCTAGATATCGTAGCACTCAGGAAGTGGCAGGGGTATTGCTGTTGGCTGTTAGCCAAGTTTATTGTGATATTCAGAAACAGAAAGCAGAGCAGAAAGATTGAAAAACTTGGACTTGAAAGGCAGAAGAAAAACTGGGCCTAAGGAAGTTGCAATTGTTAAAGACATTAGTGCCACCAAAAACTCCTGAAGACTTTGACCAGAGACAATAATAAAGATGGCTTGAGGGCATCTCAGGAGATAGCAAGACCACACCCATCTCAGGCTCAAGGAATAAAAGTGAAAATTATTTCGAGAAAAGACCAGTGGGGAATCATTCTTGCACAAGGATGCTTAGGAAGTTTTTTTAAAGGTACTTAGAAACCCATACACTCAGAGGTTGCTGTAGCCAGGACACTGGAAGCTTGGCTACAACTTTAGATGGTGGCAGACCTTGGTGTCATCCATGTGGTACTGGTTCTGCAGGAATGCAGGATGTTGGAGTTAGGGGGTCATGGAGGCTTCCACCAAGATTTCAAAGAAAGGCCTGGAAGCTAGGCAAAGTGCAGCAGGGTTGGAGTCACTGAAGGTACTTCTTGAGAAGGCAAGGTGTGGAAATTTGAGGAGGAAACTGAATCTGTGGTGGAGACACCCGAGATTAAGAAATGCTAGTAACATGGGGCATCTTCCTAGGAAAGCTGCAGGAATTGAGCAGAGACAAGACAATAGAAAGGTCACTTGGACTACAAACAACAAGGTCACAGAGGCACTGCTACACAAGCCATTTGGAGAGGACATTGTGTCATGTGCTCCAGATGCTGACACAAAACTACCAGACTTGTTTGCCCAGGTGGATTTCAATCTTGCTTTGGTCAAATCCCTTCTTTGTATCCCCTTATTTTTGTGAATGGAAAAGTTCACTCTGTACCTTTAAATAGTGGATACTTGTAAATTGCTTTTAATTTTATAGGAGCTCACAATATAAGTTTACCTTGAGCCTTAGAGAAGACTTTGGCCTTGAACTTTGAGCAAACTCAGAACTATTGAGACTAGGGAACTCTTGGAAATGGACTAAGTATATTTCGCATTGTGAGATTGTTGTGAAGTTTTGGGGACCAGGGTCAAATGTTATGGTTTGGATGTGAAGTGTGCCCCAAAAGCTCATGTGTGAGAAAATGCAAGAAGATTCAGAAGAGAAATGATTCTGTTGTGAGAGTCTTAACACAATCAGTATATTAATCCTCTGATAGAAATAAACTGAATAGTAACTGAAGTTGTAAGGTGTGGCTGAGGGAGGTGGGAATTGGGGGTATGGCTTTGGGGTATGTATTTTTATGTAGCAAGTAGAGACCTCTTTCTGTACTTCCTGATCATCATGTGAACTGGTTCTCTCTGCCACACTATTCCACTATGATGTCCTGCCTCACTTGGCAGAAATGGAGTCTGCTGTCTATGGACTGAGAACTCTGAAACTGTGAGCCCCTTAACAAACCCTTCCTCCTCTACTGTTCTTCTGGTTGGGTCTTTTCATCACAGTGGCAAAATAGCACCTCTTTGGGTGCTGGGTTCAGGGAAGATGTTCTCAAGTTCCATTATAAATTAGTCAGACAGGAAAATAAATGGGAAATATATACCTTTCTACTTAGAATTGGGGTGAGGAATCAAAGATAACAGGAGCTATTGGATAGTAATTTAGGATCCTGAAAGAGAAAATCAGCTAATCACTTCCCTGGGGAAGGTTAATATTGCTGTTATAGTACTCAATCTACTCCCTACTTCTACTGATGAAGATTACCAACTTCATCAATTCAGATCATATCCTGTTAGCCATCCTTTAGAAAGGAAGACAAATTTAACAAACCAATGTGTTTTAGAAAGTTCTCCATCACTATGACAAAATACCTAAAAGAAATTAACTTACAGAAGAAAGAGCCCACTTAGCTCAGAATTTCACAAGTTTCAGTCCATGGATGGTCTGGTTGCTTTGGGTCTATGTTGAGGTTTAGCATGGCCATGGGAATGTGTGTGGTGGAAGAGGCTGCTCGCCTCATGGTGGCCAGGAAGCAGAGGAAGAGCTTGCTTTTATAACAAAGTTCCTTCTGCCCAAACCCATTACACTATGAATTTGTAAGTGGATTGATCCATTTAGGAGATCAAAGCTCTCCTAATCCCATCACCTCTAAAACGCCCCACCTCTGAACTCTGTTATATTAGGGATCAAACTCTCAACACAGGAACTTTTAGGAGACATTTTAGATTGAAACCATAATAAGTAGAGGTGTAATGATTAGATTATGAGACCTATGACCTAAATAGTTCATCCTAGTTTGAATGATGAAATTGGTGTAATTGTAGGCAGGGGTGTGTGGCTAGAGATCACTAGGGGTATGTCCTGGAAGGTTTTATCTTCTTCATGGCCCCTTTCTCCATGTATCTGCTTCCTGGGTGACAACTGGCCAGCATGCTTTGCCTCTCCTTGGTCCAGAATGGTAGAACTGGTCAACCATGGATTAAACCTCTGAAACTATAAGCTAAAATAATCTTTTCTTCTACTGAGTTGTTCTTTTCAGTTATGGTCATGGCAACGAAAATCTGACTAACAGAAATTGGTGTAGAGAGTGGGGTTGTTGCTGTGACTAACCTGACCATGTAATTCAGATGTCTTTGGAACTGATTTGCAGGACCAGTTTGGAAAAATTTGAAGATGCATGTGGGAGAAGCCTTAGAATGTTGTCAGTACAGTTTAATAGCTGATTTTGTTGGAAACTCAGAACACCAAAATGCCAGTACGATTGCGGACAATAAAGACTATGTTCATGAGGTTTCAGAGGGAAACAGAGACTCTTTTAGACATTGGACTAGAGGTCATTAAACATTCTAGAAAAGAAGTTGTCTCTATTTTGCCCATGTCCTGAGACTCTGTGAGATTGAATGTAAGGGTGATCAACTAATTAATCTGGGGGAAGGAAATTTCAAGGCAATACAGAACCCAAGTGATGGCTTGGATATTGCTACCACCTTTTAGATAAATTTATAGTAAGAATTGGGATCAGAAAGCAGAGCAAAAAGATTTCAAACCCTTTTAGTTTGGCCACAAACATGTGTAAAACTGGGGTTAAATAAGTTTTAGATGTTCAAAAAAAAAAAAAAAAAAAACAGCCTCCCCAAAAACCCACAAATATTACAACCACTGAAGAGGTGCTAACTACTTGCACAGAGATAATAGGAAAGGTGGCTTGAGGGCATCTCAGGAATTTGCAAGACCATAATCATTGCAGGCTCAAGGCAGAGGAAGAGAGAACTCTCTGAAAAGAGAATCATGGCGGTGGGGGTGGCACTCTGCTCTCACAGGGGAGCCTAAGTAGTTGTTTCACTATGTTCAGCTACCCAGACACTCAGAGGCCATGGCAACCATAGTCCCAGGAGGTCTGGCAACGGCTCAAGCAGACAGCCAACCTTGGGGTCATGCAGGTAGTGCTGGATCTATAGGAATTGCAGAATGCTAGAGTTAAGAGGGCAGGGAGACTTCCACCAAAATTTCAAAGGAAGACCTAGGAGGCAGGTGAAGGGGAGCCACATTAGAATTCCTGAAGGCTGACCCTGAGAGGGCAATGCCTAAAGCTGTGAAAGTGATGCCGAAGCTAGAATGGAGACCTTGGGAACCAAGAGATTCCAGTAACGTGGACTGTCTGCTGAGGAACACTGCCGGCTATGGACAGAATCAGGCTGAGACAGAGGTCATAGTACTGAAAGGACAAAATCACAGGGACAGGTCTGCCCAAGCTCTTTGAAGTTCACATCCCATGAACATGTGCCCCTGGTGCTGGACACAGAGTTACAGAATCTAATGTTTCCCCAGATGGGTTTTGGTATTGCTTCAGTCCCGTCAATTCCTTCTAAGCCCCTTTTCCTCCCTTTTGGAATGAGATACTTACTCTGTACCTTTATACCTTAGACATATGTGACCTACTTTTCTTTATTACAGGGGCTCACAGTCAAGACTTTGCTTTGAGATTCAGTGAGACTTTGAACTTGGATTTTTGGGAGATGGACTACATGCATTTTGCATTATGAGAGATTGACATGAGTTTTGGGGGACCAGGGTTGAATGTTATGGTTTGGATATGAGGTGTCCCCCAAGAGCTTTCCTAATAATGTTCAGAGGTAAAATATTAAATAACAAGAGCTGTAACCTAAGCAGCTCATCCCAGCTTGACTGGACTAACTATGTGGTTACTCTAGGCAGGTGGGATATGGCCAGAGGAGGTACACCACTGGAAGATTTCCTCTTCCCTATGGCCCCTTCCTCTCTCCCTTTCTGCTTCCTGGCCACCATGAAGGGAGCAACTTTCCTCCAGTATGCACTTCGGCCACGATATTTCATCTTAATTCAGGCCCAGAGCAAGGAAAATGACTGACCATGGACTAAGTCTCTGAAACCATAATCCAAAATAAACTCATCCTCCTCTATGCTCTTGTCGAGTATTTTGGTCACAATGATAAAAAGCTGACTAACATATATTGGATGTCTTGCAAATTTTTCCGTTATAAAACTAAGATGAAATGGTATGTGATTTCATTGAACTTAAGCAGGAGAAGCTCACAGCATTTAATTTGCACAGTAACATTTGTACATGTCCACTATTTTCCAATTGCTAACATTTCCTTTTGATAATTTTACACTTTAGAAAATGATACCTTACCTTTTTTTAAAAAATTAGAAAATAAAGAAAAGTAAAATCTAAAATTATGCATAATCCCCACATCCAAACTCAAATACTAAAATTACCTTGTGGTGTATTCAGCTCTATTCTTTTCATAACACCAATTTTGTGCTTGAAATAACAAGACCTGCTTAACACTTCTCCTGGTAATAAGTTTCTTTGGCAAATTGGGATTCAAACACTATAGCAGAACTTTGAATAGCAAGCCCTTTGTTGACACGACCACTACAAAGTTTGACTATATTGGTTTTGTGAATAAAACCCTGATATTCACAAAAGAGGAAATTATCTGGAGCTTTTTAGCTCAGCAAGAATCAATTCTTAAGCCATATCTGAATTCCTGTAAATTCGGAATTAGAGAGGTCTGAGTTAATAAGGTTTGATTGTATCCCAGGCTATTGATAAAATTGCAAAGCCGCAGATTCAACACAGTGACTCCCACTGAAGTTAGATTCATTGCTACTTCAACAAGGGTTGAAGAGGGCAGATTCTTCCTGGTACCCAACATCAGCGCTTTTTAATTACACTATTATGTGGTATAAGGTGGACCTATAAGATGACCTACTAGAGGAAGTCAGCACTTTTTGAGTGAACACCAGCATATTTTTTACTTCTCTCTGCAACCCCCTATTCACTTTCAAATGGATCAGGTTTCCTTTCTTTGGATCTGTAGCTTTTGTCCATTAGAGTTTCCCCAAAGACTATTTTGTCAAACAAAGCAAAACACTTTAGAGAGGACTTAGTTCTTTGCAGAGTTATAGCCTGTGCTTTGTTTATGTATCGTGAACACTTACTGAGTTAGCACTCCCCAAAGAAAAATAGAGGGAGAAATCAGAAAAATGTTTTCAGTAATTGCTACTTGGTTTGATCTCCTGGTATTTTGTGGTGTTTTATGCAGCCTTAATGTTATCACCTGAGAATCTAAGGACACAAGTGAACTTCTAAATACAGGTCCATCATCAGATGTAAGGGAACAATTTCAAACCTCTGAGGGAATCAAGTGAGTTGACATTTAAATGTGGCTTTTTGAGGAATGTGACTTGATCTCTGTGTGTGTGTGTGTGTGTGTATGTGTGTGTGTGTGTGTATGCATGTGTGTGTGTGTGTGTGTATGTGTGTGCATATGTGCACAATCGATCACAAATACTATGGGTAAAGATCTAGTACTTCTCTGTTAGTCAGAAATTTCTAATCAAGTTATTTTTTTTTTTTTTTTGTCAAATCAACCAATTAACTTTTAGTATCCTTCTAATACATGTTTGTAATTTATGTAAATTTTAGAGCTACTGAGAAGTCTTTTAACTTCATTTAATTTAGCCTGAAATTGTTATTTGGAGTCTCTGAAGGTTGATTATTTCCACTCAGGAATATTTGGGAAAATGACAGAGGAGACAAAGTCATGGGCAAGTTTGTGTCATTTACGACCTTGGTTAGTGGCTCAGTACCTTGCACAGTTCCCAGCCCAACTCTTCTCCTAGGCCTGAAACTAGTGTTTACCAACAGGTAATAAAAATGCCCATTTGCTTAATGAGGATATAAGTACACCCCAGTATCGATAATCTTCAGTAGGCACTTTATTTTCATCCTGTATTATGTCTTTATTTTGCTGGGTCTTTACACTTAGATATGCAAAGTGCCTCTAGGTTGTTACAGCTCCAGGTGGATTCTATCTACCTGGAGTTGGTTTCTAGTTCTGCAGTGGTGAGTGCCAAGTATCCCAGTCAGCTCCTGGGATTCCTACTAATGTGGGCCCAGAGACCTGCTGCACTGTTGGTAGGTAGAAATGTAAAGGACTCAGGAAAGAAATTAGTCTTTGAGTTAATCCATCTGAACTCCCACTGAGTTACTTGCTTGTAGTTGGTTAACCTCTCCCACTCTAGTTTTCTAAGTCATGTAATGAGATCAAAGGATCTACATTGTGGGGTTGCCATAATAATCAGAAGGTAGGGATGTTAGAAACTTAGTGTGGAGTTGTACCTTTAGATAATTGAAGAAAAGAGGCCGAGTTCCTGACGATTTCACAAAGTAAATAAAAGAAGAGTACACACATATAATCTGAACTTTAAAAGTTCCTCCATAAACTCATTGAAAGAAGCTGTCAATCCATTGTATGTGCCCTGAGATTTTGCATTCATATTCCTTGTACCCTTGGATATTACAGAACATGTATGAACAACAGCTAATACGAGTAAATGAGATGATAAACGTTTATATGTAATCAGTGATTTCCAAGGACCAGTCACTGTTCTGGGATTCCTTCATGTATTATCTTACTTAATCATGCTAGTATTAAGAGTAGCCAGTATTTAATGAGTGCTCACAATGTGCTAGGCATTGTTTCAAGTGTCTCCTTTACTCTCAAAAAAATCCTGTGAGGTAAATATATCAATGCATGCACTTTGCAAAGTGAGTGAAAGGAGGTGCAGATGCTAAATCATTTGTGCAACCTTCTAGTTTTTTTTTTTTTTTTCTTTTTCTTTTTTGGTGCTGGGAATTGAACCCAGGGCCTTGTGCATGCAAGGCAAGCACTCTACCAACTGAGCTACGTCCCCAGCCCCATTTGTGCAACCTTCTACAGCTAATAAACCAAAACACCAGATTAAGAAGCTGGATGGTCTGATTCAAATATTTGCCTTGAAAATAATAATAATAATAATAATAATAATAATAATGTATTATATTCCTGAAAAATAAAATATTTATAAAATAAGTTTTTAAAAGAAAAAAAGATATTTGCCTTCAATGCTTAAATTCAGTGGAGAACAATTTATTCCTACCTCACACCTGCCTTTTATCTGAACACTGATATGTTTCATATATCAATATGAAACTGACTGGGTGCATTCAAAGTGTGAAAGGAAGTATTTGTGTTCCTTGTGTCAAAAGTTGGAGTCTAGTTTAGGTAGATATAAAAGTGATCGCAGGAAGTAGCAATTTTTGGCTAAGTGTGTGCTCTTTGAACTGCATGCTTGGTTTCTGATTCAGCTCTGTTGCAAATTCTTTGCAGTCAATTCTCTTTAGCCTCATCTTAAAATGAGCTTTGTTAGTACTTTATTATTAATTTCTCTGAGACTATAACTTTTGTGCTTAAAACTTTTAAAATAAACAGACATAATAAGCAATGTATAAATTAGTTAATAGTATGATCATCTGACTTCATTGGCAAAGCTAGAACCAAAAGGTGGAAGTTTGGGGGAAAACCATTTAACTTCCTAAGGAAAATCTTACTGAAAATATTGTCCAAAGTTGGACATAGAAACAGCGAGCTCCCCTCACTGGGGATGCCCCATGATCCTGGACAGGGTTTGGATTCTAAAAGGTAGTTTACTCATTGTTACCGTCAGATTAGTTCATTAGCCACCAACTTCTAACAAGTTTTACATAGAAGTTTTGTGCTGGGTCATCTTTATCAACTACGACTGCCCTTTACTAGTTGGTTTGTAAGAATGAGGAAGTAAAAGAGTTTGAAAAGTGAGGCGTATTAGATAAAGCAAAGCTTTAAGTCAGAGGATTTGACCTTGTGACTTAGGAACTTAGGGAGCTCTTCAAGTGTTTTGAATCTTACCAAGAGAAAGAATCAGAGTGAGACTGCGTGAGGCGGGGAGAAAGAGAGGCTGCTGGTATGTATTGTACCTTAGAAGCACTCAACCTATAAAGTACTGTAAATTAGGGCCATACTTAATCTGAGGAAGAGGCAGTCAACGAAGGCCTAGGGTATGAACCACTGTCCAAGCCTATCTAGAGACAAGCAAGCAGAGAATCAGGACACTGGTTTGCAGGAGGAGTTGGGTCAGACAGAGAGGAAAATCCACAGGGAGCAGGAGCTGGATCTGCATAAATCTTCCTGAGATGTGCTGCTACATCTGCCTCCCAACCGCATCTAGATTTCCCAGTCACAGCACAGTAAAGACAATGCGGGTGACATAAATAACACCCCCACTCCACTTTTTAGGTCTCTGGCTACAATACTATAGAAGCCACCATTCTTAAAGAGTGTCATCTTTTATTTATTAGCATCCTGAAACATCCTGGAAGTAACTGAATTATGCGATCAATGTTAATGCTAATCAAAGTTATCAACGTCGAGTGTTCTCTTCTCCGCATGGCGTGGCCCTCGCTGCTCCCGTGATGCCAATTGCATGATTTGTACATAGCCCTAATTTGCTGATTACGCTGATCTTCTTGGTTCCTGCTATTCGGAGTTTTTACCCCCTTGCTATTTTTGGTTTTACTTCAGCATTGATATTAGGGAAATGCCATTAGAAGGAACAGGTATTAAAATTAAATCCAGCCAGAAAACTTTTAGAACTTAAAATATATGGACCTTTTGAGCACCTGAGTCAAGAACAATTATATATTTAGTACATAATCAGATAAAGAGAAAATTGATTTTAAAACTATACATTTATTTCACATATACGTGTCAGTCAAAGTTTAACTGGATTCAGTAATTCACATTCCAAACATAAGAAATTACTTATTATAATAAATGCATTTCGTCTTATTTGGTTCATTCTCAGATGGTGAGCACAAATTGATACATAAATAGGTTACAACTTCAATGCATAATATCCTGTTTCTTAGACAGAAGGAAGCTTGTGGAATCAGACTAGGAGATTATTCAAAGGGTGTTAGAAGGGAAGGAAAGCTAATGCATATAATTGATGCAAACTCCCTTTCACTACAGCAAAGCAGGATGCATATCTTCTATTCCCTTTTATTATCCCAAATGAAATGGAACAACAAAAGAAAATTTTCTCTGCCATTTGTTGTGCTGTGTGATCTTGGTCACTTTATTTTACATCTCTGAATACCATGGCCCTCCTATCAGAAACATCTTGTTAAAAGAAAAACTTAGACCAGTTAAATTTAATGAAGTTTACTGGAGAAAAAAATAAAAGTTCTAGAACCAAGAAGCATTCCAGACAAGAGATGGTTCAGAATGCCTCCCCTGACAAGTAGGTCAGCTATTTTTATAACCAGAAAGAAGGGAAATGACATAGGGATTACCTGGTTGGTGCAAGTCAGCATTTGCCTTATTTGGAAATATTTTCACAATATTCAGTCTGGGATTGGTTGAGGGTTCAGCTGCTCTGATTAACCGAAGCTCAGTTCGTTACTTAGTTACAAGGGACTACTCCAAGTTAGGTTACAGTTTGTTTCCACCTCAAGTCAGGGTAGAGTTCGTTAAGAACAGATGATGATATATAATGGGGATGGGGGTTGGGGGGTGAGAGAGAATGGAGGAACTTTAGATTACATAGAGGGAAATGAGAGGGAGGGGGGTGTGAAAGATGGTGGAATGAGACAGACATCACTACCCCATGTACATGTATGATTACACAAATGGTATGAATCTACGTCGTGCACAACCATAGAAACAAAATGATGCACCCCATTTGTGTACAATGAATCAAAATGCAGTCTTTAAAAAATAAAAAAATAAAAAAAATAAAGAACAGAGGTTGTTTCCAGCCAAACTTTATCATCCAAGTTTAGGCCAAACTTAGCAATATGACTGTCTATTTCCCAGCTATTGGTGAGGATGGAACTAATATGCAAATGGGAACTCCCCTACTGCTGTGTATTATAACTTATAAACATTTCCCACTTTTCCTTTATTATCAATAAGGCCATAACCTAGATACTATAACCTTTCATCTCAATTTATGTTATAATTTTGAGGTGGATTGCAAACAATAGACTCACTATTTCTGAGGCAGTCTACTATTTAGTGATTATGTATTCAAATGGCATATTTGCCAGTATTTATTTGGATTAATTGGTGGTAATGACTTATCTATGGTTCAATGTTTTGAATAAGAACTCTGTTCCAAGAGCATGGACATTTAAAATGTATTGCTTTTAAAAAGAGATTTTTATATTCCAATTTGCATGAGCCCCGCCAAGCTGAGTTGGGAAAATAAAATCTACCAGGGTTATCTAGTAGCTCTCTTTCTGCTTGCAAGCACACGAACCACAAGTTTATCATGGAGGTTTAGTCAATAGAACATAATGTAACAAATATTAAATCTGTAGATTACTTACAAAATTGAAAATCTCACCAAATAACATTGTTTCTGGTGCATATCTGTGTCCCAGGCTCTCCAGTCTCCTCAGTCTCACCTGAGGAAGGAAAGAGGCCTATCCTGAGACCTTCTGAGCTGCCACCTTGCTTAAGCTCTCCTCTTCCTCAGAGAGGTAAAGGTCAACTTGCTGCAGAGGGAGGGTGCACACAGAAGCTTTATGCTGGATCCCTCACCGGGAGCAGGCTTGTTTCCCACTTTGTGGTAACAGGCAAAACTCCGGGGACCCAGAGAAACATGTAGAGGGTACTATGGTTTAGGCCTGCTGGTCTACAACCAGCTGAGTATTTGGGGGACAAGAAAGCCTGAAAGCTTTCTCCTACTTCATCCTCTCAATGGAATATAGGAAGGGAAGATAGGTCTTGATGGAATACTTACAAGATAGGGACTTCAATGCATTGAATGAAGAGGGATATCAACAAATGGGATGGAATCAAACTAAAGAACTTCTTCACAGCAAATCAGTAACATGAAGAGAAAGACTACAGAATGGGAGAAAATCTTTACCATCCATATCTCAGATAGAGCATTGATCTCCAGGATATATAAAGAACTCGAAATACTTAACACCCCCCCCAAAAAAATGATAACCCAATGAATAAATGGGCAGAGGAACTGAACAGACCCTTCATAGAAGAAATAGAGTCCATCAACAAATGTGAAACAATGTTTAACATCTCTATCAATTAGAGATATGCAAATCAAAACTACACTGAGATCCCATCTCACACCAGTCAGAATGGCAATCATCAAGGATACAAGTAACAATGAATGTTGGTGAGGATGTTGGGGGAAAGGTACACTCTTACATTGCTGGTGGGACTGCAAATTGGTGCAACCACTATGGAAAGCAGTATGAAGATTCCTCAGAAAACTTGGAATAAAACCACCATTTGACCCAGTCATCCCACTCCTAGGTTTATACCCCAAAGACGTAAAATCAGCATATTATAATGGCACAGTCACATCAGAGTTTATAGCAGCTCAATTCACAATAGCTAAACTATGGAATCAACCGAGATGCTCTTCAACAGATAAATGGATAAAGAAACTGTGGTATATATATGCAATGGAATGTTACACAGTCTTAAAGAAGAATGAAATTATAGCATTGGCAGGTAAATGGATGGAACTGGAGAATGTTATGCTAAGAAAATAAGCCAACCTCAAAGAACCAAAGGCCAAATGTTTTCTCTAACACTAATTCACAAAAAGTGATTGGGGGGGGGGGGAATAGAGGTATTTTGGACTAGACAGAGGGGAGTGAAGGGAGGGGGGAGGATGGGGGTCAGAATGATAGTAGAATGAATCGGACATTATTACCCTATGTGCATATGTGATTACATGACCTGTGTAACTACATCATGTACAACCAGATGAATGAGAAGTTATACTCCATTTATGTATGATGTGTCGAAATGAATTCTACTGTCATATATAACTGATTAGAACATATAAAAAATAAAAAAGGGCTATATTCATTATGGCAAGTTTTATAAAATCTGTGTTATCCATTGCTTAGGGACCCCAGGAAGTTTTAGTGATTGATGATGAAAAGTAAAGATCTATTCATTCAGTCAGTCAGCCAATCACTTACTCTCTGCCTTTTGTGTGCTAGTGGTGAATTTAAAGTGCTTATTCTGTTGCTTTAAGTAGCATTAGTCCCATAGCTTTTTGTAGCTGTGGTCAAAATACCTGACATAACCAACTTAAGGAGGAAAGATGGAATTGGCTTAGGACTTCAGAAGTTTTAGCACAGTGTTGGCTGGCGGCAGTGTTTCTGGGCCTGAGGTGAGGCAGAGCCCAGAAGGTGTGGTGGAGCAGAGCTGTCACCTCGTAGCTCCCAGGAAGCAGTGAGAGAGAGGCAGCGGCAGGGAGACCATGTTCCTCTCTGACTGTGGCACAGCCACAGCACTGAGATTCATCTTGAGACTGCAAATGATGAATAAAGCTGGCAAGTAAGGACAACCCAGGGGCCATGTGCAGCAGGGACTAGCTCCACTTCAGTGCTTGAGGTGCCTGAATGGGCTTAAGATGCAAGTGAGAAGCCACAGGAAGTGAGTGATCCCCCAGCCCTCGTGGGGCAGTGCAGAAGCAACAGGCAGCAGACACTGCAGTTCTGCCGCAGGTCCCCAGGGAACACACCAGTACCCAGTCAATCAGGAGAGATGTGTTCCTGAATGCAATTAAAGACCACAAGCCTAGGATTGAGAACCACTTGTTATAAACTAGAAAAGATTTGAGGTTATTCTGCAGCATCACTTTCTTTCATTCATTCTTTATTGAGAGAGATACGGGTGAATTTCTATTCAGTGTAAGAGGAATTACACACAACCTCATCTATCCTCCAGGGAGTGTGCGTCCTATGTGGGCCACTTGAGAAGGTGGAACTGCTGTCTGGGAATTACATGGAGTCTGACTTCCGTTCAATGTGATGATATAAGATCTAAAAGTGGAAAGGCTCAATTGTGACCTGGAAAATGGTAATTATCCACACAGTACTCTTTAGGTGGTTTCCGATTCTCAGTGTGTATTCGGCCTTTTTCCTTTCAATAAAATGATACATTTTCATAGGGGGAAAAAAAAAACCTGAACCTCTTACTTCCCTCCTGCTCTGAGGTTCACCTTACTTCTCTGACATATTTGTGTCATACAGTCTATCCTGTCCCCAAGTATGACTAGAGAGGTGATATGCAATTTTAGCAGGTATCTAAACGGATCTAGTTTGTGGTACAAAAATATCAAATCAAATAGGAAAATAGAATCTTCTCGATTCTCTTTGAGTCATTCTAAGTAGGGAAGAAATTCTAGGTTTAGTCCTGTCCATCTTTAACATATCCTGAATTCTTACCCATGTTCCTGTGCTCAGAACTTTTTCAGGAAAATCATATAGAAAGCACGGTTGTCTGTTCTTTGCATTTTTTATGGCTATTTTCTTTGTAACTGTGTTTCACTTACCTTAGTAATAGAAACCTTGCCTTTTGGTAAAACATTGTATGCATCAAGAGCAACATTAAGTCCTAAAGCAGTTTGGATAAGAAGGTGTCCTGATGATACCTGCACCCCAGGCAAAATGCACAGGATTCTAAATTCCTGCCCTCACCCTGGAATGTGGGAATGCTGGGATGAGCCTGCTGGTTAGTCTTTGTTTCTACTTCTGTCATCCTAATTAGATGAGCTTCCCTCTCCCCTTATTGATGCAGGTTTCTTATGAGCTTTCACCAAGGCCTGTAACTATCCCTAGAGAGCTTGGACCATTGTATTTAACTTCCTTTTCAGTCTATTCCTCCAGAATGTAAATTCCTTGCAAAAAGAAAAAAAAAAAAAAAAAGTCATATATCTTGACTTGCTAGTTTTCTCAGTGAAATCTATGTCATAAATCACAGATTTTAAAAACTTCCATTAAATAAGTAAAATCGCCCACACATAGAATCACGATTCACATGCCCCTTTCTAGGAACTTTTCCCTCCTGAATTTTCTTGCACTACTTTTCCACTTACTTCTCACTTAGACACCTTTATACAACAAGACCTAAATTATCGTGTGCTATTTTTCAGGTTATATATGGGGAAAATGTGCTTTTGTGCTTTCCAAATGTCTACGTTTTCCATTTTGGTTTATTTGTCCTTAGTGCTTAAGTTGTTTCTCTTGTCATCAAGAAAATGTTACAGCAAGTTAAACACATTGTAAGAACCATTTTGTTGTGTACGTTTTACTCATTGATAAAGTGGTCACTAATAGTGAGACTTAACAAGTCAGACCCTTTGATATCGGTGATCTAAGAAGCAAATAACTATACTATGAATTTCTTTAAAAAATCTGGGATTTAACTCTGTAATTGAGGATATTTCTCTACTGGTATGATCATTAGAAATACAATTTCATATTAAAATAAATGAAACATATTATCCTAATTTTGGAGAAGTATCTCTATTTTACTCCTCAAGTTTCAACTGTGATTAAGTACTTACTTACTTTTTGCTTTAAAGGGTGTTGCTTTTCCTATGTTGGAGATCAGAGATTTTAATATCCCTGCCATGTCTGTGTTACCTCCTACCAAGTCCTTGAACTTAGGGTCTTGATGCTTGACTTATTACAACTCCTTCTAAATTGAACCTCTTTTATTATACGTTTTTTATTATACATTTTTTTTTACCAATTCTTTTGGAAGAGTTCTCTTCTTCCACAAATAACAATGGGTCTCTCTCCTATGTACTCAAACATACTTAAGGGGGCAAATGCATCACAAGTGTAGCAGGTAATCTGCCAGAGACCTTCTCAAAGTAAATATTATCCATATTTCCTGCTTCAGAAACAGCAATTAATCTTTAAATAAATGTTTTCTGTGGTTTTAAAGTTTTTTTCTTCCTTTTCTCAGTCCCCTGATTGTTTTATTTCTCCTAATATGTCCTCAGATGAGAGCATATATCTCTTGGGAAACAACTCAAGAGTGAAGATAGCACAGAAACATCTCTAAAGTACTGGGAGAAAAAACCGTCAGCTTAGAAATTTATATCAAGAGAAAAAGTCTTTGAAAAACAAAGGCAAGAGTTCTGGTTTCAGTTCTAGAATGTGAAGAACATAGAAATCCTCACTCTCATCCTTACAACAAGAAAAGAGCTAAACAAATTGAGAATCGATGACTTTTATTTGAGCCATCAGAGGCTTGAAATGACAGTGTGAAGTGTCACCCCCAAAGCTGGAGAGACAGGAAACACAAAATTCAAGCCCCAATCACCCAACCTGTAAGAGAAGTCACTGTTGCCATAAAGCAGTAAAGCAGTAAGAACACTCTCCAGGTAAGTTCGAATTCTGCAGAAGGCTGTGACCTACCGTGAAAATAAGAAACTGTTAGGGACTACAGTCTCAGGTCTCTGCCACAACACACACTTCCATGGACTTCACCTGCAGAACTCCACCAGGTTCTCAAGATCCAAAGAACATTCCTGTGAGTTTCAAAAACCATCTGGAATGCACCCAGATCACTCACCAAACAAGACTTGCTCACAAGGAAGACTACCTTGCCAGATACATACCAATCTGGAGGAGAAGCAAGTAACCAACCCTCTCCTCCTCTAGCCTTCCAATTCACTGGAAGAGGGGAAGGAAAAAGCCCCAGAAACACTTCTGAAAGTCATAACTCAGGGTTTCAGATCAAGTAAGAAACTAAAATTTAACCACAAGATTATAGATTGCTTTTCTTTCTCCAGTTCTCACTACTATATCAATAAGATTCTCGTATGATAACAATGGTTTACAATGGAAAGAACTCCAAGGCACAGACTCCACTTAAGGAGGTGTTCTTAGAGAAATTCAGAGACAATAAGAAAGGGAAAAAAGTGAATAGGGACATTGGAGAAACCAAATCTTCTGGCACTCAGTCAGCAACTTTAAACATGGCCCAGCTTCTAGATAGATGAATTTACAACTCCTACTAAAAACCTATTAACCTCAGCTTTCATTACTCAATATATGAATATAATGATTAATACTCAAAATTAATTATTGATCTAATAAATGTGTCAATTTATACTCAACCCATCAAGTATAAATGCAAAACAACAGAAAATGAAAACAAAACAATAAAAAACCTACAGCAAGATAAATTTTATTCAAATACCATTTATATTTGAATGCTGAAAATCAAAGGCAAAGATAAATATCTTGAAAGAAGTCAGAAGAAGAAAAATGCCTTTTCTGTACAAGAACAGGATAAGAATTATAGTCAATTTTCATCAGAAACTATGCAAACAAGAAGAGAACAGAAGGAATTGTGTAAAGTGTAGAAGTAAAGACAAAATGCCTAACCTAGAGTTCTATAAACAGTGACATTATCCTTCAAAAGTACAAGAAGAATAGGGACTTTCTCTCAAACAAGTGTTGAGGAAACTCATTGTCAAAAGTAATGCCCTGAAAAATGTTAAATTATTCAGAGAGAAGGGAAATCATATAGATCTGAAACAGAAAACTTTATTATGAAATGATGAGCCATGACAAAAAATAATATCAAAAAATAAATATTCAGTATTTTAAATTCTTTATGTAGTATGTAATTGTTCAAAGGAAAGGAAAAAATATATTGATGATTGTAACACATGGCTAGATGAGATGAATTACACAGGAATGTTCTAAGGGACAGAAGGGAGAAATTGGATCTGCTCTTTCACTTAGATTAGCTGTAAAGGTATATTGCAAACTCTAAGGAAGACACTAAAAACTTTGAAATGAAGTACATCAACATGCTAAAAGAAGAGAATAAAACAATCCAGCCAAGGTAAAAACCAGAAAGGACAGAAAAAAAGAAGAAAACTTATTAAGAAAAAGACAGGTACAATATAACAATCACAAGCATAACAGATACTATTCAAAATATGTCAATAATGATTTTAAATGTGAATGGGCTAAATGCAAGACAGATAATCAAACTTGATTTAAAAAGTAAAAGAGGTTCAAATATGAGTTATCTATAAGAAACTTTAACATAAAAACACAGACAGATTAAGGGTATACTATGGTAACAAAAAAAAAAGTGGAAGTAGTTATATTAATTTCAGACAAAGTAGTCTTCAGAACAAGCACATCTGTCAGGTAAAGACACAAATACACAATAATGAAAGGGTCCATTCTCTAAGAAAACATGGCAGCCCTTAACAAGTATGCACCTACAAATTAGTCATCAAAATACAAGAAGCAAAAGCTGAGAGAGAAAAAATTAGAAACAGATCTACTATTTAAGCTACATATCTTGACACATCTCTCTTTTAGTAAGTTATAGACAAAATGAGTGAAAAATCAGTAAGGGTATAGTAGGAATGTACGCCACCACTAATCAAGAGAATCTATTTGACATTTATAGAATATGTAATTTAATGACAGTGGGATACACACCTTTCTCAAGTTTAAACAGAACATTCATCAAGATAGGCAACATTTGGGCCTTATTTTAAAATAATCAAAATATTAAAAGGATGTTATCACAACACAGGAAAATAGAATTCAAAAACAGAAAGCTATAAATTCCTAAAACATTTGGTATTTAAATAACACAATTCTAAGGAACAACTGGGTCAAATAACAAGAACAAAAATCTTAAGAGAAAATTTGAACTATATTTAAGAAAAAATATATCAAGATTTGTGGTATTTACTCCAAGCAGTGCTGAGACAGAAATGTATAACATTGACTGCATGTTTCAGAAAAAAAGAAAGATCTAAAGATCAACAATCTTAAGTCACACCTAAGGAAACTAAAGGAAGAAGAGCAATTTAAACTTATTGCAAACATCAGAAAATAAATAGTAAAAAGTAGAGCCATGAACAATGCTAAAATCAGAAAATAATGAAGTCCGTAAAATCAAAAATAATTTTAAACCTCAATACAATTGACAGATGTCTAGGTAGGCTAACCAAGAAACATGAGAGATCACAGAAATTATTGATATTGTAGATGAAAAATGAGTGAATGACATATTACTGTGTAACCCAGTCCTTAAGAGGATAATAAAGTAATAACACAAGCAAATCTAGGATCACTAATTTGATAATTTAGATAAAACTAACCAATTCCTTGAAAAATGCAAAGTCCCAAAACTTTCAAAAGGAAAAATGGATTATCTGAATAAGTTTATAGTTACTAAATAAATTGAACAAATAATTAAAACAGGCAGTGTTTCATTGGTAAATTCTACCAAACATTTAAAAAGAAACAATACCAATAATTCCCAATATCATCCAGGAAATTGAAATAGAAAGTCATTTCTTAGTTTCTTTATGATTCCAGCACTATGCTAATACCTAAATTGAGATAAAGACGTTACAAGAAAGGAAAACTACATAGGCATCTCTTATGATCTTATCATAATGACAATTCTCATCAAAATATTAGCAAATTGAACCCAACAATGTATAAAAAGGATTATATGAAATGACCAAGTGGGATTTATTCCAGTTATGCAAGGGTAGTTCCACATTTGAAAATCAATTTATGTAATCCGCCGTATCAACAGGCTAAAGAACAAAAATCATATAATCAGATCAATTGATGCAGAAAATATATTGGACAAAAGCCAACACACACTTAGAACATGTTCAGAAAACTAAGAATGGAGTCATTTCCTTAACTTCAAAAGAAACGTCTACAACATACCTACAGACAACATGATGGTGAATACCTGGATACATTCCCCCTGATTCAGGAGGAAGGCGTGAACGTCCCTCTCTCCAGTGTTATTTGACTTTGCACTGGTGCCAAACCATAAGGATTGCTGATGCAGGCACACAGAGTGGAAAGGATAAAGGAAAATTGTTGTTACAGGGAACAGGATTATCTATGTAGACAATCAGAACAAATGAACAAACAAAATCCTTGAGCAACGACTCTAACAAGGCCATTGGAAACAAGACCAATATAAAAAAGTCAATTGCTTTTCTTTTGCCAGCAATGAATGGAATGTGAAATTAAAACTCAATAATATTTATGTTAACAAAAAAATGAAATGTTTAGGTACACATTTAACTAATTGCTTATAAGATTTATATGTGCAAACCTCAAAACTCTGAAGAAAGAAATTAAAAGATATCTAAAGTGACAGAGAAATATTCCGTTTTGGGGGATTAGAATAATCAATATATTTCAGTTGTCCCTTTTTCTGAACTTGATTTATACATGAAGTATAATCCATTCAGAACCTCAGCAAAGTATTTTTGTGGATATCGACAAACTTATTCTAAAACTTATATAAAAAAGTGAAAGGCCTATAGTAACTGAAATAATAATGAAGAAATGAACTAAAAAAACTGACATTACTCAATTTCAAACTTCCTGATCTACAGTGATATGGAAAGTGGTAATGACAAAATAACAGATACATAAACGAAGGGAAAAGAATAAAGACTAAAGAACTAGGATCATAAAACTGTGAGCAACTGGTCTTTAAAACACAATACAAGCAAACAGAGAAAGACTTTTCAACAAATAATGCTGGATGTTCATATGCGAAAAAAGAAAAAGAACCTAGCCATATAATTTTTATCTTGCACAAATTTTAACTCAAAATTGATCACAGAGCTAGGTGTAAAATGGAAAATCACACAAATTTTAGGGGGAAAAAACCCAATAAAAACCAGATTAGCTTAGGTTTTTCAATGGTTTTAGAGACAACCAAAAAAATGACCCATGTCAGAAAAAAAACTAGGAAAGTTGACTTAAATAAAATTTTAAAATTCTGCTCTGCAAAGGACAATGGAAAGATATGTTTTCTCCAATGGCCCATGCCATGAACGCACATGGATAAAAGATAGCCTCTTCAACAAACAGTGCTGGGAAAACTGGAAATCCATATATAGTAAAATGAAATTTAATCCTATCTCTCATCCTGCACAAAAATTAACTCAAAATGGATCAAGGACATAGGCATTAGACCAGAGACCCTGGGCCTACTAGAAGAAAAAGTAGGTCCACCTCTCCATTGTACCAGCTTAGGAACTGACTTCCCCAACAAGACTCCTAAAGCACAAGAAATAAAATTGAGAATCAATAAATGGTATGCATTCAAACTAAAAAGCTTCTCCACAGCAAAGGCAACAATCAAGAGTGTGAAGGCAGCCTATACAATGGGAGAAAATCTTTATCACATGCACCTCAGAGCGTTAATCTCAAGGATACATAATGAACTCAAAAAACTTAACACCAAAAATCGAATAACCCAATCAATAAATGGGCAAAATAACTGAATAGGGAAGAAATATGAATGGTAAAAAAAAAAGTATGAAAAAATGTTCAACATCTAAAGCAATTAGAGACATGCAAATGAAACTACAGTGAGATTCCATCTCAATTCAATCAGAATGGCAATTATCAAGAATACAGTTAACAATCAATATTGGCAAAAATGTGGGGAAAATGTTCCGCTCATACATTTCTGGAGGAACTGCAAATTGGTGCAACCACTCTGGAAACCAGTGTGGAGATTACTCAGGAAACGTTAAGTGGAAGCACCCACATCTGATCTAGTTATCCCACTCCTTGGCATATACCCAGAGGACTTTTCAAATCAGCATACTATACTGACACAGCCACATCAATGTTTATAGCAGCTTAGCTTACAATAGCTAAGGTATGGAGCCAACCTAGGTGTCCTTTAACAGATAAATGGCTAAAGAAAATGCAGTATATATGCACAATGGAATATTACTCAATCATAAAGAAGAATGAATTTAAGGTATTTGCTGGCAAATGGATGGAACTGGAGACTATCATGCTAAGTGAAATAAGCCAATCCCCCAAAAGCAAAGGCTCAATGATATCTCTGAGGTGCAGATGCTGACACACAATAAGGGGTGAGGCAAGAATAGAAATTCATTGGATTAAACAAAGGTGAATGAAGGTAAGGGAGGGGGGAATAAGAATAGGAAAGACAGTAAAATGAATTGGACATAACTTTCTTATGTTCAATATGAATTTATGACCAGTGTAACTCCATATTATGTCCAACTGCACGAGTGGAATCCTAATTAGAATAAGTTATACTCCATGTATGTATAATATGACAAAATACTCTCTATGGTCATGTATACCTAGAAAGAACAAACTTTAATAAAAACAATGGAAACACAATAAAAAGATAAGCTACAGTCTAAGAAAAATTAATGGTAAAATATATTTTATAAAAAACCTTATATCTAAAATAAAGAACTCTGAAAAATCAACAATAATAAAAGTCCAATGTAAAAAATGAACAAATGAACAAAATATGATAGACACATCATCCAAAGAGACATACACATGATAAATACACATATGAAAATATAATCTGAATCATTTATTATTATGGAATGCAAATTAATACAACTGTGAGATAACGTTAGGAACCTATTAGAATAGCTAATATCCCAGTGTCTGAAAATGTCAAATTCTGATGAGAGTGGAACAAAACAAGGACACTTGCTCATTTATATGCAAACATTTGTAAATACAGAACAGTATAGCCAGATTGGAATTAGCTTGAGGGTTTCTTAAAAAACTGAATAGTCTAACCATTCGATCCAGCGGTTACATATCTAGGTATTTGCAAAAATGAGCTAAAAATTTATGTCAAGAAAACTGCATAGATATGAATAGAAGTTTTATTCATAATTGCTAAAAATTAAAAGCAAACAATATTTCTCTAATAGGTGAAGGGATAAATAAACCATGGTATATCCATACAAATGAAATATTATTCAGCAACAATGAAAATGAGCTATCAGGCCACAAAGAAATACACAAATAACCTTAAATTCACATTAACTGAAATGAGTCCATTTGGAAAGACTACATTCAGCATAGTTCCAAAGCATAATATTTTTGAAAACACAAAATTATAGAATTGATAAAAATATCAGTGACTGCTAGGAGTTTCAGAATGAGAGGTGAATAGACAATGCATAGAGGATTTTTAGGTTACACATATTATTCTGCATGATACTGCAATCATGAACACACGCCATTACACATTGAACCATGTATTAGCAAAAAACACATAACTAAATAAATCACTCAAGAGGTCAGAGAATTCCAGGGAAGAATGCAGATTTTAACAAGAGGATATAGTTGTACTGCAGATGTATGCAGGTTCCTAAATGAAGAGCGTGGAAGCAGAGCGCTGATCTAAGTAACATTAAAAATGAATGGTTTCTAAGACTAAAGGCAAAGTGAGCTGTGTGCAGTCATGTTATTTCAGTGGATAGAGTAGTTCTGCAGGGGTACAGTGGACACTTGTAATGCCAGTATGAATCCATACAGGAATCACACAACTCAGGGAATGAATGGAAGACCATAGAGCTGAACAGCCAGATGTTCTGTTGTTAGAGTGGAATTCTACAGCTTACCAAAAGGAGGGAGCCAGAACCATCCAAGCTTCCACAGGTTAGAGTTGAACCAACACTATGAACTCATTTCATTTAATAGAGACAAATGACTACTGATAAGGATATTAAATGAAAAAAATCCTACATTGATGAACCAGAAGATGAAATGTTATTAAGATATTCTTTCCATACTGATCTACAGATTCAAGGTAATCATGATCAATTCTATAACATTTACTTTTGTTTTTTTTTTTTTGTTTTTCATTTTCAGATTGAGATTATCTTAGCACTTAGAACAAAGGAAATTCTCACTACTTGATTTTAAAAATTTAAGACGGAGTAAGAGGGAAACCTACTTTTTTTCACCAGGAACACAATTATCCACAGAGAGGATAATCAGAGAGGGCAAATATGTACAGGACACTGATCTCAACAGCTTCAGCCACTGTGGAAATACAAATTAAAAGCACAACATAGTGTCACTGCCATCTACCAAAATGTCTAAAATTTAAGAGACTGAAAAAAATACTACATGCTGGTGATGATGTGGAAAACCAGAACTTCTCATAACTTGCCAAAGTATGTACGCACTACTCTAGAGACTAATGTAGCAAACTTTTATAAAACAATATCAGTACTCATCATAGAATTGAATAACACTATTCTTAGATGTTTGGCAAAATAAGAAAAATACTTATTGCACAGACATAGTTGTAAATGTTTATACCCGTTTTATTAGTAGTAACCAAGTATTTGAAATAATGTTATGAATGAATTTTCACCTTGTGAATGAATTTGCAGTTTATAATATATCCACATATTAGAAGAGTACCCAACAATAAAAAAGGATAAACTGGTGACACAGGCAACAACATGGATGAATTTTAAAGGTATGCATCTCAGAGAAGCTGCATATGAAATTCTATACCAGAAGGTACCAGAAGGAAAGTCACCAGAGTCTGGAAGCCCAGAGAGAGGAGAAGAGTCACATGAGAAAAAGAAATGAAAATACCTTGCTTATTCTGATAAGTATATAACTGTATTTGTCTAAATTTATCAATCTGTACACCCAAAACTGTGATTTTATTGTTAATAAAATATACATCAAGAAACCTAATTTTAAGAATATGCAAAAAAATAATAGTGATCTTTGTGTTATTCCTGACTTCAGGGAGAATGATTCTTAACATCTCATAATTAGACATAATGCTGGTTGCTGGTTTGAGATAGACAGCCTTCGTCATCCTGGGATATATTCTTTATCTCCTATTCCTAATTGACTAACATTTTTAATCAATATTTGATGTTGAATTATTTTGAGGAACTTTTTCAGTCTATCATGATGAGTCATTCCTCTCCTTTGATCAATTGTTGTGATGAATTATTGCTTGGGTTCCTAATATTGAATCATTAATGCAGTCCTGAAATGAAATCCTATTTGGTCAGAGTGTGTTATGATTTAATAAACAGTTACATTTTATTTGCTGATATTCTGCAGGTGTAGTTCTAAAGGTGTTTAGTGTCTTTTTTTGTAATACACTTTCTTCTCATTTTCAGTATAAGATATTGCTTGATTCAAAATTGAAAGGGTGAAGCTTTTCATCTATTTGTATAATCTGAAATAGTTAAACTAAAATCAATTTTAAAGAACTCAATAAAAATAATTTGGGGAGAATGACCTTTGAATAATTATTTCCTTGATACCTTTTTCTATTTCTTCGGTGCTGAGATTGTTTTTAAGCATCCTCCTAAAGCATTATTTTTACAATAAGTTATGTTCTGAATAATTTTCTGTTTCATAGATATTCTAAAATATGTACAATTTTAAATACCTTTTTAAAATATCCTCCATATTTGGTGTTGCTTTTTAAAAAACTTTCTAATATAGTAGAGGTCCATTAATTCTTTTGATATCTTTGCCAAATCTTTCTTTAGTGACAGGATCCCACAATGTCCAACATAATTTGGAATAGCCTGGAAAATGTTTTCAACAAGAACTTGTGTTAGCACAGCATCCAAACAGGTAAATGATCACTTCCAGCATGGGAAGATAAAACAGATGTTACATGGGAGATATGGTCTTTTATTGTCATTTAATTTCAATATTTTATCAATATTCAATATTGAATATTCTTTTTTTTCTGTCCACATTCTGCTTTTTAGTTCTTTAATGCCAATTTGAATTTGGAAATCCCATTTCCATTCTATCCTCTCCTCTAGAATCATTTAAAAATATTTGAAAACAATTATTGATCTTGTCTTTTATAAAATTACATATGAAACATATGAAATGATATTCTTCTGCATTGGATACTTGCTTTTTTTTCCTTTATTTATTTATTCATTCAATAATTCATACACATGTATATTTAGTTTAAAATTCAATATTACTTAATTTATTTGGTTTGCTCACATGTTCCAGCTTTGACTATTAAGAGCTGTTTCACTGTCTCCTGTGTCCTTGACATAGCTCCATCACAGAAATAATTTTATTTGCTTTGTTTTGTTTTATTAGTTTTTTTGCTTTCCTTAGCGTTCATTCCTTATCTCTGGCAAGACAAGATGCTCCAGGCCCCAGTCCCAGAATCAGCCATTTCTTCCAGATGCTGTGGTTCCTTTCATTGGCGAATGGTATGTAGGGTACAAGATCTGAACCTAGCAGTGCTCATGGATCCCTGGCTGTTGTTGCCTCCAGCGTGTTTCAGCTGTCAGAACAAGGAAACGTGGACACTAACCTGGTCAGATAGACGTATCCCAAACTCCTCAGTTTTTTCTTAATTCACATATATTATGTGGATAATTAACTCTCAAGAAAGTGGACCACAACTCCCCATATCCTGAGTTGGGCTGCAAATAATGATTTCATTCAAAAGAGCATAGTATTGAATAGGTGAAATAATAAAGTAACTCTATAGTGCAGAAACCTGATAATCACTGTTAGGTAGGTGACCAAAGGTAATATCAGCAGTGTAATTCTTCTGGATAGTATGTGCCTTTGATGTGATGTGAAAATGGTACTTTACTATATGGTCTTCCTCCCCAGGACACAGAACTACAGTCTACTTTTGAAAAAAACATCAGACAAATCCCATTTGAAGGGCATTCTATGACATATACGACCAGTATCCCTTAAGGTAATCAGAACCATGGAAAAATCACAGAAAGAAACTGTCAATGTCAATAGCAGTCTAAGGAGATGTGAGGACTAAACGGACGGTAAACCTGGGATGAGATCCTGCAACAAGAAAAAGGCAGTAGGCAGAATCTAAGGCAATCTGAATAAAACGAGGACTTTAATTATAACATATAGATTTGTTCTTTAATTAGAACTAATGCACCATTAAATATAACATATAAGATGTTAATAATAAAGTAAATCATGCAGGTTATCTGTAAATAATCTGTACTATCTTTACAATTCCCTACAGTATAAACACACAACTGTTCTAAAATAAAAACTTTACATTTAATCACTCTCCTTGATTATTAAGGCAAATGCACTTTCTTATATAATCTTTGACTTTGTTCTTGTAATCTAATGATCACAATTATTATTTAACATTTTAGAGTATCTCTGAATTGCCTCTTTGAAGAATATATTTTCATATCTGCAATTTAAATCTCACATTAAAAGTGGTTGTCTGGGAAACTTATTAGCTTATTGTTCACTGCTACTTAGCCAATACCGTATCTTGAGGAAGCTGGTTCATTTTTTAAAACAGTAGATCACATATCAAAAATAGAATTTAAGCACAAAACTGCCAAAATCAAACTTCCTAATGCCCATCTTGTTAAAGGTACTGAAACTTATTTCTATTTCTTAGGACAGGAGTTTCTGGATTATTATAAATGCACTAAAGATATACTAACTTCAAAACAGAAATATTCTCACTGATGTAATCTGAAGTATTTGAAATTTAGAGAGACAAAGAGAGAGAGAAAGAGAGAAAGAGAGAGAGATCATCCTTGTTAGTCATCCAGTGGTATTTGTTGCTATAATTGTATAGCACTCAGAATTTTCTCCTGTAGACCAATTGTCACCTATTGAAACTAAGGGTACCAGGGGGCAGATTTATGGTGTAGACAATGGATTTAGTGTTAGACATTTTAAATTTCCTGTGGAGATGTTCAGTAAAGAATTAGAGATACTGATGTAGCGGTACACAAATGTCTTGGGTTGAATATTAAATAAAAAAGAAAAAAAAGTAATTCCTTAGAAAACAGTAGCTAAAACTTTGAGAAATTTTAGATCAGAAAGGAAAGAAAACTTAGGGTAGGAAAATTGACACATATCAACATTTAAGTGTGAAAGAAAGAAGACGAAGTAGGAGCAATCAAAGCACTAGGAGGAGACACACAGACTGTGTGTGACATGAGCATAGAGGGAGAAATCAGTGAGATAGCAAGCTTCCGTGTCAAAGGATGCAGCTAGAGAAGGGCTGGGCAGTAGACACTTATGGACCACCTCCTAGGAGCTTTCCATATAATGCCTTATTTATCCTTCCCAAATCCCACTTAGATAAACTTGTCCTTATCCTTCAGCAGAAGAAAAAAATCTAGATCTCAAACGCACTAAGGAAATCACCAACAGTCATTGTCTTAATCTATTTAATCCTGCTACAAGAGACTACCCAACTTGGTAATTAATAAAGAAAAGAAATGTATTTGGCTCCTTCTCATATCGTAACTTGGCTGAAGGTTTCCTATAGCAAAAAACATGCACAAGAGAGCAAGAGGGGGGTCACACTTTTATAAAACACCCACTCCCATGATAACATTCCTAAATCTATCCACAACAAATCCATTCATGAGGGAAGACTTCTCATGACCTATTCACCCTTTCAAAGTTCCACTTCTCAATACTGTTGTATTGGGATTAAGTTTACAACACACGATCTTGGGAGACCCAGTCAAATCCCTGCAGTCACAGTGCTAAGAAGGTTAGAAATGGAAACCCTGGTCTATGAACAGAAAGTCTCCATTCTTCTTTCTGTATGCCAAATGGACGTTTCAAATAACGGTGTGCTTAAGAGTGCATGTTTGTAGAAAATTGAGACAGTTATTGGAAGTGAGACCATGGAAATTATGAGGCAAATTATTTTGTTGAAAAAGAAGACTCAATAATAAAATTTTGGAACAGGAAGGCAAAATGAGAACACTTTGAAAAGATGGAATACCTCAACAGAAACAATTAGTAGACAAGAAGTGGAAGACACAGAGAGGGAAGGGGAGTGGAGAATGGTCCCTGACATAGCAGGAGAAGCTGAGACAGAGACAGGGAATCTTTTGCCTTGCAAACATGTGTGTAAAATGGAGGGAAGAGTGAAGAAGGCGCCATCTGTGTTGTGTCACTGTTTTATAAGCAGAAAGTGAGAAGTGGGAGCAGATCCCTACCATGGGGAAACTGGTATGGTTATTTTTTTCCTGTGAGAGTTAGGTGAGTGAGGAAGAGACCCAGAAAATGGTGATAAATGTAGAACATTTTGATGAAATTTGGTAAGAACTCAGTCTGCAGTTCTCAAAGCCTAGAGTTATAGAACACAAGGGAATGGATAAGCAGATATGCAGGTGGATTTGGAAATCAAATAGACAGATGGTCTATTTAGGAAGATAGTGCAGTTTGTGATCTATAAAAGAATCCTAAGGAAGGGAACAAATAGAATGAAGGAAGAGAATAGGTATCAACCAAAACAACTTTCCATGGATCTCAAGCCTTTATTATTACTTTTTAATGACTCATCATAAATTTGGTTAAAGCTGTCATTAAACTTGGTTATTAACAATAAATTTTGATAATTAATAAGAATAAATTTTAGTATACTCAATAATTTCTGTAAAGAAACATGTATATTTTTATTCATCATATTTTTCTAAATTTATTTTACTATATACCACTTTAAGGTAGTGCTACTCAAGGTAGCTGCTAACATACCCAAACTCTAATGTTCTGTGTGATAACATAATTTGGTAATTATGGTTTAAAGAGAGCATAGAAGTGAAAAATACCATTGTGAGCAGATAGGAATCAAAGGAGAAGTATTTGTAGATTTTTCTTTGTTCTCTCCTTTGGGGCGGCCAGGGATTTGAGCCACGGTCTTTGCGCATGCTAGGCGAGTGCTCTCCCAAAGGAGCTATCTCTTCAGCTCTAAAGGAGAAGTATTTGAATTTAAATTTCTGGAACAGGATACAAATATGTATACAAGGTGCAGGCCAATAGTGTATATCCATGATTAGGCAGCCTGAGTGAATTATAATTGAAAGTCATTTGAACTGAAAAGACCAAGATCCAAAGGGATAGATTGGTGGGTATTTTAAACACCTAGATACAGAAGTAACTCATAGTCAAGCCAGAATTTGATGTGAGAATAATGACTAGCTGCCTAAATCATGGTTGAATGCTGGGATTCACTTTGACATCAGTATAAGAGAATTGGAATACAGGAGGCAGACCTGGTTGTTAGGATTTTGTAAGAATCAAATGTTTAAAAATGCAATAATTTAGTGGCATCTAAGCCAATGATGAAAATATTAGTCATCTTTGGAAGCTGTTTCTGGGGATCATGATCTCTGAGTGCTCCCTCTTTGGATGAATGGTGAGCAGGGGAAGAGACAACCCCAACAGGAGGACACAAATTTTGTTCTGTTGATGTTTCCTTAAGAGAATATTTTATTATGAGTTCAGTCGTGTCCCCGCAAAAAGTTAAATGCTGAAGTCCTAATCATGGTACTTCAGAATGCAACTTTATTTGGGGAGAGAGTCTTTGCGGGGGTAAAATGAGGTGATGAAGGTAAACTCTGATCAAATATGACTGGGGTTCTTGTGAAAAGGGAAGCTTGCCCACAGATTTACATTAGAGGGGAGAAACCCTCCATCTAAGAGACAAGAAGAGAGGCCTGGAACACACCCTTCCTTCACAGTGCCCAGAAGGAACAACCCTGCTCTCACCTTGATCTAGTTTCCAGAACAATGGGGCAATACTTTTGGTTAAGCCACCGGACGTGAGGTTCTTTGTAACAGCAGCCCTAGCAAACTAATAGGTGCATTCAGTCAGAGGCTGATAATGAATGGAAAGTGATTTGTTCTTAATTTTTGTTGTTGTTGTTGTTGTTATGGAACAGGTTTTGCTAAGAATATAGCACTAGATCTACAAGAGAGAAGATGCTGGGATCGGGTTTTCTCTCCTCTAGAAAGTTGTAGCCATGCCTCAGAGCATCGAGGCACTAGACGGGTTGGTCACTGTCACTTCATTATTATTAAGAGAAAAGAATTTACCTCTCAGTGCTCTTTTCCTTTAATCAGTGTGCTCTCAAATATCATGCCATCATAGGGGGGCACAGTGACCTAAGTGATGTGATACAATCTGCACTCCTATCTTAATAAGCCTTGATGAAAACTAATATTTGGCACGTTAGCTGCTGCTCTTCTTTTCAGAGGAGGGTGGAGAATACCTCTCCTCTGTGGGAGCCTTTTTGTTCACATCTTTTTCCATACTGAATTTACTTGCTCACTATCTAAGGCTCTTACTGCATAAAGATTCATGTTTGGTGGGAATAAGTTTTTCATTGCACATGACACCTTGAATGGTAATACAGGAACCTACGATGCTCTGATGTGCACAGAACTTGAAATTTTAGTGAATCAGTCCACTGGGGGTTGGAATTTTTCTATATACTCTAAAATATTTCTGTTCCTAGAAGACAGCAGGAGGAAGAACTGCTGTTCAAATCAGAGTCAGGTGTACTATGATTTTTTAAATATATATAAAAACGAATACTGTGCAGACTGAGGTGGCTTCTTTTCCATCTGTCAGCACATCCTTTACAACCGTGCATAAACCTTATTATCACACTCAGAGTGTCACTGGAAAAATCATCCCAGTCCTCAGAAACAGTCTCTCTGCTGCTTTGAGTGGAATTCAAACTTCAGTGCAGTTAATGTAAAAACAAGCAACCCAGTAAAGGAGAGAGGGAAGCAATAGACATTTTCCATTCACAGAAAATTTGCTAAAACTCCTTCATTTTATCATAGGTACAAGGGTAAATATTCGCATTGAATAAAATAGTTTCTGATGACACACATTTGGCCTTGATAAAATTTTTCCACTGTATTCACATATATTAACCTTTGATGAAAAGACCACAGAATGAAAAGGCATGAGATGAATATGGCATAATTTCAGATTCTTTTTTTTTTTTAACATTAACCTTTGAGTTCTGAACTGCGATAGTTGTGTGTTTGGGGTGTATTTGGATAGAGACATTACTGCCATCCTGTTCATATTTATGGGCCTGACCTTTGTATTATAGTAGCCTGCTTTGAAGCACAGTTATTTTTAATTGCTTTATGTGTCCATGGAGACTGTTCTGTGCCTCTGTCAGTTATATACAGTACCCTGGCACATATGTTTGCTCAATGAATCTTTCAATGACTGGATATTTATAACCACATCTTAATACAAGAGGAGGAATTGTTGCATTTTGGGGTGGTGTGTGTGTTGTGTGTTTGTGTAAAAATGTGTTTTATTGTCAACGTCGCTATATACTTAATGAGGTGACAGGAAGAATTAAAAGTGACAGATTGTTTTGGCTGCACTGGAGCCATCTGAGATATGGTCTCCTATAATGCGGCTCCATAAACCCAGCCTGTGTGAAGCCCTCAGAGTATGATTCATGGTTGCAGCAGGGCTACTCACAGAGGTTTAACGAGAGAGATGGTCACAGGCTGGGCAGCAGAAGGCTGAAATTGCTGTCAGAAGACAATGAGAAGTGTTATGTGCCCAAACTGCATCTGAAATTTGCAAGGGTGCCTGGATCCAACAGCATATTCTCTAGTGACTGATGGGGAGCTGAACAGAATGATTGCAGAAAATATGCATCTCAGGACAAGTCACATAGAAAAGAGCTGCTTTGTCCTTTCTTCCTTAAGAAAGCACGCCTGTGGAGTTTCTCTGAATGGGTTACTGGATTGTCATGAACATATCGTGCACTATGCACTGATGGTGAATGCAGCTGAGGTGGTGTTGGTCAAAATGTGGGCCCAGAAAGAGCAGCTTCATCATCTCCTGGAGCTTGTTCAGAATGAAACACCTGATACCCTGAAACAGAAATTAAAGGGACAGGGAGAGAAAGGAAGAGAAGAATCTATATTTTAATAAGCTTTCCAAAAAACTGTTCTATACACCAAAATACTACAGCCCTTAGTGGATGATCCAGTGACTGTAAGAAATGAGAAAAGTAATTATACCTCTCAGAGACCCCATTGCATTTAAGGTAAAACTTTGGTTAATGAGAATCAACTAAGTAGATTCTTAAGACAATCTGTGTTCTTACTCTACCATGTATTATCTTGAACTTTCAGCAAGTCACTTAACCTACTAAAATTTAGACCCCCTGTTGATAAAATGAGATCAATAATGGTATCTACCTCATGGAATTTATGAGACTTAAATGAAATGACAGATTCAATTATACTTTGTAAACTGTAAACTGAAGACAAATGCTAGTTGTACTTAATATTAAAGAGTCCTTATTGTGCACTCCCTTTGAAGACAGATCATAATAAAGCAAGTTTACTACAGGACTGGGGTAATGCCAGCTATTCTATATGTATTAAATTCTCATTGTGTGCCAGACGCTGAGTTAAGCACAGGACATACATTATCCCCTTTAACCCATTTAATTCTCAAAGCAACAATATTAAGTAGGTTGTAAAATCGCACCACCATGATTTTTTGAAAGAGTAAAGTGGATGAAACAAGTTAAGCAATTTGTTGAAGGAAACCAAGCTCACCAGTCACATCTCCGTGATTCACATTCAGAGCTGTCTGACTTGATGTACTTCCCTAACTCCACAATTCCTTCCTGGGGAGAAGGAAACAATTTTCAGAGTTTTCTCCAGCCTCACAAATTTACTTATCTCTTGTTCTATAGTCCCATGACTATGGAGCAACAGCAGTTGCAACAATGCCATGAGTTACAGCAAGATATCTTGAAATTGGAATATAAAAGAAATAACAACTATGGCTATAGAATATATACGCTCCGCCCCCAAAATCATATGTTGGAAGCTAACACTTCACATAATAGTTTTAAGAGGTGGGGTTTTTAGGAGGACATTCGGTCATTAGGGCTCTTCCCTCGTGAAGGGGTTAGCAAGCTTAGAGAAGGGCTGGATGGAAGCAAATAGACCTTATTTTGTACTTCCGCAACTTCTACCCCATGAGGACACGGTGCTCAAACTCACCAGAAGACATGTGGTCAAAGTGTCATCTTGGCAGCAGAGACTGCCCCTCCCCAGATACCAAAGTTGCTGGTGCCTTCACCACAGACTTCCCAGCCTCCGGGACTTTGACAAATACTTTTTGTGTAAATTACCTAGTCTCAGACATTGTGTTATAGCAGCACTAATACAATAATAAAAGTTTTAAATGTGGGCACTATTCTCTGAGTAGTAAGCTAAAAAAATTACAAAGTATTTTTCAAAAATTTTAATAGAAAGGTACATATCAAGAAGGGTTGTCTTATGGCCTCACAGATGAATTAGTGGCCACTTCTAAAGTATTCTAGTTACGCTGGTTCTCAATGTCTTGTATAAGTAGTATCACATGACACTTCTTATTGTGGAATCCCCATAAGAACTACTGTGCAATTTAAGACACCTAGTTTGATTCATCATATATCTAGGCATAAAATAAAAGATCAAGAAATACCTAAAGCAGAGACATTTCCGACGTCAAGAGCTTAACCATTCTTCAAGGAAGTTCCCAGACCTTGACAGAGTCAAGTAGCTCTCTGGTTAAATTTCTCACTGGCAGGGCAAACACGTGTTTGGTGTGTTTAGAGACTTTCACTCTAGGCTCAACATGGCTGGTCAGTTCCAGGCCGACCCCACTCCCTCTCTTTATTTGCCTCTGTGTGTTGGAGACTTAAGGATGGGATCTTTCTCTCTTTCCTTAAGAAGCTACCAAGCGGTCTCTTTGTAAAATAGATACTGGCCAAAAAGGGAAAGGGGAGAAAGAGAACAGCAGAAAGGCACAATAACAACTTCCGTCCTGGAAACAGCCACTGTGCTTCACAATGGTGTGGCCATTCTGACGCCCAAGGCAGAACGGAGTGCCCTGAACATTGCTTCGCTCACATCCTGCAATGTGAAAGGGCTGTCCTAGTTTCAGTCATTTTCTTTTCTCTTCCATTCAAAGGGAGTGAATGAAACAAAAAGCCAAGTCTTTACAACCCTGCTGCCTTCGCAGACCTTTGAGGAAGTGGCGTTTCCACCCTTGTTCCCATTCTCAGATTGTTTGGAGCCTGCTAAAGCATTCCTCCTGATGAGACAATTTGTCCCCGTGAGACAAACTCTGGGGGACCCCAGGTTCACTTGCAACCTGTCCTCAGACTTTCTTGGAAGTTCCAAATGAATGTCACATCGTCAGCTGGTCAATATTGCTGGAGTCTTAATCCAATGGAAGCCAAGACTGACCTAAGGCATCAATACACTTTCTCCAAAACAAAACTGAGAGTGTCACCTTTGCAGGCTTGCTTCCATTCTCTTGATTTTTTGATAGGTTAGATGCAATATAAGCTACTATCAAGTAATGTAATTAATGAAGGGGAGGTGACTTTATGGTGCAATAGACATTAAAGTCCTGTGAACTAGAGAATATATTTAACTTTCTGAGTTTCAATTTCTTAAGGTGTGATCAGAATATTAAATCCTAATTCACATGGGCGTTTGTAGAATTTAAGTTAAATGAAATACTAAACAATGTCTTCCTTCATTTGTTTGGCTAAGACACATTTAAGTGCTTACTACATTCCAACCCTACGTACAAGGCATGCTACCTTTACCTAAAAATCTTGAAGACCTTGCAGTCTAAAATGAAAACAAAGAGTCTCAAATTCAGGTTCTCCATAAACTTGGCCTAAAATAATGATTATACCTTTATTTCTAACTTATCTCTAAATAAAATTTAGCAATTAAAATTATGAATAAATACGACCAACCATAGGAGTACTTTATCACAAGTAGATATCTTAGGTATCACATCAAAGTGACTAAAGGTATCCTGAAATATTGTTTTTACCCATCACTGCTTCCAAATTATAGTAGTTAGTGAACTTGCTGCTAGTTTCTTACTTAATGTTTTAATAAATAACTCATAGGTACATATAGAATATTACCTCATAATACATACCAATGTATTTGGTAACCATTTCATTGAAATGCATTTTCTTAGTAATCATTAATATTGTGTTTTATGTGTTTAAACATTAATGCATTTATTGGCTTCATGAAATTCCCAAAGGGGTTTGCAATATGAAAGTTTAAGAATCCTGGCTTCGGAAGAGATAACTAAAATTGTTTAAAAAATGCAATACCATATATTTAGTGTTATCACAGCAGTAGAATTAATGTCATTGTAGGAATATTATGGGATCTCGGTCTGGGTTGGTGTGCCTGTGTTGGGGGGTGGTTGTCTAGTGGAGATTTGGGAAAAGCAACCCTGGGTGGTTAGTCCCAGAAGACTTACATGGTAACTAAATAATGTTTCTGATAAAATTTAAACAAGAAATTAGAATTAGCCGAACTCAATGAAGTCCATGTGAAGGGAAAGGGGACGAATATCGTGCAACATACACAAAGGCATTTAGGTGAGAGGGTTAGCTGTGCCTGTAGTCTGTAGGCAGGAAAGCTCAGTGTCTGCTTGGGAGAGACAGGAGACAAGGTCAGGGAGGTAGGCAGCACCAGATCAGGACAATTTGGATGCCTTGATAAAGAGTTTGGCCATTATCCTGGATGTGGTGGAGAGTCACTGGTGTTTTCAGCAGAGCGATGCTGTCATAAGAGTTGTGGTTTGGAAGGCTTAATCTGGCTGCATTAAGGTAGATGGTTCAGTAGGATGCAGGAACTGTAGGGACAGTGGGAGGAAGGAATTACCAGTCTGTGGCAGTAACGCAGGGAAGAAACTGTGGGCCTGACCCACAGTAGTGGCAGTGTGAACCTACTTTGTAGAGGCTGAAATGTTGGTGTGGAATGAAGAGAAGGGTAGACAGAGGGACTAAAGAAAAGAGGGTGGGGCAAAGGAGAAGTAGAGCCAAGGAAAGCAACAGAAGGGAGGAAAGCAACAGAAAGGAATGAGTCTGGCTACGCAGACATGTGGAGTCAATGTTTCATCAAATTCAACCACAAAGGTCAGACTGCCCTGGAGGGCTGATGGAATCACTAGCACACAGGTCTCAGTCAATCAGTCGATGGCTACTGATTGGTTTGAATTAAAATTAATCAGAACCTTTCTTCAGTGGTTCAACTGACACACAGTAGCCACAGCCGAGGTGAACTCAGTCAAAGGAAGTCTCTGCCAAGTACACCACCTGCAAAAGGCAGCTGGGAAGGCAGGATGATTTCCTTTCTGACAGTTAGCAGCAGATAGGTTTCCTTACACATTCCCAGAGACAGAGTGCACGTGGGCACGTGTGCATACACTCTCTCCTGGCGTTTGGTTTCTAAGAAGCATAATATAGAATATTCTGCATATTGGATTCAGTATGAGAGAGTTACAGATACACATCTAGGCAAACAGTTTGACCCAGAATAAGTAAATCGATACATAGGCAGTTCTGCAAAATGTGGATACATCAAAGGGAGTCAGGCCCAGTGTATCTAAGATCAGCTTCAAGAAAACTGCTGCTCTCATGGAATTCAATTATCAGTTGCATTTAGTTCTTTTGTTTTTTCTTCATTCTGTTATTGGTATTATTTATTGATGTGATGATGGAATTAACTATTGGACACCACTAAAACTGTTTCTAAGAATTTTGAGCCTACTGGCACCTGTTCATTTGTAGCATTTTATTCCAAGGAGATGATAATCTCTTTGTATCCTGTTGAATTCCTGAATAATTGAATGATTCTCCAGAAAAACAAAAGTCTGACTTTGGAAAATGCCTAAAGTCAACAATGCTGAGATGGAGTCCCCATTCAAAAGATATGATCGCATAAGTGAATGAAGTTTGTGTCTTTCTAGAAGGGATTTAATTTAAACAACTCTTACTCTTGCACTCCAAAAACTCTATTCAAAGTTCGCATCTCAGTAAATCCAAATCCAATTTTCAATGGATTAATTTTTTGTATAATGGAGGGGTGGAAGTAGATTATGTCAACTAAAACAGAAAACGTCAAGAAAACTTACTATGAAAATTTATGTGACAAAATGACATCACAAGGGCATAGATTTTTTTTTTTAAAGACGTCATCATAAAGGTCTGTTTGGGGATAAAGCTTATATGAAGGGTATTATTTCCCTATTAAGTAGATTAACATTTAAATCCACATTTTAAGCAATTTGGGTTGTGCTTCTCAGGCTAAAGCCTGCTATATTCATGTTACCACGATTTAGGTTACAAAAACTGTATGCAAGTTCTATACACGCAACCCTTTCCGTTTTGAGGAACTGGGTTTGTATGAACATCTGCCTGCCCGACAGAAAGAAAAGCTCTGATTTTCCAGTTTTTTATAAAGCCAGGAGCATTTCTCAATGCATTCCAAAAGTCCCTTAATGATACTTCACTTGTTCAGTCTCCTGAAGGTTAGTACATAATTAATGAGGTGGCACAAGTTCCCTAGAATTAGTTTTCATCTAAATAAAGGTGCCCGATGTTTATCTGTACCCTTTGTACTCATTGTTGCCATGAATATACCGAGCTTCCTGTTGGTACAGGGGACTATCGATTTGCTGACTAATCTTTTTATCTGATCATTATAGATTGTAACTCTCAGTCTATAACCTTTATACACACTGCTATTGTGGTTAAATAAAACACAATACAAAATAATTAACATGTTCCCATATCAATAATCCTCTTCCAAGCAAAAGCAGAAGTAAGACTTCGATTTGACAACTGGACATTAGTATTTTTAGAGGAAAGTATAAATAGAAGATGAATATACAATCTTTAGTTCCTTAATATAAATTACTCAGGAAGAAATAGTTTGTAGCCTTGGGGAAATCACCAGCTTCTTCAATTGGATTGCTTCTGTCACTGTATGGACACAGTCTTGTTTGATGTCCTCCTACCATTTGTCTTGTATCGAGTCTTTTATCTAAATCCAAAGCAATGCAGTCATCAGGGCTGCAATTCAATAATGGCTCCACAGGAGCTGTCATCCACAGTTTGCCATTCATCTTGTAAAAGGCTTTGAGTTTTCAAAGTACCAACTAAGGTTGGCATTTCAATGCCGCGGACAGATCGCTTCAAGTTCTTTTGTGTTCACAAGAAAGGGAGTGAAATTGAGAATGGGGGGAGAGTAAATGGCCAACCTACTACTCTACCTGACTACTAGCAGTAACCCCAAGCTACCCAAGGGAGCAAAGACACAAGCTGATCTGACCCACTCTGCAGAGGAACATGGCTCAGAATAGGAAAGGCAGGCATTCAGTGGTTCTTACTTCACACCGAGTTCCACTCCTATAATCAAGAGGCAACAAATTTATGAAAATTGACCAGGAAAGAGAATTTAAAAAATGAAACAAAACAAAATAAATACAACACAGGGTGATGAACAGAATTCCTTGGAAATTTTTGAGGATCAAAGCATTTTAACAATCATTTTAACTCTTTAAGAGCATCTTAAGGAGTTTAGAGATGTGTAACTGAAGCTGAAGGCGTAAATCAACAGGCTCCAGTGTCACACATGGCTGCTATCCTTGCATGTGAGCAGTCTGACTGGGGCTACATCATTGCCCCTGATGAGTGAGTCTTCTGCTGGCAATATGGGTATTTTCCTGTTTGGTTCAGATTCCTAGTCCTTCTACAATTGTGCTATAAACGTGAAGAACTAGCCTCAAAAGGGTGGAGTAAAATTCCTGGAACCGTGAAGGGATTAAACTCTACACAACCCACCAGACCCATGAGTCTCAATTATACTATCTAATAATGTCTGAGTATAGAGGATGGTGGAGACACTTTTGTAGGACTAACATCACGTTAATTCACTATGACTCTCCCTCAGCTTGGACTTTTAGACTGTGATTGGCTGAGAGGAAGATGACAAAACAGAATGAGTTGAGAGCAGTAATGGAGACCTAGGTGATCAACCCAGGTCTCATTTTGATTAACTGTGTAGCCTCAGGCTCTGATTCCCAATTCTAACTGATGAAGGATTTGGAACCAAAGATTTCAGTGATATTATTCCTCCCAAACACAGTGATTCTGTGAATGTAAGAGGTGATGACAACGTTTTCAGTTCAAGTCATATTCACCTACTCAACTGTGCTTCATCGAAATATCACAATTATGTATTCAGTTCCTTCTATCTGTTATGTTCTGTGCTACGATGGAGAATAGAATGGGTTATAAGAACACATTTTGTTCCTTCTTTCATAGAATTTGCACTTAAGTGAAGACAACAGTTTATCAATGACACCAAATCTAAACTTATAATCGTGATGAATCTTAAAACTATAATGAATCTATGGTGTGGTGAAAATGTACTTGTTTTAGCCACCTTTTTTACTGCTGTGACTGAAAGATCTAACCAGAACAATAATAGGGAAGGAAACATTTATTTAAGGGCTCTCGCCTTCAGAGGTCTCAGTCCATAGACAGTCAGTTCCATGTCTCAGGTGTAAGGGGAGGCTGAACATCATGGCAGAAGAGTGTGGTGGAAGAAGGTGGCTCACATGATGATCAGGAAGCTGAGAGGGAGATTCCACTTGCCAGATACCAAATATATATACACCAAAGACAAGCCCCCAATGACCCACCTCCTCTAACTATATCCTACTGCCTTCAGTACCCACTGTTAATCCCATTAGGGATTAATTCACCAAATGGATTAAGGCTGTCATAACGCAATCATTTTTCCTCTGAACCTTCTTGTATTGTCTCACACATGAGCTTTGGGACCCTCAACAGCACTAATGGGTGGAATTGACCCGGTTGAAGAAGTCAAGGAAAGCTTCTTTGAGGCTATAATAACCAAGCTGAAGTCTGAAGGTGGAAGAGATGATCTTGTTTGGCAGGGTCAGTTTAACCCTCATCCTGAAAAGAATGAAGGATCATTGAGATTTTAAACACAAATTTAAATGATCAGATTGTGTCTATCTCAGACTTTATGAAGACCATTCTGTCGAAAGGAAAGAGACAGAGTAGAAGGAAAGCAAAGACAGAAGTAAAATAAGCCTTCTTGCAAGACAAGTGAAATTCATTTGATGCAGGAATGCTAGGAGATACAATGCTGCTTGAGCTTGCAATGTCAAGAATTGGAACAGGACACAGGCAGAGTCCTGTGTCACTGTTCCTTCAAGTCTAGCTCTCAGGGTTGGGTCCTAAATTTAAAAGCACCATTTTTTTGCAGTTTGAGACAACTTATAGAGTTATCTGCCAATTCACAAATGTTAGTTTAAAGAAGTGTAAGTTAACATCAAAGAAAAAATACATTTCTCTTCTCTTACTCATGCATCATTTAACTATGGGTTACCATGGGAGCAGATGCTAATAACTGTGGCACTAATAAAAATTCTCCTGAATTCCAAAGCTGAATCATTAGAAAAGTTGGACCAAAATGAAGGTCCCATTGAATTTTTCCAATCCTGCAGTATGGTCCATAATCTGTTAAATGCTATTTTGTGAAGCTGCTTCTCAGAAAGGTCACAGGCAAGTTGAAAATCCTGATTGATCATTTTAAAGGCTGTTCATGGTGACTGACATATTACTAAAAGGAAGTATTTCCAAGCAGATCCATAAAATTTCCTCAGACTAACTTCTAGGTGGTCTGTCACATCCACAGTTAAAGCAAAGATAACTTATTTTGGTTTGAAACCTCCTTTCCAATTTTCATTTGTCCAATGCATCTTAGTATTCCCAAATAAATTTCATGTGATTCCATCTTCAGCTTTTATAACAACTTGTGCCTGAAAACTTTATCCTGCTTAGAATCTCCTATTCAATTCCTATCGTAATTCAAGGCCACAAATTTCCCTTCTCAAAGAATTTCTATTATATTGAAACCTGTCCTGTGAATTTCTACTTTTATTTCTAAATTTTGAATTTTATTAGCTGTAGTGCAATGATCTTTATATCCCTATATTGAATTATTTTAGTTTATATATGTATGCAATATATTAAATTACACATACACTCACACACACGCACACATGAGAGAGAGAGAGAGAGAGAGATAGAGAGAGAGAGAGAGAGAGAGAAGGAGATTCCTAGGAGATTGAGAGATTGGAGCAATTATTTCCTTTTCACATGTTCACTCTGACATCTCCTGAGAAAGAATTATTCAAAAGAACAGATAATATATATATATGAAAATATTGTATTAGGTAATAGATAATCAATTGTTAAAATTGAAAAACTACTAAAGAGAAAATTTGAATAAATGCCTTCAATATAAAATGTCAGGTTGTACTCATGATATTTTCAAGGAAATTGGTTGATCTGTGCTACTTTTTCTATGCATTGTCAAAGCTACTGGTTACTTTCAGTATAAGAAGTCCTAAAATCAAGATTTAATAAGGTGATTGGGAAAATAAAAACAGAGTAGGAATTTAAAAAAAATCTGAACCAACCAAAGAAATTTAAGGGATACGAATAGGAAAAGAAGAACACAAACTATCCCTGTTCGCTGATGACATGATTATATATTTAGAGGAACCTGGAAATTCTGCCAGAAAACTTTTAGAACTCATAAGTGAATTCAGTAAAGTAGCAGGTTACAAGATCAATGCTCATAAATCCAATGTGTTTTTATACATAAGTGATGAACTTCAGAAAGAGAAGTTAGGACAACTACACCATTCACAATAGCCTCAAAAACAATAAAACACTTGGGAATCAATCTAACAAAAGAGGTGAAAGACCTCTACAATGAGAACTACAGAACACTAAAGAAAGAAATTAAAGAAAATCATAGAAGATGGAAAGATCTCTCATGTTCTTGGATAGGCAGAATTAATATTGTCAAAATGGTCATACTACCAAAAGTGCTATACAGATTCAATGCAATTCCAATTAAAATACCAATGACATACCTTACAGAAATAGAGCAAGCAATTATGAAATTCATCTGGAAGAATAAGAAACCCAGAATAGCTAAAGCAATCCTTAGCAGAAAGAGTGAAGCAGAGGGTATCGCAATACCAGATCTTCAACTCTACTACAAAGCAATAATAACAAAAATGGCATGGTATTGATACCAAAATAGACAGGTAGATCAATGGTACAGAATAGGGGACACGGACACAAACCCAAATAAATACAATTTTCTTATATTAGACAAAGGGACCAAAAATATGCAATGGAGAAAAGATAGCTGGGAAAACTGGAAATCCATATGCAACAGAATGAAACTAAACCCCTATCTCTCACCCTGCACAAAAATCAACTCACAATGGATCAAGGACCTCAGAATCAGACCAGAGATCCTTCATCTTACAGAAGAAAACGTAGGTCCAAATCTTCAACATATCAGCTTAGGATCAGACTTCCTTAACAGGACTCCCATAGCACAAGAAATAAAAGCAAGAATCAATGACTGGGATAGATTCAAACTAAAAAGCTTTCTTTCAGCAAAGGAAACTATTAGTAATGTGAAGAGAAAGCCTACAGAGTGCGAGAATATCTTTGCCACTCATACTTCAGATAGAGCACTAATCTCCAGAATCTATAAAGAACTCAAGAAACTCTACACCAAGAATACAAATAACCCAATCAACAAATGGGCTAAGGAAATGAACAGACACTTCACAGAAGAAGATGTACAAGCAATCAACAGATACATGAAAAAATGTTCAACATCTCTAGTAATAAGAGAAATGCAAATCAAAACTACCCTAAGATTCCATCTCACCCCAATTGAATGGCGATTATCAAGAACACAAGCAACAATAGGTGTTGGCGAGGATGGGGGATAAAGGTACACTCATACATTGCTGGTGGGTTGCAAATTAGTGCGGCCACTCTGGAAAGCAGTATGGAGATTCCTCAGAAAGCTTGGAATGGAACCACCATTTGACCCAGCTATCCCACTCCTTGGCCTATACCCAAAGGACTTAAAATCAGCATACTACAGAGATACAGCCACATCAATGTTCATAGCTGCTCAATTCACAATAGCCAGATTGTGTGGAACCAACCTAGATATCCTTCAATTGATGAATGGATAAAGAAACTGTGATATATATATATATATATATATATATATATATATATATATACACACACACACACACACACACACACACAATGGAGTATTACTCCACCATAAAGAATGATACAATTATAGCATTTGCAGGCAAATGGATGAAATGAGAATATCATGTTAAGTGAGATAAGCCAATCTCAAAAAACCAAAGTATGAATGATCTCGCTGATAAGCGGATGATGACACATAAAGGGGGGTGGGAGGGGTTATTGTCAGGCTTAGGGTTAGGGTTAGGGAGGGTGGCAAGAATGGAGGAAGGAAGGACTGTATAGAGGGAAAAGAGGGGTGGGAGGGGTGGGGGAAAGGGAAAAAATAACAGAATGAATCAAACAACATTACCCTATGTAAATTTATGATCACACAAATGGTATGCCTTTACTCCATGTACAGAGAAACAACATGTATCCCATTTGTTTACAATAAAAAAAAAATTGGAACCAAAATACTTTACTGGTACTAAGGATATTCACCTAGTGAATACAGCCTTTGATATAATTAATGTATTGGGCAATGATGAATGGAGTTTATGTGGTTGCTGGATATTTCTGAAAGTTAAGAAGTTGTACTTTGCCTTCTATGAACCATCAAATTATAGTATCCATGGCTTTCTTTGAAAGCTCCAAGACAAAGAAGAGTATGGAATCTCAAACTCACCAAAGGTTTGGAAAACCATTGGAGAATTCCAATGGTATGTGGAAGAAAACAACAGAGTGGAGTAGTCTCACCCTATGCTAGTTGTAAGATGCTGTATAATCTGCTTCCTGCCTGTTTCCAATCTTATCTGGCAAAATTCAGTCTGGCTCCAGCCTCATTGGGTTTCTTTCTGGCTTTGAGTATGCAAAACCCATGGACAGTCTGGTTCTTGGCTCTGCTTGGAAGGTTCTTTCCATAAATCCTTGCATGTTTCTTGTTATTCAGTTTAATGTAAACATGAACTTCTCAGACTGACCTTCACTGACCACCCATCAATGTTCTCCCATCAACTCTCTATCACAAATATTTAGTTTCTTCCTGATGCAGTCTGTGTGTTTGTGTGTATGTGTGTGTGAGAGAGAGAGAATGAGAAAGAGAGAGACAGTGAGGGGGAGCGGGGTATGGCATATGATCATATCTGGTCCAGTGGACTCACTCATGCAATCTTTTCCCTCAAATTTGAAATATCAACCCATCTTAAGCACTTTGCTGCTTTGGCCAATCCATCAACAACAACTGTTAATATATATCATGTCTTCCAAATTTCACAGATGGAATCAGACATTATCAAGTGCATCCTCTTTAAATGAAGCAATCTCACTTTTGGCCCATAGTAGATCTGGCAAGACCCTCTCTTTACTTGAAATGTAGGTGAAGTAACCCAATCCCACTTCTTTTAGGATTTCTTGAAGTCTGAAATACAAGCGTTCCTCCCAGGCATTTGGCTTTGTTTCTATGGTTCCTTGACCCTTCTTTGCACTCCAAGTGAGAGAGGGTATAGGTCTCTTGACATGCTTACGTTCTATTTGGTGTTCTATTTCATGTCTCACTTTAGTATATGCTGCTTTAGATCTTGACCCAAACCTCCATTTTAATAATAAAGCACATTTGTTAAAAAAATTTTTTTGGTAGTTGATGGACCTTTTTTTTATTTATTTATTTATTTATATGTGTGCTGAGAATCAAACCCAGTCCTCTCACATGCTAGGCGAGTGCTCTACCACTGAGCCACAACCCCAACCCAAAAAAGCACTTTTAAAATTTTTAACTATCCTAGTTAATTTCTCAGAAATTTCTTTTCTTAGATCCCAATTTTGCTTATTTACTTAGATGCTTCAAGCAGCAGGAGAAAAACTGGAAGAAGGCATGAGGCATAGATGACACATGGCATAGGAAAGCAAAGAAAGAACAACAACAAAAGCAAACCTGTGCTTCCCAGTTGGAAGAAAATCCAGGACCACTACTTACTGTAGGAGAGAAGGCAGGTGTCAAATCCATGGTCAGGGTTTCAACGTTCCCTCCTACATTTTGTTCTGGGAACCCCTTCAATCTCTAAAAATTAGCAAAGTTCCCATGAGGCTATGTTTCTATGGATCACATCTATGAATGTTTAGAAGAAAATAAGGATGCGTTCTGTCAAACATCAATGCGATGACATTGGTGTATTTCATGAACCTTCTGGAAAACTCCACAATGCATTCGTGAGAACATAAAAGTTGTAGGAGTTTTGACCTCATAGTTCTCCTGAAAGAGTCTTAGGGACTCACAGGCATTCCCAGGCTGTATTTCCAGAATGCAAAACTAAGTGCTTAGTACCTAGTTTTTCTTTATTTTATAGGGGTCTTAGAAAAGTACGGATTTAAATGACAACTACTCACTGGTAAATTTCATCTCAAATAACTTCTTGTACGTGTAAGCCTTTCCAGAACTCTCAAGTTTATAGGCTAGAACAAAGAATCAAATTGACAAAAAAAAAATAAAAATAAAAATAACTTTTCTGACTTTAAATAACTTGAATGATATATCTGAATCCATTAGCCTTTCCAATTATACTTTATTCATTAGTTCTGAAGAAAAATAATAAACATAACAGTTTTGTCCATTGATATTGGCATATAATCTGTTTACTGATAGATCAAAAACTACATTGATTTCTTTCTGTTTTGAATAAGATCTGAGAAGACCTGCAACGTAAAATGAACTTTAAATTTAGATTTCATCCAACAGCACTTTGAAGATAATAATAATGTAATAACTATGTTTCACCAATATCTCCAAACTTTTATAAATTCCCCTCCTAAGACACAGCCTGCCTCATTTTGGATCTGAAATGTCCCCCAAAGTTTTGTGTGTTGAAGACGTGGTCTCCAGCTGGTAGAGCCATTGAGAGGTGGTAGAAACTTACATAGAATCCTGAGGAGATGAGACCTAGTCGGTAGAGGCAGGTCACTGAGAGTGTGATGTTGAAAGGATACTTTGTATTCTGTCTCTGGCTCTCTCTCTCTCTCTCTCTCTCTCTCTCTCTCTCTCTCTCTCTCTCTCTCTCTCTCTCTCTCTCTCCTTCCTTCCTAGCTGCTATAAGTACTTTTACTCTATGACACACACCCCCACCATCATGTAATTCTGGCTCACCACAGACCCTGAATCAAGGGCTCAAGTGACCATAAAGTGAAACTTTTGAAACCATGAGCTAAAACCAATCTCCTCCTTTAAGTTGTTTTCCTCAGGTATTTTGTTATAGTGAGAGAAAGCTGACTTACACATTGTCCTACTTCATGAAACACCTGGGGTACATTTCAAATATCAATACTACTGATACAGATAGTGTATTGAGATGATATTTAAGTTTTTTTTTTTAAAAAGATAGTATTTAAAAATTATTATGCAAATTATTATTCACTATTTTTTTTCTTATGTTGTATTATCACCTACATACTTTTAAAACTAAGAGTGCTTTCCCTGAGGGATGCTAATAGGGAGAAAATAGTGACTTGCTCATATTTAATATTTTAAGTGCTTATATTGTTTTCTATATGTTTTTGGTAAAAAAAAAAAAAAAAAGCTTGGGGGATTAAGGGCATCATCAATCAAAAAACAACCACTGTCTTTCCACTGAAAATTTTTTAACCCATTATTTTTGGTCCCTTGAGAGGTTTTAATATAATTATTATAAAGGCCAACAAACATAGGAGTGTCTAATACTTTTCTCTCATGATAAAAGTACTATGTTATAATGAAAAACCTTTAAAATAGGAACACTGCATAACAAAATACAGTTTTAAGAATTCCTAATCCCACCTTCTGAAGATAAAATGTTGGAATTAGACTTTATTTATTTAATTATTAATATTCTTTTAAAATGTTAACTTTGGCCATATCTAGTTTTCTGTTTAATCCTTTCTTTTTGTTTTTAATTGAAATTATTCCATGATTTTTCCTAAATGTTTAGCTTTCCATTGTTGGTTTTCTTCAAATATATTGGATTCTTTTTTAATATTCTTTATTGTTTTATTGTTTTTGATTACTTTTTATCATAAACAAATGGTAAATACATGTTTTCTATTACTTTTAAAAGTCTGAATTTTAAGCAGTTTGAATTTGTATTGCTTATTCAATATCACTAGTGAAACTTCTTGAGTGTTTAATCTCATTTTTGGTAGTAAATTCTGACTCTCATTCTTAGAAGTTGGTTTTATAATTTTTGATTGCAAGTTCATCTTTAGCTAAGTTTTTTCATGGAACTGTTGTGTTGTCTTTGTTGGCACTTTCTCCAAGGTTGTTTTGAGATTAGAAGGATATTGCCCTCCTGGGATAACTCTTTATATAATTTGCTGGACCCAGAAGTGTATGCCTGTAATCTCAGAAGTCAGGAGGCTGAGGCAGGAGGATCCCAAGTTCAAAGTCAGTCTCAGCAACAGTGAAGTGCTGGGGATGTGGCTCAGTGGTTGAATGATACTGAGATCAATCCCTGGTACCCCTAAATAAAAATAAAACAAAAATAAATAAATAAATATAATGCAGTAGTCACTCTCACAATGATAATTGAATGAAAGACACTGTTCTCATGATTTGAGATGGAACAGTGGGCACAAAGGTAAAATGCCTGTCTTCAAGAAACACATATTCTGTCTTGGAGAGAAGAAACAATAAATAAATAAGCAAAAATATACAATATTATAGAGATAAATTGTTCTATGGAAACAAAGGGAAGAAGCCATGAAAATTGAGGGTTGGAGAATGAAATCTTGGAAAGATTACTCCAAGGAAGGTAGTTCTAAGAGGAAGTTTATAGCACTTAGTTTCTGTATTAAAAAAGAAATAAAGATACAAAATAAATAATCTAATGTTACATCTCAAGACCCTAGAAAAAGAGGAACTAATACAAAAATCAGTAGAAGATAGGAAATAATTAAAATCAGAGCCAAAAATCAAAGAAATTGAGATTTTAAAAAATGTAAAGGATCAATGAAACAAAGAGTTGTTTCTTTGAAAGGATAAATGAGATTGATGAACCCTTAGTCAAACTAACCAAAAAAGAGAGAAGACCAAAATGAACAAAGTTGAGAGATGAAAAGGAAAATATCACTACAGACACTATTGAAAATCAGAGGATTGTTAGAAACTGTTCTGAAAATTCACATTCCAATAAACTAAAAAAAAATCTCTAAAATAGTGATAAATTCCTGCAGACATATGACCTATTCACATTGAACCATGAGGATATAGAAAACTTAAACAGAATATCAAGTAATGAAATTGAAGCAGTTATTAAAAGCTTTCCAAAAAAGAAAATTCCTGGACCATATGTATTTTCAAACAAGTTCTACCAGACCTTTAAAGAAGAACTAATGCCAATCCTTCTCAAATTTTTCCATGAAATAGAAAAGGAATAAACACTTATAAATTCATTCTATAAAGCCAGTATCACCTTAATACCAGAACCAGAGAGACATCATTAAAACAAAGAAATCATCAGAACAATATCCCTTATGAATATGGATTAAAAAATATTGTTAATAAATATTGGCAAACTACATTTGAAAACACACTAAGAAGATTCTCCAAGTGTGTTTTATCCTACGGATTCAAGGTTGGTTCAACATATGCAAATTAATAAATATAACTCACCACATAAATTAAGGACAAGATTCAAATGATTATCTCAATAGATTCAGAAAAAGAAGTATTTGGCACAGTCCAGCACCCATTCATGTTTAAAACACTAGAAAAACTACATATAGAAGGACTTACTTCAACATTATTATAAAGGTTATACTTGACAAACCCAAGGTCAACATCATGCTGAACAGAGAAAAATTTTAAGCATTTCCTGTAAAAATAGGACCAAAATAAGGGTCCACTCACACCACTCCTATTCAACATATTTCTTAAAACTCTAGACAGAGCAATCAAGCAAGAGAAGAAAATTAAATGGATATGAAATAGAAAAGTCAAATTATCTCTGTTTGCTGATGATCCTAGAAAAACTCCACCAAAAGACTTCTAGAACTGATAAATAAATTTAGTACAGTAGCAGTATACAAGATCAATATCCATAAGTTAATCATGTTCTTATACTCCAGTAATGAATCCACTGAAAAATAAGTTAGAAAAACTATCCCATTCACAATAAACTTAAAAGGGGGGGGGGGGCGTTAATCTAAGAAAGAGGTGTAAGTCTTCTACAATGAAAACTGAAAACTACAGAATGCTAAAGAAAGAAATTGAGGAAGACCTTAGAAAATGGAAAGACCTTTCATGTTCTTGAATAGGCAGACTTAATGTTGTCAAAATGGCCGTATTGCTGCAAATTTATACAAGTTCAATGCAATCTCCTAAAGATACCAAAATTATTTTTCACAGAATTAGAAAATAAGTTATAAAATTCATTTGGAAAAATAAGAGACCTAGAATAGCCAAAGCAATCCTGAACAAGAAGAGTAATACTGGAGGCATCAAAATATCATACCTGGAGTTAGACTACGGAGCTATAATAAACAAAAACAACATAGTATTGTCACCAACAGACAGGAAGACCAATGGAATAGAAGATACAGAGACAAACCCTCAGAGATACAGTCAACTGATATTCAACAAAGGTGCCAAAAACATACATGGAGAAAAATATTCTTTTAAACAAATAGTGCTAGGGAAAAGTGGATATCCATATATAGAAGAATGAAACTTGATCCCTACCTCCAACCCTGTACAATAGTCAAGTTAAGTGGATCAGAGACATAAAAATTGGAACACAAACTCTGCAACTTCTAAACTCCAACTTATTGGCACAGGCATTGACTTCCTCAGAAACACCTCTAAAAGTGGAAAAAGTAAAACCAAGAATTAATAAGTGCAACAGAATCAAACTAAACTCCTTTACACAGCAAAGTAACCCATTAAGAATGTGAACAGAGAGCCTACAGAATGGGAAAAGATATTGGCCACCTGTTCCTCAGATAGAGGATTATCATTCAATATATATATATATATATATATATATATATATATATATATATAAAGAAATCAAAAAAATGCACGAAAAACAAATAATCCAATTAACAGAAGCACAAAAGAAGTAAACAGACTCTTCTGAAAAGAAATACAAGCAGCCGATAAACATGAAAAAATGTTCAACATCTCTAGCAATCAGAGAAATGCAAATCCAAATTAATTGAGATTTCATTTCATTTTGGTCAAAATGGCAATTATCAAGACTACAAATAATAATTAATATTAGTGCATATGTGGAGGAAAAAGTACACTTATACATTGTTGGTGGAAATTAGCACAACTGCTATGGACATCAATATGGAGATTTCTTTAAAAAGTAGGAATGGAACCACTATATGACCCAACTATCCCATTCCAGATATATTCAAAAGGTCTCAAGTCAGCATACTATAGGTACACAGCAGCATCAATGTTTATAGCAGCTCAATTCACAATAATATTCAAGCTTTAGAATCAAACTAGGTTCCTGTCAACAGATGAATGGATAAAGAAAATATGGTATATGTACACAACGGGAGTATTACTCAGCAATAAATTATAACAAAATGTGGCATTTGCCAGTAGATGGATGGAACTGAAGACCATCTTGCTAAGGGAAATAAGCCAGACCCATAAAGTCAAGGGTTGAGCAAGACCAACCCTTGGGAAGGAGGAGAAAACGTGCGGAATTCCATGAAAATACAAGAGACATTGGTAGAGTAGAAAGAGGAGTTTGAGAGGAAGGGAGAAGAAATGAAAAAAGCTAATAACAGTGGAATAAATCTGCCAAATTTCCTATGTACATATATAAATATACCACAGTAAATATATATATTCACAAGATACTAATTTAAAAAAAAACAAATAAAAGTAAGATGAGTAGAGGAGAAGAAAGGAACAAGGGAAGGGAGGGAGGGACAGAGTATGTGCTGGGGACTGAATTAGAGCAAATTTTATTCCATGCTTAAAATAATTATATCAAAATACACCCTAATATTGTGTAAAATTAAAAAATGCAAAAAGATTATTCTAAATTTGGATAATCTTGTACCTCTTGAGTAGAATAAATTTAAAAACAAAATTATTTAATGGCAAGCCATGACTTAACATTTTCACGGAGACATTTCCCATTGAGAGTCTAAACCAACATGTTTTCAGTTCATTTCCTTTTGCTAGTGGGTGATTTTTTAAATATAGATTACCCTTCAAGGATCATATCTTTAATTGAGGAGGGAAAGGGAGGCCTCAGTTCTAATTTCATAAATTAAAATGATCATAGGTCTGTACTCCTACCACTGAAAGTCCATTATACCAAAACCCTCTTAGTTGCTGCATTGAACTGTTTGTCATTACTATAATGAAATACCTGAGAAGCTGGGTGACTTTATAAAGAAAAGAGTCTATCTAACTTACAGTCCTGGAGGTTCAAGGGCATGGTACTGCAGCAGCTCAGCTCTGGAGAAGACTTATAGTGTATGGTACCACCACGGAGAAGCTTGTGAAGGAGCAAGAAATCACATTGCAAGACTAGAAGCCAGACTCTTGGGGCCCAAAGTTCCTTCCAAGGACATGCCCTGAAGATGACCTAAAACCCTTTGAACCTTTAAGGGACAAACTCAAAATACATTCATACCATAAAGTTGCTAATATGAGCCAACCCTTCAAGCAGTCCAAACCCCAACTTTGTCCATGATAACTGTTCAAGTTTTACTTTGTCTCTGTATTTTTGACTCTGTAAATTCAACATATATTCTTCATGAAGTAGGTTATAGGTGAAATAATGACTCAAGAAAATTTATTCTGTGTGAAAGAGGAAATCCTTGCACTTATGGAGAGGACAGTTTGAGTGAGTAAAGTTTGTACATTTATGTAGGGGCGTGTGCCCTCGTTACTCCCAATAGATGAATGGATAAAGGAAGTACAGTATGTGTACATAATAAATACGTATTAAATATGGTATGTGTACATGAGGTCAAAATCCTCCTCAGGTAGACTATTCCCGAAAGAGTTCTGATGGTGGATGAGAAAATGAGTGGAAAGGCTCCCACTTCTCTCTGGTACTGGGAGAAGGAAGTTTTTTGCAAAGCCCCACACTGACTGGGCAGCTGCAGTGCAGTAGAAATAACACAGAGGCTGTGTTATCAGCAGGGATGCTTGAGATGCAATCCTGTCCCATGTCTCCCTTGGCTTCTATAAAGAATAACGTATAACCCACAAGTTTCCACATGGCCATCTTGGTGGAGATGGTGGTTAATCTTAACCGTCCGTGGATGTCCCATGGCACTGCTACGTTGACATTTTGGATGAATAACTCAAGACTAGTGCTAGATTCAACAATGAAATTAACATAGAGGTCTAATCTCAGAAGGTAATAGTATCGGTTGTAGTGAAATCCAGGCAGCTGGGGCAAAGTGAGCTCCTCATCCACCATTACACCTATGAGGAGAACAGATGGCCAAGTCCACCAAGAGCAGACCCAACCAAGAGGCAATCAAGGAAAATAGTTACTCCCCACCACAGAGCTCAGGGAAGTAGAAGGAAGAGAGAAGATTCCCGAATTAGAGACTTAATTTAAGATGGAAGCTCTCGAATTCACAAAGTTGACAAGACTTTGTTTTTAGTCATTAAGAGAAATAGGGGCTTGAGAATGCTTATTTTAGGTAAATAAAAATAAAGAGAAGCAAGTATTTGCACTTGCATTTGTACAATACTGTGATAAGGAATTTTATATACTTACTGCATGGTAATACAAAAATCTTTCCCCCGCTGAACCCGCAAGTGGTAAAATACTAGTCAATAATGGAGCAGACTGAATGCAAGGTAACTGTGTACAAGCATTCATTTGTACATAGTACATTCAACTTTCAAATACACTACATATTTTTGTATCTATGTATTTTTGATGGTGTGTCAGTTCTTCCTCTGTCCCACTCCAAGAGCAAAGTCTGAGAAAGCAGGGATATTTGTCTGGTTTGTTTATTATTGTATGGAAATGCCTGGCCCATATAATATGCTTAATAAATATTTGTTGGTTGAATGAATGATTAGACAAATGAATTAATTAATCAAAATCTCCAGGAAGCTTTCCAGAGTGCAAATGTCTGTTTCTAACCCCATGGTATCTCTAAATCTGGAGAGGAACTTTATGTAAATGTAGTTGGGAGGGAAAATATAATGCATTCTTGGCAATAAATCTCTACATGAGGTGACCTCTTAGCCTACCTTTGTGTTAATTTCTATCTTAATGAAATATTCGTGATTTCTACGTTTACAGAGATCAGAAAAAATGCTGCATCAGGTGTGACAAGTTTCAAAGATAATTGCCTGCATTTTGACCATTTTCATGCTTCTAGTTTTTTTTTTTTTTTTCTTTTTCTTTTCTTTTTTGCTGAGATGTTTTCTGATCCTCACTTGGAATCTTCACAGGTATCTCAAAATTAACATGCCTTACAAGTAATTTTTCATTCCCATCTCCTTTAAAAAGTAATTAGCATTTCATAGAAAACCTAACACTTCACAAGAGTTACCACAATTTTCAATGATGCTTAGATCTGTTTTATTATTGAAATTTTTTTTATTGTAAGATCATTTATCATGAGCTATACCCTTAAATTTCCAAGTATATAATACATTATTGTTGACTATAGACACAATGTTGCACAGCAGTTTGCTAATGCTTATTCATCCAGCTTGACTGAAATTTCACACCTGTTGATTGGTAACTCCTTATTTCCATCTGCTGTCTGTCCCCAGTACCTTCTCTTTGACTCTATGAATTGAGTATTTTAGAAACTTATGTAAGAGTTATTCTGCAGGTTTTGTTTTTCTGTGAGTGTTTTTTCTTAGTATAATGTCCTCAAGTTTCATCCATGGTGGGATGAAGAAACAGAGACTCAGAGAGGCCACCTCACTTACCCAGGCCACACATTGTACAAGTAGCAAAGCGATGCACTGTGTCTTCCCTATTGTTTGTTTGTTTTCCTTCCACATACTCTTCAGGGTATCCTTGACAATGTTTCTTTCAACATTTCAATACAGATGCAAAAAGATGCAATATTCCTATTATAATTCAGTATTAACTCAGTTGATTATCTTTTTTATCTAATCAGTAGTCCGCATGGAATCTTTACTTCAAACTGCAGGCTTGAATCTGAAGTAACCCAAGATATTTCAGAACTTTCACAGATATTGTTTGGGTATGAGATGTCTCCTGAAACCTCATGTGTGAGACAATTCTGGAATTTTAAAGAAGTGATTGAGAGCAGTAACTTAATCACTGCATTAATTCACTGAATGGAAATGCTTACTCTTTGCCTTAACATAGTGAATATATGTAACTCACTTTTGCTTTTCGCCAGGGAAAATAGCTAAGAGTTTGCCTTGAATCTCAGATGAGATTTTGGTGTTTGGACGTTTGGGCAAAGCTGTAAACCTTAAAGACTGTAGGCACTCTTGGAAAATGCACTAAATGCTTTTTACATTGTGAGATAGACATGTATTTGGGGGGATCAGGGGTAGAATATTACAGTTTGAATATGAGGTGTCTCCTGAAAGCTCATGTCTGAGACAAGGCAGAAATGTTCCAGGGTGCAATGATTAGATTTTGAGAGCTGTTACCTAATCAGTGGATTCAACATTTTATGGATTAATAATTTGAACAAATTAGTGGGTGGTCACTGTAAGCAAGCAGGGTATGGCTGAGGAAGTAGGTCATTGGGAGCATGCCTTTGGGGCTTATATTTTGTTCCTGGTGAGCGGAGCTCTTTGCTTCATGGCTGTTGTGAACTGAGCTGCTTTCTTCTGCCACACCCTTCCACCATGATATTCTGCCTCAGCTTGAGGCCAGAGTTATGGAGTCTGCCATCCATGAACTGAGCTTCTGAAACTGTGAGCCAGATATACTTTTCCTCCTCTAAGTTGTTCTTGTCAGGTATTCCTATCACAGGGATGAAAAGCTGACTAACACAGTGACTCAAAGCTGCAGCCAAAGATTCACTTCCTTTGACTTCCTTTTGGTGTGTATTGGTTTGTTTAATGGAAAATTTCAAAAAGGCTTAACTATTTTTCCAGTATATTAAATTAAAAACAGTAAAATAGAAGGATTGTAGGATATGGCATGAGACGGGTGATAAAAGAGAGGGCTGATGCCTGAAAGTAAATGAAAGGAATAAAATGAAAACAAACAAAATTGTTAGAAGCCCAGAACAGAGCACACATGCTAGAAAGGGTGGCCCAATTGTGGAGAAAAGTTTAAAGTACTTCCAAATGCACTTAAGAATTCTGAGACATGAAGAGCTGATTTTATGATTTCTATGGAAAATAATTTATAAAATCTGTCACATGAAAACTTCACCTCTTTGAAAAATATGTATTTATCTTTAAACATATGATAGACCAATAGAGGCATTATTGCTTCCTGCTCTTACCTTTGTTCATGGTGACATCTGACAGCTCTAGATGGACATGACCCTCTTCTTAACCCTGTCCACTTTCAAATACTCTTTATCACTCACTAGCTCAGTCACTTACTTCAGTGACATCATTTCTCTCTGCTTCAAGCCATCCTCAAAGCGAGTGTGTTATTGATTCTACCTCCATTTTCCCCTTCAGAGGCTCTGGCCCAGCATAATACACCTATATTACTAATGTCTGCCACTTGGGACTCCTTAGAATCCATTCCCCCTGTTCTTTGTACAGTGCACACACTTTTGTTCAAGTATTGACCTTTCCACCTCAGAGCCCACATGTTTCAGGAAGGCTAATTTTTTTCCAGAGTCTACAAGTAGATTTTGTGAAATTTCAACCATCTGGCCACAGTAAAATTATTATAGGAATGAGTATCTAACCTAAAACCCAATGAAAATGAAATCTATCACTTTATTCCATGCTGAGAGAAGAGACACCTCTCTTGTCTGCATGTGTACAAAGGGTGTAGTTTTTGCAGCACAGGTGGTAATTTTAGATTCATAAGGAAATATTATTACTGAGCATGAATCTAGGACCAAGAAAATGGACTGGGGATATATTCATAGAGTCCTTGCCTAGGATGTACAAGGCTTTGGGGTCTATCTCTAGTGCCAAATAAGTATAGGAAAAAAGATGATGAAGTATTTTAGTTAGCTTTTTAATCTCTGTGACCCTGAAGACCCAGCAATAACAACTTAGAGAAGGAAAAAGTTTATTGTGGCTCACAGTTTCAGAGATTCAGTTCATGACTGACTAAGTCCATAGCTGTGGGCCCCAGATGGTGGAAGGGTATGGTGCAAGAAAGCAGCTCAGTGTGTGTGGGGGGAGAGAGAGAGAGAGAGAGAGAGAGAGAGAGAGAGAGAGAGAGAGAGAGAGTGCTCTGTTCCCACCAGGACAAAATATATTCCCCAAAGTCATGCCCCAAGTGACTTACCTTCTCCAGGCACACCCTACCTGCTGACCATACCACCCAGGTAAAACATATCAGTGGGTTAATCCACATTAGAACACAGCTTTCATAATTCAATCATTTATCTTTCAACAATCTTTTATTGTCTCACACATGAGCATTTGAGGGACACAATATATCCAAACTATAAGAATAAGTGAAGGAAAGCAAAGAGGGAATCCAGTTTCTGGTCATTTTTTCAGTATCTAGAATGAAACTTGATAAAAGGCAGTCAATAAATTCTATTTCATTTAAATGATATAATGTTAGGACTTTTGTTACATGTGAGCAAAAAAAGAAAAAAAATCCTAATTGATATAGTCAGTTCACTGTGGCCCAGTTCAATCTATCTTGCACATTATTGCTGGAATAAGTCTCTGATGACACATCCTTCCCCTTCCTCATGAATCATACTGAATCCTTCAGGCTAATACCTTAAGTCTTCCAATGAGAGCCACTTCCTTACCTCCTCAATTTTGTGGATATGGGATTCTCTCATCTCTCTTTCTCTCCTTCTCTGTCTCTCTAACGTTCTTTCCTTTATAAAAATACCAGCTCAGCAAACAAAAAAATATTTTTTGCCAGACTCCTGTATATCCCATTATGCTTCTTAGCATATGGAGTCTATTATATTATTATGTATATTAGTATATTATATGTAATCATTGACCTTGAGACAGATAGTGGTTAAAAGTTATAACATTTCAGTTAGATAGGAGGGGAAAATACTGTATAAAAACTTTTGAAGCACATTCATGTATATATTTATATTTCATTTGATATATTACATATATCTACAAGCATTTTATACATATAGGTACAATGGGAAGAACAAAAGTTATTGTGTGAGAATTAACTGATTTTTCATCACATTTTGTCATGCAATCATTTTAAGACCTTGGTTAAATCACATAACCCCACAATACTATGCCTTCCATATTATTTAAAAATGCAGTAGAATTTTATCAAATATAAATATATTTTCACTTCATATTTTGTAATATAGGTCTTCCAATGCATAAACATCAATATAATTTTTAAAATTTTAAAACTAATTTTTGAAAATTATTGCACATTCCTACAGTTTTTATCAAGAATATATATTTTCCTATCATATACAGGTGAAGAGAGTTGGTGTGTCCACTTAATACAAGAAAGTGGAAACAAAAGGCAGAGGAAACCTTCCTCAACACTGAAACCATGATGAATTTGGTAAGCACCCTGCAGAAGAGGAGCACACTTTTAAAAGATCTAGAAACAGTGATAAAATGGTTGAATTACAAATTCTGCAAGAATGTTGGGTCAGTGATTGAGAAAGGAGGCAAGAATATTAAGGCTCTCCGGAAAGATGACAATGCCAGTGTCTGAGTCCCAGGCAGCAGTGGCTGCAAGCACATTTTGAGTATCAGTGCTGATATTGAAACAATTGGAGAAATTCTGAAGAAAATCATCACTACCTCAGAAGAGGGCCTGCAGTTGCCATCACCCACTGCAACCAGCCACCTCCAGCTCGAATCCGATGCCATGGAATGCTTCAATTACCAACACTGTAAAGGAAGCGACTTTGCCAGTTGAGACTGTTGATTTATCAGAGTCTGGCAGGAGGAATTATTGGGGTCAAAGGTGCTAAATCAGAGAACTTCGAGAGAACACTCCAGACAACAATGAAGCTTTTCCAGGAATGCTGCCCTCATTCACTGACAGAGTCGTTATTGGAGGAGAGCCTGATAGGGTGGTGAGTGCATAAGATCATCCTTGATCTTATATCTGAGTCTCCCATCAAAGGACACACACAGCCTTATGATCCTAACTTTTACGATGAAACATATGATTATGGTGGTTTGACAATGATGTTTGATGACCACCGTGGATGTCCAGTGGGATTTCCCATAACGTAAGAGGTGGTTTCCACAGAATGCCACATGGTAGGGGTGGATATCCCATGCCTCCCTGTAGAAGAGATCATGATGATGAGAGCCGTCTTCACGGACCACTCCTCCTTCTAGTCGAGGTGGCCGGGATGGGAGCACAGCTCGGAGTCTTCCTCTACCTCCACCACCACCACCTAGTGGAGGAGAGCTAATGGCCTATGACAGAGAGGAAGACCTGGAGGCCACAATGAGGGCATGGTTGGTTTCAGTGCTGGTGCAACTTGGGCCTCTGCTCTGGGTACATGGAGCCCATCATAAGGGCAGATGGCTTATGGACCACAGGGTGGCTCTGGATGCAATTATTCCTGTGCAGGGATTTGTGGCTCATATGGTGATTTGAGACCTATTATGACAACACAAGTAACTATTCCCAAAGATTTAGTTGGATCTATTATTGACAAAAGTGGTCAGTGAATTAAGCAAATACGTCATGAATTGGGAGCCTCCATCAAAATTGATGAGCCTTTATAAAGATCTGAAGATAGATTCATTATTATTTTACCCTTACAGACAGGATTGGTGGGGAGAATGTGCAAAAACTAACATTGAAATTTTAAGACAGCAGCAAAGTCAGTGAATTTTATTATTTGTTCATTGTTGGTGATTTTTTAAAAAAAAATTCCCTCATGTAATTATCGTGAGCACCTTTCTTTGTGGTCACTGTAAACATTTGGTGGGGGTGGGACAGGGAGGAAAGTAACAATATGTCCCTGGCATCTGTTCAGAGCCCTGTGCAGAATGTAATGCTCTTTTGTAAGAAACGTTTTATTATTTTTAAAATAAATTTAGTGAAACTATTTTTGGTGCTCTTTTTAAAATCTTTTTTAAAGACATTTTTCAGTGGTGGCTGAATTTCCCAATACACCCCTAAACTAAACACTAAGTTTGATTTTCAGCTCCTCTGTTGGATATAAATGCATCTCTTGGATATAGACAAAATATATTGGCAAATTTGGTGCTGGTGGTTTCTTGATGGTTTGAAAGTCCATTGCATGGGAAGACATTTCATCATACACATATTCATGCTTATAATAAACGGGATTGTTTTTTGCAAATGCTTGCCCCTACTTTTCAAAAATTTTCTATTTTAGTTGTGAAGAACCGAGGTGGGGAGCAATACTACAAATTGATGATATATTAGATGCCTGATTGGTAGCAAGTTTTATTAATCAATAACACTTGGTTTAGAAGTGGCTAAATAAAATCTAATTATTTTTATTAGATAATTTCTCAACAATAGACTTTAAATTGTCAACCTACTAGTGTCTATTATTTAAGCTTTGCCAAAAGTGTATATATACACGCACACACACACTTGGTTTTCCATTGTATAGAAATTCAAATAAAAGATGTACCATTTCTCTGTTGTATGTTGGATTAGGTAGGAAATGTTTTTTGAACAATTAAAAAAATGAAAAAAAAAAGTTCCTATGAATGTTTTGTATAGTGACTTAGCATTTGTATTGATAGTCCAAAATTAATTTCTAAATAAAACTCCCATTATGCTACAAAAAAGAATATATCTATTACTTTATAAAAGTAATGCATATACATTATAGAAACATATACATTATAGTACTACATGTAAAAATTCAAATTAAAACATGTACTTTGTTAAAAATGTAGAAAATAGGAACAAAAAGAAGAAAATAAATTTTATCATTCGAAGAATAACCATTTCAATATTTTGGAAAATACTGTTCTCTTTTACTTTTTTTGTTTTGGTAAGAATCCAACATAAGATGAACTCTCTTAAATTGTTAAGTGTACATTATGATATTATTGCCTATATCTACAACATTGCAAGCAGATCTCTAGAATTTATTTACCTTGATTAACTAAAATTTTATGACCACTAACTAGTAACTTCCCACATTAATTCTATTTTTAAACAGTTGTTCTTATAGATTGTTTCTAATAATTTGATTTTATACAATATTTTATAATTTTCAGCTATGTTTCCTATTCCCAGAATTCAATTAAAGTCCCCAAACTGTCTCTTTGCTGGTAGGAAAATCGCCATTTAAAAAAAAAAAATTCCTTCTCATGATGAAAGCATGTATTACCAAATTACTAGACTCTCTCAATAACTTTTTTGGGCAGATATTAGCTGTCATTGGTATCTGATTCCTCTCTCATTCTAATTCCTCGTCATTATGCACCCAAGTGAAGTCATGAGATAAGGTCTGGCTGGCACTGTGGTTAGATATGATGGGATACTTGTGAGCATACAAGAAAGCTCATCAAATCCCCTCCAGCTGACCCTTCCTCTATCATATTGACTAAGTAGACAGTACTCTAGGTGATGCGGGGCTAGAATGATGGAACCTTCCTCAGGCTGGATGACTACTACTATAAATGGAGATAGTTCTCCTTCAGTGGAGGCTCCAAGAGACAAGAATAAATTTGTGAAGTCAAATTTACTACTTTGCTACTTATCTAGAATGATAATACATGCAAATCCTTGGGAGAATTGATAAAAAGAAAGGTTGCGTTGTGAAAGTCTGTCCTATAAAGTTGCAAGAACTGCAGCATATTTTGTCTGAATGAGAAGTAAACTTTGTTGAGCTAAGCCACTAAAATTTTGGATTTTTTTCCTACAGAATAATCGTGGCTATCCTAATACAGTCCTATTTTAGGAAAATTATAGCCATTTCAAATTATGTCAGCATGAGGAATCCCCAACAAAGTTCCTTCATATGCAGGTAATTTAATTCTTTATATTACCCCTCAAAATGGAAAAGATACATCAATTTTCTCTATTCTCATACTCATAGACTACACCTCTAGTCCTCTATATTCTTATAGCACTTATTTGCAATATCTTATTTATTTATATTATACTTCTCCTTTAGAAGTGCACTTTAATAATATATGGACAACTCTTACTATTCTAGCTTGAAAAAGAACAACTGTAATGGCCATAAGTATAATCTATGACTCAAAGTTTCTTTTCAACAAAATTTCTAAAAATGTAAGAATTCTAACTCCCTGTCTTCCTCAGGCAAACTCCCAAGTATCTAATGTGATTTCCTTGGCAGATACTCAAGTTGTGATAAAGCTGGTAGTGCCAGCCTCATCCCTACCTGCTACCCTGAATCTGCTTCTTTCTGCCTTATGACTTCACCTTGAGGTTGCTGGTGGAATGTGACATTGCAAAACTACCCACGGTGCTGTAGCTCCTTCTGTTAGCCAAAGACTGCTTGTCAAGCAAAACGAGCCCCCTCTACCCCATAGTACCAAGAATGATAGGAGAAAGCATAACCCAATGTTGAGAGACAGCACAAAAGGTAGGAGAATCCTGAGTGTCCTTTCACTGGTAGCTACCTATTGATCTTATGACTAGGAATATAGCTTAATTCTAAAATCCAGTGGATAGAGTGGCATGACTTTTGGCAATAGGCTGCAACTCATCCCAGATGACTTCCAGGACCATGGCAGAAATGAGTGTGCACTAGTTATGAGAATGAGACTTGGGATCAGGCAGAACACAGATGTGGGACAAAAGGAAGATGAAGCACACCACTTCAAATTCAATGACTCACGATGACTGTGATGAATATGAAATTGCGGACACTAGCCTAGTGGTCATAAAAAATAAGAAAAAAATTTTGTCAAATATTAAAACTGTGTAACTTCAATAGTCAGTGATGGAAGTGAGGTGGTGGGTGTGTAAATACAAGATACTCTATCTGATATATTACAAAGAACTGACCTATCTGAAGATACGGTTACTTACATACTAGAAAAATCTGTATGCTATGTCATATCAAGAAGGATTGAATCATCTTTGAAAATAGATAGCTAAGCTTGCAACATAAAAGAAGTATCTCTGGAGGGAAAGGTAATAAAGCAAGTTGCAACCAGGAAACAAGGTGGGAAATGGGACTGTGCATACACTGACCGCATGCAAACCACCTGTAACCCAAGGTGAGGATTTAGAACTGGAAGCCAAAGGCCTGGAGTTCAGTGAAAGTGTGTGTGTGTGTGTGTGTGTGTGTGTGTGTGTGTGTGTGTGTGTGTGTGTTGGGAGAGTGGGGAGAAAACCACCTGAATGCAGAAGCAGAACAATACAAGGAAATAAATATGTTTCAATTCCAACTTAGCTGAAAATTTTTCTCAATTTGTTAAAATCAGGCTAGTATTTCAGACTGTTTGAAATCATTCTTTGCACTGGAGTTTTAGTCAGCTTTTCATCACCGTGTTCACAATAATTAACAACAATAACTTAGAGGAAAAGTTCATTTGGTGCTTATGGTTTCAGAGGTCTCAGTGCATGGATGGCTGACTCCATGCCTCTGAACCCAGGGTGAGGAAGATCATCCTGATGGAAAGGCATGGTGGAGGGAAACTCTTCCCCTCATGGCAGCAAGAATGAAGGGAGAGTGGTAAGGGACTGCAGGAAGAAAATTTCCAGTGCTCACCCCCAGTGACCCACCACCTCTATTCATGCCCTACCTGCTTATAGTTACCATAGAATCAGACCATCTAAATAAACTAGGATAGACTAACTAGAGTAAAGGTTTCAAAATCTAATCATTTTACCTCTGCATATTCTTGCATTCACAGGAGGTCTTGGGGACACCTTATATTCCAACCATAATGACTATGTATATGACCTGACAAACTATTTGCTAAAAATAGCTCAAACTCATCTCAGCTTTATAGAATCCTAGAGCGTCAGGCACAGGCACACCTAAATAAACTCTGTCAAAATGTACCATCTTGTAAGTCTTGCAGAATTTCTAAAGATAAAGCCCTACCATTTGAACAAGAATTTATAATCCAAAATCAATAAGGCAGAAGGAAACAGGCCACCTGAAGGAGCCAGAATAACAACCAAGCAGTAGAATTAGACTTCCCAGGGATTTCTGATGCTTAAATGCTCAGTAATGAAATTTAAATTGTGTTTTCTAAGGATTCAAAAAGTAAAATTGAGGCAAAACAGAATGTACACTCTAAAAACAATCAAAAGTGAAAAAACATAGAAATTTTCAAAATAAAAATGTATTCATTGAAAAAAAATCTCAGTAAAGACATTACGTATAATATTAGTCACAAATTGAGAGAATTAGTAAACTGGGGAAAAGATGTGAAAATGTTAAAATTCCAGTGAAAAGAAATAGCAAATCAAAGGTAAATTTAAAAACATGCATATAAATCTAAATGAAACTCCCAAAGAATGGGCTAGAAAGAGATTGAGACAAAATTTGAAGGGTTAAAAATAGGGCAATGATCAGAATTTGTGAAAGATGCTAATTCTCAGTGTGAGAGACTGGTCAGTTATCATTGGCACGTAGATGCGCTGTTGTCCCTGCCTCCCTTGAATGTCATGAGCCACGTGACTAGTTTTCAAGAACACAATGAAAAATGAAAGAGATGATCATTTTCTATCTAATATAGTTACAAACAGGTTTTCCTTCCACATTCTCAATTGTCATCCCACTCAACTTTTTACCAGTAAAATAAATACATAGCTCATGGAAGAACTGAGGGAGGAAGAATTCCTGAGCCATTGCTTATACAATAGTATCACAGTGTAGCCACTAACCCAGAACATTCATACATGAGCAATAAATAAAACTTCAGGGTTACTAACCCAATGACTTTTGGCACTATTTGTTATAACAGATATGATGAGCTCTCCTGAATAAAATATTGGGATTCAAAAAACACAGTAAATCTAAATCATAAAATAGAAGAAATATTTATATCAGACTCATTCAATAAGCACAAAGAAAGTAAAAGAAAAACATCTTAATCAGAAACAAAGTTCTATTTATTCTTCTTTCTTAATCAGTTCAGGCTTCATTAATAGACTATCTTATACTAGTGATTTATAAACAAAAGAAATTCATTTCTTACAACCCTGATGGTTCTGAAGTCCAAGATTAAGGACCTGGCATATTTGGTGTCTAGTGAGAGCCCCTCTCCCCATTATTCTCACTGTACCCTCATGGGCATGCAGGGAGCCTGTTTCATAAGGGCACTAATCCCATTAATGGTAGCTCCACCTTAATGACCCAATTATCTCCCAAAGCCCCACTTCCTAGTAGTGTCCTATTGGGAAGAGGGTTTCAACACATGAGTGGAGCAGGGTCACAGCCATCCAGGGTATAGCACCTCCTTAACATATCAAAGATGACTACTTTTTCTATCTCCACCACAAATAACTGAGTCAAAGTATCCATGATCCCTTCCAGGACACTTTGCAATGATCTTCTACACAGTCTCCCTGCTTCTACTCTTTCTCCATCTCCGAATCTCCCCACACCCAACAGAAAGTATGATCCTTAATAAGGGGAAACCCATCATGAACACACTCCTGCTGTAAAACCTGGGTGATTCTCACTTCTCCTGGGAAATGTTCAGATTCTGAGTCATAACTTGGAAGCCTTTCACCAACACACATCCTGCCCACTGCCCGTTGCAGGCCTTGCTACTGTCCCAATTTGCAGCCAAGAAAAATTGTCCCCTCCATGGGTCATTTTCCCAATTCAACGTGTCCTAACATTCTGTGTATTTACCTGGAAGACTTTCGCTTCACCTGCATTTCAGAGGCCCCTTCAACAGAAATTTCCCCAGAAAATTAACATTGATTTTAGTTTTTGAACTTCTACTTTTGACATCCAGAGTTCTCCCAGAGTAGGTATGATGTAGTTCTACTTGTAGGCATTTGCCGCACTAGTTTAGTTCTATTCCGAGATTGAGCATTAATTCATGTTTTAGGGATTGATCAATCTATTTTTTTTTTTTTTTTTTTTTTTTGGAGTGCTGGGGATTGAACCCAAGGCCTCGTGCTTGACAGGCAAGCACTCTACCAACCAAGCTACATCCCCAGCCATGTGTTAGGGATTGGATTTAAAAATTATCGATGGCTACACAGTGAAGATACTTGTGACTGCATAGTGGCTGCTTACTAAATATTGATAGAATGGGGTTAAATGAACAAATAAAAGGATGAAAGAATAAACTGAAACAATACACAGTAAAAACATACTTCAGGAATTCGTGTGCTTATTTTAAGGATGATCATTGGGTAACAGGCTGGTATTTGTTCTTCATCTAAAGCATGATACAATCTTGGAAATAAAGGAATTTTTTAAAATTCCTCACCATTTACAATGTATTCTAATGTGTTTTTAAATGTACCTCAGGTGCATAAAATCATGTTAATTAACACTCTGATTCCTTGTCGATTGCGATAGTTAGCATATGCATGGACCTTACATATTGCTTATTGATGTATTTATTTGTCCAATTTTTCATTTATTCATCCTTTTCCATACTCAATTTATTCACACAATTGTAGTGACATGATAATGTAAAACTTTGAATATACTATCCAACCTAATAACTAGAATGTCCCCCATCTTCTCCAACTCCCTTCCTTGAGGTAGGGATTATCTTGAACCTTGTGTTTCTCTTTCTTATTGTCTCAAGTTATATTATCATGTATATATCTATGCTTTGACCGTATGTTGTTTGACTTTAATATTTTTTGAGCTTCCTAATTTTAATTACAGAAGACAGTTATTTTTCAGCACGTTATCTTCTGGGACCTTTTTTGCTATTCAATATCCCATTGTTACGATAAGTTATTGTTATTGCGAGTAGCCCCGCTTGTTTATTTTGCTTCTGTTTAATATTTCATTATACAAAAATGCCTTTATTTATTTATTCATTCTTTCTCTTGTTACTGGCATTTGGTTTTCCTAGTCATCTGCTTTCTGGAACAGCACTTCCTATGGACATTCCTTCATATGTCTTCTATGATAAACCTGGGTCTATGTGTAAGAGTAGAACCTTAATTCCCTTAAGGTCTTGTTTTTTGGCTTCCTTTTATTTCTAATACTAAAAAGTATTCAAAATTTAAAACTAATTTAAAAGTTGTTTTTTGAAATCCTCAAAGGTTCATTGAACTTTAACATGATAAACTTCCTTCTTTGGGAAAGAAACTGGACCCTTCTTTTCTTCCCCAGATGTAATTTAGCACCATATTGAGTGTTAAAGACATACTGGAACAAGTTAAGCATGACTACTGCTGTCTTCCAGAAAAACATACCCCAATAGTCACTTATTAATGTGGTTAATGTCTTGAAGAAGTATAGGAAGATGTAAAGTAAATAAAAGACTTTTGCTGGTCAGAAGATGGGAATGATGTAAGAGAAATCTCCCTACAGGAAGTGATCAGCAAGCTTAAACTTGAATTATGCATAATTTCTCCTGAGAGGAAAGAGATCAGGAGTATGATGGAAGAGGTCTTTCTGAAAGGAATGTAGTGTATGAAAAGATTGCTTTAGACTTATGCCTCTATTTTTTGTTCTTCCAAGGTTTAAACAGAATTCTAGGACAGAAGGCAGAATTTAGTGCCTGAAACAGCCACTCTGATGTTCTTTCAAACTTCCTTCTCCCAGCCAGGACTCTGTTTTGCCAGAGGAACTCAAATAACAAATCAGCTTATGATGACCAACCTACACACTGATTTTATCAGTCATACACATGTACAGCCTTCTGAGGGGACTTTCTATAACAATTAAAACAGAAACTACTGAATATTTCTGTGGAGGAAAGGTAAACTTCAGAAAGAGTGTGGGGAGGCAGACTTTGCTTAGGATTGACACATGATGAATTTTGGAAACTTTACTGTACAAATGATATGAAAGATAATAATGCATCAGAGAGGTTTTCTCTGATTGACATTGTATTTCAGTATTTCAAATCACATATGTATTTTTTCTTTTGCCTGGATCTAATCCTATGGTTTTCATTTTTGAATTGACTTCAACTCAGTATGCAAAGAAATTTAAAAGTATGTAAATTTATTATTGAAATTTTACTTGGCCCTAACATCAGACAATAACAATCATCGATGAGAATTTGTCTTATGTCCACTAAATATTTGTTACTATTTCATGTTTTGAAATAAACCAGACAGATATTAAGTAATAAACCAAACAAACCATATTTGAGACCCCCCAAATATTCCCTTTGTTGAATGTGTGGATATATTCTTGCCACATAAATGCATACATAATTAATTATAGATTAGTATATGTACCTTCTCATTTATATTATTTATATACGATACTTTCTTTTCTTCTGAGACCTTAACTTGGAAAATTGAATTTGCTCTGTTCTATTACAAAGCTGTGCATGGTCTTCTAATATTTTTGTGAAAACTATTTGACAATAACAAACTTGTTCTCCTTTAATCCTTGGGACAAACAGTAATTTCTATTTATTTAAGTCTTAGTTTTCTGACTATTAATGTGCAAAGGGTCATATTGTGAAATAAAGGCTTAACAAATGTCCTGGTTGGAATATCAATGAGTTACTTTTAGTCATCCAAAAGAAAATGTAAGGATTCTTTTAAAAAGTAAATACTAAGCTGTAGCAGAACTCATTTGGACAAAAAGAAATTAAAGAACATTGATTTAAAATCATCTGGATTACAACTGGTTCTGAGGCATGGTGTGGTATTTAGGAATCTGGAAGTGGTTCTAACAGCTCATCTAATAATAATAATGCTCCTTTACTATTACTCCATGCCATAGATAAGAAAACCAAGGCCAGGAAAATCAGAACTCATACAAAATCATAAACAGCTTTGCTTCAAGTCAGGCATAGAATCCTTGGGTTTTGACACTCTTTTCTCCCTACTCTGGTTTATTCTTGAAAAACAATTTTATCCCACAAAATATTTATAACCATAATAAATATGGTAAAAGATTTTTTAAAAATGGGTTGGTGAGGTTAAGCATTTTTTCATGAAAAATTTCTGAAAGAGGCATGTCTATGTACTGTACCTATACACCCCCCCCCAAACACAGATGATTGTGAGATCTAGAAAATAAGGAATCCTCATATGCCTCAGGATCCCACAGGCAAAAATCACAGTCTCTTGCACATAATTAAACTCAACTTAAAATTTCTAGGCACATTTTAGCATCCCTAAAGCACCCGGCGCCCCTGTTTCACATTGAAAGCTTGTCTTTTCACTCCACATTTTCTTCCTCTTTCCTATTTAGTGTTAGGACATGCAATTACTGATTTGGGGGGGGGGGTGAGTTTAAGAATTTGGAATCAGAAAAAACTGCATTAAAATCTTTATGTAATTTTATATCACATGTTATATCAGGGGATTTAGTATTATAAGCTTAAATATTCTGTTATTTGGCCTTCATTCTCAGTAGATTATTATATAATAGAATAGAACTATTGCTATTATAATGTTACATGTTACACTGTTAGCATGCTACATGGTTACAATGTTACATGCTACCTCCACATGGGGCTGACATTTTTCTGCACACTAGACCAACCTCCAACACACAGCATCTTCTTCTTTTTCCTAAGTACCTGAGTATGTGGCTGCTCAAAAATGCCCAAGGATTATCTCCCTCCATCCAAACTCCCACAACCCACTATCCATAGACCCTCAACCAGTGATGAATGAGCGTTACTGTGTAACTGGCCCAACTCCCTCACCCACCAGTTGGGGCAATTCTGAAGCACATGTTCAAAACTGATTCCCAGAGTTCCTCCCCAGATTTAGGTTCCATTTTCCAAGAGTAGTAACTTCTATGATGATGTACTTTTTATTGGCCTTTCTCCTTCTCTGAGTGATTTCTCCATGTTCCTGCCAGAATATCCTGGATTCAGTTCCATAACAAACTATTTTCATATGTATCTTTGTGCATTATTCAGTTTTCTATTACTGTAACAAAAATAACTGAAATGATCAACTTACAAAGAGGAAAGGCTTATTTTGTCTTATAGATTTGAAGGTTTCAGTCCATGGTCAGTAGGACCTACTGCTTATTGACCTGTGGTGGATCAGTACATGATGACAGGGAATATATAGGACAAAGTTGCAAGCCACATGGTAGGTAGGAAGTGAGAGAAGAGGAGACCAGAGTTCCACAACTGCTTTTGAGGGCACACCCCCAGTGGCCTATTCCTCCTACATGGCTCCACCTATGGAAGGCTCTACCACCTCCCAGTAGCGCCATGCGCTGAGGATCAAGCCTTTAACACATGGGATTTGGGGGGAATATTCCAGATCTAAAATATAGCAACTGAGTAAGGACCTTCTTCTGAGTGAACTTGAATGAAGAAAACAACAACACACAAGAAAGTAGGCCATCGCAAAATAGCATGGTGTGAGCTGTAAGAAAGTTGATAATGACAGATTATGGTTGTACGTTCTACAGACTATAAAGGGTTTTTTCAAGAGGATATCCTGGGGTGGGTGGTATTTGAGTTGAATTTTTAATAGCATGAAGAGGTTATTTAGAGAAGAAGGTGGAGGGTTCTAAGAAAGAATTATGGGTACACATCTTGGAAGCAAGGGAGAGTGTGCTTAAAGAGCTAAAAGAGGCTAAACGTGACTATAATAAAGAAGTGAACACAAAGGGGAAGAAAAGCTGGAGAGGTGGGCAAGGAACAGATCAGGGAGACCCTTGTGAGATGAAAACCAAAGGGAGTGTCTCTTCTGCAAGAGCCACCATGAAGCATTGTGAGACGTTAAGCAGAACAATGACACATTCAGATTTGTTTCAGGATGGTTTACATTTCAGTCATGGGAAAATGGGTTATAGGAAATCAAGATAAAAACCTAGAGGGCCACTAGCAGCTTATGGCAATAATCCAGGTAAGAAATAATGTAAATCTTAGCTGAGTTAATGGTGGAGAAAATAGAAAAAAGAGGGCAGATCTCAGAGATATTGAGTGGGTCAAATCAACAGCATGTTTCGAGCAGTTAACAGGGAGGGTAATGGGAAAGGTGGAATTTGAGAGTGACTTTAGGTGTCTGACATTGGCAATTGAGTTCATCGATGGTCACACTACCCCCTGAGGTGCTAGTCACCCAAGGAAAGGAAAGTTAAGAAGGTCAGAATGTGACTGTCCTTTTGGATATGCAGAAGGCCATAAGCGTGTGGGAAATCCACATGGAACTGGAGTCCTGGTCTAGGAGGAAAATAAGTTAAGTTCAAAGATGGAGAAATGGAAGTCGTGTTACCATAGGAAAGTGAAGCTTGTGAGTGATAAAATCAACCTTAGAGAAAATGTAGAATGGAAATAGAGATGACTAGCATGTAACAGTGGATGCCAACATTTAAGGGGTAAGCAGAGGCAGGAGGATCCTGACAGGTTGGCAAGAAGGGAGATGCCAACCTAAGGGAAAAATGGCCACCCAAATCCATTCTTGCACCCACAGCCCACAGACTTATCACAAACCTCATCCTTGTTATATTTCCTTTAGTCCCAGAATCTTCCTCCATGAGACATGTTCAGAGTACTAAGGGTTATTAGTACTTCAAAGAGCTGTTGTGGATTAAATGAGATAAGTATGTCACACACTTAATGCAACCCCCACAAAAATTGTCAAGAACCTAATAGAACATATATATGTAAGGATATTGTGAATGCATATAATTTTGATATAGGAGAGACGAGAGGAAGCTTAAAGAATTCTTTTTTGAAAGTGTCTATTTTCTCGGAAGTAGGTACTGTAGTCCATTCAAACTGCTAAAATAAATTACCATAGAATGGGTTGCTTATAAACAGCACCAATTGATTTCTCACGTTTCTGAAGACTAGAAGTCCAATATAAGGATGCCAGCATGGGCTGGGCCTGGGAGGGTTCCCTTCCAGTTTGCAGATGCTGATTGGTGGTATACTCACAGGTAGAAAGAGGACAAGATTGACTCCCAGGACCTCTTTCTTAAAGGACACTGATACGATTTGTGAGAACTCCAACCTCAAGACATTTAAATACCTCTCAAAGTCCTGCTTCTTAATATCATCATGGCACAGATTACAATTTCAGTATATGACTTGTGGGAAAGACCCTCATTCTATAAATGGCAGCATACAGGCCACCGGCAGAAAGGAACCAGGAAGTGGCAGGGTGGAAACACGAAGTGATCGTAGGCAGGTGTTGTAGGAAGTGGGGACAGAGGCAGATAAAGGACCAAACTGCTGAGGAACTGGGTGATGCTTGAGACCATCCATGAGCGATCCTAAGTGAAATGTTATTGGTTGCTTCCAGGATGCTCCCATTTCCCTCCAAATGCAAAAAAGAAAAAAAAAATTAAGAAAGCACTACATTAGGAAACAGAAATAAAGTGAAATATTGCTCATTGATAAAATAATCATGCTTGATATATTACATAAATAATAAAAACCTCATGTAAACTCCCTGAGTAGGTATTATTATTTCTCATTTTCAAATGAAAAAGTGGAGGCTTAAGATTTTATGTAAATCATCCAGATCACACTGGTATTAAAAGGATGTGCTTAGGTGAAGACCAGGGGGCCAGTAAATGCTCAGACCTGGGCTGTCAACAGAGTTATCCCTATAACCACAAATCTGCATTCATATTCATATAAATATGTGAATGTATACATATCTGTGCATTTATACTATGTTCAATATAAAATATATGATATGTATAATAAATATATCTGTGCATTTACATTATGTATGTATATGTATATTGCTTGTTACTTGTTTATTTCAGCTTCTTTCTTCTCTACACTGACATTTTACAGCTGATATTTAAGGGAATTCCTTCAGAGTCAGCTATGATATAGACACCAAAATGCTAGTAATGGTTTCAAGCCAGGCTTTGTTGTAGTGTTTTTTATTTCCCTCATGCAGTTAGGGAGTATTTGATCTACTTCAATTGAATTTGATTTTAATGCTGAAATTAAAATAAAAGCTTTTGTCTTTGTCGGCAGAGATGAATATCCTCCCAAGAAAGACATAAGATACTTTATGTTCACATTTATGATTCTTTTCTCTATTCTCCTTTTCTCCCTTCCCCCTTTCTCTTTCTCTCTACCTACACACACACACACACACAGATGATCCTTATTATTTCACAGTCGTTGTGTTCTAATCCACAAAGTCTCTGCAAACCATGAATTATCAAGCTCTGACTTGAACCCTGCTCCTAGAGGAAAAGTAAAGTTAGGTTCCTTTGAACCCTGGTCTCATTTGTCTCAACTAATCAATACATAAACATATATAAACCCAACTTCTTTAGTATGGTTGATCCATTGATTAGCCAGGGCTCTAGAGGAGACAGAAGCAGTAGAATCTATTCACATTTAGATACAGGAGAGGAGACTGATTAGAAGAATTGACTCATGCGGTTACAACAGCTGAGAAGCCCATGACTGGCCTTCTGCACCCTGGAGGCTACAGTGTGGGGGCCAGTGAGTGGCTACAGCAGACTCAGTTCAAGACTGAGGACCCAGGAACCCAGGAAGCTTTGATTGGTATATGCCAGTCTGAGGCCAAAGGCCTGAGGTTTGGAGGCTCACTGATAAACATCCTTGGATCCAAAGGCCTCCAAACCTACAGTTCTCATGTCCAAGGTCAGAAGAAGTGTGTTTCACCTTCAGAAATGAGACAGAGAGAGAGAGAGGAGAGAGAATTACTTTTTCATTTTTCAATATTGATGATCAAACCTAGGGCCTTGCACACACCAGCCATACACTCTACACTGAGCCACACCCCCAGCATCTCTGCCTTTTTTTTTGTTCTATCCAGGCCTCAACCACCTCCATGATGCCCACCCACACTGAAAGCAGAACTTCCCTACTCATTCCACTAACCCACGTTCCAGTCACGCCTCAGAGATGCACCAGGAGTAATGCCTCACTGGTTCTCTAGCAAGGTGTTCCTTGATCCAGGTAAGGTGATGCAGGAAATAAACTTTCACAACTCCTTACCATTGAAACCAAAGCCAACAGCACTATAACTCATGCCCAACGAAGCTTATCCAACCTCTGCATTCTCCCAGTAAGGAACGTCACGACCTTCTTGGATTTGGGAACCCTAAACAGCATAACAGCACTGCACTTGGGGTCATTTTTAAGGACAAAACCACCAACAAACAGAACATAAATGCAAAAACATGTGGCATTGAACAGATCACATAAAAGATCCTTGCTTGTGGTCTGAGAACTGAAACCAGAATGTAGAATGAAGCCTTGCTCGACCTCAGCTTGTTCTTGTTCGGAGACTCAAAATTTCCCCAACCTGCACAAGACTACCAATGACCAAGAACCATCTCCAGTATTGATTCTGTAGTTTCAAATAAATTTTACCAGCAGATGAATTCACAAATAGAGAACAATGAAGATTATGTGTTTGTGTGACAGAAAGAGACTGGTGTAAATGCTGTCCCAAGCCTAACTGGCTGTTCATAACGTGTAAGGAATTGTCTGGAGCCACAGTATATTGTGTATGGACAGAGATGTATAAGATCTCCTTAAGAAAGGATTCTCAGAAAAGCTTGTGAAGTTTGGAAAACACTGAGAACAACCACTAACACTTAAACTTATTTAAAAATAAGAATAATATGCCTCCTTTGAACTGCCTTCTCCTTTCCGTTCATTTTTATTTCTTTGCATGCCTTTCATCGGTGGAATGTCAAAATGATGTCTACATTCTGTGCACATAAATCAATGTGCAACCCTGAACAGGAAATACCTTAAAATTCTTTGTCTAAAGCATTGCTGATTTTTTTTACCAGAACGTTGGGAAATACTTCTAAATTTTGAAGTGTAAAACAATGGTTGTTAGGATATACTCATGTATACTGTTGGCCACCTTTGTTGGCCTAGACACCTCTATTCCTCCATGTTCTATCTACTGTGTTCAGAGGTATCTCTGTCCCTGGAGAGGACCATGGCAAATCGAATGGCAACTAAGGAGAATTTATCAGCAGTACCTCCCCTTCACCTTTGAAGATACCTACAGAATCTTCGACTATTTCCTTCTAAGCCTATTGTTTCCCTTGATTAATCATGCTTTATATAAAAAAAAATATGATTATTTTGTTGCAAGACACTTAGAGAACAAAAATGTGCAAGTTCTCAGTGAACCTTCTCCTCAGATTCTCAGAATTACCCTACTATCCCCCAAAATCCTGTCTTCATCCATCATTAAGCAGCCAAGTTACCATCTTTTGTTACATCTTGGATTTACTCGTCAAATTCTTTCCATATATAGCCTAAATTGTTTCATATAATAGTAGATTACTCCTCCATTAGGACTTAATATGCCAAAATCCCTTTCCTAGCACTCTCCGTCCCATGATCAGCTTCACTGAGTGTGAGTGTTATGGTGAAAGCCAGTCCAAATATGTTTTTGGAGTCCACAACATCATCCTAAGTTAGCAGTCCTCTTCCTCCCCAAACACTCGGGTCTTTTTCATTAGGAACACTTCACCCCTCTAGTGGAAGGATCTTGGCATTGCAGCTTAAGCTCCCACAAATAGCTATGCCTCATGGCTCAGAGTATCTGCAGATTTTTAAAAAATTATTATTATAAGATTCCCCCTTTTATGCTGGTTTGTTATTAAATATAACCCAATAGAGAAATCTCTTTAAAATGTTAATTTGCTTTCTTATGTTTATACACAGGGAAATGCTTAGAGCTATAAAAAGGCAGTACTAAACACGGACTAATAGATTTTTGTTTACACTCATCTCCATTTTCCTCTTGTTTAAAGCCAAATAGAAATTGATTGGAAAAATGATTTTGGGTATACTTTACATAGTTAAACAATAACGGAAGACTGTCTTTCCCATATGCTTTCTGTAAACAGCAAGGTTATTTTAAAATCAATAATTTGGTACCAAAGGGAAAAAAACCATTCAGCCAAACTGGACTGCAATTAGAATGTAATGATATTACTACCAATGAATATTGGTGGCTGTTGTGAGAATGCTGTGAAAATTCTGAGTTCCACTCTACTATGGTAATGTCCTTGTCAGTAAAAAGGGTGAAACTAAAAAATGCTTTCAAGATTTACTCATTCAAGATGTCCTGAGAGGTGATCTAGTTTGTCCAAGTTCACACAGCTCATTGGTGACCAAGAATAAGCTCATTCCTCCCGATTCTGAATGTCACTCTTCTTAGGACGCAATCCTGACGATCATGGCACAAGTCTGGAGTCAGACTGACGAGGCTGGCATTCCGCTTGGCTCTGCTCTGCCTGGGTGATCATGGACAGCATCTTTAACCACTCTGCCCTTGTCTGTTCTCATTGGCATAGTGAGGGTGATGGGGGTATCTTCCTCAGAGGTGCTTTTGCCAGGATGAAAGTAAAATGCTGCAAAAAATTACTCTGCACAGGATGTGATGCCCGGTAAGTTCTTGAATAGACTGACAATCACTTCTATTAGTGTTACTATTATGATGGTTTTTTTTTTTTTTTTAACTACTGTTTTGGGACCTTCTAAAAACAACTTCTTTTCACTCTCAGGAGTAAATGAGTATGTAAATTAAGGAAATTTAAGCCTTTGATTTTTATCCCAATACTCATAAGTATTTCAGTACTATGAGAACATTACTAATCCTATCCCTCATTTATGCACTAATATAAGGTCGATAACAGCTGTTTTAAGAGAGTATTTTGTTTTTTTGTAGAGCATCATGTTATATTGCCTCTATTAAGCCAGATTTATAAAATAATTCTGGTATAATTTAGATACCACAGTACATTAGAAACCAAAGATTATAAAGAGTAGATGGGATATTTTTCTTCTGCTGACATCATAACAGTTTCTACAGAGCCATTCTTATCTCCGTGGATACGGATGTCATGCAGTCATTATCCGCAGATCATAACGAGGTGGAGTATTAGTGCCTCCTTTGGAGACCTTATGGTCTGAGATGTTAATGAGCCTTTGGGGAACCCTAAATCCTGGGATGGTTGGCAGGGTACTCCTGACCATAACAGAACCTTCTTTGCAATGACAATGGATCCTGTCGATTTCTATTAAGGAGCCTCTTAATTCCCCAATCATTAAGATAGTGGAAGGACTTATTATGCTAGCCTATAATTAAGGAAGCTTTCAGCCATAAATCCTTCTGGAGAGTCCTTCTCTTTTTTCAATATGGCATGAGTTAAGGGTGAGTCTCCCACAAGAGGGACGACGGTGAAAACATCCACCTCCAGAAAATCTTGTAGGATGAGGATCCCCTCTTGTTTCACCTGCAGTTCTCTCAGCCCTTACTCACTCCTTTCTAAAGACAGAACAAGTGAGGCCCTTGAAAGAAAAAGTCAAGATTGCCACCAACCCGCCTGGTGGGTGTCTCTCGTCACAATTGTCACTTGGAGCAGACCAGTTTTATGAGAGGATTACAAGCTCACAGCACTATTGCTGCCCTTAAATAACTTACAATCTTATTAGAAAGAACAAAAGAGGAAAGTACAATAATGACATGAGAGGGCAAGACAAAAACCCAGAGAGAAAGCGTGGCAGTCCTAGGGTGATTGCCCGACAACCAGTATAAAGAGTATTTGCTGTGAGCTGAGAAAACACGTGTAGCAGGATGCGTATAATGGACATGACACACTCCTCATTTTAGAGGGTGAACTCCATGTTAGCTGTTCTTTTTTGACTTGTTTCTTTATGCCTCAGTTTCCCAGTGGTTAAATGCTAGCTTAATACATCCTGCTAGGAAGTATTATTATAAGGTTATTACATTTGTCATTATTTTCCAGGCAAGGGAGTAATCTATGGGATGCTGAAGTGATAGGTGGTATAGAAATATTCAGGTAGGGAAATGTACCAGCTTGATTACAAGTGAGGTTTACTATTGTAACCCAAGATTTATGGCTTAAAAAAAAAAAAAGCAGGGAGCCAAGTAGGAGTAGAAATTATGTGCTGCCATAAAAATCAAAAAAAATGAAAGAATCCAACCCATTGACCTTGAATGTACAAAAACTTGAAGTTCCCTTATTCTTTTTGATAATCCTGGATTTTTCATCTAAATTTCATTCGACCTCAAGCAGACCTGCATTTGGCTTATTACTGAAATTTCATTTCTGAAATTTTCCAATGTAAGAAGTTTCCTAATCAGAAGTTAAATTGATAGAAAATCTCCACCGTATTGAAGAAGAAATAAATGTCTGCTTGTGCATTTTGTGCTTTGGGAATCTGAGTTAGTTTTATTGTAGTGTTTCCAAATCAGGTCTTCAACCCTAACAGGGGAAAGAATAGCACAGGACTCCTTCTCTGAGCCAAAACCCTGGATGAAATGAAAATTTATGAAGGGTTTGAGCTTTGCTTTAAGTTGTTAATAAGAAATTCCTGAGTTCCATCTCTCTCGTCCTAGGTAATTGGTGCTTTACGGGCATTCAGTAACTAGGTTAGGTGATATGCTAGCTGAGACTTTCTTCACTGTACTCTTTAAATTCCTTGAGACAGTCCATCTTTTTTGTTTCTCCGTGTTTATAATCACTTCCCATTTGACCGCCACTTCAGGGAAATCTGAGCAGCTATACTAAGCATAAAGATAGGTACAGCAGGTGAGCTGGTCTGCACATTTTCAGCTTCCAATGACATTCTGTTAGCTTTCTCCAAATTCGTCCATCACATCTGCTCCTCCCAGTCCTCAGAAAAGGAAAGAACCTTTAAAATACTGACCATTGTCCACTATATTAACAATTCCCTAGGACAGCACATAGCCTCCTTTCCTTAGAGTTGCCTGAAATGAAATATGGGAAGCAAGAGGAACCATACAAGAGTGAGGTGCAGGGCTGCCAGCTCCCTGCCTGCTCTCTGGAGACACAAACCACACACACACACACACACACACACACACACACACACACACACACACACACACACACACACACACACACACACCGCATTCTCCTTTCTCTACTTACTTTCCCAAAGGGAGAGCTTTGATATGGGAGGCTTTGATTCAAAAAGTCAAAGAGAAGTTGAGCCTTCTATTGGATATCTGAAAAACCCCCAATTTACACAAGCCATAGCTCAGGAACTGAGCATCTTCTCCTTAAAAGAAAGCTTTGTACTCTTAACAACTGTGCAAGCAACTTTATCTGCATTATCCAAAAGGGCTCACCCTTGTCTCAATCTTCAAATGTGGGTGATGTCATAAGAAGTACATACCAGAGCTGTGGGGGAAAAAACAGATCTGACATTAGTCCCAGATCAAATCAGAGATTTAAAATCAGAAGAAGAACCAAATATAAGCCCTTGAAGGGCAGATGTAAATTGGATAAGCTTCACTACTGCAAGACTAACAAGAAAGAATTTTAGACGAGAGTGAAAAGCAGAATCCTTCCACTCTAAGCGACTGCTGAAGAAGATAGAGAGAGCAGGGCTATGTTGGCTGCTTTTGTTGCTTATCCAGAAAGGCAATGCCTAGGCACCCTTGGGAGGCCATGGCAATTATCAGTAAGAGCTCCATCTTCCCAAGGAGGTGTCCAGTTAAACAAAGGAGAAAAGATGCTGGGTCAGCAGGTTCCACTCAGCTGTGGGAAGAGGTCGAAAATAGAAGCTGATGTCCTGTACAGTGCCTTCCAGCCTGGGTGCAAAGAAAACTGTTTCCTGACCTGCTAATACTCTCACTAGGACTTCCCAGCAGAACTTGCTGCAATAGGGGAACTGTCCTACACCTGCTCTGTCCAACATGATAGCTAGTTGCCTTTCCTGGCTATTGAGCTTATGAGTCTTGGCTTCTGCAATTGAGGAAATGAATTATTAAATCTATTTCTTTATATTGACATATCTGATTTATACTCAGTCTACATTTAAATGACCACTCATACCCAGAGGTTACCAGCAAAGGACAACTCCAGCAGGTAACCCAAAGTCTTTCCCTGCATCACCTGATGTCTCCAAGATCTCAATCTCTGCTCTCAGGAGCTTTAACAGGTTACCTAACCTCTCAGAGCTTCAGATGCTTGGTCTATAACAGGGTTGACATAATACCTAGCTCATGAGGTCGTGAGGGTTGTACAAGAGATATGTAGGGTGGTGACCGGGACCTCCAACACACCAGCCACATCTGAGTCTGCTTCTGGTATTTTCCATGTCTCTTTAAATTTTGTTTTTTACCTTCCAGAATGACTTAATTTTTTTTATTGGACATGATGTAGGGTCAGCAGACTAAGTTGATGGCAATTATTCAAGAAGGAAATAATTCTGTAGTCCCAGAGTTAGGTATCAGTCTTTTAGTGATTCTGTGACCCTGTACTATGAACTTCTTACATGCTTCTTGGTCCTCTGGCCCTCATAGGAGAGTGGGAATGGCCTGGGATTGAGTATTTGCCTTCCACCAGGTCGCTTAGGCTCTGAGAGAACTCCATTGTTTTGGCTCTCATAAAACACTTCCTCTTGTCAGCCAACCTTAAAAGAAGAGAGTGGTTACTTACCCCACCAAAAACATCATCTGTGAGAACTTGATCAAACTCTTGGAGGTAAAGCTCAGAAGAATGGGGGTCCCCAATATAGCCCTGCAGTTGATGGCTCTCAGATTATCTACTCTGAGACTCTAGCAATGTGTCAATTACATTTCAGGTTTTTCTACCCTGTTACTTATTCCCAATGAGTTGTGCTTCAGTTAAGTTGTGACTCTCTGTATCTGTCTGTCTCTCTAATTGGTGCGGGTCTTGATTGCCTGTGACCTCACTTGCCTGATGCATCTAAGAATACTAGTCCTTCAGTTTGTTTAGCATTTTACTCATCATTATAACAGCGATGACTTCCAAGCTTCCTATATGCTGATGTTGGAAAGAGGAAGTCCACCAGCTTTTAATTATTATATTGGATGGTGGAGAAGAGAAGAGAGGGAGAGGAGAAGATTGATGGAGAGTGGTATAAAAAGAGAGAAGAGGAAGAAAGATGAAGCAAAAGAAAGTGAAAAGAAGAGGGAGAAGGAATACAAGAAAGAGGTAGAGAAAAATGTGACCTATCACTGTGTCTGGCACTCAGAAGACATTCAAAAAATGTGAGCTCCTATTTCTCTGGATGGTTTCTCACAAGACACAAAAAAGTATTCCTCTAGCTTCCCACTGTCCCATAATATCTGCTGGCTGCCTTCCTTGTCCTATGTATGTTCAAAATTTTTTGTGAAGGGTCTCTCCTAAATGACAGTTAAACCCAGAAACAGTTGGAAAAGATTCAATAATGGTCCCTTTAACCCAAAGGTGTTTTGGCTAAGATGATTGGCTGATAAAGCATGGTGGGATCAACCCTGATATCTGTCTTCTGTCACATCAATATGGTACCCCACCACCAACAACCATTTCTACCAATTCAAACTTCAGAGGAGGAAATCATGCTAAACCATGTCAATCCATAATAGCTTGTAAAGGATCCTACTACCAAAATATATCTATTAATTATTTCACCTACCAAAGAGGTACTGAGTTCTCATTCTATCCCCAGCAATAATTTAGGTACTGGAGAGTTCATAGTAGGCCAAGGAACTTAATTATTATCTTCACTGAGCTCAGGAGGTAGAAAGCCAATTCTGAGTGTATCACAGTACAAGTCTAGGGATAGGCTCAAGACTTTGGAGAAATCCACCAAAACATGGAGAATCAGAAGAATCAACAAGTCAGGAATTGAAAGCCAAACACATGACTGGAAACTGCTGAAAAGTATCAAAGTTTTACAACTGAATTTAAGAATGATATTGCCTGTGTCCAAACACTGAAGAGAATTTGTACTCACTGAAACTTGAAAACAGAGTTACCAGTAAATTAGCATCCCAGATGCAAACTAAAGTATAATATTTTTGTTAGGCTGAGAAAAACTCTAAAAAACAAAGGTGATATGCCAGCACCCAGATCTTATTTTCAAATGTTCTTCTTTTTTTATTATTTATTTATTAATTAATTAATTATTTTTTTGTTTTTTACAGACTGCATTTTGATTCATTGTAAGCAAATGGGGTATATCATTTCGTTTCTATAGTTGTGCACGATGTAGATTCATACCATTCATGTTATCATACATGTACATAGGGTAGTGATATCTGTCTCATTCCACCATTTTTCATACCCCCCCCATTTCCTTCTACATAATCTAAAGTTCCTCCATTCTTCTCTCACTCCCCACACCCCAACCCTCATTATATATCATCATCCAATTATTAGGGAAAACATTCAGCCTTTGGTTTTTTGGGATTGGTTTATTTTAAAAAGAGGGAATCAATTGATTCTAGGACTGAGACAGGAAAATACAAAATGAACTTAGAATATATTGTTATGCCACTAAATTGCTCAAAAACTCAAGTGGATGGGGGTATGACAAAGGGACACAGAGAAAACTGAAAAAGATCATCAGTTGCCCAACTAGAATATTCTGAGCAACAAAATAAATAACATAGCACTGGATAGGAACCCAAAGTATACAATGAACATGCATGAACATTCACACTGAAACAAATAAATAATGGAATATATTAACAGGGGATAATAGAAAAGTATGCCCTATCAATAAATTACAAATAAATTTATGTTCAAACATCTCCTTTAAGGACTAATGTTTATGGCTTATTATATATTTTATATATATTTATTTGCTTATTTTTATTATGACTGTATTTGTTACTTTTGATGGTATTGTTTATCATAAATTGGTATGCTGTTTCTTAAGTTCTTTTAAAATTAGGAGAGAGTAAGAAAGATAAAAGCTATGAACCAAGTCAATATGAAACACTGTCAAAGACCCATTCAGTTAATTGGGTCAGTAAATGAAGAGGGAACAGAAAACTATTAGCAATATAGTGACATCAAAATGTTATGAGTCACCAAGTGCTCACGCTGCACCTGATACTTCAGATATTAAAATCAATCTATTATTGGCCCTAATCTTTTTCAGTGTATCAGCTTTCCTTCATTGTGACAAAATATCTGACATAAACAACTTAAGAGGAGGAAAGGTGCATTTTGGCTCATGGATTCAGATGCTGAAGTCCATGGTCTCTTACTCTGTTGCTTTTGGGCTTGTGGCCAGTAAGAACATCATGGTGGAATCATGTGGTAGAGCCAAACTACTCACCTCGAGGTGGCCAGGAAGCAAAGAGGAGGGAGGAAAGGGCCAAGGTCCCAGCATCCGCTTCCAGGACACACTCACAATGACCCAACTTCCTTCTACCAGCCCCACCTTTTAAAGGTTTCACCACCTCCCAAGAGCTCCAGCTCCCAAGAGCTTCAACAAGGGACTTGGAGGATATTCAAGATCCAAACCATAAGACTCAGCAAGAAAATACAACCAGAGAAGAATGAGTTGGGTTTTATTTTGCTGTGATTCCACTATCATTTCTACAATAGAAAAAAAAAACATCTATGTGGAAAACTTCCTATAATAATGCAAACACCTTTCAAACCAAGCTCTACTATTCTTCCCCACACCATCCAGATTAGGGGGCAAGCTCTGTTTCTTAGAACTGCCACTTGGAGAATCAGGCTGATGACCTTGTTAGAGCGGGGAGATAGAGCCCAGATGGGCTCCTGACCCTTGCGGAATCCAATGTCTGAGCACTCGGCAACTTGCTGGGCGGCGTCATCTGAAGAATTCACCGCGGTGATGAAAACTGCTTTCATATGAATTTTTCAGTGTGCAAGTGTGACCCCTGCCTTCCCCTAATGAGTCCAGCATGTGGCAAGGGGCTAAATGAGCTAGTCCCTGAATGAGTCAGCAGTGCTCCCAGGAAATAAGCACATGTCCCTGGAGCTCTCTCCCCAGAACTGTCTAAAATGAGTACCCAAACTCAGGGAAGGTCATCACTGCGTTCTCCCACCACCTGCTTCAGCATTATCAACGACTCCCTGGATGCCTTCGGGATGAAAGGCAAAACTCCTGGGCATACCAGGGACATCTTTTATGACCTACCACTCTCTCTCCACCTGTGCTTCCGGAAAGCCCACTTGCGGCGCCCTTGTCATCATTGCCAACTGTCATCAGAACCGTTTACCACCAGGTAGAGTGGCCAACCACTGGCTTGCATTGGATTGAGAGGTCTCCCAGCACTCACAATGTCGGTAAAGCAGGAGAACTCCAAGCGAGCCTGGTGGAGTTGGTTACGCTCCCCACCCCACACTGACAGAGTACAGCCCTCTCTCCTCCAGGTCTCCCACGCATTTCATCTGTCATGCTGCTGTGAAAGGCACACCGCATTGCATTTGTTCACATCTTCCCTGTTAGAGTGCAAACTCAGATGACAATGACCTTGTTCCATTTATCTTTGTAGCCTCAGGCAGGGTTCCTAAGAAGCTTGGTTTTTTGTTTTGGGTTTTTTTTTTGTTTTGTTTTGTTTTTTTCTCTCTCTCTCTCTCTCTCTTTATTAAATACCAATGCTCAGGTCCCCAACCTCCAGAGATTCTTATTTAATTGATCTGAGGTGAGGCCTGGGCATGGGTTATTTTTTGAAGCTTAACCAAGTGATTCTAATGTGCAGTCAAGGTTGCTAACACCTGCTCTGGGGTAATGAATCTCAGCTGGGAGTAGCGTGCGCTTCAGAACCACACACATCACCCTAGGCCCAACTACCTACAGACTCCAATTTAATTCATCTGGAATGGGGTCCAGGCAGCTGTATCATTAGGCAGGTGATTCTAATTCATGGCTATAGTTAACTGCTGTTTAAATATGTACGTGTACACAACCGAACTGAATGCCAAGCCACCCTATTGCCATTAACTATTTTTAGTCCTGTAAATATGAATAAGTGCTGATCACAAACAGGTACATATATATATATATATATGCACATATGTATATTCTGGGGATTGAATTGAACCCAGGGGTGTGCTTGGACACTGATTCACATCCCCAATCCTTTTTTTTTTTTGTATTTTATTTAGAGACTGGATTTCCCTAAGTTGCTTAGGGCCTCACTAAGTTGCTGAGGCTGCCTTTGAACTCACAATCCTCCTGCCTCAGCCTCCTGAGCTGCTGAGATTACAGGCATGCGCCACTGTACCCAGCTACAAACAGATTTTAATATCTAATGAAATTAATGCTGTCAGTATGAGGCTCATGTTGTTATAGAAACTTGTTTTCCTCAAAAGTCCCTACAGGCTGCTTCCTTCACAGCTGCATCAGCAAAGTCCATGCTCTTCTACCCTGAGATCCTCACTGGCCACCCCATCCTTCTCAGAGCCCTTCTCCTGACCTGTTCGTCCACTCCCAGTCACGGTTTTGTTTTCCCTCCTTGTGGCCACATAGCACTTGTCTAAGAGAAGAGTTTCAGCCCACTGTGACACCTCACTCTTCCATCCTCTTACTGCTGCCTCATGATCCACACAGAACACAGACACACTGGACTTCCTTCTCTCTCTTAAACACATGGGGCTAGTTCCCCAACCAAACACTTTCCATTTTCAAACGTCCGAGTTCTTTACATGTTACTAAGGTCTGAGCTCAAACATCACCCTCTTGGAGAAGCCTCTCCTGTCCACCCAGGTCAGAGTAACTTCTCAGTCATTGTTCTCTAGCACATCAGCTCAGCACCTCCTGGTTTCATGGCAGCACATATTTTCCGAAAATCTTGTTCTGTTTCTTTGCTATTGTTTTTGTGTAGGACTCCCTCTTATAAAATATAAGCTCCATGAGGAAAAAGAATTGGTGCCTCTCGTTTCCTACTGTCTTAACAGCACCTACAACAATATGCGGCTGGCAATATTTACTGAAATGGAATAAAGGCCTATTTATTCATAGAGGCGTAAGTGCCAGTTAAGTAATAACCTTGCTGAGTCCAGAACTATCAACTTACTGCATGAACTTTCTTGAAACATAATTCAGCTTCCATAAGTGAGCAAAAGTGTGTTTTGTTAGTCAAAATTGATGTCAACATGTTCAAAACAATTTGATTTCATGAAAACAGTGCACCCATTGGTTGGAACTCCACCTGTCAATTCCCAGTCATTCCATCTTGAGAACTTCCCCCCTGCTGCCCCCACCAAGATCAACATTAGCATCAACTGGCTTGTTAGAAATGCAAATGTTTGGGTTGCCCCAGGCTTACTGAATCAAAGTGTACGGAAGTGAGACCCAGGAAATTGTTCCAGGAGCTCTTCCAGTGATTCTTACCTCCAGTAAGCTTTGAGAAGCATTGACCTATATCAAATTAGGAAACCCTGTGAGCCCAGTCACTTTCTTTATGTTGCAAAAAGTGTTAGAGGACTAAGTGAAAGGATGAATGCAAAAAATTATTACCACTTAGGCTGTGCTCAAGAGATAATGGTTTTCTTTACTTCCATTTTTAAGAGAAGCATATATATCTAATTATTTCATTTGGGCAGAATTCTAATGATCTGTTGTTTTCTGGATATTCAACAAACTAGAAATTGTTGAAAGAGAGCTAACTGCCTATCCATAAAGAAAGAAACAGACGAGCTATAAAAAGGATGTTCATCAGGGACCGTTTAGGACTGAGGCAAACAGTCCTTCATACCTCAGTAGCCCCTTATACTATAGCACAGTTCAATAATTGATGTCCATAATGATGATCTTACATTATTAAGTAAAAGCAAAATTCTTCTCCAGAGTCTCTGGTCAAGTATTCTCCTCTTCTATTAGAGAGATTTTCATTCAACATTTAAATCATTTTCAGGGGGGTGACCCTTATGGGACACATTTTGGATTTTTGCAACATTTTATTAAATAGATTGTTTTATTCTCTGAGAATTTCAGAAGAATTACAGGTAATCATATGTTTGTCAACACATCTTCCCTAGAGAGTAGGGTATTCTTTAGTAGAGGGGCGACATCTCCTCTGTCCTTGGAAACCCCATCATGCTCCTTAGTTCAAGTGGTTCCACAAAAAAGGTCCCCAGAAGGACTGCAGTCTGAGAGAGTGATTGACTTCATCATCTGAATTTTCCACTGAGAAGGGAATGGGCTGCCATTGCCCTCTTGGATACCCTTTAAGCTTGTGCTCTTGCCAGATAAGCTAAAGGAGAGCAATTCTCAAAGTCACTGGCATTTATTGAAAGCCAAAGAAATTAGTGAGCTCTGACATTTATAGGTCTTAAACATTAAAGAAGTTAAAAGTAGTTGGAGCAAGGTTCAAGTCTTAAATGTAATGCCATAAGACTTGCTGTTAATTCTCCAATAATTACTCTGTTTATTATTTCAACAGCTAGATTTACAGTTCCAGTTCAACCCTAACTTTAACAACATGATCTCTCACCTTCCAAACTTTCCAATTTCTCAGTGACCTGAATGGTCTCTGATGGGGCATTCCTTAACGGTTCACAAATTTAGTGGGCTTGGTATGTGTCAAGGTTTGTTATAGTTACTTCACATATGTTAATTCATTTAATCTTCACAATAACCCAGTAAGGTATGGACTATGAAGAAATTCATTTCACAGGTGAGGATTCAGAAGCACAGAAAGGTTAAGTAATTTACCCAAGGTTATAGAGCTAGTAGGTGGCATAGCCATGATTTACATCCAGAGTATATATGATTAACCATTCTGCAACACAGTCTTAAAATAAGTTTCAGCTGAGGAAAAGACAGGAGACTCTTAATTAGTAGTTAGCATGGCAGACAGGCATAAAGTTCTGATGGGATAAGTCAGAAGCAGGGAAGTTTTCCATCCTCTTGATTCTCTCTCCTTTCTCTGTTCCTGAATCCACATCCCTTCCCTGCATCATTATTTTGGGAATGGATGGCTCTACCTCTCAAATTCATGTAAACAACAGCTTAAACACTGCTTGACTTTAATATGACCATTGCCATTCCAACTCTGTGGAGGTGGTCTGGTTAGCAAGGACTTTGAATGAAAATCTTATGGTAAATGGGGTAAAATTCATCAGTTAATATGAGTGCTGGAAAATGCCTGTTGATTTGACTTTATTTAACTATTCTTTGTGTTGGTCTTCACTAGCATCAATATCTCATGCCTGGCTATATTTCTTTTGAAACTGTAGAAACTTAGCATAGTACACATACAATACACACGTACCTGTATGCACACATACATCTGCATACCAATACCCTTATATACATATATGTGTACGTTCTACATGCATGTATATGTATATATAAATCCACACAGCTGTTGTCTTACCCTCTAAGGGAAAGCAGTAGAAGGTAACTGGTGGCAATCTAATGGATGTGGACATAAGCTGAGTTTTATGGAGTAAAGTAAACAAAACCTGTCTGTAAACTTGAAATCTGAACAAAATACAGCCTCTGATGAGGAGAGCATCTCCATCCCTGGAAGAAGCCAGTTTTCTAGAGAAACCTGCACCTGAAGTCTGATGCAAGAGCAGATAGGAGCAGCCTCTTTTACCTCTTGTAAGAGACGCAAGGCTCAGTGGGTACCGGTGAATGAGAAAACTCTTTTGGCTTTTCAGTGAATACAAAATAAATGTCACTTTCTTTGGAAATGACCTTTCTGCTATTCTCATCTTTGTATATAAAGTTGCTGTGTGAGAGAATCCAGGCCTATGAATTTCATTTCTGAAGGTGCAACAGAATCATTCCATAGACATTTTCAAGATGGATGGATGGAAAAAGTCACAGAATCAGGGATGAGAGTTGATTTCTTGAAAGAATCAACATCATCAGGTTCTTGTCCAGTGTAATGCAATAGGGGCTTTGGATACTTATCAGTAGTTGGATTCTGATAGGTAGTGCATTTCTTTAAAAAGTGTTCATCTCAGAATGTTTGGCTTTTATTAGCCAATATCATTGACAAGCATATACCTTTCTTTGGGGACTTTTGGCCCTTCTGCCAGTAAAACTCAATGACTCAAATGAACACTCTTGAGATTTTAGAGGACATAGTCATGAGGACGTTAATGAAACACAAGTGTACTTTCTCTTGTATAATCGCCAAAACAAAATACACTGGGGTCTAACACGCAGGCCTTAACATAGGTAGCATTTGTAAGAGGTGGACACTCTGGCTTCTACAAGCCGAGAATTGCTGTGAACATGTTGCATTTTTCCAAGACTAATAAAACAATGCCAAAAGCAATCAAGCTTTTAAAAAATCTCAGCTGTCCAGCAAATGGATGAGCATTATTATAGCAAATCACTATGCACCCAGGAACAAATGAAGTTTATAGTTCAGTGTAATTCAATGCTGGGATTTCATCACCAGCTAGCTCTCCAAAGCAGTGTCATCTGTCATCCGAGTACACAGGTAATTCCAATTTGAAGACCTAACCAGGGTCTAATTAACAATAACCAAAAATCCCCTCACATCACCACTCTTCCACCCTCCAGCCCTAAACCCTCCTTGTCTGAGAATGGTTACCTGCTCACATGTCACTTTGGGAGGTGTTCTTACAAAATTGTATCCAGAAATCTTATCCTTTGCGGGCCAAGCCTGACCTCAAAACACTATCGGCTTTCAGATACAAGAAGAAGAAGAAAAATAAAGCAAAAGGGGAAAAAATGCAGTGCATATGGACCGTGAATTCATTGAAAATGCCAACTAGATCTTGTTCACTAAAATGGGATCATGGTAGTCCTGGTCCAACGCCCAGGGCTTCGCACTACATATTGAATAAAGACATAAATCAATGTCATTAATCCAAAATCCATTAATATAGAATTTGTGTTAACTCCTACAGTTCTCAAGCTTGGGATCTGATTTGTACCCTTCCAAGATGAAAGCCAATCATTTTTTATTTATTTGTGACTGATATATTGACGGTGTGTAGAGAGGGGTTGTAAGGGATAAGCTATGCCACGTGGTAATATTTTAAATGCAGTATTTATACACAAATAATTATTATGCTAATTTCACAGCATCTTGATCTACTCATTAACACAGATACAAAGAATCAGCATGGTGTGGTGGAAAAGCACTAAAAGGGTAATTAGGAGCCCTGGGGTCTGATCTTAGCTCCACTACTCATTAGCAGTGTCACCTTGGCCAAGTCACTTAACCCCTCTGAGTCTGTTTCCTCACCTGTAAAATGAAGAGATTGAACTACGGCACCACATGTGCCCCTTCCAGCCTTGATACTCGATGATTCTGTGATCCGGTGAACCACCGAGAGAGCCACAGTCTCCTCTCAATCCTCTGTGTGCACAACTCCCTCTTGCCGCAGGGCTGGCTTTCCTCCTGCTGATCCCTGAGTTGAGGAGTTCCTTGCTCATCCCTTCCAGAATTCACTACTTTCCTCTTAGGAGCAAGGTTCCTCAAGGAAGCTTCCTTGATTTCTCAGTTCAGTTCCATTTTATTCTTGCGGAGCTATGTCCCCCTCCTATGTGATGCCTAGCAAGCATCACAATCCTCATTCTTAATATTTTCTTGTCCATCCCCTGTGCTAGATTGCCCCACAAGGGCAGGGAGAGCATCTGCTCTACCAGCTTACCATGATGACTGTCTCAACACAGGGGCTCAAGGAACAGCTAAGAAATGAACAGTGGAGAGAGTGACGGAACCTGGGACAGAGTGCCAAACCCCGGATCCATATCTGGAGATGAAAGGGGGACAGGGGAGACACATGGTAACCTCAAGCTCATTACCATGTGTATCAATTTAGAAGTCACAAAACTGCCCTCTTTCCCTTGTACCTCATTTCTTTCATTAGATTATTCACAAATTACTCCAAAGTAAAACAATTTCACTCTGGTGCTAGTTTCCATGTCAGACTTAAAAGCAACATGAATCTTAACCAAGATTTTTAAAAATTTATTTATATGCTGCCAATTAAATAAAAAGATATAGGGAAGATGAGTGGACTAGAAAATGAACAAGAAGGAGGGAGGAAAGAAGGGAAAGGGGAAGGAGTATGGAATGAGTTCAGCAAAATCATGTTGTCTTCATATATAAAGGTACCAAAGGGAATTCACCTTTATCTCTATGTAGAAGGAAGTAAATTCATAGGGGGAGGCTGGGGAAGAGGGAAAGGAGATGAGGAATGGGGACCGAAATCAAATTCCTTGCACATATGATCTTGTCAAAATGAACACAAATGCTATGCATAATTGTAATGCTCTGATAAAAAATAAATTTATTTATATTATGTCATGTGGGGACAGAAAAATTTCCTGTGGCTAATTCCAACATATATTTAAAACTACACAGAGAAAAGTGAGCAGGGAGTGGGGAAAGAGAAGGGGAAGGAGAGGGTTCTGAACATGATACGCTCCATGATTTTACTATTATATCAAAACAGATTCTACTGCCGTGTATAACTAAAAAGAACCAATAAAAACTACATAGTTTCCTCTTTCATAAATGTATTATTGCTTTGTTTGAGTATGTGTATCATTTTAGCCCCTGGTTGTCCTATTATAATTTCCTCCACACGTACAGACATGAAGCCTTACTAAACTGAGTTAATGGCAGGTCCCTCTTTTATGGTGAATCTTGGGTTTCTCTTGTGTTTCAAACCTGTTAGGTCTGCAAGAAGCTCTCCCCATTTTCTCTGATTTCCAACCTTTTCATTTGTAACGAACTTCAACGATGAAGTACAGAAATTGCACATCTGCGAAAGTTCACTGTGTGAATATATTCATGCTACCAACTCGAGTCTCAAGTCATATGTGACTAAGTACAGGTGTCCCCCACTCCCATTGTCTCCCACCCCATTCTTCCAGAAGGAGAAAAACCTGTGATTTGCAGTAAATCCTGGCATTAAAAGAACATCTCATACATCTCCTTTGATGATCGTTCTGGACTTTAGGATGACATGTAACAATAAACAGTCAGGTTTTAACAGTGACAGTTTAGAATTTCAAGGAAGAGAAATGGCCTATCAGAGAGCAGCAATGTTATAATCAGCAGTGTGACTAAATAGGTTGAGACAAATTAATCTAATTCCCTGTTCTCTGATGTGAGTCCTGGCTATAGGTTCTCAAACTGTCATTGTGCCTTTTCCCATGAAAAAACAATTTTTACTCAGTATCATTGGGAGCCTATAATTTGTGTAAACACCACAGAGAAAAAGCCTCTCATTTGTGATTATTTTAAATTTTCCAACATTCAAGATGTTGCCACCATAGGCTTCATGAGAGTGTTCTTCAGAGATGCATTCTCCAGATCTTTCCACTGGATGTATGGGCTTATGACTGTCAATTTCTTTGGAATTTGGGGTACAAAACTGGGGCTATAGACATTTTGGAGATTTATTCCACACTTTTTTTTTTACTTGAATTTTGCAGTTTGATACACCAATCTCTTTTGATGAATCATTAACATTCCACTTCCCTGGTTCCTGGATTTATAAACAAATTAATGTATAAATCCTAAGATCACTCCAAAAGTCATGAGTCATGTGTCATTTGAGTGTTTTCTTTTGGGCTGTGCCAGAAGACCTGGTCTGTAACTGGTGGCTTCTGCTTTCATCTGGAGATTTGGCTATGTCTAGATGACCTAGGATGATATTATGTAGTCATCTTGTATTTGGCAGGTGTACTGAATTAGGACAGAATTGTTAAGGTATGGCCCACAGATCTGTATATCTGTTTTGTTTGTTTTAAAATCATTGGCTGGATGCAGTGGCATACACCTATAATCTCAGCAACTTGGGAGACGAAGGCAGGAGGATCACAAGCTGGAGGCCAGCCTCAGCAAGTTAGCAAGACCCTCCACTTAGCCAGACACTCTCAAAATAAAAAAATCAAAAGGACTGAGGATGTAACTTAGTGGTAAAGTACCACTTGGTTTAATCCCCAGTACCAAAAAAAAAAAAAAAAAAATTAAGTAAAAAAATTAAAAACAGAGAAGAAGAAGAAGTTATTTGTTGAACACTCTTTTGTTGAATAATTGAGTAGTTGTGTCAGAGATCCTATGGCCTGTAACCACTAAAATATTTATCTCACCTTATACACAGACTGTTTGCTGATCTCTATTCTAGAAAGTCTCAGATGGAAAGATTTGTCTCCATTCTATGTCAGCCTGAGAGAGAAAATCTCTGCTTGCATTACATTAACTTAAAATAAATTACATAGATAGCCTCAAATTTGAGGAGTAAAGAAGTAGATCTCATGCCTCAATGGGAGAAACAGACACACCACATTGCAAAATAATAGGCATATAGGGATGTCAAGAAGTAGCCACAGCATATTTGAAAGTATACTTACACTGCCCATTTCTTTATGTACTAAAATAAATTTTTGAATTAATAGACTTTGTCTTGTTGATTTAGGTTCTAAGTTCCCCGACTTCCACCGGAATGCCATTGCCTGCTGACCTACCAAACAGATAAATGTGAGTGCTGCGATTTAGAATCAGAAACACTGAACAGAAACGCCACTGTTTGGTTGACATCCACGGGAGGGACACAGGAGATTTCCATGTATTCTGGCAGAGCTGGGTCCCCTCACTGTTGGAATCTGACTACTGAGAGGATGGGGAATGGCAGAGGAGAGGAGAGAAGAGATGACATTGAAAAACAGTGAGTTTGGGTAGGAGCAGATCAGACAGGGAACTCGTTGGCTCTTGAGTCATATCAGGATGATTTTTCAGTTGCCTTAAATCAAAATACTTCTGTCTCAGTGTGACTGTTGCATTGATTATTAGTAGTACATCCCCTGTTTATTATCTCACTTGGAGTGATTTTTTTGTTTTGTTTTGTTTTGTTTTGTTTTGTTTTGTTTTGTTTTGAGCCCCATCCCACAGACCACTCAGAGAATGAGAATATTTAGAAAACTTAAGTGGTAAAGGAACTCTCTTGCTCCTGAACAATAGTGAAGGTAGAACAATTTTGAAACCTACTCCAAATCTGGGGCAGTCCATGTTATGATTTTTTTATGAAATATTTGAACATTTCTTTGAATTGATGCATGCATAGCCCACTGGCAAAAGCAAAAATACCTTCCTCTGTCTTTCCTTGTTTTTCCAAAATTTTATTGTAGGTCTATGTGAGTGTTGCAATTTTTAAAACCATATTTGACAGCCTTTTCAAATTCTTTGGGACACTTAAAAATTGAATTTGAGACTCATTTTCCAAGAATATGTTACTTACAGTAATAATACCATCATCTCCTGAGTGGGCCATTAGAAATGTTTATAGATCAGACATGCAAAAGGCATTTTATCATAATCATTTTTGCTGGCTTGTATTTAGATTGCTTCTTGCAAATTCTACTTTTAGTTGTTAAGGATCTTTCTGGTTGACTTCTTCAATGCACAAAATCAAAACTGAGAGGCAAAATTCCTGTCAATGTTGAAAAAAAGAAAAGACATTTAAAAACTGTTCAAATCAAATTTATAGTTCAGTCATTTGATTTCCCCCAAATGGAGGGAAAAAGCCTAATCAACAGAAGAGCTTTTCCCCAATGGTTCATAATTCTCTTTAAGTGAGGATCCAAGAAAAACACTCTCCCTGGGCTACACCACGAAGAGAAGAAACTCTCCGAAAACATATTAAAGCAATAGGGGAAACAGAGCTGGAGTGGACAGACGCATTGTCCTGAAGCAAGCAGATTCAAGATGGCTCCGTTTGAATAAATGCCTAATGAGCCCAGAACCCGTGGTGCCAGCCACAGACCCCATGGACAACACCTCCATGCACTCAGTGAGTGGAACCCTGCTGCCAGTCATATAATGGTTGTTTTGGAGAAATGGATATCAAAGGAAGAGGAGAGGAGGGGAAAAGTGACACTTTCTCCTCGGTAATATAAAACAATAGCCACACTTCCAACCCAGTGTTTTCGAAAGTTTCCCTTTTGAAATGGTACATAGTGAAACCTCATAAATTTGGACCCTATTATAGGTTCTTTCTCCCAGCAGTCACAGTGGTTTCCTGGGAAATTTTTATTGTCCTCTTAAAGTCAGGGAAACTCGGTGGGAAAGAGTGATGTGACAGCTCGAGTTTGTCTTGCAGAAGTACATTTTTATCCAGGTTTATTTTAGTCACAAAACCTCCTGCTCCTTTTACACAGAGCAGGATGGGAAACTCTTCTTTTTAAGGGGACTTATCTCCTTTTTGTTACAAGATTCTGGCTTGAGCTGAGGTGTCAGGTCAAACTCACCTCTTCATCGATGTCACTGACAACCCAAACGGCTTCCTTCAGACATCCTTCCACATCTACAATCATCTTGCCATTGGCTTATTATTTTTCCCCCATGATAATGGTAGTTTCACAAAAGCAAGGACAGACTGTGGGATGTTTGTCAGTGTATTCTCACTTATTAGAGCAATGCCCACCAGCAGGTACCTGATAAATATTGTTGAATGCATGAATGAGCTTGAAGGAGAGACAACTCCACAGGGATTTCAGGATTTGCAGAGGCTAGAGTACAAGAGACTCAGCCAAGCCAAGGAGAGTAGGAACTTGGTCAAAGGTGGGTGAGATAATGAACATGGCGGCAGGAGATAGAGCATGCAGGCTCCTATAAGTCCTGCAAAAGTTTAGGTTTTATTCTAAAAACAATAAGGATCTGTCTTTTTTTTTTTTTCTTCTTTTTTTTACAGTTTTAACCATTGAGAGTGTTTGTGTTCTATTTTTTCATTATTCCTGTCAACACTTAAGGTTTGGATAGGAGGAGGTGTCCCCTAAAAGCTTCTGTGTTAATACAGGAATGTTTGGAAGTAAAATCACTGGATTACAAGAGCTGTAACTTCATCAGTTCATCCTAATTTGAATGATGGGGTGGTGTGTAGACAGGCAGGGTGTGGTGTCACCAGGTCACCGTTGGCATGCCCTAGAAGGGTGCATTTTCACTGTGGCCCCTTCCCTCTTCTCTTTCTGTCTGCTTCCTGGAGCTACATTCCTCCAGCAGACCCTTCCACCATAATATTCTGCCTCACCTTGGGCCCAGAGAAGGCCCATCATGTGGTCAGCCCACCATGGACTAAACCTCTAAAACAGTGAGCCAAAATAAACCTTTCCTCCTCTAAGTGGTTCTGGTCACAGAGAAGGAAACCTAGCTAGCACACACATTGTGATGTGTTGTCTTGCCCTAGGCCCAAGGAAATGGGCCCAGTGGATCAGGAACTAGAACCTTCAAAATTGTGAGCCACAATAAGACTTTTCTCTTTGTAAATCAATTATCTCAAGTATTTGGAATAGTAACAGAAGGGTAACAACCCAGGTGTGATAAAAGTAACATAAATCCAGGACCATCCAGTCCCCATAAAACCATGATTTCCTCTACTTGAATAGCTTTCCAAGAGGCTACAGTATGTGAGCAATTATCACATCATTTATATTTGCTAATTGGTGCATGAATTATCAACCATTTCAACATTATACATTAAAACAGGTTTCCCAAGGAACTCTGCTTCACAGTCCTTAAGTTAGTCTAGTTTGAGTACCCACTTGTACGTGAAAGCAATATGGCTGTGTAATCTACCCAAAGGCTATTATTTTTTGATAGTATTTAAACATTGTAATTCTTTGGTACTGAGGCAACCCCCACTCTCCTCCAATCAAGGACAATCAGTTCTATGCAACTGCAGAGCTTCATGGAGAAGGTCCCTTAAGGACTTGCGCTCTTGAGACCCAGGCTGCTAAGAGGCCACAAAAACTTCAAGCTCCATACTTTTCTAATCTGAGGAAATAGGGTCACATGCAGTTTCATTTGTAAGACTTTGTGCAATTTCTTTTTTTTTTTTTCAGTCTGTTCAAAATAAGTTTTCTGACTCAACTTCAGGGAGTGCCCTGAAGCTTTCTGTCTTCTCTGGAAAAATAATTGACAAAGCCTCTTCCTTTTCTGTAGTAATTAGGAGGTTTCTGCTCCTTCTGTCCTGAAAGGAAAACCGTTTTCACCAATTTTGCCTGAGCCACGTCGGAGCTCTGGGTGAAGCCCTGGCACCCACATGAAGTGTGGGTGGGTGTGGCACCACCACATTAACCTGGAGCAAGCGTCTGCCTCTGACACCATGCGCTCCCCGCTCCCCAGAGAGTGTGAATCTGCTCAGCAACACCTGCTAACGACTGAAAAAGGAGAACTGCCTCCTGGAGGGATAATCCCACACAGTTTGTGATCTAATGTGGCAGCCAGAAAGAAGACTTGCCATGGGGTCAGACGTGTTCTATTCCAGAGCTGCCAGGCGCCACCCCAGGAGCACTGTGTGAGGCTTGGGGGACAGTCTCATGGGAGTTGACATGAGCCTCTACTGAAGAAGCTGCTGAAGGCTTTTGATGGCAGGCTGGGAGCTGTCCTTGCCCCTCTGAAATGCAAACTGGAAGAGAAATTTGCCTCATTTAAAATACCCCTGGAGAAAGAAACAGCAGAGTGAACTTGGTGAAGTAATCTAAGTCACTCCTTTCACAGTGACTACTTTTATGAACTGGCAGCAGAGGCAACTCTTCTGGGTGGGTCATTGCTGGCTGCTCATTCTGAGGAGTGGGTTCTAAGCTTTCTGCCTTGGCCTTCTGCCCTCAATATAATTTTCCAGGTGGCTATCAATAAAATCTGATGATTTGTCAGGAACAAAGCAGGCCAGGTGCAGGGTCCCCAGGATCCCAGACACAGCCTGCTGCTAATAGAATCAACTGCTTAATGAATGAGGGGCTTTATGCAGACCCTGAGGTCAGAAGTCACCAGGAAAGGCTTCAACAATAACTTTATTAGGCAGAAGCACACCGTGGTGTTCTCTCCTAAAAATGCCTGTCTTGAATGGTTTCTTTTCTATTTAAGGATTCCAGTGGACAAAAACAGATTTAAGAAAAACACTTAATACATTACCCCAGGATAACTTGCTTTTCAGGTGATTAAAACTGCTTGGATTTAAGCCTCTGCCTTAAGATACCCCCCAAGATGTGCAAATAATGGTCTGGAGCTATGGACGCATCACATTTGTCAAGTAGAATATACATATACATATATATATATATATATATTTTTTTTTTTTTTTTTTAATTTAAGGGCAATATGGTGTTCCAGGAAATTACCAAAGCAAGAGTCCACAACAAAGGTTGGGAGGATGAACTGATTCACAGTCAATATCATTATGAATTTGTTTATAAACTTCATGTGGAAACAATAGGATCCAGTTCTAATTTTAACTGGCAACTTACTTCAGATGTCATCCCTCCAAGACCCCCATGAAAATTTCTGTACACAGACATAAAACAGAAAATCTCATGACACTTGCAAAATTTTAAAAAAGAAAAATTCTTACTGTCCACAAGGTCAGTGAGAATACAAATTGTTAAAATAAACAAAGATAAATATATATCAATTGACAAGAAGACTTTTGTTTGCTTTTAAGTCCAAATGGATGATCAGACATTTCAGAAACAGCAGCATGAAAGATTAATAAACCCAAATGAACAGTCAGGATAAAAGTAAATCCTGGAGAAAATGGGAATAGAAGAGCCTTTCAATATATTAACAAACGTGGAAAATATTAAAATATTGTATCAGTAATTATATTAGTAAGGGATAGTCACAGAGTAAGAGTATTCCTACAGGTTAAATGCACAATTGCTAAAGTTTTTTTAAAAAGTATATTTGTAAGGAATGGCTATCAAATTTTAGAAATCCCCAGAACGTAGAATCTGTATTAGTAATCCTTCTGTCACTGTGAACAAAGTACCTAACCTAAACAACTTAAAAGAAGAAAGATTTATTTTCATTTGTAGTTTTGGAGTTTTTATTCCCTGGTCATTTGGCTCTGTTGCTTTGGGCCTCATGGTGGGACTTCACAGTGGGGGAAAATTGTTTAGCCAGGAGGTGGAAAGAAAGAGAGAGTTAAGGTCTAGGGAGAAGAAATGCCCTTCTAGAAAACACCCCACTGGCCTATGTCTTCCACCCAGGTCCCCCCACCTGCCATTTTTACCACCTCCCAGCAGTCCTTCCAACTACCAATGGATTAACCCACTGAGGAGATCAGAGCCCTCCAGATACAATAGCTTCCAAGAAGCCCCACCACTGAAACGTGCTGCATTAGGGATCAAGTCTTCAACACAGGGGATTTTAGAGGCCATTCCAGATCCAAATCATAAAACAGACCAAACAGATTAAAAAAAAAAAAAAAAAAAAAAAAGCCAGAAGGAGGAGAGAGAAAAGGAAATATGTGAGAAGAGCTGCAACAGAGTCCCAATATAGATGTTTCAAAGTGTCAAGTAATATGATAATCAACAGGAGGGAAAGAATAAATAACTAGAAAACTAACAGGCATAAACACAGAAGAATACATGGCATTAAACTCAAAGGGCTCACTGAGTGCCAAAACAATGAATAAAAAGACAACCACATTAAACTTGTCATTATTACATTTTAAAATCTTAAAGATGAAAGATCCTAAATGCTTGCAGAGCAAGAAAACTGATCACCTAAAAATTAGCAAAATCAGGCTGGCATTTTTTTCTGAGGTACCGAATACTCCAAGGCAATAGAATAGCGCCATCAATGTTGCAAGAAAACATTCTTTCCAGTCTAGAATATTATACCCAGCCAAATTATCTATAAAATGTGGAAGTGAAATGTTTTCAAACAATGACTCAGAAAACACTTCTCCCATACTATTTTTTGAAGCTGTGTGAGAATATACTGCAGCAAAATCACACCAATAGAAAAACCATCCTCAAAGGATTTCTTTAAAGTTGATGAGATCTTGCTAAAAATTGTAACCATTACTGAACAAAAATATTTAAATTTCTTAAAATTGAAAAACGACTTGATCAGAAGATATTTTCTCTAAGTGTCTCTTAGTTAAGAACTAAAAAGTATAAACCAACCACTGGATCAGTAATTTGCAAGCTCCAGAATTCACAATAAGTGCCTGAATTGTCAGAATTATGAATTTGTAGTTCTGGGATGAGGTCCAGGAACCTGTCTTCCAAATCATTTTGATGTAGCTAGTCTATGGACTGCATATTGAGAAACACTAAATTGTATCTTAAGGACAGATACGGGGTTTTTCTTCTTGATCACAATCACTGCCGATGCATTGTGTTTATAAAAGAATTGAATTAACAAGGAAACTGGGTTCAGTCAATATCCTATCTGGGTGCAACTCTTTCACAAATTCCTACATAAAGATCATGAATGCATTTTGCTCTTCTTCTTGCCCAAGATGGAGAGTTTCAGAAATAAATAGAAAGGAAACAGAGAGAAGATAGAATAGCAAGCTGTGTCCTACAATCTTACAGACAAGGACCTTGAATGAAACCAAATGGGAAAAGGCTGGAAAACAGAGTACGCTGGTGATTACATCTTCTCTGTCTTTTATCTGTTCACTCTCAGGGAGTGGTGACTGGAAATGATTCCACCTCAATCTGAGGTAAAGCCAAAAGAAAATCCCCTTGAAATTGTGAACCATGGATAGCATTTTACTTCCCAGTACCAAATCTATAACCATGATTTAGTCATTATCCCAAAAGAAGTCATTCACCAGATGTGTTTGCAGATGACGGACTTGGGATGCACTGCCCTCGAAGAACAAGACAGGCTGAAGTATAAGGAGCTCGCGTGGAGAGGGTCCCAGAACCTCCAGTCAGGGAGTAAGGAAGTAAACCAAGAAAAGGAATACCATAATTCTCCTTTAACAACTGAGAGTTGCTTCAGGGAACTTATTCTCAGACCCCTGCAGACCACCATAGGAGAACTTAGGGAATGCCTTGGAGCTGGGCAACTCTAGTTCCAACCCTGAGCTACTCTTGTGAGGTCTACTCCCAGGAATGCCCACTCGCCAGCCCTTGCACTGCCCTAAGCATGCCATAGGAAGCCCTCAGGTGCACAGTGCCAGGGACTTACAGTATGAAGCTGCTCCTGCCCAGAGCTGTGAAGAGTGCAGTCATATGGCTAGGGCTCTGGCAGCACCAGCTGTGTCTCTGGTTTGAAAAAATTATTAGATGACAAAGAACCAACCCAAAACTCTGACCTCCATGGCTCTGAAAAACATTTATTTTTAGTAACCAGGAGAGTATTTAGAAAAATGTTTTATACTCTTGAGAGGACATATAAAGTATAACCTTGGTATAACTAAAGCATAGAGCCACAGGACAGAATGGACTGTGAGGAAAAAACCATAGAATGAGAAGAAAAGAGAAACCATGGAAAAAGAAAGTTTTCGGGAAAATAAAGATGGAATCAGTCCAGGAGTCACACTCTGTATTGAAATGAGTTCAAGGTAAATTTGTAGAACAGAAAGTAGAATCATTGAGATTGGAAAATTTTAAGATCTTAGGCAAGAAAAAGATGAAGCAATAAAATTTAGTGAAAAGAAAGAGATGAGAAGCTGAAACTAAGTGAAGAGCTGTGAGCCCGCCCTCCCACCCTCCTCCAACCTTATGGAACAATGGACTCTCCTCTTCTGCAACAGTGCTTTATACAGGATGCAGCATTATCAAAACTGACAGTAAATTGAGTAGCTATGAACATTGATATGGCTGTATCTCTGTAGTATGCTGATTTTAAGTCCTTTGGGTATAAACAGAGGAGTGGGATAGCTGGGTCAAATGGTGGGTCCATTCCAAGTTTTCTGAGAATCTCCACACTGCTTTCCAGAGTGGCTGCACTAATTTGCAACTCCACCAGCAATGTAAAAGTGTGACTTTTTCCCCACATCCACGCCAACATCTATTATTGTATGTGTTCTTGATACTAGCCATTCTATTGATGATATATAATAGGGGTGGGGGTGAGGTGTGAGAGAAGAATGGAGGAATTTTAGATTATGTAGAGGGAAATGAGAGGGAGGCGGGTATGAAAATGGTGGAATGAGGCAGACATCAGCACCCTATGTACATGTATGATTACACAAACTGTATGAATCTATATCGTGCACAGCCATAGAAATGAAATGATGTACCCCATTTGTGTACAATGAATCAAAATGCAGTCTATAAAAATAAATAAATAATAAAAAGAAGTGACTTTAAAGCCAGTACACATTCACTGTGGCTAGACTGCACCATGTGCCAGCAGTGTCAACGGCTTTCTGCGTGCTCAACTGATTTAATCCTTCATCGTGTAGGGCAAAGGAAGTCAGTGTGGGGAAAGTCCAAGAAATAGCAGCTTGTAGAGCAAAGTAGAAATGAGAGGTGAAGACCACTGGAAGAAGAGACCCTCCTTGCTCTTCCCTCTGTCACCTGCTGGCCTATGCCAGAACCCTGTTCAACTCCACCATGTTTCTTTAAACTACCCTTTTCATTAAACTTCTGCTGTTTAAACTGGTTACCATTTAATTTCTGATGCTAGCCTATAAAAAATTCCTAAGAAATACAGAATAGCAACCTAAGAAAACTAGGAATTACTATTGTTGCTAAGAAATACAGTGACATATTAGAAAAAGAACCAATAATTAAGATGTAAGGAAGTTTCCTCTGAACTGAAGAGGACTGGGCATGGGGGGGTGGACACACTCTACGTGGACCCTCCCATAGGTGCCAGCAGAAGCCATGACTGAATTCTAAACAAAAGAACGTGGCAAAGGTGAAGAGTTGTTACTCCTATGATTACTTTAAATCAAACTGGAGTTTCGAATGAAAAGAGAATCTCTGATATTTTACAGAAGTAATCTGCCTTGTTGCAAGGAAGTCTGTGGAGGTAAGCATCTTCCAGAGCTGAGGGCAGCCCCAGCCAGCAGGCAGCAACCCACACCCAGTACTCAGTCACACAGTTCAAGATAAAGAATTCTGCCAACAACCTGAATGAGCCTGGAAGAAGATTCTTCCTAAGGCAAACTTCCAGATGAGAATGCAGACCAGTCAAACCTTGGTCTGCAGCCTTGGGACACCTAATGTAGAAGCCAGTCAAGCCGTGCTCAGACTCCTGACCCACAGAAACTGTGGGCTAATAACTGTATATTGCTGTAATTTGCTAAGTTGGTAATTTGTTATGCAGCAAGAGAATGTAATGCAAGGTTGAAAGGCTTATCAACTTTCCAGCAAAGCAAGGGGAAAAAATAAGCATATTTACTGTGGCAAAAATTTTGTATTATATTTTGGCAGAATTTTTGCTTTACAACTGTACAAAACAATGTCCAACACAGACGAAAACAGGAGGAAAAAAACCCCAGGAAACTACTTATACAGAAACAAAATGCCAAATATAATTATTGAAAAATTTAACCCCAGGGTCTCATCTAAAACAACAGAAATTCAGGGATAGTGTAGAAACACCTACCAAGCTGGTAAAGACCTTATGTAAGAAACTTATTCTATGTTGCTTTCTTCCATGTTTAAAAGGGGAACTAAATATATCCACATGCATGTAAGAAGTCAAAAATCATTACATTCAAATGTGTTTGTTTGAGCACCTGTGTATTTATATTTCACCTTTTAGCTGGCTGATATACATATATGAAGACATACAAACATCCATATATACATACACACACATATATATACACACACATAGATGCATTACATGTATGTAATAGCTCCTGAATTCTAGTATTTTCATTCCTACATTTACGTATTTCTTAATACATATGTATATGTGTGTGTAGGCATATATGTATCAACCAATCAAAAGTTGAACAAAATTTACATCTAAACAGGGAGAAAATTAACTATAAAAAAAGGAGTGATTTTTTTCTTATAAAAATATCCACTGATCCAAAAAGTAGTCTGCACATCTCAAAGTCCTAAAGAGGAATATAAATTTATTTGATAAATGTGGCTGAATTAGTCCCAATAATGAGCCCACAGGGATAACTAGGTAATGATATTTCACAATATCATCTGGGAAAAAAAAAGCCTAAATGAAAACAATTTCATTTTGATTCATTATCTTTAATCATAAGAATAACCTCTAATGAATAAAACAAAGTGGGCCTTTCTTTTTTGTAGCATTAGATTCATAGATAAAGATAAATGTCACTGCAACATATGAAAACCAAACAAATGCTAGGTAGCTAAAGGCAAAGAGTGGGAAAGTGACAGAGGAAAGCTGGAGGAAGAAAATACAACAACACATGGATGTGTTTACCGCATCATGAAGCAGAATTTTTAAATTATTTTTGCTAATTCTTCAACTATTCCTAAAAAGGATAACATAAGTTTCCCTGCTAGAAAAGTAAATATGAAATTGAAAGTGAGTCTCCCTTTAAGAAATTAAAAGAAAAATCTGAAGAAATCCCAGACATTAGGTCAATCCAATGGCAATATAATTCGTAGCTCTAGCATGGATGTTTTAAATACCTTGTGAGCACAAGAATCCCTGGTCTGACTTTCCTGAATCCAGAACTGCTCTCTCTCCTGTTTCTGACATTCACCAGACCTTACCCACCTGGCTCTCAAGGTTGACAGGGGTAAGCATGGCCACTAATATGTACAGAGTCATTATTTTAAATCTACTTTTAAAATAATTTCATCTAACCTATATCAGTGTAGATGTCACATTAAAAATATATTAGGTGGATGTATAAAATCACATCCCAAAGTATGACTGTTATTTAAATATTCTAAAAATAACGAGATCTCAAAATCTATTTCCTTTTGTTCTCCTTTCCTACCAGTTGTAGGTTTCTTAGTTTAAACTAAGAAAGTTCTGTAATTTCTTATGTTTGGGATAGCAAATTAGTCTGGATCTCCCTTCTGCTAGGGCTCAAGAAAGTGTTTCTTAAAACAACTAATTATAATGCTGAATGCTCTTTGGTAGCATCTTTTTCTATAGACATATAGCTTCTATATAAACTAGTCTAAAGACAAAGCAAACTAACTAAAAATAAATAGGATTGTTTTCACATTTGAGCTAGTCACATACTTTCAGGAATTTATGCTAAGGAAATAATCAGAATAAAATAAAAGATTGTACTCAAAAGCGCTTAGCAGGGCCTTATTTAGAACAAATTAATATATATTTTAAAAAGAAATCAAAGGTTTGGTTAGATTACAACAAATTATTGTTCAGATAAATAGTAATTTACAAAAAAGTGTGTATCCAATGCTTGCCTTCTTTTTAGTTGTTTTAGTGAATAAAAGCATATAAAATGATGATTTGATTACATTTTTGTTCTTTCACTAACAATTGTGTATATACATTATGGAAAAGTTATAAAATATAGAACTGTAAAATGAAGAAAATATATTACCTATAGCTCCCACACACTGATACCTTCTATTAGCCTCCTACTATATCTTTCACTCTTTTAAATAAAAAACATAGTTATTATGCATTCTCACTTTACTTAATGTTTTACCAAATATGGGTTCTAGAGTTAGAATGGCTAGGTTCATCTACACTACATATAAATTGTATTTCATTTGAGCAAGTAATAAAACATTTTCATATGTATGTTTCCTGATCTGCAAGGTGGAGATAATAATAATACTTATTCACTCTAGTAGCCTTATGTAATGAATTACTATAAAAAATGAGATAAGTAATACTTAGTGCTTAGCAAAACAGATATATCTGAAAAGAAAAACAGACATATCAACATCAATGGTTACTGATTCCAATATTCCTTTCAGTGTGTGAAATAACAATTAGACAAAGAATCAGTGACTATTTAAAATACATAAAACAAATTTATGAAATAACTTGAAATAATTGAGATTTATAGAACGAGTGACTCAACAACAGGAGAACACACTTTCCTTTCAACTGCAAACAGACATTACCTAAGATGGGATATTATTCTGAAAAACAAAAAATAAATATCAAAAAATATAAATGAACCAAAATCATGGAAATGTACCTTCTGACTATCTGTCACTAACTAATCAACAAAAGAAAAATACAAGGAAAATACTGAAATGGTAGGAATACAAACCACACACATTTACTAATACCTAGACCAAAGAAGAAAAAACATTGAGCATTAGAACATAATTTAGACTGAATGAAATGAAAATAAGTCATATCAAATTTTGTGAGAATGCATCTAGAATAATGCTCGAAGGGCATTTTCCAGCACTAGATGTTGGCTTTAGAAAGACGAAAAAGTTTAAATCAGGAAACTAGGAAAAGGAAAATAAATGAAACCCAAATTAAGAGAGAGGAAAGAAATAATAAAGAATTAAATAGAAAAGATAAAAAAAAAAACAAGATTTGATTTTGAAACATTTAATATACAAAACAAAATTCTATTTGTGTTAATAAACCAATTTTAAAAATAAGATAGAAAATGAAAATCACCAAAATCAAAAATAAAAATGATTTCATAGATACAATAGGATAATAATGAGATATTGAGTCTTTTATTTGACAGCTTGCATATGAGATATAAATTCCTTGAAACATACAATGACCAAAATTCATTCCAAAATAAACAGATAATAAAATTACCTTATAATTATATTTTACTTTCTTTTATTTTTATTTTTACAGATTGCATTTTGATTCATTGTACACAAATGGGATATGACTTTTTATTTCTATGATTGTGCACAATGTACATTCACACCATTTGTGTAATCATACATGTACACAGGGTAATGATGTCCATCTCATTCCACCATTTTTCATACCCCCACCTCCTCCTCCCACTCATTTCCCTCTAGGTAATCCAAAGTTTCTCCATTCTTCTCTTACCCCCACCTCCCCACCCCATTATGTATCATCATCCACTTATCAGGGAAAACCTTTGGCTTTGGGACTTGGTCTATTTCACATAGCATGATATTCTCCAACTCCATCCTCTTACCAGCAAATGCCATAATTTTATTCTTCTTTATGACTAATATTCCATTGTGTATATATACCACAGTTTCTTTATCCATTCATCAATTGAAGGGCATTTAGGTTGGTTCCACAATCTAGTTATTGTGAATTGAGCAGCTATGAACATTAATGTGGTTGCATCACTGTAGTATGCTGATTTTAAGTCCTTGGGTATAAGCAGAGGAGTGAAATAGCTGGGTCAAATGGTGGGTCCATTCCAAGTTTTCTGAGAATCTCCACACTGCTTTCCAGAGTGGCTGCATCAATTTGCAACTCCATCAGCAATGTATGAGTGTGCTTTTTTCCCCACATCCATGCCAAAACTTATTATTGCTTGTGTTCTTGATAATAGTCATTCTAATTGGATTTAGATGAAATTTTAGGGTGATTTTAATTTGCATTTCTCTAATTACTAGGGATGATGAGCACTTTTTCATATATTTTTTGATTACCTGTATATCTTCTGTGAAGTGTCTGTCCAGTTCCTTAGCCCACTTATTGATTGGGTTATTTGTATTTTGGGTGTAAAGTTTTTTTTAAGTTCTTTATAAATATTGGAGATTAGTGCTCTGTCTAAAGTGTATGTGGAAAAGATTTTCTCACACTCTGTAGATTCTCTTTTCACATTATTGATAGTTTCCTTTGCTGAGAAAAATCTTTTTAGTTTAAATCATCCCATTTATTGATCCTTGCTTTTATTTCTTGTGCTCTGGGGGTCGTGCTAAGGAAGTCTGGTCCTAAGCCAACATGATGGAGATTTGGGCCTACTCTTTCTTCTATTTGATGAAGAGTCTCAGGTCTAATTCCTAGATCCTTGATCCATTTTGAGTTGAGTTTTGCACAGGGTGAGAGATAGGGGTTTAGTTTCATTTTACTATATATGGATTTCCAGTTTTGCCAGCAACATTTGTGAAAAAGGCTATCTTTTCTCCATTGCATATTCTTGACACCTTTGTCTAGTATTAGAAAATTGTATTTATTTGGGTTTGTGTCCGTGTCCTCTATTCTGTACCACTGATCTACCTGTCTATTTTGGTGCCAACACCATGCTGCTTTTGTTACTATTGCTTTGTAGTAGATTTTAAGGTCTGGCATTGTGATACCGCCTGCATCACTCTTCCTGCCCAGGATTGCTTTGGCTATTCTGGGTCTTTTGTTCTTCCAGATGAATTTCATGATTGCTTTGGCTATTCTGGGTCTTTTGTTCTTCCAGATGAATTTCATGATTGCTTTCTCTATTTCTATGACAAATGTCATTGGGATTTTAATTGGAATTGCATTATATCTGTCTAGTACTTTTGGAAGTATGGCCATTTTGACAATATTAATTCTGTCTATCCAAGATCATGGGAGATATTTCCATCTTCTAAAGTCTTAATCATTTTTTTTTCTTTAATGTTCTGTAGTTTTCATTGTAGAGATCTTTCACCTCTTTGGTTAGATTCCCAAGTTTTTCTTTTTTTTTTCCTTCGAGGCTATAGTGAATGGAGTTGTTTTCCTCATTTCCCTTTCAAATGATTCATCGCTTATGAATGAAAATGCTCTAGATTTATGTGTGTTGATTTTATGTCCTGCTATTTTGCTGAATTCATTTATTAAGTCTAGAAGTTTTCTGGTGGAGTTTTTGGATCCTCTAAATATAGAATCATGTTATTGGCAAATAGTGACAGGTTGAATTCTTTTTTTCCTATTCGTATCCCTTTAATTTCTTTGGTCCCTCTAATTGCTCTGGCTAGTATTTCAAGAACAATGTTCAATAGAAGTGGTAAAAGAGGGCATCCCTGTCTTGTTCCAGTTTTTAAAGGGAATACTTTCAGTTTTTCTCCATTAAGAATAATGTTAGCATAAATAGCTTTTACAATGTTGAGGTATGTTCCTACTATCCCTATTTTTTTCTAGTGTTTTGAGTATGAAGGGGTGTTGTATTTTGTCAAATGCTTTCTCTGATCTATTGAAATAATCATATAATTCTTATCCTTAAGTTTATTGATGTGATGAATTACATTTATCGATTTCCAAGTGTTGAACCAACCTTGCTTCCCTGGGATGAACCCCACTTGATCATGGGACTATCTTCTTATGTTTTTGTATGCAATTTGCCAGAATTTTGTTAAGGATTTTTGCACCTATATTTATCAGAGATATGGGTCTAAAGTTTTCTTTCCTTGATGTGTCTTTGTCTGGTTTTGGTATCAGAGTGATACTAGCTTCATACAATGAATTTGAAAGGGTTCCCTCCTCTTCTATTTCATGGAATACTTTGAGGAGTATTGGAATGAACTTTTCTTTGAAGGTCTTTTAGAGCTCGGCTGAGAATCCATCTGGTCCTGTACTTTGCTTTGTTGGTAGGCTTTTGATGACTTCTGTTTCATTGCTTGAAATTGATCTATTCAAATTTGGTATGTCCTCCAGATAGTTTGGCTAGATCATATGTCTCTAGAAACCTGTTGATGTCTTAGAGATTTTCTATTTTTTTGGAGTATAGATTTTCAAAATAGCTTCCAATTATGTTTTGTATTTCGATAGTGTTTGTCATAATATTTGCTTTTTCATCACAAATTTTAGTAATTTGAGTTTTCTCTCTCCTTCTCTTCATTAGTGTGGCCAAGGATTTATCAATTTTGTTTATTTTTTCAAAGAACCAACTTTTTATTTTGTCAATTTTTCAATTGTTTCTTTTGTTTCAATTTCATTCATTTCAGCTCTTATTTTAACTATTTCCTGTCTTCTACTACTTTTGGTGTTGATCTGTTCTTCTTTTTCTAGGACTCTGAGCTATAATGTTAGGTCGTTTATTTGTTGACTTTTCCTTCTTTTATTAAATGCGCTCCATGCAATGAATTTTCCTCTTAGTACTGCTTTCATAGTGTCCCAGAGATTCTGATATGTTGTATCTTTGTTCTCATTTACCTCTAAGAATTTGTTTACCCCACACACACACACATGTATTCTGTTATCCATGCATCATTCAATAGCATATTATTTAATCTCCAGGTGTTGTAGTAGTTTCTGTTTTTTATTTTATCATTGATTTCTAATTTCATTTCATTATGTTCTGGAAATCAAGATAGTATCTCTATCTTTTTGTATTTGTTAAGAGTAGCTTTTGTGGCATAACCTATGGTCTATTTTAGAGAAGGATCCATGTGCTGCTTAGAAGAAAGTGTATTTGCTCATTGATGGATGGAATGTTCTATATATGTCTGTTAAGTCTAAATTATTGATTGTGTTGCTGAGTTCTATGATTTCTTTGTTTAGTTTTTGTTTGGAAGATCTATCCAGTGGTGACAAAGATGTGTTAAAGTCACCCAGAATTATTATGTTGTGGTCTACTTGATTCCTGGAATTGAGGAGGATTTGTTTGGTGTACATGGCTGCACCGTTATTTGGGGCATAAATATTTATGATAGTTATGTCTTCCTGATCTATGGTTCCCTTAAGCAGTATGAAATGTCTTTCTTTATCCCTTCCAATTAACTTTGACTCAATGTCCATTTTGTCTGATATTAGGATGGAAACCCCTGTTTTTTTACTGAGTCCATGTGTGTGGTAAGATTTTTCCCATCCTTTCACCTTTAGTCTGTGGATGTCTTTTTCTATGAGAGAGTCTTTTTGAAGGCAGTATATTGTTGGGTCTTTCTTTTTAATCCAATCTGTCAGTCTGTGTCTTTTGATTGATGAGTTTAGGCCATAAACATTCAGGGTTATTATTGAGATATGATTTGTATTTCCAGTCTCTTGGGCTTATTTTTGTTTTTTAACTTGACTTGGTTTCTCCTTTGATTGGTTTTTCCTTTAAGGTAGTTCCTCCCTTTACTGATCTACATTGTTGTTTTTCATTTCCTCCTCATGAAATATTTTGCTGAGACTGTTCGGTAGTGCTTTCTATTTGTAAATTCTTTTAACTTTTATCATGGAAGGATTTTATTTCATCTTCAAATCTGAAGCTTAGTTTTGCTGGGTATAAGATTCTTGGTTGACAACCACGTTCTTACAGAACTTGAAAGTTGTAGTTCCAAGTCCTTCTAGTTTTTAGGGTCTGGGTTGAGAAATCTGTTGATATCCATATTGGTTTCCCCCTGTATATAATCTGATGCTATTCTCTCATAGCCCTTAAAACCCTCTCTTTTCATTATAATGTGCCTTGGTGTGGATCTGTTGTAATTTTGTGCACTTGGTGTTCTGTAAGCCTCTTGTATTTGATTTCCATTTTATTCTTCAGGTTTGGGAAATTTTCTGATATTATTTCATTGAATAGATTGTTCATTCCTTTGGTTTGTAACTCTGTATCTTCCTCAGTTCCAACAATTCTTAAATTTTGTCTTTTCATGATGTCCCATAGTTCTTGGAGGTTTCATTCATGATTTCTTTCCATATTCTCTGTTCAGTCAACTTTATTTTCAAGATTAAATATTTTGTCTTCATTATCTGAGGTTCTGTCTTCCAAGTAATCTAGTCTGTTGATGATGCTTTCCATTGAGTTATTTGGTTTATTGTTTCCTTCCTTTCAAGGATTTCTGCTTGTTTGTTTGTTTTTCAGAATCTCTCTGTTGAAATGATCTTTTGCTTCCTGCAGTTGCTTTCTCAACTGCTTATTGGAGTGATCATTCATTGCCTGCATTTGCTCTCTTATCTCATCCTTTGCTTCATGAATCATTTTAATTATGTATATTCTGAACTCCTTTTCTGACATATTGTCTATATTGTCACTGGAATCTATTAATATAAAATCTTGGTTTGTTTGGAACATATTTTTCCCTTGTTTTTTCATGTTGTTCTCCTATCTTCCCCTCTAGCAGTGCAGATCTGGAGTATGGCAGTTTCCCCCCTATAGTTTTATAGTGATCCTGAAGGATTCCACAACCTCTTCTTCAAGGGAGAGATCAATATAAGCAGCCCCAAGTACAGATAATATGCAGTCTTAAACCAAATATCCCTCATGAAGACATTAACAACATTGTCATAATAAACAGAGAAGATGAGTTCAATTACTATCTACAGTATAACAAATAGATTTACAATGAAGTCTGCAGTTTCTAATGAAGGACAAAGAGGATTGGGGAGGGGTGTAGGATGTAACTATTAATGGGATAAGAAAAAAGTATATAGAAATTCTAGATCATAGAAAGTGTGAAAGTATAATCAAAAGAATTTGGTTGTTAGCATGAGAAAAGGGAGAAAGAGACTCTGAGGAAACAAGTAAACGAGGAAATTAGAGAGAGCAAGAAAAATAAAGAAATAGGAACTTGAAAAATTTCAAAAAGGAGAAAAAATATCTATACTGCAACAGTCATATACTATTCAAACCTCCCAGTCTTCAATAGCCAGATGCATGAGAGGTACCTGACAATGAGCTTCCAGTCTCCAGCAGGTATCTCAGGATGGGATTTTCCCCACCTAAATATGGGAGCTTCTGCTTCCAGGATAATCCAAGATGGTCACTGGCTTCCAAACGTGTTGGCAAATGGGGAGCTGTAGCTTGGGCCATGGACTCCAAGTCTATGTGGGGTGTGGTTGATCAGGCTAGGGGTCCTGGGAGCAGGCTCAGTCAGTTTGGTCTGGAAGTCCTGGCTATTGTCCCAAAATAGTGGCAGCCATGTGTAACCAAACCTTCTGGTACTGTGACAGTGGACTTCCAGGCAACAGCAGGCAGCTGGCATGTTACTGGCAGTCTTCAGTCAGTCTGCAGGCTACTGGTGGACAATTGGCAGATGGACTTCGGGAGGTGGATGATGGGTACAGGAAAGGCAGGCAATGGGCGAGCAAGAGGCAGGAAAATGGGGCAAGTGGTGGATGATAGGCAGCAGTTAGGGAGCAATCTGCATTCAAAAAGTAGTCTATATGCTGGCAGACTGCAGGTGATTCAAGGTGAGCAAAAGGGGTAAACAGTAGGGGACAGATAAGCAGCAAAGACTGCCTCACGGAGAAACAGATTTTCCTCTGCTTGAAATCCAAGTTATGGAGTGACAAGGAACACAGCCTTCCTCTATTCCACCATCTTCAATACCCTGTATTAATTAAAATTAAATTTATGACACAAAGTGTCAAGCAAATATAAGTGAACTAGCAAGGAGATCTCTCAGTCTGTTTGGCTTAATTGTGGAATCTACTAAATATCTAAGGAAGAAATAACACAGTATGAATGCTGCATGAAAATGGATAAAATAGAAAACTTTACAATTCTTATTATAAAGTTCGTACTACCCTGATACTCAAGACAGATAAAGGTGATACAAGAAAAATATACCCCAAGAACATAAACACAAAAATCATTAACAAAAAACAGAAAATTGACTCCAACAATTTATAAAAAAGGTAATATATCATGGAATGCAAGGTTGGTTCAACATTTGAAAATCAAGTACTGTAATCCACTGTATCAAGAAACACAAACCAGAAAACTGTGTGATTATCTTAATAAATGCAGAAAATCATGGCAAAAATTTAAGAAAATCTTAAGAAAATTGAAACCTACTAGAATTAGTAGGTAAATGGCAAATTTGCAAAATGGAAAATCTATATATAAAGATCAATTGCATTTCTCTACACTCAAAGTGATAATTTGGAAAGAAAATGTCTTTAAAATACCATTTACAATAACATTAAAAACATGAATTACTTAAGTATAAATTCATCAAAATATGCAAATCATTGCTAATATTAAGTAACCCACTAAATCCCAAGTTTTCAAATTTTTTAATATCTCAATGAAACTAACAAAGGTGAATTAAAATAAGTTGGAAATCATAATTTAGAGATTTAAAAAGGTACACTTATACACTGCTGGTGGGAATGCAAAATGGTCCAACCATTATGGAAAGCAATACAGAGATTTCTCAAAAAACTTGGAATGGAACCACCATTTGACCCAGCTATCCCACTCCTCAGTTTATACCCAAAGGACTTAAAATCAGCATACTACACAGTGACACAGTCACATCAATGTTTATAGCAGCTCAACTCACAATAGCTAAGGTATGGAACCAACCTATGTGTCCTTTAACAGATGAATGGATAAAATGTGTATATCTATATATCTATCTATATCTATATATGTACATACATTTATGCACAATGGAATATTACTCAGCTTTACAGAAGAATGAAATTATGGTATTTGCTGGTAAATGGATGGAGTTGGAGAATATTATGCTAAGTGAAATAAGCCAAACCCAAAACACCAAAACCAAAGACTCAATGTTTACTCTGATATGTGGATGCTAATTTCCAATAAAGGGGTGGGGTTGGTGCTAGGGAAGAATATAGTTACTTGATATTAGGTAGAGGGGAGTAAAGAGAGGGGAAGGGGTGTGGGGACAGGAAGGATAGAATGAAACAGACATTATTACCTACTGTATATATATGACTGCATGACTGATGTGATTCTACAATATGTACAAGCAGAAAAATGAGAGATCATACTTCATTTATGTATGATTTATCAAATTGTATAAATGAATTCTACTATCATACACAACTAATTAGAACAAATAAAAAATTAATAAAGAAGGTTAGTTGTGGGTAAGTTTCAGCAAAGCAGGCAATCTGAAAGGCACAGGACAGGCGAGATATTTGGATCATGTTTTGCTCATAATCCTCTATCCCTGGGAGTTGGTGTCTGAACTCAAGACCTCAACCGATAACAGCTCTGCACTTTTGTGTGGAGCCTTCTCAGGCCAGGTCTCCATAGCAACTGGGGCATCTCTACTGCACCTTAGCACAGGCAGCTCCCAGCACAATGTAGCCATGAGAGAGTCAGAGGCCATGATTTGATTTACTGCTTTCCACAACTATAAACTTAATATTTATTTTAAAAGTTACCGTAAGTGGGGTATGTGTTGCTCCATTTAACTCCAAAAATGTCCCACGTCTGGGACAATGTTACTAGTGGGTTAAAGATGTTGCAAAGAACCTGAGAGTAAGGTCATGGAGTGTCCGTCCTTCCAAACTGTCTACAGATTCAGGATACTCCCAATCAAAGTCATACCACATTTTCACAGAAATTAAAAACCAGTTCTAAAATATCTATGCAAGTACAAGGGACATACAATACCCAAAAGAATTTTGAAAAAGAAAAATTCTTTTTTCTACCTGTAGTCTGAAGATTCAGTGTACATTTACAGTATCTTTGCTATAATGATAGAAATACAACTTGATAGAATAGAATGAACAGTTCATAAATAGACCTGTAAAAATACAATTAAATAATTCTTCTGAAGTATAAAAATGAAATTCAATAGGAAAAGATAGTTTTTAACAATGGCAAAAAAAAAAATTTGAAGTCATATGCTTAAAAGTAAATCTCAACCTTCATCTTACAACATATGCCAAAACTGTTTCTATATGGATCATAGACCTAAATATAAGAATAAAACTATAAAATTTCTAGAAGCAAATAGAAGATCTTTGCAAACTTGGGTTAGTTAAAAGTATTCATATTAGTACCTAAATAGTGAGCCATAAAAGAAAAATTGATAAAGCTTGAAAAAGATTTAAAGTTTTTTCTTCTAAAAACACTGTTAAGAAAATGGAAATATAATCCAATTACACAGAAAAAATAATTGGGAGGCACTTATCAAATAAAAGATTTGTATGTATATAAAAGATCCAGAATATGTAAAGCATTTTTAAAATTCAATAATAACCCAAAAACTCCTCCCAAAAAAGAATAAGTATTTGAACAAATACTTCACTAAAGATGATATACAAATTTTATTAAGCACATTGAAAATGTTCAAGAATATTAGTCATCAGAAAAATATTCAACATCATTAGTTATTAAATTACATAAAACCACAGTATCGTAACTTACTAAAATATATCAAAGTTCCTCAGAGATACAGAAACACTAGCATGTGTGTATGTATATGTGAATAAATGTATACATGTGTATAAACACATGCATGAGCTGTCATAATAACATATAGCCACAATCTGCTTAAAAATCCACAATTTAAATTGAATATAATGCAAAGGTGTCTTCATGGAACCATTCAAAATTTTGATCAAATATTGGGCATAATGGCTCAGACAAGATGACATACAAAAAAATTAGAAATGAAAGGTTGTACCCCATTTGTGTACAATGAATCAAAATGCAGTCTACAAAATAAAATTTAAAAAACTAGCTCTCACACATATCCTAAATTTAAAAGACTGATAATGCCAAATGTGAATAAAGATGTGGAATAATTCTAATTATCTTGTATTACTGGTAGGTAAAATGGCACAGTCACTTTGGAAAAATTTTGGTCATTTCTTTTAAGTGAAACCTGCATTTATCACATAACACTGCAATCCTTTTCTAAGAGATATGGAAAACATTTGTCCACACAATGACCTGTAAGCAGTTGTTCATAATAGCTATATTCAAAATAGCCAAAATCTGGAAACAACTCAAACTTTAATAAATAATAAGCAAATTATCATATATTCATACAACACCATACCATTACGTAGAGAAAAGGGAGTAATAATTAACATACGCAACATTATAGATGAATCAATCTCTAAGGCATTATGCTATGTGAAAAATCATTCGTAAAACACTAACATTGTGTGAATCCACTTTGAATCTGAACTTCTAGGAAAGACAAAACTATAGGAATACATACTATATAGTTGACTGTCAGCAGATAGGAGATAGACCTCAAAAACACATGCAAACGTTTTGGGGAAAGAAATTGTTCCATACCTTGATTATGGTTATGACTCATCCAACTATCCACTCTAAGAAGGTAAAATTTGTTAATAAACCTAACATCTAAAAATTGGCCAAGAAATCCATTCATGGATTAAATAATCAACTGATACACTTCTTGAAATTATAAAAATTAGAATCCTTTAAAAAATGTCCAATAAAAAACTTATTTTTCGTGTCCATGTTAGCCTATAAATTAAAAGCTCTTTCTCTCTCTCTTGAGCATGTGTGTTCGCTCTGTCTTTCTCCTTGTTACACACCTATGTGGACACACACACATGCAGAGCATTCTGTGGCTTTGGGAGAGCAACAAAGATTCCCTAGGATCTCCATAACAAAACATGGCAGGGCACTGGAGCAGGGACTGACTTCCAGTTTTCCCAGCATGCTCTTGGCGTAGTGAGGCAATGTCCTGGAGCAAAATTTAAGCCAATTTAAGAATCAGGAAGCCAGTAGGCAAAACCCACAGCCGTGTGAATGCCAGTGACTGACACATCCAGGGTCGTTTGGGAACAGAGGCAGAGGTGGAGGAAACACAGCGGTTGCCACACAGTGGTGAAAATTACATGCTCTGGATCTCTGGAGAGGAAACCCCTGGGGTCTGCCATAAATAGTTGATAAGACGCTTTCCCTTCAATGGCAGGTAGGTGTGAGCCAGGGAGATGCATTTGACACCAACTCTAATGAGCACACAAATGTTCCAGATCCTGATGTTTTGATCTTTGATGTAACAGAAGTTGTTTCTACACTTCACTTTCAAACAAACTGAAGGCAAAAGGATGTGTGATGTCTAGGAATGCGTGTGACTATCAGAGCTGCATATTTATTTTAAAGGCAGTAGACATTATCAGCATTTACGAAAGAAAAAGATTGGCATGGTGGCCTGGCTTTTTGCAGGTTCTAGTTCTGATTCTGCCCCTGCCTCACTCTTACTGGCTAAGGCATTGGGTTTTCCTGCTTGTCATTTTCCCTACCAATATAATGGGAGGGTGTAGCCAAATAACAGACAGGGTGTTTTGTTTGGTATTTGTTTTAGTACATTTTTTACTTAAAAAATCATATATTCTTTCAACATTGAAAAAATAAGATTTTACATAATAAGTAGATTTATAGGTGCTTCAGAACACATTGAAATAACTCAACTTTCATTGCACCATGATACCAAAGGGCTGGCTCTGAGTTGCCCACCGTGTTTAGGCAAGAGTCACACCCCTTAGCCATAGCCGCACTCCTGCATGTCACCTGCCCAGTTCTGTGGGCATAGAGGTTATGACACCCAGGCTACTACTAGGTCCCTCGCAAACCATAAGGAGCCATGGCTGCATTTCTTTATTTTTTAAAATTATTTCTTTATTTTAAAAATTTTTACAGACTGCATTTTGATTCCTTGTACACAAGTAGGGGTACATCATTTTGTTTCTATGGTTGTACACAATGTAGATTCATACCATTCGTGTAACCATACATGTACACAGGGTAATGATGTCTCTCAGTCCACCATCTTTCATACCCCGGCCCCGCTTCCCTCTCATTTCCCTCTATGTAATCTAAAGTTCCTCCATTCTTCTCTCACCCCCCTACCCCCACTAAATATCATCATCCACTTATCAGGGAAAACTTTCGGCCTTTGCTTTTTGGGATTGGTTTATGTCACTTAGCTGCATTTCCACTACACAAATAACAAAATAACTGAGAACAGCACAGAAAGCCTAGCATCTATCAACTGCTGCTCTTACTATATGAGGCCAATTGAGGTGGCCACATCTCAGATTTCTTTCTTCTGATCAGAGAGTGACCTCCGAGGAAGGAGCTTAGCAAGAAAAACAAACAAAGGAAATGTAAAAGGCAGCAAAGGAATGTGGCACTAGCCACTGCTCATGAACCAACAGCAGATTACCACCCACCTTGATTTCTAGAACTTCCACTTTTTTTCTTGGTACTAGACATTAAACTCAGGGGTGCTTTAGCACTGAGCTACATCCCAAGATCCCAAGTCATTTTGTTTTTTCATTTTTTAAATTTGAGACAGGGCCTCACTAAATTTCTTAGTCTTTCCTTGAGCTTTCAATCCTTCTACCTGTGATTACAGGTGTGAGGCTAGACCTTTCTAAATTGCCCAACTGTTTTGGAAGCTCTCTGTTCAGAAAGATTAATGTTATTATTAAATAAATTGAATGGACATTTTTGAGCATCCACTGAAAACCAAGGTACTAAGTCATAGGACTTCAAAGATGAATAAGAAAATCCCTGGGTTCATAGTGTCAGATGTTTCAATACAGATAGAAAATATCTAATTGACATACTATAAGTACACTTGATTTAAACACTCAACAGTTACAAAATATTTTAATGGATGCATTAATAGAAGTAGACCTACTTTAGAAGGAGTATAAAGGAAAGTGGTTGTCCAGAGCATCTGCATGTTCCCATCACTCTGCCTTTTGACCCAATTTCTAAGAAGTTGATTCTTTCTTCTCTTTCACATCTTTGCTCAAATTATCTTTTCCCTGTTCAAACTGAAGCTACCCCCACCCTGAGAGTTGGCATTCTTTCCTGCTTTATTTCCTCTGTGGCACTGTTTTATTTATTTTGATGTTTGCCCAGGTCTTCCTTTGGAATGGAAACTCCATGTGGTTTTCTCTTACTGTCTGCTCCCAATCATTCCCATAGCTCCTATGATGGTGCCTGGCACCTCCCAAAAGACTGGGTAGATATTGGCATCTATTGTATCTTCTGGGTGACATCTGACAGCTCTGCCTCAACAGATGGGTTTCCAAAGATGAATAAAAGTTCCTAACTTTAAATGACAAAGTGAGGGGAACAGCATTTTCATGAAAGACAGTATATATGCAGCAGCAAGAAAGTGAGAAAGATCCCTGTGTATTCCAAAAGAGCATTGATGTGCTTATTTTGATTTGTTAGTAGTTGTAACAGCAGTAATGTGACTGTCACAGATCACCGCGCCCAGAAGTGTTAAGAATCCCCAGAAGCCCTGTATAGACACCTCTGTGTTTTGCTCTTCTCTCCTAGAACCCTTTCGATGATACCAACTCACCCCATTTCTAGATGAGGAAATTGGGGCTCAAACAGGTTGCGTCTTGCCCAAACCACCAAATGAATAAGAGGTATTTCAGATCTGTTTGGTGAATTCAAACTTTTCTTTTCACAGACAGGAAATCTAGTCTCCTTTGCTCCTATTGACTGCATCATAAACTAAGAGCATTCCCCCTTAATGAAATGCATTGATTATTCACGTGGGTTTGAATCTGTTGGGGAATGTTTTCACGAGGCACAGACATTCACAAAAGGTCTGGATGGCATGTAAAACCTGCATCCCTTTGGTCTAAATTGACTAGTGTGAAAGTCAAGTTCATGCGTCCCCTTCCAGATCCTATTTGTTTATCTGTTTGTCTAAAATCACACATGCATTCTCTGATAAGAAGCCAAAAGTTTCAGCTAACAGACTCCTTTGTAATTTGCAAGAATTCTTTATGGTATTTTAAAAGAAAAAAATGAAAGGGGAAGTTAAAGAAATAGGGAAGATAACTTCTTATTTCAAAACACACTAATCTTGTGTCTCTAAGGACTGCTATTTGGCATTTGTTTAGCTGATGCTGATTTGGGAACCAATTGAATATACAGTGTTTATTTCAAAGCATTATTTTCATCTGCCACTCTGTGATTTTTCCGGGAACTATTTGCATTTAGATGCTATCTGTATAAAGTGAGGGATATGACCATAAACAATTCGAGAAAAAATAGTTAAAGGAAAGTGAAATGAAAGGCAGCTGCAAAAAGGAGAAGTAAGGAGATAAAATGAGAAAAGGAGGCCCATCGATTTAGCTTCACAAAAAATAATGAGAAATCAAAAGAGACATAGAAAAGAGTAAGGACAAGTCAAAGAAAAATCAAAGGTAATGAGGGTGCTATTTTTGTATATTAAAACATAATTAATATTCATCATGCTCTTTAAAGGGATGTGGAAAATTGAGAAAGACAGAAAAGCAAAGGAAAGGAGTGAATAAATGGTTCAAGATAATCAGGGGGGAAAAAAACAGAGAAATGGAGATAATTGGGAAGATTGTATGACCAAGGTCAAAATGTAAACAGTCTAACAAAATGATGTTTTCATAATACTATAATTTACCATTGATTAATTCTCTCAGCCAATGTAGTGGGGGGTACCTACTGCACACCCAGCCCTGTGCTAGATACTAGAAATGTGAAGATCAATAACATGCCATGGTCTTTCTTTCAAGAAAAGTAGAATTAGGTGCTCTGGTTAGGATTAAGTATTTTGAGTAGAAGTAAAAATATCTAAGAGTAAACTCATATCACCCCTAAATTAAAATGAAAAAGCATTGCTTGAATGTATGCACTTCCAGCACTACATAGCAGAATTTCCTTTCTTATTTTTCATGTGATGCCTTATGACCTACTCCTGGCATCTGGTGTGACCCGTGTGTGTTAACAGACAAGAGATAATATGAGGGTTGAACTTGGTCATTTTGAAGGATATTTAAGAAAAGGAGAGCATAAACCTAGATCAAGTTGTGTTTTAATAGAATAAATAGTTGCATTTCCGGGAGATATCCATTGGGTCAGAAGAGACTGGGAGAGTGTGTGTACATGGGCACGGATACGTGTGTGTGCATGCACAAGCACTGTGGGAAGGTGCATTTCAGCATGCGATGTGACTGTGAAGATCTGAATCATGTTACAGAAAACTTACAAAACGGTTGAGTCAGAAAAGCAGTATGGGTGTTAACAGACATTGGGTGATGGGAACTCTAAGTGGAGCAAAAGAATTCTGAATCAATACCAGAACATGATTTCCAGCAGCCTCCAAACTCTCCCCTTACCTTCAGGGTTTTGCTATTTCATGCATCTTTCTTATTGATGCCTTACTACGCTGCCTGGGCCACACCTCTGTTCTGCCAGTCAGTTCCCTATTTGACTATCCCCAATGAATCAGGTGTGCAAGTGCATTTAAATTTGACCCTACCCTTGCTTTCTCAATCTATCCCTTAGCAAACCAACTGCACCCTAATCTTAGGGAATGCATTACAATTTTCCATTTCCAGGTTTATGGGTATGCTGTTTTCCCTGCCTCCTTCTTCCTATGTCTTCATGTTCAAATCCTATCTATTCAAAACCCAGTTCAAATGTTACTTCTTTCCCATGAAATCTTCCTTGATGAAATAACCACTTCCACCTTTGATTTCTAACAGCATATTCTCCATTCTTTGTTCATAACATTTAGTAAACTCTGCTTAGGTAAAAGTAACTTATGGTCACTTCTCCTTTCAAATTGTAATCTCCTTAAAGGAAGCATCTGTTTCTGAGTGAGTTTTACATTACATAGATGGTGCCACACCAAATATGCCTACACACAAACAAACCATACATGGCAGGGAAATCAAATAGGCAGCACTTGATGAGAACTATAATGTAGACTTAAAATAGAGGGGTATAGTATTTGGAAAGACATTCTAACAATCATTAGGAAATGATCAGTAATTGGTGACCAAAAACATTACAGTCAGTCCCCAAGTACTCAGAAATGTTAACATATTTATCAACACTAGGTATTATCTTAAATAAACTGTCATGTCAAATTTGAAACATACATTCCAAGGGCTTAATCAATTTATTAAACAATATCTAATTAAAAAATTACATTTTCCAGTTACTGTGTGTTATGGTTGAGACCGGAGATATCCCCCCAAAGTTCATGTTTGAGACAATGCAAGAATGTTCAGAGTTGAAATGATTAGATGTGCATTAAAATTAATGCAGTGGATTAATCCACTGATATGGATTAACTGACCTTTAACTATAGGCAGGAAGGGTGTGCCTAGAGGAAATATGTCTCTGGAGGTGTGACTTTGGGTTTTATATTTATATATAAAATGTATATATAATTTTATGTATATTTCATATATATTATATATATATATATATATATGAGCAGAGTTTTCTCTGCTTCCATTTGTCATGTTCTGAGATACTTTCCTCTGCTATGCTTTTCCTCCATGAGGTTCTGCCTCACCTCTGCCCCAGAGCTATGGAGTTGGTCAACCGTGAACTAAACCTCTAAAACCACAAGCTAAAATAAAAATTTCCTCCTTTAAAATTGCTCTTATTAGGTATTGTAGTCACAGTGACACAAAGGCTGATTGAAACTCTATTTGTAGAGATAAATATCTGCTGAGTTTATCAAATGTTGGGTACATCAAAAACCTTTATATAAAATGAATTGTAGACTTGCTCATAATTTCTCATGTTTGTTCCCTTCTCGAAATCTACTTTCATAATTGTATTTGGAATATTTACAAATTACATCTTGTGAAACAATGTTGTACCTGGGGTTAGATGTTGATGATGATAATGATGTTGCAGTACTGGAATTAAACTCAGGGATCCTTTACCATTGAGCTACATTCCCAGTTCCTTTTACTTTTTATTTTGAGACAGGGTCTTGCTAAGTTGCTGAGGCTGGCCTTGAACTTGCAATCCTCCTACTTTAATCCTCCCAAGTGACTGGGATTAAAGACATGGAAATTTTTAAGCCTGCCAGCATTGATTTTACCAGACTATAGAGACTCCCTGTGTATCTCTGACATTTTAAAGTCTTGACGTGATTAGCTTAGCAGATGTCTGAGGAATTACATCTCAGAACCTTTATTAGGGTGCTCGGAATCCTTCACTGTTGGAGTTTTATTTTATGCCCTGTACAAGTATGGCTCAACTAAACTACAAGCCTTATATATAACCTTATTTCATGCCTACAGTAAATATCTGCAATATGTGTGATTTTATAAACACACTTCACATAGTCATGTCAACTACTGTTTCACGAATTGCTAAACTGTATTCAACCAGTTAAGTTACTCAAGCTTAGGTTGGCCCCTTGCGATGATCTATGTTCATTTCAGTATTGGAGCCTTTGTTCACAACCTCTCTGCAGCTTGAATCTTTGAGGTTATCAGTTTGAGGAACTTCCTGTCCCTTACTCTCGCATTTCTGCAAGACAACATTAGCTAGAGGTCTAATTGCTTATTTCAGTGCAAGATCTCTTAGGAAGGAGGAGCGAGTTTCCTGTTAGTTAGGTGCCTGTAATTGGTACATGTTTCTCATTTAAGTATAATGAATTTACATTTCCTGGAAGCCCTGGGGACTGTCTTTCTATTCTTCTCTCTTTTCCCTGGGTTATTACAAGGCCAACCACTGTGTCCTGTTCAAGATGCGCACACGGCCCTGATCTTCACATGGGAGAAAACTGCCCCTGCACAAGATGTCTCCTGGTAACCTGGCAATTCGTGACTGGGTGGGTCAATTACTCTTAACCCAGGGTTTGTGGAGTAGCAAGCTTACATTTCCACAGATCTCAATCAGTAATAATAAGGTAAACATGGTAAATTGCTCTATAATTATTCTACTCTTACATCTACCCCTAAATTGGTTCCAAATTCAGCAAGGGAAGATAGGGATATTATGTACCGGCATCCTAAAACTTCAACAATGTTATTGTGAACACTTTTATTGGCAGCAAATCTACCTTCTTTGAGGGTGACTTCATATTTCCATATAGCCAAAATATGTGATAATTCTTTGGGTGACAACAATGTGGTGGTTAGGGTGGCTGGTGATAAATTTGAGTGATGCAATTTATGACTACAGAATAGTGACACTGGTGTTGTTATTTGATTCCTTAAATTGACATCAATGCAGACGTTCAAAAAATAGTTTTGAGTCACAGTAGCATCATGGACTTAGATTCACCTTCCAAGATGATGACTCAGAAAGACAGCACGCATTTGAATGCACAATTCCAATGTTCTTGCTAAAAAAATATCAATCACACCTTCTTAATTCCAGTTGGAGTTTGAGGAACAATTGTTGCTAGGTGCTTCAAGCTGGGCTATTGGACCTTACAACCCTCGGCTTTGACTTGGCCTCTCGTGAAATTAATTTCACAACACTGTGCTTTGGCACTTTTCCCTTTGGTTGAATGGAGAGACACTACAAGAAAAGTTCTTTATCTACCTGTCACTGTAATTATATAGCCATATCAGTATATCCCATGATATCACCCATGTCACCCTTGTGAGAACCCATGGAAGAACTTCAGAAGAATTTTATACTATATAGAAAAAAAAAAAATCTCTAAATCTGTATATTTTTCTTGTCATATTTTCTGTTTTTTCATCAAAAGATATCAAACTCCATCTGTAGCCATGTGGAGTAGAAATAAATGAGTATAGAGATGGAAAAATACATTTACTTAAAATATTCTTAAGACTATTCTTGAATGTATTCTAAAGGAAACCTTTTATAATCCTCTGTGCAAGGGCAAGATCTAAAGGATGTGCTCAAATAAAAGCAGAAGAAACCACAAAAAAAAACATTCGTTGAACTCTGGAAATGACAGTAGAGCATAATTAGGGTAAGATGCAGTTGGATACAATTATCTAACCACCTGAGTTCAAAATCGATCTCTGCCTCCTGTGGACTATGTGACTACATTCTTCAGTAAAGAACAAAAGGCAAATTCCCCCTTTTTTAGTGTTGTTATTAGGATTGAGTTAATGCACATAGATACTTAGAAGAATGTCTGATACAAACTGAATTCTTGCTCTGTCTCAGTTATTATTCTAAGGGTTTAAATATATCCTCTCACTGAGTTGTCACCTCAATCACCTGAGAGAGTTAATATATGCTCACTTTACAGATAAAGAAGCAAAGGCACCTGGGTGTTTCGTACTTATACAAGGTCACATAGATAGCAACTAGCCGAAAACAACCAAAAAATTATCACTAAACTGCATTCGAAGATAGTCCTTTAAACAGTGGAGTTTTTTTGTTTTGTTTTATTTTTTTCTTTTTGTTTGTTAACTGACGTATGCATGTTTGAAATAAGAAGAGGGTTTCCAGGACAGTAAATTAGATACTAAGTGCTTCCCAGGAGAAATCCTGACAAAGAGACACTGGCAGGGTGAACCTGAGAGATCAGAACTAACAGATGCAGGGGAGATGATTTGTTCTGAGGGCGCCATCTAGGACTTCCCTTCCTCTCTCATCTTCAGCTCCTGTGTGGAACATTTAATAACGGTCTCATTCCTCCCTCTGCAGATTGATCCGTCCACACCATGGCCATCACTTCATGGTAGGGCTGAGCTTACATCTCACCCATTAAGTTCTGAATCATTCACATTGTTTTGATCAACGTGAGGTTCTTAGAAGTGGACAAAAGTTTAAATCATGCTTTTGTGGTTGGCCTATCCTCTCTTCTCTTGTCATCACCACGGAGAGAAGATGGTCAGGTGTCCCTGACCCTGCCAGCCCTCAGGAGGCAACTGGAAGAGACCTGTCACTTGGACATGAGCCCTACCAATCCACAGTGTGAAATAAAATTATTCAACTGACCCTGATGCATGATTGAAAGGAAATAAATGTGCTTATATTTGTAATTACAGTGACTTTTGACACCAAATATCGAACTCACCTAACTTAGGCCAAACTTGACAGATGAGGTCTTAAGATAGCTCAACTAACTTCAGATACCAGTCACAAGGTTGGCAGTCACCTGGCCAGCCTCACTTCTGTTCAATTGACGACATCTTCAGTAGTTTTTACTACCCCTTCAGATTTAATAATTTTGTAAAATGATTCATGGAACTTTAGAAAATGCTATACTTATGAATGCAGTGTTAATAGCAAAATAAGCCTGAGAACCAGCCACATGTATGAACACAGAGCGAGGTCTGAGAGGTTCCCAAACAAGAAGCTTCTGTGGTCCTCTCTCATGGAGTCAGGATGAGTTACCCTTCTAGCACATGGTTGTCACCCAGGGAAGCCCACCCAAGCTTTGGTGTCCACACAGGCATGGATGATTGAATCCTCACTAGTTGTGGCTCAATATACTGTCTGCCTCCTCTCCCCAGAGGTCAGACTGATATGTGATGGCTCACTACCCACCATTTAATCACATGGCTGGTTTTTCTGGCTTGGCCATCTCCTATCTCAAGTTAAACATAAAATGTCAAGGCCTACCATAAATAACAACGACATGCCTATCACTCAGGAAATTACTGGGACTTAGAGGCTACCTCCCAGGAATGGGGGACAAAGGCCAGCTAGATTCTCTATTACAGGAGCCACTGAATCTTTGGTGTGGTTTGTTATGGAACACTATTGTGGCAATAACTTACTCATACCAACTGTAAAATATTTACATTTATATGTGACTCAAAACCATGCAGATTAGAATTTTTATGAAAAATATCAATGAAGGGATAGATGACACAATATATTGGGATCTTATAAAGAGATAAATCACCACAACTCTTTTAACACACTGAATTCTCATTCAAGAGGAAAAATTTTAAAGGTTGGCACTTTTATTCTATCTTATTCTGGTTTATCTGTCTCTCCTACTTTGAGCTAAGCTGTGAGGTTTCTTGGGGCCAAAGATGAAATTTGTTATGTTTGATGGAGACTTTTTCCCATGAAGGAATAGTTACCATTGCTCACCTTGACCCTAAATGAGTTTTAAAGAGAGATAATTTCATTCATTCCAAATTCAAGCAGGGTAGCCATTTATCTAACTAATACTAACATTCAAGAGTCTAGAATAGGCTTTAACTGAGGCTTTTAAGGATCTCCCCCAAAATGTCTCTAGTGATTCTTCTTTCCTCCATACCTTTAAAGACATAATTAAATCTGGTTCATTCTAACTTCCCAGTTAAAGTACAATAGCATAGAAGAACAAGTCCACCAGTCAGGAAATCCATTCTAGAAGCTCTGTTCTTCATTTGCTGTGTGACCCTGAGCAAATTACTTCCCTTCTTTAGAACCCCTCTTTTGTAACCATAAAGTACAAAGAGGACCAGCAGATCTCCAAGTTTACTATCAATTCAAACAACTCTGTTTCCCTGTGACTTACAAGTGTGACCTTGGGTGAATCATGTAACATCTTCCAGCCTGACTTCTTTATATCTCCTCACCCACACTCCCTCACCGCGATTAATGGCAAATCCATCCTTGGAGTCATCCTTGCCTCTTAATTTTCACACCTCACGTTCAGTCTGTCAGCAAATCCCGTCGGTGCCAACTCCAAAATAGACTTGGCATAGCCCCATTCTCACCATTGCTCCATCCTGATTAAAGCCACCATTGTCACTGGCCTTAAAATAATTTATGAGATATATTCTATTTTTGTATTACCTCTTCAAAATCATTGTTTTTTTGCACCAGCTCTTTTGGCATAAAGTAATGGATGTTTTTTGCTATGACCACTTCTCGATTTGAATTGTTCATATTTCGAGTGTTGAATGACCACACGTAATTAAAAGCTACTGTCTTGTGCAGGACAAATCTAGGGTCAGCTTGTGTTCTGCTGCCTAACAAATGTCCCCATTTCAATATTCCAAATAGAGGTTTCATCTTCTATGTGTTGCCACCTACAATAACCTCCAACACCGGCCAGTTTCTTCTTTGCTTTGACCTTTTTGGGTCTGATCTGCTAGTTATCTTTAAATTCTTTCAAAATTTTCCATGACTAATAATACCTTGATACATTCCTATATTAATTTATCAATCTTTTACTGAGTTTCTGCTATTGGCTACAATGTGTTACTCTTCCCAGTCATCTTCTTTCACAAAGAAGGATGCTGAAAGCAGACAACTGCTATCCAAAGGGACAGATGATTCTCTAATGAAAAGATTCACCACGGCCATTTAGTTGAGTCAGGGTAAGGGCAAGTAAGAAAGAGGATTGTTTTAGAAATAGGTAGATTTTTTTTCTTCTAGTTCTTTATGCCATTGAGGTAACTGCTTTCTCTGCTTATACATTAAAGGAGTTAAAATATTTTCTTTTCTTTCCTACTCATTTGTTCATTAGCTTAGTAATCGATGAATTGCTGTGTCCCAAGCAGTAAGTGTATGCAGGTATCTGTTCCCCATTCTGATAAAGCGAGGAAATACCAATGCTCTCTCTTGAAGACTTTTCAAGATAGCTGTAATCATCCTAAGGTGCAGGGCCAGTGGGAACCTCAGTTGTTAGATGCATGCTTACTTATGCCACTTAGTTGTTAGATGGATGCTTGCTTAAGCCACTGGTGACTTCAATGGGCATTTCATTACAATTTCTTTTCGAAACCCTTAGAGCAAATTAAATTTTCTAAAGAGTATGACCATTCTACTTAGTGTTAAAGTATAAAAGTCATCTAGAAACATTTCTCCCTTCCCTGGGATTTCATAATCACTGGTTGGCGATATTTGAGAGGACACTAGAGGTCATGCAGCCACACACCCCTCATTCAGTGGAAAATACATATGGATCCTAAGGAGAAGTGGCTTTCCTAAGGCTGTGCAGTTATAGGCAATACTGCTGACACTGAAATGCCTGTATTTGGTGGTCTTTTTTTCAGGTCTTCATGCAAAGAAAAGACTGAGATGTGTCTTTGATTCCTTGATCCCTTGATACCTTGATTCCTGATCATTCAAATGCTACATAGCATCAAGAAACTGGTGGATTACTGTGCTGAGAATGGAAGTTCTATGCACACAACCAAGGAACCCTCCAGAAATGTATTGAGTCGTACCTTTCCCATAAGCATGAAAGAGGTTGAGAGGTCAAGAGTGAGGGTGTCAGGTCTAGCCACTGGAGGGCACCAAATTACCTCTTTTAACAGGAACTATCAATCCACTTCTGGGGAGGAGAAAAAGCTTCCGTTGACTGGCCAAGAAGACAGACTCTCCACAATGCTACCTTTAAATCTGCTAGCCTAGAGCTGCAGAAACCAAACACAGGACAGGTGTCGATGGGTGGGTATTATTTCCTAGGATCAGAGACCCTTCTGGTTTATGCCAGATCTTCAGTGGCTCGAGACCCAAGGAAGTAAACTATCATATGTTGTATTTTCAGTAATTCATTAGAGACCAAGAAAAGTTGGTTCAGAGGTTTTGCTGAACCAGAATAATTTTTCACCTTTGTTTTAAACTGTTCAGCTAGAGTCATTTGCCAATTGCCTCAGGATAATGTAAGATGAATATCCATCTGTTCAGAAACCTACAGAATCATCTGTTTTCATGGAGATAGGACTCTCGTCAGCATGTCATCTTGCTTCTTATAATTCACTCCCCTCATCCTCCAGCTGATTTAGATAGCATTTCAGTTGGTGGCCCTCAAAGCCCACTAATGAAGCTGATGTTTCTTCTTGCTGTGTTGGTTCCTCATTTATCTGAGAGGTGGCAAGGAACAATGAAATGTTACCTGGCATCTCACTTCCATAGCAAGAAGAGATGATTGAGACTCCAGAGCGAAACCACGGGCTGGTTTTGAAAGAGAAACAAGCTTCAGTAATACCTGTGCAGTTCAGAAAGTCACAAATCTTCACCGGTTACTAACAGCCTTTGGTTCTCGTGGCCATGATTGAACAGAGAGAGCTCTGGTTTAGCCAACAGAATGAGAAGTGGACCAAGGCCAGCCTGGGTGCCTAGAATAGCAGTTAGGAATATCGTGCTCTATCTCCCAGTCTCTGAGGAGCATTCTGGCAAGCCCTAGAAGATGTTCTGTAGAATAAATTTCCCTAGGACCAGGATATAATTTGTCCTTGCACCTTGCTGCCTTCCTTGCAGTACAGTTAACCCCAGAGAAATGGAAACCCTAGGAATGCTGCCTATTGCTTTTAGACCACACTTTTTAAAGCAGACAAGAACTGGACCATCCAGCTTGACCGTAGCTTTACTACTGGACACACCGTGGAGAAGGCATTAGTCCAGGTCAGAACCATAATCCAATGATTTCTGACTCTTAACTATATTGTCTATAGTAAACTATAAGATGTTTTTTCCATCCGCAGGGGTTTGCCAAAAAAGTCCTCTATAATTGGCAAAGACTTTGCCTCTATGTGCTACTTAATCCTCCCAATAACCTGTGAAATTAATGTTATCATTTCACATTAAAAGCATGTGTTTTAGTCAGCTTTGCATCACTGTGACCAAGATATCCAGCAACAGCAACTTAGAGGAGAAAATTTATGTGGGGTTCCCAATTTCAGAAGTTTTAACTCATAGACACCAACTTCACAGCTCTGGGTCCAGGGACCAGCAGAGAAGTGATCAGGGGAAGGCAAGATCAGGAAGCAGAGAGAGACAGAAACAGGGCCTCCGCCACTCCAGAAGCACAGCCCCAGTGACCCCACCTCCTCCAGCTGCACCCGACCTGCCTTCTGTTACCACCCAGTCACCCCCTTCAAATTCACAAGACTGATTAGGTTATGGCTCTCATAATCTAATCATTTCACCTCTAAATATTCCTGCCATAACAGGAACTTTGGGGGACCCACCTCATATGCAAACCATAGCAGCATTATTACAAAATAAAACAAAGGGATAAAGAAGATGTATAATTGGTATTTTACCACACAGTAAGTTGATCCAGTTGGGACTCAAATTCTCCCTTTTCAGGCACGTGCATACACAGACTTTTGGAGCTTTGATATAGGTACTGATCTCATCATAACATGCTCAATTGGAATGCTTCGCCTTATTGATGACTGTGCACATGGATTAAGTAGAAGCCATGTTTCTGCCTCTTTGTTTCCCACAGGAATCTTTTTGTGTGTTTACAATATGGTTTGCAGTGTGAATATCTATTTTAACCACTGTGTTGTAACCTCCTTGGCTTATTCATTTCAACTGTCCTCTTTCCTTAGAGCCTATAACAGTGCCTGCTCATATAATAGATTGTCAGATATTTGGTGAATTATACTGATTAGTTCCTATATAAGAAACGTTTTAATGACCTGAGGCATATTGCCAAATGAAGCCTGCTTGGATTTCTTCCAAGATCCAAAATGAAATATTTAATTTTGCCCTTGTGGTGGGAAAAGAGGTAGTATTTTATTTTGAACTAAAAGAACTTTTAGAGCTAATTTTAAAAACATAATTTTGATGCACTGTGGAAACCTTTAGAATGGCCCCACATTTGGCATTACAGACAAATACCTGAGAACATTTGAGGGCTGGATAAACTTTTGTAGCACCAATCAAAATGTAATGATTTTGCAGGAAAAAGTTCTCTCTGCCCTCAACAATTTTGTCTAGGACAAACCCAGGGATTTCTAAATCTCCTCTGGCAGGATGGATTGCACTGGCCTGCCGATGCTGCAGGATCCATGATGCCTACACAGAAGTTTCAGAAGGCCCGTGTGTTCTCCACTGACTGGCAAGTGGAATACTCTCTCAGTTTCATGGACATTCTAAGACAGAGGCTCATGGCAGACCTGAACACATCTAGAGACCAGGATGAGAGTCTGTGTGCAATGGTGTTATTCAGGGCATGGAGGAGACGATCAAACCATCACTTGGAGAAGAAAATGAACAATTGGGGAAGCATGCCCTGGAGGCAAGAAAATTCAGGGAGGATATTTGGAGGGTGTTCAGTGGGATCCTACAGGCACGATTGACAGCGGCTTGTACCAGGATGAGCAATGGTTTAGCACATCACAGGTGCAGACAGTTTTGCCTAAAACTCTGTTCTCATTCCACGCACTCCTTCCTTCTCTCCCTTCATAATTCTATTCCTACAACACCTTTTCCACTAAAGGTCCCTGATTTCCCAACTGTGTTAGTTCTTTCCGTGGCAGTGTATGCAGACTTCTTATCCAGCACTTACCACCCTTCTGCAAGATGTTTTGTTTTATTGACTATATCGTTCACTAGACTATGGACTTTGAGTGAGACCCAAAAGATATGGTTAGTTTTATCTTTGTACATCCAGTTCTTAGTATAGTGTTTGGTAGGTACTGAGGGTTCAGGGATTATTAAAGAGAAGAATAGGAGAAAGAAAGAGAAAAAGAGAAGAATGAAAGAGAGGAAGTTTCCTTAAGAAAATCATTGCCTGTTGGAACTAAAACGCAGCACAGAATTGGGCTGTAATATGCCTCTGCAATTGTTTGCATACAGGGTGAAAATTCTATAGTGCTACCCAGGGGATGGCATGGTGCTGTCAAATGGCCAGCATCTGAAGATAAGTAATTTCACCAAAAAAAGATATTAATCGTCCCTATTCTTCTAAGTTCAGGATAAACGGGACTCCCACCAAAAGACTCTGACTGTCCCCCAAAAAACATGATCTCAGTATGCTCCACTTTGTGAAAGAGGCAGAGAGCTTAAACATTGTCACCAGTTTGCTAGTGAGAAGCAGAGCCTGATGTTAATTTAAAAACTTGATAACATCCTGATGGTTCATTGGTTGTATGTGGAATATATTGCCTATAATTCCCACCATAAGGATGCATTTGGCCATTCTCACCGAGTCTTTTCTTTATGAAATCTCAAGCTAACATACCTTTCTAAATACTATTATCTATAAATATCAGCAGGTATATACCTGGAAAGAATAATTCTACCTGAAGAGAGAAATCAAGTTTTTGATGACCCCTTGGGTAAAACAAGTAATTGCCCTTGAAGGACTTGCTACTAACCACAAGTCATCTCTTGTGGTTATTATAACCAAGAAGACCCTCAGACCTGTCCCTCTGCTAGTGTTCCCAGGTTTGCCCTTGTATTTTTGTCCATGGCCTAGTGTGTCAATGATGATGTGCTGATTCTATCCTATTTTGTCTTAAAACAATTTGGAAATGAACTTTCTGGTTCTATGGCCATGGAGGTTGTGCACAATTTTTGGCTGTATTTGGGACGAAGTCCTTTGATCCCAGTCCATTCTGGGGACATCTAGCCTGGGTTCTCACCAGCATTTTCCACCAGGAGCTTGTGACATCAGTGGCTTATATAACATGCCTTTCAGAAAATATCAAATACAAAACTCTTCTCTAACAATTAAAAATAAATCTGCATGAGAAAGTTTTGAAAGTTACCAACAAGTTTCCTACTTGTTGAATTTCAAAAGCAATCCTGACATAAATTCCTGTCCCCCTCTCATTATAAAGAGAAAGGAAATCGATGTTATTGTTCAGATTTTCTGTTCCATGAAATGGCAGCCCAAAGAGTACAGAAAAGTTATATAAGCTGCACATCTGGACAAACGCACAGAGTGCAGAGAGCTGAGGTTTATAAAGTGAGTGCCCAGCACAGTTTCATGGTTTTAAAAACCTCTATATCCTTCACTGCAGTGATAGTCATCCAAATCTTCAAACCATAGGCTTACTTTGATGACAGCTGGGTTAGAGCTTTACATGGGAAACCCAAAAACTCAGTCTTTTCCACCAGAGAAGCTTGGTATTATCACCCCAAAGGAAAGAAGGGTTTCTTGTGTTACTAGCTTAGTTATCTGTGTGTAATTTTCATGTTCCTGAGATAGTTGTGTGACAACATTAATAACTTAACCTTCAAACCTTACCGAAGGAAAGCTAATGGGGATTTTGAGGAGATGGGGGAGGTAGGAATGACCTCAATTCCCCTTTCATATAATCTGTGCAAGTGTCCATTTACACAAGCTTTAGAGACAAGACTCCACATGGTTCCTAAAATGATGTGGCTAACAAGAGGCCTGTGTTTCTCTCCAAATCTTGGGGCAAGGTATTAGGAATGGAAATCAGTTCCACTCTTCAATCACTCTTCAAGGATGCCATATTAGTTTCCTAAGGCTGCTGTAGCAAAATAGCAAAACCTGGGTTCCTTAAAACAAACTCATTCTCTAACAATGTTAGAGGTTAGAATCACAAAATCAAAGAAATCCAAAATTCTGGGGAGCAGGGGAGAAGTCCTTGGCATTCCCTGACTTGAGAATACATGATGAGAGTCCCATGGCTTTCTTCGAGAAGCATATCTTCATCTGATTTGCCACCTCCATGTCTGTCTCTTGGTCCAAATTTCTCTTTTCAACAAGAATACCAGTCATATTAGATTAGGACTCACCATAATGAACTACATATAACTTGGGTCATCTCCATAAAAACCTTACTTCCAAATAAGATCACTCTGATGTACCAGGAATTAGGACTTCAATATATATCTTTTTTGAGGGGAGCACAATTCAACCCAAAGCAGAAACTTAATAAAAAAATTAAATCTCTTGGGAAAACATAAGAAAATGAGGTAGTTTTTGACTCACATTCATAAGAAAAAGGTGAAGCTTGTGGTTTCTTAAGTGATTTCATTTTAGATCAAAGATCAAAATTAGAATTCCAAAAGTAAATAATTAATTTTGGAAAAATCAAGCATATAAAGGAAAACAATTCTGTGCTGCTTGAGGATGTAAACACATCTCTCTTTTCTGTTCCCCCACACTCCGCACATATCCCTCTCCTGGTATTTATCATTTTGTTGCCAGTATCTTAGCACATAAAATCACTTTGCCATTGGGTTGTGAAGTCTTAGGTCAGAGGTTGCTTTATTTTTTTCCCCTCTGGATTTGCAGGACCTTGCAGATCCCGGCATGTATGAGGCATGTAATAAATGTCTGTTGAATGGAGGAATGAGCTGACAAACGTAGGGACAATCTGTCATTCATGAAATGAAACTCTGGCACACAACATCCCTGAGCTCTGGTCCATAAGCTGTTACTAACGAGCCACTTGACCTTGGACAAGTCATTTCCCGTCTTTGTCTGATTTTGTCACCTGTACAAGGACAGCCCTGAACTATAATGATCCCGTGTCTTCGTGGACTCCCACGTAAAGGAGGTTACATGATTGTCATGCCACCTGAAATAGAGGGTATTGAACATCAAATCTTTTCACAGCATTTTTCCGTGCACCCTGCAACTGACTAATGCAGGTTGGAAATAAAGTAAAACTCTGTAGACTCCAGTCCTCGCTAGTTCCTGACAACTACCTTACCCTGCAACTTCACCCATGCATCCCCTTTGGCTCTCCTGACTAGGTTCAGATCTCTCATCTCTTGAGAGAGTTCACTCTGCACACATCCTTTCTTTGCTCTTTGCCCAGAAATCCCACCACCTATTCCTGCTGTTCTTTTGGCCAGTGAGCTCTTCCAAAGGTGCACGGAACTCTCTGTGAGTTGTGGGGTTATGATTCTCATTGTTCTTTTCCAAAAGAACAGAATGTCTACTTGCCTGTTTTTGTGGACATCCTGACACTGTGCTCTCTCCCTTCCAAAATAGATCATGATTCAACAATTTAGTGTGTCACTCAATTCTGATGTTTTAGGCAAGGGTTATAAATATATCTGTGAGGATGGAAGGATTTTCGGAAAGAAAAGCTGTTTCTATATTCAAGCCCCAGTCCAGCCAGTGTTCTGTGTCAAGTTCTCACTGTTCAGCAGTTCCTCTGCAATTCTTATCCCATCACCTGCTGGAAAATAACCCATAATGGACTAGAGATGGAAGGTAGGAAAGGAAATAAAATATTTTTTCCAGAATTACATGTAACCCAGTATGTCAAGGTAAGAGCATATATTTTTATATACTCTTCTGGTACCTCAGTTTCCCTTGGGTAAAGTGAGTTCAACAGCATTAGCCACCTGCCTCAAAGACATGTTGAAAGCATTGATTGGGTAATTATCCAACCCTTTGATCTGTCCAATATACATTAAAAGTCAACTAACGATTTAGAAGTCTACCTCCAGGTCTTTTGTCTGGGATTCATTTACAGTCATGGACCTATATTCAGAGAGGTTGTAGTGATTTCATCAAAATTAAACTAAAAGTTAGGTTTAAAAACTTAAGGTGTAACTGTATCTGGACACAAGGGAACACCATCAATTAATCATGAAAAGAAATTAATCTCTAGACCCTCAAGACCCACGACTAGATGATACCCATGTATCCTTCCAAAATTTGGCAGCTGACTATAACAACTCACAACATATGGAAGGTTATAAAAATTGACTTGGAAAAAAACAGAAACATAGTGGCACATCCTGAATTTTTGGTACCAGGATCCATTAGGAATGGTCTTAACTGCAACTCTTAGCTCAAAGATTTTTTTCCTGCGACTTAAGAGTATTCTCTTTGTTCTTTGTGTATAGGAGGCTTGTAAGTACATGAAGGGAGGTGGAAAATATGACCTTATTTTTCCTTAGGTTTGTGCCATAGGAGACACAAGTGTTAGCTTTGGACAACAGGAAAGTAGAAAAAAATGAAACAATAGGATTCAATACCAATTGATTAGGTATGGAATATAACCAAGTTACTTAGCCTGTCTTAGTTTCAGTTTACTCATCTGTAAACAGGATTAATAATACCTGCTTTGCTCTTTCAAAAGGTTTAGTTTTTCTGATACTATTTTCTTAATCTCCTTCTAAGTTTTGATTATATGTCCCTCCTTCCATATTTTGCTCTTGATAGTTAGAGTCTGGATTCACTAGAGGTACCCTGTGCAGCTGTGTTAGTTTCTATAGCTACCTGAGGTCATATATTCATCTTAAAGTTTGGTATTGTTCCTTCTTTAGTCATTTTCTCCTTCTGAAGCTCTGGTCACAGGAGTATATTTCCTCTTTGCCTGTATCCGTAGTAACTGAATCATTGTAGGTGCTCTGTAACTCTGTTGAATGAACAGTGAATGGAATCTGATTTCCTAAAGTACCCAACTATACCCAAAATTTCATTCCTTGACTGCCCAAATCTCCTAGAAGTTTATTACCTCTTCTCTCTCCCAAGGTCCCCATCTCTTTTGTTTTATAAGAATGAAGTTCAAGCAGAGGTTTTCTGGTTAGCTTATTTCATCTTAAAATCAATGAAATTGGAGACAAGGGAGTGAAAAAAAATATTAGATGAACTTCTTTCCCAAGAATGATCTTCCCCAATTATTGAAATATCTCCTTCATTACTCAACTTCTTACATCAGTGCATCCTACACCTAGGCAATCATTAAAATTACAGACAGATTATTCAAAATAGATACCCAGGTCTTTTCCAAATGTACTAGAGCAGAATCTTCAGGAAGTTAAAAAAAAAGTTTCTCTAAGGTTTTCTACTATGTGTCCAGGTTTGAGAACTCCAGACCTAGAAGTCTTTCCAGCCTAAGCAGGAAGACCCTACCACCACCATCATCAGGTCCTTGAACTTATAAACTAGACGGTCTCTTTCTTAAGGTGTGCAAGATAGAATCTACAGGAGATTTTTCTTTGAATGAGTCTTTGCCATTGTTTTAAAAGAGTCAGATCATGTGTATTGGAGTGGTTTTCCAGTATTGTCATGATAAGTTATCACGAACAGAGTGGCTTGCACAACAGAAATGTACTGTCACATGACATGACTCTGGAGGGGAGAATTCTGAAATGGGGCCCTGCTGCCTTTGAAGTCTCCAGTGAGTGCACTCCTGGCATCTGGCAGCTTGTGAGCACGTGCCAGCTTAGCTCCAGTCTTGGCCTGGCATTCTCCCCATGTGGAGGCATGCATGAGTGGAGGGAGCTGCTTGGTATGCTGTGTCTTGCTCTTATTCTAGTTGCTGGGTAAAAAGAGGAAATAAATTCCTGACTACAGGAAAAAAAAAAAAAAAAAAAAAAAAAAAAAAGGGCAAGATGGTGCCTTCAGAAAACCAAAGGTCATGGAGGGAAGACAATTTCTGTGGACAAGACATAACCAGAGGCATGCCAAGAGACATGCTGAAGGATGCATGAGACATTTATAATATAATTGACAGGAAATTATAGCCTGGGCTGAAGTGACAAGTCATTAAATGAATATCAGAGAAAATAAACTGAAAATGATACTCCCTGGAGACAAGTAACCCAGAAGACACTACCAAGAAACTGCTAACAAATGTGCACGTGGGAGAGAAAAAGAGCTTCAATGCAGCATTCGTGGTGACAAATGGTGACAAATGGTGACAAGCCGTGAAAGAAAGCTTCAACTAGAGAAAGAGACAGCAATGTAGTTCAGGATGTCGACACAAGGGGCACCAGGGGGCACACCTGTGAAGCCTGCCTGGGAGACCATAGTGCACAGACACCTAAATGGGGACTCGTTCTGAGGAACACAGGCAAATTCAATCCTCTGAGTTTCACCTGGTTACCGTGCAATGATTAAATTAATATCCTAAATTAAAACACTATTCTTGCACAATCTTACAACAAATGACCTGCTAGTCAAATAGACGTTCTTTTTCCTTGCAACTAATGTATTTAAAAAATTGCCCTAACACTTAATCTTATATAATTGATGGAAATGATCAGAAATTCTGTCTCTGAGAAATTACAAATATTCATTAAACTGAACTCTCCTCTTCTTTTGGTATGCATACAATAACATTTTATTGATCCACAACTGAAAATCTGACTGTGACCTTTATGAAACACAGATGAGAACTAATATTAACAGGGAAGTCCTTGGAAGAGTCCTGAGTGGTGCCCGTGTATATCACCAAATCTGGTGTAGTTTCTTCTTAGGAGAATCTCTGATCCTCCTGAAACTGTTTTCATAGAGCTATGGTGTGTTGGATTATCTGGTTTCCCAACTAGCATTTGTTGAGGAACAAGTGATTAAAAGAACACACTCTATCGGTTCAGGGTGACACATTAGTAGCTGCAGGAAGTGACAGCTAAAAACAAATGAAAATCATAGAAATGATAAAAATAAAACTCGAGAACAAGAATCACAACAATGATCTGAAGTTGTTAAATAAAGCGAAGCAGCTTTTCTGCATCTCAATGATCCCCAAAGCATCTTTGAATTGCAGCACGCTTCATAACAGATGATTATAATGATGACCCTGAGCCATCAAGAAAAAATAAATCTGGTTCCAGATGCATCCTTTAAGGTGGCAGGAAAATGTGCCATAAAATCTTAGGAAAAAATCTTCATCCAAATGATTATATTTTTATTTTAGTGCTTAAGTAATAACGTCTTACTATTCAAACAGAAACATCTCTTAAAAATGATTCATTCTTGATATTTACAAAATATATCCTATTTCTAAAGTACGGATCTGTCTCTTAAGTTCTAGACCTAAATTTCAAAACTTTTGTTGCCTACCTATTTATGTGTCTCACCGGTTCTTCCTACTGCCGTCTTGACCTGAAATTGTACCCACCCTCCAACCTTCTCCTTTTCTCAGTTGTGCCTCACTATCCATGCAGTGATCCCAGTCAGGACCCTTGATCCTAATCTTGATTATTTCTCTGCTTCTCCCTTGCATTTGGTTAGTAAATCCCAATTTTGATCTTAGCCTAGAAGTCTAGGTGATACCTATTCCCCTATTCTTACTCTGGTAACTCCAAGCGAGCCCTCGCTTCTTCCAGCATCTCTCCCTTGCCACTATTCTTTGTTAGGACCACATCAGTCCATTTGCCTTTTTCAATGATTTCAGTGTTTCCTCTCCAAAATTCAGGTGTTGAAACTAGCAACGTGATGACAGTAAGAACAGAGACACTTAAGAGGTGATAGGTCCTGAGATCTCCCCGATCACAAATGGTAGGAAGGCCCTGCTGGAAGGGACCTCATGGAGAATGTGGCTCTAGTATTTCTGCTTTCCACCACGTTGAGGTCACAGCATTCCTCTTCCCTGGAGGATGCAGCAAAAATGTTCCATCTTGGAAACAGAAAGGAGCCCTCCCTGAACAAGTGAACCTGATGGCATCTTGACCTTGCATGTCCAAGCCTCTAGAAGTAGGAATAATAGATATCTGGTCTTTGTAAATTGTTCAGCCTTGTATATTTTGTTATAGTAGAATGAACAGACTAAGCACCATTTCGTTTAATTCTTTTTTGTCTTTCCTCCCAACTTGTCAGAATGAGTCAAATCCTCTTTTTTTATTTAGGTAACCTGCTTTCATTGCATCTGTTTGTCAGGCTCACTGTAAGACAGTGTGCTAGGTGAGGCTAGGAACCATTTTCTGGGCACTTAATGAACATCCCTTTAAATATTTGCTGAGCAGCTAATATCTTCTGAGCAGTTTTCTGGGCACTTAAGGTACAACAGTGAACGAAATGGGTTCCTAGACATTTGGAAAGCACAATATGGAAAATTCAATCACCTTTGTAGAATGCTCAGTTATTATAGTACTCCCATATATTTTGCAGACCTAAGTGATAGCAATTTACCTATCTTTGTAGAGTACCAATTTCCTGGGATCATCCCATTTGTTGTCCACAACAGGTTTCTCTCAGCATGCTCACCATCATTGCTATGGTGAATAAGTTGCATTTCATCAAGACTCCGGAATTGGCCCACATTTACTTTAGTGAGATGTGACAGATGCAAAAGCAAGACCTAAGTTTTTGAACTTGGTTTAGTATTCTTTCCAACACCTCCTCTCTGCCCAACTGCTCATCCATCAAAGCGTGCTCTGATCAAATACGAAAATTTTAATGCAGAGGAAAACGTTTAGTAAACAGAAACTGCCTTTGATTTTCTTGAACCATGAGCAAGTATTGGTTCATAGTTTGTTAGTGTGTTACTAGTAAGAATCAGATGGCCCACTCAAAGGGTTAATTAAAGAGTCTCCATGAAAGTGTTACTTACAGAAAGGGAAGGAAGGTCAGTTACTAATAAGAGATGATGGAGCACCCTGGGACTAGCTACAGTGGGCAACTATTACCAACTGAGGACTGAAGGGGCAGGGGAGGGAGCGAGGTTACTGGTACCCAGAACAGTTGTAACAAAGGAAAGGGACCTGCCACCTAGGAGCTATGGCCATAGGAAAAGGGACACACTTGCTGCCAAAATCATAGCCCAGCAAAGAATGAGAAAGAAACATCAGTAGTCCTCCTCTTGTTTCTTCCAGTCACTTGCCAGTGGCTTCTATTAGCAGATCCCAAATAAAAGCCAGAGAAAAGTGGGACTGAAAGTGATGTACTTCCTGAGATGGGACTTCAGAGACAGAGGGCAGGGTGAATGTGCAAAGGATGGAACTAGAGGGGAAAGAGAGAATGGGCATTGCAGAAACTCCTCTGCAGGCTGGAGAGAAGCAGCAGGCCATTTTTCTGTAATTCTTGGGATTCGTGTGGCAGTAGGTGATGGAGTATGTTATTCAGTGGCTTCTTACAAAAATGAGTTGTGTCCAGTGCCTTCTGTTTAATTAGGCACATTTAAGATCACAGGTTCTGAAATCAGCCCAAGTGGTGTTCCCCACACAACAGTGTGAGCAGGCAAAGCCACTCCTTCAGCCTGGATTCCATTGTCTGGTAAACGAGGGAAATAGCAGAGTCCATCTCACAGGGCATTCTGAAGAATTCAATGAAGCAATGTCAGTCACAGGAAGTTCCCGGCAAATGGTAATCGTTCAATACCCTCCTATGACTTCAAGGTCCCATTAGAAAGAGTGAAAGTCACCATTTCCCAATAGAATACCTGCAATAGGTATAGAAAGGTTTCAGAAAACCTGAAGAAATTAACTATTAGGATGACATTATTTTTATGAATTCTTAATTCACTAGATCAAGGATTTTTAACCATTTCTATGCCATGCCTTTGTCCAGCTAATGAAACCTGCAGAAAATAACACAGTCTCAGAATAAGGATTTTAAATGCATAAGTAAAAATTGTAACATTATAAATGAAAACAAGTCAAGAAACACTTATATACTTGTATACAAAACAATCAATATTTAAAGCATAAATTTTATGTTTTGTAAAGTAGACTTTTACTAATATATTACAAAATAAAACCTAATAATAACACTAATAACCAACAATTTCAAGATAGCAATAATCATATTTCTAGATATCAACAATAATTATAATTAAAATGTTTATGATTTCTATGGGTGACACAGATACTTTGGGAATTTTCACTTTTACATTCACAATTGAAGAAATTAAGAAAAAAAGAAAAAATGGACAATGAGGAAATTAGTAATTAGTTAATGTTACTGGAAAAAAAAAAGATTTTTCCTAGCCAAGTTCATAGATTCTGTGACTACAAAGTAGTCATACCTATAGACCTTCAACCCTAGACTACTGCACAATGTCTGGTAGGTAGTGTACACTCTAAATATTTGCTAAATCAAACGAAATTTAACACAAGAACTACACACACAAGCCCACCAATTACACTTTCTTGCAGATGGTGGTTGCTCTTAATAAACTGAAAACACTGAACATGTGCAGATTTTGTGTTTGCTCTCACCCACCATCAAGCAGGGATGTGAAATGTGAAATGTCTCAGGTGCAGGAGAGCCAGCCATTTGGTTTATCCTGTCACTACAAGGCTTTCTGCAGAGCTGCAAAGAAAAATTCAAGAATGGTAAGAAATGGACATGTTAAGCCTGCTAATAAAGGAAAAGATAAGTTAGGAATGATAAAAAAATGTATATATAAAATTTCTGGGGAAGAAAAAAAATTCTCTTAAGTTCACAAGTGACCCCTATGAACACATGAGAAAGGAATATCATCAATGCACAAACAGATGCAGAAGACCTGGTTCCACGAGAACATGCTCATTCTTAAGAAAGTAGTAGGACTTACAAAGCACCATTTCTACAATGTACAAAATTATCTAAAGGCCGTAGGAAAAAAGTGGTAGGGAGGTTGTGATGAATTGGGAATTGTTCAGACCTTATTTGTGAGATCACAACTTGGAAGGACCATCTGGAAAATAATTTGGCAACAGACATCAAAACTTTAAAACAATATTGAAGAGTACAATGTATATTATCTCATTTAACACTTACAACAACACTGTGAAGCAAATATAAGTATCCCAGTTTTGCAAATGAAGACCTAAAGAATCTGTGGGTTGAAGTTGTTCAAGCTACAGAGCCAGTGGAAAGCAGAAGCAAGATTCCCAGGCAGGCCCAACACCAAAGCCTATGCTTTGCCCACCGCATCCGCATCACATCACCTAACTCTGATATACTCGTAATTAGATCTTTGGTAATCTGACCTCATGCCATAATTTGAAAACAAAAAGGCTACATGTACCATGACATTTATTGAAACATTGTGAATAATATTAAAGATAAGTTCAAAATTCAACAATAGAGGAAAGGTTAAAGGAATTATCTTGAATTACTTTTCTAATTAGACTACAGCTACTTAAAATTCTATTGTGAAATGCTGATAATTACAAGGAGAAATACCTGTGGTATCTTGAGTAAAACCTGAGAATATAAAATGGTATGAACACAACTATGAAAAGTTTAAAAAATAATTATGCATAAAATGACTTTAAGTATGAATATATATGAAGGTTAAGTGGATTGTTGAGTGGTAGGCTTTGAATACTTTTCCCTCACTTTATTCTACTTTACTGGATTTCTGCATTTTCTGTAATAGGTACTCTTAACATTTATAATGGAGGAGATATAAATTTATTTTTTTAAAGCTCCAAGTAGGAGTTAAATGTGATAACTGATATATTTGGATCGCACTAGAGACTCCATTTCACAAGAGTTAGCCAAAATGTTATTCCATCAAGCTGGGGACTTCATTGCTAGCATGAATTCTTTAATGTGTTTAAGGAGACACCGTCACATACTTCAATATGTCCTCAAGAGACTAGCTATAAAGGCTGTCATGTGGAACACACAGCAATGACATAGGGTTGAAAGTTACCAGCTGTCTCTGGACTCTGCAATTTACCAATTAGTTTTGTGATTTGGGCAAAGTCCTAATACTGTCTTAACCTTATCCAAAAAACTTTATTGCTGTTAAATTCTTTAAAATGGTTCCAAAAAGAATACTGAGTCACTCTGGAATAACATTAGCTGTAAATGGTAGAGTGGAGGTCATCCTGCACAGATATTCTACCGGCTGAGGTTACACACACCTACCTCTCTCTGAAAACAGTTATTTGACTGGCAGAAGAGATGAAAATAAAATAATAAAGATTTAGTCCAGGTACCGTGCACACACCTGTAAATCCCCATGACTGGTGAGGCTGAGGTAGGAGGATTATAAGCTTAAGGCCAGCCTCAACAACTTAGTAAATCTCAAAGCAACTGAGTGAGACCCTGTCTCAAATACAAACCAAAAGGGTCCAGGGATGTAGCTCTGGGTTAAATCCCAGGACAGAAATAAATAAAATAAGCTAAAAGTTTAGGCTAGAGAGAAGCAAACATTCATCCAGAGGGTTAGGACAACTTCCGTGGGCAGGTGTGAAGCCTGACCCATGTTTCCAGTGGGCTGCATGAGCATCATGTAGGAGGGACGGCCCGTGCCGCCAGGCACATGAAGACCTTTCAGAAAGGAACTCTGAACTTCTCCCCTGAGCAGGATACTATAATAAGAACAGAATGCCTTAATAGGTGTATTAGTCAGGTTTCTCTAGAGGAACAGAATCAGCAGGAAGTATGATTATAAAAGGGGGTTTATTAGCTTGGCTCACATGACCAGAAGCTGGATAGTCCACAATGGCCATCAGCAGGCTAGAGAGCTGGAAGAACCAGCACTGTGCAGTCCAAGACCCAGAAGCCCCAGAACAAGAAAGATCAACAGTGCTACTCTAGACTGAGACCAAGGCTTCTGGAAACTACCTGGAGAATCACTGGCAGAGTTCGCTTTGGAAGAGTGTAGGAGCGAGAGTCTGATATTCTCAGAGGATCCAAGCAGCAATCAAGAACCCGTTCAAGAAGAGCCCAGCTTGAATCTGCATCTGCTTCCTTGTTCTTCCAGCTTTTATTCATCCTATTGGGTGGTGTTGCCCATGCATAAGGAGGGCCTCCACTTCAGTTGGTTATCCCACCTGCCAATCATTCCTAGACACATCCTCATGGACACACTTAGAGGCCTCTTACTCATCCACATCTTAATCCAATCAAGGTGACGATTCAGATTAACCATTACGGTAGGCAATGCTCACAAGTAGCTTTTCAGCACAAATGATATTTGCTATAGTGACTTTTGTGGAAAGTCAAGGATTCACATGCATCCAGATCAGAAGGCAGCATCCTCAGGGCTTGGGTGAGGCCAGTTGAGACCAGCCAAGACTGTGGTTGTGCTGATGGTCCCTCTCTTCTCTGTCCCACCCCTCCTCCCTTATCCCCTTGCCCCCTGTTACCTCGGTTCCTTTCCTCCCCTCCTTAATCACATTTGGAGGCAGCCACTGAAAGTAGCAAAGAACGTGAACTCCTGGATCAGATGATTAGATTAAATTCTCTCATACATACAGGCAATTTACTGTAAGCACATTACTTAACCTCTCCATGTCTCTGCTTTCTTATCTGTAAAATGGGGTTAATCACATCTACCTCTTGGGCTTTGTGACAGTTAATTGGGAGAATGCATACAAATTGCTTAAACAGTGCCTAGTCCACCACAGGTGACATGTAAAGACAAGTTATAACAATAACACTAACAACAACAAAATGAAAAATTACTTCATTCATCATGCCTATTATATAGTAGGTGATGAGATAGATGTTGAAAGTTCAAAAATAGGGCTGGGGATATAGCTCAGTTGGTAGAGTGCTTTCCTTGCAAGTACAAGGCCCTGGGTTCAATCCCCAGCACTGAAAAAAAAAAAAAAAAAAAAAAAAAAAAAAAAAAAAGGAAGTTCAAAAGTAAATTATATTACCTAATCTCTGGAAACTTCCATTTAATAGTAGAGACAGACATCTAAACAGATAACTAAAACAAGTTAATATTACGAATAATTATAAAAGAGGGCCCCATTCCAAATTCAGCAAAGAGAAGAATGGAAGGCAAGGACATCTTCCCAGGGAAGGTGGCATCTGACGAAAACCTAATAGATGTAAACATCTTGCTTTCCCCTGAGCCAGGCACGGTTCTAGGAACTTACATATCTTACTTTATATAATCTTTTCAACAATACTGTGATGTACTCATGACTGTTTTATAAACCAAGAAGCTGAGGCAGGGAGAAGTGGAATAACTTGTCTAATGGCACATAACTGGAAAGTGACAAAGTCCAGTGGCTGTGTTTCTAGTCATCCTCATCATTTCTCCAGGGCCTTAACCCTTGAAGGATGTGGCAGTTAGGTGGGCAGTGAGCCACATGCCTACCCACAGGGAGGACAGCATTCCTGTGAGTCACAGATGAAGGGACAGCACACCGTGGGAGGAGAATTTGCCTCCCAGGTGTGCAGGATCCTGGCAGGAGAGTGATGAGCGGAGATGTAGCGACCAGTGGGATCATGCGGAGCCTTGCACACTGCGCTGCCGGACAGGGACTTATCCGGATGGACCTGAAAATGACCACATGTGAGTCTAAACACAGCATTCGAGCATTCGAGCAAGAATGCTGCTGTATGGCCCTGAGAAAATGACTAAATATCTCCAAATTTTGATCTTATTAGGGGGAAAGGAATATAAAAAGGACACTGCAGGAAAAGCAATGACATGTGAATGCAAATGAAGTTCATGAACGCAGCAGACATTCAACAAAATATCACTGTTCTTGTAAAGCACATTATGTGGAGCTCGACTGGAAGAATGGAGGACTCGTGTGCCTGGGTACCATGGTTTGGATATGAGATGTCCCCCAATAGCTCCTGTGTTAATGCAAAATTATTCAGAAGCAAAATGACTGGTTCATGAGAGCCCCGATGGTAGCAGACGGGGTTGGCTGGAGGAGGGGTCCCTGGGTCAGGCCTGGGAACATCATTTCCCTCAAAGTCCATTCTCCCCTCTCCCTACGTCCCGGCTGCCATGGACTGAGCTGCTTTCTTCCACCTTGCCTTTTTGCCATGATGTTCGGTCTCACCTTTGGCCCAGAGCAATAGAATGGGCTGATCAAGGACTGAACTTCTGAAACTATGAGCCAAAATAAACTTTCCCTCCGTTAAGTTGTTATTGTTGGGCCTTTTGGTCACAGCGGCAAAAACTTAGCTAATACACTAAGACTCTATTAATGCCAAATGAAGTATAGAGAACCTCCATCCTGTCAGGGCCTACACTGAGTAGATAAAATATGAAGCTAAATATACCCTTGAACTTTCTCTAGGAAGTTGCTGACATGCTGACATGTTGTCTCTCAGCAAGATCAACACCCAAAAAGTGAAATATATCACTGCTTCTTCTATTGATGGAGATTTATCTATCACTGCCTCTGTGGTCTCCTCCTCCTCCTCCTCCTCCTTCCTCTTCCTCCTCTCTCTCTCTCCCTCTCTCTCCATCATTCCCTGCTGAATGAGTATATGAGTATAGCGATATTTACATAAACTGAAAGAACATATAATTCAAGTCCTTCTTAAATAGGCCAAATGGGAAAAAAGCAACCTATTGTGTGATTTTCCCATTACAAGAAAAAATTTTTTCTTTTCCTGAAATAGACCATCTGCCATTAACTGTGTTGAAATACAGATCTTTGCATACATGTGCTACATTTTTAAGTAAAGTATTAAAAAATTACATCATCTGCAGTCTCTCAAACCCCTGGGGTTCACTCACTGTACAGCCCACAAAGCACACTGAGAAAAGGGAAATGGCTTATTAAAAGGAGCAGAGTGGTGGGGTGAGGGTGGAAACCAGGGATCCTGCTATGAAACGCAGAGCCAGACTCACCTTTCCACACCCCGAAGCACTTCCTCCCCCTGCCTCCTCGTGGGAAGAGGCACCCGTGCAGAGACCCTGGGCATCTCACCAAACCCTCTGAGAGTATTGACAGGGGTGAGTCATGGAAAGCCCAGAGGTAATAAAGCAGGAAAAAAAGGAAAGAAACGTGGACAGAAGGACTCAATAGACTAAGATTTACCCCAGAACAAAAGCCTTCATCAGGAAGAAAAAAGGACCTTAAATTTAAGACGCAAACTCACCAAATAACTAGAAACCACCACCACACTATTTCTTACAATGAATCCAGACTGATGAAAAAACTCAGACAAGAAGTATAAATAAAGAGAGAATGCTGCAGGAAGACAGGGACACTGGGAAGCAGGCGGTCGGAAGACCAGGCGACAGCAAGAGAGCGACCCACCCCTCTCCAGGAAACACAGGCGGACCTGCAAAACATTTCCATGTTTCCAAACCTGTTCAGATCTGCAACAGAGAATGGAGAGGAAGAGAGACACCTTTTAAAAGGTTGTTCCAGGAAGAAAAAAATAAAGTTTCGAATGTTCCTGACACGCTAATCACGCGAGGCTGACAGTTGGAAAATGGGGAGTCTGGGGTATGCTTCAAGTTCACTCATACTGCAAAGCATGTCAGTTTGTCTCTAGCGAAAGAAAACTAGTAATTACGAGAACAGAGCAGCCCCCATTTACTGTGGCACTGCCCTCAGAGGGTCTCGGTGTCACTACCCACTGGGCCAGCAGCCACATTCCCAACCAGCAACAGAAAGAGGATTCAAAACCAGGTCAAAATCCTTCAACTGTTTCCTCCATGCAATGTTGCAAAATAAACAAACAGCTTCAGAGGAAACAAGGCATCTTATATAAGAAACCTGGGAGACAAATATGTCAGGAGAGGAACAAAAATAAATACATAATTAAATAAATAAGCCTCTTATCTGAAAAGTACAAGATTGAAATTCCATACTGGGGACTATCTAGTAGTCTATCTTTGTGGAGGTGTGGGGGGTTGTTTTCTGATTATTTAAAATACACGTAGGGTTTTTTAGCCTCAAAATGTTTGTCCTGAGTCTGGGTATCCAATGAATAATCCCCACTGTATCAGAGAGTAAGATGCCACACTAATCTTCTGTAGCTGATAGAAATACTTATTCTCAACCTTAACATGTCAGTGGGTGGGGGTTGGTAGGTTCCAATTCTTTGACCAGGTGAATAATCAGTCATGTGCGGACTCCTACATGTCTCATGTTAAAGGCAAAAGAACCAGAGAGTTGGAGGAAGAGAGACACCTTTTAAAAGGTTGTTCCAGGAAGAAAAAAATTAAGTCTTGAAATGTTCCTAACATGCTAATCACGCGAGGCTGATGATTGGAAAGTCGGGAGTTAGGGGTATGCTTCAAGTTCAGGCCTGACCTGTCCATAAAAGATTTTTCTGGATGAGGTCTAAATTGATCCTGTGCACGTTCATTGGTCAGCATCAGTGGGGCAGGCTGTAAACTTCACCACAGAAGGGGTCATGGCTGGAAACACATAATCGCCTTATGAGAAGGGAGGCACAATGTTTGGGAGCAGTAATACAGTCCATTGCAGTTGACATACCCAATCACCAGTGTTGGCTTCCTTTCCCAAACCAAAATTCACTCAACCTCTACCCATGGAATACACTCTACAAGTCTCACCCAATCGCACCACTGGGGACAATTCTTGGGTTTCTCGATGGATCTATAGTATGCATAGATGTGTCTCCACTTACAGAGTCCTATCAACTGAAAATAAATAAATAAACGAATATATAAATAAGTAAACAAACAGGTTGCTCACCATGCACCTGAAGTATATCTGCCAAGACAGGACATCAAAAAACAGCAAAAATTAGCTCCCATTCAGAAAGGGGAAGAACTCAAGCCACACAACCTGACAAAGCTGTTCTGAAGCCTAGGAGGTCCTTCTTTTGCATGATTCCCCCTTGGTCACTGCTGAATAATAATATACCCTGAACCTTCTCTCCACCCTGTAGAGAAACACAGACTGAAAGGTCAACTGATGTCTTGGATAGTAACAATCTGTTCAAAGACTGCATGCAGCTGTCAGCACTTTTGACAATTCAACTTCCAGAAAAATTTGCCTGTGTTGTTTTGACTCTAGCCATGGCCACATGTCAATAGCCGCAGTCCCAGCTCTGCTGCAGATCTTCTCTCTGGAGAGAGAGCTAATCAAGTCTCTGTCGGACCTTCCCCTCGTCCCTTTCTCCCCGAGTCATTCCATGCCTTGAAAGGGCTTGCTTTCTCAGCCCTTAACACATTCAGAGGTTTGACAGAAGTCTGACAGCCATACTCTTGATTCAGTCTTTGCCCCTGAGCAGGCTTCTAATTTGCCTTTGTTGTTCAAATCATTTTTCAATTTTACCTTTTACTGGTTGTGAGAGATGGTTGCATCCTTCAATTTTTTAAAATCACCTTCTCTTTTTCCTTTCACCCTGATTCAAAGCAGATAATCATTTTCTGAATTCATCTCCTTCCTGTATTATCTTGACAAATGCAGTTAATTGCAACAAAGAGGTATTCAGATACTGTCTTTTGGCATTCTTACCCAAAGTCACAAGGGCATTGGGCAGATGACCTACCCTTCAGGTATGACAAAGGACCATTTAACCAAATAGTTTACCTTTGCACAATACAGACTACCATGTGTCTAGGCTCTAGTAATAATTCCTAGAATCAATTTCACATCCTTTAGGCTTTTATTGTTGATGTTATCAAGTAGCACTTGACTTCTGGTACTAATTTATTTATCAACAGCTTTACTGCATTAAGAAACAACTCCCACATGTTACTGACTTACTACAATGAAATACATATTTTTTTTATTTTTTTTTTTTGCGGTGCTGGGGATTGAACCCAGGGCCTTGTGCTTGCAAGGCAAGCACTCTACCAACTGAGCTATCTCCCAAGGCCTGAAATACATATTTCTTACTCAATTTGCATCTCAGTGGTTATAGGTGGATTGCTCTAATGAGGCTGTGTGAGTCTTTTCATTGTAGAACCCAGGATAAAAGAGCAGCCATTGTGGGAATATACCATTCTGAGGGTGAAGGGGAAAAAGAAAGATTGCTGGCAGGAACTTCAAATGTCTCATAAGCTTTGGCTCAGGTGTGGCACGGAAATTGTTTGCCATCCTTAAAACAAGGCCAAGTTCTCACTTCTCAGAGGAACGCGGGAGCATTGGAGGTCACATTGCCATAGGAACCGTGTATAATCCTCCTTCAAGGAAGGGAACGATCACGTGTTCCATCACACTCTGATACTAGTGGCTATGAGGTGCGTGGTTTTGCTCACCCCAAATTCATATGTTGAAGTCCTAACTCCCACCATGATGGTATTCCATGAGGACTGTGGGAGGTGATTATGTTTAGATAAGGTTATGAAGGTAGAGTCACCATAATGGCTCTAGTGCCCTTAAGGAGGGAGACCAGTATGTTCTCTCTTTCTCTCTTCCCTCTTACCCCTGTGAAAGTACTTTGAGAAGGCAGCCTATCCGCAGGCCAGGAAGAGGACACTCAGCAGGAATAGACTTTTGGATGTGGATTTTCCTGTCACCAATGCTGTGAGAAATAAATAACTGTTGTTCCATCCACCCACTTATGGTGTTTTTTATAGCAGCCTGAAGACACTAATACATCAGGCAATATGCTGAATCCCCTATAGTACTTAATTCAGTATCTTGAATATAATAAATGTTTTATAAGTATTTGTTGAATTGTGAAATTTTTATTTTTCCCTATGTCACAGGACATTTTGGAGAGGAACAGGCATGTAAGCAAAGCCCACTTCAAATAAACTGGATGAGTCTATATCAAAACAGGATGAGTCTATATCACATCACCGCTCTGTTCAGCCTTAATGTCTTAAGAAATTCTACAATGTCTTTTTGCAATAGATTATTGTTTAGAAAATTGTTACAAAATGGTGTCCAATGAATCACACCTCCTGCTCATGCCTGGGAAGCCCCTCCTACATTAACTCTGGTCTTGGCTGTGTGATTGACTTTGGTAAAAGCAAACATGCCAAACCAGACTCAGAAAGAGGCTTCAGAAGTGTTTGCTCATGTAGACTTTGCCCCTCTGAATCCTGGAATCCACTGCCACCTAGGACAAGCCCAAACTAACCTTCTGGAGGTTGTGACATCAAGTGAGATTGATACCCAGGCATCCTAGTCATCCCTAACGAAAGCCCCCAACCTGTGAGAGAGACTATTCTGAGATGATCCAGGACTTCCTAGCTACTCAGACCAGAAGATCCATCCAATCAACCCACACAATTATGAGAAGTATTAAATATTTATTGTTTTATGCTTTCAAGTTCTGGTGTAATTTGTTATGTAGCAGAAGCTTACAGTTACAGCGGACCTTATTTCAGGTCTTGGTTTTCTGCTCCTCTTAGCTTGCCTTGGCACCGGACAACTGTCATACTTCACGCCAAACACCAGATTCATGATGCCATGACACAATTCTGGCAATGATAGCAAAAGGGAAAAAGGAAAAAGAATTTTTTCCTCTGACTTTATTCATGTATTTGCTTAAAGAGTTTGTCTCCTGCCAGAGACGGGGGTCGGGGGAAACTATACTTAACCCGAGTCATTGTTTTTCATGACTTCATTTCTTTATACTTACCCTACCTCATTTTAACTTATAGTATGTAGCATTACCTACTATAATAGTGTAAATTCCAAGTGTATATCATATTAATTTCTATTTATATTGTATGCTATCATTACTTAAATACGCCAACTTGGCTAAAACATATTGTCCACTTGCCTGGTCAAACTCTACTCTAGATGTTGCTGTGAAGGCACTTGGTAGATGTGAGTAACATTTACAATCAATTAACTTTAAATAAAGCAGGTCATCCTCCATAATGTAGGTGGTCCTGATTTGTCCAATCAAATGAAGTGCTTAGGAGCAAACCTGAGATTTCTCAGAGAAGGAACTCTGCCTCCAGACTTAATATAGAAATCTTGCCTGAGTTTCAGCCTTCCTGTCCACTACAGGTTTCACACTTACCTGCTTGACCATTGTCTGAGCCAACTCCTTCAAATTTGTCTCCCAGAGATAGAGGGATAGATAGCTAGATCCACAGATGTGGACCTGTCTTTATATATATATATATAATGTTGAGCTTTTTCTCTGAAGAACATTTACATTTCATATGCTTATATTTACACAATACATAAAAACATGATCTATATAACTTAAATATTATGACTTTGTTTATTTTCTGCACTTCCTACATGATTATAAGCTCCATGATGGCAGTTGCTTTGTCCTATGTTCTACTACAATGACAAGCACTCTGTAGGTACTCAGTAATATTTTGAATGAATGAATATGTTCATGAAAAGCTCATATTGATACAATTCTATAATGTGCATAAGCTAAGTTCCTTTACTATATATACAGATTTATTACTATGGTAATGGGCAAAGAGTTGATTTATTTCTCTTTCACTTTGAGAAATAAAGAAAAAGTAGGAAGATATCTGAAACTATAGGAAGAGTCACTAGGCAAATAGAATTTTTGTAACAGGTATGTAATTTACAAACAACAACATAAATAAGTATCTTTTCCTTAAAATGGGGCACGTCTACATGCAAATATTTATTATTAAGGAACACAATATTGTACTGAATATTCAAGTTGAATCTCATGGTTTCATTTTGTTAGCAGGGTTCATATTAAACTGAGCCTAGTGCATTATCCTGGCACACATGAATTGTCCAATTTGACATATTCAACTGCAGCTGGTTGAAATACAGCAGCAGTTAGAAGGTTCTACAGGGAAAAATGGAATGGAAGTAAATATGTGTATGCACGTGTGTGTGGGTGTGTGTGAGCGCACAGTACTTAGAATGTGGTATGTGGCAATCCATGATGGAACACAGTGCCGGGAGTTTTTTAAATGATGTTTATAAAACTGCATGGGTAATATATTTCAGTAATTTCCCCAAATACAGAAGCCCTCGAGTCTGGGTGGTTTCCCTAATAAATTGCCAATCTATCACGCTATATAAGAATATATTTGTTTATTCACAAATGTGTTTTGCAAATTATCTCCTTAGACAGGAAGACATAGGATTTAGAGCTTCCTCTTTTCAGAAGGGTAGAAAAATTAAACAAGTAAGATTTGGAAGAATACATGAACCCAAGGAACTCTGATCAACAGAATCCTGGAGAGTTTTCAAGGACTAATATATTAATGTTAGAAAAGCAGCCATGCACAAACCTACACCATTTGTCTATCACCATCACAAATGGTCCAGACTCCCAAAACCTATTAATATGCAGCCCCTCAGGGTGCCAGGAGCCCCCAGGTCAGAGTCACTGAATGGGGGTCACTCTATTGTCCCTGTGTTTAGATAGTTAGGGCATCTTTGTTTTTCTTTTCTAGATCCTTTTCCTCTGCCAAGCTAGGTAATGTCAAGACTCAACCCTGAGATCCCTTATTTTCCTGTAAAGGACGGCACCATACATGTTGCTTTTGCCCAATGTATATATCTCCAATCCAGACTTTTCTTCTAGCCTCCAATTACCTATATGACATGTCCAACGGGGGGGTGGGGGGGAAGATTTCACAGGCACTTAGGGTTTTTCTCTCCCCCAGGGATGTTGCTCCTGCCTCTCACTGAATGAAACTTGCCTCCATTCACCCAGATGATCGCATCACATCTTGGTGCTGTCCTGGCCACCTTTCTCTCCTTCCACCTTCCCTACCATCCACAGCAAGTGTCATTGGTACCACCTTCAAATCATGACACAAATCTCTCCTCATCTCCGCCTCCAAAGTCCCCTCCAACTCTGAGAGGTCTGTGATTGCTTCCTAAGTGAAACCCCATTTCCACTTTATCCCCCTCCAAGACAACTTCCACAAAACTGGAAAGGTCTTTATAAAACCCCAGATAAGTGCTATTAGTCCTCTGCATGTGCAGAAAGCCATTCATATTTACACATAAACCTTAGAATCAAATCCCGAAGTGCCAGCCCAACACAGGGGTCCCAGACTTCTGCGCTCCTCTCCGTGTCGATGAATGCCACCTCCCCATCTCTATTCCCCAGCCTCTCTCACTTGCTTTCCTTCGACCCACCGACCAACCATGCTCTTTTCACCCACTTTTGCACATGCTGTTCCACACCCTGGGAATGTCCTCATTTCCCACATGCAATGGGTGAAATCCAAGTTAATCGCCTGGCCTGGGCTCCGGTGTAACTTCCTCAGAGAAGTCTCTGGATGCCTCAATAAAAATGAGTACATCTTGGAATAATCCCTCAAGGTTCTAATACTTCACCTTCAGAGCACTGTTGTCACAATTTGTGGTGACATAGTGTGTGATTATTTGTTTAAGTCTGGCAATCTACCTGACTGGATGATAAACTAGATGAAGGAAAAATAATTTCTTGTTCAATAAGATGTGCCGCTGCCACTCCAACATCCACCGCTCAAAGGAGTTCAGTTCAAGTTCAAATATGAGCTCATTCTGAAGTTGTGGTATGGATAGGAATACAGTGCACGCTTAACTATGAATCCACCAAAACTTATTGACTACGTTTTATGTGCTAGGTGGGGATACGGGGGCCACTAATTCAGACTCCTCCTTAGGGATCTAAGGATCATGGACACTCACACTAACCATGGGGAATGAGCCCACCTCAACCCCCAACCATTCCTCACTTATGTATCTAACTCCCCTTTAAAAGAACAAAAATTCATGGCAGAAATACAAAATGAAAATAGAAATTATGCCTTGAAATCAAACTATCTTCCAATTCATTCACTCTCTGCCTGTACAAGCAAATCAAAAAGGGACAGGTCATTGACTTTGATCTTGAATTTCTTTTGTTCATTGTGTCAGAACTTTAATGTTATTTAACCTTTGCTTTCTGTGCGTAATGGCCATAAGTGTTCTGATAAATGCAGTACAGTGGTCAATAACACGGGAAAGCCTGACCATAATGGACAAACTTAAGGTGCTGGGAAATAAAAAGCACCACTCGCTAATGCTTCAATAATACACTCTGTTCAAGTCTGAACATCACTTTATCACTGGTTATAGAAATTTGGGTGTTCAAATCCCAATATGTTCATGGCAATTATAACTTAGCTCCCCAGGACCTATTCTAAAAGTATATTACCATCTATACTGAACTTTCTACTTCCTTCACATTTTTGTCTCAGAAATATTTTTAACCTTTTTCCATTAAAATAAATTTAAGTGTGTAAAAATTTGCCTCATGCATGTTAGTAAACAAAGCAAACAAGTTAAAATGTAAGAGCTATAAGCATCATGTTTAAATTATGGGAAAAAAATAAACAGTACATCAATTAGTCTCTTTGGAGAAAACTTGCAATTATTTTTTTACTTCCAAACATCATGGCAAAGCAAGAATGTCATCCGATCCAACTAATAATTAGTATGGGATATTTGAAAAATATTCATGCAACCCCATACAAAGTAGCAATGTAATGTAGACTAACCACCTAATGGTAAAAGCTTTGATGCTTCACTAGCCACTAAAAGCTACAGCATAGCAATATAGAATCACTTTGCAATAAGGCAAATAAATCAGAATGCATATGCTGTGTGTCAGTTTCATGTGGCACCAAGAGAAGAATTTCCTGAAAATGTCTTCAACATATGAAGATGATAGGACAGGAAAAACACATCATTCATCAAGCATAACATAGGCAAGCACATGACTTCTGGTGCAATTCTTGAGGGAATAATGTGTACAAAAGCATTCCATTCAAATCTGTCCTAAAGCACCAAATTACTAATCAAAACAAACAAAAACCTTTCAATTTTGTAATACAAATGTTCTAACACAGCATAGGCAGTAAATAAAGACTCTGAGTAAAGAAAAAAAAATGTGCTTTTTAGATCTGGAGTAGGAAATAAGGAACCTATGAGTTCCTATTGACATCAATAGACTATGCTGGCTGGCTTTGGACAATTCTTTTCAAATAAGATATTCATATCTATGCATATGCCTATGACTATGTCTGTGCCTATCTATACCTATTTACATATATATGTAGCCATCTGCTGTGTTTCTGCACTGATGACATTGAGGAAGTCAATCTAATAAAATAGGCAGAGAATGCAATCCAATAACTAGCAATGTGAACCAGAAGACTTATTTCCAAGGCATTGCAGACACAGTGACTGAGGCCAATAAGCTATTCTAAAGCCCCAAACAATATTTGGGTTTTGACTTTGAATATAAAAAAAAATAACTAATTTCTAGCTCTAAAATGTGAAATTAAAATTGCTATGTCAAAATTCACAAAAGATTAGACATCTACAAACATAATGCCAATTTCACTCATTGTTAAATTCAGCATACATAAACATTTCATTACACTTAAAACAATTTGTAAGATTTTCTCAGTTCACAAAAATTTCCTTCATATGCATCATGACTGCCAAGAAATCATTGCAGACTTTAAACTAAATGAGTCATGTGTAGCCAAGTAACTTCAAGGTCCATTATAAACATTCTCATGAAAGTTTTCACTGGCCAAATAACTTAATGGGATAGTTGGGTACAGTTTTGATATCATGTAGGATATCAAACATTTGCCTCCGGAAGAAACTGTGTGGAAAACCTAAGAGTCCTGAAGACACTGGGGTGTACAAAGGGGAGGTGTTAGCAGATATAGACACTGGACGTGAGAAATACCATAAAACTTTACTAGACAATGGGAGAGAAATACACAAACAGTAAACACACAGGAAAACAGAAATTTGGGGCATTGGAGAAATACATTCATTGGGGTTGGAGGGTCAGGTGTGCATGTGGGAAATTAGAAAGAGGACATGGAAAAATATTAAGACCAAAGAGCAACACAGGAGAAAGAAACTAGTTTGGAGATTTCCAAACAAGAAAATAACACGATCAGATATGCTTTCTGGGAAGGCAGCTTGGTGGCAAAGTGGACAATGGGTGGGAGCTGACTCTCAGAGCTGGAATACCTGCTTGCAGGCCATAGCTATATACGACAGATAAAAGAGGATGAGAGTCAAGGCTCTGGCTGGAAATGTCCAATTCAAAGGACATTTCAGCTTGTGAAAGTGATTCTTAAAGATAAAAACATTTTCCTTCTCTGCTCTAAGCCTTTGAGAGCAATTCTGAAAAAGCAGCATTGAGTGGGATCATTTTCTCTGAGTGCAGCTATTTTATAAAGAAGGAGGACTACAATGGGTAAGACCAACTCACTGCAACTATTAAAGGATCCTTTTCTTTAAAAAATGGAGTGTGATTCTCTTTTGTTGAATCCAGCACCAACTTGAGTGCCCACTGCCTCAGCATCATTATCACCTGCTGATATTGAAGGGGACAGACAAGCGGCTACCAATGGATTTGGAATGTGGCTCTCACATCTCGACTATACTCTGCCTATTTTTTTGTACTTGAATTTAGGTACTCTTCTTTCAGCCAGTCTGCTTGCCATTTCCAAACAGTGTTCTCATCATGATGCCAGGTTGGTACCCTCTCTCCTCAGCCAACTCCTATTTCATCCTCCTGCCTTCAAACTCTTAGGCTGGACCAGTCTGTCTGCATCAGGCTGCCTTCCCCATCCTACAACCCATCAGTACTCACCCCTTGTCTCTGATCTCACCTCCCCTTACAGCCTTCTGCTCACTGCTTTGTTACATTTGTGACCCTCTGCCTTTAAGAAAAAAAAAAAATTCTTGGGTCTGATCTTTCAAGGCTATATTATAAATTGTCCCAATTCTACTGTTTATAACCTAATAATATCATAACATATTTAATAAGATCATGACAACCCCCGCTATTCATTACTTCCTACTTCTAGAGATGATGATAATATAGAAAAGGAAATGTGATTTATGCATCATCAAGGATCCAAGAACCTGCTTATCCTAAGAGAGATGGTAAAGCAAGATTTTATTATTGCTCTTTAAAAAATATAGTGACTGATACAGAGAAAGGTTAACTGGTTGTGGTTACTCATTATTCGGTTTGCCAGCCAAGGATAGGTTTGTGCTTCAGATCCATTTCCATACTTTCCCCATAATCTTTCTCACTTTAATAATCCTTTTCCTCAATAGCAACCTTGCACAATTCTTGCCCCAGTGTTTGTCTTATAAATTGATGTTTGTCTCGGTGCTTTAGATATTTATTTTTGTCTTACTTAAATTGGTTAAACTGCATCCCCAATATCCAACCTCTGAGTAGTCTCCATCACTCTACAGGGGCAAGAAAGGGAGAAAGGAAATAACTAACTTTCTTCTTTTCTCCTCTCTGTCCCTGCTCCTGTCCCTCTCTTTGCATCTCTGGATTTTCTCATTGTTAAATCTCACGTTGATAAAGAAAGAAAGAAAGAAAAAAAAGGAATACAGAAAATGGGAGTATAGACCATGCAGGAAGCTCTCTCATGAGCCCCTCAGTCAAAAATGGCCTTTCTGCAGTGCTCTCTGATCAGCTCAGAATGTCAAAGAATAGCTTAGCTAAAGACCTTTCTTTCATATTAGGTGCCTGATAAAAATTTTAGGTTTTCCCCCTACTTCAGTGCATTCCAAAGATTTCAGTTCAGTTGTTTTCCTATAATCCCAAACTGCATGATACTGCAATCACGGGTGGTCAGACACAAGCCACCATGTTCTGATATCAGTGCTCCAGCACTTCTGTTCATTGAAATAATACTGATTTGTCCATTCCTCACAATTCTCAGCTTGGTGAGCATTCCCACATGACCAGACTCTATGGGCATTTTTGGCTTTCTCTGTTCATGACCAGAAAAAATGGAGAACTGCTTTTGTGTGATTTCATTTGAACTTTGAGGGCAGGTAATTCACTAACCCTCCTTTCAGATACTTCCTTTGTTCTTCCCTGAGATGTGTATTGACTGACTCTTTCAAGGTCTTCATTGTTTAAAGTCAATGAGGAAATGGAATTCCCTTTGATAAACTAAACTTGTTGACCTAGTCCTTTGCAGAATTAAAAAGAAAATCTATGTATAAATATGTGTTGATGGAAGTGATTCTACCACTTGGAGAGACATATAACTGGCAGTCCTCATAAGAGCTGATATCTTAATGGTAGAAACAACTTTCTTTCTGTTGTAGCTATGATCATCCAAAGTAACTAGCAATGATGTGAAAGAAGCAAGATGTGGAATAAAAACATTAATGGTATGTACCCATAAATCTTCACTTTCACAGCCCCTTCCTATGCTGAATCGACTCTGAAACGATTTAGTTCCTTGGAAATATTTCTTAACTTTCTGCAATGCATCCTATCTCCCTATGATCTACAGCTGGGTGACATAGACCTGCTCAGGTGCTCTCCTGCTGTCTCATCCCCAATCTTGCACAAAAATGAGGGAAATCCTTAAAAATGAGGTAGAAGACAAGGGTTTCTATGGCCACACTCCATCACTGATTCTGTCAGCAAACCACAGAAACTGCCTGGGCATCACATCTTTCATCTATAAAATAGAAATTAAAATACTTTATCTAACTAAAATTAGATGAACCCTGGGTTCTCTTTCAATTTTGAGACTCGTTTTCTTAGAAATGTATGAAGCAGACCTTAAGCCTTATCCAATATAAACTTCATATTTTTAACATGGGAATACATGTTTAATATATGTTATTCATGTTTATAAGGCATCTGTTTCTATCTTCCCTATCTCTCATGTCTACTTTGATAATCATATTTAAAAATATTAAAGTTTTTTGAAGTTTATAAAATAATAACCTAAGGAAAAAACACAGTCATGATTATAGTAAATCAAAACAAAATATCTCAATAGCCAGCAAAAAAAAAAAAAAAAAAAAAAAAAAAAAATGTGTTTCCTAGGGCAGAAGCAAAGCTATGTGTGTCCAGTAAAAATACCTTAATGGCTCCTTGTCGGAAGAAGATAAGCATATGTTGGAAGAAACAAAGGCAACAAAAGCTGGAACTGAACAGAATTCTTGTAGCTGGACCAAAACTGAATGAAACTGTCATCCTAGGGGAGAGTCGCAGAGAAGGGGAGAAAAGGAAGGAAGGAACATGAGCAAATAGCATGATGGACATCAGCTACCCCAGGTCCTCAGGTGCTTTTTGATCTAACTTGAATATACATCTTTTACACCCATATGTGGGACAGTCTGCTTTATATACAAAATTCTGATGTGAGTATGGCTTTCTAGTAAAAAATGTGGAAAATGGATAATTTTGGTGTCTCTGACCATGTATGACAACTGAAAACCAAACAGCCCAGAAATGAGAAAATCTCTCAACTGAAATAAGTACAAGAAAACAGAATCTCAAAGCCCTAGGAGAACATAAAAAATGTAGAACGTGAAAATCTTAGGCTAAGTGTTAAATTGCTTTGGATCAATGTCTAAACTCAACTTTTCTGGAAATCAAGAGCAGGAAGACCAACCCCATGTGGTTTTTGAAGGATGAGAATAGGAATGTTGAGCGTGATTACTATTAGGACCATTATGGCTATGACTGGAAATGGCGTTTTCAGTCTGGATTTCCAGAGACATGTGTCAGTAAGGAAAAAAGAAGAATCGATAACTCTTAAGTGAAAAAAAAAAAAAAAATGGAGTGTCAGCAAAAGGAAGGGTATTGTGGTTTGGATCTGAGGTATCCCCCAAAAACTAATATGAGAGCTTCAGAGATCAGATGATTAATTCACCAATAGGGTTTAACTGGGTAGTAACTGTGGGCCGATACAGTGTTTCTAGAGGAAGTTGGTCACTGACGATGCACCTTTGCGGTTTACATTCTGTCCCTCGTGAGATGAGCACATTCTCTGATTCTTGATTGCCATGGCCTAGTTGCTTTCCTCTGCCACGTCCTTCCGCCATGATGTTCTGCCTCTCTTCAGGCCCAGAGCTGATCATGGACTGATTCTCTCAAATCATAAGCCAAAATAAACTTTTCTTTCTTTCTTTAAGTGGTTCTTGTCAGATCTTTTGGCCACAGCAACACAAACCTAACTGTAGAAAAGAGCTCTCCAGTGAATGTAGTCAATAAAGAACCATGAACCAAATAGTCATGGTCATTAATAATGGAGAAAATAAGTAGGGACAGACAAGTAGGGCAAACTTCAGAAAAGAAACATGAAACCTTGATGGAGAAGCTACAGGGCTAGATTACATCTTAACATGCACAACTAGTTCTCAGAAAATTAGCATTCCTTTTGGAATCATAATTATTGTAACATTAAAGGAAATAATTGAAATGAATTAGTAGTCTTCTTCAATAAATGTCTTAGCTACTATTTCACCTAATAGAACAGATGCATTTCCAGAATTCATTTATAATACTAAGATGAAAAGAAACATAAAATAAAGGTGACTAATGTGACAGAGAAAGAGAAAACTGAACTTAGATCCCTAGAATCTAAATTCAAACCCTGTCTTAAGTTATTGAAAATATTTTTCTTGAATTTCCATGTGCCTGACTTTGTGTTATATGCAAGAGTATAAAAATGGCAAACATGATTCTTGCCCTGCAAAAACTCAGTCTACCTGAGCAAATAACTTTACTGCAATTTATAAATGCTGACATTTGAACTGTGAAAATAGTGCAATATGGCAATGAAGAGACTGATCCAGAGGCTAGACTACCCGAGTTCAAATTCAGACTCAAGTATTCTTTTTCCTTTTTTATTTTTTTGTTTTTATTTTATTATCTTTTATTTGTCCTAATTGGTTATACATGACAGTAGAATGCATTTTGACACATTGTACACAAATAGAGCACAACTTCTCATTCTTCTGGCTGTACATGGTGCAGAGTCACACCAGCAGTGTAATCATACATATATATAGGGTAATAATGTCTGTCCCATTCTACTGTCCTTCCCATCCTCACTGCCCCAACCCCTCCCCTCACTTCCCTCTGCACAATCCAAAGTTCCTTCAGTCTTCACTATCCCCCGCCACCATGGATCAGCATCCACTTATCAGAGAAAACATTCGGCCTTTGTTATTTGGAGATTAGCTTATTACACTTAGCATGATATTCTCTAGTTCCATCCATTTACCTGCAAGTGCCATGATTTCTGACTCCAGTATTTAATAGCTGTATGATCTTGAGTGATTCTGTAACCTCTCTCCAGTTATAAAATGAAGATACTAAACCTTAGCTGTAGTGGCACATGACTGTAATCACAGGAATGTTAGAGTCTGGGGAAGGAGGATCACAAGATTGAGTCCAGCATCAGCTACTTAGTAAAACTTTGTTTAAAATTTTTAAAAACAATAATAAAAGGGATGGGGTTTTAGCTCAGTGATTAAGCACCTGCAGTCTGAGGTTCAATTCCCAGTTCCAAGACATATATACAGAGGGAAAGAGGGAGAGATCTGTTCAACTAATAGAATAAGAATCTCCTTAAGTGGTGTCAAAATGCCAGTAATCATTTATTATGCTCATGAATCTCATGTACTTAGGGCTGATTTGGAACATCCAACATGGACTCATTTATCTGCCAACATATTTGGCAGGAATGGGCTGAAGGTTAGTTCAACTGGGTTTGTCCCACTTTCCCTAAATTCTTAGAACCTCTCCACATGGTTTTTCAGCAGAGTGAGTAACCAGAAGTTTTGCTGATGCTCAGGGATCCAAGAGACTGAGATAGAAATTGTCTGTCCCCTGGGGGTTAAGGTGTCCACCGCACTTTTCTTAGTTATGGGAGGCACGGGCCAGGCCAGGAGCAAAGGGAGGGGAAGTTAACTCTAACTCTTGGGAGGAAGAGGTTAAAGAACCTGTCCCTATCGTCCAACTATGTAAAGAGTTCAGGCAGGGGCAGATTGAGGAGCTATTTCTGAGATAGGATCAGCAGGAAATGTTACCTGTCTAAATGTGGAATGGAACTCTGAAGAGAGCAACACAAAGACAAGGAGGTCATTTCTCCAATATTCAGACATTTGGACTGAGAGGACATGCATCTTGGGACTGGAAATTATGTTATAGATCCTGAATCACGCAAGAAATTTAAAGGAAGAAATGTTGATCCAGATGATGATCACACCAAGAGATTTATTTCAAGATGTTATTTGTGTATGGTGCTTGTAAAAGTGCTACAAGAAACACACAAAAAGCATATGCTAAATCAAAATAAAGTTTATTTTAGAAAGTCACTTTAAGTATGTGGTGATATAATTAAGCCTTATTAATATGCTGTTTATTTAACAGATTAAAAATGCATAAGAAGCATGTCCCATTCATCTTAATTAGACAATATGCTTGTCACAATCATTTGCTTTATGTTTTCATTTTTCATAAACATTTTGAAGATATCCATTGATGCTATTATAGCCGACATTCCCCTTAGTTTATGGTTCTGTGATCTCAATGCCACGGTTCTCTGCCCAGCATTTCTTACTTGACCCTTGCCAACACCTGGCTGTTAGGTTTGTTCTGGGGATGAGAACAGTTCCCAGGAAAATAAAATAAAATAAAAAATAAAAAAAGAAATGAAATTACGGTAAGGATTTTAGTGTTCTCAGTATGACCTTCTTTCCATTTAAGACTCAGATTTTTAAATATCCCCACTCTCAAGTATTGCACACAGCTATGGATGTGAGATAATAGAGGCCGATTGACATAGAATATCAAATTCTAGAGCTGCAGGAGATTTTTGAGATTATCTTCTCTAACTTCTTCCAAATTCAACCATTTCACACTAGGCCAGTCACTTTACGGTAATTATTTTCTGTGCTCTGATTTGAATACATCCACCCAAAAACGTGTATTGGAAACTTAATCCTTAATGTGACAGTATTGAGAGGCAGGGCTTAATAGGAGCTGTTTAGGTCATAAGGACTCCATCCTCATGAATGGATTAGTGGTGATTAGAAAAGGACGTAAGACTGCAAATCAACCTCTTACCATCTCCCTTGTCACTGTGATGTCAAATACCAAGATATGATGCCACTAGTCCCCTTGGTCTTGAAATTCTCAGCCTCTAAAACCATAAGCCAATAAGTTTCTGTTCATTATAAATAACCCAGTCTCAGGTATTCTGTTATAGTTGCAAAATACAGACTAAGACATTCTATAAATATGTTTCTATTTTTAACATAGTATGACAAAAGTATGTATTGCTATTGCAAATGGAAAACTATTTAAATTTGTGATGAAGATAATAAAATGAATACAACCGAAACAAACAATATTGCTAAATTCTACTAAGAGTTTCTGCTTGCCAGAGGTTCCAAGCATGAGTCTTCTTCACTTTATTAGAAAAAGAGATTCTCAAGATGGAGTTTACCCAGATCAAACTAAAATATTCTTGTTGAATCAGAAGGCTTAAAAGGATAAACACCCTTTCCATACCATCCAGCGGACAAGGCCTTGGATGAACCACAAATCATCTTGTAGCATGGGTCCTTGCTGGGGAAACATTTCTTATTTCTTCCTCGCCATAGAAGACACACTTACTGATATGCTTTTTTAACCTAGACATTGGTTTCTAATATGACATTCCAACAAAAGGAACCAGAGGTCCTTGGAGACATAGATTGATTCTAAGACTGAGACAGGAAATTTACACGATGATCCTGGAGAATCTTGAAGACAGTAGGAAGGTCTAAGCAAGCATGTAAGAACAACAAAACCAAATACACACAATGCTAGAAAAATGTCAAAAGGACAAGAGGAACCAACTGCACATAGTTCCCAATCATCAAAGTTCAGACAATTTGAACAATGAAATAAGTAATACTGGTTTATAGCCTAAAATATGAAATAAATATCCATAGTTCATACTGATAAAGGTAAACAATTGAACAAATGGAGGAAAAGAGAGAAGTATTCCATTCAGAAGTGCTCCATATGATTTATGTAGATTCCCTTTCCTCGGGGAGGTAGAGCATAAATCCCCACTCCTTCAGCATGGGCTGAGTCTATAACTTCATTCCACAAAATGGAAAATGGGAAAACTTCACAGTGGAGGAAGCTGGCAAACTTCCCATCCACACTGATCAAGGTCACCAGCAATGGACGTGGGTCATGTGACAGTGTATCCTTGACAAGACATGATGAAAATGGAACTTCACCTCCATATTCTTCCTCCAGACAAGCCACAACCCCAGTATAATTGTGAGATAGACATTAGACAAATCCCAATGCAGGAACATTCTACAAAACACCTAACCAGTACTATTTAAAAGTACAAAGTCATCAAAAACAAGGAAAGTTTGAGAAAAGACAGTTAAATTAATGTGGGAGCCAGGATGGGTACTTGGAAGAGAAAAAGGGCATCAGATAAAAATTAAGCAGGGCTGGAGTTGTCGCTCAGTGGTAGAGCACTTACCTCACACCTATGAGACACTGGGCTCAATCCTCAGAACCACATAAAAATAAATAAAATAAAGGTATTACATCCATCTACAACTAAAAAAGAATAAGGAAATCTGAGTAAAGTAAGTAAAGTATGAATTTTTGTCAATAATAATAATGAACCAAAAATGTGTTGGTTGCTTAATTGTAACAAATGTACCATGCTGATATAAGATGATAATAACAGGGGAAACCAGCCATGGAGTGTATGGAACTCTTTGTACCATCTTCACCATTTTTCCATAAACCTAAAAGTCTTCAAAAAGTTATTGTTTAAGTATACCTTTAACTATCCATTTAACACACATTTTTTTCAGATGCCAAGGTCCAAAATAAATACAAGAGACACAGATCTAATTACTTCTCTTGGAGGTAACCTCATTCAGAAATGTTAAGCAACTCAATCAAAGTCACACAGCTGGGGAGAAAGAGGAGTTGTAGTTATCTCCAGACAATATTTTGTCACTTGACTTCAGCAGCCTTCTTCCTTCTACACTTCTGACCTATTCAAGAAGATTTTCTTGGAGCTATTTAGCCTGAAAATGAAACTTTAAATCAATGAACAGACATTTTTGAGTTTGTATCATATTCTTAAGACTGAATTTTTTTTACTGACAATTTAAAAAAGCAACGAGTGGTCTTTGCCCCCAATATGCCTACACTCTCTCACTGTCTCTGTGATTACAGAAAAAGATCACAAGCACAGGTGATTTAGTATGACTCTCAATAATTCTGAGACGTAGGAGTATAATAATGGTCAAATCAAATGGGAAAGTTTCACAGGAAAGAAGGACTTGAACTATGTTCTTGTGCCTGGTAGAATGCTCATGCAGAACAGAGAATGTCCATCATGGCACTACAGAGTGGTGGTGAAGGTCACCCTCCCAAAAGCTAGACTGCAAGTGTTATGATCTTAGTACTTCTGTTTACAAGATGAGTAATCTTCAAAAGTTTGTACAGCCTGTCCATGTTCCTAGCTTGTAAAATCTAGAATAATGGGTTGATTCAAGAATTCAGAATTTAAAAAAAAATAAAGATGACCCACTTACCCTAGAGAAATTCAAAGGAGAATTTATTTACAAAGGAGCTATCATCAAAAGGTATGGATAGAAGGGAACCCAAAAAATCTGGAACACTTAGCTGCTGAACTCTTACCACCCCTATCCTGAAGGATACAAGGAGGGAGTTGGTACTGAATCATGAAGAGTCTCCTTGTCAAGACCAGTGTTCTTTGATGGAACCAGGAAATTAACACTGGAATTCACCACTCTACTTCCTGCTAGGCCTTTCCCAGTAGGAAGCAGAGGGCAGCAGTTTTTGATGTAGTCCATGCAGGTCAGTATCTGTGGAAGGACCAACATGACATCATATTCTCAAATGTTTAGAGCATGTCTGGCACATAGTAATACACAATAAATATTAATAATTGCTATTATTATTATTATTATTATCATCATTTCTATTACTTCTATATTATCAATATTCAGCACAGTTTCCAGATTTGGCAGATGCTTAAAAAATGAAGGCAGTGAGGAGAGGTTGACAGGTCTGAAGTAGGATACAGATCGCCATAGCATGAACTATAGTTGTGTATATACAACTGATCACAAACACACAGTTGACAATCACATGAGTTTAAATGTAAATGTTGAAGATTAGTGAGAGATAAAGTTGTTGTGGTAGTTTCTGAAGTCTTTTGAAAAATGAGGATTGCATTATCAAAATACATACTGTTCCACACAGAGGAAGTGGTAGGGGCAGTGAGGTAGAAGGACTAGATTCCAGCTGGAAGACATAAAAAACTATTCACACTCATCTGTGTGACTTGGAACAAGATACTTTTCCCCCTGAGCCTGTGATGGTTGATTTTATGTGTCAATATATGTGGGCCATGAGGTACCCAGACACTTAGTCAAGGTTTTTGCTTGTTTGTTTTGATGTGCCTATGAGGCTGTTCTTGGATGAGGTCAACATTTGAATCAGTAGACCAGTAAAGTTAATTGCCCTCCATAATGAAGGAGGTCTCATCCAATCAATTGAAGGAATGAATAGACTAAAAGGTGGAGTAACAGGGAGCTCCTGAGCCTGACTGCTCAGCTGGGACACTGGGGTTTTGGGCTATCAGATTCAGACTGAACTATCAGTCTGCCTGTGTCTTCGGACTGCCAGGTCTGAACACTAGAATGTAAACCACTGACTTCCCTGTTCTCAGGTCTGCAGAGTTAGAATGAAACTACCCCATGGGCTCTCCGGAGTTTGCAGACTGCAGACATTGGGACTTGTCAAACTCCTTAAGTGTGTCAGCCAGTTTCTTATGATATATATATAAGTCATATTATTGTATCCCTTCTGGTTGGTTTCTCTGAAGAACATTGAATATACAGAGAACACTAATTTATAAAAAACAAAACGATATTTTTGGTAGGCTTCAATGAGAAAAAATATATTCCAAGCCCTGGCACATAGTAGGCATTCAATGGAAATATTTGTTCCCTCTGTGAATTGAGGGATTGAAATCACAGCCAGTAGAAATAAAACAGAGGGCTATCTTTCTAATAGACATCCTTTTTGCCTCTAGTCTTTAATAGACTCCATTAATATCTATCAAACATTCCTGGGAATGGAAATATAAAGTCATCCTTGCTATATATGTGGCAGCCTAATGAGCCAGCTTCTCCCAGTGAGGCAATAATTTACTCAAAGGTCCCAAAGTGGCCAGCATGAGTTAAGACAGCTTTCCAAATTGACCAGTTCTTGCACAAAGAGATTGCATTATTATGCTACCCTTTCTATGTGATTTGTTCAACAAAGCTCTATGCAGGATAAACCAATGTGATATCTGCCCTCTAGGACTGTTCTCTGTGGGGATTTCAATGCCAGATTCAATTCCCAGGAAATCATGCAGTCAGTTCTCCTGGTTTCGGGCCAATGGGGTTTTCCTAAACCACAGCATTCTCAGAACAAGTCATGTATATCCATTTTCTGGAAGACACTGGAGGAAGGATGACATTGGGCAATTTCTCAAGCTCCATTTCTCAGTAAAATGTCTCAATATTTGTGCACACAGGAGCTTTTTTATGTTGGCCAATCCATTTTGGATGATGATGTATGTCACTTAACGGTGATGGAAGGCCCAGCTGCAGAAACCATTTTTTTGGAGTCAAGGATTGCAATCCCAGTGCTAATTCTGCAAGAGACATATTTATGACCTTAACAATGGTACCAGAAAGCTCTTCATCTCCCATCTGAGTCAGGACAGTGCTCAGGAGAGACTAGATTGTATTTTGTTCACCAGAGCTTAATGTTTAAACACATCAGAGGGACATGGAAAGACAAAATGATACCAAAACATCAAATGACCTTGTAGAAAGAGCACTGCTTTAGAAAGCAGAGAACTGAGCACCCAGCCTCTTCTTATCCTAACTGGCCATATCACCTTGGGCAAATCACTCAATCTTTCTGGGGTGAAATTGTGTGACCTGAAAAATGAATTGATACTATCATTCCAATTTTAAATTCCAGAGCAGGTAAATTTCCTAGGTTTCCTTCCATTTCTGGTATATCTAAAATTGTGCCTTTTATTTTGGATGAAGACAACATTGATTGGCATCAGCATAAGCATACTTAATACCTTCCCTATGTGCACTTTTGCAAAGGATTTTTACATGCATTGCTTAATTTAATACACCCAACATTCCTCTTTAAAATAGGCAAATCGAAATAATCATTTCTGTTAGACAAATGAAAAATGTAAGGCTCAGAAAGGATAAATGACTCATTTATGTTCTGTTCATAAAGTACCACGGCTGCCTTGGTTCCCTTGAGTCTCCACTTCTCCACCACACCCTTCTTCAGCCGTCACCTGCAAGCAGCTCTTGGTACCTTGCTGGGGTCTCTCTGCTCACATGAATTTTATTAGAGAAGGCTTCTCCCCTATCATCTTGAATAAAGCAGCATACTCTACCCCTTCACCCATGCATTCACGTACTTGTTCCTTTGCTCACACTAAAAAATGAGCTCCGTGAGATTAGACACTTCATTAGATTTTATTCATTCCTCTGTTCTTAACACCTACGATAGTGTCTGGTCAATACTACGCACTCAATAAATAATTGTTAATGAATAAGTGAACCATTGAGCTGAAACAGGGAAGTTTCTGGAAGTTTCAGTTTTCATCTTTAAAAGAATTGGAAGGTATCCTTGTCCATTAGCAGTTTGAGTTTTGGTTCATTTCCTAGGACATCTTGATTGAATTTTATTTGATATATCATTTTATCTTACTTTCTCAAGAAAAATTAGGCAGTTATTTGACACTACTTTAACCTATCTTTTGCCTTACATCAGGTGGAAATGTGATTAAATTTGCCTAGTTCAGGATCCATAGGAGTGGTCCTTGAAATAGAAAATGAAAATGAAGAGCAGTGATTTCCAAATATGATGGATATTAGAACCACTAAGGGACATTTTTAAAATTTTAAATTCCTGTACTCTATCCTTAGAAAATTCTACTTCATTGGGTCTATGATGGAGCCAGAATTTGTACATTTTTAACACTCTCCCCTCGATTGAAATGTACAACCATGTTGGAGAACTACTGAGTCATTCCTCTGTACAGATTCCCTCTGCTCTATGTATTGTTATCTGGGACTTGAGCAAGGACCATGAGGTTGACTTACAACTGTAAGATCTCCTTGGGAAGAAAGTGCCACATCAGCCTCAGGCACAATTCCAAAAAAAAAAAAATTTGGCCACAGGGATTTCTGATTAAGTGGATAGAGCACAAAGATCAAGCAGGCACACTTTCCTTATCCTACAGATCTTCCCTAGGGGACAGGGGCCCAATCATTCTTCTGGGAATGGAATGAAGCTTGAGCTCTTTAAATACTGATAAGTACCAAGCAGAACAGGCCAAACTCAAGACAAAAAGTGGTTCAATGCCTTGAGCAGACCTGAAGGACAGCATGAAGGGGAATCTGAAGGCAATTATTCAGCTTTCTGTGGATGTTTACTCAGCATCAGCCAGGACAAACAAGATATGGCCTCTGCCCACTAGAAACTTAGGTAGATGTGTGACAGAAATATGCCAACATACTAATATGAAGCAGTAGGCTTGCTATGGGTAAACACTGCAGTTATATCTAACCTAGCCATGGTGTTATGGTTTAGATAAGAGATGTCCCTTAAAAAGTTCATGTAATAGACAACTTGGGAATGTTCAGAAGCAAAATGATTAGATTATGAGAACTGTAACCTAATGAGTGGATTAATCCATTTGATGGGTTAATCATTTGAATGGATTTCTGCCTGGGTGGTAACTTTAGGCAGGTAGAACATGGCTGGAGGGAGTAGGTTACTAGAGCATGCCTTGAGGATTACATATTGTCCCTGCTTTTCTTGCACTACCTGTCTCTCTCTCTCTCTCTCTCTCTCTCTCTCTCTCTCTCTCTCTCTCTCTCTCTCTCTCTTTCTCTCTCTCTGTCTCTCTCCTACTATGAGCTGACTAATTTTCTTCTGCCATGCCATTCCTTCATACTATTCTGCTTTAACTCAGGCCCAGAGCAATGGAGTCAGTCAACCATGGACTGAACCATTGAATCTGTGAGACAAAATAAATCTTTCCTCCTCTAACTTGCTATTGTTAGGTATTTTGGTTAGAGACATAAAAAGTTGACTAACAAATAAAGATTGAGGAGATCTGGTTCTAAGCTAATACCTAAAGGATGAGTCCATGTTAACAAAAAGAAGATGAAGAAATGAAGAAGAGCGAAGGTGTTGGTACACAGCTACCAAATTTATAGAAGAGAATAAAAAAGTTCACCAAAGACAGCAAGGCTATTAGAAGTCTAAAGTAATAGTTTTATTCTAAGCATGGGAGATAAGAGTGAAGATCAGAGACAGACCCTGCCCTGGAAATCTCAAAGCTTGGATTTAAATAATGGATAAGATCATATAAAAGTCAAAAATAATAGTTTGACCAAAGTTTAACTGAACTGGTGTTGGGGCTAAGTCTGTCAGTGCTTATAGAAGAAAAGAGGAACTGACTAATGGCTATTTGCAGGGAAGTAGCAAGAAGAATAGGGAGAGAATGGCATCTTTGTAGGTCTCACTGATCCTAGGAGTTACCTGATTCAGCTACTGAAAAGTAGCTGAATTCTAGGCTACATCACTTAGGGATATTAAAATGCCTATGTTCTACTTGCTTCAGGCTGTGGATTCCAGTACAGTGGATGCAGCTGAAATGTACTAGGAAATAAAAGATGCAGAGGAATTAAATCTGGGGCTGATCCCAGATTTTTTTTTTTTTTTTTTTTTTTTTTTGCTGTGCTGGGGATCAAACTCAGGGCCTTGTGCTTCCAAGGCAAGCACTCTACCGACTGAGCTATCTACCCAGCCTGATCCCACTGATTTTTGAAGACTAAACAGAGCTTATACATTTGGCAAGTTGTATAATTAAAGTCAACTACTGATGATATAAGATATCCCAAGGCATTCTCTAAACTCAAATGACCATTGAACTAACCTTAAAATAATTTTGAAAGTGATAACAAAACAAAAAAGTTTAAATTCATGATTAAATCTACGTTTATCTTGCTTCATCGTAAAATGAGGTGAACTTGTTTGTTATTCCCTTCAAAATCAGATATCTGATAGCAACATGCTTTTTGAATTATTGCATTAAGATCTTATAAATCTCTTCTCAGCCTTGCCTGTGAATGATTTATATATGTAAAATGGAAGGGCTGGTTTATAGCAAATGGAGGAAAGTATCCATAATCCAAGTGGACAGAGACAAGAAGGACTAAATCATAGTAACACACACAAGAGACAAGATCTGCATGGGTTAAGAGAGGCTAATCAAAGTGTGTTCTCACTCCAGAAAAAAAAAGGGGGGGGAAGTATAGAATAACTGATAGCCGTAGGAGAAATACAAAAGCAACGGGTAAAAGAAAACAACAACAACAATCCTTGAAAGAGCATGTTAGGAAAAATAAGAAAATCCAGAGGCAATCGTCCTAAGGAATGGCGCGGGTAACAAAGACAAAGTCCTGCAACACAAGATTGTGCTTTACTTTGGGCGTTTTAATTTTCTTCTCAATCACTCCAAGAGCTTTCTTGTCTCCCTTCCTCAAGTCTCCCTTTATCTGTTTCCTATGCTCAAGCTACATTGGAATAACCTTGATCTTGTGAGTTGATTTCTAAATGTGTTTTCAAAGTAGGTTCATCTTCACCACTTAGAGAGAGGTTTATCTGCTTTTTGCCAGACAAGCAGTTTGATCAAGTCATTTAATATCACATACTTGGGATACAGGCAATATGAGTTGTTGAGATCAAGCAGAGCTTTGCACTCAAAATGAGTATGTCGTTGTTGACTGACCTCTAAGAAAATGCAATGTCCTACTTTATTTGGGAGTTCGATGGAAGGGTGGTTTTACACCTATTTTTATGTTCTTTTTACCCAGATTATTCCGGTGGATTCAATAAAATCCACAAAAGTAAATATAAGTACAGCAAAATAACATATACAAAAATGCATGTACACTTAACCATGATTGCTACAAATAGACCCAGTCGAGCAATTTATTTTTTTTTTAAAAGCAGCAGGTTAACTTCAGATTTTTTTTTTTGTAATTGAAATGATAGCTGCAGAAACATTATATTAGCTGATGCTATGTTTTGAAAGTGATATTAAAGCCCTGATTTCTTTGAGCAAAGGTGCTGGCATTCATGCAAACTTAGAAAAAGTACCATGCTTTCAAATGGGGAATAAATGGCAAAATCAGCCCCATCTATGATTTGTAATTTTGAAGAACCATGCCTAATTAGTACTAGAAAGAGAAGCAGCTCAAGAGTAGTACTAGTGTAATTAATGCATGTGTAGTTACCTAATCTGACTTCTGAATAAGATATCAAAATTAATGGTGTTGTTTGTGTACCATAGATGAAATTATAATTTAAAGTACAGTGATACTGAAAGAGTCCCTTAAAGTGATTTTTCAACAGAAATGTGGAAATCAATTAAAATGCAAAAACCAAATTTCAAAGTAGGATTCCAGCCTGTTTTCTCTGTCTTCATCTAAGCTTGCTTTTTCCCTTCTAGATCTGTTATGGTTTGGATAGGCCCATGTAATACAGGCTCAGTTGCCAGCCTGTGGTACTATTGGGAGGGAGTGGAACCTTTAAGAGGTAGACCCTGGTGGAAAGGCATTAGATCCCCGAAACTGTACCCTTGAAGTACACATTGTTCTCCTGACATCTTCATGTCTTTCACTTCTGCTTTCCGACCACATTGGGGTTAGCAGTTTCTTCTGACACATGCTTCCTTTATAATGTGCTGCTTCATCAAAAAGGGACTAGAGCCAAGCAAGAATGGACTGTAATTTCTGAAACTAGGAATTAAAATAAACCTTTTCTCCTTATTAGATGATTATCTCAAGCATTTTCTCACAGTATTGGAAAGTTTACTAACACAAAGTCCTTTTGCCATGGAGTCTGGAATTGAAACTTATAGTTCCAGGGTAGTGAGAATTTCATGACTCACTGTAAACAGAGTCATTTTGCCTTTTAACATAAGGGAGTCAATTCAAACACTGGAAAATTTGATCTCAGTAATTTAACTACCTAGGAAAGTATCTTTGTTCACACACCACTTAAAAAACCCAGTAGAGCAAGTCATTAGCAGGTATGAAATTAAGTAGAAAACTTAACATCTAAAATTATGGACCAAAGATTTAAATTCCTATTTCTTCAGGAGTCAAATTTTGAAATGCTGTATGAATTTATCTTAAAGAGAAATATGGTATCGTGAAAGAAGAATAACATGAAGGTTTGAAATACTGTGCCTTCTTTTTTCCTGATAGTTTCTCCTTTGGTATTCATGGAATAGAAAGTAATTAAACCCCTCTGAGGCAGTCAGTGTACAGATTCAATAATTATCATCTTTATTTCTCCTTTCAGGACATGCATAAAGATTAAGTTTTAATGTTAAAACTAATACAACCAGCTTACTTCAGAATGGTAATAACATTTTGTTAGACTAACATTAAATACAAAGGTATTTGCTATCCCAGATTATAGCAGAAAGGGTGATCAACTGAACCCCTGGCAAGACCAGAGCTAAAAGGGAATTGAGAACCTGAGGTCTAAACTCCTTATTTCATATATGAAAATCTGTGAGTTGTACAGCTAATCAGCTGCAGAAGTGGGGTTAGAAATCAAGAAAGCAGGTTTTCAGTCTCACCTGTCTCTGTGCCTTGTCCTTGGAAAACAACTTGGACACAGTTGAGAAAGTCACAGAGTTTGTAAAGGATACACTGATGGTCACTGGTCATGAATGAAGACATCCCTGAGAGAGAGTAAGGCCTGTTTTTAATATCCTAACAAAGGAGACTCAGTGATTAAACAAGGCCATCTACATAATAATGGGGATACTGCCTGGTGAATAGTGAATCTGGCTAGCATATCACACATTGGGACCATGACCATCATCATCCTCACTGAAACCCATGTCCTCTTACCACCAACCCAAGGAACAGGAGTGTGGGTAGATGGGAAGTTCACTAGTCCTAAGTAAGTTTGAGATTCTTTGCTCATCCTTTGGACCCACTTCTTATTAGCAGTCTTCTTTGATTTCTCTGGCCAATATAAACATGTATTCACAAATCAAGGTCACACAGTTAGCTTCCTTACAGAACTATTCCCTAGTGTTGTAGTCGAAATAAGTGTCTGCAGAGTCAATTTTTTTTTTTTTTTCCAGCAGAAAATGGAATGAACAGTTTCCCTAAATAAGTCCTCCACCTGGAGCAGGGATGAGGGAAGAGTTAAGCAGAGTACTCAGAAGAGATGGCCTCTACTCAAATGCTCTCTTTGCATCCTCGGCTGCTTTGTGTGAAAAAGAAACTTAATTATGACATTTCAATATTGCAATAAAATTAGTTTGGATTTTATTCCTCATTCTTGAGAGGAAATTATGCTCCGTTTTTAACTGTGCAAGACAACTGCCGATTCATCTGTGGAGTGATAAGCAGGGTTATTTTTATGTACATGTAACTAACTATATGCAGGGCTTCTCTTCCTGTGGGTGCAACTTGGCATTCCAACTCCTGCTTATACAGGAGGACACCACCTATTCCCATGCCAACCCTGCCAACCATTCACATTGGTCAAATCTTTTTAGCAACAAAAATGTAGTCAATTTTAATGACACATTGCACTTATATCCCAGGACTGTGCCTAGTTCTAGTGGACCCAAATACAAGGATAAAAGAATTATCTTGTCTAGTTTAACCTAAATATTCTTAATCCTAAATATATTATAAATGTGCAATTTTATAGTATTTCTAGGATAGAGTATATTAATCTATTGCTTAATATATTGGTAAAGTTTTAAAATCATGTAATGAATTAAATATTAAAGAACACATAGCCAATGTAGTTTCACTGCTCTTTAAATGCCTCTGGCAAGGATTTAATTTAGATTTAATAAAAGAGTTATTATATTATTTATTTGATTATAAATATGCAAATGAAAATGCCATGCTATAAATACTTCTGCTAATTAAATACTAGCTGACTTATAGGGGTTTATTTAGGTGCAACTTGCAGTTTATTAAGATGTATGAGTTCAAACTCAATAACCATATTCTCAATAATCTATTGATATTTAATAGGTAATAACCACATTATATTCAAGGTAGTACATTTAGACGTATTCTTTCTATTGAATGTTAGTTTAAAACTAATTATTAGTAGCATATTTACTAAGCCTCAACAGTTTAAGAGATATTCATCTTAATAAAAAAGGTTGTTATGCCCCAATAGATATTCATAATAATCAGTTGATATTTAATTAACATATAATAACTCCCTCATTAAACCTAAATTAAATCTTTATTTGAAATACTCAATTTAAAGTGCAACTGAAAATATAGCTACAGAAAATTGCATAGCTGCCCTGAATTGCTTTCACAACAAAGTGAGAGATGTCCTCACCATTTAAGATGAAATTTCGTGTGACATTGAAGGATATTCATTCAGGGTCCTCTGTAAGTCCACATGCAAGGATCATAAAATGAGACAAGTTTTAAAAAGTAGGCAACATTTCTCATTGAGCCCATATTTCAATGTGTTTTAGCAATCACTGAACTCTAATGAAGTACAAACTAAATGAAACACTGAAGCAATTGATGTCCTTCAATAAGATAAAACCAACTGAGGGATGTGCATGGGAAATGCCTCATTTCTCCTGGGAAACTCCCTACCGTTCCTCACTCAGCTCTGTGACCTAGCAGGCTGTTCTGAAAGGAATGGATGCATCACCACCACATCTCTTGCTTCTAGATTCCAGTTAGGTTTGGACAAGGGGAAGCACCACCAGGAAATCCAAGTGCAAGGATACAGAGAGGTTGGGGTCTTCATCCCTTTGTGAGATTTTTGGCTAAGCTCTGGTTGGTGCCTGTGTTTCTCTCCATGAAGCCACAGATTCTGTTAGTCCTTCTTGAACTCCAGCTCTCATTGCACTTCACAAGTCTCCCCTTCCTTTGCCCCTTTGGGCATGAGGGAGGTCATGGTTTCCTGTGCTTGCTAGTCCCAGGTATTTTCTTTCCAGGCCTCGACTAATTTGCAAATTATAGAAAGATAATGAATAACAACCATAGCTTCAGCAACTTCCCTTTACTATTCACTCTCTTTGGATTCTAGCAAGTTTTAATTTTAGGCCATTTGACAGATGAAGAAACCAAGGCTGAGGTTTTCTGCGCAAGAACTTAGAGTAAATAAATGGAAAATCCAGAAATGAAAGCCTAGACTTAAAACTCCATATCCTACATGTCATCGATGATAGAAAAGTTAATTTTTTTCATTTTAATCAACATTTTACTGAAGCAGTAGTTTATTAAAAAATTTTGTTTGGAGCCATAGAACTCTTTCTTCAGACAAAACCCAAAACCTTTTAACAACTAACACAGACAAAAGCAGAGCCTCGGTGGATGAGGCACTTTCAGTGATTCCATTTAGACCATGTGAAGATACCCACAGCATCCTGCTCCTGGATCCCTGCCTGTCCCAACCCCACCGGGTTAGAGCACTCTATCCCTCAGGCCACCGAGGTTGGCTCATGGGTAGTCAAATGACCACCTGAGCCTTCAGAGTCCTCCCAAAATGTACCACATCTTTCTGGGATGTCAAGCTGAGAAGATAATGAAAGTCTTGGATCTGCAAATAGTTACCTTCGCTGACATTTAAAGTCAACCAGTCTGAAAATAAAGTCAAATTGAGAGGATGCCTAAATCAAGAGAAGGAGATTGAAGTCCCAAAGGACACTATATCAACACATGGATCCAACCAAGACTAAAGACAACTCCATCCTTAGGAATAAACAGGTATGGTAGACAATCAGTTCTCTGTTTAAGTTAGTTTGAATTTAAATTCTTTGGCTTACATTCAATACAACAGAGCTCCATCAAAGTTATACCAGTAGTTTTGTATTAATTTTTTTGATATAAAAAGATATGAATGTCCCTAAATTGGTATATTAGGTGGAGAGTCACTTATTTCAAGATTATTTTCGATGGTGGTCCAGTTGACACTTGTAAAGATTTGATGCAATGCAAACTATATGTCACCTTTTGTTTTGGGAGGTGGAGTAGAAAGAGCTTCAAAACCTCTGAATTTGCAGGTGCACTATTACACAACTCACCTATGCTGAAATTCAGTTCCTCACTGATTAACAAATTAATAATAAATTACTGATCTCTCCTTTTCACTGAGTTATTGTGAAGCTGAAATCATTGTTAAAATTTTTATAATACAGAAAAGCTCTACATGGTACAAAATGTAAGACAAGCTATCAGCAGTTTACCAAATGTCCCTTTTAATCACATCCTCAGTATTTTTAAAAATAAAAAGTATATCATGTGATATACTTGGCATGGTATTAAAAAGGAATGAATGTGTTTAAAAATAGGTGTCATCATTTGCTTCTTTTGGTCTGTAGTTGATGTTTTTAAAACACTTTACCAACATTAAATGATTAGACTTCCTAACATCCCTCTGACACAGTGGTGTTATAAAGGGGAACCCTTTGCTGCTGTAATGTGGACCTGTATTTATTTTCTAGATTTTAAAGATTCACTTAGGGAGACTCTGGGCATTAAAAATCAATTTAAAGTACAATTAAACTATTAGTGTAACCAAAAGAGACCAATAGCAACAGTAGGCTGGGTCTATTCTTGGGCCAAATGAGTGGGGAGGACAGGCAAACATCCAGACACTCAGGACATAATGACTTCAAACATCAACTGTGAGAACAGCAAAGCATGAGAGGACCTGAATTCTCCAAATTGACTCTTTCCAGTGAAATCCACGTACACATTATGCCACTTTCATGTGCCTGTTAAAGCCAGCTTCAGTTTTTATATTGTTTTCTTTTGCACTAAAAACTGGATTAATGTACATTAGGTAATAACCAAATCTTATTTCAAGCATTACATTCAGATATCTTATTTTCACTGAATTTTTAAAAACTACCTATTGGTAAATTATTTTTTCATATCCAAAGTGAATTTTTACCTTGCTACCTAACCCACCCATATAGTAGAAAATTAATCACTATCAAATTGGTTTTTCCTCTGCTCAACCTAGGCTACAAATTTTCCTGAGCCAAATAAACTCCAACATCCTATTCTACCATTTTGATTCCCAGGGATAACAAAGTTAGAGCAATTATTATTGTTCTCTGGCTTTCGATGCCAAAAAAAATCTTCCTAGTGTTAAAAATGAAATTGGCATCTATTTTTGATTGCCTATTTTATATATGCAGGAACACAGCTAAAATATATTATTCTACCTGTATTAATTATTTAGGAAGGGTAGATAGAGAGCATCACTTTAGACTTTTGGAATTCATGGTGTGAGATCAACACTTTTCAGAGCCTTCTCATGAAAGCTGCCTCCATCCTCTCTAGTCCCATGATTTCCTTAATATGTACCTTGTCTATAGGCATAAACAGCCTCAGCACATTTTCTGCTACCTAGAAAATAGAAAATACTACAAGATTTTTTTTGGGTCAGCCCAGATATCTTATGTATAGTTATAGTTTATCACTGTACTGCTTAAACCAAAAATTCTATTCTTTCCTCTGATCATGACAGAGTGTAGAGCAGTGGTCAGGTGTGTATACTCTGGTTTCAGACTGCCTGGGTTCCAATCATGGTGTCACCCTGGTCACTTCAAATGCAACTCCTTTGCACTCCATTTCTTTACATGTGGAAGTCAAATATAACCTGGCTGATGGTAAAGGACTTGGATTTGTGCTTCCAGGACTCTAACTGAACAACTAAAATTAGCCATTGGGTAGCACTTCTGGATTGCAAACTCTGTTTGAAACCCTGCCTTAACCCCATCCAGTTAGCTCAAGATTCTACCTTCTTGTTAAATGCTTTTCTACTACCTTATACTTGTGTGTTAGTCAGCTTTCTGTCACTATGATAAAATACCTGAGATAATCAACTTAAAAGGAGGAAAAACTTGTTTTGGCTCATAGGTTTTAGGGGTTTTAGTCCATGTCTTTTGACCTCATACCTCTTGAGCCTGTAATGGCAGAGTATACCATGGCAGGGTGTATAGAGGAGGGAGCCTGTGCACCTTATTGTGACTGGGAAGCAAGAGAGAGGAGGAGCCTGGACTCTCACCAGCCCTTTCAAGGGAATGCTTCCAATGACCCAGCTTCACCCTAGTAGGCTCCAATTCTTAAAGTTTTCATCATAGTGCTAGTGTCAGAGGTTGGAGACCCCCAGGGCTTTAACACATGGGCTTTGAGGGAAATTTCAGATGTAAGATATAACAGTGTATAAATATATACTTGTTTTATTAGTTTAGCATATGCATCCTCATTTAAACTTTAAATTCTAAGAAAGTATAGTCTACTCATACTTTTACTTGTAGTTCCAAGCAGTGCTTGGCACATAGTAGGTTTTCAATGAACATTTGTTCAGTGACTAAAGAAATGAATTAGTGAACGAATATATTATAGGCCTTAATTTCATTTAGTCTTTACTTCTTACATTTGTTTCATGTTTTACACAATCTGTGCTTCAATAGTCTGCCCTTCTATTACTCAGCCTTTCCTATAATGCCAGGTATCCCACCTAAACTGTTTTAATTATTTTTAATTATGGGATTAGGCAAGATCATCACTAAAATCAATATTTTGTAAGATTAACAACATGACTAAAACAGAATGTAATTAATGAATTTTTAAGCAGTGCTCGCAAACTGATTCTAATTTAGCATCTATTTTCCCCTCTGCAACAACAAAATAGACTTAAAAGTTTCCTTTATATTACCACAACTCAATCAATAAGCATTTGGTTTATGCCTACTGTGGCTTAAGCAAAGTAGCAAGGTATTCTATTTATAACAGACTTTGTACCTGTTTTAATTGTTAACCATAGCACATTGCCATGTAAGGATTGATGATAAATAAATACATCTTGATGTCAATTAAATAAATTGATGGCCACAAACCAGGGACAATTAAAAAATCCTGGAGTCAGAATTCCAAAGAGTTTATTGCAACAAGTAAATGAAATTACTTAGGAGCTCCACACAGAATGGATGCAAGAAATTACAAATGCAGTGGGAATACTGGAGATGTCCACATCTGAACAGACTCATCACCATCTCCATGGAAACCATCCCCCACCCCCTTCTTGGGAGAAAACAGCAGCTGTTCAACAGCACACAACCAAGAAAAATGCAAATCACTCGGAAGTGAAAAACTCAGGATCCATTTAAAATTGTTAAAGGGATGAAATTTGGGGTAAAGGAATGAGATTAAGCAGTGATTTAGCAAATAAGGCTGTATTAGCCTCCTGTGCATCTTCAAAAGTACTGAGAAGGTAGAGGTGAAAGTGGTGAGATATTTACATCAAATACCATGGCATCACCAGGTTGAGATAAAATATTGCAGGAATTTTGCAATGAAATATTACAAGGAGAAAAATTGTTTTTAAGCACAGGACTAGGAGAAATATATTTGGGGATTTGTTTGGAAAAACAAAGAAGGAAAAAATTAAGTTAAAGTGTGCCATTAATAGCAGATAGAAAGAAATCTGGGAAGGAAGGGAAATAAGAGAGGACCATGTACTATGGGTAAACTCTATAAACTTGATTACATTCTGGGTTCCTTTCACGTGAGCTTTTATGCGTTCCTTATGGACATGGCTTCTCTTACAAGGGTTTCATTGCAATAGGGATTCTGATTTTAAAAGATTTAGATAAATGTGTGCAGCCAAAGCAAGCAATTTAGCTATGCCAATAAGGATGAAGAACTGGAGGGTTAGCTTCTATTTGCATGAAGAACTCAGGATCGTAATTAAAAAAAAAAAAAAAAAATCATGGAGACTCACGAATGCTAGACTCCGAGAATGGCTTGTCCCATCAAATTGTGTCTCCTACAGATTTGGAGCTGGGAATTTCTCAGCTACACCATTTACAGTGAAGACATGTAGGATAAGATTCTGCTGTGGAGATGAAAGAGCAGAAAAACCCTGAAAGTGGTAGGGAGAGAGGGAGGAGTGGAGAAAGGAGAAGGATAAACATGTACAAGAAGTAATCAGTTTCCAGTGCCTGCCTAGTCCCCATTTCCATTCCCATTTCGAGTTCCATCTGCAATCGTGCCCTCAATTATAATGGTTCCCCTTTATTACTTCAGACAGTTCTTAAATAATAATATTTCTATTGCTGACTACCTAAGATTTAGATTTTTTTACCTCTTTTTTAAATTCAATGAATGTATACTTTTGTGTTTGCAGAATTTTCTTCCTGATTTGCTAAGGCAAAATTTGCATACAAAAACTGCACATAATTCATCTGTATAATTTGATGAATTTGGCCATATGTATACACTTGTGTGTTAGCATCACCACAGTCAAGATAATAAACATATCCATGACCAGAAAATATTTCCTGTGGGTTTTTTGGTTTGCTTGTTTGATAAGAACACTTAACATGAACTCTTCCCTCTTAACAAATTCTCAGATTATCTACTTTTTGCTAACTCTAGGTACTACATTGCACAATCCATCTCTGGAACTTCCTCAGCACCGATAACTGTAATTTTATAAGGGGCCAGATTATTACAACCCTGGACCAACCCTGGACTGTACTACTCAATGGGGTTTTAATTCCCCCTCATACACACACACACACGCACACACACACACACACACGTTGTCACTGTTGGATAAGGAGGATTCCATTTGGGGAGAAAGACTGGGAATGTCAGACTTATATGAAAAAACAAATATAGAGAATGGGAAGAGCAATGGAATAGAAATAATTACAGGTGAGGACAAATCTCCTGAATTTATTTCAACTCACAGAAAGGTATGTGCTGAAAAATACTAATTTATTTCCTTTCTTTCCCTTTCTTTCCTGGTTGGAATAACTGTAGCTCTTCCTGAGGTTTTCCCAGTGTTGTGCCAAACTCCCAGGGTCCACTGAAGCCGCCAGAGCTGGGAAGACCATTGTAGCCGTGACTCAATGGCTGCCAGGGCTTAAGGAGGAGATGCTGACTAGCCTCTCTCGGGTGGCATTTTCAGGTTCGTCACCACAGTGACTCCCTGCTTTTGTTGTGGCTGGAGGACATGGAATGTGGGTGCTCTTGAGCTGTGATATCAGCTCCCACCTACCTCCAACTTTTAGCCACATTCTCAGAATAGTGCCAGAGTGAGGCCATGGAACTCCCTACTTTCCCCCTCCTAAGAGCTTCAGGAAGGCATTTTCTGGATTGAGGTCAGCATTCTCTGTCTGTCTGTCTGTCTGTCTGTCTGTCTTAATACACTGACTCTATCAGAAGTAAATGCCAGGAAGTCGTTCAGGCTCCTCCTTTTCCTGAGTTGCCTTGTCTCTTCCTCCTGGGTTTTAAAGCACAGCCTGGCAGCTGTTAGGATGTGGTGGGGGGATCATGGGAGCAAATATTTAACAGGTTGAATGACTTTCGGCCCACCCTCCTATAGGTTTCTTCTGATTTTCTTTGCAATAGAACTCAATTCTTGTGAGCTACAGAATAGAGATTTTTAAGGCGACATACTAAAATCTCTACGTGAAATGTAAAGGGCTTAAGGCAGGATTTCTTTGTAACCCAACACAGAATAATAGGGAAGCTTTCATGACAGGTGGTTTCTCAGACAGTTGTATCTGAGGATCAGTTTTTGAATTCTCTGAACAGCAGCAGTGACACCAAATATCTTTAAAAGCAAGTTCTGTATATTGAATTCCATTGGCCAATTGACTTTTGTGAAAGAATGAGAATAGCATTCCAACAGAAAATACCTGTGCCTCAAGAGATCATAAATCACACGCTAGGGTACAATAAAGCTTTTAAAGTACATATTTAAAAGAAAAAAATGCTGATTTCCTGATAAAATATTAATACTGTTACTCAAATTAAGTCACTAGATAGGAATGCAAAGTAGCCAAGGTTATTGTTGTGTTTAGCCAGAGAGCTTCTAGCTCTGAAAGAAAAATAGCAAAGAAGCTAAAGGATGCCACATTTGTGATTGCCAAGTTTCAGCTTCTCTCAGGAGCTGGCCTTGGTCAGAGACCTTGAACAAAATACAAAGAAGCAAGAGCAGAAATGAGGAACACTTAATTCCACACCAGGGAATGAGAGGAAGTTCCTGGAAAAATCCTGAAACGTATCTCCTCTTGCTTGTCTTTCAAAACACCCATTCCCATTGCATATACCCTACTGAGCCCCTTTCTGATAACTTTGTATCATTGCACTAAGTGATTTCAGACAAAAGTGGTTTGGGGCTCATAAATTATTAAATATATTATAAAGATGCTAATATAATCATTAATAATATTCATACTATATGAAGACAAATTTTTACTTTTCCCATTTAACAACTGATGCATACTGTTTCATTTATTTTAAATTAATTATGTAATAAAAGGGTGAGTTGTCAACAAATAAATTCAAAACCGACATATACTATTTTGTATTTGGAGAACTAATGGGTATTACAATGTAGATTACAACTTAACTGTGCCTCTTACCATCAAAAACATAACACAAAAAACTTTTTGGTGACACAATTTGAATCCTTGAAAACAGAATTTTAAAGAAGCAACTAGTTTATTTTTAATGTGTTTATGCCTTTTTGTCTACATGATGGAATATAAATATTCTATGTTGCTTTTTGCTAGCAGCCTGGAAATAGTAGTTAAGGATGTGGTCACTGTGCATCCCAATACATCAAAAGCCAAATTGGATTCAATTGTCACTCTATCTTCAAGTACCAGGTGGTCCATGAAAGAATATCTGAATGAGTGCAAAACTATGGCATGTTCCTGGGAGGAAAGGCATAATATTGTAAAGATAGTCATTTCTCCCACACTAAGCTAGAATTTCAGTTAAATGCCTATCAAAATCTCAACAAAGTTTTTTCACCACACTTATTAGGGAGATTCAATTTCTAGAAGAGAAAATGTGCAAGAATCGCTAGGAAAAATTTTTAAATGGTAGAATAATGATGGGGTCTTGATGGGACAACAGGATATATTACTCACCTGTAGAAATGAAAACAGCATGCTATTCATGGAGCAATAGAGAATAGATCAAAAGAGAGTTACAGATGGTTTGGAAACAAATCCATGTTACAAATATGAATGTGCTGTGTGTTGAACTTGAGCTATTTCAAATCCAGTGGGCAAAGTAGAATGAAAAAATAATGCTGATGCAATTAATCAATTCTGAAAACAACAAATTACAGTCTACTTAATAGCAGTTATAAAAAGAAATAATATGAGAAATGAAAATCTAAATAAAATTGCTAAAAGACAAAGAATTAGGCAAAAATGTAGAAGAGGATGTTTGTGACTTTGGGTAGGAAAGTCTTCTTAATATGCCAAAAACAAGCACCATAATAGAATAGGGAAGGAAGAGATAAGTTTTAATTCATTAAAATTTTCATATGAATGAAAATGATTTTAAAAGGATCAAAATACAAAAGAGTAGACACAAAAGTATCAGGAACATGTACCAAAGTGCATGTGTGTGTGTGTAGAATGAATCTTTAAAATAAGTAAACCTAAATAAACAACTAGAAAAATAAGCAAAATATTTAGATAAAAATTTCATAGATCAGGAAATACACATGACCAAAAAATAGAAAAGCTGGTCAACCCTAGAATTATTAGAAAATAAAGCAATATTATATACGATATAAATAGGAAAACATATTAGAAAATAAGACAATATTAAAAAAAATAAAAATTATTGGTTTCCAATGTTGGTATTGAGAACACTCATTAGTGGTTAGAAATTTTTGGTGGGAAATTTGGTAATATCTTATTTTGCAGTTATATTAATTTCATTTCCTCTTAAATAGCAATTCATTTTCTAAGAAGTTATTGTACAGAAATATTATTACATATATTAAATGTTAACAAAAATCAAATTTCTGTTAAAAATCATAATATCACACACATTCACATACATGCATACATGTGCTTATGAAAGTATATACCTAATTCTTGGACTCTAATCTACAACTCCTGATTTATCACTTCTAGGCATGGTACCTAGAAGTTCTATCTTAAATATATTTCTTAGAAGTACATTATTCTTATACAACCTTATTTGCAAATCATTGAAGCTAAACCAAAGATAAAGATAATGCATCCACACCATTCATTCAGAAATATTTATCTAATGCCTATTATGTGCCAGCCCCACTTTGTACCTCTGGAAATGAGGTAATGAACAAAATAATATCTATGATCTAACACAGTCTCAACTTTACTTTGAGGAAAAGAAAATAATCAAACATACTTACTGCGAAATAGTCTCAAAACTAGATGTGAACTTGTGTATTATTATTCAATAGATACAAAATAAAGTTATACTATTTCAAAGATACTGAAAAATTTTTCAAAGATACATGAAAAAAAGACTCTCATCTGAGAAAAAAAAAATGGGAGCCATTAATACAGATCTGTGTTCTCTAGATGATAAGTTGTATGCTTGCTAGATTTCAACAAATCTTCCCAGAATGTTTACGCTATTTTGGGTGATAATGAGGTGTTAGTTTTGGTTATGCCTGAAACAGACCCTGAAATTTAAGTGAAAGTATTTTATTTTAGAGTAACTTCATAACACCAGTAGGAGAGAGGGTGGCACATATCTCAGAGTTACGTGAGTTAGAATACTTACACATCAATTCCTACCAGCCATAGAATGAGAGGAATTCTTGGACGTGTTATTCCTGCAGAATTTTGGTCACACACACAGACAGAACAGGCTGAGATGCCAGAGAAAGTCTTAGAAAAACTTATGCATACTCAAGTTTGGACATGGAGTACTGAAATGGTGTCGTGGTTAGTCTCAGGTGTTTATTTCAGTGGTAAGTTATTTTGAATTCATCTAGTTTTGAAGATATTGTGTAGATGTGGTTAACATCTACAATGAGTTTACTCTAAGTAAATGAGATTATTCCTTAAAAGTGGGTAGGTCTCCTCTAATTATTAGAAGATCTTAAGAGGAGAAATTGAGGTTTCTCAGAGAATGAATTCTAGCTCAATTTGCAGCATCTAATACTACCTGTTTTCAGGCTATTCTATTGATTTCAGAACCCACACACTGGCCCCAACAAGGACATGAGCTAACTCTTTCAAATAAATGTCTTCTCTCTCCAGATCAATAAATTATAGATAAATAAATGCTAAATAGATGATCAAAGTAGATGATAGAGATAGAAAGATAGATGATAGGTGATGGATAGGTGATAGATTGATTCTGTAGAGATCCTTAACTAATACAAATGGTAAGGGGTAGAGGAAATGGATAGGGCATTGAAAGCATCTGCTGAAAGTGATAATTTACCCATTTAAAAAAATTAGTTAAACAAGGGAAAACCAGCAGAAAGCCCACTCTACCTCTGCCATGAAAATTAAAGTCTAAGAAAACTTCTCAGTGTGTGCCAATGAGCCAATGGGAACTATAACAGAAATCAAATGAACAGATCTCATATCAAACACAGCACTCAGTTAAACTCTATTAACCAGCACCATATTTATGACTATTATGAACCTTCAATTATTTAAATTGATTCATTTTTCATTTATTTTCAAACTTATGATTGTTTAAATACAGGGATCATAAAGAACACTGCTATTAAAATGCAAACTAATAAGCATAAAAATAAGCAAATTCCCATGCTATAGTCAGATCAATTAGCTGATCAAAATCTTTCTATTGCAATATTAATATATTGTCAGTACATATTTTTAAATTACACTGCAAATTACATTTGCTACATTTAAATGCATTCTAATTGTTAAAATCCAATAATATAGAATTGTATGAATTAAAATACAAATGTAGTACTTAACTGCTTCTTGCCCCTCACATTCTTCAAAGCTCTGCACGTCAGGTGAACATAGACTGGAGTTAAACTTGCAAACATTTTCCACACACACATACACAAGATGCAGACTGTCCATGGATCAGTCTTTTGAAAACATTGAAAGGCCAGAGAATCTGAAAGATTGATAGCTCATCTCTCTTTTGGTACGTATTCTGTCGAACTCCAATTTATACTTCTCATTCTGAATGTTGTATTACAGTAGTCACTGTGTACAAAATGACATTACAACAAACTCAATAAATCTACTTATGAACTTTAAAAATAGTATTCTATTTATGAAGACATTCAGATAAAGATATAGATTTCTTTTTAAAGCTCTTCGTTCCATGCAGTAAACTCAATTTTGGCTCACAAATGTGCGACAGGACTCCAAGGGAAGAAAGGAGGGCTAAGCATGTCTGAGCCAAAGACAGGGGCATGATTAATATCATGGCCAGCAGAATATTCAATCCAATAGCACATTGAAGATTCTTGATTTTAAAAGTGACAGGTGAGGAAGCTAAATGAGACTAACTCTAAAGGTGGAGTTCTTCTCTCTAGAAGAGGCCAGTTGCCCAAAGGTTCAAATGGGTTAGTCTGTTAGAATACTGATCTCACTTGGATTGATTATGGAATTGAGATAGTGGGACTAGGGATGTAGCTCAGTGGTAGAGGGCTTGCCTAGCAAGCATTTGAAGGCCGTGAATTCTATCCCCAGCAAACACGCACACACAAGTTTAAGAAGCAGATTGACATAGACCAATGGCTCTACCTAATGAACGCAAACACCAGAGCTCAAGGCAGGAGGTCTAGATGTGGAGTAGAGGAGGTTGCTTTCCAAGCTGTTCCATGGCATTAGACGAGGAAAGCAGACAAACAGCTTCTCTTTGAGGTGGATGAAAAGAGAAACCTTACTGGGAATTTAATACTGGACTCTGAGGACAACCTAGGGACTCAGAAGTTTGGATAAAATAATATAAAATAAAATTTAAAAACCTACGTCCTGTGCCAGGGGCCACCGATGCTGATCCACTGCAGACAAATGGGGTACGGGGACTTAGAAAACCCACATTTCAGGCGGCACCATGGCGAGTCTTGAGATGGAGAACTCACAGATCAAGGACAAGGTCAAACTGATCCAGCGGGTGAGCTACACTATATCCTCACATGGGAAATACGCTGTGCATCTCCTGGTAGCCCACAGAGGGCCAGGACCGCAGCCACCTTATTCCCCTGTGATGCAGAGCCTGGCAAGGGTGGGTCCAGACCCAGGCGCCCAGACCTGTGTAATACCAGCTGGGTCTGAAAACCTGGCCTGGCGGAGGCCGCCACGTGACCCAGAGTGTGACTAGAAAACCAGGTGAAATTCAGACATGGTGAGTGTTGTTCCCAGGGGAATCAGGACATTCAGGCTCAAGAGAGTCCAGGCACCTCTTTCCCTAGAGTCTGGTGGTTCAGGTCCTCCCTAGGATTAGCTGAAACTTGACTGTGCAGAGCGCAGTGAATGTGTACTTTGGGACTGAGCCCAGGAGGCCAAAAGTAGGAGAGCTGTGAGTGGTGGAGGGGGGCAAAGGACTGGCTCCTTCGCCCCATGAGCAGAACCCAGGGGAGACTCCAGGGTTGCAAACTCCCAGTGTGTTTGGGAAACAGCCAGGCTTGGAGGTGTTCGGGTTTAAAAGCTTCAGGCCAATTATTCAACAAGGACCAGGGGTCTAGCTAGCCCCAAACCCCGCCTCTAGGAGCTCTACCTCTGGAAACCTTTTCATAGGACTCGACAGTGACCCCTTGCTGTGAGTGGAGTAGGCAACACCCTCCAACCTGCCCCACTCCACAGTGTCCAGAAGGGAAGCTGAGAACAGGCACCTTGCTTGACAAACGCCACAAAAAGAAATAGGACTTGACAGCATCCGACTGCTATTCTTGTGCACCATACATATCTCAGGAGAAAACAGAAAAAAAAGACAATTGGGAACAGACAACCAACATATAATATTATTGACAATTTTTGGACCTCTGCAACAGAAATAATTCCTTAATCTTCCATCACTCATTTTGCGTGTGTGTGTGTGCGCGCGCGCGCGCGCGCGCGCGCGAGCGAGCACTCTGGATTGTTCATGGATATTTGTACATACATGTACGTAATTGTCTCACTCTTCATTTCTAGCATTTCTTGAAGGTAGTTATTTTCTTGACTCTGTCTTTTGAGAGCTGGGGGTTTTGATTAGTATACTTTGGTTCTGTTTTATATTGCTTTTTTTGTTTGATATTGTTTTTCTCCTATTTCTCTTTATTCTCTTCCTCTCTTTTCTAAATTCAAATTCTATTTTTCTCTATTTCATTCTTCTTTTAATTTTTGTTAGTACTCTCTTTCCTTCTCCCTCACAATTATTACATTCTATATTGCTTCTACATTTTCCCTCTTTATCATTTTGAAATAGCAAACCCTTTTGCAAACATACTGATTCTACTCTTGGGAATTGTTTACCATACAATTTCTGCTTATAGTGCCAATTAACATTGTAGATGTCATAATAGGAACTAAGCATTTAGTTAAATGCTGCATATTGTTTGCAGTGGTCATTTTTATTATTTGTCTCCCCCTAAGCTGCTAGGTACTAGAAACATTCAAGGACACTATAAATTCACAGGGTAGAATTCTTACTGATAAATGGATAGACATACAAGCATTATGAAAAAGCAAGGAAACAAACCATCCCCCCAAAACCAAAATACCTCATTAACAGAGTCCAATGATATTGCAGTGGAGGATTTGTCAGAGAAGGAATTTAGAAAGTTCATAAATTGTTCTGTGAGGTTAAAGACAATGTGAGGAGTGAAGTCAAAGATATTGACATATATATATATATATATATATATATGTGTCAGATATATATCTGTTGATCACTTGTAGATCTTCTTCTGTAATGTGTCTGTCCAGTTCCTTGGCCCATTTATTGATCGGGTTCTTTGTATTTTTGGTGTAAAGTTTTTTGAGTTCTTTATAAATTTTAAAGATTAGTGCTCTATCTGAAGTGTGTGTGGTAAAGATTTTCTCCCACTCTGTAGGCTCTCCTTTCATATTATCAGTTGTTTCCTTTGCTGATGAAAAGCTTTTTATTTGAATCCATACCATTTATTTTCTTGCTTTATTTATTGCATTTTCAGGTGCTTGTTAAGAAAGTGTGGTCCTAAACAGACATGATGAAGATTTGGGTCTACTTTTTCTTCTATTTGTTCAGGGCCTTGGGTCTAATTCCCAGGTCCTTGACCCATTTTGAGTTGAGTTTTGTGTAGGGTGAAAGGTAGGGGTTTAATTTCATTTTGCTGCATACAGATTTCCAGTTTTCCAAGCACCATTTGTTGAACAGGCTATCTTGTCTCCATTGTATGTTTTGGCACCTTTGTTTAGTATGAGATAACTGTATTTATGTGGGTTTGTCTCTGTGTCTTCTAGTCTTTACCATTGGTCTATTTGTCTATTTTGGTGCCAATGCCATGCTGTTTTTGTTACTATTGCTCTGTAGTATAGTTTAAGGTCTGGTATTGTGATACCTCCTGCTTCACTCTTCCTGCTAAGGATTGCTTTGGCTATTCCGGGTCTCTTATTCTTCAAATGAATTTCAAGTTGCTTTCTCTATTTCTATGCCATTGGTATTTTAATTGGAATTGCATTGAATCTGTATAGAACTTTTGGTAGTATGCCCATTTTGACAATATTAATTCTGCCCATCCAAGAACAACGGAGATCTTTCCATCATCTAAGGTTTTCTTCAATTTCTTTCTTTAGTGTTCTGTAGTTTTCATTGTGGAGGTCTTTCACCTCTTTTGTTAGATTAATTCCCAAGTACTTTTTTTGTTGTTGTTGTTAAGGCAGTTTTCCTAATTTCATGACACAGTTGCATCAATGTCCATAGCAACCTAATTCACAATAGCTAGATGGTGGAACCAGTGATGTTCTTCAATAGATGAATGGATAAAGAAATTATGCTATATACAAACAGTGGAATATTACTCCACTATAAATAGGAATAAAATTATGGCATTTTCACTTATATGGATGGAGTTGGAGAATAGTATGCTAAGTGAAATAAGCCAATCCCAGGAAACCAAAGGCTGAATGTTTTCTCTGATAAGTGGATGCTGATACATAATGGGGAGGGAAAAAGAAAGAATGGAGAAAGGCTAGATTGTGTAGAGGGAAAGGAGGTGGGGAAGAAAGATAGTGGAATGACAAATGTCATTACCCAATGTACACATATGATTACAAGAATGGAATTGTGTGACTTTTCATTATGTACAACCAGAGAAATGAAAAGTTGGACCCCATTTCTGTATAATGAAATCAAAATTCATTATGCTGTCATGTATAACTTAATAGAACAAATGATAAAAATTAAGATATCAGAGAGAAAATCCAAAAAGTAAAAGATTATCTCAATAAGGAGACAGAAATCCTGAATAAGAATCAATCAGAAATACTCAAAATGAAGGAATCAATAAACTAAATTAAAAACTCAATAGAAAGCATCATAAACCTCTTGAAAGATAAACTTTCATGCAATGAAGACAATATATATAATCTTGAAAATAAAGTTGACCATGCAGAAAAGATGTTAAGAGATCATGCACAGAAATTTCAAGAAATATGGGAATAATAGTTAGTTTGAATTGTCAACTTGATTGGATTAAGAGAGGCTGATTATGAAGAGGCCTCTGAGTGTGTCCACAAGGGTGCGTCAAGGAATGACTGGAATGTGGGATAGTGAAATGAAGTGAAACCCTCCCTAAGTGTGGGCAGCACCACCCAATTGGATAGAATAAAAGTTGGAAGAACAAGGAAGCAGATGCAGATGAAGCTTCACTCTTCTTGACCAGGTTCTTGATTGCTGCTTCGATCATTCGAGGATGTCAGACTCTCGCTTCTTCACTCTTCGGTAGTGGACTCTGCCAGTGATTCTCCAGGTAGTTTCCAGAAACCTTGGTCTTGGACTAAGGTAGCACTGTTGATCTTTCTTGTTCTGGTGCTTCTGTGTCCCAGCTGCTGTTTCTTCCAGCTCTCCAGCTACAGATGACCGTTGTGGACTATCCAGTTTCTGGTCATGTAAGTCAATCTACTAAATCCCCTTTTTATAATCATACTTCCTGTTTATTCTGTTCCTCTAGAGAACCCTGACTAATACAATGGGATAACATGAAAAAAATCAAATTTAAGATTTATCAGGATAGGTGAAGGCTTGGAAATACAAACCAAAGGAATGTACAATTTATTAAATGAAATAATATCAGAAAAATTTCTAAATCTCAAGAATGAAACGTAAAATCAAATACAGGAGTCTTACAGCATTCCAAATATATAAAATTACAACAGACCTACACAAATGTACAGTATTATGAAAATGCCCAACATAAAGAATAAGGATAAAATGTTAAAGTCTACAAGAGAGAAATAACATTTCACAGAGGTAAACCAATCCGAATCTCAGCTGATTTCTCATTCCAGACCCTCAAAGCTAGGAGGTCACGTAATAATATATACCAAGCTCTGAAAGAAAATGGATGCCAACCAAGAATTCTATACCTGGTAAAATTAAGCTTCAGATTTCAGATGAAATAAAAAACTTACATGATAAACAAAAATTAAAAGAATTCACACCTAAAAAGCCTGCACTACAAAACACAGTCAATAAAATATTTCATGAAGAAGAAATAAAAAATAAAATTGAAAATCAGAAAAGGGAGGAACTACACAAAAGAAGAGTCAATCAAAGGAAAAATCAATTCAAATTAAAAACCAAAACTAAATCAAAATGACAGGGAATAAAAATCAGTTCCCAATAATAACATTTTATGTGAATGGCCTAAACTCATCAGTCAAAAGACATAGACTGGCAGATTGGATAAAAAATGGAACCCAACAACATGCTGTCTCCACAAGACTCCCCTAATAGGCAGACATACACAAACTGAAAGTAAAAAGACAGGAAAAACATGTCATTCACATGGATCTTGTAAACCAGCAGGGGTTTCTATCCTCATGTCAGATAAAGTGGACTTTAAGCCAAAGCTAATCAGAAGGGACAAAGAAGGTCATTTCATACTGCTTTAGAGAATTACACAACAAGAAGAAATAATGATCATAAATATTTTCACCCCTAACAGAGGAGAATATGTGTACATCAAACAAACCTTTCTCAATTTCAAGAACCAAATAGACCACAACACAATAATACTGGGATACTTGAACAAACCTCTCTCATTGCTAGATAGAACTTCCAAACAAAAACTATAAAACCAAAAAAAGACAATTAATAATTTAGACTTAACAGACATATATAGAATACTTCGTCCATCAATGACAGAATATGCTTTCTTCTCAGCAACATGTGGATCATTTTCTAAAACAGAACACATCATGGTCACAAAGCAAGTCATTAGCAAATACCAAAACATTGAGGTAATACTTTGCATTCTATCAAATCATAATGGAATGAAATTAGAAATAAATGATAAAATAAAAAATAGATGCTACTCTAACACCTGAAGATTAAATAATATGCTATTGAATGATCCATAGATAACCGAAGAAATCAGAGGTGATATTAAAAAAATACTTAGACGTAAACAAGAATAGTTTAAAAACATCAAAATCTCTGGGACACTATGATGGTGGTTCTAAGAGGAAAGTCCGTAGCATTGAGCTCAGTCATTAAAAGGATAGAAAGTCACCAAATAAAAAAATCTAACATTATATCTCAAGGCCCAAAGTAAAGAAGAACGAATCAACACCAAAAGTAGTAGAAGACAGAAACTAATAAATTCAGAGCCAAAATCAATGAGATTGAAACAAAAAAATTCAACAAATTAGTGAAAAAAGTTGATTCATTGAAAAAAATAAATAAAATTGATAAACCCTTAGGCACACTAATGAAGAGAAGGAGGGAAAAACTAAAATTACTAAAATTTGCAATGAAAAAGGAAATATCACCACAGACACCACTGAACTACAGAGGATATTCAGGAACTATTTTGAAAATTTATACTCCAATAAAATAGAAAACCTTGAAGACATGGACAAATTTCTAAAGACATATAACCTACCCAAATTGAACCAGGAGGACATAGAAAATTCAAACCAATCAGTCTCAAGCAAACAAATTGAAGATGCTATCAAATGACTACCAACACATAAAAGCCAAAGACCAGATGGGTTCTCAGCTGAGCTCTACCAGACCTTTAAAGAAGAATTAACACCAATCCACTTAAATCATTCCATGAAATAGAAAAGGAGAGAACCCTTCTAAACTCATTATATGAACTTACTGTCACAATGATAATAAAACCAGACAAACACATCAAGGATAGAAAACTTTGGACAAGTATCCCTGATGAACATAGATGCAAAAATTCTCAATGAAACATTGGGAAATAGCGTACCAAAACATATTAAAAAGATAGTTCACCATGATCAAGTGGGTTTCATCCCAATGAAAGGTCGTTTGAACACAGAGGAATTAATAAATGTAGCTCGCCACATTAGTAGACTTAAATAAAAGAATCACATGATTGTCTCAATAGATGCAGAGAAAGCATTTGACAAAATATAGCACCTAATCATGTTTAAAACATTAGAAACACTAGGGATAGTAGGAACATACTTCAACATTGTAAAAACTATATATGCTAAACCCAACACCAACATCATTCTAAATGGAGAAAAATTGAAAGCATTCCCTCCAAAATCTAGAACAAGACAGGGATGCCCTCTTTTGCCGCTTCTATTCCACATAGTCTTAGAAATTCTAACTGGAGTAACTAGGCAGGAGAAAAAATTTAATGGGATACAAATAGGAAAAGAAGAGATCAAACTATCCCTATTTGGCAATGACATGATCCTATATTTAGAAGACCCAAAAAACTCCACCAAAATCTTCTAAAACTCATAAACAAATTAAGCAAAGTAGCAGGATATAAAAATAACACACATAAATCACAGGGTTTCTATACACCGATGATGAGTCCACTAAAAGAGAAAGTAGGAAAACTATCCCATTCACAGAATTCACACACACAAAGAAAAAAAAAAAAAAAAAAAAAAAAACCCTGCAATTCAATCTAATAAAAGAGGTGAAAGACCTCTATGATGAAAACTACAGAACACTAAAGAAAGAAATTGAAGAAAACCTTAGAAGATGGAAAGACCTTCCATGTACTTGATTGAATAGGCAGAATTAACACTATCAAAATGGTCATACCACCAAAAGTGCTGCACAGATTTAATGCAATTCTTATTAAAATTTCAATGACAATCTTCATAAAAATCCATTTGGAAAAATAAGAATTCCACATTAGCCAAAGCAAGCCTTGGCAAGAAACTGAAGCAGGAGGCATCATAGTACCAGAACTTAAATTATACTACAGAGCTATAGTAACAAAAATGACACCAAAACAGACATGTAGGCCAATGGTACAGAATAGAAGACACAAAGACAAACCCACATAAATACAGTTATCTCACACTAGACAAAGGCACCAAAAGCATACATTGGAGAAGTGACAGTCTATTCAACAAATCATGCTCAGAATTGGAAGTTTATATGTTCCAAAATGAGATTTAACCCTAATCCCACCCTGCACAAAAATCAACTCAAAGTGGATCAAGGACTAGGCATTATATAAGAGACCCTGCCCTACTAGAAGAAAAAGTAGACCCAACTCTCCATCATGTCTGCTTAGGAAGTGAATTCCTCAATAAGACTCCTAAATATCAAGAATCAATAAATTGGATGGTATCAAACTAAAAAGCTTCTTCACAGCAAAGCAAACAATCAAGAACACTAACAGAGAGCCTACAGAACAGGAGAAAATCTTTGCCACCTGCACCTCAGATAGAGCATTAATCTCCAGTATGTATAAATAACTCAAAAAAGTTAACACCTGAAAAATACCAAATAACCCAATCAAACCTGCAAAGGAATTAACCAGGCCCTTCACCGAAGAAGGAATATGATGGTCAACAAATATATTTTAAAAATGTTCAATATCTCTAGCAATTAGAGAAAAGCAAAGTAAAATCACACTGAGATTTTTTTCTCACTCCAGTCAGAATGGCAACAATCAAGAATATGGCTGGGGTTGTGGTTCAGTGATAGAGCACTTGCCTAGCATGTGTGAGGCACTAGGTTCAATTCTCAGCACCCCATATAAATACATAAGTAAAATAAAGGTCCATCAAGAAATAAAAAATAAAAAAAGAATACATGTGACAATGAAAGTTGGTGAGGATGAAAAGGATACACTCATGCACTGCTGGTAGGACTACAAACCGTTGCAACCTATTCTGGAAAGCAGTATGGAGATTCCTCAAAAAACTAGGAATAGAACCATCATTTGACCCAGCTATCCCACTCGTTGGTATATATACAAAGGTGTTAAAATCATCCTACTACAATGACACAGTCACATCAGTGTTCATAGCAGCTTAATTTACAATAGTTAAACTATAGAATCAACCTAGGTGCCCTACAACAGATGAATGGATAAAGAAAAACTCAGCACTAAAAAAGAACAGAATTATGACTTTTGCTAGTAAATGAATGGATCTGGAGACTATCACACTAAGTGAAACAAGCCAATTACAAAAAAACAGAGTTCAAATGTTCTCTTTGATATGTGAATGCTAACATACAACAAGGAGCAGGGAAGGGAAGAATAGAAATTCAACCCATTAGACAAAGGGGAATGAAAGGAAGGGAGGGGAAACAGGAATAGGAAAGACAGTGGAATCAATCTGACACCTATGTTCATATATGAACACACCACGGTGAAACTCCACATCATGTACAACCACAAGACTGAGATCTTAATTAGAAAAAGATATGCTCCATATTTGCATGAATATGTCAAAATGTACTATACTGTCACATGTAACTAAAAAGGACAAATTTAAAAAAAAATAGCAGAGCTCATTGGCTTTATTAACATACAAGGAAATCATTTTATTATGGAAAAACCTGTGTCTTTAAATTTTGATTAATAATAAAAAGTTTAGTTTTCATAATTCTCAATTGATCCAATGTCAAATAATTCTGATGTCAAAAGTATTCTATTTCTCAGCTTACCAGTGACCTGTTGAGTCTTATAGCTGGTGTTTCAGGAAAAGTACAACTTTCAGGTAATCTAATGGGTTAGAATGCTCTTTGCAAAAAGATCATTACAGTATATGCTAAATTTGGTCCCATTAAGAAAGCTTCAGAACACATGTACCACCTACAATATAAAATGCACATGTAGATAATCTGCATTTGAATAAAGTTTTAAGAACAAAGCTACGAATTTTAGTTCACCCATGAAATGGAATTTTATTCTCACATAAAATGAAAAGTCACTCTTTATAAGCTTCTGAGTTTTCATTTACTTACTAACAATGCCAAGTAGTAATTTCCTATAAGTTTTTATTTCCAAAAGCAAACAACATACACATTACCTTTCCAACTATAATATTGAATAGAGTGCGTGATTATATTTTACAACTCATTCATAATATAATATTTTTACATCAACATTTATGATTTTCAGAATAACAGATGTGAGAAACACATTCACCTGTCCAAACCCAAAGAATGGACTGAGAGACCAGTGTGGTGGTGCACACCTGTAATTCCAGTGACAAGGGAGGCTGAGGCAGGAGGATTCAAATCCATCCTCAGCAGATTATCGAGGCACTTAGCAACTCAGTGAGAATAAAATAAATAAAATATTAAAAAGGGCTGAGGATGTGGTTTAGTGTTTCAGTGCCCCTGGGTTCAATCTCCAGTATGGACTAAGAGATGCTAGGTATAGCAAAAAGTGAGGTTTCACTTTAATGGTCTTGCAAGAAGACCAAGTTCCTGGGGGGAGCAGGCACACATGGATTGGGTATTACCAGCATTTTGTCCCCTAGATCCCAAGTCCTTACCCTGGTCCTCACTGGTTAAGTACTTTGGGATATCCAGTCTTCCCCAACATTGCCTAGGTTTTACTGTCTCCTATTGGGTTATTACCTCCCTTTGTTCTCTTGTGGTAGCAAAATCCCCTTGGATTGAGTGCCTTTTGGGCACACACAGTTTAGCTCAGTTGGTTAGGTAGGGCTCCTTCCTTCTCACCTTATGTTTGTAGGGGCTGTGAATATTTGCACTCCTGTGCTACCTACCTGTAACCTTTCATTCTGCTTTCTCCTCCAGATGCCTTTCTTACATCCCAAGTAATTTTACACTTAAAGCTAAATGTCATATTTTGGAACTGGACCACTGGACTTCCTATTTCTCACACAGGTAATACTAAGTAACAAGAATCCCCAATCTGACAGTGCTGCATATTGACATTTTACTATGTATAATTCATACATATTATTTCAAAATGTATTTCATCTGTATGTACATTTGAATTCAGTTGTGTGTATACACACACACACACACATATGTATTTCTTATATATGCTTATATGTATAAAGTGCACATTTTCACTACAGCTCCTTTCAAATGTTTTATTTTTAAGGAAACTCCCTCTTATGTATTACATACATGCATACATATCACCTAATATGTAATATGCACATGCATAGTAAACAGGATTTAAATACATATCTATAATAGGAATATGTCATTTATACATATGCATTGCATACTTTATATTCAGTGCTAGAAGGGCCCTGAATCTTTCATTTTACTGAAGAAGCAACTGAGACCAGAGAAAATTAATGATTTAATCAAGGTTACAGGAGAAAAAAAAAGAAAAAGAAAAAGCCCAAGTGTCATGATTTCAGCCCTGCATTTTCCCACTGAATATTTTTGATTTTACCTTCTCAGCTTCAGACATGGAACATGGACTGTAAATGGTTCCTTTTTACCCCAGCTTTCAGATGACTGGTCTCTGAGATTCGCCTCTCTGAGATTTGGATTCTTATCATGAGGCTCTGTTGTGGAAGCACCAATTGCCATTTTAATGCAACTTACTGATCATGCAGACAGCCAGCCTCTCATAAATCATGTAAAGTACCTGAAAATATGATTTATGAGCTAAGTTATGGGAAATGGGGTCCTTAATATTCTTAACCCTTCAGGATGTTGTTACCTATCACCGTCTCCTCTCCGATTCAACTGAAGGTGGGTCTGCATGCTTTCATCCCAGACTCCACTCCCCACTAATGCTGACCTTTTGCCCATTCACCTTCATCCTTGAGAAATTTGCAGCTGTAAGTTCATCAACTGACTCTGACTTCTTAATTCAAAAGCTTTCTCCACCTGTGGCTCTACCAGAGCGCGTTCCTGAGGCACTGCCTCCCATGGTAATTAAAGAGATGCACTTCATAGCATCTTACTGTAAAATTAAAAGAGCAGGAGTACTACAGTTTGTTGCAGAAGACAGTCCGTGAAAGATTCGAGAAAACCAAGATGAAACTAATTTAAACCATATGCCTTGTTGAAAAGAAATATGGGGGAAAAAAGTCTGTAATATGCAGCAAATGAGGCCCATAACTCATTGGAGGCTCCAATGAGTTATGTGTTAAATTCATATTTCACAACATGGTCATGAATTCTTTTTTTAAATCTTCCTCTCTATTAACCCTTTTCTTTGTGTGGAAGAGTTTACACAGACAACACGGTTCTGTGTGCATTAATAAATTTACATATGCAAATAGAAATCATATACAAATAGGTTATTTTTTACCCCCTCCCTTATGGCTCGATATATTATCGCTTCACCAAACCAACAAATTAAAAACAATTTCCAATTTCTTCCACAAATACCTAGTGGCTAAATGTTATTAATGCATTTGTCTGAAAGGCACAAATTCAAACATTGCTCAGTTAGGGAAGAAGAATATACAGTGCTGATTGCTTGCAATCAGTTTCAGTAATCTATATTTTCTTCACGAAGGTGAAAGTTTATCTCACCGTGGAACAACAGTTATAATTTTACGTCTACCGTTCATCAACGCTGATATTTCAGAGCCTGAAATCATTACTTTCTGGAGCTCCAGAATAAGCGAGCTGTTGACTATTTTCTCTTTAGCATACTCCTTTAAAGAAAATGTTTGTCTGCATATTATGGGTTTATCTTCTGTCTGTAAGAGACCCTAATAAATCACATTTGCTTTCAGCTATCATAGATTATTAGGCTTTTATAATCATGAAATAAACCCAATAGACTATTGCTATTTTCAGAAGATTGAAAATCACTAGGTATTTTCTCCTTTGTATGAGTACGTGGGTCCCTCATTTTTCAGAAGGGTAGTGTTACATTTAGACTCTGTCAGCATATTGCTTGCCCAACAACAATGCTTCCAACAAATTGTGGTCTGAGGTTTGGGAGTGGGAGTGAGAGCAGGAAAACAGAGCTCCTGTATCGCAGGGTGGTAGCTTCTGCCGGCTTCTGGCATCCTCAAGTTAAAAGCCAGAAGTTGTTTGACAATGTGAATCTCTCAAATTGCTCTCCTTTGCCCTTTCTCTTTTCATAGACAATAATTGCTGATAATCTTTTGTAGAACAATGCTTTCAAGTCATTTCAGTTTTAAGAGAGTACCTGAAGTCTATCACACAGAATGAAGGCCCTAAAGGAGATTTATGCGAATTCTTTCTCAACACAATTACTGCAATTAGATACAGGTACACCTTTGTGTCCCTAATATTGTAATTTTCATGGGGCAATGATTTGAAGGAGTTCCTTGCTGGAAATAGATCTAAAACGCAGGGTTTTGATGACATTCTCAGCTAAACTAATTGTGTGAGCTGGGATCAAGGTAATGAGGACAGATGTCAAGGTCAATATAATTACTCGTTTCCAAATCTGGGTTAACATTTCCAAGCACCTCACATGTAAGTTAAAATTTACGACTGCCTCTGGATAGAAAATTGAGCTTTGGTTTTTCTGGTGTGTGTGTAATGTTTGTTTATTTTTCCAATAGTGTCCCAAAGTGAACTTTATTTGTTAAAGGAACAAAACCAAATCTACTTTCTTGTTGACTCTTCATCATATCGAAAGATGCAGATGTGAACAACAAAGGAAACACTTGGCATGATCGCTGGAAATGTGCGCATTCCAAAATGCAGCTCATAAAAATCATATTTATCCCTTTGAGAGGAGACAGGCATAAAAGGGACAAATGCAAGGAGGAATTGTGGTGCTGGGTTATTTACATTTCTAATAGCCCTGAAATTATTAGATAGCTATTTTCTTGGATCTTTTTTCCCTATCAGTCACAGACTGTCTGTACATCTTGTGTCATAATTGCTATGAAAGGACCTTATTCCAATGACATTCATTTCCAGGTTTTTATGCCGAAGCTCCTGGATGATCATCAGGTCTCCAAGTGATGTGAGAGTATTCCATCAGCCGTGTTTAGAACTCTCTTCACTTAACTTGGCTAGGATAAATCAACAAAGGTAGAGAGGTGCTGATTAAAAGACAAGCTTCAATGGAAAATTATTTCAAAGCCCAAATTAATAGAAATAGCTCAGCTAAACAGATTTGGGGACCTGAGGGAAAGATACTGGCATGAAATAATACAAAGAAAATAACAACTGAATCAGCCTCTGTTCATTCTCTCTCTCTCTCTCTCTGCCTTTCTCTCTCTCACTGTCTCATGCATGAATGTATTTACACACATGCATACACATTGGTCAATAATAATATATATTTACCTTTGTTTTTTATATCTCTGATAGCCCCTAGTTTACTGTGATTTTTTTAAAATTGTGCATATCAAAGCCTAATTCTATTCAACACAATACCTCAGTGTTCCATGGAAGGCATGCATGGCAAGCTCTCCAAGTTGTAACTGTCCAACGGGTTTCTGGAACTAATTGACTAATTCAGAAAGTCACCTCCTGCCTTAGGCTCCACAAACCCTTCCCTCTTGACACTACTCTATTCCACTGCCAATCTCCCTCTGTCTGTCCTGACTTCCTTCACCATGACACCTAGCTGAGTCTCATGCCAGTTGCTGAAATCCTTCCCTTCTGGAACCGAACATTTAAAATCCTGATTTAAAAACATTTCTCAGCTTCAATCAAAATCAAGAAAAAGGAAATCTTCTCATTCCCCTTCCCTTATACTGACAGCTTGTCTCTCTCTATTTTTCATCCAAATAAGCAGAGCTCTGTAAATCTTGTCCAGAAGACACGGACTGAAAGAATTAATCAAAGTGTTGTTTATGAGCTGCTCAGAGCAGATTAAATGTTGTGTTGACAACACAATTTGCAAATTATCTATCAACATCAACAGACACACAGAAATGAGTCAAGTCATGGGATACCTTTGGATTCAAGAGGCCATGGATTTCCTAGTCTTGCTTCCCAAATCCAGTCCTTTTAAAAGAGTTTTATCCAAAATTATTTGCAGTCTCATTACTACAGATGAGTTTTTTTTACAACTTATTTTGGACAATGCCAGTTTTATTTCTTTGACATATAAGTCCAATTTCTTGTCATAATCTAACCATAATCTCTATTCCCAGACCCATTTACCCACCCCAGACATTCGATATACACTGACTACTAGACACCCACCAGGTACTCGCCTCTTTAAAATCCCTGTAGCAAACAGCCTTCAAAACAATCCCAAGCTTTTGATCTTCACAGCCTCATTCCTTTTGCATCTTCTCTAACATAAAACAATAAAATGAGACAGAAGTGGTGATATGCCTGTTCCCAGACCTGCCATATCTAGAAACTCTACGTATTTCTGGGAGGTATTTCATTGTATTGATAAACTACGACTGAATTATACATTTAACCTATTGTGGAAGGTTATGGAGTTTCCAATTTGGACAACTATGAATAAAACTGCTGTGAATATAACTGTACAAATCTTTTGTGGGCACATGCTTTCAAAAATTAATACCTAAGGGTGGGATTGCTACATCAGAAGGTAACTTTATGCTTTGTGTTCTAAAAACTGTTTTCTAGTAATATTTTATAATCTCATCAAGAAACTATGAGTATTCCATTTGCTTTACATCCTTGCCAACACTTGATATACTTGTTCTTTTTCAGTTTAGCCATACTAATGGGTATGAAGCTTTCTCTTGTAATGGTTCGTGTTTTTATGCTTAACAATGCTCTACAACTTTTCATGAATTCATTGACTATTTATATACCTTCATCTGAGATGGTTTCAGTCAAATCCATTTACTCATTTTTAATTGATTTGTTAGCATCTTATGAATAAATTGACAAAGATCTATTGTTTTGTTGTTTTAAATGTATCTGGAAGAAATTGTTGTCAGAATCATACACTGTGGTTGTTCTCCTAGCCTGCAGCTTTTGTGTTTTTATAATAGTTTGTGGTGCTGGGGATTCCAGAATCTCAAGCATGCTGGGCCAGTGCTCTACCACTGAGCTATAACCCCTGTCCCTGTAGCTTGATTTTTATTCTTAGCCTTGCCTTTGTAAGAACAGGTTTTACTTTAAATTGGTTTCATTTATCATGCTTTATGGTTAGTACCACCCATGAAATCTTTCTCTATCTAAATGTCATGAAATTTTCTTCTATGTTTCTTCTTCAAGTATTATAATTTGCATCCCTGATACAAATTGCAGAATTATCCAAACAATATCTACAAAAAGTGATTGCTGAGATTTTGATGGGGGTTGCAATAAATCCAGAGTTCAACTTGAAAAAAACTAACATCTTATAAATACACAGTCTTCTAATTTGTGAATATGGAGTCCCTCTTTGTTTTATAATTTGTCAGTCTCAATTTTGCAAGCTTCTTGTTACATTTATTTCTTGGTATTTTTATACTATTGTCGTTACATTGTTATTTTCTTTTTTGAATATAATGGACACACTATTGATTTTGTTATACATCTTATATTCTATACCTCACTGTAGTCACTTATCAATTCCAGAAGATTTTTTTAAAGATTACCTAAGACTCTCTAATTTTTCTTTATAAAGTCTATAAATAAAGACAATTTTACATCTTTCTTTCCAATATTACAAGTAATTCCTTTTCATTTTTTCTTCTTATAAGGACAAGGACTTTCAGTATTCTGTTTAATAGAGCAGTTAATTTTTAGTTGTCTTAATATATATGGAGGAAATTTTTTTTATTTAACATATATTATGGTAGTTTTAGAATTTTAAAATGCTTCTTATTAAGTCCAGTAAATATTCTTTTATTCTTAATTGATATCTTTAAATATCAGTAAGTGTTGAATTTTACTGATTGTTATTTCTGCATGTGTTGATACAATTGTACAGTGTGTATTTTTTTTTTTAATCTGTTAATGTAAGGCATTGCATTGATTAAATTTCTTCTTGGTATAAGTCAACCTTGTGTCCCAGGGACAAATAAATGACTCTTAATCATGTTATCTAACTTCATAGTTTCCTACTTTCAATTTGATATATTTTTTTTTGAAAATATATACGTCTAGGTTCAAGAATGGTCTTGTATTTATCTTTGAAAGTGATATTTTTGTCATGTTGGTATTTTAGGATTATGCTTACCTTATGCTTAAAAATATGTGGGAAAGCATTCTCCCCACCTCTACTCTCTGAGAAGTTTTGTTTGTTTTGTTTATTTTTTAAAACGGATATTATCTATTTTGTAAATATTTCATAGGACTTACCAGTGAAATCAGTTGACCTGAGATTTTTCCTTGGGGTATATTTTTATTAGGTATTTGAATTCTTAAATAGATAAAGAACTATTCAGATTTTCCTGTTCACTATGTATTAGTTTAGGTGAAATGTATTTCTTAAGGCACATGGCCATTTCCCTAGATAATAGAATTTATTGGCATAAACTTGCTCATAATATCCCCTATATTCCTTTAATTATCTGCAAGGGGTTTACTGATATTCTATTTTCATTTATGGGATTGAAATAGCTTATATTTATTCTTTAAAAAAAATAATAAAACACATCTCCAGCCATTTTATTTTCTGTTCTACTTTGTGTATTTACTCTTTTTTGACATGATTTTTCTAATCAGGCATTTCTCAATTTTAGTAATGTTTTCAAAGAATAAACTCTGGCTTTGTTAATATCTATTATTTGCTTGTTCAAACTTATTAATTTGTCTTATTTTACCATTTATTTTGTGTTGAATTTATTGGAATTTTTTTAAACTTTTTGACATAGAAAATTAGATAAGTGATTTTTAAATTTCTCCATTTCAAATGAACACTTCATTCTTAAAATTCCCTTGTAATCTTGGTTTAGAGTCTTCCCTTCAATTCTGGAGTGCTTTCATCACCATTTAGGTTAAAATATTGCCTAACACTTGTACATTGCTGGTAGAGTTGTAAATTGATGCATCCACTCCTGAAAGCAGTATGGAGATTCCTCAGAACACTTGGAATGGACCCACCATTTGACCCAGTTATCCGACTCCTTGGTTTATATCCAAAGCACTTAAAATCAGCATACTACAGTAACGCAGCCACATCAATGTTTATAGCAGCTCAATTCACAATAGCTAGATTGTGGAACCAACCTAGATACCCTTCAGCACATGACTGGATAAAGAAACTGTGGTACATATACACAATGGAATATTATTCAGCCATAAAGAATAATAATATTAAAGCATTTACAGATAAATGGATGGAATTAGAGTATATCATGCTAAGTGAAATAAACCAACCTCAAAAAACCAAAGCCTGAATGTTTTCCCTGATAAGTGAAGAATGATGTATAATGGGGGTGGGGGGATGGAGGATGAGAGAAGAATGGAGGGACTTTAGATTACATAGAGGGAAATGAGAGGACAGAGGGGGCAGGGGTATGAAAAATGGTGGAATGAGACTGACATCATTACCCTATTACATGTATGATTACACGAAAGGTATGAATCTAAAAATAAAATAAAATAAAATTTTAATTTCTCTTCTGATTTCTTCCGACATACATGGGACTTTAAAAATCTGTAATATAATTCCCAGGTATTTAAAGATCTTTTGCTATCTTTATTTTTTTTTGTTTTTGAATTTAATTCTATTGTGGTCTAGTATCAAATGTCATAAAATTTAAATCTTTTAAAATATAACAAAATTAATTTATGCCCATCGTGAAGCACATTTTTGTGAATATATGTTACTTTTTAAAGACTTTATTCTGTAGTTGTGTACATAATGTTTTGTAACTATCAATTAATTTAGTAGATAGTTATTTTTACTGCATATTGGTCAATGTAGATAATATTGTACATAATCTGGATTCTGTTATTTTTCTCTAAAAGTGTGTATTTTTCTTCTAGAAACATATCAGCTTTTACAGTGGATAGGCTTGATATTGTATATTGATTTGTGGAAAGCCAAAGGCATTCCTTTTGAAACTCTAATACTGTAGATTCTACTCTTAAACCCTCAATTCTAAAGATAATTTTTGGTTTTATTTGGACTGGTTAAAGTTTATCCAGAGTAGACCTAATACCATGTGAGGACTGTATTTCTGAGGAAAATGATCACCTGAGGAGTTTTTACTTCCAAGGGACCTTGCTTTCTGATATCCAGGCTTATTCTGAAAGTGTTCCTGAAATTTTTCTAGTTAGGTGAGCTAGAATTCTAATGTTCCTCAGCACTATACAAATCTTGTATCCCTGTTCTGCTATCACATATGTAGCAGCTGCTCTCTAGTAAACTTAATTAGTCTTAGGCTATGTATGTGCAATAGGTCTCAGTCAAGAACTCAGTGGGAGTCTCTGTCCCACAGAATTATTGCTTATCACAAAGAGTTCCTTTGTCTTAATGCTCTGTCTTTCAGGTTTTCTTTGCTTCCAGTGTCCCTATGCCGTCAGTTTTATGTTACTGTAACAAAATACCTGAGACAATCAACTTGCAGAGAAAAGGTTTATTTTGGCTCATGGTTTCAGAGGTTTCAATGCATAGTCAGTTGACCTACTTGCTTGTAGGCTTGTGATGAGGCAGTACATCACAGTGTGAGTCCATAGTGGAGAAAGTTTCTCCCTCGTAGCAGCTGGGAAGCAAAAGAATGAAGAAGAGAAAAACAAGACCAGGGTACCCATATCCACTCTCGTGCATTCCCCTAACTAAACAGAAGACTTCTAACTAGGCCCAATCTCTTAACAGCTCCATCACCTCCCAATAGTGTGACCGTCCTCTGGGGAACATTTCAGCTCCATCCCTGTACTTTGATCTTAGCTTCTTCAGCACAGTGAAAACCATTGTTTCTCTCTCTCTCTCTCTCTCTCTCACTCTCTCTCTCTCTCTCTCTCTCTCTCTCTCTCTCAGATTCTAGCTCTTGTACCACCTTCGTCTTAGGCAAAATCAAGAGAAATCATGGAGTTGCCCTTATGAATCTCCCTTTACTGGAGATCATTGTTTTGTGCTGCCCGTGGTCCAAATCTCCAGAACCAATGATTCACGTATTCTGTTCAGGCTTATGGTTGTTTGTGATTGATTATGATGAGATGGTCAAGTTTGGTGTGTCACATATTTTGAATGAGATTTGTAAACTCAATTCAATGCACCATCAGGGCTCATGAATGAGGTGATTACCCACCTCTATAACCCACACAAGCTATCCTTGTATCAGTGTAATAATTCTGCCTACTCAGAACGATTTGGATTAACCCGAAAGCTCACCCATAAACAATCTTTTAACCCACTGTCATGAAGGAAGCATCCTGATAGCCCATCCACCTTGGTCCAAATTTCCCCTTAATTTAATTTCTTTAAAAGTTGCAATAAATGTAGGAACACACTTTACAATAGATACCAGTTGATATTAATATGACACCACATACTTTGGGGAGTTTCAAAAAAGTTTCCATAGTGTCAGAGTAGGATAGTCACTTAAGCCCAAGATTCAGAGTTGAGAGTCTTTCTAACCACTTAAAGGTGAAGGTATGCCAGAACTCTCAATAAACAGTCAAATTCAATGTGGAAAAAAATGTTTGTGTCATCTTAAGGTACTGATTAAAATGTTTCTTATTGGGGGAGAAGAAATGAAGGAAGGGACAAAGGCAGAAGAATAATTTTCTCTGACTTTCTGGCATTATCAAATCTTAATTTATCGATATAGTTATTGCTAGAGAAAAATCCAATTTTGAGGAAATAAGATTCAATACTGGTTTGCTGAAGTGTGAAGAAAGGGGTTTATGGTATCAAAAATACCAAAAAGGTTGGGAAATGTTGTGAAATGGAAAGAGATACACCATAAATTTAGGAGCTTGCAGTAGTAGCAATGAGGATAAATTATATTTGAGTAGCCCTTATTTTTAGTAGCTCACTCCAGCCAATTATTCATTTTACCTCTACCATATATGCAACCAATAGATGCATATTTATAAGCTGTCATCAAGTGCCAAACAGAATATGGAGCACCTTATATGGATTTTTGCACATGGTTTGCACTATTTCTACTCGTTGGGCAGAAGAATAAATGAAAGCTCAAGGAAGAGGTGGACCTGCTTCAAGATGGTCCTCATGCTCTTTGCTTCCAGGTATCCATGTTCTGTTCAACCTGCCCCCTTCGGTGTGGGTCAGACCCGTGACTTGTTTTTGACCAACAAATATGTCAAAGGTAATGAATCACTCCCATGATCCATGATTGCAACACATCGAAGACTCCACCTTGCTCATGCACTCTCTGTTGAGAGCGTTGAAGAAGCAACTTCCCGTGAATTCTGCAGTCACAAGGAAGGAATTGTGCCAACCACTTGAGGGAACCTGTAAGTGGATCTTCCTCCCCTGACTGAGCCTTTCATGAGAACATAAGCCTGACTTGAACTTTAATTCAACCTGGAGAGGCAGGACCAGAGGATCAGTTACACCATGTTCCAAATCTTGACCCATGGAAACTCTGAAATAATGAATAAATATGTCATTTTAAGTCACAAAACAATTTGTACTTGAATTTGTGGTAACTTGTTATAACTAACAGAGGAGGTAAATTAAGTTGTTCAAGGTCACCCAACTTGGATGCATGACAATAACCAGACCAAACATACCTGAACTAAAAGCATCTACTTTTTACTAATATTTTGTATTAAATGCAGCCCTCCTTCTGCTCTACAGTACCCAATCTCCCTCATCTTGGGTTTCAAATAAACTTGGAATTTATGAATAGACACTTTCTTGAACTTACCATGTGTGAGAAACTGTTCTAGAAATTTATGTGTATTATCTCACTGTACCATTTGACACTTCAATGAGGCAAGCACTATAATTATTTCCTGTTAGAGAGAAAACTGCAAAATTAGACTTGCTAAAGATCATATAGATACTAAACAGTTATGCAGAGATTTGAACTCAGGCCTCTTTTATCCAAACACATGAGATTTGGAGTCAAAGAAACAGGTGAGCTGTGGGCAGAGATTTACTTCTAGTCTAGAAAATTGTTTTAAAAAGGGGGAAATCATGCCAGTTGCTGTCAAGATTGCTACTGTTTAATGCGATGGATATACAGTTCTCAAAGGCAGAGGGATGCTATTTATGAATCACCATAAGCACAAAATACTGAACCAGGGGCCATAACAGTGCAGATGATGAATCTCACTCATCTATTCTGTATTTATTTACTGATTTTCTCCATGTCCCAGCCGCACCACAAATACCAGGAACAGGGAATGAGCAGGCACTGCACAGGACTCCAAGGAGCTTACAGTCTATTGAAAGAGAAAGACAAGTGAATTAATAAATTCTAACTAGGGCCAAGTGTTGAATTTATTTATAAACTTTCTTGTTGATTGGCAAGTGACCAGAACCATCCCTGCCCAAATATGTAAACCTCAAATAACTGAAAACCCATCTAAATGGTGACTTACTTTGAAAGTAAGGTACTATTAGCATTAAAATGTAAAGTTTTCTCTGAATTTTAAGGAAGTGATTCAACATTACAATGTATCCATTAGTATGTATTTAGGAGAGGGACAAAGACTTTGAAAAACTTGCTTTATTTTCTTAGAACTAAGAGAAGGACAGTATAAGATATTCACATTTTGGGAAGTATATGTCTCTAGTTAGATCAAGTCAAGGCCACAGATTATGATAAACATGAATATCTGTCCCTGTATCAGACATCACGGCTCCTCCCAACACTCTTCCTGCCCTGTCCTCCTGCTCACAGCCTTATCCTTTGGGGGACCTTAAATGACCCCAGCATTTAGGAGAGCCCCTTCACCTTTTCCACAACAATCAGAAAACCACTGTTCTGTTAGTGGACATGGATACAAATGAAACCCTCAATAGTATTTGGCAGTCATGTTTCTACCATGAAAGGGTCCATTAAAGGATGAGGGTGGAACAAGGAGACAGGATATGCAGTTGGTCCTTGATGACCTGCTGTGTACCTAAATGAAGTCCACTCTCTTCCAAGTCTTTCCATTATGTAAAACAACCATTCCCCTCTTTGGGTAGGCCAATATAAATTGAATTTTCTTGTATAGATAACAAACATGGCCAAGCATCCTGAAGCCCTACGTCATCTAATAAGAAATAATCCAGTTTTCCAATGTCTTTGTCAGAATCAACTTCATGGTAATGGCTAGGCAGTGAGAGTGAACGAGCACAAGGGCTGGGGTCTGAATCTTTCTGAATCTTGGCCAACCAGTGTGGCGTTGTTCAGCCTTCCAGGAGGTCCCCAATCTTGGCTGCCTGGCACCTGTGTCCTTTATGGAGTGTCTTCAGATATTGCATCGGGATTGGTTATCACCAACTATACAAGGATCATTTCCACTGAAGTTTCCACCTGAGACTCATTGTTCTCTCCCTCTGGGGGAAGATAGCCGCCATGCCATGAAGACTCTCAAACAACCCTATCGACTGTCCCACCTGGAGAAGAACTGAGGCCTACCACCAAGGGCCAGAGCCAACCTGTCATCAGTCATGTGCGAGAGTCACCTTGGAAGTAAATTCTCTAGTCCCAGTCACACCCTCAACTGACCAAAATGCCAGACTTCTTCTGATTTCAACCTTGTTAGAAGCCTCACTCAAAACCACCAGACAGAGGACCACATGTGTGAGACACTGGGTTTGATCCTCAGCACCACATAAAAATAAATAATTTAAAGGTGTTAAAAGGAAATCCCACCAAACAAGCCATTCCTGAATTCCTGACCCACAGACAGAATGAACAATTAGAATTGTAGTTTTTTGTTGTTGTTTTTAGTTGCAGATGGACATAATACCTTATTTTTTTTATTATTTTTATTTTTATGTGGTGCTAAGGATTGAACCCAGTGCCTCACAAGTGCTAAGCAAGCTCTCTACCACTGAGCTCTAACCCCAGCCCAGAGTTGCTTTAAACCAAGTTTTTGTTTCAAATCATTAAATGACTAGTTCAATCATTGGGTTTTTCATAAATTTATACTTTTCAGAAGTAAAGGATATAAAAATAATCAAATGGCAACTTGCTGGTTACAAAGACCTTATAATCTTATTGGAAAGATCATAATAGCAGAAATGAAGCAAACGTTCCCTCCTTCTATATACTCGTTGTCCAAGAATAGATAACTAATTAACAAAGAGACTACTACTCTGTGTTCCATTAACCAAGGCTAAATTTTATACACCAAAAAGCCATTAGCTGCCTATCATTTCCTGTAAGCAAAACTTGTGCATGAGATGTATAAGAAGATGAACATAAATATCAGGTTAAATTATGTAAAAATTAAGATTACATCTTAAGGTCTTTAATTCTTACAATAGAATATGAAATTTTTGTTTTGTTTGACTAATGGAAAGGTTTCTGGCTCATTAATAAGTAGTTTAATTTTTAGGGTTATAAAAACTGTCCTGGGAGTGGTTTGTGAAACTACACAAAGGAAAAGATCTGATACAGTATTGAATCAATAACCAACAATTTTGTGTGACTACCATTGTGGGTAGAAAACGGTTGCTCAATGACTTTCAGGAATGCAGAAAATTTAGAAAAAGGAAATACATGGCATCCATTCAAGAGAGAAAAATAGGAAACAATATGACCAGTCTTGCCAAATATTTTACATGATTGAGAGGTGAATACAAGGTATTTCACTCACCTACAAAGTAACTACATGGAGCATAATGGGATGGGAACTGAGGATACATTTAATAATTAAAAAGACTGATAAGTATGTTTTCTGGTTTCCCAGGATAATTACTCCAATATGTGAAACATAAACCTCAAGAGTGTAGTCGACAACTTGCTGGAGGACCAGGAGCATAGAGTGCCTACGATTTCATTACGCTACTAGATTGCCTTTGATTAAAATTAACAATTGGCGTTACACCTCCTGACAACGGAGGCTTTTCATCAGAGCAGCTAGTTAAAATACCACAGTGTTGTCTTTCTTATCACCGCTTCCATATGAAACTCACAAGAATAGAGCTTCCTCAGTCCAACAGCTGGAAAACCTCCCTTCTGAGATAAGACAGGTTGTGTTCATCAGGACATAAAGTGCAATATTATGAAGGAATTTGTAGAAATAATAGGATCTATGTGGAAATGCAGAAGACCATTTAATGAACGTGTCCTGACACTGGCTTCTGTTTTAAGCTCCTCTTCAAAACTGGGCACGACATCCACGCCTGCTATCTCCCAATGTGTGGCTTCCAGCTTCTGATCATCACAAGGAGCCATTCCTTCCCCCTCCCCTTGCTAGCAAAGAAAATGACATTTAACCATCAAAACTGAGAATGGACTACAGTCAGGGTTTCTAAATCTAATAATGATTCTCTTTGTTTTCTCTCTTTCCAGATTTAAGGTTTCTTATTAGTAGAAATAGAAATGACAAACTGCTAGGCATTAAATAGTTACAAGCAGTTTACTTATGCTGGCTCACTCTAGTTTCCCAAAAACCCTGAGTAATCGCTCACTCTGACTATCCCCATTTTATAGACAAGGACACTAAGCCTTAGGGAAATCAAGTGATGTGGAAAAGGCTATATAGCTAAATAAGCCTTCCTACCTCGCTCCAGATTTTGCACACATCATGTACAGCAAATAGAGTGCACATTCCTAATTTTTTTTTCACTCTTAGTATGTAGCAATCAAGGAATCAAAACTCTGGACAGAGGTACATGATTTATTTGGGGGTGGTGGCGGAGGTGGGACTAAACGAAGTGGGTTTTGGTCTACTGTTTCATCAGGAAGCCACACTTACAGTTGTTTTTAAAAGTAGCTTCAGGGCACACATTCCATGAGTTAGAGCTACATATGTATCCTTAGAAATGTATGTGCAAATCCAATACTTTTGTACATTTGGTGATCTTTCAAATGAACTAAGAAGCCTCTTCTTTTAAGTTATTTTCAATTTCATATATTCCCATTCCTATAACTAGGTCTTGCTTAAAGTATGTCAGCTTGCAAATGACTTTTTACTCTTCTTGGATAAGAGGGAAAAAGAAAGACAGCAAACATGGATAGAAGAAGTACCACACTGTAAGAAAAAGTATTTTAAAATCTACTGTTTAGTCATATGATTTTTGAATACATAACTAAACATCATAAACTTCTGGTTGTAGAAAACTTTGTGGTTTGCAAAAATGCTCTGAATTCCATTTGTTATTTGATGCTTAACATTTGAGACTTAACTGTGATGAAATCCAAGCATAATTATGTCTACTTTGCATATGGACAACTGTTAGCTATCAGTTCTTAAAAGAGAGGAATAGACTCGATATCCCAGATCTTAACATAATACTGGGGCTACAGTGGATACCCAGTAAGTCACTATTAGTTAAATCCATGGATCAATCAATTAATGAGTCAATGCATGGCCAACATTATGGTCCTTGACCACACTGCCCAGGTATGAAGCTCAACTCTGCCAGTAAAAGTTTTGTTACTTTGGACCTATTTTTAAACATTTCTGAGCCTTGGTTTCCTCGTATAAACTTGAGGATAGTAACCGTGTCTGCCTTGCTGGAAAGATGACATGCAATGAGCACTAAATGTAAAGAGCATAAGTTGGAGCCCGACTCACAGAAGGTGCCCATTATATATTTGGTGAACAAACAGATATATAAAACTAAGGGCACTAAGACCTAAAACAAATCTCTGCCTCTGTAAGCAAGCTTCTTGATTAAAGTTTACCCAAAGGCCTTTTAAATTCTGTGAAAACAACCCTCAGTGCATTAAATTCAAGCCTATAGCTAGGAGTCTGACTCAGTCGCCCAAGCCCTTAGAGAATTCTGACCCTTCCTGGTCAGGGGCCTCATCCCCAGCTCAAAGCGTAAGTCCCTGACCAAGCCTCTCAGTCTTCTCTAGGAACTGGCCTTATTGTCAGCCATTAGCTAAACAGAGTCTCAATAGATGGAGTTAAATTTAAATGCTGTGGTCTTATTCTTTTAAACTGTATTCCTAGTAAACCTAAAATTCCTTGTGAAGAGAGACGACTTCAGTCTTGTTCCCGAACTTTTTCCCCATGCTTTCTGGCACCCAGTGAATGCTCAATAAATATTTGTTGGATGAATGGATATTACACAGAAATGTAGGTGCCCACAGAGCAGATTTGGGTCCTAAGATATTTTATTTAGAAGTTTTTAATTATTTTAAAAGCAGTAATAAAAATACATGTCCAAATGTACTGTTTGTAAAACTTTCATGTATTGGAACAACCTATGCAATGAATGACACAATCAGATAAACAAATTGTAGGCAAGTGTTTTATGGCAATTTTATGCATTCATTTATTCACTCATTTAGCTAAACAGATATGGATTAAGCACCTACTGTGGTCTAGGAGCCATTTAAGTATTTGAGATATATGGGTGAACAAACTGAACAAAGATTTATGCCTTCCTGGAGTCTACATTCCAACGAAGAGACAGATAATAAACAATAAATTGCACGCTTTGCATAAAGGAAAATAGTTCCATGGACTAAAGTAGCATTGTGGGGTGGGCAGAAGTTGCATTTTTGATTCAGGCAATCGAGCTAAGTCTTATTGAGAAGGGGGCATGGAACAGACTTGGAGAAAGTATAAGAGTTGTCCAGGTCTGGGGAAAGATAATCGGATGACTAAGTGGGCAGAAATCAAAACTTGCCTACATATCTCACTCCCAAAACAAAACAAAAAAAATTTTGTTTTGGATAAACCTAAATATAAAATTCAAAAGAAACATGGTTTCATAGGAGAATGACTTCATGAGACATGAATTCTAATTATAAAGGAAATATTAGGAAATTTTACTTTATTTTGTTCATCAAATTGCTATCAGGAAAGTAAAAATACAAGGATAAATTGGAAAAAAAGACTTTCATCATATAGAAGTGGCACAGACCTAAAATTGAAAATATATACTTACCAAAGAATATATCCAAATAACCAGTTGCCATAAGAAAAGATATTTGTTCTTACTAGAAATAATGGAAATATAAATTAAAAACACATGGATTACTACCGCAGAGCAACCAGATTGACAAAAAAAAAAAAAAAAAAAAAAAAAAAAAAAGTCTAAAAAATACCAAATATTTTCCAGGATGTAGAACAACCAAACTTTCACATATTGGTGGTAAGACTACAAATCCACACACTTTGGGAATTAGTATGACATTATTAAAGTTGAAAATAAATGTCCCTGTGACCAGCAATTTCACTTCCAGTTATAGCCCACTGAACTGTGTATATACAAAAAATTAGGAGATGTGGACAAGAATATCTATAACAGTATTATTCAAATTAATTAAAATCCAAAACAAACAAAATGTCCTTCAATGGTAACAAAGAAAAACAAAGTGTCATGCAGTCACACAGTGCACAGCAAGGAAGACCACTCTACTGCCCTCAACACAGAGCAAATTTGCAAACCTGATACAGACAGAGTCAAAGAAGACAGAAAATACAGAAACACACAGACACATAATTCCAATCAATCCAGAAGTAGACAAAACCAGACTGTCTAGAGATATGTAACTCGTCTATAATACATGTATCAAAACAACTGATATAAAACATTCAGAGAACAACTACCTATTAGAAGAGTCAAGGGTATTAAGTCAGAGGAAGCACAATCAGTGCTTTTGAAATGCTGGTAATATCCAATTTCTTGATCTTGATGGTTTGCCTGGTTTGTCTCAAATAATAATTTTTTTGAGAAATTGATATTTTAAGTATTTTTACTTGTGCTATATTTCATAATGAAACACTCTGAAGACATTAGAAAAATATTAAAATGTCAAATGATTTCAAAAATTAAAGAAAAAGCACTAGAGATTATTAGTATAGAAAATACTTTAGAGGAATTCTATTTCAACAAAGAGCAAAACAACAAGGCCATGACTGTCTGGTGAAGTGACATCATAAAGGGGAAACTGATGGGAGATATTACTCCACTGGAAAGTTAGTGTAGGAGAAACGAAGGTGAACTGCTGAAGGCAAACATTCAAACCGGCAAAAGGGACAGGGTCCAAGGAATATGTAAATGGTGTGGCATTAAATAGGAGCATGGAAACTTCATCTATGGAAACAGGTAAGCAGCGTGGAAAAGAGGTGTTGGAAGAGGACACCTCTGCCTTCTCTATTCAGTGCCCTCTGCCTTCTCTATTCAGTGCCGTCTGCCTTCTCAGGGAAGTAGAAAGCAGTTATTGGCTGTAAGTGGTGATTGGCAGACTGTTAGGAACAGAGAAAAGTGTAACAAAGTCCTCCGAGAAAGTAAGAGCAGTCTAGAGAAAAGTAATATAATCACCAGATACAATGAGAGTCCTCTCAAGTTAATGGAAATGAGAATAAAGTGAAAAGAGTTTGCCAATTGTGTGTTTTCTCTCTGCCCTACTCAGAAACATTGATGTAAGTTTTAATTTTCATATGCACACAGAACTAAATTAAGTCGCATGCATCTGTACAAGTATGTGGATATATGCTTGTGTTGCTTCCTGTTGCACTTCATTAGAGTGCACATTCCAAGAGCGATCAATTTTTCTCTTGTAACCACTGTACTCCCATCACCTAAAATAGTGTGGAGGTTTTATATATATATGATTCTCAAGAAATAATTGTTGAATAAATGATTAAGAACAGCTGTTAAAATTATTAATGCTTTGGCTTGAAACCAAAAAAAAAAAATTCTATTACTCTTCTTTCACTATCTGATTCATTTTACTCAGAAACTTCCTTGAGATTGCAAGGACAATGGAGTCAAAAGCAAAGCACCCACACACACTATTGGAACCACTTCTGCTCAGTGACAACGTGCTCAATGCTGCACAACCAAAACAAGCTATTCAAGTAAATTGGATGATGAGACTGATCTGATTTCAGCTGTCACCCATAAACACTGATTTAAAAATTTTGTGTACAACAATAAGCGCCTCATTTAGCTGATATGAAGGACTTTATAATGAATAAATATTAGTAATTTAACTTGCAAACTAAACTTATACTGACAAATCCAGGATTTAAATTTTAGGGCACAAAGAGTTCACTTCCAAAATCTTTCTGTTCTTGTTGATTTTAAATTCACCACCTTCCTTGGATAGCAGTTACACTGACAGGTTCATGGAATATGACAGGGACACCAAATTGGGGGAGAAAGAGCAATTACACTGAGGGATAAAACCAAAGTGGAAACAATCGTGACCATCTGAGGTGCTGTATAGAATCTAGGAAACCAAAAGGAAAATGCATGAAGTACTATTGGGGTCCCCAATAAATAACCTCACAAGTAGAACACAGGGACAATTTGGCTTAGAAGAAAGTGAAAAAACTATTGTCTTATCTGGTAATGGGCTCAATGAGTACCCAGGAGGAGGGGGCACTGCCCCCAGAAAAGCTAATGTGATCTTAAGTTGCATTAATAAAAATATATCTTGAACAAATGAGATAGCAATATTCTTTTCTCATGCTACTCCGAACATACCTGGTGTACTTATTCAATTCTAAGTACCAAAATTGAAGGCAAATGAGAACATTTTCACAGGGCATTGTATAAGATGCTGAAGAAATTCCAGTGCCTGAAATTATTTTTAAAAGATGAATATTTTTGCCCATAAGAAGAGAAGACTGAGGGAAGGTAACAGACCACCTCAAATATTTGAGCATCCATATGTTAAAGAGGAATTTCACACATTTATTATGGCTCCAAGTAGGGTTGGGACCATGCTTAAAATATAGGGAGATAAATGTTGGCTTTGTTTAACAAGGTACTAGATGGCGTCTCAATCACATTTTCTTTTTAATTAGAAAACTAATTTGTTAGTTTGTCAGCAATTGCTGCATTCCAATTTAGAAAATGGAATCTATCTTTGGAAAAGATCACCCTCGTTCAGGAGAGATCCCTCTGGTGAATCCCTTTAGTCATGCTGTGCAAGGCACAGATCTGCTGATTGTTCTCAAGGGAAGGCACATCAGTTGAAATATTCCAGAACCATCGAACCCCTAGATGCTCTGCTTACAACTGAAATGGATTTGACTGTTGGGTTCATATGTTCCTGCTCAGCTTGTTCACAGGAGAGTTGGAGATTAAACAAAGATCAAATATGGAACCTTTGCGTCCATCTCTGAAGAAGGAACCAGTTCATCCAGTGACAGCTGTGTCTCCATGCCGTCAGTGAATCTTTTCTCAGGGACTCTCAGACACTGCTTGAGAACATAAGACAGAGTAGAAATGCTCCTCCCACGGAAGTCAGTTTACCTAGCTGTTCCATCTTCCTGGAGTCTTCATGCTCACCATCCCAACAGGGCTGCTCAGCCCTGAAAATGAACACGACATCCTCTCCACACTGCACCCTCAGCCCCCACCATCAGGCAGAATGCTGGCACCTGGCTCTCCTCCTCCCTCTTTTCTCCCTCCCTCCTCCTCCTCCATTGCTGCTGCCATTTCCCAACATTTGTCATTTTCCAATATCTACTGTAATTCATGTCTTGAAATTAATATTCTCCAAAAAGATTTTTGTCTGTTTGTTTACTGCCAAATCCTCAGTCCAGCAAACAGTGCCTAGCAATAATGCACACACAATAAGTACTTGTAAATGAATGAATAATAATATTAGGGAAAAAAAAAAAAAACAAAAAAACTGGCACTATAGAATGTGCCTTAGTTGTGGCTCACGCTCTTCTGAGGTTTGAGTGGATTCCCAGGCCATCTGCTGGTCAGGCTCAGGACCACCCTATAACAACCACCCAGCAAATGTCCCTGCTTCTGTAGAACTTGGCCAGCAGATCCTTCCTCCCTCAGACAATGGTGGCAAAAGCAAGTACTCAGCGGAGCATGAGAGAAGGGAAGTTCTTGACCAACTTGGGCAGAAAATGGGTCTAACATTAGACTTTGAGTTGCTTGACTTAGGAAATAGGGGGTGGTGCATGCAATGCTGGGAAAGGAAACGTGGTAAGGGATGAGCAATATGATCGCCACCCCGATGCAGTTTGCCTCATGCTATCTCAGATCCACCAGAGATGCTAGTGAAAAGTATCAAGAGCTTTTGCAATGGATCCTGGCTGCTATATGAGAACTTTTATCTTCTCCTATATGAGGAAGATTTCAATATAGACAAAGTCCTGTGAGAACCATAAATGAAGCCTTGACTGATATTAGGCGTTTACCTGACCAGATGAGTTTACTGATACTGATAAACGCAGCTCACTTGAAAATGTGAAACTGACCTGAAGAATTTTTGCAGTCAATAACTCTGCCATGAAAAACTCCTCTAGCCTTGATGTGGAAACTGTGCAAAAACTTAAATGAGTTCATATTAATAATGGGGTACCAAATGCTCCAGATTCAGGTAGACTTCTTTGAAAATCATCAATGATGTGTAAATTAAACTTGAGTCAGCCAGGGAGTGAAAACCCCAAAAACTCAGTTAGAAAGCAACCTAACCATAGCTGCTGAGCAAAGTCCTCACTAAAGATGACACAGATGATGTCATGATGACCTCATAACCTGATAAAAAGTAGTGTGTGGGCTTTAAATGCCGAAAGTTGCTGAACCATGACCTACGGCCATGTCCCTCAAAACTGAAATTAATGCAAAGTATTGCTGGTGGGTGCAGGGCCGTACCCTCATCGTGGCCCCTTTTCCCCTTCATCTCATCCTCTCTGGTCTTGGCTTCTTTATTGGTAAAAACTATTAGGGGTAGATCAAAGATCCTTCCTCCCTCAGACAATGGTGGCAAAAGCATGTACTTAGCTGAGCATGAGATCTCCCTGTTCTCAAGAGACTGAAGGCCACATTCATAGAGTGCACAGTGGAACTTTGGGGAGAGGAGAGTCACAAACTTTTATGACTTCTGTGGACAAAGGAGACAGTGTTATCAACTAAACCAGGGTCACTGTGGGGAGGGGGCATGTGGATTCAGCTAATTGAGTGTGGGTTGGGTTAATAGGGAAAGGAGGTGAACATGATTTTGTGCATGGAGCCTTTGAACCAATGTAATATACAGTTTTTGTTTCTTCCCTATCCTAATATGAGAAAGTGAAGCTCTACATGCTTGTATTTCCCCATCTCCTAAGTGCCAGAAGAGATTCTCCTGATTGAGAAGAACTGAATATATAGAGAACTAATAACTCCAGGGACCCACAATCCTAATGATCCTTTAAAGTTAAAAGTCTTTGTGACTGATAAGTTAGTCAAGTAGAGCCTCAGGCAAAGGGTGGTAGCCTCCACCCAGAGGACTCCCGTGGGGTTTGGATGCATTGCCTTTGAAGGCTACTAGACAGCCTTGGAGAAGAACCTGTTAGCTTGATCCTGGGATTTTGACATAAATGAACCCTGACCCCAGGAATCCTCAGACAGATATTCTGACAGATAGCCCCACTTTAGAGAGGACCAACTTGAACTAAATATCTGACATGGTAATAAAGGCCCAACAAAACTTGCTTGTCAAATTGAGATGGTATGTTAAAAACTGCAGTCCATCCGGCCCAAGCAACATCTCAACTATGCATGAAAAGTGTCATTTATTTCTCTGGGAGAAATGTTTTATCCAAAAAAACTGCTGCCTCAGCGGGGCCACCAATAATCTGAAGGTCCCCTAAATGCCTGGACCTGGTTCACTGATCATGTGCCTAAACTGAAGCCCAGTGGTGTCCACTGGGTACCACAGCTGTTTAGCTCAGCACCAGCAGAATAAAATACAAAGTTGACAAGGTCTGTGGATTCCATGGGCAAAACTCAAGGCTGTTGTCAGTTCTGACTAACTTTTGAGCTTTGGACTCTGGTTGCCAATAGCCTAGTTGTCTGGTCTGTCTCTTGAGAGATCAGAAGATTCAAGGTCTCCATCTTTAGATCCACAAACTAAGGAAACAAATCTCAGCGGCTGACTAAAGCTTGGGGGTCACTTGTGGGGCTGCTTACGGGAAGGTTGTTTCTCTGATGAGACCAACTTGATGGAATCAAGCTTCTAATTGTCCTCAGATTGCCACATGTGCTGCCTGGTGTCATCATAGTACTGCAATGGCAATGTGCTCTCCATCGCAGACTAGCACAATGAGATGATTAGCTTCTGCTGAGGCAGAGGCTACCATGGCACACCAGACTGGTGAATCCTGCCAGCAATGAAGCAGCATGTCTTGAAATGAGAGAAACTGCATTGCCCAGCACAGCCTCACCTGTCCTCTGAAGACTGCATGTTAGACCTTTACCCCCTCCCGGGACTACTGGTGATACCTCATTACTGTTGATGGGTTTTCAAGTCATGAGTGGCTATACCAGCTGAATTTTCCAACTAAAGCCACACCACTGTGACCTCTAAAATTAATTGGTGTCTTGTTTCAAGCTTTGTAGAGCATTTTCAATCTAACAATGGCTCATATTTTACTGCAAAATTCATTCAATAATGGGCTGATAATCAAGGTGTTCAATATGTCATGTCCCCTACCATCCAAAGGCATATGTTATTATGGATAGTTGGACAGGATGGACAGCTTCATTAGGAATTGACTCAAAATCTTTCTGACTCTTCTTCTCTCAAGTCTTCCAGTTTCACATACTTTAGTGAGCCAGTTTGGCCTCTGAATGCAGCACTTCCACAAAAAAAAAAAAAAAAAAAAAGAAAAAAGAAAAAAAAAATACCCTTCTAGCTTTCTCTGGGGTAATTGTCAAGAAGAAAGTGGTGGAGATTATCTAGATTTTATTTTTTAAACTAGGATTCCACCCTGATCACTCCTGAGTGTGATGCTTCTTTCTTCCCCTGAGTAACTCCAGGGTGACCTGGTTTATATACCTTCAAGGTACCTGACCAAAAGTGGCCTTAAAGCAATCAGAGTTACTTCCGGTTCATCCACCTGGATTCACTCATTGGAGTGAGTGACCTGCCACCTCAATGTGATGCATGCATGACTCACAAAGTCCCTTTACAGTGACCCATGAAACTAAAGTGGTGTAGGTCATAGATGTCTGGACATTTTTTTAAATGTCCTAATCATTTTTGAAACTGACTATTTAAAAAAAAGGTCTAGGTAAGACAAGGGGATGATGTGATGTAAAAAAAGTGAAGTTATAGCTATTTGGATAAGGACACTGTGATTTTGATGGTGAAGAGAGAGCAAGGAGAGAAATAAAAGGGGACATTATTGACCTTTTATCATTCAAAGCCACCCCTAGAAACTCCACCATTAAGGAAAACACTTATGTCCGCTCTCCCAAAGCACTGCAGGGAGAGTAAGTGGCTGCTGGGCCTATCATCTCCAGTAGACAGCACTGACCACAACTTGCTCATGGCTCCTCTTAACCTCACTGAGATCATCAGAAACAGCAGGAGACCTCCCCAGTTCCTGTGTGTCCCTCTAAAACACCTGTCAGCATCTCCCCATGTCTTCACTACTTCCACTGCCATAGCTGCTCATCTCCCCCACTACTCAATCCACGAGGTGGTTGAATGCCCTCCAGCTGACAGTGTGGACTCTAGTGACAGCAGGTTAGATGGACTGTTCTCAGGGAGTCCCTTCATCTGAAGGAACTATGCTGTTATTCAAACTGAACTGGAAAACTTAATACCCATTCATCATCCAGAGAACCATGTTGGAGGCACTGTCAACCCATGTCCCCAACTGATATGGGTCCCTTTTGCAGGGGAGGAGTATAATTGTAAGCACTTACTCTCCAGAGGCACCACATATGCCCACTATACACGCTTCTTACAGGGAAGTCGGGTATTAACTTGTCTAACTCCAAAAAATGTGGTAACTTGCACCAAGACAGAATGAGTCTGTTAGCATGGAAGATTCCAGGGGGTTATCTGGGATGTGTATAAGGCAGTATGTGGAGAAGAGAAGGAGGCACTGAGAGGAGCTGTTTTCCAATCACTAGGCCATCTTTCGTAGATTGTTTTTGTATACAAAGTGTGTCACCTCATTTTGTAGTCAGAGTGAAGGGCTGGGAAAGTGACATTACCTAGAACAGAAGAGTTGGAATGCTTCAAAGATGGAATGAGTAAATTTGCTGATTGTAGGTATTCTGTAACTAGAGGCATTCACATATGGGATATATGGTTATTTAGTAAAAATATTTTAGAAGAAATTCAAATGTTGGGTGCAAGACTGAACTAGATTCTTTAATACTTCCCTTCTCTCCCATTAATCTAGAGTAAAAATACTCCAATGTAAATAGGTGCTAAAATTTTAAACAATGGAAGTATAAAACTCTGAGCAGATCATCAGTATAAATAAGCCCTCCGCATCCTGACTCCCTTCTACTTACTTTAGATACTTTGAATAGCAAATCATATCAGAAATCAACCAGCTCCTCTTATGTATTTTACATAATACATTTTATATAAAGAAAATGACACTAAATATAATTAAATGCCTTCTCACTATTTTATGCATTTGTGACATAACAAAGTCAGAAATTAGGCATCATGGTTCTCAACCAGCCTTTCTTATCTGGAGTTCCTAATCTAACCACAGAAGATAGAAGAATGATTGGAAAGAGTATTTTCTCGGTTTTCACATTCTAGATACATAGGAGAGAGTGGGTGCAGTGGTCCCCAGACACCTGGGCATCTGTGACACTGGGTTTTGCTCTCCCCCAGGACTCCTGCTGAGATGGGTCACTCGGGCAGCACACGGCCTTTCCCATCCCATGAAGTCACATCATCTGTCAAAGCAAGGCTTGTCTACCCTGCAGAAGTTTCACATAGTCCACAGAGTACAGTGAGCTAAGGACGGGAATACACAGACTATTGATACTTAGGGGTGCTGCGGTAGACGTGGAGTGAAACCCACCTCAAGATTATGCTCAGAACTAAGTTGACGTCTGGCACTTCATGGTAAACAGTGACCAAACACTGCCAGGTCTCCCATTATCTTTGAAAAACACCAACATTTTTATCCTCCATCCACGATTTGTTGAGTGAAATGCCATTTGAGCCACCATGGGACTGAGTGCTGATTAAATCCTTATTCTTTAAAAAGAAGCCTATTTTCTGAGCACTTTGGGGGAAAATGGGGAGTCTGGGTCCAAGGCACAATCTGTACTGTTCTCTGTTCTCTTTGTTTCTAAATTAAAATAGGCTGCTAAGGTGTGCAAGTGTGTGAATTATTATTTTCCTAACATTAAACACTTGATTTAAAGCATATTCCCTTTGAAGGAAGGTATAATTTGGGAATTATTTGAAGTCTCTAAGTGGTTAGAAACTGGGTTTAGCCAGATTTCTAGCTGTAAGCAAAAGTCAGCTGCTGATAAGAAGCTGTTGTACTTTATTGATGCAAAGGAGGTAAGTACCCTCTTGGGGGTTTCTCAGTTCAAGAGCATCCTAGTTGTTATTTGCAAACTACAGTGTGCAATTCTGAATATTTTCAGATACATTTACCCTATATAACTGAGTTCTCTTCATCAAAGGAAGCTTCCAAGTAACTGGGCGAAGTTTTAACGACGTATTGGTTGTAACATGGGTTTTGTGAGGCAGGAAAGCTTCCCTCCATTACCTATTCATATGCAATATTGAATTATAAAATAAAGCACAGAACTGAAATAGATAGACTTTCCAACAGAGAGACATGCAGCCGCATTACAAAGTCAATTTCATATATGGGATCCTGTGCTGAATCATTTAGCTATTTAGAAATGCATTTCGCAGCTAACTTATCCTGGCAGGCCCAACGGGATACAGTTCCTCTTAAAATAAATATGGAGTCATCAAACAGGCTTCACTGTGACAATTAACTGCTGGGCTTGAAGGAACTTTTGCTTGGCTTTTCAAAGCAGTTAGAACAAAAAGAGAGATTCCATGAGTCACAAGCACAATCTACATATGGGAACAACAATCTTTTGCAAAAGACAATCTTTTGCAAAAGTCAGTCTTGAATAAATGCACTATATTAGTCCTCCTTTTTTGCTCAGCACTGTTAAGAAACAAAGGGTTCCACAAAACTGACTCTGCCAGGTAACTTGAAACTTACTACTTTAATAACAGAAGAGAAAAAAGAGAGAGAGAGACACAGAATGGGATAGTTCTAAATATATTACAGAACATGGACCTCAGTTTCCTTAAAAATAGAGGCTGGGTTATTATTTAGTCTTTAAGTCCTTCAGCTGATTTGGCATCATCCATTTGGAAAATTTCCTCAATAGTACCAAGAAGGGATGGTGCCAATCTAAACTAGGGCAGCCTTGGGAAAACAGAGAATGGGGATAGATCTGAGTTATATTTTGGAGGGAGTATTTAGTGACTATTTGAAAGTGGCATTTATGGCACAGATGAAGAAAAATATTCCCAGTTTCTGGCATAAGTAGTTGAGAGGATAGCAGAATTAGGCATGGCAAGGTAGTATACAGAAGAAACAAGTTGCAGAGGAAAATACCAAGCATTCAATGATATTCACATTCTAGAACTTAATAGAATTCTATAATAAAAGCAAATGACTCCCAAGCCATGGCTATAACATCCATAAAACTCAGACCTAAGCTACACACTGACTTTGGCTAGGTCCTTGTTTAGAGCATATTGACTTTTGATTGACCCTCAATGGTAAGATGTGAGATTGTCCAGTTATGTGGTTTTAACAGTTTGCAAATAGTGCATGGGAGGGCAGAGGACTGTAGAAAGCAGATACACTCTCAGGGAAGTTATGGCTTGAAGTTTGGATGGAAAGTTGGCACATCACAATGTGAAACAATGGATAATGCTCCTCAAAAATTACCCTGTACTGAGCAAGGATTGAGCGAACTATTATACTTAAGGATCACGGTTCATCACTTCTTTTAGTACTCAAAACAAAGCTATGTGGTCAGTGTGATTACTAGAATTTTACAAATGAGCCAATGATACTCAGAGTTTTGCCACTTACCAATATCTTATGCAGTAAGTGGCTTAGTTGCTATTTTGGTCCATGTGTTTTTCACTTCAAAGGCTGGCTCTTTTCCCCTAACTGCCACACTGAGTCCAATGCATGGAATTTAGGAATGACATAGAAGTCAGCTCTGTTTCAAACAAAGCTTCCTTTGAACAGTTAGAGCTGTACATTTAAAACATTTGGTTTTAGAAGGTAATGAGCTTCCTACAACTTGAATTATGCAAGGATAAATAATTGTACCTGCCTGCTACACTTTTTAAAAGGCATTCCTGCATCAGATGGGAAGGGAAGGCAACTAAGTTCCTTTCACTGGCAACATTCTTGTGAGTTTAGAATTCAGGTTCAAAGGGAATTGGAAATAGAAATAAGTTCCAGATATGGTGAATTGATATTTGAATCTCATCACTTTTATTATGTGTGTCAATGTGCACACACTGACAGAACCCATTCTAAGGAGGCTAAATGATCCACTCCTTAAGTATTATAATTGGGTGACCTTGCAGTGCCCTGCCGACCCTCATCTGCTCACTCTTTCCTTTTGATTTTATCTAGATTGAACTGCTTATCACTGGAGTCATTTCTTTGAATGACTAACAAAATTAGTTATTCTCTGGAAAAGAACTATTGAAATGGACATATGTGCCAGGTATGAGGATTCAAAAGAGAGCTGCTCTCTTGTGAAGGATCATACTCTCTCAGATGGAACTATTTAACAGACTAGTGGTTCCTTTGGGATGCAAAGACAAATGGACAAATCATCTATGACTGGGAGTAATTGGAAAATGTGGCAGAAAGACTTTGTATTTTTAATTTATGTTTTCTTTGTCTTTCCCATATCCTTTGTCCCCATTTGATGAAGACAACAGATTCAAACCAAGAAAGGTCTGTGACAAGACTTCTTGGATTTCTGTAGTCCAGAAGCCTCAAAGTAAAAAGGATATCCAAATACTAAAAGAGATTTGCCTGACTGGGAGAAACTTTAGGGAAAAAAAGTTTCATGGTTATGCATGATGAGGATACCTGTAAATACTGCTTCCTTGCAATAACAGTGATGGATCAAATATCTAGTACCTGCCCACATAGTGTCTCCAGGAGGCTAAATGCTAGGGTCCAAGGCTCAGTACCTTCTCAATGATTCCTGAAATATACCATTGCCCTTGGAGGCTAAGACCATGTACTTCTGAAGAGAGACAGTGCAGTATTATTTTGTAATAGCTCAAGGGCTTTGGCACAGTCTCAGAAATGTGGAGAAAGGAAACACGAAGAATGTATAGTTAACTTTCTGTAGTCCAAAAGCAGCAGGAAATTTAAATGATTAAACATTAGAGGAAATGAAAAAGATCTTGGTTCCTCCAACAAGAATGGAGATGAAAAATCATATCCATGCCAGATCCGAAACCCTAAGTGGCAGGCAAAAAAAAACCTGCTAAAGTCAGAGGGGAAGTGGCAAGGCTGGTAAGGAAGTCCCAAGGACAGGAGTCCTTGATGGAAAGGAGGCCACGGACGGCAAGCCCTAGATAATGAATTCCCAGGTTCAAAGGGAACTGAGGACTTCCATTAAGGAGATGGAGCCCCAAGGAAAGAGGACATCATCCATCCATTCCAGTCACTTCGCATATTTCCTGAACACCAGACTTACCTATAAGATCCAAATTCTTACACATTTTCATAGGAAATCCTAAATTTACCTTTTCCCAAAAGGCCAAGCAAAGCCTAATTTTGTGTGACACTTTCATGTCCAAACTACTTTTATTCCTCAGAGTGAGCTGAGTCTGAACATCAAAATGAAATTTCAAATAAGAAAGGCTACATGAAAATTTTTTTTTCTTCTTTCCTAAACTTCAAACTTTTGCTAGAAAATCTGTGGCACTATAAAGGATGTTAGCAAAAGGACTACAGTTCCCTCCAGGGGTAGAGGAACTCTACCCATAAAATAAAGTCCCACCATGAACCTCCTCTAAGAGCAAATGAAATCGCAGACTTTCTCATTGCCTGTCTAGAGCCTGCCTGCATTTCTTTTCTTTCCCTTCTGTTGTAATAGTTACAAGAGATGGCTGCCACTCATCGCCCTTCTTCCTGCCACCCATTGCCCTTCTTCCTGCCACTCTTTGTCCTTCTTCCTGTCTCCCCTTGCCCTCCTTCCTCCTTCTTCTCAGGAGGCAGAGACTGTTTCAACCATTCTCTTTGAATCTGGGCTGGTCTTGTAATCAATGAAATGTGCAGAAGTGACAATGTGCCAGTTTCAGGTGCTGCTTTCAAGGGTCCTGGCAGCTTCCCTTCTGTGTTCTCTAGGGAAGTCACACTATGTCCTATAAAGAAGCAAGGATAAACTCTTAAATGAGAAAACACAACGTACAGAGAGAAATAGATGGGAGGAGGGAAGAGAAAGAGCCAAGGAGAGAGAAACAGATGCTACATGAAGAAGCTCTGAGATGCCATATTCATCTTAGACTTCCAGCCAAGTCTAAATCTGCCTGAGTGCCACCAAGTATATCCCAGTGACACCTCATGGAGCAGCAGAACCATACAGCTGAGCCCTTGCTGAATTCATGGCCATGAGAAACAAGTCATTGTTGCTTGAAGTCACTAAGTTTAGGGTTTGTTTGTTATGTAGCAATTAAAAAAAAAAAAAAAAACTTAAAACATAAGTCTAGAGCTCTTAACATATTCTTTCTACATTCTTTCATCACAACTTCAACTCTAACTTCAACTCTCATGAAAGTCCCCAATTAGTGTAAGTGATAACATTTACAAATACCTGCTTGGTCCTCCTAGAGAAAACAACCCATATGCAAATATGTGTTTTCTATTTTCAGCTGAGCTTTGTTTCCTCTCAATAACCATCCTATACATCCCTGAAGCACCCTCCATTCCTCACAGCGGCCATTGAAGGGACTCACCCTACTTCCCCAGACCTTCTACCCCTTTTTCCACCTCCCTCAAACTTGTGCAGAACTTCACTTTTCACCTCAAATGACAAATACAGTCTGGAAATGATTGGGTTGTAAGAGTCTTAATTTCACTGATTTTCCTGTTGGATGAGGAATTACCTGTGTCACTGACCTCATGTTGCTAGAAGCTGCTTGGTTAGTATAGGAGAAATGATTGGGTATTGTTTTAGTCAGCCTTTTTGCTGCTGTGACTAAAAGACCCTTCCAGAAAAACTGTAGAGGAAGAAAAGTTTATTTGGGGACTCACAGTTTCAGAGGCCTCAGTCCATAAACAATTGGCTCCATTTTTCAGGACTCCAGGGGAGGCTGAACATCATGGCAGAAGAATGTGGCAGAGGCAAGTGGCTCACATGATGATCAGAAAGCAGAGAAAGAGGTCTCCACTGGCAAATACAAATATAAATAGGTACCCCAAAGCCATGCAGTTCCCACCTCCTCCAGCCACACCCTACTACTTCAGTTACCACTCAGTTAATCCCTATCAGGGGATTCATTCATTGATTAAGACTCTTACAATCCAATCATTTCTTCTCTGAACCTCCTTGCATTGTCTCACACATGAGTTTTTGGGGGACACCTCACATCCAAACCATAACAGGTATGCAACCTTAAATTCCTTCCTTTCTTTGACACCTATCTATGAGTAGAGAGTACACAGTGGCATCTCTCTGTGTGTTTTTAGCTCCACAGTAAGATGTCCATTCTATGTGGGGAGCAGGAGGCTATCAAGGTGCCTGGTCTCTATGTGACTGTCTAATTGAGGGCTAGAGTGTTAGCATGTCTGTTTTTTCATATCTCATAGCTACATTCTCTGGTCAAACTATCTATAATAAAGGTATTGTTTTGAGTTTCATCTTTATACTCCAGTGCTATTCATTTCTTCTCTTTACTTTCTTTTTTTTGTTCTGAATTCGGGGAAAAACTTTGAGGGGAATTACTTATTGAGTCCTTAAAACCCCAGAGTTCCCTACATGCTTACTTGCAAATACTGACATCCTGTCAACTGCAAAGAACAAATGCTCATTTTCTTCTTTCTGGCTAACATCTCTTTCTAAGATCTTCACCTCAACCCCAATAATTTTGTCTTTCCTTAGAAGTTTATCCTGTCTCTTCTATAATTTTAAACTCTTCCTCAACACTGAATCCATCTGCCTAACAAGGGTTTCTTATATGAGAAATAGCCTTTTCATCTTAATCCAATTTTCATCACAGCCTTATTTCCATGCTTCCTTTCTCAGCTGGTTTCTTGAAGACATCTGTAACTACAATCTTCTATCATCACATCTTTTAGACTTCTCAATATACTGGAGCTCGGTTTCACACACACACACACACACACACACGCATACACATAGCTCCCCTACCCTTTTCCTTGGTCAATTGGGCAAACTTTGGTGTCTCCCTTTCTCATTGCCCATGGCCTCTCTATATTACCTACTCAAGGTGACAGGTCCCCTGATTTCCATATGCTACCATCCCTACTTCTCCTTCTAAATCTTCAATCATGTATTCACCATCACACTCACAGGCAGTATTCTCTGCCTAATAACTAAATAGTAACTTTCTCCAGGGCACCGACTCTCTTATCATTCTGCAGATTCTGGCTGAACCATAGCATTAATATAGTAGTTGTTCACTATTATTTGACCATCTATGCCTACATCTCTGTCCCTGCTCTCATTAACTCATATCCTAAGTCTCACCCTCTAAATTCATTTATTTTTAATTACCCTATAACTTCTTTTGGGAGTCTTCTAAAACCACCAACTCAACATTTCTTTACAAAACATTATTTCCTCAAACTTTCTCACCTCTTAAATTCCCTTTTATGGTGGAGAGCACTACAACCCAACCGGTCCCTCAAACTAAAAATGTCAGAAGTATTCTAGAAGCATCCTTCTTCCTTGTACCTCATATACTATCATTCTCTGACTCATGTGAGAACCTCTTTGAAATCCTTGTCAGACGAGATCTCCCATTTCTAATCCCATTGCCTTAACTGATGTCTCCATCAGCATCCTGCAGACGGTTTAGCCTCCAGACACATTCTTCTCCTGTAACCATCCTAGGCTATTCTTAGAACCCAAATCTGATCATTTGTCCTATGCTTAAATTTCTTCAGTAAATCCCTCTTTTCTACCAGATAAATCTAACCTCTTTACCTGGGTAGGTAAGAACAATAGTCACCTGTATCCTATCTGTTGCTCCATCCAACCATTCTCCTGTAGGTTCCCTGCAACACAACTAGGCAATCGTTGGCATCTCCTTCCCCAGTATAGACATAAAGTGGCTTGTTCCTTCACACATCAGCTCTTTTTATCTGGAATGCTCTTCCTCCTCCTTTTAATTCTCATCCAAGTCAGCTTCTAACCATGCATCCAAACTCTGCACTGATGGTACCATTATTCTGAATGGTCTCTCAGACTTGCCCCCAACTCCATACTAATGGAGAAGGAAATCCCTACTCTTGCTTATAAAACACTATTCTACAGACTTCCATCATCTCACTTATCAGCTATATTGTGTTTTATGACCTCATCTGCCTCCCTCCTAAAAATTACTTTCATCTATTCAACAAAAGTATTCCTTAGATCCTAGCTTTCCTTAAATACTATTCTAGACTCATGGAAAAAAATCACTGAGCAAGCAAAGATCCCATTCTAATGGACCTTACATAGTAGGCAATAGACAATAAACAGACGTCAAAATCAGTAAAGTGTATACTATGTTAGAAAGAAAAAAGAGAAAGAAATCAAGAATTCTAGGGTCAAGGGAGGAGGGGGTTTTAAACAGATGTGGTCATTGGTCACTAAGAAAGTGAGATATAGGGACAGGTGTGGTCATTGGTCACTGAGAAAGTGAGATATAGAAACTTAAAGCAGGTGACAGTCAGTCTTCCAATATTGGGGAGTGGGCCTGACTTACCTGGGAGACAGCATGAAGAGTTGAGCGCTGACCTGAACAGAGGGCTGGGTAATGCAGGTTGCCCTAGGCCTTGGCGTGGACTTTAGCTTCCACTTGGATGAAATGAGGAGCCAGGATGCTGAGCGGAAGGGGAATCTGACCCGACCTATGTTATAAAAAGCTCTCCCTAGCTACAGCATTGAGAAGAGATGGTGCAGGGTAGGAGCAGGACCAGGGAACCAGAGAGAGGGCCACAGCAACAACCCGAGTGGGTGGAATTTTAAAACAGGATAAAGAAAGAAGAACAGAAGAGAGAGAGAAAGGAAGCACAGTAGGGGAGAAGGCATGAAGGAGAAAGCAAAAAAGTATAAAGAAGAGCCATGATAGAATGAGAAAGAAAGAAAAAAGAACTCCCTGTTCAGATCCCCAACCATTTGCTAAGCCAGCAATAGGGTGCTCTCTGAGCTTCAAACTCAGCAGCGGATTCACTCTTCCTTTTCTGGGGTTAGTGGCCAGTAACCTGGCTTCCTTTTGATTAATCTGAGGGTATTTTCTGCTGACTGAGCTATCCACCTGAAGGTCTGTCTGCTTTTTGAACAACAAAATCAGTCCCTGGGGCAAGAGTTGGAAAGAAATTAGGATAAGGCTAATGGAAATCAGGCAACTGGACTAAATATAGTGCAATGTCCTACTTCTCTCTTCAATTTCTCTTTGCCTTGTTGTCTTGTGAATCTGTGTTTGGGGAGAAATTCTAGCTGTATTTGCTTCAATAAAATGTTGTGTTCTCTTGGCTTTGGACGTTGAGAAACACAGGGATTCAACAGTGACTCAAGGTGGGAAGGGGAGGCTGTAAAACTAGGATGGACAAACATCATTCAGGGAACCAATAGGTTTTCTGCCTTGAGCACACTATTTTAATTGAGGCTCTATTTTTAAATTATTAGAAATAACTAGGTTCAAAATGGCAATTTGTACTATGTTCCCAGCAGCTGTTTCACGTGTCAACTTTCTTGCAGCATGTCACCTTGATTTCTAGCTGTGGAAGAGGAAACTCTCCAGATTGCTCTAGATCTTTGCCTATTTCCCATTTCCCTCTGCAGCAAGCATCTCATTGCAGTGTTGTTTTGCTTAGACAAACCATGCCAGGATATTTAATAATTGCCCTTCCTGTGTTGGAAGTTGTTCTATTGATCACTCTGAGAGATAATATTTACTTTTTGGTCTGCATCCATTTGTTCAGTGCAGTCCTAATGCAGTCACAGCAATTATCAGAGCTAATTCTTGAAAGTGGAGCAACCCAAGCCCTTGGATCCCATCTATAGGTTTTCCTTCACTTTTACAAATAATGATTTATGCAAAGTCACCAAGACAGCTATTGCTTCAATGCGAGGTTTATTATCTCCAAGATGAACAGACAAGTCATTAAGTGCTCATGGGAGGATCAGTGTAGAGAAAGATCACCACATTGTGATTTTCTGGTTACATGGTTCAATACAACAATAGTTTAAGGAAGTAAGAGCCAATTTTAGCTCTGCCATTATGGGGCTGTATATATCATCAATAGGCAGTTATAAAGGCTGTGACTGATAGGAATTTCCCCACCATAAAAGTTCCTTTCATCCCATACCCACTAAGTGAGTCATGTAGAATAACTTCTAAGGGATGTGATTGATTCCTCAGCTTTTATTTTCTGATATATTTCTTCTATATGCACTAAGGCTATATAGTAATAAGATTTCACCAAAAAGAATTGTGCAATTAGCTTCATTACTTTATAGCCACATTTTATGTTTGTGTGTATTTCTTGGTTTCTTGGTGTACAGCGTGTTTGTGGGTACATAACTACATCTGTTGTCTTCAGGAAAGAGTAAACCTCTTTATCTGTGTCCTTAATGTGTCTTATAGTGGGGGGACATCAGTGAGTGACCAGTGGGTGAGTGAATAAATGAATGAATGAATACACCCGTATCCACTTACACATCTAACTTCTCTCCTTGACTCTTCTCTATACTTTTCTCTAAATGATGACACAATTGTTCTCCCACCCAAAAGGTTCAAAATCACCCAAATTTCCTAAAATAGAAACCTGTCTTATTAGTGTGATATCAAAGAGCCTCTGCTACATGTCCCCAACCCTTCTCTCAGACATGGCTTTCTATGCCCCACACACCAACCCCACACTTCAGTCAAGCTGGCCCGTCCAGGTGAATTTCCACCTTCCTGTCTTTGCTCAGCCTAGGATGTACCCTTCTTACCTTAAAGTCCAAAGTTTTAAAAAAGTTTTTAAAAAAATTTAATGACAAGTAATCATAATAAAATAATAACATTGAAAGTAGAAGTGGTGGTGGTAGTAGTTGTATCTGTAGCACTGACATTTTTTTAATTTTTACAGACTGCATTTTGATTCATTGCACACAAATGGGGTATGACTTTTCACCTCTATAGTCGTGCATGATATGGTTTCACACCATTTGAGTATTTATATAGTTGCTAAAGTGCAGTGAAGAACACAGTTCTGGAGTCAGATACCCACCTATTCAGTTAGAGCTCTCATCCTTCATTCTTCTGTGAATAAAGGCAAGATGTTTAATAACTCTAGGTCACAGTTTCCTCATCTTTAAAGTGGGAATAATAATGCACTATCTCAAAGGATTATTGTCAGGATGAAATAAATTGGCACATGTCAGTAGTACTTAGAATATAACTTGTGCTCACGTGTTTTCCAGGACATTAACAATTAGGTCTTGTTTAATTCTCTGAATGACTTCTGAAGTAGAGCTAATTATTTTCTCTCCAGCTTACTTAGGAGGAAACTAAGGCTCAGAGTGATACTCGGAGATAACTGAGTCAATTCCTTCATCCAATTCCACACAACATTGAAGTGACCACGCTGTAACTCAAGCTCAGGCAGCCAGACTCCTGAGTTTCTCTCCACTGTGATTTTACATCTCTCCCAAGGCCACTAAAATCCTGCACATTTGTCAAACTTTTCCTGGACACTAGTAGTCTCAATGCTGTGCAGCATTTATTAAGAGTGGTGCTTGATAGCAACGTTATTATTAGGTACTAAGCATCTGACAAAACTGCATTGAGTCATTTAATTTATACTTGTAATTTGATATTTCTAATCTCCTCTCTGCTGCTATTAAAATGATTTGAATGGTATTTGAGGGGCAGGACTCATTTTCCATGTTCATCTGTATACCCGGTGCACACACACTATTCCTTATCATGACAAGTGATTGCCAAAAGCACTGTCATCGCTTGTTGTGGGTGACAAAGGTAATGATAATAATATTGTGAAACAAGCACATGTACCAATTTAGGTTGAACATAAATTAGGTAAAACAAGGCAATGAATTTCTGGGATTTCAGGAAAGGATAAAATGAAAACCATTTTTGTTAGATGGATCTACCACCAGACTGAGCATCGGGCTTCTTGGCTGAAAACTCTGCTTTGTTACAATGCTTTGTGCATGAACCTGGTGAGGAGGAAGAAGTTCACTTGCTGCTGCTATGTTCTCACTTTAATTATCTGTAAAACTGTGTTAGCAACATTGGGCTGGCAGAACTCACAGAGGTGTAAAGATCTACATAAGATAAGGTCTGCGAAGTCTCCCAAATGTGCACAGGAGCCCCCGCCATCCTGGAAGGCTATGCCTCATGTAGGAGCTTCTCAATCCCACATTGTGCACACCACTGTGGCTTATATTTTCTTCATAAAATGCATTCAATTACAACTATAAATTTTAAGTTGCCTCTTTAAAACCTTAATTAAAATTACTGGGCGTGCAACAATAAAAGGAAAATAACCAAGCTGCCTTGAGCTGTGATTAATGGCTGGTCCATCAGGTTTGCTCACAAATAATGCTCACCAGTGCAATCTAAGCACCAAGACTCTGACTCTAAGACCCATCCTCAGACTTTCTGAGTCCGAATGTGAATTCTTGTCAGGTGCTGTGGTGATGTGTGTGCACCCAAGATGTGGCACATCGAAGCTTTACTTACCCTATGCATTGGCCTTTGTTGACAGTTGGTTTGAATTCACTCCTGAAAAAAATGAGCTGTTACTATGTGTCAAAGATGTCCAATATCTCACCTCAAATGCCAAAGCCTCAAATATTAAATCCCAGGAAACTCAAAGGTTGCAGGAATAGGCTAACCTTCTAAAATGTGCTGTCACTTCTAATACCTGGGCCTGTCCAAGTATCCTGTCCCCTAGGGATGCTGCATGATGATAAGGGACATCCTCAGGTATAGTAATACAAAATTGTGCTCTCACTGGAATAATTCATCTCCCTGCACATAGAAGCCTGTGAAGAAGTGAAGAGCTAATGAACACAGGCTGTGTGTAGGCGGTCAATTTTCTCTTTGAAAAAGAATAATCTATTTCATAAATGAAAAAAGTCATGGAGTATCTTGGTGAGTCCTAATCTAGCATGTCCCCAGGGGCTCAGCTGATACACATAGATGACCTCTGAGGTTGTTGTTCACACCTGTGCAGTTTGTGAGTTAATGAAGCAGATATACATCTTCAGTTTACTAAGTAATTCACAAACTTTTGAGACACCATTATTGTCAGCAACTTCCTACTTCCTACATAATTCTGAAGTAAAGGCTCATTGCCATTTCACCAAGCAGAAATTCTATTTGTTTTCAATATAGTCCACAAAGAAGCAAAGAAGGGGCCAAAAGATTCTATTTTACATTCAATTTTGCAAATTTAACTCTTTTTAAAGAGCAATGTTTATATGGAGTCCCAGTGGGTATTTAAGACTGATCAAGTCCACAATACCAATGAAATGGAGTACCGAGTCAATTATCCACATAATTTGGGATAATTTTCTTCTACCTGAATTGTAATTGAAGCAATAAAATAAATTAAGTTTTCATGAAAACATGGATTTTTCTCTGAGTTGTTCACCATAAATCCCCAAGTCCTTGAAAACAGGATTTTGACACATTTTTGTCGTGTCCTAAGCTCCAAAATGGTTGGCTAATAGTAGGTGCTCAAAAAATGTTCTCTGAAAAAAAAATGAATTTCTAATTTTTTAAAATCCTAATATTTATACAGGAAAACCTAGTTTCTGAAGATACATCATATATCATAAGATTTTCATACACCAGACACTTAGGCAAGTAATTGATCTTTCTGCATAGTGACCATTGGCAATTATCTTTTTATTTTGCTGTATTTTCTGATTATTACACTACATCTATTCTATCAAGAGTTTAATTTCATGAAAATCATGAAATAAGTGAAAGTATACAAATTGGGTTAGTCAGCAGCTTTTTATTGCTGTGACCAAAATACCCAACAAGAACAATTAGAGAAGGAACAATTTATTTTAGTCACACAGTTTCAAAAGTTCAGTTCATGTTTGGAGGACTCCATTGATCTGGAGTCAAGATGAGGTAAATATGATGGTGGAAGGTTGTGGTGGAGGGGAGCAGTTCAACCCATGGTAGCAAGGAAACAGAGAAAGAGAGAGACAGGAGCCAGGAGGACAAGATCCAATCCCCAAGGACATGCCCCAAGACCCACTTCCAGCCATGCCCCACCTGCCCACAGTTACCACTCAACATGGTAGTCCTTTCAAATTATTAACCCATGAAGTGGCTTAATCCACTGATGAGGTTACAGCTCTCATAATCTAGTCATTCCACCTCTGAATATTCTTGCATTGTCTTTCTTACATGACTTTTGGAGGGAGAGCTCATATCCAAACCATAACTAGATATTGAAGTTAATCCTACCACGGTATGAGTTCTAACTCTGACACTTAACTGCAAAATCTTGGGCGAGTAACTCATCATCGAATTGTCTAATCTTTTTTAAAAGCAGAGATAATAATATCTTTTAGAATGACTATAGAAATTCAAGGTGCTCACATAAGTTGAAGCACATATCCTAGCACTCAAATATCAGTTATTATCAATACCAGTGAAGATATTTGTCAATCACAAATAAACACAGCGTGAGTGGATTTAGCTGCAGTCAAAAACCACATGACTAGTCTTAGAATATGGTGCAAAATAGAAAGGACTATTAGTGGAGAAAAAGCATTTGAAAGTTATTCAAGATAGGCAAGGAGAAAGGACCTTACTGAAGGTGGCAAGATTTGCCTTTCCACCTAAGAATTAATTGATCCAGTCTTATCAGGATTTTATAAGGTTGTGAGATCCCGGATATCTCGCCATCCTCAAAGACTTGTTTGATACTTTGTCCTCGCCCACATAGTTTTTACTGCTTTTTCTATTGAACTTCATTTGTAGCATTTTGACCTAGATATAGATTTGGCAGATGAATCAATCTCAGGAGGAGGGCCTAAACTTTTCCACAAATTTCTACAAAATGAAGGTTATTTTGCACTTGAAAAAAAATCACACGTGTATCCAGACCTTGACCTCTCTGATATGCTTAATATTATCATAACATGGGTCAAGGTGGAGACTGTGTAACCACTGGGCTTTCAGAAAAGTGTGATTCTATTCACTCATTAATTCATCCATGCATCCATTCAACCAACAAACATTTCATAAACCTTTACTATGTGTCCATATCAGTGTTGAGTACTGGGGGTAGAAAGAAGACCCAGACTCCCTTCTCTCTTCAGCAAGCTGGCTAGAAAACAAAACCATCACAATATATACTTAATTTTTATATTAAAACGGTCATGATTAATTATGAAAACACAAGGGAAATCCCCAAAACCAGAATGAATCTGTCCCAATTGGCAGTCTTAAGTTTTGAATAAAATATTTCTACTTTACACTTAAGAACAATGTCAACACCTAAAACCATCTGAGGAAGAGTGGCTTCAGGAATTGTTGGTTTGAAAGGATCACAGTGCTAGACCCTGCCTTGGGGAGGTAAACCAGGGACATAAAATTGGAAACCCCACAGTTAAGTTACAATAGACCAGAGTCCCTGCCCCTCCATCTTCATCTCTCCTGGCCATGATTCCATACCTCCCTCATGGAAGCGGACTTGGAGCACCAAGTCACCAACCCATCTCATTGATAGTTGAATGAACTAAGGCTGTGGATCATTAAATGACTGGTTTAAAGTCATTCTGTGGCAGGAAAGGAAAGGCCAGAAGTCCCTGCATCTTTGGTAAATAGCTGACTCCCAGGTCTATGGAATCTGTAACTCCACTTTCTTTGGCCTGGCAGGACGGCTATGGAGAGAAGGGTGACTTCTAATTACTCCAGAGCCCACACCGACACATGAATTTCCCCTCTCTGGATAGAAAAGTGGTCCTCCATCTGCCCACACCCTACAATTGCATCAGGAACAAGGCATTCCACTTGGTGTGTCTGCTAACACACCAAACTCTAAACCAAACTCTAGAGTACTGATTCTCTCTCATTCTGTTTTTTTCCTCCCCAGTTCTACTCATTGTGGTGGGTGGGGGGGGATGGCTGAATGTATCTATCTATGTTTGGTAATTGGTTTCCTTGGTTCCTTGAATTCAGCCCATGATAAAAATTCTAGAATATTCTCAAAAATTCTAGAATGACCCCTTCCCCGAATTTCACACAACTTGTTTTGAACTCCCTCTGCTGGTGGATACAGTAAAATCCCCTTGACAAACAATATTCGCTGAGCAAAAGAGAATGTTCCCAAGCAGAAAAAAGGTCTAAAACCGACAGCATTTCCTGAGGGAGCCTTAAACTTCATCTTTAAAAGATCATTGCTTTGTGCAAAGAAACACTATAAAAAAGAGTGAACCTTATCATTGGTTTCACTGTAGTTGAGCATAGGAGTAAAGAGCAGAGTTTGAGAAATCTCCAGGGCCAAGATAGGAGGATGACTAATGAACTAGAAGATATGTGGGGTGTGTGATCCTTAATTGTACATTCCATCGCTTTTACTATTTTCTATTACAACTTTATAGCTGGCTAACCATGTTTTCCAAGAGCCAAAGCTTGGCAGTAAGACTTTAAGAAAATAAAAAGAACATCTCAACTTCTTTAGAAACTTTTTTTCCCCTTTAATAGATTTTCTCTTCCCAACCTACCTGCCCTCCCCATGAAGCAGCAACTCTTTCAAAAAAAAGCAAACTAAATTTATTACGGAAGTGAATAGGGAACTTTTAATAGCTCATGCTCATTTTTCCTTTACCTTTTAAGCATTTTTTCTTCCTTATATTTCAATATAAGTTAATATCATGACTTGTAAGATTGATCCCTGATTATTACAAGTGAAATAATTGCAGGTAATGGAGACAAATTTTACTCTCAGAGCATTGAGGACATTTGAACGTTTTTTTATGATAAGAATGGTTACTGGTTTCGAACACTGCAGAATTTAGAATTCTTCATTCTTCTTAAATTCTCAGTTAGGGGAAGCCAGTTAAAGTAAAAATTCATATAAACCAAATATTCTCATATGAATACAGTTTAAGAGAAAATAAAAGGAAGTGCATTGACATTAGTTAGTACGTACTATGTACAAGAGATTTTCATAAGTTCATTTTATATGCATGTCTACTTATCTTCATGGAAACCCTGTAAAGTATGTATTTATACCTTTATTTTACAAAAAAGAGAAAATAGGTCCAGAGAATCAAGGTAATTTGCCTAAGTTCATGCAATCAACAAATAACAAAGTTAGGATGACAATTCAGGTTGTTGAACTTTGATGCTTCCCAGTGATGATTACAGAATTTTTGCATGAAATGTTGGCAGTGGAATGAATTACAGATGTCTCTGCTTTTCCAGTCATAGGGATACTGAGGCACTGAAGATCTTGAAAGTCATTATTTGGTGTCTGATCTGTAGGAGACCCATCCTGCTAAATTCTTTGTTTGAGACACCAGCGACCCTTTGCTTCATTTCTCTGATGTTTCAGATGAGTTCTCTGAGGATCTGAACATCTCAGTGAGCGATCCAGTTTTGTTTGGGGGAACACCAGCTGTGTCCACATGTGGTAACTGAATTGAACTAAGACTTTAAATAGAATCAAGTTGGTGAGCAGAACTATCCAATCTGTTTTGCTATTAAGCACAGAGGTGTGATGTTCCTTAGCACAGGGGGTCTAGGCCAACCGCTCGTCCCAGGCTCATTTTGAAGAGGAAGTTCTGAGTTCTTCAGTGCCCATGGAGATTGATTCCAGGACACCCACAGATACCAAAATCCACAGACGTCCAGTCCCTTCCAGAAAGTGGCATAGTGTTTACATACGGTGTACCTACATCCTCCTGTGAACTTTAAATCATCTCTGGGTTACCTATGATGCCTAATACAATGTAAACACTATGTAAACTGTTGTCACCCTGCACTGCTTAGGAAGCCATGATAAGAAGCAATGTCTGCACGTGTTCAATACAGATGAGACGTTTTCCCAAAGATTTTGGACACATGCGCATTTCAATCTATGGAAACAGTGGATACAGAGGGAGAATTGTTTATCACTGTATTATCATTAGACTATTTTAAAATCTACATTAAAACATATACTTACTGATAAAAATTTAAATAAACATAGCATGTCCCAAGGCATTGCTTTTTCATTGGAACCTCACAATCATTTTCCATAAAGGAAATTGAGAATTACAAAAGTAATTTGCCCTGAAAAGCCCAATCTTTGGATGTAGGCCTAAGACTATCTCCACTGACATTTTTACAAACTAGAAAATTGTATCTGACCGCTTGACCCCTCATGCCCCATCTCAGCAACCCTCAGACTGCGTGGTTTTACTCCACTACCCCTCTGTCACACTGACCAGACTAAGGAGAACCAGAGGGCTGGCATTCGGGCAGATGTCTCAGCCTTGCTTTTCTTTTCTTTGGGACCAAACTCCCTGGCAGAAAATTTCACAGCAAGAAGGTGATGTAAAAGGGTGTCATCACTTACGATGGACAGGAGAAGTGACGGAAGATACTCTAACTCCTGTCTGAGAGGGCGAGTCTATGACCACCATTACCTCACTATACCATGCAGGATTTAGAAAGTGCCTATAGACACCTGTTCAATAGTTGAGTAAATTTTAAAATGAGCCAAGATATTAAGGTAAAAGGAAAAGATGTGCATCCTGGGATCCAGTACACCAAAAACTGAGGAATTTTCAACCCTCCGATGTGTGAAGCATTCCTGAACGGATGCAATGAGCTATTTTATTTGCTGCTGTTGTTATTATTGTCGTGATGTTATTCTGATTGTTGTTTGGACCTGATTTTTGTTGGGATCCCAAGAGGAGATTAAGGAATAACTTTAGATAAGAAGAAAAAGAAATAAATAGGGAAATCATTTGATGTAATGCTTCTGCTTTCTGCCCTAATAAATCAATAGTTGGGTTGTCAATACAATGAAGCATTCTTCAAGGAGTGCATTTCTTACCATTTCCCAGGAACAAAAAAATCCAAACAGAGTATACTTGCAATTTGCTCTTCGAACCCTTTAAATAGTCTAGGACTTTGAACTCTGAAAGAATTTCCACAATCCAATTTACTTTCATCATCACGCTCTGCACTCAGTTTTTAAACAGTTCATTCTCAATGCTATTGTATTACAGTTCACAGCAGAAATGTTTAATTCCCCCAAACACCTGTTTTTGCTCAAACAAAACAAAAACCATCAATACAGTTCAAGTTCAGTAAATCCTATCTACAATCCCCATTATTTTCATTGGGAAATAATAACAATTCTTGAACCTGAGAATTGAATCCTCCATTCCACTTCTGTAAAGATTTTCATCAGCAAAACCCAGAGCACTCAAGTATACAGTGATGAGATTAGAGTTCGCTAAAACTATCATATTGTTTGAGCTAACAGATAGTGTTCATGTGACAATTTCTGTGTTCCAGAATCTAATGAAGTTATGGCCAGGATATTTGCAAATTAAGCTCGGTCAAGAAAATCGGCATTGTCCAGCATCATGGGAAACCCTCAATGTGGAAATGGATCATGTCTGTGGCTTGGGGTAGCTAATTATTGCTGAAAAGGGGAGAGGTGAGCTTCAGAGAGCAAGTGCAGGTGGAGAAAAGAGGCACCTGGAAAAAGCAGAGTCAACAGAGATAAAAGGGGCACTTGCCTGCTGAGGTGGAGAGACGGGAAAGTCAAAGTCGCCCCAGCTTATCTCCCAGCTGTGAAATCTTCCCAGGATCAGATGAAAAACATCATTAATTTCAATGTAATTAAATATCATTAATAAGAGGCTCTGGAGTGTGTGCTGCTTAGAGATAATGGAAGCCCCTGGGCATGACCTATGGGGAGGCTGTATCTCAGGATCATGCTGGCTCTTGGCTCCTAGCAGAGCTGGGAAAGTGAACGTTGTGCACTTAGTTAACTTTGTTTATTGACTGCGCAGCTCTTTCAGCAAAAGCACCACCTCCAATAAAAAAGATCAGAAAAGATGGTGTGTGGCTGCCATAAAATTTATCTTCTTTGAATCAATAGGAAGGGTTGCATTTCCTAAAGCCAACTCAAGCAACCGGTTCTCCTGAATGCAGACCCCTATGGTGAAGTGGGAGGTAGGAAGACCTTCACAGTGGAAGAGCTTCAGTTGTCTCTACACTCAGCAGATAGAGTCACATAGCATCCAAACAGCACCATCATATACTCACCCAAACCTGTGCGAGGGTGGACGACCCAAGTCACCACTCCTGCTCTGTGAGCATGAGACTCAACTCTGACTCCCTTGGGCTGGGAAGATGGGAGCAGCTTAGAAGCATGACCAGAGAGTGGGCTTGCTCTCTCTCATTTTTCTCCCTCTCCTTCTTCTCCTCCTCTCTCTCTTACTCTCTGTCAACAAGTAAATAAATTCAGGAAAATGAAGCATGCCTCTGATGCTCACACAGCCCTCTTCCCTGGTCTAGAAGATGATTTCTCTCTTCTCTGTCCTCACACTAAACACCCTTCAAGGTCCACTTAGGACCAACAGGTTCCTTGAGATGCCCATGAAGTCAGCTGCCCTCATTTTCCAAGTCTGACTTGGTTCCCCTCCTCTTAGTGTTCTTAGAGTCCTATGTGCCCCGCTGTCAAAGCCCTTGCTGTGCCTAGAGGATTAACTGCTTTGTATCATGGCAGCTGCACTAGGCTAGGGGTTTAGCAGTGCCTGTTATGTGTCTCTTTGTATCATTAGACCTAAAAATGGTGTGTGGCATCTGGGAGTCAGTCAACAAATAAGGGGAGAAAGAAAAGTAGGAGGAAAGACAAGGTATCTGTGTGGCTTGGGCCACTCTTTATCCCTATGGACCTCATCTTCCTCATCTGGAAAGTGATGGGGCAGCTACTTCCAAGTCTGGAGAGTAGCATTCTGTGATTCTAGACTGAGAACAACCTCATGGAGACCTAACATCCGGCCCAAAAGAAGCAATTAAAGGAAATACTTCAGATAAGAGATAGGCTTTAAAAATAATCCAATCAGCAAAATGCATCTCAAAATATGTGCACAGCTCTGAGCCACTATCTTGAACAGTTGGGAAGTAGCATGTTCAGCAGTGAAAGAATTCTCTAAGGACTTGGCCAATATGAACTCACAGATGTTCCTGTTGAAGTCAGCTGATGAATTTCCTCCATAGCTCTGTTTAACCAGAGTCCTCAGTTCACCTCCAGGGCACAGCCCACTCAGTCCCTGCACCCGTGGCTTATGAGAGTGAGAAGGAGATCTAACACTGAGAGAACAACCCATATTTAAGTGTTCCAAGATTTGATGACCTTTCTCTTTCTATAGAAAAGTCATAATTTGAAGTAACAGGGACAGAGCACTAGATTTACTCATTATTTTATGGTTTCTCTTCACTTAGCATTCTTCTCTCCACCCCAGAAAAGCCCTCCTGCCCTCCCCAGGCAGTGGGTATGAAGATGGCAAGGGGCATGGCTTTTCTTGTCAAGCGACTTCATTTAATGGCAGTTGGGGAGACAGGGAGGATGTAAAGAAGAAATAAATAACGTGTTGAGTGTTGACTCTGCCACAGAGGCTTGATGTACAGTATCTCATCAATTTTAAGCCTCCCATGATCCTTTCCAGGGACCAACAGCATTTTACAAAGAGGGGGAAATGGAAGCACAATGATTAGAAAATAACTTGCTCAAGTCATCGAATGAGTGACTGACAGACTGAACTCGTTGCCTTGAGCCCTGCCCAGTCATCACATTGCCTTCTGATCTCCATCCCACCTGCTCAATGGCTGCTTCCTGCTTGCTCTAGAATTTCCCAATTGGATTGGCAACTCAGATAGAGAAGCAGGGTTCTCTGGGCCCATTGCTTCCAATCATATGGGTCTCATCTGTGTGATCTCAGAGCTCCAAACAGATGTGGTATTTTTTTATTTTCTACGTGTGCTGTAGTATAAAAAAATTGGGGAAACACTACTCTCGCCTGTGTTCTATCACGTGTTTTAGGGGATGTCAGACAAAGTTATAACATGACGTGCTTCCCATGTAAGTAAAGGATACCCTTTAGTGCCCGTGCGGATTTATTCATGATGCACTCCCTGTGCAGAATGCCTTCCTCTCCTCTGCTAGCAGGTCAATCCACACCCATTTCAAATCAATGAAATTTCACATCAAAAAAAGAAGGTCTCCCATTCTTTTTTCTCTCAAGCACAAGCACAAGTACCTCAGTTAGGGTACTCACCACATCACACTATAAACTGCAGGTTTAGTGGTCATCTCACCCACTTAAAGCTTATAGACGGTACTCTGTAAGATGGACTTGGTAAAGACGGATGAATGTTTGAAATGTTGAAAGCAAAAATTGTACTTTAATCATTTTAGCATCACTAGCATCTGGTGGAGGGGTAAACAAACCTCTATCCCCAGGCAACCCTGGCCTTAGGTTCACTTCTCACAGCGAGAAAACTCAGAATGTTTTTTTACATTTTTAAGTTGTTTAAAAAAATCAACAAGACTTTAAAAGGAACCATATGCAAGTCTAAAATATTTACTATAATGGTTCTTTATGGAACAGTTTTCCAACCCTCAGGAGTTAAATTAATCCATTGAACTTAGTTGATCAATTTCATAAACATACCATAGATGAGTACTTTTATTTCAACTCTGTCTTGTTTTTTAACCTAGCTCTGTTCCTGGCCTCAGTGAGATTATTTTTCCCATTATTTTTCTAGTCAATATTTCTCAACTTTGCTATGAAAGTGTAACACACATGTGAAAGAGGCAAAGATCATAAGGGTAGAGGCCATAGAATTGTGACTGAGAGAACTGTCACCCTCCGGACTCCAGCTCAGAGCAGAAAATGTGAGATGACAGCCTATTAGAAGTCCCCACAAACCTCCCTGCTCCATCTTCCTTAAGAGGAACTATATATGCATGACTCCTAATCTCATAGCCCAGTTATGCAGGTTTTCTATTTTTATACAAATGGAATAAAATGGCATCACGAATCTACTATTAAGCACAATTCTTGTTTAAAGTTGGTTGATCAATGTTACATTTTTGTCACTTTTCCAGTTAGTTGTGGACAGTAGTAGCCTCTCATTTTCATTGCTAGATAGCATTCCATTGTCATTTTTTAAAAAAACCTATTTTACTGTGGATAGACATAGGCAATTTTTTTATTAATTTTGGCTATTGTCAATTATGCTCTTTTGAACCTTCTTTTACAGTCTTTTTAAAGACATGTCTGGCCACTATCCACACTCACTTGAGCTGCTGCATCATTACTACCTCATTCCTTCCCCTCCGTCTGATCATACCCTTCTTTGTCATCATAAATCCTGTCATCCTCTCAGGGAGCAGCACACCCAGATAAAGAGCAGAAACTCCAGAACTAGACTACCTGCACTTCCATCTGATCCCCCCAGGACTGGGTCATTTAAAATCAATTATTTACCCTTTCTAAGACTTGGGTTTCATATCTATAAAACAGGGTTACAGAAATGAACTAACTTTTGCAAATCACTTAGAGAGGTGTTTGCACCTAGTAAGTGGAATATATCTGTTTTCTTCATACTAAATAATTGCACTGAAACAATTACTCTGTATTTAGAAAAAGATCTGCTTAAGCTATTTTCTTATAGTTTTCTTTTCTTTTAGCTGAGGGATATAAACAAAGGCAAACTCCTCAGGAATTGGAAATCAGAATTAAACATTCAAAACAATTAGTACAGCTTCAAGTCTTTGATTAGGGATATATTATTTATACTACCCACAACACATAATCAAAAAACCAGGCACCTTGTGGGTACTTAATACGAACTTATTAACCAAATGAATAAGTGAAAAAAACTATGTCAAAAAATGAATCAAAAAATTCTGATCATTGTAGTGTCAAAATGAAAATAAGATAACCAAATACCTGTTTCATTTAATCAGTCTGTTAAATTATCTGCAAAATATCTTCTAATTCAAGCTGAAAACCAAGTACACATTGTTAGATTTTCCATACAGGCTGTGAAAGAACACAAGAGCAGTACAAGAAACCATAGCTGCCCTCAAATGCTCATGATTCTGTTATTCTTTCATTCAAACTATACTTATTGATTTTCTATTGAGTTGCAGAAAAAGTCTAAGGCAATACTTCTGTATGTGAGATCATCAAAGAATGTCTGATTAGACCTATTAGATACTAATGTAGGACTCTTTTCATTTTCATACCAAAACAGAACGCCTTTTGAAAACTCTCAGAACTGTACAAACTGAAACAGCACCCTAGAACCCCATTCTAATTAGACATGTTCTACATGCATGAAATTTAATGTTCTAATCAAGTAATATGATATATTGAGGTAGGAACGCATTTATAAATTAAAATTTTTATTTTCATCAAATGCTTTTTCTAAATCAATGGAATTTTGGTCTTGGTCTTTGGTCTGATACTAGGCTGGCTTATTTACTAAGAGATACCACCGAAAATACCAGATGAAAAGAAGGCAAGGAGACATAGGCAGTGATGTGCCGGGAAGTGTTTGAACAACTAGCTCTTTGAAGAAGGGCTGGATTTGTATCCTTTTCCCATTTCCATGGTGTAAATACTCTCAGCATGGCCACTTTCAAGTGCCTAGGGAGATGTCCCTGGACAGGGAGTCCAAAGTGCATGCACTATTGACTCTCTTGGGCCAACCCAACCTGGCTCTGGCATGATATCATGCAGAGAAATAAAGCTTCAAATCCTCTTTGAAGAACTGCCCATCCTCTCCTGCAAGGTGGACCTGACAATGAAGCTGTCTGACCCTTGCCTGAAGAAAGTAATCATAAGAGCTAAGACTGGTCAAATAGAGTCTCTCTTCCAAGGATCTGAATCTTACATAGATTACAAATAAAAATACCTGGAAAAAAATCCCTAGCACTTCTTGCTATTCAGATGTAACTTCCACCTAATTACCTGGGTCTAATTCACCTACTTTTTGAAACTGGGGTCTTCCACTTTTTTTCATGTTTGTCTGAACTTATATCTTCATGATAATTTTCTTACAAAATTTTCCTTAACATGCCCTGGTTCATTCCCTGACTTTTAAACAAGCACTAAAGCCACAGATTTGGTGTTTATTAGTTTGTGATAAGGTGCGTTTATAAATAGTCATTCCACAGCCGCTTCCTCCAAACTCATTTTGAGTCTTATGGGGGAGGGGGAGGCAGCAAAAGGAATCAAATATAATTTACTTACAAAGGCACAAGGTGACACATCTTTCCCACCTTTTCTCATTATGACAACTAATTACCTTTAATATTAATAGAGAGTGGCTTGGGTGGTAGAGGGATACCATATAAGGGGAAAAGCTAAAGTGCTGTAACAAAGACTTAGAGAAAGATAGGGGCTTAAAGAAAAAAAGACTGTATTTCCCTGTCTCATAACAGATCTTACAGGGACAGTCTGAGTCAGTGAACTGCTCTGCCTCACTTGGTCGAACACCCAGGCACCATCTTGCTGGTCCACCTCTCTTGGGGATACTATCATCTCTATAGTTGACGCTGGGTCTCCACCACATCTAGTTTTCAGGGAATAGTAAGCAGATAGGATCAAAGAAGAGGTATGCTCACAGTCCGGAGCAAGAACTTGACCAAAAAATAAAACAAAACACACAAACAACCAGAATCACCTGGCCTTCAAATACCCAGCTTCAACTCAGTCATATGGAAAGGGAGAAAGAAAGTGTCGTGCAGAAAACAAGCTATCTTTCCAACAAAGGCCTTCTAGAACCATTTCCTGCCACCGTTTTTAACAAAGAGTGCAGGCATAGATGATAAGTCTGAAACACTTACCAAAGACTAGAATAAAATTAGTCCAACATATATTTTCTATGTAATAAGTGTACGTGGGTCTAGAGTTCTGAACCAGCAAGGAATATAATGTACTAAAACAGCTTAGACACTTGTGAAATATATCATAAGGAATTTGTTAATAATCCTCAAAATATTGAAAGTTGAAAGCAATTCATATTTTGAAAAATTAAGGCTGGTTCAAAATTATTTCTACAGAAGTATTTCCCAAATTCCCATTAGTCACATAGTACTGTCAAAATTTTCTCCCTATTATTATTATAGTATATCTGCATTGTTGCAAATCTGAGTAATGCAGATCTATGGGGCATATCTTTACTATTATTTTCTTAAATCTTTTTCTTTAAATGGACTCATTTCTTCCCTTAAGTGAATGTATTTATGATGGCAACTTTATATCACTAAATAAATAATAATAAATGGAAAGTCAGTATCACTTGCCAAAATAGAAGATAAACTTAAAAATAAATAAGATTACCAGACAATGTTGTGAAGTTGTAGCTAGATACTGTTGCTAGCTAAGAACGCTGAGTCAGAGCTGGTTGGTCTTTGCTCTGTTTAAAAGGAAGATAGCAAGAGTTCAGGTGTTTTAAAGACACACTGGCAGTAAATTGAGTCTTTCTCCTTGATGTAATCTGAAGAATTGAAAAAGAATTTAAATGGGATTAAGTGACAATGCACATGACGTGCTCTGATTTGTTTATGAACCACCTAAAACCATTCTTTATAGAACCCTGCCCCATAGAAAATAGCACCCTGACTCATTTGCACATGGATGGGCTGTTTAGTGGCAGAATAAGATGCAGTTGAAATTAGCATGCTGGGAATTTCTAATAATCTTGCCAATGTCATGGGCTTTGAACATCATCACTCATGTGTGTCCAGGTGGTTGAGGAGCAAGGAAACGCTGTCTTAAATCTAGCTATTGTCTCCAAGGTATGAGGTGGAAAAAATATGTCACAAAAGTTTAGTCATCCCTACATGCAAGCACATGCAAGTACTGAACTCTGAACCATCTTTGCCTCTTTGGTGCTGTTTATTTGTATGGAGTTGACTTCTTGGCTTCAGGGAGCTGTTTTCCAGGACGGATCTCTTCAAAATGCTCTCTGGAGTGTTTGTATCAGATACTGCCTCAAATGTTTTAATTAACCAAACACTCCTCTAATGAAAGGAAGATGATTTGGATATCTGGTCTGCAAACTTCACCTATGATGATGCAGAGTTTCTGACTGTCTTCGAGATTCCTAAGCTCACATCACACTCCGGGAAAACATTTTCCTTTCAGGAAGAGCAAGTCATGAAGTAATGACAATAATTATGCCAGGTAGTCAGATCCTTCACAGTGATGTCCAGCTCTTGCAAAAGTCATCACAGCCACAGAGAAGAAAGACTTCAACTCTCCAGAACACCTGAGCAATGGGACTCCATGGCCATAATAGGACTCCATACACATGAACTAGAAGATCAAGTGCTGAGATATTCAGGTTCAACGTACCTATCTGGTTATCCTAGTGAAGCATAAATGTGAGTAAAATGCATTTGACAATGAGATGCATCTGGAGCTACCTAAGGAAGCAGTGTCTGTGATGGGGAAAAAGCAATAGCAGCAATTATTATGTACCTACTCTGTTCTGGCCATCACACTACATAGATTATAAAGGCTGGCTCTACTCTAAAACTGGGAAAGGAAGATGAAAATGTCTTATTCTAAATTTTATGTATTAGTTCTAAGCTAATAAGACACCCAGAGTCACACATTCTGCACATGTCAGGGACTACCCCAATTTCAAACATCTGTCTTTCCCCCTAAACCATTTACTGTCACCCTGGAGGTACCAGGAAGGAGGTTATATAGGGGCTTTAACATGCTTCTCCATTCTGCCAAGTTTCTCATGTTCCCAAGATTTCCTCTTTCCTACCATTAAGAATCCTTGCTTTAATGAATTACTGTTCCCCAGGGTGGTTTGAAGTATTTTTTAGGTAAGTTCTGTAGGTAAACTGAGAACCACTTCAATACCTGAACTACTGAACTGTCCCTGAAGGGCAAACATTTCAGAGCCCCAACTGTCTATCTGCAAATGGTAAAGGAATCTTTGCTTACGTTCTCTACCTTTTCCTGAGGAGAGCCGGAATCTCCATTTTTGTGTGTGTGTCGTCCAGTACATCTAAAATAATTGTCTTGGTGTCCCAGGGACATATCCTAGAGAATATCTCAACATGTTTTCTGCCTTCAGAATTCTATGATCCCATAATAAAATCAGGACAGAAACTATCATTAATATCTGTCAGGTAACAGAACCTAAATATCTCAAAACTTAAGGGGATTCTATTATAGCCTTTCCAGTACTTCTCAAATGAGAAGAAATGACCTTATCTGGGGAATTATGTTCAGCTGCAATTTTAAATGGGATCAAACACCAGACTAGCATAAAGATCCTTAATTTACATTTAGAAAAATATATTTCAACTTCCTCACACATGTGTATGTATTTATTATATATAACTAAATTGCCTGATAACAGAAGGCTAGAAGGATGCTACCAGTGGGGAAGAGTTGTAAGTGGGAAAACGTTGCATTAGTCTGGTTCTTTAATTACAAGCTGTTTGCACTGTGGGTTGCATATCGATGCCTCTATGTGAGTATGTGTGTGTATGTGTGTGTGCGTACAGGTTGTTTCTGGATATTAAACTTGTGAATAGGAAAAAGATGGTCTCCTTCTTCCTCCTAAAGGGACTCTATTGATTTGATATTTTTTTCTCCCCAAATCAGAGAGCTATAAAATTTCAGGGTTAGAGAAAAGGTTATGTAGCCCGATTACTCACTCAATTATTGAATCTTTCCTACAATGTGCTTGACAAATAGTCACTCAGCCCCCACCTGAGTGCCTTGAGTCAAGGGGATTCTGGAATAGTCCATGCATCGGCAGCAGAAGACAAATGTTTTCACTCTGCATCCTGCATTTCCTTGTCTTTGGAAGGAGATGCCTTGGTTTTCCTTTGGGGAATTGTTCCTCCCCATTGTGTTCTGTATTAATGGGACCATCAGTCGAGGTGTCCCTTCTCAGTTAGCCAAGGAGTGTCCACGTGATCCAAGCTATGACAATCCAAATCTATCTCCCAGGGATTTAAATTCAAGTGTTAGGAAGTGAGTGAGAAAAACAGTTGGAACCAATTTATCCCATTGACAGTACCTCAAAGATCCTGGTCTCCTAAAAGACCAGATTCCTCAACTTTAATTTCAGATCTGTGAGCACCTGACACTTTTGTAAATTTGATTTTTGCCTAAAATTAGACAAAGTCAATTTATATTAATTGCAACACAAAAATTCTCTCTGATATCCCACTGGTCTGGGATTATACATCTGGGAAAATACAGACAGGCACAATCCCTCACTGACATTAGGGTCCTTCATATGTGTTCATATTTAGCACATACCTCTTCTGTCATTCTGCATTACCTTATATGACTTTTAAAAAGCCAGTTCACCTTCCTACCATCTCTGCTGTATGTCATTTTTCCTTTTCCTCCCTCATCCCTCTCTTTCCTTCTCCACTGTCAGGTATTCCTAAGAATATCTGAATATCTGAAATACAGGGCTGTAAATGTTTGTCCAATTTTATTCCAGCACATGTGCATAGCAAAGCAATTTATAAACACTATGTGTAGAAAGATCTGTAAAGATATATATATATATATATATATAACAAGTAAGTTGACATTTGGTGAGTAGAAGCTGGAATACCCCATGCAACCAACAAAATTAACTCTTTTGTCTGTCCTACCTGTCTCTCTGGGTGACCGAGGAGTCACAAGCTGCCCTGATTAGGACTAGGCCCTAACTTGGGCTGCATGTGCCATGATGTTTCCGGCCCCCACCTTCCGTGGGTCTCAGCAGGCTGCCTTCATTTTCGAAGACCACAGAAAGGACTTCTCTTTCTGGCATATGTTCAGTCATGTGTTTGGCTGCCTGAATTTCTTTGAAAATAGACAAACACATTTTGCCAAATAATGGGAAAAAGAAAGAAATCTCATAATTCTTTTCTTTGTGTGGCACACTTGTTGTCTCCCTTTATGAAGCTCTGGCTCTTGCCTTTGGGACAAGGGAGAAGTTGCTGGAGTTGCTCTTCCCAGCCACTCTGTAGACCCTCCCCGTGACTTCTCCTGTGAGAGGATTTGCCCCTCCTCACTGACAGGGAAGACGCCTGCTACCACCAACCTGCTAACTCCCGCAGCACCTGACTCCAGGAGGGTGCCCACAAGATGTCAGGTCCTTTCCCTTTTCTCTTTTTCTTCCTAAACAAGCTGCAACTGGTCTGAGCACCTACTCAATGCCAGGTTCTGTGGGTATGAAAACAAACTGGACATGAATTCGGTCCTCCAGGGCAGATGGACACATAAGCAATATGGCCGTGCAAAGTGACAAATTCACTAATACAACTGAGTATGGGTGACAGTGATTGAAGCTGCCTGGAGAGCAAGGGGTTGGAAAGGTGTTCAAAGGTGACCTTGAGCTGGCTTTGAAAAATGGATGGAAATACATCAGGCAAAAAAGGGGGCATCCCAGGTGCTTAAAAGTGAATGTGTCACTCCAGGTGTGCAGAGAAAGGGGAACGACCACTCTCTTCTCTCCTCTATAATTGCAGGCTATGATCATATTAGTCTTTTTGGCAGCCAAAACACACAGCTGGCTTGCAGAGAGCTAAAACCACTATCTTTCTTGCATTGTTTGGCCACATCCTACCCTCATCATTCATGTCAGGGAGTCATTATTCTTTATCAGGAAAACAAAAGCAAGCCTTCAGCTCCTACATCTATCCTTCCTCGATCACTGGTACTTGGGTCTGGAGAACACAGCCCCCAGCCTTATCCCTTCCGCATCAGCCTGAGAACGCTGCATCTCCACCAACATCCCTCCTCTCCCCCTTGGGTGTCTCCTGAGGAGTGTTGCTCCGAGCTTTGCAGGGCAGAGATCATCTTTCAACAAGTTTCACAGAAGGTCAGATGTGGTTTCCACCCAGCGGTTGTCCAGTGTTGCCCAAAACCAAAGCAAAAGAAAACAAACCTTATTTGCAAAACACAAATTAAAGCCGAGCTCTGGTAGAGTCGCAGCTATCTACGCCCATGTGGGCTTTCTGCCAAGAATGTTTTTAATATAATAATTGCTCATCCATAGACCCATAATAATTGATATTTGCAATTCGATAATGCTTCTTAACAATTTTTTATTTGTTTCCAATCTGCCTGCGTCCCCTCACCTCATCCGCCCAGCAACCCCTGCGTCAGCACATTCATGGCTCTTAATGACCCTCTCAGCAGCTACTGATCAAAGTCAAATTTTAATTACAATTCTAATTTTGGAAGTTTGCTTCCTTTTCATCTGAACTTTTAGGAGGGAGTCAAATGTGTGCTTGCCACAGCTCACAGGAAACACACCAGGCCCTAGGACTGTTTAATTGGATGAGTTCAACTAGTTTTGAGTTTCATGCTTCCTAGCAGCTTGTGTCTACCAGGTGATCATACCTACAGAATGTAAAGTACACCACTAAGGACTAGAGTCTGGTCCAGGAGACGGGGAGTAAAAGTGAAATGTAACCGCATGACCACAAAGCGTGGCTTTCAACATTTGAGCATGGCTACTTTTTCTTCAATATCTGTTCTTTCCACAGTTTGCTCTGAGCCCACCTGAAGACCTTGCTATATCTTTACAATCATCCCATTTTCCCTGCAAGAACATTTTGCCTCCACTTTGGGAATACTACCCTTTCTTACAAAACCACACCAACAACTCAATCTCCTGGGTCACTTTCCTGATCATTCCAGATAAAAAAGACCTTCCTCGAGTAATCTCAGATCACTTGTTGTCATCATCATTAATATCAAATACTGATCATAATAATAGTTAGCACGCTTTGACTGCACACTGTGTTGATGGGTAAGAAACATTCTCTCACTTTATCCTCCCTGAAATCCTATCCTGCAGTGTTATCCCATTTTATAGATGAAGAAACTGAGGCTCAGACAAGTAAGTTTGTGCTCCCAGACAAGTAGTTATTTGGGGATAGAGTACAAATTCGAAGGTCAGGTCTACCAAAGCAAACCACAAGATTTATATTCCTCCTACAGGCACAAAAATAATCTCAATTTGAATGGAAGCCTGGCAAGAAAGAAACTGTATCTCATACTCTCTGAATATCCTAATGTTCACAAAGTTGTCATTTAATAAATATTTTTGGACTGAATAATTCCCTCTCAGAACACATGGAAGTATATTTAGAGACTTGCTCATGAGGAAGAATCAGTGACTTTTTAAAGATTTTTTTGTTGTTGTTTTTAACAAATGCTTTGGAAATTTGGCACTTCTAAAGGACGACTAAGGTGATTTCTCTATAGCACCATGAACCTAAATTGAAAGAGAAAAATGGAGACTTATGCACCCACAGTATCATTTCTAGGCAGCATTTATTAAGGGCATCCTTAACATGACGTGCCCCTCTTGGTACTATGGAGAACAGGGAGAGAAAAATAACTGCTCTTGGCATCGATGCAGCTATCAAGTTTAGGGAAGCAATGAAAGCCAGTATTTGCATTCACTAATCCTGATTGCTTCTGATAAGGTTAAATAACAGTAATAACAGATATTATTCTAGAGAGCATTTGGGTGAGCGAGTGTGTGTACATTTGGAGTAAGAACCAGAGGGAGAATCCAACCATCATGGATAACGGACAAGAATTACAGATGGACTCCGGAATGAGAAGAGAAGAAGGCAAGAGAGATAAACTGTCAAGGACAACATTTTAAAAGGAAAAAATAAATAAGTAAAACGTGCCATGAATTTTAAATTGTGCACTGTGTGGTGCAAGGTGTAAAGCCCTCCTCGAAGAAATCTGCTGTAAAGTCTGCATTGCTTGCTGATAAGTGGACTATGCTGGAGAATAAAAGTATCCTTAATTACTTATCTGTATCACTGCAATGCACACCAGCAACAGCACGCAAGGACAAGGGGGGGCTCATAAATGCACCAAAGTTAACAGTTAAGGAGAGTTATCAGATCTGTGCCTGACTTCTCTCACCTTACAGTATGCAGATGTTTACCCTTGATCCCTTCCCTTTGACTCTGGCCTCTTTCTTTATCCCAGCTTCAGGACTCTGACCCTGGACTCCATTGCATTCCCTAATAGCTCCTTGGGCCTGTACTAGGTTGAATACTATCCTGACCCAAGAATTATACCACGAGAATCATTCAAATTAAATACTATACTGCTCTGATAAATGGCTCTTCATTCCTTCAACAAATATTTTTGAGTACCTATTATGGGACTTAATTTTTTTTCTGAAAGAGATGGGACTCTAGATATAGTTAGTGAGAAAGAGACATAAGCAGTTACTTGTAATACATAAAGATAGACGCTAAGGCATGGACCTTGAGGATCCATAGGCTTAACTAAAGTTTCATTGATTCAGGAATAAGCTAGAGGCCCTTCTTACCTGAGTTTGGGTGGCTCAGTTGGGTGCCCAGCCTGGGCATCTCAGTGTGGGTCTGTTGTTTCCTATTCATCTTGTGTACACAGCTGCTCTAGCGAGTGATAAAACCTTTGTTTCTTTGAGAGAAATGATCCTCAAGTGAGAGATAAAACTTTAGTGTGGGATGAAAAAGACAGATAACTCGCCTTGTGCTTCTGAACCCAAGGAAACGCCCACAGCCCAAGAACTGAGGAGAAAACATGGCACCTTTTCAAATATCGTCACTGCAGAAACTACTGTGATTTCAGCAGAGGCTGTGAGGGGCCACAGACAAATGGTCAGGGTCTACTCAGTAAAAAGTAGACATAGAGCACAATGAAGTAATCAAGCACCAATCCCACCTTTGTTTTAGGGTGAGAGGTTTGTAGAAGGATGGGAAGAGAACCTCCACCCTGCTACCCTGGCATTTCGTGAAGAACTTGAAGTTTCTTCCATTAGAATGAAAACGCTTGGCTTCTGAAGAAAAGGAGGAAGGGAATGGATAAATAGGTGAAGAAGTTAAGCAAGCGTGGCTCGCTCTTTCTGTCCTCAGGTTTTCAGAGCCATCTTTCTTCCAGAGACACCTCTGGCATCCTGGCCAGGCGCAGGACAGCAACCGGGAAGCCAGCCGCTGCTGCCATTTGCCTTCAGCTCAGTAAAAGCAGTCATGATACCCAGCTGCACCTCTGATCAGCTTTATCAATAACATGGCTGATGCTTTGCTCTGTGACTTATCTAACTCCTGCTTCTTCTTCTCAGTTGACTCCAGTCTTAGGAAGGAAAATATCCTGGATTCACTGGAATCATCCCCATGGTTTCTTCTTTCCTTAACTCTGCAGTCCTCCCTGCGTGGTTTCCATGGTAAGATTCCTTGACGTCATCCCGAGTGCTGGGCAATTGTGTCCATCATGGTGGCTCTCTTCTTCCATGGCATGGCCCAGATAAGACTGGCGGTTTTCATGCCACCTGGGGTTACCATTATTGGGTGATTGTTCCCGTGCTCTGCTAACTTCAGCCCTCACATCTCTCCACCGTCCACTCTACTTTAGCCCCTCCCGCACTTCACTGGAAGCTCTGCAGTCACAGGGTTTAGTCTTCTTGGCAGTTCCTAAGATACCTGTTGGGATGTCAGGAAACAACTTGACAAAAGGAAGAGTACAAATATTCATTTGGGGGAAGGAAGGAATATCTACCATCATGTCATTGAAAATCTTGATTCTGATACCAGTTTGTCATGCTTTAATGACATGAAATTACAAAAGCTGTCACAAATCCAGTTAATAATATAATATCCCTATGCCTCTGTTAGCAATAAGTATGGCTCTCCTCCCCAACCATGATCATTTCTGCTTCTGAATGGCTGTAAGAGTGAGAGAGAGAGAGAGAGAGAGAGAGAGAGAGAGAGAGGAGAGAGAGGATCTTGTTAGCGGCCACACAGTGATATCTAGGCTGCGGATGACCTCTGTACCTGTCTACCTCTCCTTAATGGAAATATTTGTCCCTTTGGAGACTTTTATAGTTCTATCCTACCTGTCAGTTGGGACCATCTCAAACCATCTAAGAGAGTCTAGTTTTACCTATCCTTCTAGGAGACATCATAGCCCCTACCCATATTTGTCTGAGCAAACTAAATTCCAAGTGGCTTCAGGGACAGTAGCTTAACTCAGGACCCAAAATTTTCTGCTGCACACTCATGCGTGTGCTCTTCTCGCGATCACTAAACCGAGGAAGTCTTCCCTGACAAGAGAACAAAGCTCTGAACTCATCAGCTGGGTCCACCTAACAAAGGAACTGACAGTCCTTATGGCTAAAATAGGAAGTCAAATAAAATAAAGTCCGCCCCACCTGGCTCTACACTAAAACACTCAATGCCCATAAAATATATGTGTATGTGTCTCTCTGCTTGCTTGACAGTGTGGAGATTAGAATATTTTTAATATAAATGCCTTTAGGAAAGACATGCACACAGAAATTTCCCACAGATTTCACTAAAACTTGGAAACATCACATATTAGTTTTTGACCTGGCCTCTGTAAGCCTTTGAGTTTGAACAGTGCATTAGAGGTCCACACGGTTAGCAACACACCTGGAGACGTAGAGATGCACACACACACACACACACACACACACACACACAAGACAGCATGAACTGAGAGAGCGTAACCCTGACAATATTTGTATGTGTCTTTTATGGATCCGGCATCCTCCCCTCTGAATAGCCAGAGGTAAAGGGATGGAAATGTGAGGTTTATCTACAGAAGAGACGACAGCACAATAATTACCCCTAAAATTGAGGTGTTTCCCAGTCATGTGTGTTATATCAATGGCCAGAATATCCACAGACATGTTGAAACATCTATTCCAGGGGATGCACTGAAGGAGATGAACCCTTGTCCTGTGAGTGGCCAGAGAGGGAATAGAGCAGGGAAGCCAGCTCCCCCCATCTGCCATCTTTAACAAAGGAAGTTCTGCTTTCTTCTGTTATATATATGGGTAGTTCTATAAGAAGAAAATAAAGCAGATGAGAAAACCACTGGGATAGGTTACAATAATTTTTAAACAGTGCACTCTTTATAGAATGCCACACTTCATTTCTTTTGCCAGAGAGAAGCTGAGGAGTAGTGGTCCTTAACCTAAGATACACATTAGCATTATCTGGGGAGAGTTTTAAAAATATTTGTGCCTGGGTTCGGCCTCCAGAGGCTCTGATTTATAATTTCATCTGGGGCTTGGCCTGAGCTTCAGAGTTTTTTAAAGCTCCTGTCTGATTCTGAATGCAACTGGGTTGAGAAACCCTGCTGGAAAGGGAAAAGGACGAATTTTGGAGGAAGAGTGATAGAGTAGATTTCTGACCCACTCTAACAGCCCATGTCATAGGCTAATTACAAAAACGGTTGAAACCCCTGTGTTAGGCGTTGGTGTCTTTGGGGGGATTTGTGTGTATGTGTGTGTGTTCATATATCCCTTTTTGTCTTCATGATAGTTTCAGGTATCTTCAAGAAATGCATGTAGGATAACAAGGAAATTTTGAAAAGAAAAATGAAGCTACATTAAAACAGGTGATTAATAAATATATGAAAAAGTGTTCAACATCTCTAGTAATTAGAGAAATACAAATTAAAACAACTCTAAGATTTCATCTTACTCCAATTAGAATGGCTATTATCAAGAACACAAACAATAATAGATGTTGGCATGGATGTGGGGAGAAAGGCACACTTTTACATTGCTGGTGGAGTTGTAAGTTGTTGCAGCCACTTTGGAAAGCAGTGTGGAGATTCCTCAGAAAACTTGGAATGAACCCACCTTTTGACCCAATTTTCCCATGCCTCAGTTTATACCCAAAGGACTTAAATCAGCACACTACAGTAACACAGCCACATCAATGTTCATAGCAGCTCAATTCACAATATCTAGATGGGTGGAACGAACCTAGATACCCTTCAAAAGGTGAATGGATAAAGAAACTGTGCTATATATACACAATGGAATATTATTCAGCCATAAAGAAGAATAATATTATGGCATTTGCAGATAAATGGATGGAATTGGAGACTATCATGCTAAGTGAAATAAGCCAATCCCAAAAAACCAAAGGCCAAATGTTTTCCCTGATAAATGAATGATGATATATAATGAGGGTGGGGGGGGAGTGGGAGAAGAATGGAGGAACTTTAGATTGTGTAGAAGGAAATGAGAGAAAGGGGGTAAGAAAAATGGTGGACTGAGACAGACATCATAACCCTATGTACATTACACGAATGATATGAATCTACATTGTGTACAACCATAGAAATGAAAAGATGTACCCCATTTGTGTCCAGTGAATCAAAATGCAACCTGTAAAAAATAAATAAATAATTAAATAATTAAAACAATTTTTTTCGCCAAAGGCATACAGACTTCTTCGCTTGCTGTGGCTTCTCAGGAATAAGTCTAAGCAACAATATATAGAAACCTGTGTGCCATCTACAGCTTCCATAAGCCACCGACTGCTCAGAGAATCTCTACCGGGGGGTTTGTCCTGCAGGTCCTCCAAAGAGGATACCAGGTGATGTGAAGAACTAATCCTCAAAGCCACAGTGAAACCAATAGGGAGCTCCATAGGGCAGCACCTCAGTTACCTGCATCTGTAAAATGGAGCCCACAACAGAGATTGCTGGCACCTAAATGACAACTGGTCTCAGATTCTTCTTCAGTAACAGAACCATGTTTTTGCTATGAAGAGGGAGGAGGGGAGGAAGAGAAGGAGCAAGGAACCTACTACCTTCCTTATTTGCAGATAAGAATAGCCAGTGTGAAGTGAGCAGAGCCCTTGAAGACAAGGTTTCCAAAGAAACCTTTTTAAAGGGGCTTCCCCAACTAGGAAAAGTATTATTTTGTTCTCTTTCATTTCTCTTTCTCACAGGATGTGATAGTTGGAACTGTAGGAACCATCTTAAGACCACAAGAAAAAGCAGAAAGAGTTACAGAGATGTTAGTCCTGAATGGTGAGCCACTAAACTACAGTCAGTGAAACGCAGACTCCTCATTACAGTAAGTGATGAAATTGGCCTTTGTTCTTTACAACATATAGCCAGGTCTCAACAGCTCACAGCTAAACTCAGTGCTTAATTAATACAGGGACAATTATATCTTCTAGTCCTGTGAGACTGAAATTAATCAATGCAGGCAGAGTTTCTGGCACATGCTCATGCTAATTCTGCTAATCATCTGTTCCAGGAATACCTATGAAGTGCTGCTCTGTACCACTTCTTAGTACCAGAGAACCTAGCTTGCCCTCCTAGAGATTACATATTAAGGGGACATTGCTATTCACCCAAAGGTTTCCCATTTTCATCTCCATGTGTGTTTATGAAAACGTTTTAGCTTATTAAAAATCTCTCTCACAACGGCCCAGATCGCAGGTCCTTGCTTATCTACCCATCCATAAGGTTGATGTGTGTGTGTGTTCCAGTGTTTGCTATGTAGTACTGAATATTTCTGAAGCACAGTCTTTGCTTTCAAAAATCATGAGTTTCTGTTAAGATGAAGAAGGCTTGAAGAAAGATTTTTAAAAAGTCTTTCAAGCCAGACAGTTAGCAGCTAACATCCAATGGTCTAGTGTATTAAGTGCTATGCATTTTCTGGGCATGTCAAAGAAAGTTCATATTTATTCCTCACATCAATTTCTTGAGAGAGTGAATGATATTATCTTCATTTGTACTCTAAGTAAATCTCATAAAATCACATAGCTCCTAAGTGATCGTGCCAGGATTCAAATCCCCTTAGTCCAAGACCAGAGCCTGTGGGCTCCGTGACTATTCCAAACAGGTTCCAGGTTATGGAGAGACACCAAGGAGAGACAACGACAGCCGTCTATGAGAACTTTATTCAAAAACTGTTCATGAAGGCATTGTTTGGGACACAAAGACCTAAGAAAACAAACCAAGAAGCAAAATTAGAAAGGCAAGAAGGAATATCACCCACCAGAGTGGTCAGAAAGAACAGCCATGGCCAAAGTCATGGCTTTGGCTGAGACAAAGGTTTTATCTGGCAGACACGGGGAGATGTGTTTAATGTTATAGACACCTGCAGACAAGGAAATTAGACCACAGTCCTCAGTAGTCCCTGCCAGCCCCTGGGACAACTCATTGTCAGTGACTCCATTCCCTGCGTCTTCCTAAATCACTTGTGAACTAATTAAGTTGTTGTTCTCTTTCCTTCTCTCACTGAATGCCTAAGTGGTGAATGATTTTAAAGACTCTTAACATTTCCTTTCCTTATACCCCATTAAAAACTAGGAAAGTGCGAATATGTGAGAACCTGCCCAAATCTGGTGAGCCACTGGAGACGGTGACAGCATTGCAGACCAGAAGCAGCATTTCCAGGATGGCTCTGCCAGGAGGCAGCCAGCTGCAGGAAGTGTGGTCACTGGTGAGAGAAGGACCCCCAGAGTTATCCCCAGTAGAAATCTCTAGACATAAGCGGGGATGGTGTTTTCAGGCCTGACCCGAGGGCTCTTCACTTTCACAAACTGCAGTGAGTCACACTGAAGTGTGGTCCATTTCCCTGTAAGACTAAGGAATAGTCCTAACTTCACACTTCCACTCATTAGAAAATGGGAAAGAACACGAGACTGTGTTATCTTTTTTTCCGGAAGAAAGTCACCCTGCTGGGTAAATAGTTTTTACCCTTAACAAGTAGCAGCCTTCACTTGTGAGCTGTTTCCTTGGGGTTTGTGCCTGCTCAGTGCTCTCTGCTCTGTGAGCATTTCTTCATTAACCCACTAATACAACTCTATAAGGTAGGGACTTTCCAAGACCCCATTCAATAGATGATGAGAAAAATGGAACTCCTGAGCTGTGGAGTGTAGTTTGGTCCTTACTGAAAATATGAAATATGTAATTACTGTATAACCCAGCAATTCTACTCTTAGGCTTAGACTTAAAGAATCGAAAATGACTGCCCCAAACAAACACATGTGCCCTTGTGGTCATGGTAGCACAAGTAACAGCAACCAATAGTCAAAAGGTGGAAATAGTCCCAATGTCTATCATGGTTGAATGTATAAACACAAGGCAGTATACCCCAAACAGTGGAATATGATGCAACCATAAAATGGGACAAAAATCTGACACATGCCATAATACAGATGAGAATCCAAAATATTATGCTCCGTGAAAAAACGTCAGATGGAAAACATCACATATTGCATGATTCCCTCCATATGAACCACTATAGTGATTGGTTCCACAAAAGCAGGAAGTAGACTAGTGGTTGTGAAGATTACAGTGTAGAGAAATGCTTGATAGGTCCAGAGTCTCCTTTGAGGGGGGTGAGAAGGTCTGGGAATGAGATGGAGGTGGAGGTTGCACAGTATCAATGTACCCAAAGCCAATGAATTATACATTTTAGAATGGTTCATTTTATGTCATGTTAATTTTACCTAAAAATATTAGAAGAATTTTTAAATGAGGCTTAGTGTCTGTGGTGGCCATGGAGGTGTGGTGCTTACTTCCCCCTCCCAGAGGACCTGGTGCAAGGAGGGGAGCTGGCTGCCAGCTGCCAGCTGCCAACCCGTCAGATCCCAGCAGTACTTGTGCTCCAAGGCCAGGCAATGTCTGGCCGCTCCCAGCCAAGGACTGAGCACACCGTGGGTGTCAGAGCTGCACCCTCTGCCCAGCGCAGGCCTCACCTGGCAGGCCACCTCTGCTTAAAGTTGCACTGCAATCTGAGGTTGCTTCCACTCCATGCCACTTCCTTCCATCTCTTCTTTGACTTTTCAGACTTGGATTTTGTCCCCTGCCTGTTTTTGCTCCTCACCACTTAATCTATCACAAGCAATTCACCCCAGTAAGTCTCTGGCACACTTAATTTCATTCTGGTGTCTGCTTCTTAAAAAACCCAAACTGATACATTATGAAATACATCACCCAAAATGACACAGCTGAGAAAAGGTAAACCAAGACTCAGTTTCTCTCTTGCTAATTTTCTTCCTCTGAACATGACCACAGAAAATTGTTTTAAAAAAACATTTACTGGATGATGAGCGCTATCTAAACAAGGCTTTATGTAGTATCTGGTGGAGTGGTTCTGATCTTCTCATTAAATAGCTGTGATTTGCAAACCCCTTACCTTGTGTAGCTTTGTTTGTGAAAGAATGAGAGGACACCCACTCACACCCTCTTCACTTGCCCCTGGCTGACCTCACTAACCCATTTCACCCCTTCTTACCCTAAGGCACCAGAGAGCTATTCTGATTGACCGGAGTAGGGTAGATTTGCAATGAGACATCTGTGATCACAATCCGCCTAAGCCGGGACATGGGCAGGAACCTGGTCTTACCCTCTGTCATATATATGTCAGTCAGCACCAGACCGACATACATCCTTTAATCTGGCCCGTGCCCTACTCCTCTCCACTAGCCTTCTAGAACCCTTGGTCCATCTTCAGAAATTCCTCCTGCTGTTCATTCCATTCTCTTCTGCTTCACTGACTTACCCTAACTGAAACCTTGCTCTACAGCTAGGACCCTGTAGCTCTCCTAAGTTTGACTTCTTTATCCCTGACACATCTTACACACCCAAAACTAGAGGTTGGTGTCATCCTCGAACCTGTGGCCATTTCTAGACCATTTCCCCCGCCACTCACTGGATTCTCGACTTCTAATATAATCCCCCACACTACACTACCACCAGCACCGCCTTCGTAACCTGGCCCTCATCGTGCCTCCTTGTTTCCTAACATTCTTAATACCTAGATCATAATTAGTCTCCAGTATTACTTCCGTCATGATCCTTGATGACTTTTAATATCCACGTAGGTAGGTGTTTTATTACTCTGACCTCTTTCTTAGTGGCTTCCTTACCTCCGCCTTCATGATGTTGTCCACCCAACTTCAGTCACCTAGTCCTTGGGATATTTCCTGGACTTTTCCACGGTCATAATCTCCATCTCAAGTACCCTCTCCTCATCCCACACCTCCTCTCTGAGCAGCTTGTGCCATGACTCAAACAACCAATAAATCCCACAGGGACTGGTCAGATATGGATCCTAGAACTCACTCTTCTTTTAGTCCTTATTTCCCCCCACGCCTAACTTAGTATTAGTCACCTTTCCATTGTCATGACCAAAATAACTGACAAGATAACTTAGAGGAGGAAATGTTTGTTTGGGGCTCTCCGTTTCAGAGGTTCACTCCACAGTTGACCCCATTGCCAGGGGCCTGAGATGAGGCAGAACATCATGAGGGAAACGCATAGCAGAGAAAGCTTCTCAGCTCATGGTAGCCTGGAAGCAGAGAGAGAGAGAAGAAAGAAAGACAGAGAGACAGGAAGGAGCCAGAGACAATACAGTCCCCAAGACTATGCCCCCAGAGACTTACTTCCTCCAGCCATACCCACCTGCCTGTAGTTAACACCCAGGGCCCATTCAGATCATTAGTCCGTCAAATGCTTTGGACAGCTGACGAGGTTGCAGCCCTTACAATCCCATCTTCTCTCTCTCTCTCAGTTGGGAACTGCCCAACACCTGAGCTTGGGGAGCGGGGCCAGCATCCAGACCCCCTAGATTCCACACTTCTCTGCAAGCAGGCTCAGGTCACTTCCCCTCTCTTTCTTCATCATGATATCCTGGCAAAATCCCAACACTGAATAAATTTAATTCTCCATTCTCTCTGTGCCTGCACCAAAGTGACTGAAAGTAGCTAGAGAAAAACATACACACGTGCTTATTCATGTCACTTTATACTCATTACCAGAGGGTCCTTAAAGCTTAGTTCCCAATTCTGTTTTCTTCCCCATGATTCCAGGTGACAATTTTAGACCTTCCCTTTAAAATTCCAAGCCCTCCTGCCTCATCCTTACCTGTCCCCCGATGTCACCTCCAGGTGTACTGAGAAATTGGAAGCAATCAGAAGAGAACCACCACATTTAACCCCCACTCCTTCCTTCCTTCCTACTGCCCTGTCACTCATAGGCACTGACCCATCACCCTACACTTCTTATAGTTGTAATCACTTTTTTACTGGTTTATCATCCATTTTCCTCTATAAAGTCAAGTTTAGAGATTTGTCATTATTCATTGCTATCTCCTGAGCCTCAGAGCTGTATGTGATCATATTTGCTGATTATGTAGCCATTATATTGACAATTGATTCTGGTGATGCTTTCCAAGGTCATTGGATGTCCTTCCATCATTGGGGATCCCACCTGCAGTTTCTTAGACACGGAGAATGTGTCTCTATTTTGTTTGACTCTCTTATTCCTTCCTTACATGCTAAGAAGATGATGGTACTTCCAGTTTGTCTCTACAGAGATTCCTCCTTTTAGACAAGATTTCAGACTCTTTGTGCATATTTCTTTTATGCAGAGCCGCAAAGATAAATAGGAAGCATTCACTCCTTCCTTGTCCCAAGGAATTCTTAGGTGCCTGCTGCCCCGTGCAACAAACTTACCTCGTTCTACCAGTTCAGCAGCAGCCAGCCATTGATGCTGGGATTTGATAGTAAACCCAAGTCTCCAAACAAACATATAAAAATAACTAACACTTAATCTAGCACCTGATGATATTCCTGCACTTGGGCATATAATTATTATTTAATTGATCTTCAAGAAACCATTAGACTGAGGTACTATGATTAGTTCCATCTTACAGATGGGGAAACTGAGGTGTCTTTCTTGGTGGCAAGTCTTGCACGTTGAGGTTTAGATCCAGACTTTGTGACAAAGTTTCAACTATCTTAGCTTCAGCTGAAACAATGGAATTCATGAACTAGTAATTTTAGAGTTGGTGATTTCTGAGATTTTTTTCCAGTACTTATAATTTTTTTTCAGGGTATTTTTTTTTCATTTTTTTTATTTTATTATTTTATTTTTTACAGACTGCATTTTGATTCATTGTACACACATGGGGTACATCATTTCATTACTGTGGTTGTGCACAATGTAGATTCACACCATTCGTGTAATCATACATGTACATAGGGTAATGATGTCTGTCTCATTCCACCACTTTTCATACCCGCCATCTCTCTCATTTCCCTCTATGTAATCTAAAGTTCCTCCATTCTTCTCAGTACTTATAATTTTAAAAATTTGAAAGATATCACATTGCCTCCAAGCTAAGAAATAGGAGTAAATTCAATTTGTGCTGCTGGTGGTTGTGGTGTTGATGGTGATTTAAAAAAGAAAAAATAGAACTAGCTTTGCCTGGCTAAGATCCATCGAGCCCTATGTGATTCTAGATATGACTTTATAGTTCGACATGAAACGAGCACAAAAATACAGATAAAATACAGTTGGGGGCCCATGGTCTTATTAGCAGATGCCTAATTGACCATTCGCACTATACCAAACTGCATACAGCAAATGAGAGCACAGTGCCAGAGAGAGTGGACATGAGGGTCTGCTTTTTAAAGTTTTAAGTATAGACTTCAAAACTAAGCTCCCAACTGTTTATGTATCTCTGCCCCCATACAATTGCAAAAGTCCTCTGTTGAAAAGAACTCAGAAAAGTAGGAAGCAAAATTAACTCCAAGATACTAGTTATCTAGTTAAAAAGCTAGTTAGAGATTTTCTGATTCCAGAACAAGAGGCCATGAACATTCCTTTCATGACAGTCTCTTGATACCCCCTGCTGGGTTCTTCTGCCTGCAAAGAAAGAGCAAAGGGACTCATCTGTGAATCCAGAAGGGTATTTCAAGTGGTCTTTTTGGACTGTGGCCTGTCATGACCACAGAGTTTTGGTGGCAGTTCCATGATGCAGGAATAAAGACAGTCAGGGATATTCAGAGCTAGAAGTCTCCTCACAAGTTGGATTTTGAAAGCTCAGCAGTGAAAGCACCTGCAGAGCCAGAGTCGCCTGTCTGCCAGTCTGCAGCTGCGATTGGTGAGGCATCTGCGAACCCAGATCTAAAAGCTGAGGAGATTCTGTAACCAAAAAAAAAAAAAAAAAAAAAAACACGATGGCAAGGTGGATGCAAAGGAAATGAGTCCGGGTCCCTACCTCACTGTCCCCACCGCCATTGTCCTGGTTCAGTATCCTCACTTCCTTCCATTGCAGTCATCTGCTAACTCTTCTCTGCTTAGCCTTCCCCATGCCTATCCAAACTCAACTTCACAGCCAGAGTCATATTTCTAAAATGCAAATCTGATCATGTCACTTCTCTGCTCAAAAACTGTTGCTCCCCACTGCCTACAGGCTAGAGTCCAAACTCATTAAAATGGAAGTGGATGCCCTTGAAAAGCTGGCACTGACCCACCTTCTGGCCTCATTTCTCAATGTACTCTTTCCAAACCCATCATGTCCCCTCCTATCTCTCTGCGAGCCTTTGCACATGCAGCCCTCCTATCTAGAATTCCCTGCAGTTAGGAGGAGATCAGTTGCAAGGAACAAAAATCTCAGCTCAAACAGACTTCGACAATGAAGAGCCAGTGTTGGCTCACAGGTTGAAAACCCAGAGGTCGACAGGATTCCTCTTTGGATGAACCAATGACTATTGGCATCTTCAAGGTCCCACTTTCCCACCACCCCTCCTCTTGGCTTCTGTAGTATCTATTTCAGTGTCTGGGAAGCTCATCTTTATAGAGAGAATGAATGGCGGTGGCAGCGAGGTCAGCATGGGGTGGGGTACGCACACCTTGGGGAAAGAGCTTCCCAAGGGAACATCTGGATGGTGCTAGAAAGAGGAAGAGAGGTCTACTATATCTCTGAGTCTAATTCATGCTTAGACATCTTTCCAGTCCCAACTCCAGTGCCCCGTTGCCTGTGGGGAGCATCAGCCATCCTCAAAGCAATACTGAAGTTCCTTCCTTCATGCTCACCCGACACACACAGCTCTCTCCTTAACCCTCTGACGACTCACAGAAGTCTTCATTTTGACTTACTATGTGCAGAATACTTGGTATTTACATTGACTATTTAACACTTGTAGTAAAACTTTCAAATAGATATTGGTATCCATATTGTATTGATGAGGGGTCAGTCATTTCAAGAGGTTAAATAACTCCCTTAAGTTCACACAGGTGACAAATTTAACTTCTGAATTCACATTTCTTGAGCTATACTTTATAAGTGAAAGCACATTTAAAATGTCTACTGAATAGTACTCACCAAAAATGAATAGTGAATGTATCCTAACAAGTCTCACATTGATTAATATTTATGGGTATATCTCTTCCACACAAACTGATGAACCTTTATGAAAGAATGCCAGTTGAGATCTCCAAGTACCGTGATTAAAATTTTGAGCTCTAGAGATGTACTGACTGGATTAATACCTGGGCTCCACCACTTTCTCAGTGACCTAGGTCAAAATTGTGGCCTTGCTCTTCTCATCTATAAAATCTTCTCATCTATAAAATGTTCCTCAATCTTCTCATCTATAAAACGGGATAACAGCAGTGTCTATGTTATAGTGTTTCTGTAAGGATTGAATAAGATATGAAAAATCCAAAGGCATCGTTATTCATGTTCCTAAGCCAGCATGATAGAGATTTGAGTTTAGTTTTTCCTCTACTAGAGGCAGGGTCTCTGGTCTAACCTAGGTCCTTGATCCACCCTGAGTTGATTTTTGTCCAAGGTGAGAGGTATTGAATTTAATTTTATTTTGCTGCATATGGATTTCCAGTTTTCGCAGTACCATTTGTTGAAAAGGCTATATTTTCTCCAATGCCTGTTTTGGCACCTTTGTCTAGTATGAGACAACTGTACTTACGTGGGTTTGTCTCTGTGTCTTCTATTCTGTACCATTGGTAAAGGAGGATGATTTTTAACCCCAGCTTTCTTCTAGCTTTCCCATCTTAAATGTGACACTGCCTTCACTCAGTTGGATGAATCAGAATCACTGGGAATAACCCTCAATTTCTCTGTCTTCATCAATCCCTCCATTGAGTCAGTCGCCACAGGCTGTGGATGCTACTGCTTCGTAGTCACGGTTTTTCTCTTTTCCACTGCTACCCCTGGTCAAGCCTTCCATGGCTTCTGGCTTAGATTTCTGCAGTTAGCCCCTTGCTGGTTTCACGACTTTGGACTTCCACAATCTTGACCCAGACTGTAATCTGAGAAATACTTCTAACAGGCAAACGTGTTGCACTCTCCTGCAGATGGTTCTTGACTGCTCTGCTATGACATGAGGATGAAGCCTAAGGTTCCCACTACTGCCTCTGGCAGCTTCCACAACTCTCTGCTTATGTGGCTGTTTCTCACTGGTTGCCATTCTGTCAGTGGGAAACTCATCTGGGTCTCAGAATGAACCATTGTGAAAGTCGGTGATGCTATTCTCCAGTTCACAAATGGGAAAATCAAGGCCAACTGCAGGGACAGGTTCAACCAAACCCTGCCCCTATTAGAAGAGAAAGTAGGCTCAAATCTCAATCCTGTTGGCTTAGGAACCTAATTCCTCAATAAGACTCAGTGCAATAAACAAAATCACGAGTTAATAAACAGGATGGCATCAAACTAAAAACTACTCCACAGCAAAGAAAACAATTAAGAATGGGAAGAGCATACAAATGGGAGAAAATCATTGCCACCTGTATCTCAAATACAGCATTAATATCCGGGATATACAAAAGACTCAAAAAACTTAACACACACACACACACAAAAAAAAAAAAAAAAATCCCCACAAATAATCCAGTCAATAAATGGGCAAAGGAAATGAACAGGCACTTCACAGAAGAAAAAATAAAATCAGTCGACAAATAAATGAAAAAATGTTCAACATCTCTAGCAGTTAGAGAATGCAAATTAAAACTTTCCTGAGATTCCTTCTCACTCCAGTCAGAATGGCAATTATCAAGAATACAAGTAACAATAAGTGTTGGAGAGGATGTGGGGAAAAATGTACACTCATACATTGCTGGTGGTACTGCAAATTAATGCAGCATTCTGGAAAGCAGTATGGAGATTCCTGAGAACACTTGGAATGATATCCATTTGACCCAATTATCCCACTCCTTGTCTTATACCCAAAAGGCTTGAAATCGGCATACTATAGTGACATGGCCACATCAATGTTTACAGAAGATTAATTCACAATAACTAAGCTATGGAACCAACCTAGGTGTCCTTCAACAGATGAATGGATAAATAAAATGCAGTACATACATACAACGGAATATTACTCAGCCATAAAGAAGAATGAAATTATGGCACTTGCAGGTAAATGGATGGAGCCGGAGAATATCATGCTAAGCGAAATAAACCAACTGCAATACACCAAAGGCCAAATGTTCTCTCTGATATACAAGGCTAACACACCATAAGGGGGAGAGTAGGGAAAAATAGATCAGACAAAAGGGAATGGATGAAAGGGAGATGGGATAAGAATAGGAAAGACAGTAGAATGTATCAGACATAATTTCCTATGTTCACATATGAATACACAGCCAGTGTGAACTCCACGTCATGTACAACCACGAAAATGGGAAGTTATACTTCATTATGTATTTTTACACTCTACTGTCAGGTATAACTAAAAAGAACAAATAAAAAAACTGAAAAAAAATCCTTATTTTCAGAAATTACAACATAACATAGAAGAGAATCTTAACTAGTTATAATTTATCATGTGAACTCATAGATTTCATTATGTCAGATGTCTTATTTTATTCAAATTGTTCTGTAATCTAGTCTAGAGAATAAATATGCACAATTTAAAGAAATGATAAGGGAAACATTTATTGAATCCATGTATGTGTTCGACAAACACAATTGTAGGCAGTCATGCCACAACAGTGAAGGAGAGAATTGGCCCTTGCCCTTAGAAAGCAGATATCCTAGTGGGGAACAGACAATACATATACAAACAGGAGAAAGCATCAGGTAGTGATGAGGATTCTTCAGAATATGAAGTTGATGTGACAGAAAGAAATAGGGACAATACAAAAGTAGCCTCTGTGAAAGAGGAGATAGGTAAGATGAGACCAAAATAACAAGAGAATCCAGCAACACTTATTGATCAAGAGAAAGAGAATCCTAGGTAAAAGGAACAGTCAGAGCAAAGGTCCTGTGGCAGAAAAATACTTATCTAACTCAGTTGACCACAGTGACCATTGCTAAGACTGACAGGCAGGAAAAAGTAGGAATTCTAGGCCTGGCTATTTCACACGTGGCTTGTAAGTTAGGTTTCATTGCATTAAAGAAGGTCATTGAAGGGAATAAACTAGTTTGCATATTTGAAGGCCCCTGGCTGCTCTGTGGAGAATGGACTTGAAGGGACTTCAAGAGAAATGTGATTGAAGTGAGAATGCTAGGACTTGGTGATCAAAGATCTGCCAAGGTGTCAATAAAGAGGGGCCAGCATAACCCTTGACGTAGCAAGGAAGGGGCCTGCATGGGAAAGTAGGGAAATCCACTAACCGGCTGTTAAAACTAGTGGAAGATAGTAAAGAGCTCAGAAGCAGGACCCCAGCTTACATAAAAATTGAGTGGGTGTTGCAGATCAGTAAGAGAAAGAGGGACCCCTGAAGAACTGGTTCTGGGACTCCCCGTTGTTTCCATGGGAGGAAAAATGATATTTCAAACCATCTACAAAAATTAAAGTGGAACACAATGTTTAAAATCTCAAATATCATCAGGAAAAAAAATACTCATTTTCAAGGAACATTTTTAAGCCAAACAATCTATCGAGAAAAAAGGAATGATAAATTCAACTACTAAACATAAAAGAACCCTCAAAGAAAGGGTCAAATACAGCACAAACTTGAGTAAGATGCATACATTCACTCTTGATTTTGTCCACCTCCCCACCAAAAATAGCCCCACTGTTCTACAATTTTTTAATTAGTATCTTGCTGCTCTTTATAGTTTTATTACATATCTGTGTCTCAACATTGTGTATTATATTTTTTCTTGATTTTGTAATACAAACAAATGGAATCATTTGTCCTTTGAGACTATGAAAACTGTAACATGCATTTTGCTTGATTTGTGTTGATTTAAGAAGCTAGTCATTTTCGTAGTTGTATTGTATTTCATTGAATAAATATGCCAAAATACGTTTATCTCATTTTCCTATTGATTACTGAGCTGCTCCAAGCTTTAGGTTCTTAACACAATGTCACTGTGAACATTCTTGTCATGCATCCTACTGCTCACGGGCAAAATCTCTTTATAAAAAGAAGTCAGCAAATATTTTTCTGCAAAAAGCCAGATATGGAATATTTCAGGCTGCACAGGTATAGTGCCTGGTGCAATTACATAACTCTGACATTTTAGTGTAAAAATAGACAAAGAAAATATGTTCCAATAAAACTTTATTTATATCAACAAACAGTGGCTCATGGACTGCAGTTTTCTAATTCCTGCTGCTAGTTTTTTATCACTAGGAAAAAATACCAGAGATGAATTAACTTAAAGGAAGAAAAGGTTCGTTTTGTCTCATGATTGCAGAAATTTCAGTCCATGGTTACCTAGCCCCCATTGCATTGAGACTGTGGTGAGTCAGTGTTTTAGTCAGCTTTTTGGCTGCTGTGACTAAATGACCCAACCAGCATATTTACAGAGGAGGAAAGGTTTATTCAAGGGCTCACGGTTTCAGAGGTCTTGGTCCATAGAAGGCCTGCTCCATTCCTCAGGACTCACGGTGAGACTAAACATCATGGTGGGAGAAGGTGGTGGCGGGAAGCAGCTTATATCACAGTAATCAGGAAGCAGAGAGAGAATCTCCACTCTTCAGACACAAAATATATATCCCAAAGCCCTGCCCCCATTCCAATCTCCTCCAGCCACACCCTACCACTTCAGGGATTAATTCACTGGTTGGGTAAAGACTCTTGCAACCAAATCATTTCCCCTCTGAACTTTCCTGCATTGTCTTTCATGTGAGCTTTTGGGGGACGCCTCACATCCAAACCATACCTGTCTCTTTACCATGAAAGGAATGCATGGTGGAAAGGTCTGTTTTTCTGGTAGTTGGAAAGCAAAGAAAGAGAAGGGAGGAAATAGAGTACCAATATCCCCTTCAAGGGCATCTTTCCCCCATACCCTAAGTTCCTCCCACTAAGCCTCACTTCCTGAAGGTTCTATAACCTCTCAGTAACACCACAGGCTGGCAAAGAAGCCTTCAACATATGACCCCCATCAAAACCATAACATCCTGCCCCTAGACCTCGAAGACTCATGTCCATCTCACAATGTAAAATACATTCAGTCCATTTTACAAGGGGTGGGATCTTGCCAATTCCTCAGATGATTCAAGATATCTTTCTTATTGCCCCAGTGCAAAGTACCCGACTCCTTTATTAAGTGATAATTTCTTTAGCAACCACACTCTTCTTACTTGCAACTTTGAATGTCTCCTTTTCTGGTCAAACTGCAAGTTTTTAAAATCTTTCTCATCTGAATTTTGTTCCTGATTCTCAACATAAATCTGACTAGGAGCAGCCAGCAATACCTATAATACTGCCTGAATGCTGTGCTGCCTTGAAATTTCCTCCGTAAGATTAATTAGTCTATCACTTTTAAATGCAGTCTTCCACAAAGTCTCCAGGCATGGACAAAATGTAGACAAGTTCTCTGCCAGAATGTAACACAAAGGGCCTCTAGTTAAATTCCCAATGGAGTTCTCATTTCCATCTGAAACCTCATCAGCACAGCCTTTACTGTCTGCATTCTTAACAGTATTCTGGTCTCTGTGCTCCCACCAGGATTGCCCATTAAGGTCTGCTCACAGCATTCTAAGCTTTTTTCTAGCCTGATTCTCCAAATTTTTCCAAATTCCTCCTGAAAACATCCAAAGACTTCTGAAGCACACCTCTGGTGTAGTCTCACAACACTTCATTTTATGGTATCAATTTTCTGTGTTAATCAGCTATTCATTGCTGAAACAAAATACTTGAGATAAATCAACTTTAAAAAAGAATGTTTAATTTTACTTTATGGTTTCAGAGGTTTCAATCCATCATCCCCAAGCCCTATCTCTTTTGGTCTATGGTCATGTCAGGGAGTATGTGGCAGAGTAGGTCATTCACCTCAAGGTGGCCGAGAAGCAAGGAGTGAGGAAAGGCCATGGTCCCAATATCCTCTTTTGGGATATTGGAACCTAATTGCCTTACACCGGGTCCCACCTCTTAAAGGTTCCACAACTCCCAACAGCACCATAGACTGCTAACCAAACCTTCAACACACAGCTTTTGGGGGGCATTTACAATCTGAACCATAACACTTGCTAAAATCATATTAAAATCATAACAATGTCAGTACAGAAAGCTATAACAAAATATATTATGATTGAATTTGTTTAAATTTCAAAACCAAGCAGATTATAATGTTTTCTAATATAATGTACAAGATACATACCTGTGGTACAACTACTAAGAAAATAAAGGGATAATTAGCAAAACACAATAATGTGGTTTGTTTTCTTTTCTGGTAGGAAATAGGAGACAGTAGATATAATCAAGGACTTTGGAAAATGTTGATGATATTCTAAACTAGTTGGGGGATAAAGGGATGTCATTTTACTATTATTCTACAAACAATACATTTAAGTTTGCTGTATTCTTCTATTACACATAATGGAATGTGCATGTGCATGCACACGTGTGTGCACATACTATATTTCACAATATAAACAAAGAATTGAAAAGGAGTCTATGGTAGTGGTTCAGGTAAAGGTGTCTTGGTCCAAGCTTGGGGCATTAAGACATGGGTCACATTTGGGATATATTTTAGAGACAAAAGTGAGAGAACTTGGTGATTATTTGTATATGGGTGTTTGGGAGTGGGATATGCCAAGGATGAGTCCTGAGTATTGGGCATAAGGATTGTATAGACATGGCATTACTTCTTGAAATAAGAAGACTTGGATAAGTTAAGGAAAGATGAGACAGAATTCAGTATCCGGTACATTTGCAACGTCCATGAGACACCTGAGAAGCTTTAGGTAGCTGAGTATATGGATCTTGTTTAGAAGAAAGACCAAGCTAGAAAACTCAATAGGGCTTCATCTGCATGCAGATGGTATTTCCTACTGGGGTGTTAGAGATAAGTTGGCCCTGGGCCCAGAGGGTGGTATGTTTAGTGGTGAGTGCCTAGGTCCCAGAACCAAATCCATACTCTGCCACCCACCAGCAAATGTGACCTGGGAAAGTTACTAAATTCTGTCTCACTTAGGTGCTTCAGTACATGAAGACAATCCAATTTAGGTACATTGCATGGTTTCAACACATAGTAGGTGATTGATGTTATCAATCATCAAGGTCATAGAAAATATTGACCCAATGAAGAGACAGGCAGGCAAAAGTTTGCTATTTCACACTCTCATTCAATCCTGTAATTTTCATTCTTGCTGGAAAGAAATATCTACCCTTCTGCCCAAAACTGTATCTTTTATTTGCAGCCTGAGGCGAGCGCAGTGGGGAGAAATCAAGGAAGGAGGAAGGAGGGAGAGAAAGCTGCCTCTCCAGATTATACTGCATTTTAACACAACATAAATCTCTCCGAACTTGTTTCCTGCCCATTAGCATCACATCCTGCTCTCTCTCTAAGTAGTCTGCCCAAGTCCCTAAATGTATCTGGACCATGCATAAACTTCATTTTCCCTTCCTCTTTTCTTCACTTTTCATTGAACTCATCCACCCACGTCATTTTCTCTCGATGAAAGCCACCATGCTCATCTGGAAAGATATTAAGCTCTCACTTCTGTCTGTCACTGGGAAACATTTTCAGATATTTGGTATGAAGATTGCTGAAGAAAAACAAATTGTGTTCTCTCCTACCTGCCAGAATGGCTGCTACTACACCAAATTTAATGAAAGATTGCCATCAGGTGTCTAAACGCTTAAGCTACTCAAAGGTCGGAGGCTGTCTGATCCTTCCTCACACACAAGGCACATCACAGTCTCACAGAGGCAAGGGAGGCAGAGGAAAGAGCAGAGGACGGACCACTAATCCCCTTTTCATTGTCTTACCCAGATGTTTGATCATTTCCTTAAAAATACTGTGTGATTTAAAATATTTTCCATAAGAACGTGTGAAATCGAAAGCTTGTCTTTTTCATAATTCTCCAACACATGTTGTTATACCTTCTGAAATTCTTTCCTGAAAATAATTATTAGAAAAATTTTTCAAATATAAATGTATTAGTCAAAAATGTGATTCCCTCTGAGTGAAAGTGAAATGATACAAAATGCTGGTATGGTTTCTTCTTTACAAAATCAGGAAGATATACTTCAGTTTCAAACCTAGTAATTAATTCATTCAACCACTATATATAATGAGCATCTGCTAAGTGCTAGAAACTGTCCTAGACTTCAACCAAAAGCAATAGAGGGAGAGTCCCTACACCTTTGGAATTTGCATTACAGGTGGGTGCTATGAGCTGAAGGGGAGAGGATGACAAAAAAAAAAAAAATTAAGTACAAAAGAACAGAATTCGGAACATGAGAAGTGCTTTCAGGGAAAATAAATAGGTGGAGGCCCAAAGGAACAAGAGCATGGCAGTGTTGGGAATGAGCGGACTCCTCTAACGGAGTGTTATGGGAGCCGGTCACAGTGGCACACACCTGTGATCCCAGTGGCTCAGAGGCTGAGGCAGGAGGATGGTAAGTTCAAAGCCAGCCTCAGCAACAGCAAGGCACTAAGCAACTCAGCGAGACCCTGTCTCTAAATAAAATACAAAATAGAGCTGGGAATGTGGCTCAGTGGTTGAGTGCCCCTGAGTTCAGTCCCCAATACCAAAAAAAAAAAAAAAAAAGGAAGCAGCAGATGTGATATGGGCACAAATACCAGAAGAATGGGAGTGGGCCTGCGGGTGATGATCTGGGGAACGCTTTCCAGGCAGTGGGATTTGCAAATGCAAAAGCACTGGCTGGAAATGGAGTGTTTGTCCATCATAATGGAAGCCAGTCACTCTCTGGACATGTCACTCTCTGGATAGGTCCTGTGCCAATCATATTGCTGAATCATATTCATTAGGATCTGGAAACATCTTAAGTATCCATTGATGGATAAATGAGTAAAGAAAATGTGATGCAAGCACACACACACACACACACACACACACACACACATTCACATGCTTACTCACTCACATGGTAAAATATTATTTACTTTTTAAAAAGAAGGAAATCCCACTGTTGGTGACAATATAGATGAAACTTGAGGGCACAATGCTGACAGAAATGATTCAAATAGAGAAAGATGAATACAGTATAATCTCACTTATCTTTTTTTAAGTCCAACTTTAAAAAAAGTGGAACTCACAGAAACACAGGAGGATATGATTATTTAGGTGCTGAGGTTTGGGAGAAGTGGGTAGAGGTGGGTAAAGGGTACAAACTTGCAATTATAAGATAAACAATTCTGGAGACCTAATGTATGGCATAATGACTATAGTTAATAATGTATATTTGAAATTTGCTAAAAGTCGACCTTAAGTATTATCAACACACATAAAGGAAACTTTGCGAGGTGATGGATATTTTAATTAGATTGATTTTGGGGCAATCATTTTACAATGTGTACGTGTTGTACATCTTGAATACATAAAATTTTTTTGTCCATTATACCTCAATAAATGTGGGGAAAGAACAAAGGAAGCCAGTGGATGGGGTTCAGACCAGAGAAGTGAGGGTAGAATGGCAGAGAACATATTGGTAAACCTTATGAACTAGGAAGTGTAAAACCAATTCATTCCCTTTGAACCTGTGAATTCTTACCCCTTTATGCTCAGTCTGAGGAGCTGTTTTGATTACACCTTCCTTGTCATCTATGTTCTATGGCTGGTCATGTTTACATGCAGGGTTTTGCAAACCCCACCCAAAACTCCTCCCCTAATTCAGTTCCTCCACATCTTCCACGTGGCCCACTGAAAATGCACTGGGCATCTTTCTGCTGCTACCCTCTCCTCCTCCAGCCTGTAATTGCTCCCCTGGACTGCAAGATAGCTTGCTAAGGTAGCTCAGTCCACTTCAGAAGTTTGCGACTCCTCAGACGGCTGAATAGACAACTGAAGGGCGCTCAGGGTCTGGCCCAGATTTGCATGTCCTTCTTCAACTCCTGCAGGTGTTTGCTAGGAATGCCGTAGCAGTGTACCACGGTCTGGGTTACATGAACGACAGATTTACTGTTCCATGATTATGGAGGCTAAAGTCCAAGATCAACATGGCAACAGGGTTGACTCTCTCTGAGAGCTGAGGGAAAAGGATCTTTCCCAGGCCTCTGTTCTTGGTGAGAGATCAATCTTCTCCCTAACCCTTCATAGCATCTTCGTCACAGGTGTGTTCCACTCCTGATGTTCTCTTCTCAAAAGTACACTGGTCATATTGGATTAGGGTCTATTATAATGACCTTATTTTAACTTGCTCATCTCTGTAAAGGCCCCAACTTCTAATAAGGTCACATTCTGGGAGTTATAACTTTAACATATGCGTTTCAGAGGAGCACAACTCAATCCATTACACCTTCTATCTCTCATCATGGGTTCTGATTCCATTGAACACTCAGTTCCCCAAATCATCCCCTTTTGACAATGCTTGGTGTTTCCTGATCCTTTTTCCTATATATGTGGTTTCCTACTTAGTATATTGAACATTTATTTTTAGAAAAAGTTGCCCTCCAAGAATAAGACTAGTGTAAAACCCCATACAAGCACTCTTCAATTGAAACATGTCGGCTCACCCACTTGTGGTTTTGTAACAATTTGTTTGCCATGTGGCATGGCCTGTGGTGCATTGCAGTGATGGGCTGAGGCATGTCCATCTCCCCATGGAGGCTTGTGAGCTGCCACTGCCCTACATACAGTAGACACTCCATATGTGCTTGGCAGACCATGCTGCATGGCATTACTCTCTTGGCCTGTTGGTTCTCTCTTTAGAAGTATTTTTGCTGGAGACCTTTGACAATGACAAATGACGTTATCAAAATAGTGATGAAGACAAGGTGATGGGTCATGTTGTCGGACCAGGCAGTTCCTTTTAAAAATGGAGTGTTGACCAGCCATGTGATTGAAGGAATAAAAGTAGTATCCCTTGGTTGAACTTGACAACCTGTGAGCTGTCTTCCACCCCTAGCACGTTAGTCCACAACTTTCAGCTGGATTTAAATAGATGCTTAATTGGTAATCTCTCTCATCCATCACCCCTTTGAGAATATTTTATTTCACAGATTTGTAAAGATACACTTCAGAGTGTTAGCCCATGAATAAAGTTGCCCCAAGGTCAAATGAGTTTGACTAAAGTGAAATTCCGAATTTTGCTTTTGAAGATACGGCAATGATTTCAACATATGAAAGACTCTGAAATACCTAACAGCAAAGAGGCCTTTTAAAATTTGTTTCAACATTTTTTTGGTGTATTTGTTACAGAAAAGACATATAAATACAAATGCATACACACGTAGGATTGGGGATGTGGTTCCATGGTAAAGTTCTTGCCTGGTATGCACAAGGCTCTGGGTTTGATCCCCATTAGCACAACAACAACACAAACCAAATATATATACACATTTCATCTCAAGAAATTAGTGTTCTGTTCCACAGAATCCTCTTTAGGGAAAGCTGACCCATTAACATTTAATGAATCTAATAAGATATATCACTTATTAAAAGTAACCATTCTATTTCTTTTTTACTTCTAGGTATCTGTATTTTCCTCCCTTCCACATACAGGAATTAAATTTCATTTTGCCCACTAATTCCTCACCGGAGACATAATAGAAACAAGAGTACTGAATCTTTGAAGACATTGGGAAAACTGGTGATTGTGTTTAGAAGATGAAATTGTTAGCACTTGAAGTAACGAACTTTCTCCTGCACATTGTCTGCAGTTTTAGAAGAACTGTACATAAGATCTCAGAAGAATTTTGCAATTGGTGATTAAGACAGTATTTTTTTGTGTCTGTTTGGCTAGGTTCTAGCTCCATTATTCAACCTAACACAAATCTAAATGTTGTTATGAAAGTTCTTTGTAGACAGGAAGAAACTCCAGACCAGTAGACTTTAGGTAAGAAAATCTATTTGAGATAATGTAGATGCACATGATTCAATCTGTTGATAGTTCTAAAGAGCAGCCATGGATCTCATCCAACCTTCCTGATTACTACCACATGGATGTTGAACTTACCTAGACAGACCCCACAGTTGTGTAATTCAGTCCCTGGAAACAGATCTCTTAATATATGTCCCTTACTGATTCTTCTTCTCTGGGTGAACAGTGGCTGATACAATGGTTATGTTTTCAATGACACTTCACCCCCATTTGGATCAGAAGCCTCCTAAGGGCAGGAAGCAAAGTTCATTTATCTCAATAACCCCTAGTACTCCTGGGGTTTGCATAGTTGAGCTCAGTAAATATAAAACCAAATGAAACAATTAATCAATACAGCCTGCACCCATAGAGATGGTACATTTGTGTAGGGTATTCTGTGCTTCCATGTGGTTTTTTATAATAACCCACTGAGGTCACATTCTTGTGCTTTTGCTGATAAAGAATTCCATTTTTCTCTATCATTCTGTACAATGAAAGAAAAATATAAAAGGACTATAAACACAAGCCTTGGCTAATTATTAGGGAAATTACATGGAGCAAGCAGTGCAAACAAAATAGTTTCAAGGGTAATAACACTGTAGCATTTTATATAACTGAAGAATTTTTATAACAAAAAGGTTTCTTACAAATCTTATAATACAATCCCACAATTTTGGAAACAAGGGGACCGATGTTTTCAGACTCATTTTATCACATTCCGGAATGCAGGTATCTCAAAAGGAAAACCCAAAGTTCTATTGGTGCTGTATTGGGAAGGGAAAAAAATAAGCATAATTTTCTTTGAGTGTATATATGATAGATGGTTCTCTGGGTCGTTTGCATTCCCAACAAAACATGTTCCTCCCTCAACAATAGGTCAAGTGATTATGATGAAGTGAAATAAGTGCTAGGAACGTGCAGAGGATGTGTTTGCGTGGGAGTGGAGGGGGGATAAATAAATGTTACTTGTTCAGGAGAAGAGAAATGAGGAAAATAACTCACGGCCAAGTTCTACTATATGCCAGCCTCTGTGATATAGAGAGATAATGAAGTAAGTTATACATCTTATCTTATTTAATCTTTACAACCCTGTGAGGGGTTTTGTTATCCATATTTTACAGAGGAGGCTCAGATAGGTTGAATAATTGGGTCAACAACTAGTCAGTCAAGGAAACAAGATTTGAACCCAGGACTGACTCCAAGGTGGACATTGCCTTTCACTCATGAATACGTCCTTGGATTTATACTGAATAAATTCTTTAATACATTATTGTTTGGTGATGGTAAGCCATCACATCTATTTCTCACATACATCTGTCAAGAAATGGGCAGAGAAATGAGATGAAAGACAAAGTATTCCCTTTATTATAGGTCACAGTGGAAAGAAGAATCCAGTGTCAACATGTTGCCACAGTGAGGCTTTCTAATTTGCCCTCCAAATGCAAACCTTGGTAATACACTCCTAGGGGAGACCAAACCCCTATCTTTATGCCTTACGTAGTGCCATGTACATTTTTCTTTATTAGTAGGAATAGTCAAAATATTCCTTCCTTTAGAAACCTGTCTGAACACAGGTCCACATGTGCTGACCTCCTGGAAGAACCAAACTGTAGGCAAGTAGATCCAAAAGGTTTGGTCAGGCACACGCCGTGCCTCTTCCCAACCTCATCAGCCAGACGGGTGGGTAAGTGATGCAGAGTGATCAGAAGTGCATCTTCCAAAACTTTCCTTCCAGAAAGTGTAGAGGGACATCCACCTCACCACATGCCCTGCCCTGCTAGTCATGGAAATTTAAGAATTGGGGATTGGGGATTTTTGTAATATTTTTCAACCAGAGTGCGGTACCTCCTTGGATGCAGTTAGGGGAAGAGTGATGGGTGAGCATTGTTTTGGGACAATCTTCCTCTCACTTTCACATAGTTTCCCATACCAATGCCTCTTGGAAAGAACTGAGGGAAGCTGAGCTTTTCTACAGAAAGCTCTGAAATGGACCAAAACAGTAAATTACATCAACCTCGAGGCCGAGTTCAACTCAGAATTGCAATCCATTTCCTAGTCTATTTCTCATCTAAAATTTTGTCTAATAAATTATCCTATATGGCTTATGAGAGTTAAAACAGGGTCTGTTAGTTTCCCAGGGCTGCCATAACAAATTGCTGCAATGAACGAGGGGTTTGAAACAACAGAAACTTATTGTCTCTCAGTTTTGGAGCAGAAGAGTCTAGTATTAAGGTTTTGGAAGGGTTTTGGTAGAAGGAAGCTGACAGGAGAACCCGTTCCTCTTCTAACTTCCAGCACCTGTCAACTGCTGGCAATCCTTGGAATTCTTGACTTATGAAAGCATCATTCCAATCTGTCTCCATCATCTTACAGCAGTCTTCTATCTTCACATGTCTCCCATTGCATGACAGTCTCTTTTTTGTAAACTCTCCTTTCTCTTCTTATGATGATACCATATTAGAATAAATGCCCACCCTACTTTAGTATGACCTCTTCTTTGCTTAACTAATTTCATCTGCAATGACCAAATTTTCAAAAGAGATCACATCCTAAGGAATTGGGAGTTAGAATGTCAACATATCTCTGGGGTCCACAATTCAATGCATACACAAAGGATATTGTTCAACCCATGGCTACACAGAGATTCTAAACAATACAACATCAGCCCTTCAAAATGCTCCAAATCTGAACTTGAATAATAAAATTTTTACATTCCTAGAGACAAAGTCTGAAGATTCAATTCTCATGCCTTTTTAAGTTAATGTTCAATGATATTGTAGTGCCAATAATTCTGAAATTAAGTTCCCAGATTCACCTTTGTCCAGCATCTTATTCTGCTGCATCTTGGCCATACCCACCTCTTTCTGTTGTGTTTCTTTGGCTACTGGCTACCCTGGAATGGAAGGGATTCTTTCAGGAACTTTTTCAATGCAAAGTCTCTTCTGTGCCCTTTCCTCTCAGTTATCTAAAGAGTCAACAGGACAGATAGGTTAGCACAGTATCACCTACACATTCACACAATTTAGAGAACAGGCCAGTCCCCGGTCCTAAGAGCAAAGCAGTCCTCACCAACCCAGCTCTGGCTGCATAACAGAGGCCGTGAACTCAAACTGAAGGAGGAAGGACAGAGGTGAGATGGCAAGCGGGTCACTTCTGACTCTGCTGCTCATCATCAGATCTACCCCTCACAATCCTAGGGTAAGGAACAAGAGTGTGAGCAGAGATCCTCAGGAAACTTGTTCGTAATTTATGAAATGAATTAATCACTGGGAAACAACGTATATTCTACCTTTCCATCTCAATAAGAAGGCAATCCAGAAATCAAGTTAGAATTTAAAAATCATGAACTTTTCTGGGTTCTTCTTCTAATGACATTTTGAAGAATAATTAAATTCTGGAGCACCACTTTTCTCCTATACTATATACTCTGTGAGCTCAGAGCTCTTCTCAGCTGTTTCTTTGACTTCATTTTTCACCTTTTGATTCTACCTCCATTTCTTCTGTGCCTTTTCTAGAGTTAAATCCATTTCCTGGCTTCTGGTCCTGTATCTGCATCAACTTGAATTATTTGTGGGCTCTCCCAGGTCTTTGTACCAGGTCCCCTGCACTCATTTCATGATCACCCAAGATTCCCAAGAGAAACCGTTTCAGATACAAGCCACCTGGGGCAAATCTGCATCCTGCTTTGAGATGATCTCATACAATCTAAGAAGCTTTTCCAACAGATTAAGAGCATTCATGAATCTCTGTTTATTAATAAAATTCACTATTCTTCCAAGATTGGAGTTAGTATACAGGTATCTGAAATAGAAACCATTGTCAGGGGCTGGGGGTGTAGCTTAGTAGTAGAGCACTTGTCTAACATGCTCAAGACCTAGGGTTCCATCCCCAGCAAAGCAAAAACTAACTAAATAAGTAAAACCGCTCTCAGAACTTCCATAATTGACAAGTCAAGAGACAAAGTGAAACAGTGCCATGAGGAAGGACTTCATGGCTCTAGGGCTCTGGGAATGAACCTCATGAAACCAAAAGTTTGCCCATCCAGAGTCCTACCGTTGACCTTCTCTGTTCAAAGTTTCCTGGAAAATAGAGAGAGTGGGAGAGAATGGAAGGAGGAGGAGGGGAAGAGGAGAGGAGGAGGAGGGGAAGAGGAGAGGAGAAGGAGAATTAAGGGCAGCTAATCAATTGCTCTTCATACCTACCAGAAAACTTCAAGCCTCAAATCTAAAATACTAGATTTTTCATGTTCCACTGGAACTCAGGTGCCCTTTGCACTTTCAAATCCTATTATGAAGTCCTGGGTGAAAACACAATGAAATCAAACAACAGGAAAGATATTCTTCCACAGACTGATAGAGAAAACATCAGCACACTGCAGACCTGCTCATTTTGAAATGAGCTTTAACTGAAAATAAAAATACTCCTTTCCTTATAATCTAATTGCTGTTTCAGCTAAGCCTATAAGGTCAGGTCGAAGTCAACTTCAGAAGTCTATTCTTGTCTAAAATTTACTAGTCTTTGCAGTCTGGGTGAGCTTAAACAACAACAAAGCTACACAATGAAAATAAGCTGCTTATTGTTCTCCCTGGTCCTTCCCATCGCCAGGACATATCAATTCCTTCCGAAGGAACTAAGATAGGTTGAAGGAAGAGTCAGTGCTCTCCCCTGACAAGAGAGCATTGCTGTCTCCATCTTACTTGGAAGAAAACCCGGTCTTTGTGACATGTTGGACACACAATGATTTCGCAAGGATGAGTGAGGACAGGCACTGGTATCTTGGTCTGTGTAAAAATGAATAAAGGATTTTCTGCCCTTGATGGTGGTATCGTCTTGTGAGATGGTCTAAATGATGGTCCTTTTATATTCTGTGGGTCTGTGATTTTATAAGTTAGCAGTAACTGTGAACCAAGACAATGAAAAGTAGTTTTCTCAGGAAAGCGACATGTGAGTTAGAGGAAACGTCCACTGTAGGAATGGCAAAGGTTTCGGGGAGGAAGTGACATTTACGATAGGGCAAGGATGAGGCGACCTTGATAGACTTTGACGCGTGCGACCATTTTTTCTGCAAAAACAGCTGAACTGAGCAACTCCCATTGCCCATGAGCCCTACTTCCTCCGTTTCAGGGACCAGCAGATTCACTTATGCCATATTGAGGCTGTTCCACCCACGGAATCTCTTCAAGTTTACAAGTCTGAACAAACTTCCGGTGTGTTTTGTTTTGTTGTCTGTGGATTTCTTTCTTTCCAGCATCTCTGCCCACCCTTTTCCTTTCGTTCTTCTCTTGGCCCCGATATGAAATCCTCGGGGGTCCTCCATGCTTGTGGTGTTATCAGGGGAGAAGTTTTCAGGTGGGTTTTCCCCTCAGGCTTCACTGGACTCGGGTCATGGAATCCACTGAATCCACATTCATGGAACCCACATTCCATGATGCCACTGAACTGTGGCCTGAACCCTGTGGGTACGGCATCCATGTGCTCCACTGTTACCCACAGCGCTTCCCATGGCGCCTCTATGGCTGACATGCACCCTCCGCCCCCTCGGTGGCCTTTGAGTCCCCAGCTGAGCCCTTCTTACTTCACCCCTCAGCATTTCCCAACAACCTGAGAGGACTTGAAGTTCTAAATCACTGTCTCCTGACCGCACTGCAATTTGAGGACCCCATGGAGCTGTCCTAAGTTCTCCCCCTTCAACTTTTCACTCAGCCATAATAACTGTGGTTCCGGCCCTACAGGGAAAACCAAAAGCACACCCTGCAGTTCTCTTTCTCTTTTCTCTCTCCTGCTTCTTTCTCTTCTTTCCCTCCACCTTTCCCTCTCTCGGCCATCTCCCCTCATCTCTCCCTCCTTGTCTTCCTCTCTCTTTCTATTCTGGTTTAGACAACCCTAGAGCCTAGAGGACTTTTGCTTTCCTCCCTGGGTAATAAGAACCTCCCCTCTGTGGTATGCTATCACCTGCCTTCTTTACAAACCACAGCTTCCATGACCTGTGACAGACAGGCGGGCCACTTCGTATGTAAAATCCGTCTTGGAAACATATGAAAATCATTTCCTCTTTCCACACAGCCAGGCTCCTGCAAACACTGACCCTTGTTGGTGGCAGCGAGGAGTAGGAATACAAATTAAGCATTAATAGTCGTGTGGTTGTTTGGGGTTTAGGAAGCTTGCAATTGTGTGGACTTCCACGGATGACTGACCTAACAGGCTTAGCTGAGGCAGGGATTAGTTATAAGAAAAAGAGACTTTTCTTTCCAGTTCAAGCTCACCTCAAAATGGGCAGAACTGCAGGATGTTGACTTTATGAACACTGGTAAATAAATGAGTAAATAGTCACCATTAGTGTGCTTCTTAGACAATACTTGAAGCCAGGGCTTAAAAATATTAAGGGTAGAAAGTTCCACCAGGCTGCAGACCACTGGCACTAAGTCACACTGTGAAAGGACTTATTCTAGTTCAAAACAAGAAAAATAGCAGTGAGCATACAAAACAGGTGGAAAGAGGGAATGACAAGTAGTGGAGGTTAACTGAGGCTTAGGTTTTAATTGTAACTATGAAGAGCCTTGATTGTATTTTATCCAGCAGAGAAAAAAATGGAACTATTAAAACACCTAGGTTTGCAAATCATGGAACCTAGTCTGGGAAACAAAAACCCTAGCTATCTGAAGCCATTCTCTATGTAGGGGTTTGGAATAAATGTAACTTTGGGAAACAAAAATCTCAATTTATAGATGCAATATGTGCACAAGGGGACACTTTATCCAAGAAAGAATGCCTCTTTCCCAAAACCAAAACCAATGATTTTTACCCAGAAGAGCTACTAAAAATGGTTACTTATCTCATTAGGCACAGGCATATTCTTGAGAAGTACAAGACACATCAAGGCAATTTTTGTAAAAAAAAAAAAAATCACAGATAGCTCATTTTCAGATTCCCCTTGGCTGATCACACCAAAGAGCATTCAAATTATGCTCCAGTGACTTCCAGTGGGCCAGCCTGGCATGACTTCTGAGTGGCAGCAGCTGAAATGTGCTTTAAAAATAGGTCTTCTTTAAATGCATTCAAAATCAATTAAAATCCCATTACAAACTTAATTGTTGTGATATACATCATAAAAGGTATCTTTTAAAGTAAACTAAAAAAATGGGGGGGTATGCTTGCATAATTAATGGATTGGATCACGTGGACCAAATCATGCTTTTCTCTCCCAACCTGCCCAGGTAGATGCTTCAATTATTGAAGAAAGAACAATCAAAAAGGCATGCCAAATGCATGTGTGGACACCGATAAAACATATGGATTCCCCATGAATTATCTTCCGAGAGAATCAGAAGCTCTGAAGATATCCCAGCATGGTTTGGGACACATGATGCATCTTTTCCACCTACTCATTAACCAGTAAGAACTTAATAAGTAACCAGTCCAACATGCTCCTACTTGTACCCACAATCCAAGGACCAACACACATGTCCTTTCACCAAAGCCAAGCCTGTTTCCTAAAGCTGCAGTTACTAATTGAGTCCTAAGAACAATTATAATTGGGCACTTTGGTCTTAATCACCTCAAAACTGCTGGAAGTATAGACTCTGTCCTTGTTCTCAAAGTGTGGTCCTTAAACTGGAAGCATGGCCACCACCTGGGAACTTTATGGAAACAGGTTCTCAGGCCCCTCCCAGACCAGCTGAACCATAAACCTCAGTGTGACGAGGTGATCAAGTGGTTTGCTCACAAATTAGTCTGAGAATCAACACACTCCCCTTGTTCTTAAGATTGTGTCTTGCAAAGAACCAATTCTCCATATATATTTTTTAAATAAACGTGTGTTTTTTATAAATTGAGCAAACTTTATGGGGGAACCCTCTGCTTCCTAGTGGTAAGACTTAAATGAGACAATTATATATAAAGCACTTACCCAAGGCAATTACATTTTGGAACTCAGAGTGGCTATCATATAGTTGGTTTATTGGATGTTAGTTAATATCATCATTATCTAGGTTTCCATGCCAATTGGTTTCTTTACTCTTATGGACATGATCTCCATGTTTTGGTTAATGTATTCCAGTAGAACTTGATTAACTTTAGTTTCCATTGTAGTGAAAGGAAATGAAACAACATTATAGGGTCATTATTTAAAAGCAGCAGGAAAGGTAATGGAGAAAGGCAGCTTTTTTTCCTTATACAAAAATGACTTAAGTCTTAATGTGGGGAATACAATTATTATGGTCATTGCATAGAACATTTCTTAAGTGGCCACTGTGTACTTGAGAAAACTCAGAGCCCATTCAAAACATATGTCCTATTTAGCATAGTGCTATGAGAATGAAATTCTTTTTGAAGTTTTGTTTTGTTTTTGTGTTGTACCTCCCTTCAGTCAAAGTATATTCCAATTTGCATCCATTTTCTTGTCAATCTTGCTTTTAAAAAATCTCTTTAAAAGAAGATACTCCAAAACAAATCAAACCGAAACACATTTGTGTTGCAAAATACAGGCTCTTCCAGTTTCTGAACTGATGCTTGAAGTCAGGGCCTATAAAAAGATGAAGTACATACTTTAATTGTCCTTTTATCAGATTGTGGGTGGGGGTGCATGGTAAGATTCCCTTCAGCAGCCTATTGACTCTTTCAACCTTGCCTCTTGAAACCTTTCTGAACATAGGAGCTGATACTGCAGGTTTTATATTTATAATGATTAATTAATTCTGCACTAAGCAATGTTCTTGACTATAAGAACAAAATCCACTTTAGAAAGCCTAAATGACAGCTTGCCTAAAATAATTAACACCCATACTGATAGAATTGAAATGTTCTTTCTCAACTTTACACAGGCAGATTTTAGCAATTTCATTACTGATATTTCTAATTGTTCTAGAATAAAATAAAAATCAGGACAGTTTCATAAAGCAATGGTGTAGATGGGGAAAAAAAAACAAGGGATATAAAAAGAGGAAGTAAAATCGGAACAGGTATATACCTAAAATCATTACATACAGCCCAGGAACAAATGTGTACTTTGGTTTGTTGAGCTACAAGCATAAAAATGAAGCTGTTATGGTCCAGGTTTGCTAGAAAGTTCACTACTGTTAGGTTTGCTAGAAGAACACTACTGCTCTCTGGAACTGTTAGACATTCCAGTGAAGTATTATATAACTGTGGCTGCTGAATGTCAGGGGTTTAGCATTTTCTAGAAACTCCTTGGCCCTTATTGTCAACTTTAACTATTGTCTAGTTCATCATGGGACTTAAAAATCTCCCAATTTTAAGAGTTCTGACATTTGGTTCATGTGACATAAGTAAATAAAAGAAGCATGTGATACAGTCTCTTGGCTTTTCCCATGAATTTCTAAGTAGGGTTCATAAAATTTCCTTACAAGTGGAAAGTCCTCCACCAAAACAAACTCTGCCTGGTGCCTGTTAGATGACTACATCTCTATAAAGTGACAGCTTTGCAGATAAAAGGCTTTGATGACATCCTTGCAATTCTCATTTTCCCATCTCCCTATTTTGTACTCCCTAAATATCTAGGAAATGAATTCTGAATATTTCCTTCTGTTCTACATGAAATCCTAACTAACTTTTTAATTTGCTGATTAAAAGGGGGAAAAAAGACAAGTCATGTTATAAGTGAAAGAAAAAAACTTATTTGTTTTAAGGACAAAATAAGTTAGGCTATTTGTTATGGTTCATATAGACTGTGTCCCCCAAAAAGCTCATGTGTGAGACAATACAAGAATTGTTCCAAGCTGGAATGACTGGATTGTGAGATATCAACTAATCAGTGGGTTAATCCACTGATATGGATTAATCAGGTGGTAACTGTACATAGAGGTAGGATGTGACTGGAGGAAGTAAGTCACTGAGGGCATGATTTGGGGGTTTGTATTTTGTCCCTGGTGAGCAGAGTTCTCCTGTTTCCTGATTATTATGTCATAAGATGCTTTCCTCCTCCATGCCCTTCTGCTATGAAGATCTGCCTCACCTCTGGCCCAGAGCAATGAAGTAAGACGTCTGTAGACTTAGAATTTGAAACCACTAGCCAAAATAAACTTTTCCTCCTCTCCATTGTTCTTGTCAGGTCTTTTGGTCACAGAGAAGAAAAAGCTTACTAAAACACTATCCTTTGCTTTATAGGTTTAGCAAGTACTACCCACAATTTCATTGACAAGATAAATTCATAAAATCTTTGATCACAATTTTCATTTTTGCCACACTGTGACCATTTTTCTGTGGCTACCAACTTCAATGCCTTTCATAGCTTGGAGAATCATCCAAATTGACAAGATAATTGTGGAAAACTACACAAACCAGTACAGTAGTAACTGGCCCCATGTGGACTGTAGACACTTGAAATGTGGCTAGTCCAACTTGAGACGTGCTAAAATCTGAGACACTAAGCTCGGGTCTCTGGGTCACAAAGATGACCAAAAAGTGGGGGAATACCTCATTAATCATTTTCATATTAATTAAATATTTGAGTGAAAAAATTTTGGACTTACTGAATTAAATAAAATATTAATAAAAGTAATTTTACTAATTTCCTTTTACTTTTTTTATATGTGGTTATTAGAAAATTTTGAATCACATGTATAACCCATATATTTGACTGACTGTATTTCCAATGAACAGTGCTGGGACAACAGTCTCCCCTTATCTGGGGTATATGTTTCAAGACCCCTAGTGGATGTATGAAATGGAGGGTAATAACAAGCCCATCAGTTAATGCCTTTTCCATCTTAAGGAAGCATTTCTTACACACTGGCCATAGGTTTTGTAATTCGAAGTATGACAGCAAAACTGGCATGACTTTATTTTTTCTTTTCTTCTTCACAATTTCATGGAAGATTTCTTCTTTTTGTAGATCTTTTTTTTTTTTTTTTTTTTTTGTGGTGCTGGGGATTTGAACCCAGGGCCTTGTGTCCTCAGGGTACAAATGTTTTCCTTTCCCTATCAAGCTGAGAACCTTCACCTTTTCACTTAAAGGAATCACCTCTCCACTTCTTGATGTATCTGTATTGCTAGCATCACTAGTCCTCTGTCTTGGAGCCAGTATAAAATAAAAGTTACCTGAAAACAACACTGCAATACTGGAACAATTAATATGAAAGCCAAGACTGCAACACACTAACGGGGAGGTAGCATATACAGTGTGGATACATTGGACAAAGCGGATGATTTATGTCCTAGGCTCCCAGGGTGGAGTGGGATGGCATGAGATTTCATTACCCTTCTCAAAATGGTACATAATTTAATGCTTGGCGATTTTTTTATTTGGAGTATTTTTCATTTAATATTTTCAGTCTCCATTTGACCACCAGTAACTGGAACCACAGAAAGTGAAGCCGTGAATAAGAGTGGACTAGTGTACACTTCACATTTTCCACAAGGTTCATACATCAGTGCTTATTGTAGGAGAGTATGCACTGGAATCTGAGAATTGTAAGTTTATCTTCTGGCACTTTCTCCAAATGAAAGATTCTTACCTTACAGGGTTGTTATAAGAAATTCGTGAATAAATTGCTAAATATTAAAGGAAAAAACACAGTGCCTGGCGAGGGGCAAGAGAAAGTGCATGGGTTTGTCTAGCTAGACAGAACAAGGCCTCTGAGTATGTGCCTCTTCCCAGTAGAAGCACAGCTGTGGGCCAATTAACCTCCACGCCTCACTGCTTTTCACCAGCAAAATGGAAGTCCTGATCCAATCTTGCCAGGTTATGGTGGTAGCAACACAGCCCTCCACTAACAGAGGCCATCATTAACACATTTTTAATAAGTGTTGATTATATTTCTTTATCTTTCTAGTATTTACTGCCTGCCAGGTGCCAGGGACTGCTTTAGAGAATTATAGATATACTTTATCATTTAATCTGCACAACAACATCAGCAGCAGAAGCAATAATAATAAAAACAACTAAAGTTTGTAGAGATTTTTTTTTAATAATTTATTTATCTTGATTCATTGTAAACAACTGGGGTAAAACTTATTTCTCTGGTTGTATGTGAAGTAGAGTCATGAAGTATGTGTAATCATACATATACATAGGTTAATGATGTTTGTCTCAGTCTGTTATTTTTCCCTTTCCCCCAACCCTCCCACACCTCTTTCCTCTATATAATTCATCCTTCCTCCATTCTTGCCTCCCTTCCACCCCCCATAATATATCATTATCTGCTTATCAGAGAGATCATTTGTCCTTTGGTTTTTTGGGATTGGCTTATCTCACTTAGCAGGATATTCTCCAATTTCATCCATTTGCCTGCAAATGCCATAATTTTATTCTTCTTTATGGCTGAGTAATATTCCATTGTGTATATATACCACAGTTTCTTTTTCCATTCATCTGGTGAATGGTATCTAGGTTGGTTCCACATCTGGCTATTATGAATTGAGCAGCTATGAACATCGATGTGGCTATAACACTGTAGTATGCTGATTTTAAGTCCTTTGGGTATAGGCCAAGGAGTGGGATAGCTGGGTCAAATGATGGTTCCATTTCAAGTTTTCTAAGGAATCTCCACACTGCTTTCCAGAATAGCTGCACTAATTTGCAAACCCACCAGCAATGTATGAGTGTACCTTTTTCCCCCACATCCTTGCTAACCCCTGTTGTTGCTTGTATTCTTGATAATCGCCATTCTAATTGGGGTGAGATGGAATCTTAGGGTAGTTTGGATTTGCATTTCTCTTATTACTAGAGATGTAGAACATTTTTTTCATATATCTGTTGATTGCTTGTACATCTTCTTCTGTGAAGTGTCTGTGCATTTCCTTAGCCCATTTGTTGATTGGGTTATGTGTATTCTTGGTGTAGAGTTTTTTGAGTTCTTTATAGACTCTGGAGATTAGTGCTCCATCTGAAGTATGTGCTTGTAGAGATTTGACCAGCTGTGGGCAACGTGCCCTACCTGGGCACTCAACATCACAATGACGTGCACTCTCTGGCACAGAAATCTGGCACAGAAGACCCAAGTGTGCTTAGCCACATTTTATGAAAGAAGAGATTGAGGTTCAGAGAGACGCTCCAACCAAAGTCACAGGATTAGTCCAAGGCAGAGCTGAAGGTCAGGTCCCTTCTCAGTCCCGACCGTGGTCTATCTGCACCTCTTCCCTTCATGGCTTTGCTGCTCCCCATCTGCTTCCCTATCCCATCTTTTCCTTCCTTCTTTCCATCCTATTCTTTCTTCGTGTCTCCTTTCCTTTTATTCTTTTTTTTTTTTACCACTGTTGAGATACCCACTTTTATATGTTAATAAGATTTTTTTTTCATTTCTCACAGTAACATCTTGTTTGGTGCATTAATAAACTGCACTTTTTAGCTATGTTGTTTATGGTTTGTTTTCAAGCATCTTAAGCATGGTTGTCTGGGCCTGAGAGGCTGCCTCCGAATTTCCAGCTATTGTAATAAAGTCCAAGGAGGTCCCTTTCACCTACTCCTGTGATATATTAATCAGTGGGTCAGTGGTGCCAGGGAGGTGCTTTCTGTGAGTTACAGTTGAGGAATGTCAAGCATCAGGGAAAATAGAGTCACAACGGCACGTCTGCTAGATTCCAACTGATTCAAGCTATAAATCATGGACTTCGGCTCAGAACTGAACACCAGCTTGGAGAGGATCTAATCCAGCTCACTACGTATTACAAAGAAGGAATTCTACTCCAGAGGGATTTTTACTTGATTTTGATCCTCATATAACTATTAAGGCCTAGATCTAACCCAATGTATTTTGCAACAAACTATTCTATACTCCGAACTTATTCATCTTTAATAAAAGCTCATATTCTACTATTAAATACAAAATCCCATTTTAGAAAAGGAAATTCAGGGAAAGCAAAGCAAGATTAAAAATTTTGTGGCAAAGTCCCATTATTACTTTTTTTTTTTTTTAAATCTGTTTATTTGTCTCTTGACACTGTTTTAAATTGTACTCGTGTCCACAAACTCAAATTTGGCTCAGCTCAAAATTTTAGTGCAGACAACAACAAAGTCTCTTTTTTTCCCCAGACTTGATCTCTCAGCCCCCAAAGGAAGAAGAAATGCTTAGTTTCAAAGCTGCAAACTCAGCCTGCCTAATGCAGTACAACTCAAAACACAGACAGATGCTGCCTTAGTCTGTTTGAGCTATAATAACAAAACACCATACACAGGGTGCTTATAGACAATGGAGATTTTATTTCTCATGGTTCTGGACGGTGGGAAGTCCAAGATGAATGGGCCAACAGATTCAGTGTCTGGTGAAGGCCTATTTCCATGTTCCCACATGATCATCTTGCTGCATTCTCACATGAAAGGGAGAAGTGAGCTCTCTAAGGTCCCTTTACGAGGACGTGAAACCCATTTACCTCCCAAGGCTCCAGCTCCTGATACCATCAGCCGGGTACTAGTATTCAACACACGAGTTCCAGAAGGCAGGCACGAACACGCAGTTCATTGCACATGCCTAACCGTTGGGCTGATTTCTCAGTGACACCTGCTGACTGTCACAGATCTAAGCCCTCAGTACATGTTAGATATTATCATTACACTTAAGGGCTAGACTTTTATCGTTTTCAGAATCACTCTGGGAAGGTATGCAAAGCTCATTGAAACTCTCTAAGCATTTCTGAGCCAAGGTTACCAATCATTCTCCGTGTACCTGTAATAAAGCTTTTCAAACTTTGGACCATTAATTCCAGTTTATCAATCCTCAATAACAGTGAACATTGCATAATGCCAAGGAAGGGTGATGATTTGAAAATCCCTTCACAATAAAGTTTTCTCTGTCGGAGAGTATTCTACAGCAGCTGCTCTCACCGCATTTCATAAAGACCCTTTCATTATTATTTATCACATTCCTGATTCAATTATTATTATGATATCCTTTAAAAAAAGGTGGCAAAAATTATCATGTATTGTTCTACATTTTCAGTTTGCTAATGAAAAATTAATGACAAATGTATTAACCTTACCAGACTATAATAAATTTGATGAAAATAATGTCAATTTGTAGCAACCATAGCATACCTGGACATCCATCTACCCTCTGAGGCTAGCTGGAGTCCTTCTGATCCAAATCTCTAGAAGAGAAATTTCAGTCTTCTTAATCTCACAGGGTCATTCATTCTTAGGAGAGTTAGATATATTTTCCAAATGTGCTCTCTGGTGAAAGAACAGAAAGAAACTTCTGGTGTCATTATCTTCAGGAACATCAATGGAGCATGCTTCTGTACCCAGCAGGGCTCTGAGAATCATGCGTTACCAGGTAGACAGACATGCCCTACAAGAGTTACCACAGATACCCATGCAGTGCATAATACAGGTTTCAAACACGTACTTCTGCTTTTATGTGATGGATACAACATTCCACTTAAAAACAAAAAATACTGGTTTTTAATAACATTTATTTCTGGAGTCTGTGTTCATATAGTAAATCCTATGGAATACAGTTTATTTTTGAAAACTCATGTTGACCACCATTTTGTGTCAAGTCTGAGCCATGGATTCAAACTGAATTATAACTTGGTGCCTGTCTATAGAGTCTACCTTTCACATGAATCAAACTTGGGTGCAAGGATGCAGATTTCTGAGGGATATGGGTGAGATATCTCAGAGAATAAAGTCAATATGACACACCAGCCATATTTCTTCCATAAAATATAGAAAATGGTTTAGTTGAAATAAATTGTTATTTTTCCTACTACTCTAGGCCTGAGAGGCTGAGTCTGAGGGTTTTCCCTTGACAGTAATCAGTCTCCACTGCCTGTGGGCCTCATCTGCTTGTTAAGGGCCTCCTGGCTCCCCTTCTTTAAATTCACTCTCCTTGTTTCTGAAGTGTGTAACATGCTTCGTGTGGGGTCTCCTTGTTTCACTCCAGTCCACGGATTGCAATCCTAATCTTCTAGAAGCTTCTTCACCCTGTTGCCTCCCATTCTTACTGCAGCCAGGGTCCTCGTGAGAACAAAGATGTCCACCTGGGGGCTGCAGGTAGGGATTCCATCCTCCCAAAAAGTGTGAGCTGAGGGGTGAGGGATGCTTTGCTCTCTGCCTCACTCAGGTAGAGAGCTGCACACACAAGTGACAAGCCCACTCTCTCAAGGCTGTCTACACCAACGGACTCCAAAGTAAAGCTGTGCATACCCCAAACGCCCCAGAATCCTCTCCCAAATAAAAAAAAAAAATAGTCATGAAGCTAAACCTGCCAAGTCTGGGTAGTTTCTCTGCTCCCTACCTCTAAGAAAAAATCAGACTAGGAAGAATGGATATATGCCTCCGGAACCACCACACACAGCTAGGAGCGGTTCCCAGCAGAATGACATCTACCACTTCTGAGTGCCTCATTTAAACTAGGCCCCTTTCTGAACACCCAGTGGGTTCCCTTCCTGACAGTGTCACTTCTAGCTGAATGGCCTTAGCAAATTACTAGATTTTTCCCTGCTTCCTTTTGCTCAGTTATAATATAGACATAATGAAACTAACAATAGCATCTATGTCTTAGGATTGCTCTAAGAGCTAAAGCACTTAGACAAAAGCACTTAGTGCTTAATGTCTAACACACAATCAGCATGACATGGTTTTTAGCTCTTATTAACCTACAAAGGACTGATGTTACTCCCAATTTACAGATGAGGAAACCAAGGCCCAGGGCAGTGATGTGACTTGTCCAAAGTAATCCAATGAATAGGTGGTAAAGCTGGAACACAGATTCCAGCACCCTAGCCCACACTTTTTGACCACCTCCCTCTCACCCTATTGTGTTCAAAAATACTCTGATCTGACGATTACCTATCAGAAGGCTGGCCTACTTCCCTGTTGCGCTTTCTCCTTAATCACCTCTGGTTTTCTCTAGTGGGGACAACAAGGAATAGTAAATGAAGAGCCCCCGCTCACGAAAGCCTCTAGCAGTGCCAGACATCTCTCCCTTCAGGTACATATTCATTATTAAATTTAAGCCCCTAGTGCTCACCCCTTCACCATCTGCAATCACCAGCAACCGTTCCTCCCTGTTCCTTGGTCTTGTGCTGTTTTCACTGTTTTCTGCTCCAGGGCTAACATGCTTCCACTGCAGCTGGGCATCTGCCCTTAGCTTTCTCTCCTGGACTTCCTTCCATCAAGCAAGCTGTAAGCGAAGCTCTGAAGCATAAAACTTGGACTGCCCTCCCCCTAGTGGAGATGCAGGGAATATCCTAAAAGAGGACTGGGTTGTTAAAGAATGGCTCTCAAAACCCACCTCGGCCTCTGAAAGTTATTACAAAAGAAGCAGCAGATGCATGTGCTAAGTCAACTGACAGAGACGAAACAGATTTCTGGTGTCCCCTAAAAGGCACGTCAGCCATGGGAAGATGAGGAGAACAAGACTGGGAGAGACGGGGAGGAAGAAAACCGAGGTTCAAAGGGAGGCACATGCATTCAGAGTTGCAGGCCAAAGGAACAGGTCCTATTAGGAAGCCAGCAGGAAATCAAGGCCATGGGGGAGGGAATGCAGAGAGGCAAGAGAATTAGGCCAGGCCAGCACAAGCAAGCTGTTCTAAGCAAAGTCTAGGATCAGAGTCTTTTTTGTCTAAAAACAGTAGGAATCAATTAAAGACCTTTAATCAGGAAAGCAACACGACCATGCTGGAATTTTTAACAGGTCTCTCAAATCTCATCTCAGCATGCCAGGATCAAACAAGGAGTCATTTCCAATCCAGTGATTATTTTGACCCATTATTCTTGCTGTGTTCCTGGGCAGGAACAAGATTTAGCCAACAGCAGCAGAGACCTGTCTCAATAGAGACAGAAAGAGAGATGCTCTACCTGGGAAATGAGGGATATTTCTACGTCAGTGCATCACACTGGGTAACTGTCAGCTCCATCAAGAAATGGCTGGAGTGACTGATCCAGAGTTTAATAAATTCTTTGGTGATCTTCCCCTCTGTGAAAGGGAAAACCGTAAATACCTCTGTGTTACAATGCATTTCCTTATCCATTTACTTATCCCAAAGTCTCGGGAGTCCCAGAGAAGCCTGCAACTTGATGTTGCCAAAATGCCAACATTCTTTAAGCCCTCCTCCAGGAAGAACACCCGGCTGCCTCTTTCTTCTCTGTTCTCCTGCAGCAACTAACCTCCCTTCTTGGAGTCTGATGTCAAATCTCACTGGACATGGTCAAAAAAGAAACACTGAGTTGCCCTCCCTGCGCCACAGCCTGCTCTCCTGGGGAGAGTGCAACTTGGGGATGAAAGCAGAAATTACGAGCCAACACACGCCAAGGATTGCCAGCAAACCCCCACACGTGGAGGGAGAGAGCTTACCTTAGTCTGCTTGTGCTGCTGTAACACACTACCTGACCCTGGGTAGTTTATAAGAAACACGAATTTATTTCTCACAATTTTGGAATTTGTGAAGTCCAAGATCAGGGCACTGGCAAGCTCGGTCACCCAGTGAGGGCTGCTCCTGTAGACAGGAGTAATTCCACCTCCTTACTCAGAGGAAGCCAGAAGCACAAGGGACCACATGCTGCCTACCCATAAGCGTCTTCATCCGATTCACAAGAGAGGAGGCCTGGAACACCAATCCTTTCTTTAAACCTCACTACTTTTCATTGTTTGAGCCACCTCATCGGAGGTACTTGCTTAAGGCAGGTCTAGAAAACTGATGCAGATCTTGGTATCAGTCTTCCACATCTAAGGAAACAGTTCCACTTCCTCCCTCAAAACCAAGGTTACTAAGTTAAGAGTCAGCTTTGACAACAATTTACACACACACACACACACACACACACACCATCTGATGATATTCAAGCCATCAGTAAGGAACCTCATCAATGATTAGCATTTCCCACTTCCCTGAATTTATGTTCCTAGCCCTTAATTTAAACCTTTTTACTCCTTTCCTGGATTACTGCAAGAGTTGGTATTGCTTTCCTGATTGCCTGTTTAAAACTTTCCAGTAGCTTCTATCATGTTTAGAAATGAAATGCAAACTCTGTTGATAGTTAGTATGCCTCATGTGATCTTGCCCAGCCATCTCTCTGGTCTCATCTCCCAAGCAACTCATTCCACATGCCTTAGCATGATAACCTTTTTATGTTCATAAAACGACCAAGCTGATTCCCTGCTAGGGCCTTTGCACTAGCTGTTCATTTCTATCTGGAATATTCTTCCAGGTATTTGCATGACTGGCTGCCTCTTATCTTTGGACCTCAGTTCAAATTTCACATCCTCAGTGAGGCTGGTCCTGACCTCCTAACCTAAAGTAATTCCTTAGTCCCTTACTAATGTATCACCAGTTCTTTTGACCTAGTACAATTACTTACTATTTTATCTTCGACCAATTAAAACATCGACTATGCTCCTACTCTGTGCTAAAAACTCTTCTAGGTACTTAGATTACAATGGTAAAAAGATAAATAAGGTTATTTTTCTCCAGGAACTTATTTTCCAATAGGGAAAGACAAACTAAATCCCTTATCCCTATGTTTTCCTGGTATATTCTCTTTTTACCAATCATCTTCTCTCCCCTCCTACAATGTACAGCATATGACATAAGGACCATTTTCTGCCTCACTCATGTGTGTATCTCCAAGGCCTTTAGTAGGTCCTAGAACATGGCAGGTACTTGGTAAATGTTTATTGAACAAATTAATGGGGAAAAAAATGGAAGTATTAAATCCTACATTGGGAACTTAAATCTCCACTCTGTCATTGAGTATGAATGTATGCATATCTGAATCTCAGTTAATTCACCTATAAATATGGGAGTAATGATAACTAACTTCAGGGATATTGCAAACAAACAAAAAAAAGATTATGTTTGTAATATTTCACAGTGCCTTACACAAAGTGGGTATGCAAGTAAGTGGCCAGTGAATTAAAATATATGAAAGTAATCAGGAGGCTTTCTTTGAAACCTAAAAATTACAACTGTGCTCCCAAGTAAAGTTTTAGTTTTAACTACTATCATAATTGGACTGGCACCATAATTTCTCTGCACTCTCACACAGTCTCTTTCTTGCAGCACTTGAGATTTTGCAGCTTAAATCATACGTATTCCAACACATGCTTCATCTGTAATAAGAAACTCCCTGAGGGCAAGTTCCACTTATTGTTACAAAGAATTACACTCAGTGTTGTATTAATTAACCGTTGCTGTTGGTTATACACCATCTCTTCCACGCCTCTGCAGTCCCCTTGGGGAAGGAAATGATCCATACCCATTCTTGGCCTGCCAGGGCCAACTCCTCACCACCACACAAAATCTCCTCATCAGTTCTGGGAGGCTAGTCGGTCCTCAGTCACCGATTCAGTGGGACTGATGTACAGGCAGCCTCTGAGGAACACCCCAACACCCCCACCTCCTGAGGTCCTCCTCCCGGTGAGTGTGGGTTGGACCTAGGGACCTGCTTTTAAAGAACGGAATATAGAAGTAATGTTACATAATTCCATGTTGGTTTACAAAAAGACAGACTCCCCAGCACCTCATCCTCTCTCTCTCTCAGAACCTTCACTCTGTGGGCAGCAAGCGGCCATGTTGGGTAACCCTGACGAGAGGCCCAGGTGGGATAAGACTGAAGACTCCAACCAATGCCCACCAAGGACCAGAGATCCCCCCCACTGTCACGTGTTGACTAGGAAGTAAGCTTTCCTGGGCCCTGAGTCCTGAGGTAACTGCAGACCCAAAGGACACCTTGATTATCTCTCCGGGGAGACAGAGTCGGGGCCTTCCTAGAAACTTACCCCACAGAAACTCTAATACAACGAACACATGATGTCTAGGCTCACTAAGTACTGGGATGATTTGGTAGTTGTTCAACAAATACTTTTGAGTAACCAAATTAATATCTTCTAAGTCTTTACTGACAGTTAAGATTTATCAATTCAGAGACTTAGAAAATAAATTCTTCTTACTCTATGCTGCAATTTGAAACTTCATGAGCATAAAGATAGAAACCAGTAGTTCTTTCCTCATATAATTTTTCGATGATACTTGGTATGAGAAGGTAACTGTGAAAATAGCGTTTCCGACCTAGAGGAACAAGCCACTCTTCCTTTCAGTTTCGGGCATCTCTGTATCACTAAAGTTGGCAGTCTACAATTCTGAGCTCAGGAAAATTAAATAGAAATATAATTATTTTTAAAGAGTATTGAGCCAGACAAAACTGTATGTAAGTCCTGGTTCTCTATTAATTACCAAAGAAATCTGAAGAAGTGAATATATCCCTCCAAATCATCAATTTTTATTAGTAAAATAAACAACATGATATCTACTTCGATAAGGATTTCTAAGATCCAAGCGCCAACCTGAGCATTACAAACCAAAAGGAACTTTTGGTAGTCTCCCTTTACCATGGTTAACTGTGCTCTGAAAATACTAAATGGAAGCTTCCAGAACTATTTCATAAGTTTTAAATTACATGTTGTCTTGAGTAGCATGATGGAATCTCATGTTATCCTGCTCCAACCCAAATGGACACGAATCATTTCTTCGTCCAGTGTATTCACGTCATATATGCTACCCACCCTTTAGTTGCTTACTAGCTTTTTTTCAGTTATCAGATCAACTGTCACAATATCACAGAGTTTGTGTTGAAGTAACCCTTATTTTCCTTAATAATAATCTCCATGTTTAAGTGTAGTGATGCTAGCAAGTATGTTACAGTATATTGTTAATTGTTCTACTTTACTATTAGTTATTTTTATTACTCTTATAGTGTCTAATTTCTGAATTAAAAATTTTTATCATGGGTATATATGTATCAGAAAGGAGATGGTATATGTAGATTAGTGATCAGAAAGGAGATAGTATATATAGATTAGTGCTCTCTGTGGTTTAAGGTGTTCATAGGTGTGTCCTCTACAGAGAAGAAGGGACTACTACATTATGGCCTTATTTGCCTTGCCTCCAAAAACATCAAATGGAGAAAATAGAAAGTCAACTCTAAGGATTCCTCAGAAAAGCAAGTGACTCATGTTAGAAGTAACTCACCTGAGAAAGTAGGTTCAAACTGCTGAGCCTGGGTTTTTCTTCCTGGGTGTGATTAAGGAAATAGAGGAATGCACCTCGGTTGACTTCTTTTATAGGATCACACTGCACATCCTAGTGTAGGCAGGGCCTGCAGAATGTCTGTAGATGCTCTCCACCTGCTTCTGCCCATCGCCTCTCTCCTGGGCCCGGAAGGTGAGCTCAGAAGCCTCCCCCTAGCAGACCTCCTTCTTCTCTAGCTTCAGGATGGGAGAACCCCAGAGAACAGCAGGAAGGGGTGAGAGAAAGGGAAAAGTAGGAGCCCAGCATTTTATTGCCCTGGTGTCCACTCTGCAGGACCATTTGTTAGCAGTGGCTTCTTGATTTTCTTTCATCAGATTTATTTCCACGCAGTTAAACCCTCTTACTAGTACTCCTCAACGCGTGTCTATAAATGTCTACACCTGTGTAATCACCAGCGTGATCGGGAAAGAAGATGTGCCATCACCACAAGATGTTTCCGAATCCCCCCTGCTGGCCCCAAGCCACCACTGATCTGAGTTTGTCATTATAGACTAATTTCACCTTTATTAGAATTTAATATAAGTGGAATCACAGAGTATGAACTCCTTGGCTCCACATAATTATTTAGAGATTATCTATGTTGTCGAGTCTGTCGATAGTTCATTACATTCTGTTGCTTGGTGGGATTCCACCAGAGGTCCCTCGCACCGAAGACAGTGACTACCGCCCTGGGGTCCTCTCCTACAGCTGGCATGCTCCCCAGGTTCACTGTCCTTCTCAGTTTCCCTTGACCAACTGCCACCTCGGGAAACAGCCCCTTCTTTAAAGCCCCTTAAATGTCCCTTATTCCCTTTCTGTTGGTCTCTTGTTGGGAGATGAACTGCCCACCATAACGTAAGAAACACAGCGTTACAAGTGTATATAAACTATTTGCTCTCTAAAAGAATGATAGTTTTTATAGGTGCGGACTTGCTCTGCTTGGGAATCCTATAAAATAATATCATAGATGGAACAATTTATAAAGAACAGAAATTGATTTCTCACAGTTCTAGAAGCTGTAAAGTCCAAGGTCCAGGCCCTGGTATCTGGTGAGGGCCATGCTGCATCCTCACGTGGCTGAATGATAAAGGGCTGGGGACAAGGGACACCGCGTGGAGCCTCCCTTTTAAAGCTGAATCCCATCAGAGGGGAGGAGTTCTCAGGTACACATCTCCTCGGAAAGGCCCTGCCTCTCACAGCCTTTGCATTGACAAGATTTGAATTCTGGAGGAACATTCTAGAGGTTTTATTTTTTCAGTCCTCAATAAGTTCCTCTGCAACAAAGAATTAGACATCAGACTTGCTTTTCTTTCTTTTTTTTTAATTTGTTCTTTTTAGACATACATGACACACAGTAGAATTTTCTTGACATATTCTACATACATGGAGTAAACTTATTCTACTTAGGAGCCCCTTCTCGTTGTAGTTCATGATATGGAGTTTCACTGGTCATGTATTCATATATGACCACAGGAAAGTGATGTCCAATTCATTCTGCCTTTCCTATTTCCAGCTCCTCTCCCTTCCCTTCATGCCCTTTTGTCTAATCCAAAGAACTTCTCTTCTTCCCTCTTTCCCCCCCATTGTGTGTTAGCATCCACATATCAGAGAGAACATTCAGCCTTTGGTTTTCTGGAATTGGTTTATTTCACTTAGCATGATAGTCTTCAGTTTCATCCATTTACTGGCAAATGCCTTAATTTCCTTCTTTATAGCTGAGTAATATTCCGTTGTGTATACATACCACATTTTATTTATCCATTAATCTGTTGAAGAACACTACATTGGTTCCATTGTTCAGTTATTGTGAAATGAGCTGCTATAAAGATTGATGTGGCCATGTCACTACAGTATGCTGATTTTAAGTCCTTTGGGTATTGGTACCAAAACAGACATGAAGATGAATGGAACAGAACAGAAGACACAGAGACAAACTCATATAAATACAGTTATCTCATTCTAGGCGTCAGACTTTTTTGACTACAAAAAGGAAGAAAAATGTGGACACATCTGGCTGTTTGCCTGTGATAGATCATAAAATAATAGGTTAAAAAAAGGGTCTGGAACCTTGAATTTTTAAACCTCTAATGTCCCTTTAATTACTAATTAAAGATAGTTTTTTTCTGACTACACAGATGTGTGTTACTTGAATATTTGTAAAGTGCAGAACAGTTTAAGGTAAAAACAAAGCCATCCATAAACCCACCATCCTTATATAAACTTGTTTCTTTCAAATATTTTTTTATTGATCATGATGATCCATAGGCAGCTATTTCAAATAAAATTCCCAGAGTAGTTCTGTTTCCTGTCTTTTTATACCGAACTATATATTGCCAGTATTTTCATTATCATTAACTATTATTTGAAGACATTGTTTTTAGTGGTTATATAAATCTGTCACTATACAACATGTGTGTCCAACTGCTTCCCTATTTGTGATCTCCAGATTCTAAGAAGCTTCTAAACTTCCAGAATGCAAACCAAGTTTCAATCCATTCGGTGGCCATTATGATAGTGTTCTTTGACGTTTGGGACCAGCCTAGTTCCTAAATAGGATTTAAAATCAAGGGATTTAACAATTGAGAGAAAGGTGTTTGGCAGGTAATGGAGGCAAGCTGTCATTTGGGGAATATTCACCAGGCCTAACAAGGAAAACAGTGGGGTTCTTAGTCTGCACCTCTGGGCAACTTCTGAAGCCTGCCCTGATAAGGTTCAATTAAGATGAGAAAGATCAGGTGCAGGAAGACCATAATTCCTGCAATAACAAATGTCAAACGTTGCCATTTTAGCTGTTCTGAGCGACTGCCTTGTTATTTCTGAGGGTTTAAGGGTAGTATTTGTCAATGGCAGTATCACAGACTTTTCAAAGTAATTAACTTTGTATCCAAAAATAACCTTAATTGTTTAACCACCACTGTATGAGGCGCCATGGGAGGGATGTACCACTTTCTTTGGAAATAAATCTGATTCCTTCAGTCTCAGGATTTATTTCTCCAGGAACCATGTTATTGTCTTGTAAAATGGTCCACCCCTCCCATTATCTCCTAAGCAGCAGTTAGCTGGGGAGAAACAGTTGTATTGATATATGAAGTTGGAGGCAGATGCCAAGCTAATTGATCTGAGTAGGTTAAATGGGAGAAAATACTTCCAAGAATCAATAGAGGTGCTAATTTGGCTAATTGTTGGATAGTGTTTCTTTTTTAAGTGAACGATTTTCCCAATTACTATTTATCATGTTGATTTTTTATTTTTATTTTTTTATTTTTTGCCCTGAATTTATCAGTTTTAACTTACCAAACCTTCTATGATATTGGTTTCCAATGTATCTTGTCCCAAAGTTTTTATTTTCAACCTGGTGACATGTAGTTCCCTGGGTATGATTGAAAACAGTACAAAACTAGGCTTGGCCTTTTACAAGATAATTCCAGGATAGGCACTTTTCTACCAATGGCATCAAAACCAAAAAAACAAGACCCCCATTTTACTAATGCCAATAGACCAAGAAATAAAAGTTTAAGCACATTATTTAAAGTTACAAGAGTATCCAATAGACAAAACAAAGGTTAATAGCTTCCTATTAACCCATTTACCCATAAAAAAATGGGTAAATGGGATGCAGAAAATTTGGCTAGTAAAGTCAGTCTTGCCTTCTCAGAGGTGTGCATGGGTGATATCAAAAGATATTGATTGGGGCTGGGGCTGGGGCTCAGTGGTAGAGCATTTGCCTTGAATGTGCAAGGCACTGGGTTTGATCCTTAGCACTACATAAAAACAAATAAATAAAGATATTATGTCCATTTATAACTAAAAGATAAATTTTTAAAAAGATACTGCTGAAGATTTAGAGCTCAGCTCATGGTGAACAGTAAATGCAAGGAGGGGATTGGGGGTAGGTAGGATATAGGGAAGAGAATTTTCACTTCTTTTCCTTTTAACTCTGCTGCGTAATATTCTGCACATAATAGCATAAACCAAAAAGGTGTTAGGGATTCAGGAAGAAAAAACAGTGAATAGACAAAAACAAAAGGAGGATCCTGGAGTTCTGTGGTAGAAGGGCTGAAAGAACCTCCAGGAACAAAGTCCTATTCCACCTCCCTTACAGGTGACAGACTCAGGGACAGCTGGCTGAATAATAGGGAGTATTAAAGCATTGAAATCCAGAAGGGACAAAGGAAGCATATTCAACTGATGTGTGTGATATTTTCTTGGAGTGCCCCTGCAAAGTTCTCGCTAGCCTCTGCCTTCCACTCTCTCTCAAGCCTGCTCACTCTTGCCTGAAATTCTTTTAAGAATTCCTTAAAGAAATTCTTGAAAAATTCTTTCTCATTCCAAAATGAAGGATACTCTAGGGAAATTTTTACACAATAATTCGAGGTTCTGCTTGAGTGAGTCTGACCTAAATTGGAACAAAGGTTTAAATGTCCAAGACTAAGGAGTACAAAACCCTGTACGCCAAGAGAGAGGAAACTCGTCAAGATGAGCTCGAAAAGGATGATCGAAGGCACACGTGCAGATATTTTGCATCATTATTGTTTCCTGCTGTGTTTCCTGCTGTCTATTATCTTTCTCGGGCTTCTTTGTTTCTTTCTGTGCAATGGTCCATGACGTTGCACTTGCTTTTATGGCTAAAATCAGCATCAGAATTGGATTTTCAAATAGTTACTGTTAAATTTTGGCTGGAATCTTTGGCAGACCCCCCTGTTGGGGTTTTTACTGTCACATCAGAATGGTGATGAGAAACTGGAACCAATACATAGGCTGGTGGCTAACTGGGCATGGAGAAGAGCTTCTCAAGGCCATTCCCCAAGAGGTTTATTGATTCGAAGAATCTCCAGGAACACACTGGCACCAAGGGGCATCTCCCTGCAAGTAGCGTGTGTCCATCATCTTGTGTTGCCGTGGGGCAGGAACAACTGATTTCACGTCTCCAGGGTCAGCCTGCTCTTATGTAAATGTGGATATTGAACTTTGCTCTGCCCACCTTGTAGAGTGAAGAAACGTAAATGTGGACAGAGAGAGGAAGCAAGGATGCATACGAAAGCCATTAGAAAGCGTGCGTAACAAATACGAATATAACCAGAAATGATTCAAAGGTCCTGAGCTCTTTGAGGCCAGGGGTGCCACACAGAATTTCACAGAAAGCTGCCCATCATAGATATTCAAATGTGTTTCACTTATGTAGTTGGGGAAACAGGGCAAAAAGAGAAGAACTTGACTTTAACAGTAGCGCTGATTCCATCAGATTGCATGTAATTAATGAGGGTGTGGATAGAGAGGGCTATGGATTCGAGGACGCCAGACCCTTCAGTGATTCTGGTGCAAAATTAGGAAGAAGAAACTTCAATTGAACTTTGAAGGACAGACCAGGTTTAGGTAGATCCTGAAGAAGAGAGAAGACAATCAAAGGCAGGACAAAACATAATTGGTAAGTTTATCAGATGTTTACAATGCATCCAGAGAGGGGTGTCTGGAAGCCCCTCCACACGTATGCTCGAGTCTTCCTAAAATCTCTAGGCGGGTTGCGGATAAGTCCTGTAGACGAAGACTGCTGGAGAAGCTCCCACCTTGTTACAGCGAAGCAGCAGGTGTCACCAGGTGTCACTGACAGGTGGAAGGCCTCAAATGGAGGGAAAGAGAAAAGAAGAGACAAAAGAGAGAAGTGGCAAAATGGGAGAACACAGTGGAGGAATGTTGGGATAGAAAAGCAAGAAATTGAGAGAGAAGAGCAAGTAGGACAAAGGTGACCCACGAGGTCACCAGTCCCACATGGGTTGGCCCAAGCTCAAGGCTATTAACCGGAAAATAGGAGCTTTGGCCCTGCTTTCTCTAGTTAGGAAATCTTGAACAGGGACTTGTCCTCCAGTCAGCTTATCTCCGTCTGTCTGCTGCTGCTAAGCCACTGCACTAAGGATGGAGAGAAGATGGAGTGTATATTGTGGGATGCACTCAGTACTCAACTCCAATTATTATTGGGAAAAAAAAAAAAGCATTAGGCAGAACACTCACCTGTACTTCTGGAAAGTACCAAGTATTAACCAGGCTCTGGGTTAGGTGTTAGAGATTCCAAAATGAGCAAGATCCACTCTCTTCAAAGAACTCAGGCCAGTGACGGAGACAAGATGTGCTAATGAATGTACCACCAAAGAGTTGACAATTATATTAATAAAATTATGCTCCATAACTATACTGTTTAACTCTATTAAGGGAGTTCAGGGAAAGGATCACAGGAAGAAAATTCAGTATTAATCATATAATTTTTTTAAAAAAGCAAGATAAGAAAATAAGAAGTAAATAAAAATGTTCAGCTTTAAACCCACCTAATTCAGAATCAAGGAACAATATATGTGTTAATGTCTGACTCCCTTCCTCTGCAATTTTAATCAATTCCAAAAGGATAGGTGTGAGATTAAATCACCACCCATGAGACCTTGATTTATCTGGGGAAAATGGCCTATCTGAGCCTCCATCCCCTGAACAGAACAGACAAGCCAATTTTGCCTTGAAAAAAAAATCAACAGGTAGAGGTATCACAAAGGTCATACATTATGAGTCTGCAGATGGAAATTCTGCCTCAGCAGTTACATCGACACAGTTATTACTGTTATTACAGCTAAACCTCCTCATTCCGCTGACATTATTAACCAAGACAAACGTGGCCCTGCAGCTTTATTTCATGGGGCAGATCACCTATTAAACCAAGAACAATATCATTGTCTTTTGCAGCACTTCCAAAATTGTTTCCTGCCTCTAAAAGGTTTCCAGGGCCTTTTTCCCTCACCATCAGAATAGACACCATCCATCTCGGACATGTTGTTATACGGCCAGATTCTGTTTTGCATACCCCAGTTTATCCCTGCAGAACTCACTCAGGTAGGAGGTGCATAATTGTTTATGAAATCAGCAACATGCTCTCTAGCAATCTCATTTAGGTGCCTACAGAGTGAATCAGACCCTAAAGAAATCCACGATTGATCAGGGAATTTTTTTTTCTCTCTATCCCAAAATGCGCGTCTCAGGATCCATGAATAAAACTTATTCCAGAATTTGAGAGTTCTGCCTTCATTTGGAGGAAGGAACCAGATCTCAGAGAGTAGGAGTGATTTAGCCAGAATCATACAGTTGTATACAGAGACTAAAACTGAGGCTATATAAACATTTTTGTCTTATTTGTGTAGGGGAAATGGCTACTCTTTTTTGAAACAGGAATGTGAATCATTTGCTATGTGGGTGATACACTAAAATCCAAACACCTTCATTTGGCTTATGAGTTGTGTTGATTTTTGCATGGAAATTTCTCTCATTTAATTATACCTTTCTTACCCAATTAATTTACTGAGTAAATATAAATACCATTTCCATACTCCATGTGCCTTGGATTTATTTCAGTCTGATGATGTTTCCTTCCAGTCAAAAGGTGAACAAATCCCCTGTAAGCATCAATGTTCCTGGAGCTGACATTTTTGAGGGAGCTCTGGGTATACTGTATAATTATAAATAAAAACCCAAACAGAAACAATTATGGTGACCGTTCAGTATCATTCTCTGTTCTCATGAATGGTAACCTCAAGAGACAGAGTCCAACAAGAAGTCTGGGTTGATACAATCCTTAGGAAAACAGAAACATTTTAGGTTTTGTGAAACTCCAAATGATCAGGGCTGTCCAAAGAGGTTTGCCATATGGTTTGGGCTTTTGCATGTCTTTTCTTGAACATTCTTTTCTAATAAAATACACCAACGTGTCGCTGTTGAACCACAACATAATAGTAGCACTTGACGTTCCAGTGGCCTCAGGGCTGGGACCCTGCCCTCCAAGGCCTCTGAGGGTTGTCTGTCCCATGGCCTCCACTCTCTCAGTCCACCTGGTGGCGGGGCCACAGATGAGCAGAGGCAGAGCCCCATTGTCTCCGTGGCTCCTCTGGCCTGTGGGCAGTGAGACTGATCCAGGGCCAAACCTGGCTCCCCAGCTCTTTGCCTGTTGGCCACCAGCCACCTGGAGTCTGTTCAAATGAACAAGCTGCCTTTTCTTCCTACATATTGGTTTCTCCTCCATTTGAAAACAAAACTCTTCCCCATCTGCTTGCTTCTGGGATCGCCATAATTGCATGGAGGATAATTGGCGGCAACTCAATCTGAGGAAAACCCTGTTGATTCGAAGCACATTCTCAATAAACGTTTGTGTTTTATCGTTTTGCTAAATGGAGCCTGTGTCCCAGCCAGCTCTGCTAATGCAGGAGAGGAAATTAATGGGAGGCATATGAGGAGGAGGGGAAGTGTGGAACAGTGCTCTGCCATGACCCCTTTGTTTCCAAGAACCCTCTACTGTCAGGAGACCCATTGGCTTGTCTGGATGGTGTCCCCCCAATCCATAAAGCACTGAAGTAAATGATGCCAGAATAGGGCCCTAAAACCAATTAGACTGCCAAGAATAGGGTCATTTTCCTGATTCTGTGGACTACACTATGGCTCTGGATCTGAGTACTGAGCTGGTCAACTCCCATAAAACAGAAAAGATCATTGCCTTAATATCTAACATTGGCTTTCTGAAATGGTCACTGCCTGCCATGAAAGAAGCCACTGGAGTTGTTGTACAGGAAGCATTGGTGCAAGAGAACGAGTCACTTGCACACCTGGGTTCAAGTCCTGACTCTGACACTTAGGGACTGTGACCTTGAGCATGCCCTTTAACCTCAGCCTCAGTGACCCATCTCCAACATAAAGGTTAAGAATCCTTTCTAGCTCACTGGAGTGCTGGAAATAAGATCATTCATATAAGGACAAAATCAATGCCGATGTGTAGTCAGCTCTGGAAAACTTGGCTATTATCACTAAGTTAGTGTTCATTCATCTAACCAAACTGAACTTTTACTATCTACCGGGCACTTCATTATGTGCTGAAAATAGAACAGAGAAAAATATCCACAGGGTGTTGACTGTCTTGAATCTTGGAGACTTGTAAGGGAGACAGACAATAAACAAGGAAACACATTGTAAACAAAAGAATTGAAATAGTATCCAGATCTATGATGAAAATAAAACTAGATAGACAGGCTAGAGAGAGACGGGAGTGATGATAGTAATTCGTGTGGGGTTACTCAAGGAAGACCCTTGTAAAGAGGAAACATCGGAGTCACCCCTGAATGCTCAGGCACAGGAAAGAACTGGTTCAATGCTCAGTATGAAAATGGTCTTGGCCCATTCAAGGAAAACGAAAATAAGAAAGAAAATGTGAAGTTGGAACACAGTGAACAATGGGTCAGAGAGACAAGAAATGAAGTCACAGAGTTCATTGGCATATGAAGTTGCAGGATCTTGTGGTTCACGCTCGGTATTCCTTCGTGTGCGATGGAAGCCTCTGCAAATGGTTGTGATTATGAGATTCAGGTGCCTCCATGCTCAGTCTGGCTTCTTCGAGGACAGATGGCTTGGGCAAGGGCAGGTGGAACCCACAGGAGGCTGGTGTTGTGGCCTTGTTGAGAGATGATGGTGACTTGGATGAGGGCAGTCAAGGTAGACATGGAGCAAGGTAGGCAGAGCTTGAGCTCTCTACTCCTTTGGCTGTGTGAATTTGCCCCTCTCTTGTTTGCTGTCGCTCGTGTGGTTTAGTTCCTCATTTCAGACGCGAGTTCTCATATAAGGTAGCTCATGCGCAGACAATGACAAGGACAGACATAAGTTCTATGCCAAGGACTTCTTTTCCCTATGCCAGGTAGACAGAATAGGGAGGTGGAAAGTGCCCTGGACTTTAAGTCAAAAGAAGGAAGAAGGAGCTCTGCCACTCAGGAGCTGTCACTTTGATCAAAGCATTCAATGTCCAACCTCGGTCACCTCATCTGTGAAATGCAAGGGCTCACACTGAACTCTTAGAATTGTGAAGATAACGTGCACGAAAACTGTTCTGTGTACTTTAATATAACACTAAAATATAAATAAGCATTTCCACATAGAGAGGGTTCTTGATGCCCAGTGCCCAACCATGAGGCCAGCTGGGTCACCTCTTGCATGAATCTCTCTTTTAGATGCCTAGGGCTGCCATAGCAATTATACAAAGCAGGTGCTTACAATGGGAGAAATGCATTTTGCTTGCTTCTCAGGGCCAGAAATCCACAACTGAGGTGTTGGGTGGGCTAAACTCCTTCTAAAACCTAGAGGGAAGAATCTTTAGTGCCTCTTGCAGATTCTATTTACCCAAGCCCTTGGCTATTGGCAGCTTAACTCCAATCAATCACAGGTCTCCATCTTCACATGACCATCTTCTCTAGGTGTCTATGTCTCTCCAGCTCACATGACATTTCCTCCCCGCTTCTCTCTTTTCTCTTCTTATAAGGGCACCAGTCATACTAGATTAGGGCCCAACCTACCTGATAATAACCTCATCTTAACTCGATTAGGATGCACAAAGACCCGATTTCTAAATACAGGTACCAGATCCAGGGGCTAGAATATTGGCATATCTCTTTGGGGGACACACATGCACAAATGAGTATTTATATTTGGACTCTCCTGTGGTCTTTCTACATAGGAAAGCAACAGCCTGTTTTAAGTTCAAAGAGGTTTCTCCACAAGAGAGCAAAATTTAAAAATGGGGGGATAGAACCACAAGGAAATGGGACAAGTTTGATGTTAAAACCAACACTCAATTTGGAGCCAGGAGGCCTGTCATGTAGGAAGAAGGAGATAAAGAGGTCATAGATTAAACCAGTACTATTGTCAAGAAAGGAAGAGTCAAACTGGCCCAGCTGGGACTGAGGGGGCAATTGTATTTTCTGCTGCATACAATGGATACTGCCTGAACATTCCTTTTGCCAGGCAAAGAGTAGGCTACCCAATAAGAAACAAAGAAAATGATTCAAGGAAAACAGGCTTCGAGTTTTGCAGTTCCTTAATTGAGCACAGGTGGAAGCCCTAAAGAAATTAGACTGTAAGTCACTCTGAATTGTATGTGTGTTTGACAGTGGCTCAGTCTGGCAAGTAGCCATGTTCCTAGGCAGGCAAATTGGGGAATGTTAAAAATGTCTTGCTTTCTTGATTTCCTTTCTGCTTGTTTGTTTGTTTTAATAAAATTTCAATGCCAACCTTTTGGAAATTTACACTTAATTTTACAAAACTGAGATAGTAAATAACAATTCCAATTTATGAGTATTTTTCCTCACCAGAGGAGGGACTCCAATCCGGGGATCAATCAGATATATTTTTTTAAAAGTGCTCAGAGTCTTGTGGTATGTCTTCTGAAAGAAATTAGTGCAAGGAATGTTGATTTTTATGTAGAAAGGAAAGGCTCAGAATATTCCCTTTCCACTAGAAATCACAGTGGCTTTCAGGGATCAAAGCAGTAGGCAAGTCATTATCCTAGAGCTAGTGAAATGAAATGTGGACTTTGAATCCATAAAGTGGAACTGACAGTGTTTCTTTCATGGCATGAAGTACTGCCATGTGAATTTTCCTACATATAATTTCACCCACATAGTATACCAAACTCTATTAGCAGACATTTACTGGCATGAACACTATGCTAAACTCTTAGAGGTATATGAATATGCTAGTGTAGTTGTACATCTCTGAATTTCTATATTTACTCACCTATCTCCCATGCTAGCCTGAAAGTCCCCCAAAAGCAGGGGCTATCTCTCACATCCACATCCCTGAACCACTGTGTAGTTAAAGCCCAAAGAATAAATGTACTGAAGGTACAAATATCTCACTTTCCCCTAAATCTGGGATAAAATAAAACTCTTGGGGCAAACAGCATTTAAACTGAGGCTAGAAGGGAGAATCGAAGGGCATTTCAGACACAGAAAATGAAATTAGCAAGAGCATGGAAGGAGGGAACCATTGAATGATAATTGTTAGGTGTCGTTTGAAATTAAAATTTAAAAACATAAAATTAGCTGAAGCCTTATGGTAGCCCCAAGGGAGTTTTCCCAACATGTCTGTTCAGACTTCGGTATCAGTTAACATTCAATCTAGAAAGAGAAACCACCCTAGGTATTTTAATCAGGAAGGAATTTAACACAGGGATTGGGAGCTTACAGGGTCCTTGGAACCACTGAATGAGCAGGTGCTAGGCCAGCAATTCCTGGGCTAACACTGAAGTGAGTCACCAGGGTAGCTATTATTGCAGCTGAGAGTTCCAGAGCTCTGCTGAAGTCCACAGAATGCTGCTGTCTCTGTGGCTCCACCACAACAGCTTCAAATGCAGATGGAGGATAATGGTGGACAATAAAATGCTGCAGAAGCATGCACCTATCCAAGAAGCTAGAAAGATGGCCTCCACTTCTTCAGCCCCTCTCAAACATTGCAGGAAATCACTCACTGGTGGAACCTAATTCAAGTACAAAGGATTCTGGGCAAATATAGCTTTAATGTAAAGTATTCAGTTTTTGAACCTTTTCAACTAGAAAGAGCAAAGGTTTGAGTAAGTCCTATCATAGTATCCAGAAAGGCCATTATTGTATTAATGTGAAGACCGCAAAGGGGTGGTCTGGGAAATTTTAGCTGGGGATCATATGTAGGATAAATTAAGTAGAGTCTGAGTCAGAAAAATGATCATGACCTACACAAAATATATAAATTTTATTACGGATTAAATGTTGGAGAGTCTATTGGTAACAATTTTTCGTATTTTTCCTTCCTTGGAGTGTGTGTGTGTGTGTGTGTGTGTGTGGTGTATGCATGTGTATTTTAAGAAAACTGCTTTATGACTGATAAGAGCATTTATCAGTAGGGAACAAAAAAATACTGATAAGGAAATAGCGTCCCTCAGCTCAGAAGGACTGCCTACAGTTGTCATCTTACACGGTGCTCTGCTGAATCCTGGAGCCATCCATGGGATTTCTTGAATTAATTTGGCATTTCAAATATCACCTGCAGTTTCAGGTCAAGCAATGGTTTACATTTCTATGGGGTTTATTCAATATGGTGCCTCAGGTTTGGGTATTGGCGAGCTGTCATTGTAATTGTGGGTCTAATTTGATGTGACTTCAGTATGTTCCTTTCACTAAAATCTTTTAAGCATCTTTCAGAATCCCTGATTAGTTGAGGAAAAGAAAATAAGTTTCTTCATTAAAAGAAAGAAGCAAAAGATGGCCAGGTCTGTGACTGATAGGGAACAAAGGGCCAACCTGTCTATGACCACGGCCTAACTGGGTTTCTCTCCAGCCCCCCATTAGGGCCTCCAGGAGAGTCTACTCCACCTGGGTTGAACCCCAGTGCCACTCCTTACAGTGTGTGTCCTTCGCTCCTCTGAGTCTCAGGTTCCGCTTCTGTAAAATGGACTTGACATAGGTTTTAGAAAGTGGTTGAGAAGATTCATAAATACATAATTTCTGGTCTATAGTATTGTACACAGTTTTGATAAAAGTTTCTCTCTCTCTCTCTCCCTCCCTCCCTCCTTGTCATTTCCTATTTAATCGAGTGCTTAAAAAGCACTTTATGTCTCTTTGTTTTCAGTACTTATGTATTTATCTGGCACAGAGTAGGTCCTCAATAACTCTTTTTTGGATTATTAATCTTAGGATGAATGCATGGATGGATGGATGGATGGATGGATGGATGCATAATCTGTAACGGTTATTCATACTATGAGCTATTGTTGGTTGATTGCCTGGGCTGTCTTCATCTCTGCACTGCTAGGCAGAGAGAGGGTAATGCAGGCACCAGCCCGTGCTGAGCAGGAAAGCAACAATCATTTTCACTCCTGACTAAAACCGAACAGGACCCTCCCCCTTACTGCCACCAGAGACTTGACTTGCATTTGAGGCCCCAGGAGTAATTGTCCTTTCCAAGGGGCTTATTTCACAGTCGATTATGCTGTGGCAGCCCCAGACATTCCATTTTAAACATGGATAGCATGTCCTTGAAGAGCCAAATCACTTCGACAAGATGCAGTTACTCAAAATATTAAATATCACTCAATCTTCAAAGCAACTTATCATATCAACTAGCCCCTCCCTTTGCAACATCTGCCATTGTCAAAACATAAAACACAATAAAAATAGTCTGTCTTAAGCACTAGGCTCAGAGATGCCATCGGTCAATTACTGAGGTTTCCATAGTGCCAGGCACCATCCAAGGAACAACACCTAGTGAAAGTCTCAGACATGGTCCTTGGACTACCAGCATCCAAACAAGTACTTTAAGCCAAATAAACACACGGTTCCAGTCAATGCAACCTGTAGGAACTTCAGTACGCTACCCCACCCCTTAGGTGAGAGTCCCAGGGCTTACTCTGGCCTCTCTGTACCTCCAAGAAGTTATTTATCTCGGCTGCCGAAGCCACCCCTAGTGTCATTAGTGACTGCAGAAAGAGATGCCAGGTGCTCTCTCCTGCTTCCAGCCCACTGTGGACAATAGGGGCAGGGTGGTTTGGATAACTCCTAAGAAGCAGACTGCCGGAAGATGGTTTCTCTCCCCCTGAGAAAGGAAATTAGATGAGACTTTGATCTCACTTTTATTTTCTTCTCTGACTGAATTTTATGCCTGTGGAAAGTGCCAGGCTAGTAGGCTGGGAGGATGAAGAACTACCCTGGTCAATGAGGATGGTCGAGAACAGGAAGCCCTCCCCTCGAAGTTCAGGTTTAGCCTCCCACGTCAGGAGGCTTAGGAGAAAGCAGACCAGGGATTGGCTTGCTTCCTGCCTTTGCTGCAGTCTAAGTTGAAATCAAGCACCTTGCTCACCTCAGTTTTCTCTTCTGTTGTGTGGACAGACTCATGAATGCCATTTTCAAGAGAAACTTGAGAATAAAGGTGTTTTTGTGTTCGCAGAGCTTCTGTGTTTACCAGAGCCACTAGCACCGTGTCACCTCAGTCAACTGGGAACCAAATCAGCTCCCAGGCCAGGAGGATTACGGAGGTGTTCATCAAGTCACCACCGTGTTCTCCAGATGTGCCCACCTCTGTGTGGAGCAGACAGAGATGCAGAAATAGCACTTCACCCTCCATTGAGATTGCCTGTGTGGTTTCTTGATTTCCCAGGAGCAGAACCACAGAACTCTCAGAAAAGTAACACCAAATCAATGTATAATTGAGTAGGAAAAAAGTTTAACCCAAACGGTCTATATAGCCATTTGTGCCTTTTGCAGGAGGTCAGAGCAAGGAGGGGGGTCAGTGTAATGAAAAGACTATAAGATATTATGGAGGAAGCGATTGTACAAAGTAACTACCACCCCAGCCCAGGAAAAACTAGGGACATTGTGGCATCATTAAAACAAAAAGAAGAATCCACTGAGGCTAAAATTCAGACTTTTGAGGAAGGGTTGCAGCTTGACTAGAACTGGTGTCTCTGAGCGTATTGACACAAGCATTGGGAAAATTTCAACATGAGTTCAGCTGCCAGGGTGAAGAAGCTTCCCCTGGGTGGTTCTGACAGGAACAGGAAGTGGAATAAAGCAAACAGGAAATAACCCCCTGGTGCTCTTCAGTCTCCCTACTACACCTGCTGAGAGTGGTTGCACAGATCCAGTCCTAGCAACACAAAGACGAAAAGAGAGGGTTGGTTTGGAGCAGGGTGACAGTTGCCTAAAGGCTGGCACAAGGGGTTAATGAAGGACAGAAAAAGAGATTAGCCATGTGAGGGCTGCTGCTCTAAAGGCACAGACAATAAACTCGGGGGAAGCAGAAAATTGTAACAAGAGGCAGGCACTGATAAAAAGGGAAGTTCCAGGAAGGATTGAACACGACACAGAATATAAGCTCACAGTGGAACCGCTGGGTGGAGGCAGATGGACAGGGAGCCAGACAGCTCAGGGAAGAGCACAAAGTGTGGACTTTGATTTAAACGTAAGCCCATTGATTATTCTTACTTCATTGTCTGCTTCAGCAGAATGGGGATACTAATGCTACCTGTGTTGTAAGGTTACTGTAGAGTGAGTGCGTTGATTTGTGCAAGAGTTTAGTGAAGCACCGTCATAAACAAGCCTTCATTTTTTGAATCTTTTGAATCCATTTGTATCTCTTAGAGAAACTGTTATTTGCTCCCCAATATCTGCTTTTGCTTTCAAACATAAACATAATAGTAAGATTTTTAGCTGGGTACAACTGTGCACAGTAAGGACTTTACTTCTCAGCTACTCTCGATACTACAGCAGGTGCCTAAATCTTGACAATAGGAAATTCAGCCAAATGACATGTGCAGCATCTGGATAATGCTTGTGAAAGGTAGGTGCCTCCTCTCCTCTTTCCTCATCTCTTTTCTGCTGGCTGGGATAAGACAGGGTGGGCATGATGGGCTGCCATCTTGGATGTTCTAGATTAGGAGAGCACTCCATGCATGGCAGAGCAACATGGTAACAGGAATATGTTCACAGACAAGATCACGGAGTTATCATAGCAGCCCAGACTTTGTGTAAGACAACCAGCTTCCACCATGTTGAAGCCATGATGTGGTTTGGAGTAAACAGGACTTGATCCCTACTCTCATGTAGCTTACATTTTAAAAGGAAAGTGCATCTGTTTTAAAGTTATGTTAGATGGAGTGGTTTTCATCTCGAGAAACAGAATAAACAAAAATTAAGAGATTTTGAAATGAAATTTTGTTTATTTATTTGTTTTACATAAAAAGAAATCTGAATGGACTCAGGGTTCATTTGGTCACTCAGCCAAATCAAGGGTCTGTGCGAGCTTCTCTGTGATGCTCTTGGACTTATCCTCATGATCTAAAATGGTTGCAGTAACTCCAAGCATCACATCTTCACACATACACAAAATCTATAAAGTAGAGAAAATGGAGAAAGATGTATTCCCTGTTTGTCTTTGACAAGCATGCTCAACAGATTTCTTCTTAAGCCTCAGGTGTCAGAGTTGGAACACATTCAATGCCTCAGCCCTAAGGGCATCAACTTAAGCAAGAAACTGACATTTTCTGCCTCTGTAGGTGATGGAAGATCAGCTCTGCCAGAAAGGAAGAGGGAAGCCAGGAATGCTGTTGGTTAGTCTCAGTCTTTTCAGAAACCCTCTTTTACTCTAAGTTTCGTGTGGGCATCCTAGGGCAAAAGTGTTCTTCTAAATACATTTGTTTATTCCCTACTCTTCTTTGAATTTGTTACTTTGAAGTACAGAGAAAGTAGGGTAGGGTTAATTACTTTTTGAAAAAAATATTTGTAACTACTATTTAATTCAATTCTACCATGTATCAGATTCTGTGTTGAGCACTCAATATACATTTCATCATTTAATAAAGCATAGTTTCTGAAAATGTCTTGTCATTTGCTTGTTACCTTCTAAAGTGCTCCATTTTAGTGCAAATAAAAATAAAGCCAGGTGATAAGAGGGACTATGATCAATTTTCAACATGCTCAAGAATCAACAGTACAGAAAGCAGGCATCTTATTATCTTAGTCAAACTACATAAAATGTTGCCTTACCTTTTAGCTATGGTTTCAGATCAATTCTGATAATAACAACAGAAAAGACAACAGAAAACTAACATACATCTGGTGTCTTCCTGTCAAATGAAGCAACCACTGCTCAGGAAATGAAACACTGGTCAAGGGTGAATATCAGTGCACCAGGACCATTTGAGGGCATATCAAAATGCCTCAAAGTTCCCCTGATTTCCACAAGTATTTGCTGCAGAAGGCATGCACTCTGTCGGTTGTTTAAAGTGCATAAACTTCTACATGTTCTACCTGCAACTTTGGGTTTGCCCTTAAATCTTCTGAGTTTAGGAAATTCATGTTTGGATTTTATTAAAACTGTAACCATCACACCATTACCTTAAGTCCATGCTCAAACCATCCATATGGTGGACTCTACTATGGTTGCATGAAAAAAGTTATTGAAGAATTATCCAATGAGAGCAGGCAGATTTCCATTACAATTTGGCCAGGGGGGATTTGGGTCTCTAATCTAACCAAATTTGCAGGATCTCAGAAGTTGGCCACATCTGTACATCCAAACATGTCAGCTCAACAAAAACACAGTCCAGAGTCATTTGTTCTCAAACTTGGGTGGTCAAAGGAGTCACACAAGGACCATGTCCACAATATAAATTCTCAGACCTGTTCTTAATGTGCATATTTAGTAAACATGGGTGAAAGCAAATGAATTCCCATTTTTAATGCATAGTTCAGGTAATTCCGAGATACATAGACCACAGATCATAATTGGAAAAACATTGGCCTAGAGGTTGCTTAGTTGGCATCTGTTTTTGTAACTTTAAGTTATAAAATGTTGTCTTTGCAAGTAACTATGACATTGGCCTAAAGGAAGTTTCCTTTAAAACGGATTATAGGAGCCAAGTTATAAAACAATTAGACATCAGATAAACTGAGGTGACATTAACAAGTTGACAGGTATGAGGTTTATACATACCTGTGTGCGTGCACGCGCACACATACACACACACACACACACACACACACACACACACACACACACACACCAGACTAGGCAAATCTAACTTGATTACTTAGAAGATGATCTATCATTTATACCAGAAACATAATGTAGAGAAATGGGAATTACTTTCAGACCACCCTAAACTGCTGTAATCAAGCTACCTGAGATTTTTATACCTATTATTATAGTAAAAGAAATTTAAATTACCTTCTTTCAGAAAAAAATGCTTATAAAAATATTAGGAACTAAGGGTAAATGTTTGATAGCTAAGGACAGAGGAATTCACAAATATTACCCTGCAAAAATATCTTATCTCCCCATAAGGTTCCCAAGAGAAATTATATGCAAAATACAGAAACAGGATATTTAGAATAAAGGAACCGCTGAAGTTAAAAACAGCAAAAGATCTTCACACCATCTTACTGTGCTCTATGACAGAATCAGAGCAAGTCTGCATTTATCTGGTGACCTATGCTGGGCCTTAAACTCCCTCTGTTATCCTGTAAATCTAAATTTTGAGGCAATTATACACAGTTTAATCTGTGGGGGAAGGGAGAGAGGAAGGAATGGAAAACAGAAGGAAGAGTAGAGAGAAGAGAGAAAGAGAGAAAACAAATCGGGGTAAATGTGGAGAGCAGCCCCTGGCCTAAATTATCCACCCCACCAGGTGCCAGGAGAAGTTACCCAATAAGAAGCTGCGATTCTTCAGGATAGCAGGTCCTGCCTAGATCTGCTTATTACATGGAGAGAAGTCTTCAGGGAGAGACCACCTTTAAGGACTTCTGTGGTTTGATTGTGTTCTCCAAAATCTAATGTATCTGAAACTTAACCCTCAAGTTCAAATGGTAATGATGTTTGGGGATAGCACTTTAGGGAGTTAAATTAGGATTAGATGAGATCATGAGGGTGAGTTTAAGAGACTTTATGAAAAGAAACAGTAGGCTCCTACTGGCAGGCTTCTCCATCTCACCGTGTATGCCCTCTACCACATCACGATGCAGTAGAAGCCCTCACCAGATGCTGGTTCCTCCAGAACAGTGAGCTAAAGCAATCTCTTTACAAATTCCCCAACTTCAGGCATTTTGTTAGAGTAACAGAAAATGGATTAGTCAAGGATTTTACCCATGCCTGCAATAACAGAATGGGGTCAAAGAGCACTTTGGGATTTGACCTGGTTCTTGGTGACAAGTATGTTAGTCAGCTTTTTGTTGCTGCAACAAAATACCTTAGATAAGTGACTGAAAAGGAAAAGAGGTTTATTTTGACCCACAGTTTTGAAAGTTTCTCTTCATGACCAGTTGGTCCTGTGGCTTTGGGGCCTGTGGTGAGACAGAATATCATGGCAGAAGCATGCAGTGGAGGGAGCCAGTTCACCTCCTGGCCAGGAACAAAAGAGAAAGAAAGAGATCAGTAGCCCACAGTCCCCTTTGAGGGCACTCTCCCAATGACATAAGATCAGGACCCACATCTTAAAGGTTCCACCCACTCCCTGCAATGCCAGGGGCTTAAGACTACTTGGGAGACACCCATACAGACCTTCAGCAGGAGGGAAATAAACAGAAGTAGTGGAAGAGAAGTAAAAGTTTTCTCCTGTTATGGCTTACCTGCTAATTGGTTGTGACATTGATATTGAAGGGTCAGGCTATTCCCTAAGCCCCACCTACTCTCCTAAACCTTACCCATTGTTTAGGCTTCAGCCTACTCCCATTCTCCAGCCTGACATCTGTTCCTATAGTTCTTTCCATCTGATTACATGGTAGGCATCTATGCCATTCATTTGTCAACTCACCTTTTGATACTCTGAATATTTATATTTAGTGGAAAGTAAGATTACCCTTGTCTACATTCATAGCACAGTCGGAAGTAGAATGTAGATGATGTTATGCCTTGTCTTCTTCACTGGATTCTGTATTCCTTGAAAAGGCAAGTCTGCTTTGAATATTTTTGTAATTTTTATATCACTCATAATGTGTAATCCAGAAATCTCCTCACTTAGGAGCATTTGAATTACAAACCTTCATAGCTACAAAGGTCTTCACCCAATACAGAGCAATCTGCCAGCCATCAACAGATGGTGGGGTATGGTCCCCAAAGATGTGGCCATCGTCTTTTATTAATTAATCCCGTGTCTCAAGCAGTATCATATTGCCAACTTACTTGTGATTTTTTTTTTAATCGAAACGAAAATATGTTTGGGGAAAGATATTTAAGAGGCTTAAGAAATCAGAAATGTTGAATAGTGGCAATTCTTTTCTAAAACTTAACTTTAGATCACTGGACTCACAAAGATTGCTTATAGATCATCCGGGGACTTCTAAATTAATAAACTACTAACCAGCCTTTTGGATCCTGACCTGACCATGTGTTAAAGATTATTTTGTACCCTCTACCTAGTGTAATAATTCAGTGGATTTTGATCTGATTTTATTTCATCACTCTGACTCCTACTAAATTTTAACCTTTTCAAAGGCGAGCACAGCATCAATTGCCTCTTTTATATCCCCCTGAAAAGACCAAGTCTGGGACTAACTGGTATCCAAATCGGTCCACAGCACAGAGGTGTGCATGACATTCCACTTGCTCATCCAGACATCTTTTTTTCCTAGAAAATATCTGAGGAAAGAAGGGGAACAAAGGAATCTGGTGCAGATGCCCAGGCACGTGGAGAGGTTATGGGGTCAGGCCCAGCAGCCTGGTTTATTCAAGGTGTGTGTACATCCTTGGGTGAATGACCCAGACTTCTGCACCTCGGTTTACTCTTCATAGGATGAAGCTGACCTCATTTTAATACTGAGGTTTAATACATGTAAAGGGATCACAGGTCTTGCCTGTCACCTGACAAGTACTCTGTGTTGGCTCTTGTTTTTGTACGGCTGGGACTAGACTCCAGACCCAGTTATTCAGCTATGAGCCTTCTGTCTTCACATTATTTCATCTAAGAAATGGAAATATGTAAACCAGATAGCCCCTGGATCCAACGCTCACTTGGATCATTCAGGAGAGAGAATACATGTCATATCTGGGAGAAAAGACAAGAAAGGAAACAGAGCAGAATGAATTATGTGACAGAAAGGATTCTGCCTCCCCCTCCATATTCGAAAAGCAACTAGGAGAGGGAGTGGAATATAGGACTCAACAATGACAATACAGAAAGGAAAAAAAGACAATATTTCACACAGGGCCCTATTACTTTCATTAGCTGGAAGACAAATTCACTCAGAACTTCAGATTCTTCCAACAACAAGCACTGTCTACCCCATCATCTATTTGCTTGTGCCTGCAGCATTTACGGTAATTCCTCAGCTTAAAACTACAGCCTCTAATATCACAGGACAAGGATGGAGTGAGAAAGGCTTAATGCATTTCAAGACATTCAAAGGTAAAAAGCTGCAAATGAAAATTATCACAATGAGCAAGAATAAAATTATTATAAAACTGTCACATTTCTAATATTTCATATCACTTCTGACCATAAGCTCTGCAGCTATAAAAGCAATATCTTTTACTCCCCAGTGTGCAGTGGCAATGGTTTGCATTCTTCAAGGCTTATGATGTTAAAATGCCTTTAATTATGTTCCAGATAGCTATTCGTAAGGCATTCTTAGACCTCTCCAAGGTCAACGTCTTCCTTCTCACTGATTCTCAGATCATCGCTCTATGAGTCTAGCTTCACTGACACAATATTCATTTTATCCCCGGGAAAGACACAATCGCTGAATTGGTCACACTAGCATCCGGGACGGGAGCAACTATTGTCCCAGAAGGTTCCTTAGCAGGGCACTTGATGTCTGCATCGGTCTCCTCTGCCATTCTTTAGAGGTCAGCCAAATAGAAAATTCAGATTGGTACTTAATGCAATTCAGAAGACCGAGCACTGCAAACAGCCACCACCTTTTGGGGCCATTTGCAGACCCTGAGTATCAAGCAGATGGTAAGCGGGAGAGTCCCTTATAGATATGTATTTCTGGTGACACCTTGTAATGGGGACCGGGAAAGCAATGTTGAGTTGCCAATCACAGTGCTAAGTAGGCACCTTGGAGACCAAAAACATTAGTCTATCCATAGTTTATCCTGAATTTAAACAATTGCTGGCTATGCTGCATACAGTAATAGACTTTACTTTCAAACCATTAATTTAAGCGCTCAGACACCAAGCCCCAAAAAGGAATCAACTTCATGGTTGGCTAGCCTTGTTCGCAAGTAGCAAATGGGATAAGTTATATTTCAGGTGCACTGGTTATCCAAGTTCTTGTTAAGGGCACAGCAGCATTGGAAATGTCCCTATTTTCAGGAATTTTCTTTTCTCACACACACACACACACACACACACACACACACACACAATCTGTTTATTCTATGTGAAATTTCATAGAGCTACTGAAAAGCACGTGGAGAGGTATTCAGTCTAAAGTCACAGAGGTAGATCAAGGTCAGGGCAGAACAGAAAGTTCTCTCCAGGGGCCACCCAAGTAACAAGGAATGGCTTTATTTTCTTCTAATAATTTTTAATAATTTCACAGTGATTTTTCTGTCTATTAAGAGAAATATTTTTCCTTGGGAAATACAGAAAAGTCATAGAATAAGTTCTACCAAGAACCAATCACTTTGTAATGTATTTTTAACTAATTTGTCCTAAGCCTAGCTGCATTTTTTTTTTTTTTTAATATCTGTTCATTTCTAACTACTCTGATGACCTTTAGTTATTTGGCTTATTTACTTGCTTAAAGTCTGGCACTACACCCCAGTTTCAAAACTGTCCTTCTGCCCTAGAATGTGTGCTCCCAAAGGAAAACAGTTTTGTCCTATTTAATTCACAGAACCTAGGGCAGATTGCTGTTTTTCACTGCATAAAGGTCACAGATTTTATGCCAAATTATTTTGCAAAAACATGGGGTGCAACCATTCCATGAAGCATTTAAAAGAAAAAATCTTGTGTCTGTGTTACTTAAAATTCATTTATTACTAAACCATCTTTGGTGCAAGATTAGGATGCACAGGATACCCATGAATACATGCTAATGAGGTGGCAAGGATTGTGCAGAGAAATACAGTAGTCATCCAATAGATTACTGAATGTGTGAATTCATTGGGATTCGACTGAGCATGTAACTTCTGCTCTTCTTTTTGTCTCACAACGTTAAAACAATATAATGAGTGCATCTTGGAGTCAGTCTGTCCACTAACCAAGAAAGCGGTAGAGTGGGTTCCACGAGATTGATGGGCTTCACGTGGTGCAGCTGGAGGGTGCCTCCTGCAGAAGTTTGCTTCCATCTTGAAGACTCCACTGTTTGCCCAGGTGGAGACACTCAGGAGAACTCTATGCACAACCTAGAGTTGTGTCCTTGAAGCCTCTCTGGACCAGTGAGAGGCAGGAGCTGGTGCTTCCTACTTTCACTATGGAGGAAGATGGTTCCAAGCTGCATCTATAAGAACATTCCAAAGGTCCCCACGGGTTGAGATCCAGTTAGCCGGGGCCACACACAAGCACAGCATTGTTTTGGTTCTGTCTGTGTCACTGCAGTGTGCTCTCCACTCCTGCTCCGTGGAATCCCACTCTAAAGAAGAGACCTGCACAGGAGACTTCAGGGAAGGTTTTGCTTCATGAGAATCAACCTACGAAAAATAAGACTTTTTTCTAGGCCATTATAAATTATGCTAAAATTAATTTTAATATCTGTGAAGTATTCAACTGATGTGAGTTACTATAGTCCATGTAATAACCTTTTGGTGTTTCTGGATAGGTGGTTCATGATTCCTAATTGCACAGAAAGAGCTGTGATGATCATCTTTAGAGTGTAGGGCTTTGTCCTCCAACATCAGAACTCTGCCATCTCCTGCTTGTAGACCTTGGGACTTGACCAGCTGCCCTCAGACCCTTAGACCTTGGCCCCAGATGGAGAGTCATCGCTGCACAAGTTCCCCTGGTGTAAGGTCTACAGACTTGAACTGAACTGCCCTGGTACAATCCGGGGCTGTCCAGCCTGCAGGTCACCCACAGGGGACTGCTCAACTTCCATAACTGAGTCGATTTAGCCAGTTCCCTAACCAATCCCTTCTTCAACATCTATATCCATGTACACATCTAAATCCATCTATATCCCATTGGTTCTGCCCCTTCGGAGAACCATGACTAAAATCCATATGTTATACATGGAGTCTACAACCAGTCAACCCAATATGTATATAACCACTTACAATTACTAAGAGTACTCTTTGTAATTAGGACTGGTTTATTGAAAAAAAAAATGTGTTTTATTAAGGAAACATAAAAATAATACACATGTACTTTTAAATTAAATTAAATGTGTCCTGGGGCTGCCTTCATTTTCTGAGTTCCTGTGTAATGAACTACAAGCTAATTTAGAAAGGAGCAAAGTGAAAACTTAACTTAGAAGTGTATTTTGTAACAAATAGTTGATGTTAGCTAATCACAGGCAGCAGTCTTTGACCAATCACAGACTGCCAACAGATTAAACCATACCCCAAAACGGGAAACTCCAGGAGCCATAACGAATCCAACTGTGTCTACTTCACTTGTATCCTGCCTATCCATGCTCCCTGCCTGCTTTGCAGAGAGAAGTTCTTTGAACCTGTTCTACTTCTGAGAACTATCTGATTCACCAATAATTATTTGCTCATTTTTTAAAATTTTCCAAAAGTGTTTCTTTTAACAACAAACCTGAGGTATTTTTATCTGTCAGTCTTGGATGTGAGTTCAAGACCTTATTTCCGAGGTAAAATTTTTGAATTGGTTTTCTGCATCTTTCTTACATTAACAATACCTACAATGCAGTTTCAATTTCCATTTTAATTTCTTTAAAAAGGAGTAAGGGCTTAAATAGTTGCAAAGTACTCTAAGTTGAGTACAGCATATTCCTGGATTCTTACAATTTTTTCCAATCTTTGTTATTTTTCCCAGGTTTAACTTCATGTCCCTCCACCCCCAGTAGGAATTGAACACATAAGGACATTTTATTTATCAACTCATTTCTATTGAGACTTGTCATCATTATTTCATAAGAGCCAAAACTCTCTTCCTTCATTTATTTAATCAGTATCACCTTACCATAGATTAATTATATTTTTAAGACTTTCATAAGCAAGTTTGGCGACAGGCACCTTTAATTGGGAGCGAGGAGAGGGGTAGGTGCCTGGGTGTAGTGGTAAAGGGTGGCTAAGATGACTTCTCTTTCCAGCAGTATGACAGATTACGTAATTCTGAGAAACCTCCTGACTGAAACAGCTAAAGTGTTGGATAAAACATATATATTCAATCTTCTAAAAAAGTGTTGCTGAGCTGGCACAAAAGGAAGTAATTCACAGAGGCCAAAGACAAAGTGAAGGCTTTGGAAGATAAGAGGAAACCAAGTCCAGATTACAAGCAGAGGTTTCAAGTAAACTCTGCAGTTCTTAACTTCTATGTAGATGCTGCAAAGGGTGCAAGGCCCTCGAGTTAAAGCCGAGGGTCTTCCTGGGGATGGAGCCTATGACAACAACCCCATGAACAATATACTCAAGAAGGAAAATAATAATAATAATAGCATTTATTGACCCCATGCTGAGTGAAATGCAAAAAAAAAAAAAAAAAATTCTCATGTGACAAGATGCTGCTGTTGGCATCCCTGTGGAGGCTTATGATGCAAATTTAATCTTCCATTTTGATTTTTAAAAATCCCAAAGTGAAGTGATCCTCGACTGATCCTTCTGTCCGTCAAATGACCTAAGACAAGAGCAGTTCAAAGGAATCTGACAATGTGGGCCTCAAAAAATTCCCATGGATGAAGTGCCAAGGAAAATGAGCAGATCACAGCCCAAGATGACAAACATAAAGGGAAACAATAAAGTGAAAATGAATGGAAACAAAGTGACAGCAATCGCAGAGCTGAGTATCTGCAGTGATCGCACTAATCAAATGCAAACTATAAAATATACCAATTCAGGGCCAATCTCAGTGGTGCACACCTGTAATCCCAGTGACTCAGGATGCTGAAGCAAGAGGACCACCAGTTTGAGGCCAGTCTCAGCAAATTAGCAAGACCCTGTCTCAAAATTTTAAAAATTTAAAAAATATAAAAAGGCCTAGTGATATATCCAAGTGGAAGGGTACTTTCCTAGGCTGCATGAGACCCAAGGTCAAGTTCCCCAGTACCACAAAAAAGAAAAAGAAAATACTAATTCAGTCTGTTTAAAGAAACACAAAGAAGTTAAAAAATATAAACAGAGAAAAAGAACAACGAAGTCTATTTGTAGAAGACCTAAATTCCATGCCTAGACATGAAAAATAAATTAAAGTCAAGCATACAATGGATAAATCAAGCAACAAATTGGAGATTCTGAAAGAACAAGGGGAGGAATATAACATACTGTTCTCTGAAATGCACCCGGCAGACATTGTGCATGCTCTGTGCTCATGGGAGATTTTCCTTGCTCAAGGCCTGATTCTCCTTTTTGAAAGAATCTTTGTCCATTGGTCTCATGATTCCAGAGCCATGCTCTGTGGACTTAGGCTCCTTGATCCTTGCCCACACTCAGATCAGGCTTGGGGCATGAGTGCCCCATAATCTCCATGGCTCTCACTGCTGACTTTGTTTACCAAAATCTGGAATCTAACCCCTTCAAATCGAAAAGATCCCCAACTTTGGTAAAAACCTAGGTTCATAGTTTGTTTGCTAATAAATGTTTTCTAAACATTTGAGAAACTTCTGACCTGTTGGCTTCCAGCCAGTTATATAAGCCATTAATGATACCAGAAGCAGTCTTCACTTTCAGATATCATTGACCTCTTGTTCTCTTGCCCCACACACCATCTTACTCTTTTGAGCAAGACCCTGTCTCAGTAGTAGTGGCAGATATTTATGTCTATGTGGAGCAAAGAGTTGGATGGCCATGGCTAATGTGATTGTTATCCTCATCATTCTATCCATCAATAGGTTTTACTGGTTGTTACTTTAGATCTTGTGGCTCTCCCAATTTTGCAGGGTAGTAAGTTTCTAGAATCTTTATTTTCCCTTTTATTGTACTTGCAATGTGGCCCTATCTCTCTTGAACAAATCATATTGTTTTAACATTGTCACAGGTTGGGTTCTCCAGAAAGCAGACTTCAATATGGAGTTTAACAGAGAGGGTGCTTATTAAGGAATGATTCTGGAATTGTAACCCATGGAAGGGAAAGGCAGGTACAGGATTAAATAGAAGGAGAAATAGAAAGGAGATGTGAGTCAGGCTCATGACAGCCTCGATCTACCTTATCAAGAACTCTGGAATTAATGTCACTTGCAGGACCAAAATAACTGACTATTTATGCTTTGATTAGTCATTGGATATGAGCCACCTCAGGAAGACAATGACAAGGTGTCCGTCTGCAGTCAAAGAATTCTATGAAGAGGTGGCTGTCTAAAGGATCTATGCTAATAGAGTGACAGGAAGATAAGTCCTTCTCTGAAGAGATCGAGTAGAAAGTCTCCTTGTCCACCACAGTCCATGCCTCGGGCCTCTTAACCACCCTTGGTATATGTTTGGGAAGCAGTCTCCACAACTCTGGTGCCCTCTCTTCCTAGGGCAAACTTAGAAGAGGAAAGTTCTGGAACAAAAGATAGAACCCTCTGCAGCAGATGGTCTCAGAGCCTCAACCAACATGCAATGTCTCCATCCTCCACCACAGGACAAATCTGTGGACCTCGTGATTTTAGGCCCCCTAGTATATTCCTTTGCTGTAAAGTAGATCCCCTACTCCAACACAATATTGTATGGGATGGACCCAGGGGCTTGAAGGCCTGTAAGCCCTTCAGCAGTGGTGCTGGTTGAAGAACCTTCAGAGAGATGAGGAAAATGAATATATAAATGTGTATCTATTCCTGTAAGAAGCAATCACAAGAACTCCAAAGGTAGAAAGAGCCAAAAGCCACCAAAGGGGCTAGTTTGCCTCAAGAATGGTGCAGTATTGGAAGTTCATCATTGGTATCTGTTAGTGATCAAGGGAAAATTTAGCAATAGCAATAGTTACATCAGTTATGGAGAGAATGAACCCATATTGTTGATTCATTCGTGGTCTCTGTCACTTTGCTAGTGACAGAAGCTGGCTAAAGTCAAACCAGATGAATAATTTTGCGTACTTGGTTGCTGAGTACCTCTTCCATGGCAGATGCTCTGTGGTGTGCATTGATATGTATTTTAAAGATCTTTATACTTAGCACCCACTCCTGTACGTACATGCCTCTGTCTCAGAGCTCCTTATCTCCTGCCAGCTATCTGACTAAATAACCAGGCCATTCCCAAATGCCCATGTGTCCCTATAAACTGCAGTGGATACTCCTCTGGCCCCACAAAGCTGATGGTACACTCCATCACCTGGGTGTCTTCCTAATCCAAATAGGACAGGTATCCTTTCTACCCACATTCCCTTGCCCATGACTGTCTCATGGCCTCGACCTCGTTAAAGGAGGAGCTGGAACAACTTCCCTGATTTTGTACCTGGAATATCCAAAGAACATCTCCGCCACAAATACAATAGAGAGTGGGGAAAAAGTATTATTTAAAGAAAGCATCATTGAGAATTTTCTAGAACCACTTAAAGACACCAATCCTCAGAATCACAGCAAATTCCAAGGAGACTAAATCAAAAGAAATCACTCAAAAAAGGAGTTCTTAAAACAAAGATTTCCCACAAAGGAAGGGACATTAAACTGATTGATGATTTATCCATAGCAATGTTGAAAGTCAGATATTAGCATAGTGCCTTCAATATAATGAGAAAAATATAAAGTGGAACTGGTGTTTGAGAAAGAAGGTAAAGACAAATAATATATGAGAAGATCAGCTGAGGACAGACCCTTCCCTAGAGCATTATGTAAAGGATGTGCTTTAAGACCTAGAAGACTGATGCTAGACAGAACACCAGAGAGAGAACAGTGAGGGACGAAATTGGAAATGGAAGGGCAGATCTAAATCAATATTGGCCATTCAAAATAACCAAAAGGATTTTTAACTATTGGGAGAGAAATAGAAAAGAATCAAAATACAGAAGAAAAATAAGATTTAAATTGCAAAAACAGATTATCAAGTTTAAAATCCTTAAGTTCTGGGTGGTTGATTAAGTTGCTATTACTTTTAAATAAGTCCATTAAAACTGTAAGATATCAACAACCACCACAGCAAGATACATTGAGCACATAGTAGCTGAACATATACAGGTGAAAAATGAAATGAGATAAAGTAATATATAGTTGTGTTAGCTTATCACATTAATACATATATATGTATGTATAATGGTATCTATAATAACATTATCATACAGATAAGAAAGATATATATAATATATGCACACACACATATATATGTACATATATATAATCTGCATACATATGTATGGTGTACACATAAAACCATGAAGGAAATTTAAAGAGTAATTAAGAGACAATTCATGACCATGGTTCCTTTGGGGAGAACGCAGGAGGAAAGAGCTAGGGAGAGGAATACAGAGAAGAGGGAAACACAGGTTTGTAGTTTTTGAAGATGGATAGTGGATGCCCAGGTACTTAATTATTATCTTTTAAAGAGATTAAAAATGTTTTAAGTACTCTTTCATATATGTGATGTATTTCATCAAAAATAGGCAAAGAAACGGACATTTAAAACACCAAGGCCTACTAGCAAGCACTTAAAATGCCACAAGTATGGGTCAGTGTGTGTCGGCAGGATACATATTTTAGAGAAGGAATGGAGAGTGTCAATTAGCACAGCAGATCGATCAGTCCGGAGCAACGTTAATGCAGCTGTAGGATTAGGTAGACTCAGGTCAGAAGAACTCCACTCTGCGTACATCCGTCTACCGGGCTGTGCTCTTCATGGGATATGACGAATGGAAAGAAGACCTGGCAGCACTGATGCCAGTTTGGGCTTCTTGGCAACTGCTCTGGACCCTGTCTGGTTAGTGTGGCTACTGTGCCTCCATTGTGGAAGAGGACCTGTAAACTGCCTTAGCATTTTTACTCCATGAAAAGTAGGGCAACAGGTTATTTTTTAACAAAAATGATGAGCGTTAATAAGGCTTAGATTTCTTCTCAAGTTTGTTGAATAGTATCTGCTGATCTCCCTGAAGAAACTAGGATAAAATGATGGTATACATTTTAATAAAATATGCAAGGAGTTTAAGCATTAAAACTGCCATTATCCATATTTGCGTTATCAGCAGAGAAGTTGTATACCTAATTCCCCATACACTATGTGAAAAAATTAAAGAATTATGTCTAATACAATGTCAAAGACAATGTTAATGCAAAAATTAACTACAGAAAAGTACAAAAGCTAAAGAATGAAATTCTCAAAGAACAGATTGGAACAATGATGGCAGAAAGATATCTTCAGCCTCTAGATTCAATGCATAGTTTTGAATGTAGAGTTCTGAAAAATTTCATCCATGGAAGCTCTCCCTACAGTCATTTGCATGTTCCATAAATGATCTGCACAATGACGAGTTATTAAGGAGGAAAATTGTCACTAGGAGGATGACAAATCAACAAGCAAGAAACGTCCAAGAAGGTATTTGTCCAAACTCACATAATTGGCCACACGATGTGCCAATGGTCAAGATGCCTGCCTCTCCGAGTGAGTGAAGCAGCAGGTAATGGGTTTCCGTTTTCAGAGTGAGATGCCAACTCCACAGCCTCTGTCTTAGAGTAGCTGCTTATTGAAATTGTTGTTAAATGATGACTATGTCATAGGTTGGGTCAAGGTGCGGTCGGACTGCCCTGGAGCTGGCCTTGTGTGCTGAATCTAGGAGGGAATGGGGCCTTTCAAGATGGAGAAGCATTCAGCTAGCAGAGATGAATGAAAACGTTCTCTTTCCCATCCACAGTGTAAGAGAACAAATGCAGAAGGGACATGGTAGCCTAAGAAAGGCTCACAGTGCCTGGGACGAGGCTAGAGATGAGGCTTCGAGGTCAAACAGGCATTGTTATAAAAGATGCCTATTCCAAACTCAAGTGCTTGCATTTTCTCCCACACAAGACACACAGCCCTCAGAGGCTTTTCTGCAGGGGAATCCTGGATGCCGGCTTGTTTCTAGAGGGAGGAGAGCTGAGGCAGCATCGTGGAGGATGGACTGGGAGGGAATACCTTGTCCTCCACACGGAGATGAACACAACACTGTCACAGCCTTCCAGTACTTACCACCCGGGGGAGGCAGATAAGATTGGGAGCAGACCATTGCTGTACCCATCAGTGAAGTGTTGATCCAAGGATAAGCATTGTGCCTTAGAGGTGTCCATACAGATCACCCACCTTCTCGTGAAGCCAGGGAGGCCCCAGGACCAAGTGTCAACTCCACTGCACCTTGGAACTTAGTCAACCAGGGTGCATCTGCTGGACTTCAATTCACTGCTCATACTACAGCACAGCATAGGCTTAAGAGATCACAACTGATTTGTATCCAACTATGTCTATTTTTTATTTTTTTTTATTTTTTGGAATATGGCAGAGTATAAATAAAAGAGTAATTAATTTAATAAATCAATAAAGTCATAAGAACAGTACTTAATCTTGTTAAGGACAAGGAATGTTTAATTGATTAATCATGCACAGAGAGTGCTTATCAAGAGCTGTGCACCAAAGATGCTTCAAGGGAAATATCCAAGGTGCCAGGACTGTGGCCCCAGGGAGGCCCACACCGCGACAGGTGTCTGAAGGGTCCTAGCTCTCTAAGCCCCTTCTCATGCTGAGACTCTGTATCCCACACCTTGTAGCCCAAGAAACTTATAATCTACTTGATGAAGCAGATTTTTTATGCCAGAAAAAATAGAGGGTTAAAACGGGCTCATAAAAAGTAGCAGTAAGTGGTTTGGTACAAACTGAAACTTCTATAGGTTCTGAGAATTGAACCGAGAAATGTGAACTCTGTGATTCCAGGTAAAGGGAATGGGCTGAACCAAGGTCACAGAAATAAGCAAAAGCCAAACTTTTCCTTCCTTTCCTCCCTCCTGCTCTCCCTGTTCCTTCCTCTCTTCTTCCCCACTGGTATTCACCGAACCTAAAACTCTTTTAAAAATCCAAAACCCTATGTATATGTATGATTACATGAATAGTGTGAATCTACATTGTGTACAACCATAGAAATGAAAAGTTGTACCCCATTTGTGTACAAGGACTCAAAATGCAGTCTGTAAAAATAAAAAAATAAAAAAAAAACAGAATTCTTCAAGTTCAATAATAAAAAGACAATTCAATTCTAAAAAAAAAAAAAATTCAAATCATATTCCTTCTCCATTACAAAGGACTTATGTTCGGTGAAGGAATACCAAGAGGGGAACCTGCCTTTCCCTCCCAAATCTTTGGAAAGCAGGAATAGGGCATCGACTGGGAAATGAATCTCCAAAGAAGTAATGTCCAAATACATCCTAATGAAACCTAGCGGGCTCTCCAGGCAGAAGAGCAAGACCCAAGCGGTCAATGTTCCAGGAACCACGGAGATCTGACCACAGCAGAAGCTTGCTGAAGTGTGTTGAAAAGGGACTTAGGGTAGGACCAGAGCAGCCATCGAATGATGACTCTCCAGACAGGGGCCTGGCCCAGTTCACAGTAGGAACAGTAAGAAGTAAGGTTGAGCAGGTCACTTAAGGTCCTTCTGGCAAGAGAACAGCAGATGGACTTCACATAAAAGTGGTTCCTGATGGCCCTTCAGAACTGTGTTTGCTAAGCAATTTCACATACTTGAAAGCAATCTGGGTATGCTCAGTCCTTCTAACCATAGTTTGTGTTACCTGTAATTATTATTAATTAAGGCAGAGGCTCATGTATATGAAAGGAGTGTGGAAATCTACAGGGTTCGTTTTTGTATTTGTCAACTTTTATTTGAAAACAGCAGGTGAAATTCTGATTTGAGCAACGTTTAGCCTCAAACTATCATGCAGATTGTTTTGGTATCTATGTAATTGCAAAAGACTGCTTTGGACGAAGCTCCTGAACACTTTTTATTGCTAATTTTGGCAATAAACCTGTTAATTAGTTAATTGTAAAACATTAGTGAATCAAGCAAAAAGAATCCATCTGTTTATAAAATTTCAAAGATCTCTTCTGGGCATAACATTTAAAAACAAGAGCAGGCTGCACTGGAGTGCCTGCTAACTATAACCATCTCTTTTGAATATTTGTACAGTCTCCTCTTAGGGCCAAAGGGTGGTATTTTAATGCAATCATTTGCTGTGCTTTTAGGTAATTTTGCAGGCACAGGGTGCTGCGGACGATTTGTTTTGGGGACTGTTAGGAACTGGAAAATTGGTGAGGGATATACAATTTTTTCATCTATATCCAAAGTTGTACCTAGAATAATTAGCCAGGCAGAATAAAGTCAGAAGAGTATTTCTCACAGAGAAACACAGTTATACATGCAAGGAAAGAACTGAAAAAAATCCCTAAGTGAAGAATGTCTATAGTCCACCTGGAAGAGTGAAAAATGACTGGTAAGCCAGGCAGGGGCCAGACTGGGCAAAACCGAAATCTCCATATGAAGGGAACTTCCTTTAACCTGTCCATCAAAGTCACAGGACTCCACTGAAAATGTTCCCTCTAGAGGGTTTGGTTAAATTTCTGCATGGAGGAAACATCTCCCTCAGGCCAATCACCTATTTGAAAAGCTGTAAAATTCTAAATCCCTGCTCCTTCTCTCAATGCCCACAGTAAAGCACAGTGGAAAAGCCAGGAAGAGCCCAGGGACCAGAGGAAAAAGTCAGGGTAATGTGGGTGGGACTGGGGATGTGGGTTCTAGTCCCATGTCCACAACTAATGGGCTGGTGAACAGAATTTGATAATTATCCTTCCCTGGTCCTCTGCTTCCCTCTTAAATGAGCAAGTTGTTTGGGGACATATTTAGTCTGGACTTCAGGGGACAGATTTTGAAATCTGTTTGCAGTCACTTCTCTGTGTAGTTAAGTTATTGATAGCCATCTGAAAGTGGGAATGGCATTAAGGACCTCCAGCCAATTAAAATATGGACCATTCTGACCTCCTGGCATGAGAAGTGCAGGCCCAGAGACCCTGTAAAGGGAGCTAAGTCTCCCCAACAGGAAGATCATGGGGGCGAGGGAGAATCCAGGCCTCCAGATGCACCATGCCAGATGCTGGTTTGTGGAGAGTTATTCTTATCGTCAGATATGTGGAATTCTGCACAAAGGCCTTCCATATTGATTTCTTCCATGACAGATCTTCATAGATTTTGTTTCATATTTCATTGATTATCTCAATTTTCACTCTTTTTTTTTTTTTTTTTTGGTAAATGAGAGGTTACAAAAGTTACCCTTTATATATATATATATATATATATATATATAAAATATATTTATACAAATATATATATATAAATATCTCAATAACTGTTTTTTGTTTCCTTAAATTTTCCAAACTATCTTAACTCCCTTTCCAAAATGCAATCAGTGTGAATATAGATTAGGCCTCTGAACTGGAACACAGAAAGATCCAAAACTTCGGAACCTTATTATGAGGACCTTATTATGTCTTAATGCAGCTAGATATTTCAAAGTATGTGGACCCAACCACCAGTGACTTCCATATAAGAGAAAATTCCTTTTATTTCATTATTTAAAGATTGACTTTACTTTGCTATTCTTTGGGCCCTGGACTGGGAGTCAGGAGATCGGACACTGTGGAGGGCCCTGTGCCCTTTCACGATTCACGTAATCTCCTTGAGCCCCAGTGTCTTCAACCATAAAAACAGAGGGTCGGACCTGATACCATTTCAGATTCCTTCCAGTTAAGGCATTCTGGAATTGGATTTCTCAGGCTTCTTTGGCAGGAGGTATCCATTTGCTCCCAGCCCAGGGTGGTGGAGGCCAGCATTGTTATATCATGACAGTTAGAGAGATAGACCCGGAATGAAAGGTTCACTAAGTGCTCCTGATCCTCCCTTTTTTTCTTATTTTTTTGTAAATGAATGAAAAGCCTTCATTTTCCTGAGCAAATCCTAAGTTACAGATGTCATTTTCTTCATCACAGGGAGGTAAAAGAAAATAGCATTCAAAAATATGCCAGCATGGAACATTTCACTTGTTTCCATACTGTCTGATTTAAGGATAAAGATCTTTTTTCAATGTTGAAAGCAAAACCTTCTAAATTCATCTGGTTTATAGGATCATTTACATATCCAGTGGAACATCTATTTTATCTGACCAGAAATGAAGATGATACCACTTTCTTGGCTGAGATTAGAAATATATAAGGGTGGAATATTGATGGCAAGGCACAATACAGAGAAGAGCAGCCTGAATCATGCACTGTGGGTGCTGATAAGTCGATAGGTTCCTAGCCAGAGTGGAATGATAACCTCAGAAGATACAGATTAATGATAGCCGCTTCCACGATTGAGAAAGAAGCAGCAAGGGTAAAGGAGGAATAAATTTAAGCATTTCAACGAAGGATTGAGAAGTTTAAAGGATACTACTAATTGAATTATGTGTTGTAACCAGATAATATTCTATTATACAAAGATGAAAGCCAGAGTCGTATCAAACCATCTAGTGGGAAGACGTCAACTTGAATCCACAAGGGTTATTTTTAAAGTGGTAGGCTCTAATATAACTCGGAATTTCGGAAGCACAATTTCAGCTTGATCTTTTAAATTTATAATGGTGATAAACTTGGTTTGATTGCTCAGCAACATCTATTCAGATTTATGGCAACATGGAGATAACTGAAGGCATTGTTACTTTTCATCCAGAATTCACTGATTCGTTATATACGTACACTGACTTCCCCTCTGCGTCCATAATCTCAAATGGTGCCAAGGGCTCTGATTGTTCAGTCTTCGTTCACTTAATAAATCTTTCTTAAGTACTTTCTGTATGAAAAGTACTGAGTGTAAGTTCAGAGCCTAGAATAAATTAATAGAGTTTTGAGGACAGGAACTCTCATCTCTACCTTTCCATTATTAGCAAGAGGGCTTGCCTTAATATATATACTTGGTAAATGCTTGTTGAACTGAAGTAAACATTTTAGAAAGACAGGTACACAGGAAAGAATTAACTGATAACCAACTAGCATCCCATGTGTCTCAAATCATGAATCTGAAAAGTTGGAAGAGATCTCATAAGGCAGTTAACACCTGTTCCTGAGGTTGCTCCATGGAATAAACATAAGGGGTGTGACTACAATAAAAATAGATGGGAGATTTCTTCATTGAATAAATTTTGGGGAAACAAAAACAAGTTTTCTTTTCAAGAGGCTATGACATGCTGATATTTCATCTTTCTCTCAAATCACATGTAATAAATCCATCACCAGCTACTTTCCTCTGGGAGCCCCAACTTCTGGGACTTAAGTTGTGCCTTAGAAGAATTTCAGTTGGATGAACTGGATTGGCCCATTTTTTCTGGCTTTATCTTCCAATCGTAACTGTCCTTCACCTGATAACTCTGATAAATAAGTCTAAGATAAAGGAATTACCTTATTTGGGGGGCACACTGCATCTCTCATTGGACAGTCTTCATTGTTAGAGGGTTTTGTTGTTTGTTGTTGTTGTTTGTTTTGTTTTTTTATTGTGAGCTGAAATCTGCCATTAGAGCAAGAGTTGGCAAGGCACAGTCTACAGGTGAGAGCTCCCTTGTGGTCTGTTTTTGGATGCCCTTCAAGCTAAGAAGAGTTGTTATATTTTTTAAAGTATTAGAAGAAGAATAAGGAGAAGGAGGAGAGGAGGAGGAAGAAAGGGAAGGAGAAGGGGGAAGGGGAAAAGGAAGTGAAGGGGAAGATCCAGCAGAGACCACAAGCGTCCTCCTACCAAGCCTAACAGCTTTATAATCTGAACCTTCACAGGAGACTTTGCCCAGTTACACTCCATGACGTAGTCTGCAGACTTTTCGATCATGTTCTCCATGGTGAGCAGCTTCAAAAACATTCAGAAGATCCCTGCACCCTTAACTCCATGCCCTTGTATTCGGCTCCCCTAGAACCTGGGCTAGATTTAGAGACTCCCTTCTCAACAGACTTGTTTCCAAATGGTCCTGAATAGAATGTGGAAGAGGTAACAGAGTGACTCTTGTAATATTAGATTATAAAAAAGATTTTGGCATTCGACTCGAATGCTTTTCTTCCCTCTCTCACTCACCTAAATACAGAAGGCAGCTTATAGAGTGAGCTGCCCTATAACAAGGCTAAGAAGGAGAAGGGCCTCCAACCTCGCCAGTGTTTACCAGGAAGGAGCTGAGGCCTTCAGAGGCACTCAGACCAACCGACTGCAGGGAACTGAATGCTGTCAATAACCAGGTGAGTGAACTTGAAACAGTTCACTGCCAGTTGAGCCTTAAATATGACCACAGTCCTGGCTAACAGCTGTGGTTCCCGAGAGACCTTGACTCAGAAGCACCCAGCCGATTGCACCAAATTCCTGACCCATAGGAAGTGCCAGATAATAAATGTTGGCTACTTTAGCCAACTAACTAATTGAGCCAACTAACTAACTTATTATTAGTTCTTGTGGGGAAAATTATTACACAAAGATAGACAATGAGTGCTCATTCCAATTAGTGAAACTTTTGGGGCCATTCATTTTCAATATAGCTGCATTTACCACTTCAGATTTTTACTTTACGTCTTAGTAAGGCTTACAGTTTTTCTTAATCTTTATTTTTCTAGCTTTATTGAGGGAAGATTGACAAAACTGTATAAATTTGAAGTATACAATATGATGATTTAATATGTTTATATATTGCAACAAATTAGTTAAAACACCTATGACTTCACTTAGTTATCATTTGTGTGTGTGATGAGAACATTTAAGATCTACTATTTTAGCCAATTATGAGCATATAATTGCATTATCATAGTTAACTATTATCACCATGCCCTATATTACACCCCCAGAGCATATTCAGCCCTACACTATAAGTTTGTACCATTTGACCAACAATGCCTCATTCTCCCTATACCCTAGCCCCTGAAACCCTCCTTTTACTCTCTGTTTATTTAGTTTAATTCTTTTAGATGCCTCTCATAAGGGAAATCATACAGTATTTGTCTTTACCATATTTTACTCAGCATAATGCCCTCAAATTTTATCCATGTTGTTGCAAATGGCAGTATTTGTATCTTCTTCATGACTGAATAATATTTATTTTATATATACCACTATTTCTTTATCCATCCATTGACAGACACCTACGTCGTTTTCATATTTTGGTTACTGTGAATAAATCTGCAATGAGCACAGGAGTACATATATGTCTTCTAGCTGCTGATTTTGTTTTCTTTGAATATATTCAGAAGTAGAATCGCTGAATCATATGGTAGTTCAATGTTTTAAGGAACCACAATACTGTTTTCATAATCAATGTGCCCAATATCCTCCTTATCAATGGAACACAATGGTTCCCTTTCCTCTACCTCTTTACCAACACTTATTGTCTATTGTGTTTTATAGCAATTATTCTAACAGGTGTCAGGCAATATCTCATTGTCGTTTCAATTTGCATGTCCCTAATGATCATTGACATTGTCTGTCATTCATATGCCTTTTTTGGAAAAATATCTATCCTTTACTCATTTAAATTAGATTGTTCATGTTTTTGTTACTGAGTTGTATAAGTTACTTATACATTTTTTCTTAGCATTGAGATAAAAAGAAAATGAATTGAATATGTGACTAAATGGTAGAAAATTTGCATATTAAAAAAAAGTTGAAAGGATATTTGGACAATTTGTTCCCCTACCTCACTGAACTGGTTTTCTATCCCTGGATGTGGCCATATCTACCTTGGAGAACACTGTTAGAGATTAACATATGACATCATAAAAACTCAAACACACCCCAGAATGGTAAACACATGACAATTTTATTTTTCTGACTATTTTATCCTTTTACTAGAATCATATTTCTCTGTCTAAAATATTTTATTTGTCCAGAAGTGTTAACTCTTCCTTTATGTTAATCAACAGACAACTCATCGCAGATGTCACCTTGGAAGCCTATACTTAGGTTTGTAGAAAATTGTCAGATGTCTTAGAGAGTTTGTTCCTGTCTTAAGGGTTGCTTGGCTGCTGAAGAGAAATGTTAACAGCTGTGGGAGAAGCAATTAGTGTCCATTCTATCCTGATTGACAATTCTACAAAATGCCCAGTAGCATTTTCTCTGGTTTTACAAAATGGCGACCTTCTGTTTCAGAGTGCTGGGTAGCTATTGAGTTCTGGTACAGTTATCATCATGCAGATGCCCCATGTGGCTCCCAATTAGGGAATCGAGCTTAATTTCACTCCCCGACCAGACTGAAATATAAAAGAGAAAGATAAGACCTTCATAGAGAGGTATGAACAGAGATTTCCGGCAAGCAGAATACATGAATATCAACTTTTAGGAGCATTTGATTAAAAATGCGCAGGCAGGGCTCTGAGAAACTGGGAGGCGCTGGATGAAAGGAGAGAGATTAGTGAGACTCCTGCAATGAATGCACTGTTTTCATACAATGCCCTAATCAGGGGGACAAGTGACAGTTGTTATGAAGCAGTAAGATTCAGAACAATGCCTTTCCCAGGAAAGCAGTCACTACAAAACAGGGCTGCAGTAGGACAATACTGAGTTGTCCACATGAAGGAGAACGATTGCTTCAAGCCTCTGCCTGCATCTGCCAAGTTTCCTTGATACAAAACAACAACAATAACAAAATACACACACACACACACACACACACACATATTAGGAACTGGTAAGTAGTGGGTTATTTTTTCCTCTGACTTCCAGACTTCCTATTTTTCTCACCATGTAGTTCATATTATCCCAATTATCTATGTTACTTTATTAATATAGAAATACTATGATCTTCCATTTTCCCTAATTAAGACTATTAGGAAGACATTTTATGCTCTTATTTTTTTAATGAAATTCAATTGAAAGTCCCTGTATCAGATCTTATTAGCTGCTACATTATAACATATAATATTTCATTGGGGGCAAAAATGCTCCAATCAAAAATTAGATCCAAACTTTAAGAATGCAAACTATGATAGTAACACAGTCATGGTTCTTTGCATATATTTAATCCTGTAAAAAAATAAAACCTTCCTGTGTCAAATTTTAATCAATTCTGTCCCCAGGAAATACTACGACATGGAAGACCAGGGAAGAAATTATATCGCTCCATCTTTTTAATAATAGGATGTCTGAATTAAAAGTTGTACGTACCTTAAGAAGGTATGAGAGGTGAATGAAGAATTTGACCCAAGTGATACCATTTTTTTTTAAAGAAGCAATGGGAAATGTTTTGTTAACGGATTCAGCGAGCGTGAGTGCTGTGTGTTGAGCATGAGCAAAACACGATAGGATGAAGTAACACACAGGAGTTCAATATCCCAGTGTGAGGCACATAGTAGGCATTCAGTACAGGATCTTTAAATAAATGCATAAAGACCTTGCTCTCTTCTCTACAGGAACATACATTCTAGTTGAAATGAACAGATACGCCCTCATGGAATCTTCTCCATACTTACGTGAGGAAGAAAATGTTTTCAAGTTAATTTTGTAAAAAAAGGAAACTGAGGTTCTGCCAGATGTTTTGCTGGAAGTCTGAGATCTAGAGCGGTGGAACAAATTCAGCAGTCTGCCCTACTCTGGAGTCCAGAGTGACTTCTTTCAGCTGCCAAGATCTCGGGTTAGTCCCTCAGGCCTGTGTTCTCTGATATGTTCCCTTCCCCCATCTCTTATTCTCCCCTGGAAATGCAATAGGAAGAACATGTCAGCCTCCTGTGGGAAATCTTGCAGCCATATTTATTACAACACAAGTAAACATGTACCCCCAAAGCTTGAAGGAAACCATATTTCAAGGGAAACCTTGAAGCCTACCTGGCAAGCCACTTGGCAAGGACCCAGGAACAACCACCACCAGAACAGCTGATACACAGAAGTACTTCCTTTGTCATCACTGGACACCTCTCAATGATTTTCTGTCACCACTTGAAAGTGATAAGTTCCATGAACAGTGTAATGGCCAAATAAAGGATTTCTGGATATCCCACAGAAGGGATTCTCAATTTTCCTGTTCTCCCAGTACATCTCGCGAATTTACTTCGAGGACACATCAATGTTCAAATGTTTTACCAGGGCTCAGAGTCACCTATTTCTCCACCGTTCTCTTTAGTCTCTTCAGCTGAGACTAAAGATAAAAGCACTAGGGCAGGTGACAGTAAAGTACCGAGTCTCATTTGTAGCAAATAGGGATAGATTGGCCTTTAGCTTAAAATTTAATTTTTGAAATACTTGATAAAATTGAATAAAAATGAATTGTACAGTGGTTTAACATACCAGAAAATAAAATTATCATTGGAATTTTTAAATCTCATCAACAGGAACAAATTGTTTCCCATAATCAAAATAGCTTGTTCCTTACTTTTCATTGACATCTCTGTTTTATAGCATTTTATACTTAGATGATACCATTTCTCTCAACACTGTCACTCCTGAAGGAACTTCAACTGCCCTTGGCCAAGAGGTTTCATTCATTCACCCAAAATTGGAAAAGACTGAGAAAACAGGAAGTTCTGATTTCCAAAACATTTGACAGATAACCCGATGAAACCATGATAGAAACTTCCATAAACACCACAGAATTCATCATCACCTAATTTTTCAGTGACATCTGATTTGTAGCATGTCAACAGTCCTTAGTGAATTCTTCTATGCCTTGCTTGTTGGAGGTCAGAGATGTTGTCTTGCAACCCTGGGGGACACCTTCCCCAATCTGTGGGAAGTAGTTCAGGAAACATACTATTTAGAGATACTTGATCATATGGGAGGTAAGAAATCACTTTTCATCTCAAAGGCTGATGGTTTCTCAATTTATATTGTATAGTTTGAGCCTTGTGAAAATGTTATTAGAACATATATTCTATAGTTCAGGAAAACTATTTAGAGAGATCCCATGATTAGATTGAGACAACTAAGGCCTTGAAACAGTAAAGCTGGAAGTTGTGGTCAGGTTTTCTAATTCCTAGGTCAATACCCCTTCCACCCCCATCATTAGGGTTAGCTGATTCATTGACACATGCCAAGGGTTAGGGTTAGGGTTAGGGTTAGCCGATTTATTGACACACACCAAGGGCTCTACTTGGGCAACAGCATCCACAGCAGCCTGTGGGAACTTAAGAGAAATGTGTATCCTCAGACCCTGTACCAGAAATGAATCAGAAGCTCCAGATTGGGGCTGCAGGATCCATGTTTGATCAAGCCCCACAGATGACTCTCATGTCCACCGCTAAACACAGTCACCTGCACAAAACAATGATTGACACATCATTTATATCAAATTTCAGGTAACCATCACTGTATACCAATGGTGCCATAAAAACCTTCTCAGACAGTCTCATATTGAGTCTCCAGAAGACCTCAAAGCCATGGGAAAAAAAGTGTTTAAAGTTTGTCCGTGCACTGTGGACGCAATGGCTATGACTCATAACTTCCCCTCTTTTCCTACCATTTAAAGATAATAAACTGATTTTTTCGTTTCTTGAAATCAACCATCACACAGTTACTCAATTTTATTAGAGTAAAAATTTTTATCCCAGCTCAGTCCTTCCTCAAGGGCTTCCAGTGCTTCTCAGTTTGCCCACAACAGTTTTTTGGGCCAGCACATGGGCAGCCAGAGGGAGGGATTCCTTCCCAGCCTCACCCACTCCAGGTACTACCATCACCAGCCCTTCCAAGAGATTCCTTCCACTGTGGTGTAAGGAGTTCATGTCTTGGATTTCACAGAGAAAAGAGGAGGGAGGTGAGGGTCCCCTGTCACATGCTCTACCACACTCTGTATTTCTCCTTTACAGTACTCATCACACTTTAATTACTTGTTCAATGTCACTGTCTAATTACTTCTTCCCCACATGTTCTCTATTAAGACTTTAGAGGCCCTAAGCTCTGACAAGATAATGGCGTCTCCTCCAACACCAGATGGATTTTAAAATTTAAAATAAAAATAATCAAAACTTGAAAATAAGTTCAAGAAAGCCAGTAAGGTTTTCATTTTATCTACCATGACTACTCCAGTGCTTTATTTCAAATATGATATAAATTTAGTTTTTTTTTAATTGTGTATAATTAAGGTATACAACATAATAGTTTAGGATACATAGATAAAGTAGAAAAAAAATATGACTGTGTTGCTCAGGGTTTTCCACAGAAGCAGAAGCAGTTGCAGGGTGAGAGAATGTGCACGTACATAAGATTGTAGAACTGAGATGTTCGGGCCAGGAAAGCCCAGAGTAAAATTTCAGTACAAGTCTGCAGGCTTGAGAAGCAGGAAGGTCAATGGTGTGAGTTCAAATCTGATTCTGAAGGCAGTAGAGCAATGTCCCAGCCTGAAGGCAGCCCTGCAGTGAGGAAGAATTATTTCTTACTACCTCTTCTTCTGTTCAGGCTTCCAGTGGATTGCATGAGGCTCACCAACATGGAAAGGGGTCATCTGCTTTACCTAGCATACAAAATTAAATGTTAATCTCATTTGGAAGCACCCCCATAGACACACTGAGATAACACATTTAACCAAATATCTGGGTACCCCGTGGCCCAGCCAAGTTGATACCTAAAATTAACTATCACAGCTACTACAATGAAGCCAATTGACATTTGTAACACTTCGCATAGTTACCCATGTTTGTTTTTGGAGCAAAAGAAGCTAAAATCTAAAAAAATATGCAAGTAGAATTTTATGAATTATAGTTCTCATGCTGTACATTTAATCTCTAGACTTGTCCATCCTATATATCTGATACTTCAATTTTACATATAGTTGTTTAGTTATTATTTATTTGCTGTACTGGGGATTGAACCAACAGGCACTTTACCATTGAGTTTCATCCTTGGTCCTTTTTATTTGAATTAGTGTCTCACCAATTTGCCCAGACTGGTCTTGAACTTTCAATCCTTCTGCCTCAGTAACCTGAGTCACCAGGATTACAGTTATGCACCATTGTACCCAACTCATTCGTGCTATTTTGGATCCTCTGATCTGCATCTCCCATTTCTCACCCTCTCCACATCTCTGATAACCATGATTTTTGTTCTCTATCTCTGAATATTTTATTTTTTTAGACTCCACATAAAAGTGGGGTCAGGAAATATGTTTCTATGTCTGTCTTTTTCCCATAGCATTATATCCTCCAGGCTCATCTATATTATGACAAAGGACAAGATTCCACTCTTTTTTAGGGCTAATATTCCATTGTATATATGTTCCACAGCTTCTTTATCCATTTTTTCACTGATGAAAAATTAGCTTGTTTTTATAATTTCTATACTGTGAATATATTTGCAATGAACATGGGAGTGTAGCAATCTTTAGGAAGTGGTGATTTCATTTCCTGCCTATACATGGTAGAGAGAGTGATTACCAGGTCATGTGGTAGTTCAGAAACCTAGATAATGTTTTCCATAATCTCTACAGCAATCTATATTTCCACAAACAATATGCAAGTGTTCATTTTTCTTCACACCCACACCAAATTTGTTTTGTGTTTTAGTTGGCTTTTTCATTATTGTTAGACCCAAAGATCTAACAACAATTTAGAAGAGGAAAGGTTTATTTTGGTTCACTGTTTCAGATATTGAGTCTACATTGACTCAATAGCTTTGGTCCAGAGGTGAGGCAGAACATCATGGTGAAAGGATGTGGAGGAGGGAAGTAGCTTAAGACAAGGCAACTAGTAGGCAGAGTAAGATCTCCATTCACCAGGGACAAAATATAAAGCCCAAAGGCACAACCCAGTGACTTGCTTCCTCCAACCACACCAGACCTGTCCAAAGTTACCACCCAGTTTTTCCATATCAGTGGATTAATCAATTGATTATCTTACAACATGATCTAATTGCCTCACCTTCCATTGTCTCATGTATGAGTTTTCAAGGAACACCACATATCTAAACCATAACATTATACTTTGACTTTTTGATAACAACTATCCTAATGGGTGAGCAGTGGTATCTCATAGCCACTGTTTGCATTTTCCTGTGATGATTAATGACAATGAACACTTTTCTCTCTTTCTCTCTCTCTCCCTCCCTCCCTCCCTCTCTCTCTTTCATTCCTGGTGCCATATGGTCAGCTGCTTTCCTCCACCACATCCTTCCACCTCTACCTCACCTAGAGTTCAGAGGAAAGCAGCCGGCCTTCTATGGACTGAGACCTCTGAAACCATGAGGCTCAAAATACACTTTTGTTCCACTAATTGTTCTTGTCAGGTCTTTTGGTCACAGTGACAAAAAAGTTGACCAAAATGATCATCCTTTTGTTTCTGTCTGAAGAACTCCCTTAAGCATTTCTAATAAGGTAGGTGTTAGGGTTTAGATGTGGTGTCCCCCAAAAGTTCATGTGTGAGGCAATGCAAGAAAGTTCAGAGGAGAAACCATTGGGTTGTGATAGTCTTAACCCAATCAGTGATTAATCTCCAGATAGGGATTAACTGAGTGGTAACTGAAGTGATAGGATGTGGCTGGAGGAGATGGGAATTGGGTGTGGCTTTGGGGTATATATTTATATTTGGCAAAATAGAGCCCTCTCTCTCTCTCTCTCTCTCTCTCTCTCTGCTTTCTTATCACCCTGTGAGCTGCTTCCCTTTGCCACACTCTTCCACCATGATGTTCTTCCTCACCTTGAGCTCCAGAAGGATGACAGCCTTCTCTGGATTAAGACCTCTGAACCAAGAGCCCTCCAATAAACTTTCCCCCCTAAAATTGTTCTTGTCAGATCTTTTAGTCACAGCAGTGAAAAAGTTGACTAAAACCTTATGTATAGTGGTAATGAATTATCTTAGCTTTCTTTAAATATGAAAGAGTTTATTTCTCCTTCATTTCAAAAGGCAAGTTTTGCTGGGTGTAGTATTCTTTTGGGGAGGGGTTACCAGGGATTGAACTCAGGGGTACTCAAACACTGAGCTACAGCCTCAGTCTTGTTATGTATTTTATTTAGAGAAAGGGTCTCATGAGCTGCTTAGCACCTCACTGTTGCTGAGGCTGACTTTGAACTTGTAATCCTCCAGCCTCGGCCTCCCAAGTCGCTGGGATTACAGGTTTGTGCCATCACACCCAGTTGGGTATAGTATTCTTGATTGAAAGTTCCAGTATTTCTTTCCTCACTTTGAATATTTCACCCATTCTCTTCTGGCCTATAAGGATTTTGCTGAGAAATCCACTGAGAGTTTAATAGAAATTCATTTATGTGACTTAATGCTTTTCTCTTGCTACTTTAAAATTTCTTTGACTTTAGATAATTTGACATCAATGTGATTCAGAGAAGATCTTCTTGAGTATTTGGAAACCTTTGAGTTTCATAGATATAGATGTCCATGTTTCTCCAAAGACTTGGCAAGTTTTCAGCAATTATTTTACTAAACAAGCTTTTTATGTCTTTCTATGTTTTGTCTCCTTCTAGAACTACCATAATGCAAATATTGTACATTTAATAGTGTACCATAAGTTCTGTAAACTGTCCTCACTCTTTTTCATTCTTTTATCCTTTTCTTTTTCCTTCTGACTGAGTCATTTCAAAAATAGCATCTTCAAGTTCACAGAATCTTTCTTCTGTTTGCTCCAGTTTGCTGTTGAGTATGAGGTGATACCATGGGTGATACCAACAGCTTCTTCTGTTGTGACTATCTTGAATAAGGACGGCCTGTGCTCAGCGATCTAGCTGCAGGATTGCTCACAGTGATGACATGAGTTATTAAAGCAAGGTCTTTTATAGAACCTTTGTGTTCTTGTGCTCTTCACAGTGGAATTCCTTAGCTCAGGGGATCCTCCCTTGATGTTGGGTCTAAGGCAGTTCATAGTCAAGCACAGCGGTGCTCAAAACCAGGGCACAGGTGCCTAGAAAAGCCACCAAGCCATATTTCTGGCTCCGAGTCTTGCAAAACTGTAATAGCACCTGAAACTTGAAGTGCAGTTCTCCCACTAAAGGGGGCCTGTGTCTTAGTAGGACATCCAGCAGCTCAGGCCCATAAGATGGGGCTGTAGCTATGGTTATGACCCTAGGAGGCAGCGGAAGCACTGGCCAGACTCTGAGGAAGGAAGGGTACTACAGAGTTTAGATCCTGGGAAGCAGAGCACAGTTTGAATTCAAGATGCCCAACTAACTGGACAAATGGCTATTTGGGCTCCAGGGAACAAAGTACTACATCCTGGGATGGTGGGACCTGGAAGAAGCCCAGGTTCTGTGAAGCTGAGTGTAGCCCAGCAAAGACATAGTAATAGAAAATGCCACTGTGGTTGGGGCTCCAAGATGGGGAGCAGCACACTAACGACACCACTCCACCAAGAGGCAGCTACCTCAGCAACTCAGGCTGCAAGAGTCTAGTTCAATTCCACGTAGCTGGGTGCTGTAGCTCTTTGATCTGGAAGCAGGGAGAGCAGCCCAGTCAAGTTGAGGATGAAGGCACTGCATCTGCTCATCCCCAGAGACAGGGCTCACGGGTTAGCAGATCCTCTGGCTCCCTGGGGAAGGGATGCTGCCTCAGCTGTGGATCGGGAGAAGGAAGGGAGCAACATCTCAAGTGCCAGAGGCTTGAAGGGGCCCCAGGGGTCGCACAAAGGAACATGACTGCTCTATTGTACAGGAATCCAGAGGTTCCCAGGGGGTTAGGTGTACCTCAGCTGAGATACCAGGGGTGTGACTGCTCCAGTAGGTTAAGGCTGTGGGTCCCCAGCAGCAGGGCACTACTTCAGCTCAGCCCTAAGAGGAGGGTGCACCAGCAACTAGGAGGAGGGAGCAGAGTGACTCTGCAGGATCTAGCCCTGGGGAACTGGAGTGGCAGTTGCTCTTCTCAGGGATGAGACCCCCGTCATGTAGGTCTGACGCAGTGGCCTCTGAGTCTGAGGGATGGATGGATGCAATAGCTTCTTACACCCAGAAGAGGACATGCTGAACCACTGGCTCTGGCTTCAAGATGGCATAGAACAGTAGCAGCATAAGCTATGAATGTACAGCATCCACTCCTTCTCTGGGGGAAGCTCAGTATATGAACTCCGGAGAGCTCCTTTAGCTGGGTTCAGAGCCTGTGAGGACTCCAGCAGTCTCCAGGAATGAAGACTACAGGTGTCGATGGTGGTGATGATGGATGAGCAGGGTCATCTTGCTCACCTTTTCCAACTGGGGAATGGGGTAACGGAAGACAGGGTGTCCTTCCCTTCTGTTATGGTTTGAATGTGAAGTGTCCCCCAAAAACCTCACATGTGAGAGAATGCAAGAAGGTTCAGAGGAGAAATGATTGGGTTGTAAGAGTCTTGATCAAATGCCTGATTCAAACCAGCATTTGAAGAGAGCCAGCCACAAGTCCTGGAGCCAGCGGAGAGCTCCGGCCCGCAGGCAGCCACTGGGACCAGGGCAGGGCAGCCAGAGACTTCTCCAGGCGGCCCTGCTCCCTCTGGCTGCTGGCTCTTTCCACGGGGCTATCCAAGATGGTGGACTAGAGGGTGACTGCATCTCCTGTCACTCCAGAACCCAGGATTCAATAAGGGGAGGCATTGAGATACTCAGACTAAAATAGAGCCACGGGGTGAGTCTCCCCCACCGGGTGAAGCTCGGCCCGGCTGGCAGGCCCTGATAGGGGCAGCTTCTCAGAGCAGGCAGGGCAGCTAGAGTCTTCCCCAGGTACCCTGCTCCCTCCAGTGGTGGGCTCCTCCCACACGGCCAGCTTCTCGGAGCAGGCCCCCAGTGAGAGCCTTTCTGCACAGAACCAGCTTCGAGTCCCAGAGCCAGTGGCAAGCTTCTGCCTGCAGGCAGGTTCAGGAACCAGGACAGGGCAGCCTCGGACTTCCCCAAGCAGCCCTGCTCCCTCTGGCGGCAGGCTCCTTTCACGGCCAGCTTCTCGGAGCAGACTGCCCAGTGAGAGCCTTTCTGCACACAGCCAGCTCCAAGCCCGGGACCCAGTAGCGGGCTAGGGGCAGCTTTCTTCAGAAGCACTGGATTATCAAGTTCCTCCAAGACTTCAGGCTGCTGAAGGCTGGGAGGTGATACACTGGAAATCTACAGGGACACTGTAAGCAAATAGAGGAAATCTGCAATATCTCACAGTCCCACTGACATCTGACCAACATGAGAAAACAAGGGAAGAAAATGTCCCAAACAAACCTAGACACTATATCAATAAACCCAATGACACCACAGCAGAAGAAATGACAGAAAGGGAGTTCAGAATGTACATAATTAAAACAATCAGGGAAGCAAATGAGGAGATGAAAGAGCAAATGCAGGCATTAAATGATCCCACCAATCAACAGTTAAAAGAGCAAATACGGGAAGCAAGATATCATTTCAATAAAGAGTTAGAGATACTGAAAAAAACCCAAACAGAAATCCTTGAAATGAAGGAAACAATAAACCAAGTTAAAAACTCCATAGAAAGCATATCCAATAGGATAGAATACCTGGAAGACAGAACCTTAGACATTGAAGACAAAATATTTAACCTTTAAAACAAAGTTGACCAAACAGAGAAGATAGTAAGAAATCATGAACAGAATTTACAAGAATTATGGGATATCATGAAAAGGACAAATTTAAGAATTATTGGGATTGAGGAAGGTTTAGAGAATATTCAAAGAAATAATATCAGAAAATTTCCCAAGTCTGAAGAATGAAATGGAAAACCAAGTACAAGAGGCTTATAGGACTCCAAATACACAAAATTACAACAGACCCACACCAAGGCACATTATTATGAAAATACCTAACACACAAAATAAAGACAGAATTTTAAAGGCCGAGAGAGAAAAGAATCAAATTACATTCAGGGGGAAACCAATAAGAATATCAGCAGATTTTTCAATCCAGACCCTAAAAGGTAGAAGGACCTGGAACAACATTTACCAAGCCCTGAAAGAAAATGGATGCCAACCAAGAATCTTATACCCAGCAAAACTTACTTTCAGATTTGACGATGAAATAAGATACTTCCATGATAAACAAAAGCTAAAGGAATTTACAAAAAGAAAGTCGGCATTACAGAACATTCTCAGCAAAATATTCCATGAGGAAAAGATGAAAAACAACAATGAAAATCAGCAACAGGATGAACTACCCTAGGGGAACAGCCAAAAAAAGGAGAAACCAAATCATGTCAAAAACAAAAATGAGTCAGAGGACTGGAAATACAAATCATATTACAATAATAACCCTAAATGTTAATGGCCTGAACTCATCAATCAAAAGACATAGACTGGCAGATTGGATTAAAAAGAAAAATCCAACAATTTGCTGCCTGGAAGAGACTCATCTCATAGAAAGAGATACCCATAGACTAAAGGTGAAAGGATGGGAAAAAACATACCATGCACATGGACACAGCAAAAAAGCTGGAGTATCATTTCTCATTTCAGATAATGTGGACTTCAAGCCAAAACTAGTCAGAAGGGATAAAGAAGGACATTACATACTGCTTAAGGGAAGCATAAATCAGCAAGACATAACAATCATAAATATTTATGCCCGAACATTGGCTCATCCATGTACGTCAAACAAATCCTTCTCAATTCCAGAAATCAAATAGACCACAACACAATAATACTAGGTGATTTTAACACACCTCTCTCACCATTGGATAGATCCTCCAAACAAAAATTGAATAAAGAAACCATAGATCTCAATAACACAATCAACTATTTAGACTTAACAGACATATACAGAATATACAATCCAACAAAGAACAAATACACTTTCTTCTCAGCGGCACATGGATCCTCCTCAAAAATAGACCATATTTTATGCTACAAAGCTACGGTTAACAAATACAAAAAGATAGAGATACTACCTTGTATTCTATCAGATCATAATGGACTGAAATTAGAAATAAATGACAGAATAAAAACAGAAACTTCTCCAATACCTGGAGATTAAATAATATGCTACTATATGATGAATGGATAGCAGAAGACATCAGGAGGGAAATAAAAAAATTCTTAGAAATAAACGAGAACAAAGACACATCATATAAAAATCTCTGGGACACTATGAAAGGAGTACTTAGAGCAAGATTTATTTCATGGGGTGCATTCAACAAAAGAAGTAGAAATCAACAAATAAACAACTTAACACTACAGCTCAAAGCCCTAGAAAAAGAAGAGCAGACCAACACCAAAAGTAGTAAAAGACAGGAAAGAGTTCAAATTAGAGCCGAAATGGACGAAATTGAAACAAAAGAAACAATCGGAAAAATTAAGAAAATAAATAGTTGCAGAAAAATTAAGAAAATAAATAGTTGGTTCTTTGAAAAAATAAACAAAATTGATAAACCCTTAGCCACACTAACAAAGAGAAAGAGGGAGAAAACTCAAATTACTAAAATTCAGAATGAACAAGGAAATATCACAACAGACACAAGTGAAATACAAAACATAATTAGAAGCTATTTTGAAAATCTATACTCCAACAAAACAGAAAACCTGGAAGACATCAACAAGTTTCTAGAGACATATAAATTACCTAAACTGAACAAGGAGGATATTCACAACTTAAATAAATCAATTTCAAACAATGAAATAGAAGAGGTCATCAAAAGCCTACCAACAAGGAAAAGTCCAGGACCAGATGGGTTCTCAGCCGAGTTCTACAAAACCTTTAAAGAAGAACTCATTCCAATACTCCTCAAAGTATTCCATGAAATAGAAAAGGAGGGAACCCTCCCAAACTCATTCTATGAAGCCAATATCACCCTGATACCTAAACCAGACAGAGACACATCAAGGAAAGAAAATTTCAGACCAATATCCTTAATGAACATTGACGCAAAAATTCTCAACAAAATGTTAGCAAATCGCATCCAAAATATATTAAAAAGATAGTGCACCACGATCAACTGGGTTTTATCCCAGGGATGCAAGGTTGGTTCAACATCCGGAAATCAATAAACGTCATTCACCATATCAACAGACTTAAAGTTAAGAATCACATGATTATTTCAATAGATGCAGAAAAAGCATTCGATAAAATACAGCATCGCTTCATGTTCAAAACACTAGAAAAAATTGGGGTAGTGGGAACATTCCTTAACATTTTAAAGGTCATCTACACTAAGCCCATGGCCAATACCATTCTAAATGGTGAAAAACTGAAAGCATTCCCCCTAAAAACTGGATCAAGCCAGGGATGCAATCTTTCACCACTTCTATTCAACATCGTCCTTGAATCTCTAGCCAGAGCAATTAGACAAACCAAAGAAATTAAAGGGATACGAATTGGAAAAGAAGAACTCAAACTATCCCTGTTCGCTGATGACATGATTATATATTTAGAGGAACCTGGAAATTCTACCAGAAAACTTTTAGAACTCATAAGTGAATTCAGTAAAGTAGCAGGTTACAAGATCAATGCTCATAAATCCAATGCATTTTTATACATAAGTGATGAATCTTCAGAAAGAGAAGTTAGGAAAACTACCCCATTCACAATAGCATCGAAAAAAATAAAATACTTGGGAATCAAACTCACAAAAGAGGTGAAAGACCTCTACAATGAGAACTACAGAACACTAAAGAAAGAAATTAAAGAAAACCTTAGAAGATGGAAAGATCTCCCATGTTCTTGGATAGCAGAATTAATATTGTCAAAATGGCCATACTACCTAAAGTGCTATACAGATTCAATGCAATTCCAATTAAAATCCCAATGATGTACCTTACAGAAATAGAGCAAACAATTATAAAATTCATCTGGAAGAATTAAAATCCCAGAATAGCTAAAGCAATCCTTAGCAGGAAGAGTGAAACAGGGGGTATTGCAATACCAGATCTTCAACTCTACTACAAAGCAATAGTAACAAAAACAGCATGGTATTGGTACCAAAATAGACAGGTAGATCAATGGTACAGAATAGAGGACATGGACACAAATCCAAATAAATACAATTTTCTCATACTAGACAAAGGGGCCAAAAATATGCAATGGAGAAATGATAGCCTCTTCAACAAATGGTGCTGGGAAAACTGGAAAACCATATGCAACAGAATGAAATTAAACCCCTATCTCTCACCATGCACGAAACTCAACTCAAAATGGATTAAGGACCTCACAATCAGACCAGAGACCCTGCATCTTACAGAAGAAAAAGTAAGTCCAGATCTTCAACTTATTGGCTTAGGATCAGACTTCCTTAACAGGACTCCCATAGCCCAAGAAATAAAAGCAAGAATCAACAACTGGGATAGATTCAAACTAAAAAGCTTTCTCTCAGCAAAGGAAACTATCAGTAATGTGAAGAGAGAGCCCACAGAGTGGGAGAATATCTTTCCCACTCATACTTCAGATAGAGCGCTAATTTCCAGAATATATAAAGAACTCAAAAAACTCTACACCAAGAATACAAATAATCCAATCAACAAATGGGCTAAGGAATTGAACAGACACTTCACAGAAGAAGATCTACAGGAATCAACAGATATTTGAAAAAATGTTCAACATCTCTTGTAATAAGGGAAATGCAAATCAAAACTACCCTAAAATTCCATCTCACCCCAATTAGAATGGCGATTATCAAGAACATAAGCAACAATAGTTGTTGGCGAGGATGTGCAGAAAAAGGTACACTCATACATTGCTGGTGGGGTTGCAAATTAGTGCAGCCACTCTGGAAAGCAGTATGGAGATTCCTCAGAAAGCTTGGAATGGAACCACCATTTGACCCAGCTATCCCACTCCTCGGCCTATACCCAAAGGACTTAAAATCAGCATACTACAGAGATACAGCCACATCAATGTTCATAGCTCCTCAATTCACCATAGCCAGAGTGTGGAACCAACCTAGATGTCCTTCAATTGATGAATGGATAAAGAAACTGTGGCCTATATATACAATGGAATATTACCCCACCATAAAGAATGATAAAATCATGGCATTTGTAGGCAAATGGATGAAATTGGAGAATATCATGCTAAGTGAGATAAGCCAATCTCAAAAAACTAAAGGACGAATGATCTCGCTGATAAGGGGATGAGGACATATAATGGGGGTGGGAGGGGTTAGCGTTAGGGTTAGGGTTAGGGTTAGGGATAAGGAGGGTGATAAGAATGGAGGAAGGAAGGACTGTACAGAGGGAAAAGTGGGGTTGGACGGGGGGAGGGGAAAAATAACAGAATGAATCAAACAACATTACCCTATGTAAATTTATGATTATACAAATGGTATGCCTTGACTCCAAAATAGAGAAACAGCCTGTATGCCATTTGTTCACAATAAAAAAAAAAAGAGTCTTGACCCAATCAGTGATTTAATCCCCTAATAAGGATTAATGGAACTGTAACTTGAAATGGTAGAGTGTAGCTGGAGAAGGTGGGAATTAGGGTGTGGCTTTGGGTATATATTTGTATCTTGGGAGTGGAGTCTCTCTCTGCTTCCTGATCATGATGTGAGCTGCTTCCCTCTGCCACACTCTTCCGCCATGATGTTCTGCCTCACCTCCAGCCCTGAGAAATGGAGCTGGCCTTCTATGGACTAAGACCTCTGAAACTGTGGCCCTCAAATAAACTTTTCCTTCTGTATAATTGTGCTGGTCAGATTCTTTTGGTCACAGCAACAAAACAGCTGACTAAACCACCTTCTTTACATAGACATTCTGAGTTTCTGCACTCTAAGATTTCCCATGCATCTATGTAGTTTATTGTTGCTTTCCTTTTGCTAAGAAAAAAAAAAAAAAAAAAAAGAACCTAGTTATTTACTCATTATTTGGGGATTTTCTGTAGGAGAGAAGAGTTCTAGCAGCTTCTGGTCAGTACTCTTGCTAATGTCTTAAATCTTTTTTTATTTTTTTAGGAGAGGAGGGCAGCTTCTCCCTCTCTGGTGCTCTAAGCATGGGAAATCCAGACTGCTTACACGTATGTTATAAGTTGCATGAGGGTCAGAGCTGTTGCTGTCTTGGTCACGATATAGCCATGGTGTCCACACAATGGCTGAGCCAAGACAGTTCGTAATACAGGTCTTACAAAAGGCTTAGAAAGTGAGTGAGTGAATGAGTGAGTGAGTGAATGGAGAGGGAAAGAATGAGCAAGAGAAGATAAAATGATGGATGAAAAGAGCATGAAAGGAAAAGTGGGGAGAAAGAAAGGGAAGGAAGGAGGGAGGGAAGGCAGGTAGGAGGACATAAACCCGTTGGCCACTGTCTTTATTTTCCTATAGGTTGGGAGAGAGATGTACTGGTACTAAACTCCCTAGTCTATTGTCAGAGCTCAAAGGATCATCTGTTTCATTATCGCTTAATTCTAGAATAAATGTTTCTGCCGTCCTTTTACAGAATTATGAACCGTGTCTTTATTTACTTACATGGCACAATTTCCAAGTACATGACAGCCCATTGCTCATGTTGTCTTTGTCATGGAATTAGGGAAATGTAGCGTGCGCTTGGAAGGTGCAGCTGCTGTCCAATGAAGAGGAGGTCCACCTTGAGCGGGGGCCGTGATATGTGCACCAGTTATTCATCAGTTACAGTCTCTGGGGCTTCTGATTCCAGCACCCTAGAAAAAGAATAGCATTTATACAGACAGCTCTTTTTCCTTCCTGTTCACTCCTTTCTAATGAATCTATTGTAAACTGAGGTACACACTTAAATTGATTCTATCTGTTGTACCAAAACAACAATATTTACAGGACTTGTTGCCACAGAATCCATGCAAATCACAGGGAATTTATACATTCAATACATTGAGCAGAAATGGAGACTTTAAATGACATCAATCTCATGAGGTGTCAACACACTACAATGACGTGCAGACCCTATTTTCTACTTTTCCCTGATAAGAAACAAGAGTATGCAATTGTCTAGCATTCAGATTCATCAAGTAAGCACTCAAGAGCAGATTTATTGCACAGGTTAAAGTTGAGAAAAGAAGACCAATATGCTATAAGGGAAAAAATAAATAAAATCTCCTCTCTCTTTTGGTCCCCAGACCCTAATGTGACAAGTTTAGCATTATCCACTGGAGTCATAAAGCCTTTTATAGAGATATTTTCCCCCTTAGCCCTGTTATTTTAATTTGTGCACAGATTTTAGCACAGGCAATTTCTCCCGGCAAGGGCTTTTCCCTAATAGAATTATACTGTCTTAGCTCAAAATGGTCTTTGGTTCTTAGTCCACTGGGCTCAAAAGATTATTTTCTTGTGGTGGAGAGCTCTCCACACCGCCCGGGAGCCCACCATTATCTGCACTGAGCACCCCGATCCTCTCCATCCTTCAAGAGGCTACACAGCTGGGCCCAGCATGAAAATGACAAGCATTAGGAAGCTCCAAGAGTTTATTTTCCTCTGGCTGGGCATCTTGGTTGCTGGATTCCCAACAATGCCATCACAACGCATGCCTTTCAATAGAAAGTGATTCTAACAGGATTAAATGTAATTTAGAGTCAATAAGGAGAAGTTTGCCATAGGCAGAATTATAATAGACAATGTGATCAGAAGGTAGAGAATCTGGAAGGCTTTCAGGGATGCATTCTACTGTACAAAAACGAAATACAGAGGGCGAAGAAAATGTTTATTCTCTGCCAAACCTTTCGCTGGTTCCATCGTGCACACAAATCAATTCACAGTCTATTAAAGTAATAAGAACTGTGCATTGTCGTTTACAGGGAGGCAAAAGAAAGAGATGTTTGCAGGAGAATGAGACGCAGTATGATTTCAGCCACCAGTCTTCTTCATTGCTGTACAAGTGGTTAATGGAATGCTCTGGAGTCTGTGGGACGTGGAACCAGAACCCACAAAAGGCACATAGAGCTTGCCCCAGAACTGCATTTGATGCAGGGCAGTTTTTAAGTCATCACTCAACCAACATTGGTATGGAAGGTGATCACTGCCGTGGAAAACAGCCCTCCATCTCCCATGCAGGGCGGATCTGGACAAGTAAGAGAGTAACTGGGCATTTGATTAGAACTCAAGTCCAGGGAAGAACAAGCCTCCACCTCAAGCAGGAGGAACTGTCTTGGAGCTTCCTGAAGCTGCCCTTCACCAAAATCAATTGCTTTAATCCAGAGAGAAGGGATAAGAAAGTAAAGGTAGGTATGTAGCAAGAGTTGATCGTCTAAAACTATTTCCCTACTTTTAGAGTCTTTATACCCCAATTAGTAGAAAATAATAATAAGCCACCACTTGCTGGGTTTTGTAATTATCACTTAGTGGACAACGTGCTAAGCTGTTTTACACTTACCACCTCATTTAATTTTCACTATAGCCCTATAAAGTAGTGGGTTTTATTTCAGTTCTCAATTTATACCTGGGAATAATGAAAATCAAAGATATTCCCAAGTTGCTTGAGGTCACGTGTTCTACAAACGAAGAGCTGTGATCAAACCCTGGGTTATGTAACACCGCCGTCCACAGGTTGAGCCATCCCGTCTGTTCAACTGGTGACTGGACATGCAAGGCTTCAGTCCTGGAAGAGTTGTGGTTTGGGTCAATGGCATTTCTGGGAAGAGTAACAAACTTATTAGAAAACAAGAGTCGATAACAAAATGGCCTGGTGAGTACAGTAGCAAAGAAAATAACTTTGGATAGGAAAATGGTCATCTTAGGAAGGAAAGAAGTTACTCATCTATTACTCTGAAATGACCAGCTGTGAGGTATGAAAAATTGGCTGAAGTTTCAGAGATATGAGGAATCTTTGCTGAACAGCTGTGCTATGGTTAACTGGCCAGGGTAGCCTGCTGTAAATGCTGGGAGTCAGAAGCCCTGGGTGAAGGGCCTGATTCTACCACAAATGTTAGGAGAGGGGATAAAGTGCATACTGATATCTGCAAACAGATTGGATGGCTTTCTATACTGACTCCATCACTTAACAGCTCAGTGATTCACAGAACAACTCATCTCCCTGCTGCCTCAACTTCCTCATCTGCAAAATAAGGAAATTCTTGTAGAATTACCCCATATGATCTTTTCTGGGATTAGTCAATCTACATCCTAAATTTCAATTGCAAGTAAGAATTTGACTACTATCACTTATTGCATTAATTATTTCCTACATATTTAGAGATTACTTAAAGATGACAGTTATCATACCATGTGCTGGAAATATAAAGATGAATAAGATCTCAAGTTGTTAACTATTGTGGAAGAACAAAGAAACAAAATAATTAAAACCAGTATGTCTATCACCTTACAGTCTGTTAGAATGACTCTCATCAAAACAGAAGTACAAGAAGTGTGGGTGAGAACAGAGAGAAAAGGGACAACTTGCATATCGTTGGTGGGAATGTAAGTCAGCACAGTCATGAAAACAGTATAAAGGTTTCTCAAAACCTTTATACTTCTATTAAAAATAGAACTACCATATGATCCAGCAATCCTACTCTTGAGAATACATCCAAGGAAAATGGAATCAGTAGACATCTGTACTCACACATTTATCTCGGCATTGTTCATTCTGGTCATGACATGAAATCAACCTGATTGCTCATCAACAGATGAAAGGATAAAGAAAATGTGGTATTTATATGCATCAGAATAGTATGCAGCCGTTAAAAAGCAAAATGCTGTCATCTGGGACACGTGATATGGGAAAAAATGAATTTCTGACAAAATTCTGCCATTTGGAACAACATTATGAAAAATGAAAGAAGTAAGACACAGAGAGACAAGCACTACATGACTTAACTCACATGTAGATTCCAAACAAACTGGACTTATCAAAGTGGAAAGTGAAATGGTAGTTGCTAGAAACTACCTATGGGGAGAGCAAGAAGGATTGAGGAGATGTTGGTCAAAAAAAGAAAATTATTATGTGTGAGAGAAATGTAAGTTAGTGATTATAAGCTAGTGAAAAAATATCTTTAAATATCCCCAAACTGTAATCAGCACTTAACAATGCTTGTTGCTGGGATGGGCACGCAGAAGGAGCAAGGTGCATGCTGGCCGATGTCCATCCACGTGTCATTGCTCCTCACAGAGCCATCACGGATGTGTCCATCTCCACCACCCAAACACCTCATGGATCATCTTGAACGCTAAAGAGTGTCTTGTAAAATATACCTTTGACAATAGAGGAAAATACAAGGTAAGTACAGAAAATATATAGATAAATTACAAAGAAAAAAAGTAGCCCTACCACCACAACTCAGAGAGAGAAAAAGAAATATCAGGACATTATTTCTTTCCCAGCTGTTATCTTTGTACATGTCGATTATACTACACATCTACATCTGCTTTATCTCTGAATATGTCGTTAAGATTTTTTCATGTATTTTTTTAACTTTCTATTTTAGAATAGTATTAGGTTTACAGAAGTGTTACAGAGACTGTACATAGAGCTTTGCTTATTCTGCACCCAGGTTCCCCTAGGTAACCATGGATACTTATGGAAACTACAAGGATAACATCAGTAAAGTACTATTAATCAAACACAGACTATATTTGGATTTCCCAGTTTTCCCACCAATGTTCTTTCTTCTGTTCCAGGATCTGATCCTTTAAAAGCCCATGTCGTATTTAAGTCCACATGTCTTTTTGATATAGTAGGTCCAATTGTACACTAACTTTTCATGTGTGCACTCCCCATTCCAAATAGCTTCCTTAACACATCAGGTGCTTTCTGCTGTAAAGCTTTCTGTCTGGTTCCTGTGTCCCCCTTCCTTTGCTATCCCTTGACATGTTACTTTTACTTCTTTACCATCCTACTCGGAAAACTTCAGCCTTGCTCTAAAAGAAAGCTTAACCTTCTCAGAAGAGCACCAGACTCCACATGTAGTCCTGGTCTGCCTTCTCTTTTCCCTAATGTGAACTGGCCTGGGAGCTGCCTCCCATCTACCCAGAGGTTTTAACCTTCCTCTTCCTTTCTTTTCTTTTCTTTTTTTTTTTTTTTTTCACTACTACTTTTTGTGCAATCATGTTATAACTTATATTATTTATATTTTATTCTTCATGAAGCCCTCCCTGCCCACTCCAGCTAGCAGAGAGTGCTCCCTCCTGTCTCTATACACCTGTCACCCTCTGGGAAATTCACCTGCTATGGTTTGTAATTATTTCGTATCTGAGTTCCCAACCAGTCCATGATTTTCTTTGGAGAACTATCTCGTCCACAGTACTGCATTTCTTCCAAGTATTACATGGTTGAGTTTAGGGATCATGAACCAACTCAGCTGCTGGTCACCTTCAAACACAATGAGAATGAAACTGTGGCACCTTCTCGCGTGTGGTCCAGCACTTAAGGGAAGTGCAAGCCGTCACTCCCACCCTGGCAACCACAAAACCAAAGAAATTAAAATTAAGGTCTCTTCTTAGATCCACCCGAGAATTGAGATTGAAAGGAAAATCACTGCCACTGATATTGGAGACACAGGGCAAAAGAGTGAACCCCATCTTACCAGAGCAGAAAGTCACAAAGAGACACCTCTGGGGGAACCAAAACCAAGAGGAAACCTACACTATAACCAGTGAGTTGCTGGGAGCTCAGTGGGAACACGTTTGAGAGTTAAAGATCATGGCTCATGCTACCCAGGCCCTCTCCACATCTAGGAACCTCTCTAAACACCATATGTGTATCTGCTGATCGCCTCTCACAAGAGCTTAACCTCATTTCACAGATGGGAAAACTGGGGCTCAGGGAAATTTCTTCTGTCTCCTAACATCACTTAGCAAATAAATGTCCAAGCCAGGATGCCAATCCAGGTGAACGCCAGAGCCCAGAGTCTTGGTGTTGACACTGTGTTTGTCTAATACCAGATGTCAATAGCCATGTCCTCGAGATACCAGGAGCCAGCCACTGGCTGGGACACCTAGGGCTGCTGGGTGAGCCTGTGGGTCTCCTGGCGTGAGCAGCACTCCTCACCTCTCTCAGAAGGGAACTGCTCCTCCGACACCCTCCCCTGGTGCTGGGACCACATCTCCCCAGCTCACCTACTGCTTCAGGTGTAAGGTTTATTCTCCCTTCGAGCTGCCCATTACCCATTTTTCTAAAGGCCACAGTAAAATATCTCTCCATCAAAATCTCTGCTAACGCCATTCCTTAAAACTCCTGGTGCTCTGGGCTCTGCGCGTATCCCACCCAGGCCAGCCATCACCTAAACCATTGTGATGTGTGATGAATATGGGTTCTCCACGTGACAGAATTGCTAGTAATTCAACAGTATTAATCCCATCAGCTTTGATTTATGATCTCGCTCTCTTGGTAATAAGACTCACAACGCTACTTTCTTTTCCACCTGGTATTGAGTAACAAAATTGTTGTTTAAGGATTACCAGATAAATCTACTTTTTGGGGCCAATGTTGGGACATTTTTTCCAATATATTACAAAAGTTTTCATTATTCCCTAGTTCGTAAAAATAATTAAAAACTACAGGCCAAACACAAATTCCTAGAACACCAAAACTTGACTGGCATTCCACAGCCAAGTACCAAGTTTGCCAGCATCTTATTTTCTGGGTTTCTTAATGAGAACTTGTACCTCTTCACTGAATGAAGGGCTTAGGTGGACATTTCCTCCCAGCATTCCCAGGAGTGAGAAAACTCAAAGATACGCATCAAAAATGTCAAAAGGCCTACTCCCATATTATGGGTTTATAGCAATTCAGAAATGACTTGTTCTAAAATAAAAACTACTTGAAAACGAAAACAATTCTTAAAAATAATTCCCAGAAAGTAAGTAACCTGTGCTCACATTGACACCCCCCGCAAAAAAAGAAAAAGTACCAGCAGATCTCATCCATCATTGTGATATCCGAGTTTCTCCTTAGATAAAACAGACATAAAACATGTGCTTTACAAGCCTCAGATGACCTTCAAGACATCTAAGTACAGTATCTATGGATTTTTAAGTATAATTAACAACTCCTGTTTTTCCAGTTAAAGAATTGAAGCTCTGTTTCGTTGACAGGCAAAAGCCAATCAATCCTTTTCTCAAATGCTAATATAAGCAATTAAAAATAACATTAATTGAAATACTGCAGGGGCTGTTAGACTTTTGGTTGATGGGAGTTTTTCTTTCTTTTCTGATCCTTCACCTTAACCTCCTGGCAATACTAATTCGAGGACTAATTAGGGAAATACCTTTCGTGTGATCCATCTCTGGGTGGAGGAGCTCACCTTTAAAACCCATCAGAGGGCTGCAGAAGGCCACAGCGCTGGTAGGGAGCTTGGATCTTAGCAGTGAGAATGTTTATTCCAAGTGGTAGACCAAATGTGACAGATTGTTTCATTTACAATGCGAATATTAATTTTCAGGTTTTGGTAAGGAAAATAGTGTTCATTTGTATTGTCGTAAAACTTGTAAATATGCCCGGTAGGATAAGTAATACTCAAAGCAACATCCTAATTAAAAGGAAAACTCAGTTGTCTTGCAATATAAGAGGGCACATAAATTGTAAGCAAGATACATGGCAAAAATGAAAAAGACAGGCTGGATAGGAGAGGAATGAAATAAGGTTTGGAAATGTGCTTCTTAAATGAACACAAATTGTGAGATAATGTCTCATTGAACAATAAAAATAACAAACCAGTGGCAAAGATGTAATAGAATTTCCCGTGTATACCATTTTAATCTTAATATAATTTTCCCCAGTGCAACCACGTTTATTGAACTACCATGACCATTTCTTTCTTACTCTGTTCAAAGTTGCTGAAAGTGTGCACTTTGCTGTAAATAATTCCCTGATAATGAACATGAAAATGGTCCAGAAATTGACCACAGTTTATAAAAGAAAAAAATGACATAGCGTCTGCCACCCGGGCAGGGTGGGGGGTTCAAGGATGGCAGAGGCGTGGGCAGTTTCCTCCAGGAGCAGAGCAGAGCACAGAAATCACCTCCTCACAACCACCTGGGTCATCAACTGTACACCTTGTTTGCTTTCTTTTTCTATCTTTGAAAAATGCAAAGAAGTCTCCCATGGCACCCCAAGCTCTTGGTGTGCTGGGCAAGGGCTGGTGGCAAGGCAGTGCCTGAGCTGGCTAACAAGCACGGACGCTATTTGAGAAAAATGCACATCCACACTACTGCAGAGCCAGTCTGCAAAATGGGATGATGATACCTCTTCAATGCAATTCATGGATGTTTGCTAAATGCTACTGGCAAATGGGTGTCAGGGACCAAACTCCCCATACATGAAAGGTGCTAGAGAGGAGAAATGGAGTCCAGAGCAATCCCCACATCCACTACTGACCCCTCCTGAGGAAACTCAGTCCAATCTCCAGCTTCCTCCAGTCCCGTGTGCATCTCAGAAATTTCAACTACCAAGGTAAGAAGTCCCCACTCCAACTTCACATCCACTGTTCTGGGGACTCGATTCATGTGCTTATTTTACAAGGTTCTAAAATCTAAGAGAAACCTTCAAAAGTAGAGACCCTGCTCTGCTCATTACCTTGCTTTTAATTTGCTGCCACTCTGAAATTGGATCTGCTTTTTGCTGAAAATCAGCACTCAAAAGATTGTTTCTACCACTCAATATCTAAATCATTGTATTATTTTATTGTTTTCCAAAAGTTCATTAGGTAGCAGAAAGATGTATTTGTCTAAGCATAGACAAACTAAGTGCCAGACATATCAATAATACATTTTATTAAATAGATTGTCAATTAATTCCTTTGTGAAAAAAGAATGCATGACTACATAACATGATTTTTAACTTTTATTTTTTTAATTCTAAATTAAATAGTGACAAAATTATAGAGCTCTCACAAAATGGATGGACTAAGCAAAAAGTAGCAATGTAACCAGAATATGTAAGCTGGTAAAAAGTATCCTTGTGATTAGCTTGTCATTACAATTGCAAATCATCAGAATATTATTTTTATAAACTTTGCATCATTATTTCCTAGAAAAATTTCTAAGGATTTAAATTGAAGTTTCCAAATATATCTGATTTTTTAATGTAAAAATCAATTTCAGTGGTTTTCTATTTTACTTTTTTAAAACCCTCATTAATCAATATACAAATAGAGGCTGTCATCAAATACATTCCCAAGCATTACAAATTCAGACTTCATAATCACAGATCAGTGGGTACACAGGCAACCCGAGGTCATCTGAGAGGTCATCACCGAAGCAGATTTCCTTTCCAGAAGCATAAGTGTCCTATCCAGGGGACACTGCCCAGCCACCATCTCTATGGAGGCCCCTCCAAGCCATTGCTTCGGATGACCTTGGCATACTCCTTGGCTGATGTGTAAGGGACTCGAGGTCTAGCTGGGTCTTCAAAATCAACATGAAAAAGACCAAACCGTAAGTTGTATCCATCACACCATTCAAAGTTATCCAGAAGAGACCAGGCACAATACACTTGAAGATTGACTTTATCAACATGGATAGCTGAAATTTTGAAAAAAGAAAAATTACCATTTCTTGATAAGTTTTGAGAACACAGGCAAAATCACTAATGAGTACTCTGGGTCTTCTTCTCCTGGTCTGCTGGGGATCTCAATGGGAATAAGAATAAGAAAACCTGCTCTCACCTCTTTATCCACAAAAAATGGCACATGAAGTAATGCATATGTTAATTAGCCAGATATAGCCATTCCACTGTGTGTGAATGTATGTCTGTATTTACATACATACATATATACACACATATGTATTTGTATATATAAATTATATATATACACACACATAGATATGCACACATACACATATATAGTATCAAAGCATTATGTTGTACACTGAAAAATATACAACTTTAATTTGTCAACTTAAAAAATAATCCCCTTTTCCAGTTTTCAGGTTGAACCAAACAGGGTTTCATTCAAGAAGTTAAAATTACATATTATTTTAATTATGTAACCATTTATTCATTTTAACATTTGTTTTATTCGTTTATTTACTCAGTGCACTTATTTAATACCTATGACATTTCTGGCACACACACACACACACACACACTCTCTCCTCTCTCTCTTTCTCTCTCTCACACACATACACACACTCACACACACACACATACACACACACACACACACACACACACTTCTTCCCTGGTACCTAGGAGAGTATTCAGTAAAGACACTACCCAGCATCTCAGTATAGCCTCCAATAGCTCAGAAAATCCATTGGTGAGTTGGAAGAAGTAGCAGCAACATGCCTGAGGGAGTCCCAGACCTCACCTTCTATCCCCATGACCAAGCTATGTCTTACAATTTTGGAAACAGAACCACCAAAATGAAAAGGGTCCGCACACAGCTCTAGCTATGCCTGTCTCCTTGACTATGTATAAAACTGCTCTGGCTCCTGTCTCAGTCCAGTGCGGTTACTGCAACCCAATACCATAGTCTGGGTGACTTATAAACAACAAATTTATTTATCACAGTTCAGAAGGCTGGGAAGTCCTGAATCAGGGTGGTAGCAGATTTTGTCTTTTGGTTTATCGATGACTGCTTTTGTCCTCACATGGTAGAAGGAGCAAGGGAACTGCTTCATGGTTCTTCTGATATGGTCACTGATCTCATCCATGATGATTCTGTCCTCATAATAGAATCACCTCCAAAGTCCCTCTCCTAATGCCATCTCACTGTGAACGAGGATATCAATAGGAACCTAGAAAGATGGAACTTCCATTCTACAGTATATGGAGTCATGTTTAATCCCTTTAATAACAACAACAAAATCTCCCCCACTGTGTATATTCATAAACATGATGTTCCACATAATGTCATTTGTGAATTTTTTAAGCATATCCATGTATTCCACATCAGTGTGGAGAATTCTCTAAATAATTTTACAATGATTTCCATTGTTTTAGTCAAGAAATTGAGTTCACTTTTTATTAGTATTTTAAGTTTAGTAAAACTCAGAGGTTGTGTGAGTCTTTGCATGGAACATTTTCTTTTTTAAAACCATAATAAGTAAACTCAATCAATGCAACACACTAATATCCATTTCTCGGTGTAGAAATTTAAATGAAAGGCAGGTTGGTTTCACAAGATGGCCCTATTCCAAAATAAGCTGAATGAAAATGAACATTCATGTAATAAATCAGATTTTAATTGTACTGGGGACTGATTTCAACCAAAGTGACTCATCTAGCTAAACTTTCAACAAAGCAAGATCCATTCTTCAATTTTTCTTTTGGTATCAATTTGCATTTTTCCGGTATCCTAAAAACACTGCACCCATATTCTAGCAAGCGTGCATTGGTCTCCATATCTTAGGATTTTTGTTTTTTTGACTGAGGATATTATATATAAACAAAAAGTCCCTGGCAGGTTGGTTGACACATAACCCCTCCACATTTGTGCATGGTGCTTTTTGCTTAGAGAGGACCTTATAAATGCCCTAAGTGGAGGAATTGAGTTGAGTTGGATTGACTCTTTTTAAATAAAGTACTGCTGGAACAAAAAAGGAAAATTTAGCATTCATGCACATGAAGTTTTACAGGAACAAAATTATTTACTAGCTATTTCTTCTTCTATCTATTGTCATGTGCATGTGTGTCTCCTCCCTTCTCTGTTCATTATCTGGAAAATACCATTTTATTTAACAATTTACTTTTAGAGACCTACTTTAAGGACAGAATGACATCTTCCTAAGTACCAAAACAGCCAAATACCGGGCTAGAAAACAATAATCCACTTGGCTTTGTAATTCAACCTGGGGATACTTGAGAATCTGCATATTTTCTTCCTCATATGCAGAACTACTACCCAAGGAGAAAGCCCACCAGGTATACAGCCAGGCAGCTCCTGGAAACACACAGTTCCACTGATCACGCATAAAAGGAGTGATTCATGTGCGAAACCAAGGGATAAAAATGAGGCCCTGCCTGCTTGGAAGGGAACAAAAAGGAAATCTTGACAATTTCATTGTTAACTGCCAGGAGTTCAACAGCAAGCTCTAAACTGCCCGAGTGACACTGGTAGATGTCTCTGCGCTTTCGCTGCAGGAACATCCGAGTGGAGAATTACCTAGTTAGGGCTGAGAAACTAGCCTGCTGGAATCCTCACCACACTACCGCTGGGAAAAATGACAAAACCACCCTGGAACCTGCACGCTTCTCCTCCTCCAATCTCCTCGGGAATGTAGAGAGACCATCATCACATTTCTAGCCACCATGATTTATGAGGTCCCAAATCTTGGCAGGGAAAAACACTTCTGTGAGTTTGCTTTCTTTCTTTAGCTTGGGTTGGGAGCAAACCCAATGAGGACCGACAGAACTTTGGAGCACAGCACGCGAGGATAAAAAACGCACTTATCTTCAAGTAGAGTGTGGTGTGAACTGGAGGCTGTGCAAAGGGCCTCACAGCCAGCAGGATGCATAGATGCGAGGAGAAAAATCACTCAGTCTAGCCTCAGTCGGCCTGTTCTCATGATAAGAATCCCATGCTAATGTTGTGTTCTACACAGGCACACACGCAGACACACGTGTGCACAAACACACCCAGGTGCACGAGCACACGCTGCCCAGAATTAGCCAAACTGAAAAGGTTGAGGGCTTAACCATAAGACTACGCTCACACTTCTGCAAGTCCAAGAGGCTCCCCAAATCACCCTCGGTTTTCGTAACTTGCTGGATGCACTCATGGAACTCACTGAAAACTGATATTCTCGTGGTTATGATTGTTACAGGAGAAGGTAGAGATGAACATCAGCTAAAAAAAAAGAAAAATAGATTCCTGATACAGAGTCTGAGGGATTCTAAACAAAGCTTTCATTATTCTCTCCCTAGGAGTCAGAACACATTCTGTCCTGGTGCTGACATGGGGCAATTCAAATAAAGCGTTGCCAACAAGGGAAGCACACCGGCGCTCCATTGTCCAGAGTTTTTATCAGAGACACCATTACATGGACATGATTGATTGATGGACTGATTGATTGATTGCTATGTGGATGAACTTGGTTTCCTGGTGAGCTGGTGACCCAAAGACCCAAATCACATGGTTGATCTTGTGGGTGTGGCTATCTCCATCCTAAACACATTCCTGCTAATTACAGCATGCATTACCTCCTAGAAACTGGGAGCAAGGGCCAAACAACTCACAGGGGAAAATCAAATTCTTTACTACATACATGCATGCCACTCAAACACACACACACCTAATTTAGAAATTCATTATTCATGGTAGTCGAGGAATCTTCTCAAGTTACTGGTTTATGAAATGCCATAATTATGCCTGTGTTCACTAAATTACAAATGTCTAGAAATTGGGAACTTGGGGTCAATGGGTTTATTGCTCACAATTTATTAAGAGGTAGACCACAGGATTTTCTAGGATGCTGTAGGACATCCACAAATGTGCCAAGACAATGAAGCCATCAGACAAAGTATTGATCCACAGACACGAACCCGTGACCAGATAAGAGGAGAGGCTCAGCATGGTGCAAAAGGCAGCCTCACAGCAATATGAGAAAAATGTGAGTAATAAAGCCCCAGGAACATGCAGGAAGAAAAGCATGGACTTCCAGACTTCCGTGTCCAGGTAATGGCAAGCTACGTTATTTAAACAAGACTTCCTAATGAAAACAAACAAAACACACCAGATGAAATATTTTCAATAAATCTCAAACCAATGGAAAGCTAACAGTTGAGCAGGTACCGTCGGGTCAAGTCTCAGAAGTGAAAAATGAGATTGATAGACATGGAAGCTACTTTTGCCTGATGGAATTTTCCAGTCCTCAGAAATCTGAACTGTTTTTGTTCTTCTGAGGTGAGGATACATGTCCAAACCCAGAAGCACACCAGGTGGGAAGTCTAGAATGAAATTCCATATTCAGAAATATAAAACCCTGAAGGAATGAGCCCTCAGGGTAGGTGAGAGTGGTCCAGGGGAAGCTTGTCATTGGGATATATCAAGTCAGCAAACATCTATTGTGAATCTTGGATGGACTGGAACCCAGACCAGTAGTACTCCAAGTGCCTGGTATATGCACATCCAAATTTGTTTTGAATGGCAGTATCTATATTCCGAAATTTCTAATTGTTATTAAGATTATTTTAAAATATAATCACTGTACATAATCAAATATAACCAGGCAAATGTAGAAAATGATCAAAAAAAGGAAATTAATGGAAACAGAAATAAACTCACAAAATTCTCAGTTATGAGAATGCCATTCAGACTATACAATAACTAAGTCCATTGTGCTTAATGCATAGATACCCATTTTAAACATCTTCAGAGTTTAAGAATCCATAAAACTGAAAGGGTAGCTGGGATTGTGGCTTAGTGGTAGAGCACTCGCCTTGCACTTGTGAGGCATTGGGTTTAATTCTCAGCACCGCATAAAGTTTTAAAAATAAAATAAAGGTATTATGTCCATCTGCAACTAAAATACACATATGTATACATATACACATACACACACATATATATACACACACACGTGTGTGTATTGAAGGGGCATTGAAGGGTTACCTTGGAAAGGTAACCTCTGCAGGCTCAAGTTCAATGCCAGATACACCAGTTCCTAGCTGAAAGGAGCGTCTCACTTCTCATGCTCACAATAGACATTGATATTTACTAGGACTGCTGTCAAGATTGAATGGGATAGCACAGACCCCAGCACAATACCCAAAGCATGCTGGGTTTCTGTAGCTTTCCTCATCTTGCCACACCTTAGGAAAATGTGGACTCCAAGGTAAAAATGTAAGAAGAGGGATAGAGACCAGGAATGTACGAGGACAGAAGAAAGACCAGTGAAGACACAGCTGGAAAGTAACGATCTGTCATCCAAAGAGAGAGACGTCAGGAGGACCCGAATTGGTGGTCACCTGGATCTTGGATTTGCTGCTTCTAGAACTGTGGGAAAATAGATTTCTGTTGTTTGAATCACCTGGTGTGTGACATTTTGTTATGGCAACCTCATCAAACTAGCACAGGCTGGTGCCTGAGAACTTATTTTAGTCAAATATCTGAGTGATGTTTATACCTAATCAAGTGTCCAACTCATAGGCCCAGAAAATACTTTGGCAGTCCACTGTGGTTTTTAAATATAGTTTCTATACACAGAGGCATCTCTTTTGAGATTTTTGCGTGTTGGAGAATGTCTCCAACTCCTCTTCCTAAGAGTTCTAGCTAGAGAAGCCCTGTGCTAAGAGACACAGCTATATCTAAGCCAGGCCATACTACCTTTCAGAAATAGATCAGCATGAAAAGAATATGAAAATATTGGATGCTTAAAAGTCCCGCCTGAAATTCCTTTTCAGTCCTCTGCTCTGTTGAAGGCTGATTTTATTGCCATTGATCAGAAGAAATTCTCTCAGTTCATCTTGTGAGGTGGGTTAAATGGAGGCCCCCAAAGGATTTGTCCATCCAAAACCTGTGAACATGACCTTATTTGAAAAAGGATCTCTGCAAATGTAATTTGTTTAAGGATCTCAAGTGACCACCCTGGATAATGGTGAGCCCTAAATTTAACGACGACTGTGCTTGTAAGAGAAAGGAAAGGAGAGAAGAGACATCAGGAAGAAGACTCTGAAGACACAAGCAGAGATTCAAGAAAACACCAAGGATGGCCAGCAAGCACCAGGAGCCAAATGAGAGACACAGAGCAAAATTTCTCCCATAGCTTCCCAAAAGGCCCAGTCCTGCTGTCACTTTAATTTTGGATTTCTGTCCTCCATGACTGTGAGAGAATATATTTCTGTGGTTTAAAGTCACCAGGTTTGTGGTAATTTGTTACAGCAGTCACAGAAAACTGATGCCCCATGTTCTTTTAGAGCAGTTGCCCACTGAGCTCTAGTTGGCAGACCCTCACCGGGAGCTTAAGAGAATTTCCAACCAAGTCTGTCAAAGCCAATGAGAGAAAGCCTTCTGGGGACACAGCTCAAAGATGATTCTCTAGCAATTGCCCCCCACACTAACTTTGAAAATGAGTTTCTGAGTTTGGTTGAGAAGCACCAGGGTCTTTACAATTACGAAGTGTCTTCAGCTGGATAACTGTTCCTGTAAGAGAACTGACACACTGGCTGCTTTCCCTCCCTTGGAAAAAAATAAAATAAAACAACATCAGGAAGATCTAAACATAGAATATGCACAATAAGCCCCCACACATACTTCCAGCTGAATAGCAGTAGCTGGGCAGCATCTGTGAAAATGTGCAAATAGTCCCAATACAGGAGGCCCCACCTGCAGATGTACACTCTCGGTAGCAAAAGCTATGACTCTCTGAAAAGAGAGGCTTCGAATACCAAAAGCTAATTTCTAAATATTTTATAGGAAAATGCCAATTAACCAGAAATGAGCTGCATAGTTTTCTTAATTAACTGTATTATTCCTACTCCTTATATTACACTTTGGGGAGAAAACTGCAAATAGCAAGGAGTTGAAGGCATTATATAAAATATCTAAATTGTAAAGCTGATCTGAGAATAGGTACCTGTCCATGTTATCTCCTATAATTTTTCCATCTATACTGCTTGTACAGTCATTTCCGCTCCAGTAAAAAAGTTTATGAGAACCAAAGTTTTTCCCATCCAGGGAACTTCTTTCTGGTCAAAAAGGCTGCCTTCCTTCCTCCCTTCCCTCCTTTTCTTCCTTCCTTTCTCTCTGGGACTTATTTTCCTTTTCTGTAAAATGAGGGTAACAGTGTCTTCTTGTGGGAGTATAGTGAGCTTTAAATAACTAGGTAGATATCAAGCTCTATGAACAATGCTTAATTCTTAATGAATACTTAACACACACTACTTCATGGCTGCCATTCTTGGAGTCTGGGAGGGTAATGAATGAAGCGTTTTTTCTCTTTCTCCCATCTGGTTTCAAACACCCTTCAGAGGGTGCAGAGTCAACTTTGAGCACCAGTGCTCAGAACCAGAGGAACCAGGACGTCCAGGAAAGTGCAGCCTCCTGGACAGGGCTATGCTCTGTGGTGTGGTCAGTTGTGGGTCATGAAAAATAACCAATAGAAAAGTGGCACTTAGGGTGATGCTTCCAGGTGTACCAGGGTTGCTGAAGCTCCCCCGCTGCCATGTGCTGGGATGGGGACGCTGTCACTCAATTTTCCCAGTACCCTGTGGTAACACCTATTCCGTCTTTATTAAATAAATACATGTCATGCTAGCAATTGGAAATATAAAGGTGAACAAAGTTTTACAAAAGTCCTCTTTCATTGCAATTATAGGTTATGTGAGGGCATATCTTAATCACATTGTCACACTGTGAGCTTTTAATTACAGTCTGCAAAAAGCAGAATGAAAAGGAAGAAGAAGGAACCATGAGAAACAATAGGTTAGCTAACACATATTGAAAATGTGGATACCATTTCAAGGGTTTCATGTATGCATCAAATCTTTCAATCTTTACCATCAACCTATAAGATAGACAGATACTGTCATGGTCCCCATTTCAGAAATAGAGAATTGATGCCCCGAAAGATTAGATAACCTTGGTAAAGTTCCTGCAGCAACTGAGAAGGAGGGTTGAGATAGAAACCTAGCAGATCAACAGCAGAGGCTGCAGACCAAGTCACAGCATCATACTGAGTCTTGCTTGCACTCTGTGGTAGATCTGTCTTCATCAGCAGGGTGGGACCAAAAGAGAGTGGAGCAATTTTCTGCAGTGAAATAGAACCCACAGCCCAAGGATGAGTTAGAGTTACCTAACCCTATCAGCCAAGGTTCTTTCTCAATTTTAACAGCAGCTGACTTGGCCAATGAAGCACTAAAAAGGTTGGGTAGAAGAAATAGGCTCCAATGAAGCTTTCAGGACCAATGTTCAAAGTCAACCACAAGTCTGGTTGGTTGGAGAAACTGCTTCAACTCTAAAGGTCTAATGAGAACCAAATCCCATATTTTTAGTTGCTGCCAAAGTCTAACTTTCCTGCCACCCCAGTAGCCATCAGCGTTCTGGTGGCTTCTGCATCAAAAACTAGACCATAGCAATCATTGTCATTCCCAGTCACCATGCCTAAATGACTCTGCTGCCATCCTCACTAGAATAAGAAGTTCTGCCTCATCCCAGATCTTCACCTTTGAATGAAATTCTCACATGGAATGAGGCTGACTGGTGGACCACATGTCTGCACCCTCACTCCAAGAAACCAGAAATCTCATCCTCTCCCTTGGAGAGACAAAACTTGTATGAAACAAGCACATTGGGTATGTGCTGGGAAGCCCAGGGAACTTGACAGATGTCCACTATACTAGAAGAAGAACTAGAGTGATCCAAGAAGAATAATGGCATGTGTGAAAACTCAGCTATATGAAATGTTCACAGCACATGCAAGGAACTTAACACAAGAAAATAGATAATAAAGAATGATGGGGAAGGTCCCAGGCAACACTCAGACAGAGATGTAGGTCCTGATAAAGGTTTTAAGGACCAATGGAAAATCCTTGAAGGATTTTAAGGGAGGGAGTGACTTTAACTAATTTGCATTTTTTAAAGATTCTGATATTTGTGAAGATACATCTGAGTTCAGCAAGAATGGAATTGGAGAGAACACTTAGGAGTGACTGCAGTCAATCAAGAGGAGATGATGGGAGGGGAGTCTGGAGTGGGATAAGAAGATGGAGAGAGCCAGACACGTGCAAAATACACTCAGACAAAACCAGCAATTCACTGGGCTATCCAGGATGAAGGAAATAAGAAAGCAAAGTGAGCATAATTTCATTGATAATGTTTTCAATCTCTGAATTAGGGGATACTGGATATAGACAAGCTTAAGAGGAGAGGCAGGGAACATAATGGATTAAGCTTGGTTGTGATAATTTTAGGATGCTATTTTGACCTCCAAATGGAGAGTTAAACAACTCTCCATTGGTAGTAGTAGTTGGATAGACAGAAAAGGGGCTTGAGGTAGAATTTGAGATAGGGATATAATGTTGGAGAAATGACCCAGAGATGTTAGTCAAAATCATGGTTTTTGAATGAAGAAATAGAAAACAAAACTTTGGTGCACATCTTATAGCATTCTAATATTTAAAGGTAATGTGGGAAGGGAGATTGAGAAAGAAGGACAGAAATGTCCCATGTTTTGACATGATAAAGTGACAGGGTACACTTTCTATGGGTATAGCTTTAAAAAGTCACACAACTAGAAGGGACAATTTGGGAATGAAACCTAAGGCTATCTGACTACAAAGCCCATGATTTTTTCATCAGTATAACATGGAAAGTTTGCAAGTCTAGACACAAGGATCATAAGTGGCATGCAGAATCAAAGTCACCATGGGAAGCACTGTGCCAGACCATGTGGACAACATGAAGGGACGGACATGGGAGAAGCACCTGGAACATAAGTCTTCTAAGAATAAAAATCGAAGTTAGATGCTTAAGACCCTGTATAGTCAAATCCCTGCTTCACCCTCTACATCTTCCTGTCCTTTCCTGGCCATTTTCCAGGCACACTGGCATCCTATTTCTTCTTAAAGCCTTTATACTAACATTTCCACCTGTCCAGATTGTTCCTCTAGATCTTTACCTAATGGAACTTTGTGCTATTTAGGTCTTAGTTCAAATTCACCCCTATAAGAGGTCTTTTCTGAAGCCCAATTAAAATCCTAGTCCCAAACACCTCATTCTCTCTCATATCATCCTATACTACTGCTTTGTGATCATTATTATTAAATGAAAATGTATTGTGCATATGTTTATTCATTTATTTATTTCTTGTTCATCTCCTCTGGAAGAATGAAAGTCTCATGAGAAAAATACTCCTTGTGTGTCCTTTCAATATGCCCCACCTGAAGAAGGGTACCTAGAACAGGGTAGATGCCAAATAAGGACTTGTTTGAAGTCATGATGGAGAAAGGAAGGTAAAAAGACATGGAGGACAAGAAGAGGGAAAGGAAGATAAAAAGTGAAGGAGGAAAGGAAGGAGAATCGGCTTAATACATTCTTAATGAAACTCTGGTATCACTGTTCTTGTATTGGTCTTAGAATCATATCTCCAGGATGAACAATGAGGAATTCAATAGCCATTGATTCCCCACACCTAAGCATGTCAGAGTGCTCCAAGCTGACCTTGTTTTCCGTATCACTCAGCCCGATTCGAGACCCAACCCGGATATTCCAGCATTCTACCCACATGGACCAGAGTCCCTCTCACTTCCCACTGGCCTCCCACTTTCTGACATTACCCAAAGCTTTCCCCACTGCCTGTGACTGCTACCAGATTTTTGCCTCCGATTCCCTGTGTTTCTCAAAGAACCCCTGTGTGGCCCTTGGCTGCATTTCTGGGCAGCACTTCTGCTAACTTGGGAAGTTCTAGATGCTCAGGAATGACTCCATTGCTCTCCCCTGGAGCACAGCATTAAACTTGAAGAACAACTCCATGGTCTCTGGAGTACCTTAGGGCACCATATAGATGCTCCGAGAGAAAACACCTTTCATCATACACTCTTTTCCCTAGCCCAAACAACGCATTTTGGCATAGACATCTTTTTTTAGTCCATAAGAATATTGATCTACTTGCATAGAGAAAGATCTTGTCTCTGCCAACTATGAGCACAAAAGAGCAGCTCTTAAAAAAAAAAAAAAACAGTCAATATTTCTTTACTCATATGAAAGGCTAATTTCTAGGATCTATAGGTTTAGAAACAAAAATATAGCTACCTCAGCAAATAGAAAGAAAGAAAGAAAGAAAGAGAGAGAGAGAGAGAGAGAGAGAAAGAAAGAAAGAAAGAAAGAAAGAAAGAAAGAAAAAGAAAGAAAGAAAGAAAACACTAAAAGTGGGGACCAAAGAAAAATATGTAGTTTTACTCTGAAACTGATTTAGGGCTTTCAAATTGTAGTTCAACAAAGTGTAAACTGAAAAAAAAAAAAATAATGAATCTTAACACTCCTTACTTAAATTTATCTTTCATTCTCCTCTTACATTTATAAATACTTGATTAAAGGTTTACTACTATATATGTTATTATTTTAGGTGAGCGATTCTTATATAGGGAAAAAAATATTTAATCTTTGCTCTTAAGCTGCAAATAGGCAATAAGAGCAAAGAACACAAACAGGTTTCCCTACAGTGCTCATTCACTCAGTACCCCTAACTTCCTCTATGTAACCTGTGTGAGCCAGGAGACTCTTTTTTTTTTTTTAATATTTTTAGTTGTAGATGGACACAGTGCCTTTATTTATTCATGTGGTGCTGAGAATCCAATCCAGTGCTTCACACATGCTAAGGAAGCACTCTACCACTAAGCTACAACCCCAGCCTGAAACATGTAACTCTTTTTCCAAAGTCTGTCTTCTCCTTTTGTTAGTCAGCTTTTCATCCATGTGACCAAAATACCTGACATGAACAACTTAGCAGAAAGGTTCATTTTGGTTCACAGTTCCACAGAATTCATTCCATAGACTGCTGGCTATATAGCTTTGGGCCTGAGCAGAGGCAGAACATCATGGTGAGAGGACGTGGTGGAAGAAAACTTCTCAGAGAGACCAGAAGAGTCCTCAAGAGCCTGCCCTCTGTGACCTACTTCCTTTAACAATGTCCCATCTGCCTGGAGTTTCCACCACATTCAAGGAGTTCATTCAACTTATTAATCCATCAAATGGATTAATCCACTGGTAAGATCTAAGCTCTCATGATCGAATCATTTTCTAAAAGCCCCACCTCTGGACATTGGAACCAAGCCTTCAACTCATGAGACTCTGGGGGATAATTCGAATCCAAACTACAACAGATCTCCAGGAAGGCAGGAATCACGTGGACCCTTCACTCCCAAGTCTTAGCCCAGTGGTTGATGAAGGACAGGTGCTCAATAGATATTGCTTAAACAAATGAATAACTACACATAGACATACTATGATATTAAACATACTGCCAGCCACATAAGAGTAGAGAAAAAGCAATTCCTCAGCAGCAAGATTACTTCTGTTTACCAAGATGTCAAATTCAACTTCAGGTTCAACTTTTACAAATAAACAAGAAAGCATATGGGACTTACTTTTCTTCCAATTGGATCAACCCCCTGCACAGTGCCCATTCTGTATGTTAGGGATGGGACCACTTTGTTGTGTTCCATTGACCCCAGGGCCAAGGCACTTGTCAGTTAGTGATTTCCTATACATATGCAATAAGTGCTGAATAAATTTTATTAAATGCCCCTTAAAAAGCAGAGGCATCAATGCCACCTTCCAGTAATGACAAAGGAGAGCAAGTGTTAGCATCTTTCTCCCCACACTGACACCACAAATTCTCTTCAGATGCTTGCGTACAGCAGCCCCTGTAATTACCGAGAGTTGAGAGATAAAGTAAGTGAGAGTTAAGAAGAAAGAACAGTGACACCTCTTTAAAATGCTACAGTGTAAATTTTCATATTGCTGGCACCAAGTTCAAGCCCAGGTGGGCACACCTCACCCAGACTGCCTATCCTGGCCTAATGTACAAGTCTCGCTAGTCTGCTTTTTAAGGACAAGGAAGGACACTGCTTGGTGATATGGCCACAAGCTGTTCAGGGGAGAAACTTTGCTCAGCACATTTCAGCTCCTGAGCAAGGCTGGGATTATTTCAGAGAGCCACATAAAATAAATAATCATGCAAAAGCAGATTCGTTCTGATAGGGCTCTGACAGCTGCTCGGAGAGGTGGGTCCTTGCAAGCCCATCTTTCAACGACGAGCTGACCCAAAGATCCAAGAGAGCTCCAGACAGGACCATATGGCCAGGAATAAAAACATATTTCAAACTCTGTTTATTATGCATATCTTTCAAAGGTTCACTACTCTGGATGAAACATTGCACCTGCAAGCCTTTAATAAGCTTCCCAAGCAAGTACAATTATAAAATCGCAGGCACCTGAAGAATTTGTCTTCTCTCACACTTAGACATGCACTGCCCACCGATGACTGGTCTCATTCTTTTTAATTATATGGGTTTGCGGTATTTTGTAAGCTGCGATCAATACTTATTCAGAAAATAAAACTCCTTGTAGGCCTCGGAGTGAGGACCATGAAATACTTTCCTCCTAAACTTTGGGATTCCAATATTATTACATGCAAAACTCTCCAGTCTGCCCAAAAAGAAAGGAAGGAATTCAGTTCATGAGGCCCTGCAAAGGCATGTAAACATTTGACATGAATTTAAGCTGGACTTCATTTATCAATAATATCAGGGGCAAAGAATAGCTTTTCTTCACAAGTGAGCCCTATGAATCCAAATATTTGAGAAACACAGTTTGTTCATTATTCACTTAGAAAATATCCATTGAGCATCTATTATGTGCCAGACTCCAGGCTAAGTGTGGTCATCTAGAGATAAATAGCACAAAGTTTTTGCCCTCAGAGTTAATGGTCTCATTGGGAAGATAGGCCCAAAAGAGAATTAGTTTGGGAATATAGAGGAATGTGGGCTATAAAAGACCCTGCACCAACAATGGCTTAACCCTCTGGGAAGATAAGGAAAATTTTCCAGAGGAATAATCATTTGAACAGAAATTTCAAAAATAAATAAGAATTTGCCAGCTGGTTTTGAAAGAGAAGAAGTGCAGCATATCAAGGTTGTATCATTTGAACTGGCCTCTGTCTTCTAAGGCCTTGTGCCTTGTGATACCCTCTAAGGTCCCCAGTCCTGTTTCATCCCTGTCTCTAATTAGTTGATGCATGAACAAGGCGTGTTTAAGAGTGTTCCACAACTGGTTTGAAATGGATCTTCTTTATAGTTCCACTGGCACTAGAATCTCTCTCTTTAGGGTTCTTCTCAAACTAGCAATCTTTGTGAAGGCATTTTTTTTTTTTTTAATGTCTGTACTCAAATACAGTACACAATGGAACCTCTCAGGATGTTAGGAATGAAATTTATACAAGATGGCTTATCCTAATTATTATGCAGAATTACAGAGTGGCTGAGACTGGCCTGCTAAGATTCTGTCTTATTCCCCCTGAGCCTCTGGTTCAACATCAAAGAAGACTTTAAATTGTATCCTAGAAGCATTATATCATACTTGGCCTTCAAAATAAAGAATGTAGGACCAACAGTGATAGGTGAACTATGAAATCACATGGTAGACCTGGAGACATGCAGAAGATGACAGTACCGTTGCTCCCTGGGGGTGCCAATGCTGCCTTCAGGCACCCATGAGGATGAGCTGCTTCAACTGAGGGCTGTTGTCAGGCAAGTGCATTGAAAGGAGAAAGGGAGTGAGAAACGGAAAGGGAGGGAGGCATCGAGGGAAGGAGGAGCATCCATTTACACAATCAGAAGTATCTCCAATCTGTTTTTATCTCCGGGACCTTAACAGGCATGTATCCAGGTCATTATCCTTCAAGCTTTATCAAACTCAAGGAGAACCTCAGAGGATTACCAAAGGCGGCATCTTACGCTTCCCTTGCACATAGAAAGAACAGCTATTGTTGATTGCTGAAAGCCACATGGTTCACAACAACCCTAAAAGACTGATGCTGTTATGTCCCTTAGATAGACACAGAAAATGAAGTTCAGAGAAAGTAAATGTGCTCCAGGTGATTAAGAAAACAGGTGACAGAAAAGGGATTGAAATCCAACCATCTGCCTCCAAAGTCCACATGCTTTCCAGACCCCATCTTTCCTATTCCCTGATTAATTCCTATGAGAGTTCACAGCCCTGCTTAGGAGGTAGAATTGCCATTATTCTCTCCATTTTTCTTGTTTTTTTTCAAAGACTCTTGATCACAGCACTGTAGGTGGCTGCAGCAGATGCCCTGCACCAAATACGTGACTGGCAGTGGTATGTCCAAGTACAGTCTATTTTTTTTTTTCGACCTTATGGTCTTTCATATATCAGTTATTCTTTACAGGTTTGTGTATTAAAAGGACAAGATGTCCCTAAGAGGCAACCACAGAAAAAAGAAAGATTAGAGAATGTGCATGGGCAGTGACACCCTTGTATTTCATTGTGAACTGCAGTGCAGAGAAAACCATCAGACAAAAAGGAAATGAAATCACCAGAGTTTTAGTTTTCTCTGGCTCATGCCAGGACTCCATAAGTCTTCAAACTCCATTGTTTTGCCATATACATATTGGTTTGTTTGGATTTTAATACATCTACTCTCTTATGCACTAATTCCCTGACATCAAGGAAACTCACAGACCACCTCTCCCTCCATTTCACAGATACTCACCAAGAATAACTTTCCTAAATGAAGAATAGGGTGATATTGACTCCATTTTGGAGCTAATTAAACAGTAGAAAATCACATTTACTGAGTATTCACAGGATGCCAAACACTGTTTGAAGAGTTTTATATGCAAAATTCACTTGCTCTTTCCAACAATCCCGTAAGGTAGGTTCTATTATTGCTCCCATTTTAAAAGATGAGAAAACTGAGACACAAGGAGGCTGTGTCATTTTGCCCAAGACCATTTGCTGACAAATCTATAGTATGGTCTCCTCTTATAGAGTGGAATGGATTAGCAAACTCCAGATAATTCTCAAAGGACAACTATCTCATCTTATGGGGGTTAAGTATAATATTTATTCTTTGATTAAAACAATATGCATTGGGCTGGGGCTGGGGCTCAGTGGCAGAATGCTTGCCTCATCCATGTGAGGTGCTGGGTTAAACCCTCAGCACCACATAAAAGTAAATAAATAAAGATATTGTGTTCATCTACAACTAAAAAATATTTGAAAAGGAACAATATACATTGATTTTCTTCTAAGCTACTGGGAGTGTAGAAACAAATAGAGTGAGACCCCAATCTTTAAGGGGTTCCTCCATTATTGTCATTTGGATCTAGACTATCCCCCTAAAAAACCTAAGTATTGAAAGCACAGTCCCCAATATGGCAAGGTTAGCGGTTTAGAGGCAGTGCTTTTAAGAAATAATTTGATCATCAGTGGATTAACCTATTTGATGGAGTAATATTTGGGATGACTGGGAAGTAATTGTAGGCAGGTAGGTCATGACTGAAGGAAATAGTTCATTTGGGGCATGTCCTTGAGGACTATATTTGTCCCTGTCCCTTCCTCCTCACTGTCCCCCACTCTCCTTCCAGACTGCCACTAGATGAACAGCTTTCCTTGGCTACCCGCTTGCACCACCATGATCTGCCTCATCTCAGACCCAAAAGAATGGAAACAACCGACCGCAAATGAATCCTCTAAAACCCTGAGCCAAAAGGAATCTTTCCTCCTTTACGTCGTTCATGTCAGAAATTTTGGTTCCTGCAGTGAAAACTGAATGACACATCCATAAAGGGGTGGACACATAAAAAAGCAGCTATGATATAAAGTGATCAGAGAAAATGCTGGGTTCCCTGCAAAGATCAGCGAGGGTGTCAGGGAGAAGGAATGCCCAAGGGTGCTATACAGTATGTGATGCTGGAATCTTGAAAGGAAGGGAGAAAATAATGAAAAGGATAAAGCCAGAAAGAACAAGAGAAAATAGGGACACTGCAATAGTGAGAATTCTCAAGAGAAGACCAATGGGAGACCTATCCTTTTACCTATCCATGGCAGGTAGGATCTTAAGGAAGTGGCTTGTGACTTCAGAAGCTGGAGAATTCCAAGATCTGTGGTCAGCAAGCTGGAGATTCAGGGTAGCAAATGGTATAGGTCCAGTCTAAGTCTGAAGGCAGGAGAGGAAAGGTGAATGTCCTGCTCAAAGACAGGGAGAGAGCGAATTCTCCTTTACTCAATTTTTCCATTTATGCTTTCAATAGGCTGGATAAGGCCACCCACACTGAGCAGGAAATCTGTTTACTCAGGCTATAATTCAAATATTAATCGCATCCAGAAATATCCTCACAGATACACCCAGAATGTTTAGCCAAATATCTCAGTTGACTCACAAAATTAACCATCACAGACACATCCTGGGAGCCATGTCTAATTTGTTGTGACGCAAGGCACTGGTAAAGCAGAAGGGTAAGAGTGACCCTTAGGGATATGTAAAAAACCGTATCATGGAATGTCTTGTTTGCCATGCTAAGAAATTGAAATTTTATGCTGAAGGCAATGAGAAGCCACTAGGGAGTTTAAGTAGGAGACAGAGGAGCTTGGGTGTGTACAATGCTTCTGCCAGACTAGAGACTGGAGGTCAGGAGTTCCATTAGGAGGCTGCCGGTGCCTTGTATCAGGGAAGTTGCAATGAGATAGGAGGAGGGCCAGAAACTAGTGACATCATCCAATCTTACAGACCAGCTAGATGGGAAGAAGAACTTAAGATGAAGTCGAGTCTTAGTGCTATGCTACTTGCATTGAAAAGAAAGAGAATTCAGTGGAAAGACCAGGTTTGGAGAATCAATGTTGATAGTAAACATGAGGCTTCATAGTTGGCCTATGTTACCGACATTAATCATTTTGTTATTCCTGTAAGCTACCTTATGAGGTTGGTGTTTTCCTCATTTGAGATGCGAACACGAGTCAAAAGAGCAAGTGACTTACTCAGGATCCCAAAAGACATGGAAGGAAGAATCAGAATTTTAACTCTTTCCAAATTCCATTTTATTCCCCTTCATGATCTGATATAAATAATAGTCATGGCAAAATAATAGTGATGATGGCTTCTGTGTTGAATGACCACTATAATCTGTACACCCTTCTACAAAACTTTTTTTTATTTTATTTTTATTGTTGCTTTATAATTATACAAAATTGTGAGTTTTTTTTATATTTACATATACACATAACAATTGATCTATTTCATTGCCCAGTATTCTTTCCACTTTCTTCCTCTCCTCAATCCCCCCGATTCCCATCTTCTACTCTACTGGTCACAATTCTGAAAATCATTTTTTCCTCCTTTTTTCTCTCTAGCTTCCACAAATGAGTGAAAACATCTGACCCTTGACTTTCTGAGTTGGGCTTATTTTACTTAACACGATGTTTTCCAGTTCCATCTACTTACCAGCAAATGACATAATTTTGTTTTTCTTCATGGCTTTCCAAAACTATAGCCTATATTTGCTACATTTTCTTTACCCATTCTTTCACAGGTGGGGACTAGGCTGGTTCCATAACTTGCTTATCATGAGTTGTACTGCCATAAACATGGGCATACATAGATCACCATAGCATGCTGTCTTTAATTCTTTGGGATAAATACCAGGGAGTGGTATAACTGGGTCATATGGTGGTTCCATGTCTAGTTCCGAAGAACCTCCATTACCAATTTCCACAGTGGTTACACCAACTTACAGTCCCACCAAGTATAAATGCTTCTTTTTTCCCACATGCTCACCGGCATTTATTATTATTGCAAACCTTACTTTTGTTAACTCGTTTGACACTCACAACAGCCCCATGAGGTAGGCGCCATTGCTAGCCCCATTTAGTAGTTTCACAGAGAGGTACAGAGAGGTGCTGGCCACAAGCTGCGTCAGCTGGGACAAATAATAACTGCCTGTTGCAGCCTCCTCTGTGGGGAGGATCTAGGATCCTGGCGAACAGACCACATGGTAATCCTCGGTGACTTGGCCCGTGGGTGTGTCCCTCCCAGGCCACACTTCTCTCGGAGGCTCTGGACTGGGAAAAGCCCTGACACAGTCCCCTGGTTTAAAGCCATATGGGAAAGGTGAGAACTCTGGCCCCTCGTGGCCCCCACTTCCATGCCGACACAGAGCAGGTGTAGAACCTCCATGCTGGGTTCCTTGTGTGACTTTCTGAACGATAGAGCCAGGACTCTTCATCCAGTGTGAGTTTTAAATCGGACACCATTTTCCTGCAGCATTAGCGTGCTGGGCTGTGCAGTCCTGGATAAACAAGGCAGGTCTGACTGCCCGATGCGTCAAGCTGTGGAAACAGCCCTCCTGAGGACACCATTCACCCCAACCCCATCGGCCAATTACTCAGAGCCCGTTTAGTAAATGAGCTCATTTGGTGTGCTAATTGGAGCCCTGCGAAATACACTTGCAGTGAGGAGCTAGCTCTCTGAAACCACAGTTCCCTTCTGGAACATGGCAGGGGCAGCCATAAGGGAAAAGCCGGGCAGGGAAGTAAAGTAGGCCACAAACTCTAAGCCAGGCTGCCTGAGCTCAAATCCCAGCATGGCACTTAGCAGTTCACAGACTTCAGCAAGCTATTCAGGCCTCAGTTTCCTCATCTGTGCATTGGGGATAATAGAACATTCCCAGGACTTAGGAGTCTCAAATAAGGTAGCAATTCATCCACATCTGACATATAATTTATTTACTGCCCTACTTATTTATGTGCAACAACCCACCTTAATCCAAGAAATATAATATTAAAAGGTAGGTGGAGGGAAAATAAATTTGCTCAGATTTTATTACTCAGATCTGAATAAAAAAATTCACTCAGGCTCTTCTCCTTAAAAGTCAACTCCTTCCCCTCAAATGGCCTTAATTTTTACTTTATTATGAGTTTTTATTACTATGTAACTAAGCAACTTTTCATCTGAGCATTACATAATTATCAGGTGTAATTACCTCATCAGTTTTATTTTATTCTCCTTTATTCTCCTTGAAAACTGGTTCCATGTAACTTTATGCACTCCCAGTATCAGTCATTCAATAGAGATTTGTTCACTGATATATGTACTTGAGTAAATGTCCATCATTGCTGATGAAAATCAGCTGGACTGAGTATTGACCAGTCAACTGTACTGCCCATGAGTATTTACTTCTTTGATAGGGAATCTTAAAATCTGGAGACTGGGAAGCCCGACAGCAAGTTATTGGCATTTGGTGCCTGGTGAGGACCCTTCGGCTTCCTTCCCACTTAACACCACTGAACTGGGTCTTAAATTCCATTACATGAATTGGGGGTTGGGGAGATAGATACATTCAAACCATAACAGACCCATAGAGCAAAAAAGAATTGAGTTAAGCCGAGACAAAAAAATATACTTCTCATGAACCCCAGGTAGATTATTCTATGAGCACTTCATAACAAAGTTATGAATACTACCTAACAAAGTATCTGAATACTTTAATCTTTGTGGTCTTAACTCCATTGGGTTGGACAACAGCTAGCCTAAGAAGCAGAATACACCCCCCAAAATAAATTGAAGTTCTGCCTGAATTAACTGTAATTGTCACTGATTCTAGGCAAACCTTCATGCACATGAACACTATTCATTTAGCATTATTGAAACAAGGCTATCCCATAACCACCTCAAGGATTACACGCTAGATTATTATTGACTGAAAAATTATAGCCGTCAAGGTCAAGGTCAATATCAAAAATAATAACATTATAAAGTTATTATTATTTAACCTTTTAAAATAATAAACACAGGTTGATTTGGACAGGTTAATTCATATAAAGGCAAAACAGAAAAAGTATTACATCTTTGTTTAGTAGAATGAGGAAGCCAAACTGTGTACCTTCAGACCTGTTGCTCTAGTCAACTTAGAGAGTTAAATTATTCCTCATTATCAAGTTTCTATGGAAATATTTTTGTATTTTAAAGAAACACAAGGAAACTTTGAAATAGCATCTTTTCTTTAGTTTGTTCATTTTCCTTATTCTATAAACAGAAGCAAATACAACATGACTAGGTAATTCCCAGCTGCGTAAAGATTTAAATCCATGTCTGAAAACTGGACAATCGAATTATGTAGTAGCACAGTAGCCAAGAATAAACCCAATACCTAAATGCAGTTTATTCAACATTATTAACACAAATAAAATTTACACCTATAGTCCTGCGCCTTAAAAATTATTTTTCCCACATCAAACAGCAATATTTTGCTATGCCAATCAAATTAAACCTCCAGAAACATATGGAAAGAAATCAATTCCATAACAAACCTTTGAAAAGTATAGTATTTATCATGTTCAAAGACAGGTTCATTCCAGTTCTAAATAAACTTTCTTCTTCCAAGTAAGGGCTTTTTTCTCTCTCTCTTTTCTTTCTTTGCTTTGCTTTTCTGGGAATGTACTCAATCCAGACATTCTGTCAACCTAACCATAAAATCCTTTTCCTCCCACCCTATGTGAATTAAAAGGGAGGGGGATAAAAACAAATAATCTTACTAGACTCAGACAAATTTAACTGAATTGATTTTAGGTAAAAGTGAGACTAAAATCCTATGCCAAGAATGAGAGTCTGAAAATTATGATGAGAACTGTTTATAGAAAAAGCCCTGTCCCCTTGTTTTCTGTCAACAGCCTCAGAGACTAATTGTGCAATTGCCTCAGCAAATATCCCTGACTAAAGGAAGAGAAGCCATTTTTAATGGCTCTTGGAGCCCTAAATTCCACATACCCCTACAGATGAAAACTGATAGGCTCAAACAGAGCCCGAGTCTGAACAATAAGTGCCTCATGCACACTACCTGAATCATATTCCCAAATTACCAGCTTCTATAGCCACCATTAGCTCACATTTGAGAGGCACAGTCGAGATCTGTCTTCCAAATCATGTACCACAATAGGCTCATCTGCCAGCTATGAGCAGGCGAACAATACAGATGAGGAAAAAGGAACAATGCCTGTGCCAAGGTGCACACAGAGTGGAGTGGAAGGAGAACACATGCATGGGCCAAAGGGTGAACCTACCAGTTACCCGTGGCTTCCACTATGGAAGAGTGTGGGAGTGAAGATGCGGAATACCACATCCCTGCTGCCACAAGGAAGAAATGGACGTCCGGTGCCCAGTGTCCACAGGGCTTCTCAGCATTTCAGCAGCTCCCTGGTTATTCCTTACAAAGATGGAAACAATCAAAACTATTGTGTCAAGATGAAGAGAGGAGATGCTTTTCCTGCTGGGGATTTGAAATTTATATCCAGTTAAAACTAGTCAACAATACAAAACAAAGTTATCCTCTTTGTTTCACCTGAATTTTGCCACATACATCCTTCATTTGTTCATTCACTAAGTCAACAAATACTTACCAAGAACGACCAAGTGTCAGGCACGTCACCAATTGCAGGATCATGCCAGTGGACCAAGCAGAGAGTCACTGGGAAGGAACTGTCACTAAACAAGTACAGATGTGTATATATCAGGTGGTGACAGACAACATAATGAAATCAGAGTAATAGTAGAAATAGTCAGAAGGTGCTAGTTTATACAGCTAATGGTTGAGGAAATCTTCACTGACCAAGCCAGTTGAGAGATAAACAACAAAGGAAGCAATAAGTAAGAAATAGAAAAAGCATTCCAGGCAAAGGGAACAGTATGTTGCAAAGGCTTTCAAGTGAAAGCATTTTTGACATGCAGAGGAACAAGAGGAAGGTCAGGCTAGTTTTAAATAAGCAGAAGAGTGGTAGAGAAGGAGGGAGCCAGTGGGGACTAGATCAGGCAAGGGTCCTGGAGACCACAGCAAGGGTTTTGGATCTTATTCTCAGTGAGAGAGAAAGCCTTGACAGTGTTTTTAGAAGAGAAATAGCAGGATCTGACTTGGTTAACATGTGAAGAATGCATGGCTAGGAAGCAAGAGTAAGGCAGGCAGATGACTTAGGAGGTCGTTATCACCAGCCAAGTGAGATGGTGGTGAAATGGACTTAGGTGTAGCAGCAATGGAGATCATGAGGATTCTGGAGGTATTTGAGAGGAATCAACATGAGATATAACAGAAATTGAATAGTCAATAATAACTCCATGGTTCTTAACCTGAGTAACTAGAATCATCACTTACTGGAGCAAAGAAAACTGCAAGAAAACATTTTCTTTAGGAACATGTTAAAATTTAAGATATCTATTAAGAATCCAAGTGCATATGTTAGATAGGTAGTTGAACATACAAGTCTGGAGTTCAGGGAACAGTTTATAGTGGCATTATATAAATGGGAATTGTCAGCTTATAGGGAGTGATGTAAAGCCATGAAATTGGATGAGACCATCCAGGGAGTGATCATGAATAAAGAACACTTCTAGAGACTAAGTCCTGGTATATTTCAGAAGCTAGAGGCCAGAGAGATGAGGAAAATACCACACAGAAGCTGAGAAGAAGCTACCAATGGAGGAGAATGAAAAGATTGATAACTAAACAGACCTTGGAAGCTATAACGGCTTGGATACGAAAAGCTCATATTAGACAATGCAGAAATGTTGAGAGAAAAAGTGATTATGAGAGCTGTAACCTAATTAGTGGATTGATCCATTTGATGGAATAATAATTTGAAAGAATTATTGTACTGATAACTGTAAAAGGTAGGGAACAGCTAGAGGATGGAGGTCACTGGGGGTGTCCCCTTGGGAATTATCTTTTTCCCCTGGTTCCTTACACTCTCTGCTTCCTGGCTGCCATGAGCTGACCAGCTTTTCTCCTTCATGCCCTTCTGCCATGATGTTCTGCTACACCTCAGGCCCAGAGCAATACAGTTGATGAACCATGAACTGAACCTCTGAAACTGAGTCCAAAATAAATTTCTTTTCCTCTACGTTGTTCTCATCAGGTATTTCAATCACAGTGACAACAAGTTGCCTCTCAGAGGCTAAAGGAAGAAATTATTTCAAAAAGAAAAAAGTGAGGAACTATGTTAAATTCTGCTGTAGGTAAAGTTATAGAGGAGTCAGGAATATTTCCATTTTATTGGGCAGTTAGAGGTCATTGATGTGCTTCCAAGAACTGCTTCACTAAAGCGTGGAAGGAAAGGCCACAATAGTTTCATGAGAGAACAGGACAGGATTATGAATAGCTCAGTGTTTTGAGGAACCTTCCCACACCACAAAAATTAACTCAAAAATGATAATTTCTTAGACACACATTGTGCTGTTAGTCCAAAGAAAAATTGCAATGTCACAATCAGGCCAACTAGATAGTAAATTTGTTGAAGGCAAGAACTATGTCCTTATTCCTATTTTTAAAGAAATGTTGAAGTAAATGTAGTAGAATTCCCCCTCAGAAACAGGTTGTGACTCACAAATTTGTTGGATGTAAACACTTCAGAAAGTTACTAAATATCTTTATGCTTCCATTTCCACATATGAAGAATAATGCTCACATTAAAGTATTATTTTAAGAATTATCAGTAGTAGGTATATGACACCTGATAAAAGGCATGACAGAAAGACCAAGAGATGGTCCCTAGTATTATTACTACTTGAATCTTGGCACATAGGTAGTAGTCAGAAAATGTTTAGTGTATGAGAGGGAAGGACATCAGTCGATATTCCACATTTAGGAACAGTCAGACAAATGGGTGCGATTCTGATGGGAAAACTTGGCAGACAAAAGAGAGAAAAATGTTCTTAAAAATCTACTTATAAAACTCATCACCTTAAGAGTTTTTAGGCCTTCTTGCTGTTCTCTAGGCAAACTTTGTAGGGCAGGATGGGGTCAAGGGCAAGAGGAAATCATGTTACTGCTGTAGTTATAGTAAGGGTCAAAAGATACTGACTGCCTTACCATCTAAGGAACTACCAGTAGTAAAAGGCAGTCCCTTCCCAGAGTTTGCGTCATTCAAGACCACAATTCATCACCCATAACGATGGTCACTACCACTACCTCCATCAAGCCCAATAGACCTGATCTGATTCAGGAGGGAAAAGAGGTCACCTTGTTACAGCTTGGGGAGAAGTAAAGATCCCCTTTTCTGGAGGAAGAAACCCAACTCTTCTCCTTCACTTCTGCCAAGTTAGAGACTGTGATCATTGCTTGTCTGATGGTCTGAGCAACGGGATCCTCAGAGTCTCAGTACTACAGAGATACTGGATCAAGAGCAGAGGCAGGATGGCCGAGGTAAGACAGGAAGTGTTATGCAAACACCATGTAGTGCCAAAACTTACTGTGCAAGAATATGTGGACTTCCACTGGGTGGACCAGATGTCAGTAGATGGATAAGTTTAAGCATTCCCAAAAGGGCTACTTGATGGGCAAGAACACCTTGATGCAAGGGGTCATGGGATATGTGGCTTGCCCACAGTGTTGGCTGAAGGTAGCAGGAACAGGTCAAGACTAAGCTAAGTGTCCTGGGCTAGAAGACTACATGGTGTAAATGTGAACAAGTCTCTCCCATAAGCACATGTAAAAGAGATCCCTTTAGGAACCTGCCTACACTGAAAATGATTGTGTGAGTGAAGGGAAGCTAACCAGAGGGCTTTGAGAAAGACTGTAAGAAGCTCATTACCCTAAAACTTTAGCTTTTTGTGTAATAATAATGTAATTCTAGTGAGAGTTTATGGAGGAATATGTAAATATGATATTCCATGAGTATGTTTTAAAATGTGAAGATGCACCACTGAAAATTTCCTACATTAAAAAATGTCACTATGAGAGTCTCTGATTAAATACTGTAATACATATTCGCCTATTACAGAATTCAAATTCACAACAATTCAGCAGAGATTTTTATAGATACACATACACATATGATATTCACTTGATCTTGAATCTTCCCCAAATTTTCCAAATTTGGTGAAAATATCACCTTCAAAAACTGAAAATTTATTTTTCAAATATATGTATATATATTTGAAACAACTTATGGTGTATGTGTGTATAAATAAATACATATACCTATGAAATAGTCTTGTCTGTTTGAAGAGCATTTTAATGGTATTAACCTGCATCTGCCATTTTACCTGCATTCCATGGACATGTTACTTTGCTTTTCTGAGTTTATGTTCTCATGAAAGATTTGGAATATAGACAGCATTTCTAATCTAATCTATTTCTACAGCCCATGGTGGAGAGTCTCCTAAAACTTCACTCATCCCATTCTGTTATTATTACACAATATCCTGGAATCCACTTTCCATTTTATGGGTTTCCACTGACTGGTTTTGCCTATTTCTCATGCATCCACCTCCCACCAACCACTTCAGTTTTTCTGGAGACATCAAGTAGGCCGGAATGAATGCATATAGTGGATTAGATGAGATTGGCTCCCTCCCTTGACTCCAGATATGGACACAGACTTTTTTCTGGCAAGTCATTATTTCACACAAAAGTCACAGTGATTGGTCTAAAGATGGACTCCTGACTCAAGTTGTCTAGTCAGAACTAAGACAAGAATTGACTGGAGAAGTAGAAAGAAGTTGCTCTTTCATCTGGTCTTGAACCTAGAGGATGTAAAAAAAGAAGCCTAGATCTTCTAATGGCTGCAAGGAGAGAGCCCAGAAGCTGAAGAAAATCCACAGAAATGCAGAGGCAAGAAAGAGAGAAGAAAGAGAACTCTGTTGAGCATGAGTTCGAACAATTTGAAGAACGATCCATAGATTTTTCAGTCACTTAAACAAATAAATCCCCTTGTTTCTTAAACCAGTTTCTGATAAGTTCTTTGTAATTGAAAGATATGTATCTAATACACATGGTTTATAGACTGAATAATTATCCAGTGTTACACAGAGATGTTCAAATATTTTTATAATATATGTAGATAGTGTGTTACATAAAATATAAATCACTATAAAAGTCTTCTAAGTGGTTTTTATTAGGATTTTTTCAATCAATATATAGTACAAGTAAAATTAGAAAATTTCAGCAGTCCCTTCAAGTTCTAAAACTCTGTGATGTTTAAGAGCTTTGGCATTACATAAATCAAGGTGTAAACCTGCACATAAAATGGTACAAAAGACATTTGTCCTCAGAGATTAATCAACGCACAGCTGTGTTCCTTGGCCTGATATTGTGAAACGTGATAACTTTGAGACAATGATGTTACATTTTAGGGTTTGCAGATTAGAGACAGGAAAATAACATTGTGAATTCTGAGTAAGACCAAACAATGTGAAAAAATCCAAAAGATTCCTTTTGTTTTGATCCTTCCTTTAGTGCCAGCAGAGAATTCACATTGGGTAATATAAATCACCAATGTGCTAATTAAGCTTCGCTTCTCACTTTAGGTCTTTTTGTGCTTTCCTCAAAGTGATAACAAATGGAACACCATCATTTTCCTTAGATCTGAGATCACAAAATGTCCACAAGCAATATACAGTTGTAGTGATACAATAGCTGGCAAAATAAATAAATAAATAAAGCTTTAAATATCACCCACCACAAAGTTGGAATATAAAATGTGAAATTTGCAGAGGCATGACTAATGGGGTGATTTCTTTTTTTCCAGCAACTGAACGCCCAGTCCCTGAACCAAGCACATATAATACTTAGAAAACAGTCTTAGAGAAAACTGACAGATATATAGGGTATTTTATCTTGCATTATGTGATTTGTAGAAGTAATCTCAACTGGAAGTACTTCAAAGGAAGGCATTAAACAAGTGTAAAATAACTAATCCACAAGTATTTATTAAGTGTTTGCTATGTAGCCAGCCAAATCCAAGGTGATTGAGGAGGAAATAGGAAAGAGAAAGCTGAGGCTCCATGGAGAGTAGCCTGCTCACCGTGTCCCCTGCTCCATCCTTTGCCCCTTTGGGCTAGCATACACGTTGCTCCCAGGATAGCTGGTTCGAAGCTCAGTCAGATCCCCTTTGCTCTCCAGTGGGAACATCTTCGCAAGCTTCTCACCATCTACCACATCCATTCTGGACCTCCCATAATAGTTCCAACCCAATCTTCCAGCTTTGTCTCCCAGTATTCTCCTTCTACTAGCAGAGAAACTGGGCTCTCATTTTCTTCTGAGAAGGAATTGTTTCTAGAATGACTATGAAAATGAGGATACTGATGTTGATAGAGAAGGAGAAGGAGAGAGAAGGAGAAGGAAGAGGAGACGAACGCGCTGTTTATCGGCTTTGTGCTAAGAAGTGGACAGCTGTACATCTCGTGCTTACCCCATGAGGTGTTGTCATTCCCATTTTTTTGCTACTGCAATGAAATTTACACAACATAAAATTAACCATTTGAAAGACAAACAGTTAATGTATTTACCATGCTATTCAACCACCACTTCTATCTAGTTCCCAAATGTTCTTGTCATCCCCAAAAGAAATCTGTACCCATTAAGTAGTAATTCCCCAATTGCTTCTCCTCCCAGTCCTTGGCAAGCATGGATCTGCATTCTATTTCTCTATCATTCCCATTCTAAAGGTCAGGAAATGAAGTCTTGAAGAGGTTAGGAAACCTAGCCAAAAATCTCACTGCCAGGGATGATGGAGTATGAGTTCTCTCTCTCCCCTCAGCACAACTAAGCAATGGGGCTTTTGAAACACAATTTCTTAAAGAATAAACTTACTATGAATATGGAAGTTAGAGAGAGACTAAATCATGCACCTTGGGGATCTATTAGCTATAAAATAAGCCAGATACAGCACGCAATGGGCCAAGGAAACTTCACTGGCAGCTCTCATTACTCTAAAGGCCCCTGAGGCTTCCTTTCTAGCCAGCCTTTGTTCTCAACATTTGCTATAGTTTGAATGGTGAGTGTCCCCCAAAGGTCCATGTGTAAAAGGCTTGGTCCCCAGGCTGCCAGTACTGGAAGGTGCTGTTGACCTTTAAGAGGTAGAGCCTACTGGACATCCTTAAATTACTGGGATGAGACCTCAACAGGGACGGTGGGATCTCTTTTCTTTTACTTCCTGGCTCATGAGATGAGTGATTTGCTCTACCACACTTTCTTGCCATGATGTGCTGCCCTTGCCAGAGAACCAAAGTTTATGAGCCACCTGGTCTTAGAATGGAGAGTCCAGATCCATGGGCCAAAATAAGCCTTTTCTCTTTATAAATTATTCATTTCAGGTATTGCATTATAGTAATATATGGGAAGCTGATTAGCACACCATTTATGTAATAGACAATGAAATCTACTGTGAGCCTACTGTGTGGTTTTCAGTCAGTTATAAGCATAGTCTGCAGAATATTTTATGCCTTTAAAATTTTGTAGAAGTTAAGAAAAAGAAACCTATATATACCAGACTCAAAAAAAAAAACTAACCATTTCATTGCTTTCATGTGAGAGTCCAGTTTTTTATAGAATATGATTATTACAAATATCTTATACAGAAGATGAAAATAGCAAAAACTATAATAGAATATACATACAGTAATATATTTTATTTTATATACAAGAAATCATACTAATACATACATAAATAATAACTCTGAGAATGTGATTTTCTAAGACACCTCACTTGACCCTATCCTCAATGAACCTCTACAAACACTGTCTGACTTATGCCCCAATCTCCAACCTTACCATATCAGTCAGGGTTCAGAAACAGATCAAGGAGAACTATGTGCATGTTTTTTCAATTTGTGTATGTTTGTACGTGCACACAGGCACATATGTGTGGAGGGAGAGAAAAAGAGACATTTTTCTTAAGAAATTAGCTAACATGATTATGGGGACTATGAACTCCAATTAGAAACCCAAGGGAGAGTTGATGTTGCAGCTTAAGGAAGACTAGAGGCAGAATTCCTTCTTCCTTTTTTGAATTACACACATAAATAACACCATGTTTGTGTGCCTGGGCTTATTTCACTTAAAATAATGTCCTCCAGATTCACCTGTGTTATCTCAGATAGCATCATTTCCTTCTCTTTTTTAAAGCAGAATAGTATTCCATCATGTGTGTAGACAACAGTTTGTGTACATATACATTTTTTATCCATTCCATATGAAAGGCACTATTTCACTCCATTGCATAGTTTCCTTTGGGAACCCCCTTTTTTAAGAAAGCAGATAACACAATGAATTAGAGATTTAGAATATTCTCTCCAAAATCTATGCTAATCTTTGCTACACCATGCTATTGCTAGGAGCCTGACTGAGACAATATGAGTACTTTATAAATATTAATCTAGGGTGGGTTCAGAGGTAAGGCTACCATATGGCATATGGCCTTCTCGGTGTCAGAAATTAATGGAGTCCAGGTGTAGACTTGCATAGGGTCTGATGGAGACACGCTTCACTGCATTCAGTCTTCATGGTCAGGGCTACCTAAGTGTGGCCTACATGTCCTGAGGGGAGGCATCCTGTGAAGTCTGTTACAATGTATATAATTATATCATTAAGGATACGTTCTTTTGAGTTATGGCTCTGCTCTATTCCACCAAGCCTTTTAAAATCACCAAAGAGTGTCTTCAAGAACTCTTTCTTTTGAGACCACCAGAAACCTAGGCCTAAACAATGAAGAAAACTGATAGGCATAGGAAAGTAAAAGTCTAGAGACATATTGACTTAAGGTAAGATTCAATCTCTCAGCTCAGATATCATGCCATGGATCCAATTTCTTTCCATTAGTCTATGATGAGTTCCATAATATCTGCTTCAATTTCACGATTCCCTCATTGTGCCCCAAAAGCTCTAGGCTCTCCCTTTGTGAGTGAATACAGCTGCCAGAGTTTCAGATCTCTCTTTTTCATACCCCATGGGAAAAAACCAAAGATGTCCTTTAATAACTCTCCTGGAAGAGGGTAAAATTGTCTTTGTCAAAACACCAACAAATGTCTCCTTTTGTCTCTTTGTCTCTGGGATTCATCCCACATGCTCTTATCAGTGTCTCAAGAGTGAGATTCTCTGATTTAACTGACCTAATCAGGACTCTTCTCTGAAGCGAAGAGTGGAGCATTCTTGCCATAATTAGGTGGCTGAAATGGGGACAGAAAAATTGCTTAAAGGAAATGTGGAGTATTGGAAGAGCTAACCTGTGTCCACTAGAAAAGCTGTAAAATTACATTTGAAATTTTTTATGCCTTATCAAATGATTGGTATATTCACTGATTTTCAATCGTGGCACCTAAGAAGAATGTCGAGGGAAGGTGTTCTGGTTGGGTGTTGGGCAGGTGGGCACTCTTCATATCCTGAAGTGCACAATTGGTAGAGCTTGAAATACAAGGATGTAGTACCTTAGGTCACCTGTGAGCACCGAAGTTAGGAGGCACAGCACGTTGAGGAAGGCAGGAAAGAGAAAGAGGTTTCACCTACTTGACAATTTTGCCTCCTTTGTGAGGCTTGAGCTCCAGGATGGGCAGGCTCCAAAATGAGCAGAGATAGACTCTGCAAAACCAAGCATACATTAGAGCAACCCTCAGATGGGGTGATCCTCCTGAGAATTTTTTTCATGTCCTAGCTAATTAGCCAAATAGATAATTCATTTTACTCTGGAGAATCCAGTTTTCCCTAAGGGGGGAAAACACTCAAGCTCTGCAAAAAGAAAAAAAAAAGAGTCCCAGACTACTGTGAGTGTTACTAAATACCAAATATCCATCCTCCAGGGCTTAGCCCAGCAAGGGCAAAGCAAAGACACATTATCTGGCTTTGGGAGTAGCCTCTTCCCTCGGGCTTCCCTTCATCCTCTTCCATCTAATTTCCCTGTGCCCTCCCCCAGCATTTAAGGCTTGGAAATAGCTCATGCCATGAGAATGCAGATCCTGGGGAGAGTTCCTTCTGTTACTGCCAAAATATACAGTAGAGAGAATCCCACAGCATGATGTGGGCAGGCAGGACACATGGGAAGAAAAGACATGCCCAGAACTGGATGAGTTAGAAAAGCATCACCACATCAACATGGCGGCACCACTGGAATCCTCTCTCACAGCGTATCTCTCCCAGTGCAGGTCAGGGCTGACCAAAAGCAGAAGTGAGGCAGGGTACACCATAGATGGGACAGAGCAAGTGAAAGGTGAAGTTCAGTCAGGAAAACAGGAATCAGGCAGTTTGTCCATGTGTATGCAGCACACCCAGGGACCAAGCAATTGATACAATATTTTGTGCCCTAAGTAGAAATAACCATTCTGGTAGAACCAAAATCTAGTCCTTGCCCTGCCATGACTACCTGGCCACGGTTTAAGCTTTATTTATGCTTCACTTGTCGATTTCTTTCAAGAATATGTCACCTGATGGACATCAATATCCTATGTCCTTGGCGGTTGCGTTTTAAATTATAAATTAATAAATCCACATTTTGGTTTATATCTCAGTGCCTTGCAAGTTGCTAGACATGAATCTATTCCATGAGAAATGATGTACTTTCAGAATGCTGCCAACACTTTACTTTCTGAACAATGCTGCAGAACATGGCCTTGACTGGCCATGACAGTGTCTTCCAAAGGGCACTGCCCACCTGTCTGGCTGGACTTCAGGTATCATCCCTTTCGTTCGTGCCCTTCAAACTATAACAGCAGTGCAGGGCATCAAGGTCAATCTCATTGCTAAGGATCAGCCTCCATGCTAATCAGGAGTACAGAAGAGGTCATTGCATGTTGAAATATTATAGCTGCTTCATTCAAAGTAGGCAAAAGACACACAGCAGATAAAGACCTATAGTGAGTCTCCATTTCACAGGTGATGACAAAGAGTCTCAAATGTCTTGTCACATATTTCTTAGCAAAAACAGAACCCAGGATTCTTATCTTAAATCTAAGGTTCTTTTTGCTTCCTTGCAATGGTGCCCTAGAATTATCAAAACTAGTGCCATATCCAAACACAAAAATATTTTCTACAACATGCTTTCCTTTGCTTTCAGTTATTCTTAAATGAATTAAATTTCAAAACACATTCAATTCCAATCTACAGTTCTCCCTCCACAAATGTATGTACAAATTTTTATTGCATCTTAAAGATGAGATGCTCTAACTAGCTCTTAACTAACGTACAGTTGCTCTTATGGGTCCTCGATTTCCTTACATTAGTAATGCCATGACCTCATATGACATTTCAGTACAGATCAAGTAAAAACTTAGTAAGAAATTAACATGGATTCTCATTTTTACATGGCACACAGTAAGTTACTAATAAATTCTTCAGTCAATGGTTATTGATTTCAGTATCAGAAGATGATTCTGTTATTGCCTCTTGTAGAACTGGTAGGCATTCAGGCAGAGTTGACCAGAAGAAACCATGTAGGGGCATGTGGAGAGAAGGATCTGGGGTGGGTCCTGTGTGCCATACCTGGGATGAGCTAACTAAAATCCTAGCAAGATGTAAAGTAAAGAAATTAAAAAAGAACAGTGCATTATACTGGAGGCAGCAATGATCTACAATAAAATAGGAGGGAATATCATGCTGCCTAGAGGTAGCAAAATCTAGAGAGGAAAGTGCTGATCAGGACAGCAATCCTGGAAACTCAGCATAAGCCCTCTGCCATTATCCTTGTGAGTATATGATTAATCTCCCAACCCTGCTTAAATTAAAAGAAGAAAAAGAAGAAGATAAACAAAAAGAACCTTCTGTTACTAACTTGCCTAGTTGTACAGGTTGGCTTTGTTTTAAGTCCCCATCACTGCTGAGTTAAAGCAGTCACTCAGGTTCTAAAATACTCCTTTAAAAAAATAGGACCAGGCACGGGCATGTGCCAGTAATCCCAGTGACTCAGGAGGCTGGGGCAGGAGGATCGCGAGTTCAAAGCCAGCCTCAGCGAAGTCAAGGTGCTAAGCAACTCAGTGAGACCCTGTCTCTAAATAAAACACAAAATAAGGCTGGGGATGTGGCTCAGTGATCAAGTGCCCTTGAGTTTACTTCCTGGTATCCCCTCTCCACCAAAAATAGGATGGTTTGCTGAAGCTAACTTGTAATGTGCAAACCAAATGCAAAAGGATAACAACCACCTTTCTTTAAAAATATGATGCTAATTCTCACTCAAGTCAGTGACATGCCTGGAGTGTTCCAGAAGAACAGCAGGAAGAAACATGGCAAGAGTATAGTGAGAGAGACCAACAGAAGTGAGATTCAAGAGGCTGAATAAGAATGGGACCGTGTAGGACCCTGTACGTCATTTTAGTGTTTTCACTATTACTCTGTGTGACATGGATAGCCTTTGATGAGTTCCAAGCAGAACATTTATGATGGGACTTGTGTTTTAAGAGGGTGAACCTGGCTGCTATAAATGGAGAAGTGGGGGTCCATGAATCCAGAAAGAGATGGTAGTGCTTTACACCTCCGTGTTTGCAGAGTCATTGTCTTGAGAAGTACAAAGGAAAACCCAGAGACAAAACTGATTCCTCGAGCACCTGGAGACTTGGAGCTGCCATTGAATGAGAAACCAGGCCAAGACACTGGTCTCCAGGCACAAAAACCATGGCAGCCCTGAGAGCTTACTTCCTAGACAGGAGACAGACAGGTAAAAGCACATTGGTCGAAGCAGGCTTCCACTTCTTAGGTATTTATTTTGTGTCAGGCATTGAGATAAATACTCTGCACATGTGACATGATTCAGTCCTCAAAACGACTTCATGGAGTAGGTAGGGTCCGCCCTATTTTGCAGGTGAGAAAGGTGAAGTTTGGTTGGGTGAAGTGACTTGCCCACCATCTAACTGCTGAAAGACGGAGGCTGGTTTAATCCCATACCTTTCTGACCCCAAACTTGTGCTTTTAACTACTAAGCTTTAGTCTCACTTCAGCTAAACTTAATCTGAGGAAATATGGTAGGTAGGCAGGATGTATGAAGTACAGAGCAGTTTACCTCTGACAGAATGATTGTGTGATCACTTTTAATCCATAAAACGAGAAGGATGGACTCAGTCATTTCCATGGCTCCTTCCAGCTCTAAAAGCCTATAATTTTAAAACATGGTGATGCTTCTTTTCACTAAAGTGAGAATCATTTTTATTTCTTAAGATTGAATAGCATATAACACAATTCTTTTATTTATACAAAGCTATTCCAAGCTGGGCTGAACTGAGCCTCCAGCCTTATAGTTTCCCCATTTGGAACTTGAAAGAACATTAGGAGTAAAAGTATAATAGTGAACACAGGGAGGTAAATGAGGGAAAGGGAAGGGAATATCAAGAGATAAAGGGGTCATCATAGAATAAGCAAGGAAAATTAAAACAAGGTTTGTCATTTTCCAGGGAACTAAACATTTTTGTATCTTTTATACTGAAATATCCTGATTGTCAAATAAAAGGTTTGGTGGCAGAGACAAAAGAATCTTGCTTTTTAATAGAAACTTTAATTTTCATAGTTTTTGTTGCTCCAAATCCCAGCTTGTCATATCACACCATCAATTTATCACCATTGCAAACTCATAGGAACATATTTTCATCCAGAGAGGACATAAATCACAGACAGCCAGGAAAAGACAGAACAGTGCACTTGTGTTTACCTTCTATTTGAGACATGAATGTGAGATTAGAGTAAAAGTCGGCCTCGATTTAAGGAGTCAGACACACAACCTTGGTTTTAATTAGTGTTTAGTAATCATCATGTCTCCATCATAAAGCTAAATTCACAAGGGTGGTGCATGATGTAAACAGTCGTGGGCAGCTGTGGGAAATGACTTGCTGATGCTCAGGGCAACTGGAGTTACAGTGAAATGATACCAAAGTTTTCAATTAGCAAGAATAGAAAAGGAGACACTCTAAATTCTGTTCTTAAATTGTGCTTCAATCAGAGAGTCACAGTCCAGAGCAGAGACCTGAGAGCCATTCTCCCCCACTTCGTCCTCTTGGATGTCTTCCCAGGATGTCATTTATCTAGTGACATCTTAAAACCTTACCTTAAGCCTTAAAACGTCTGTAAAAACTGTCTCCAAGATGATAATAAATGGCTTTGATGTTTACAAATATAAATAAAATGGAAGACTTTGTTCCATATATTAGAATCATCATTGCCTTTGAATAACTTCCTAGGAACTGCCGAGAGAAATGACATTCATTTGTTATCATGGCTGCTGATTTCTTAAAGCACATGCTAAGTTCAACCACGATAGAATGATCAAAGGACATAAACAGACACCTCACGGAAGAAATTCAAATAGCTAATAAATGAATAAAATACATAGTCATCTCTGTAATTAATTAAATGAGTTAAAGCTATAAAAATAAACATGCAAATATGATATCTATATTATATACATATGACTATAGACATAGGCATATGTATAGTCATGATATATACCTATATGATTAGTCATGTGTTCGTTGCACACATTTGTGTGTGTTTTAAAGGGAACCCTCAGTATTAATGAAGAAGTGACAAAATAGGTATCCTAACAAATACTAAGAATTTTTTTTTTCAAAAAATCAACTTGAAAATACATATCTAAGTGCTTTCACAAGTGTGTATCCTTTGATTCAATAATTTTATTTCAGGAATTTCATCCTAAGGAAATAAATGGAAGCTGGTTCCAAAACAATGCTCCCAGTGTGAGTGTGAGCAAAAGCATCTACTTCTCCTACCATCCAGGTTCCTGTGAATATTTCAAAATATGCAATAATTGGAACCTACACTCACTCTGGAAGCCATTAAAGACTTCGTCCATTGGCCAAAGAGAAAGTAAGGTCTCTGGTTTGGATGCTCAAGAAAGGGCAGATGGCACCAGAGAGAAGGAGGAAAAGAAGACAAAGCCATGTGGACAGAAATAGAGAGCACCCACATGGACAGGGTCATGACCAGCAGGAAACCCTCAGACTGGGTTCCTCTCAGTTCAAATGAAGATAAAGTGGACTACTGAAAAAGTCCTGATCGCAGAAGAGAACCACTCCTGAAAGTTACAGAAACAGCTTCACTCTGAAAAAGACTCAGGGGAAGAAAAATATGCGTTCAGAAATCTCCTTTTTTGTGTGTCAAAAGTATGTGAGCATTTATAATAAGCATGATGCTAAACTAAGCAGTCATGAGATCAGAAAAAAACAGAGGGAGAAAATAATTGGCTGAATCAAAAATCACCATGGTGGTCGAAATCAAAAACTTGAGCAGAGGTGAAAATCAAATTAGGAATGTGGACGACATGGTTGGAAGTCTATCCAAATCTCACAGAAAGATTTAAATATGAGGGGAAATAAGATGAAAAGAAGAGGTTCAGAAAATCTAATCCTCCATATGTAAAAATCAGGCTCTCTGTTGGCAGTCATGGTACTCACAAGGCAGGTCCTATTATTAAGGTAAAATAACCTAAATCCTCCTTAATTTACTAAATGCCTGAATATACTGCTGCAAATGGCTTACTGACATTTAAAAAAGATAGGAATCATCTTCATGTGTTTCAAAAACAAATATTCTTATAAGTACCCATGTAGATGTTTGATCACCTGCCAAGAAACCAAACAGTGCATCTACAGACTTCTCTTGCACAGCAGTAGTGTCCCAGGGAAAAGGAAAAGAATCCAGAAGGGGAGAGGAAGAAGATAGTTTTACAGATAGTTTGGATTTTCTGAACCTGGTGTTTTTTTTTTTTTTTTTTCTTTTTTTCCTTATATTTAAATGACTTTGCCCTTTGTGAGGAGAAGCAGCGGAGGAGAGGAGAATTGTCTCTGGCCCATGACTATCATTCCAGCACCTTAGGAGGCTGAGGCAGGAGGATTGCAAGTTTGAGGCCATCCTCAGCAATGTATTGAGACTATCTCAAAATAAAATAGCTCAGTGGTAGAGCACCCCAGTACCACAAAAAAAAAAAAAAAAAAAAATTCTTGAAGTCATTTTCAGAAAGGTTATCCACCATTTCACAATTACTCAACATAAATGGTAACAGCAGATTGAAGTACTTCTTAGAAACTGAGTCTTTTTCAATTTTCAGAGCCATGAGCAATCCATGTCCACACAAACGATCCTCCTCAAATAACAGCATGCGAATTTTTAGATTTCTCTTTAATATTAGAAGATCAAGGCCCTCAGATCAGTGATTCTCAGCATTATCTGCACATTGGAATCCCCCGAGGAACTCATAAAATCCCTGATGCCCAGGCAACACCTCAGACATAAATTAAAATCTCTGAAGATGGAACTCAGGTGTCAGTAGTTTTTAAATCTCCCCAGGTGAAGTGAACACATAGCCAAGAGTAAGAAGTAGTGCTCCAAATCTTTGCTTTTGTAGTGCAGAAAATAGAAAATTAAAGAGGGGCAATCCAGGGGTAATGTTTCCTCCCCAGTCAGAGGATGTAAATTTCCACATTAATGTTTCTAATTTGATGAATGTATTACTTTTTGTCTCTTAAAATACTTGCATGCCATACTAAAGGGACACTCTGGATCTTGCTGACTGATTGCCCTTAGAAACTCCAAAGCAACCGCTTGGGAAAGTGGTCTCCATCAAAGACTCCCTCCCTCAGTCCTACATCTCTTCCTCGGAACAGTAATAATCTGAACTATATTTGAAAGGCATTGTTTTCAACTGGACTTATTCCGGGGTCCACCGATGATAAGGAGACACACACACACACACAAACACACACACACACACAAACTTTGACCCACAGAGAAAATGGCTAGAACCTCTGACTACATAACAAAGGAATGTTTCCACGATCCCTCAAGTATATTGCATTTTTATTAATATAATAATGAAAGCATCATTAGAAATCTGGAGCTGTAGTCTACTGAGTCTAAGCAGGTCCAATGCTGTGTTATGTAGCCTAGAAAGAAACACGTTCGTCTTCAGGTCACCCTGACAACATGTGGGTCAGGGAGTGACAAGAAGCATTACAGGCATTAGCAAGGTCTCAGCACTAGTGGGATCTTCTGCACTGGAGCATGTGACAGACAGCATCCGTGTCCATGCTGCATCTGAGGGCATGTCTTTGACAGAGGCCCAATTATTCAGACCTGCATGTCAGGTTCATAATGTAACTTCCAGATCTACTCCTGAACTGTTCCATCCTGATATTTATTTATTAATGTTCTCTACTGCACTGAAGGAGGCTTCCAAATCAAACACTTTATGATTGATTGGGCCAAGCTTGACTTTAAAGAATTAAGCATGCTTACCTCTAATTCCATAAAGTCTCTACTTTATAATTCATGCTTTTGTCATCAATGGGAATTACTGAGATTCAATTCTAATGCAAAAATATTTACCTTGACAGAGTTTCACTAAATAAAGCTAACACACATCATCCTCAGCTCAGAAATCATATTAACTTTCACGACCAAAAGAAAAGTGAACCAAAGGAAAGAAACTAACTTCTTTATATGCTATAATCTCTCACGTTGCAAAAGCCAAGCCAGAGCTTAAATCAGGGGACAAAAGTAGGACGTAACTGTGTAGTCGTGTCCCCCACCATATTCTTCCTCCTGGGCGTAAGGTTAAACATTACTGGTAGGTTGGCAGTGTTGTGAGACCTCATTAGCCCCGACTGCTCTGAAGTGGAATCTGGGAGAATTTCAACCTAAAATGACCTGAGATTCACAGAATTTAGAATCGGGAGGTGATCTCATCCAGACAGCGGCTGTGCTTTCTGCATTCTGTATCCCCCCACAGAAACAAGTGCACTGTGGGTCCTCAATAAATATTAGGTGTTTGCACACACTTCTGGAACAACCCGCCCCCACAGGGCAGCGTCCTTTCAACAGCATCTTTGACAGATGGGCATCTGGCATCTGCTACCATGCCGTCTATTGACAGGTACCTAATGATCTCCTGAGGACACTTGCTCCCTTACTCAGACCCTCTAATTGTTAGAAAGCTTTGTCTCACGTTAAACTGAAACCTGCCTGGGTGTAATGGGTCCCCACTGGCTTGAGTTCTGCCCTGTCAAACAACACAAAATGAGTGTTTCTACCCCATAGTTCTGAAAGAATTTTAACAAAACTAGCCGACTTCTCCCCTCTGTTAGATCAGCCTAGAGACTGTCTTCTGGGTATGATTTAGAGTGTGAATATTAGCATCGGTGCTCAATGAGGCTGAGGATGGAAGATAATGTTCCAGACATAAACTGAGAGCAATGCTACCACATCTTAATTTAGGCAAATGTTTAAATGACTACAACACATGTATTTGCTTCCATGAGGTATATTCAACACATTCTTCCAGGCATCTGGTCTTGACTCCTTCCAAATTTTGTTTCTAAACCAGGAATCTGATCAGGCCACTTCCTCACTTGATATTCATCAGTGATTCTCACCACTTTCATTACATTACCAAAAATGTATTAAATTCCTATTATGTGCCAGGAAATAGTCTATGTCCTAGGGTGCCAGAAATGAATGTGGCATGAGATTCCCTTTTCTTGTAGAATTTATAATCCATGGAAGTATGTCAAGGAAGCAGTAAACACATAAGGCATATAATTTCAGATAAAGAAGCAAATAGAAATTGATAGGAAATGAAGGCCCTACACAGATTCTCTAGGAAAGCCTCTATAAAAAGGTAAAGTTTAAGCTAAGATCTACTTGATAAAAATGAACAAATCACTGTAAAAGCAGCAACAAACATGTTTTAGCTCTCTCCTAATTTGTCATTTACAAATTTGAAAGGCATCCCCTAAACTTTAGACCCAAATTATTGATTAAAATGGTACAGGGGCAAGGTTAAGAAGAAACATATTGTAGGCACCTAGAGATTTTTGGGGATTTTTTTCTTTTTTTTTTTTTTACTAGACTGTCTTCTGCAACATCTAATTACAAGGATTTTGCAAAATAAAGAATATGTCTTCAGAATTTCCAAAGCAGGACCAAATTCATCCCCTACTGAACTTCCATGAACAAGAGGGCAGACACAGCAATGCTGCCTTGGAGATACTTCCTGCCTTGGGAAAGGCCCCTCACAAGGACAAAAGAACTTAGAGGACTGCATTTCAATTTATGGGGATGTGCAACACTAGTCACATCTTGCTGAGATCGCAGCTTGCCACCTTGGCCAGACACAATTCAAACGTCCTCCCCAGAGCAAGGGCCTGTGTGCCCTCCTCAGGCAATAAGTAGCATTCTATCATGGAAGTCTGAGCTGATCCAGGTCTACATGGAAGGGGCTGAGGGCAGCGCTCAGGAAAGGGGAGAAAATGAAGGATTATTTGCATACCCAACATTGCCTGGCCCTGCCATTGGTTGTCTGTGACCTGAAAAAAAAAAAAAAAATTCAGTAGCCTTATATATTCTTCTTGTGTTCTCTATTTGCATGAGATTATCTCTGAAAGAGGCCAATGTCCACAAGCTCTGCCTATAGCTAGAAAATCTGCAAGTAAAGACAAAGCACAAATCTTTTATTAAACCTAGTCTCTAACCTGTCAAGCCCACAAATTCACCCAAACTCTTTACCTCCTATAGGTTTTTACCTTATAGTGTCTCCTACATACAGAACTTCTGTAATTCTATTGGGTTTTGTTTGCGTAACTCCAGTGTGCATTCTAGGTATAAAGTCATTGTACATTTGAATTGTCTTTGCCACCATTTTCTGGAAAATGTACTGCTTTGAGGAAAGAGAACATTATGTTCAGTTGTGCAAAGATACTACAAAGGCTAGTAACAGGTGTAAGAAATAAGTTTTAAGTATGTGAGCTCCTCAAAGATATTCAATGTAGCACTGTTTGTAAAAGTAAAAAAAAAACTGGCAAGAACTCAAATAACCATCAGAGAAAGAGTAGGTAAATGTGGTTTGTTAACAAATCAGAATACTACAGAGCCACTAAAAGATCAAAAGTACCAACATGGGTAAATCCCACGGAAAATAATGCCAAAAACACATACACAGAGTGTGACACCATTTATGTAAATAGTAAAGCACAGAAAATTATATACAAGCAGTTTATGGGTACAAACATTTGTAAAAACAAAATGTGTATCTAGTGCACAGAAATATACATCAATTTCAAGATCTGGGTTACCCCAGGAGAGGAAAGAATGAAGGATCAATAATAATGCTTTCTTTTTAAATATAAAATATTTGGCAGCAAAATATTAACTGGCTACAGTTAAAGTACCTATATTTTTTGGTATCTTTGAAAATGACTTTTTTTTTTTTTTTAAGTGAAAGAGAAAGAAATTTAAGCTTCATTTCTCCAAAAGAGCTACGTTTCTTCCCCTTTGATAATGAGGTGCCTGTTATTCAGTTGTTTTCCACTTTTTCTATTTTTAACAGGAGTCTTGCTTTTAAATGAAAATGTTTATTTATTCCTAATATATACAACCAACAAAAATGAAGGTGCCCCAGAGCCCTGCTTTCTGCCTCTCCCTCCAGGCAACCGAACTGAGTCCCCAAAGGAATCTCTCAGGAACCCAAGACACCCTGGAGCACAATTCGAAAACTACTGGTTTGACTGGCAGTGAATCCTCTGGCCTGTGTATATCCTGTGCTTTGGACATATATTCCCCTCTTCCTTCCTGCTCCTGGTCTACTAGCTGGTTTTTCTTTTTATCAAAACCTGAATATAATAAATTCACCCATCTCCAGTAATTGACAGAAATTAATACCTCTCACCAAATTTTAACTGGCATTCCTTAACTCCCCCCACATTATTATTCTGAATAACAAAGATTTAACAGAACTTGTGTAAAACAATTTTTTAAAAAATAGGAACATACCAAAAAAACCCTTATGGAAAAAGTTAAATCTCCCTTAAATAAAAGAAAGCATTAAATAGCTGATGGTGAGTGTAATTGAACATATTTATAAAAGAACCTAGTATTAGGAATTTCAAAAGTTAAAGCAAACATCCTTCGACTACTGTTTTAGCATGCATATTTAATAAGGCATTTCTGCAACTAATAATTTATTGGTACAGAGAGCTAGTAGAGATAATTTAACTTCAATTTCATTAAGGATCTTTGTTTTAGTCAGCTTTTTTCTGCTGTGACTTAAAAACCTGACAATAAAAATTTTAGAGGAGGAAAAGTTTACTTGAGGGCTCATAGTTTCAGAGGTCTCAGTCCATAGACAACCAGCCCCATTCCTCAGGGCTTGAGTAAGAGTGTGGCAGAGGGAAGCAGCTCACATGATGATCAGGAAGCAGAGAGAGGGACTCCACTCTCCAGATACAAAATATATACCCCAAAGTCCTGCCACCAACAACCCACCTCCTCTAGCTACATCCTACTCACCTTCAGTTACCACTCAGTTAATCCCCACCTAGGGATTAATTCACTAACTGGGTTAAGGCTTTCAGAACCCAAGCGTTTCTCCTCTAAAACTGCTTGCATTGTCTCACACATGAGCTTTTGGGAGACACCTAATATCTTAACCATAATAGTCTTTAAATGTTAACATTTTACATTAACAGAAATTCATTTGTTCCTCCAGGTGATCTCCAGTTAGACTTATGAAAATGTCACATTTTGTTTCAGAAGCCAACTCAATCAAGCATTGCACTTGACCACTCAAACATATCGAAGTTCAAATCAGATTTTCCAGAAGATTCAGAATGGCCCTATAATATAAATATGGTTTATGAGACATTCAGTATACTTGCAGTAATTAAACAGACATAGGAGTGCTATCATTAGAATAACACTGAGTAATAGCTATACCACTGAATTACGAACTTTTAATATACATCTATATAATGAGAAGAAATTCATTTGGTGGGGACTTTACCCACAGGAACAGCAACAAGTAAGTTACCTGACCAATCAAACTATAATTACCCAGTGAGTTCAGTCTCAGAAATCATAGGTTTATAGCAGAAGGCACCCTGGCTCCCTGTCCTCACTGAGCAGCCACCTAGACATCACCAGGGAAAGCAGCTATGGAAGCACCCTGGCCTATCCTGCCCTTCTCACTAGGGCCAAAAGTGGTCTGGGCATGGGGTGTGAAACTAACTCATAATCAGCTATTTTGTCCCTTAGCCTCGCTCCCCCTTTACAGGAAACCATCAGCGTCTTCTTCACCTTACTCAGTAAGCATCAGGGAAGTCAGCTAGAACATGAAGGACACTATGGAAGGAAAAACTGACAGATTGCAAAGAGGGATTTCAATGTGGGGCGGAGATTTAAAGAAAGGCAGAAGAAGGGAGACAAGGGAATTGACAAATGCTATGTCCTATGCTGATAAGCCGAACCAAGAAAATCAATCTGCTTGCCTGAAAATGAACCATAATAATTGAGCTCACCAAAGAACAATAATACTGATGAGTTTTTAAAGCCTTTATTTTTAACTCATATCAGGTGCTAAACTGTCTTTTAAAGCTGCATATGGCATTGGCATGGTAGGGGCACCAATGGAGAAAAATATGGAAAGTTCAAAGAAGAAACACAAAAATGATCAAGAGGGTGGTGAAAATTTCATCAGGGCGTTTATATAGAATAAAAGGTCTTATGAAAATGAGTCTAAAACATAATTGCATAAGAGCAAAGGTTGATGAAACACCAAGCTAGGTTGATTGCTAATAAGTTATCAGTGCTTGAGATGTCCACCTCTAGAAAACTATGGGAAAGAGAAAATGACCTCTGGAGTAGACGTTTTGGCTACCACCTGCACCAAATCAGAAGGCATGGCAATGTGCCGTCAAAGCAATATGCAAAAAGGGCCTTGTACAGGCCCTGAGATGACTGTTCAAGGATATTTAAATGTCAATTCTAGAATTTCCAACAGGCAACACATTGGCTGTGAAAATAAATAGGAGGCCAATATTAAATGAATCCACCCAGCGAATGTGTAGTGTGTTCACAGGGCAGAGTTTGGATTCCAACAATATACAATAAACTCTTTATCTGTCAGATAGTCAGGAAATGTAGTGCTCCAGCTAATCAAATATTTTTTGTTAATTGTTACCACATGGAGAAGGATTACAAATTTTTAAAGAATGAGAATAAATTAAAATACACTTAACACTGAAACTAAACTGATTATAATTTAATCTTTCTCTAATTATTCAGAATGCATTTCAGGGTCATCAAGAGAAGCATAAATTATCAGTGCTTGATGACTATGCAGGAAGTCACAGTTTTTCTAAAATCCTGGTTAATAGATGCTGGGTAACAAAGACTTCACTGCAAAAGCTATCATTTGAAGGATTTATGTGCTAGGCATTTCTCTAACAGAGAAAGTATATCATTAATCCTCGATGAAAATATATATTCAGAATTGATGTACTGATATCCATGGAGGTAGAATAACTTGCTCAAGATTCACAGCATGCAAGGGTATCAAAGCTAAGCTTTGAACACAGATCTGTCACTGAAGGATATGTTCTTTCTCTGTGTCAAATGAGCATGGCCCTGTTGTGTAAAATTACCAAGAAATTTTCTGCCTGTCTATCCAAAATGTTACACAATCTACGGGTCAAGTGTGTGCATTTCTAGAAGTGCTAAGGGGTTTCTTCGAGCCATTCTTGACATTGGTACTATATATTCTTGAAGGCAGCGGATTGGGTCATGAATATTTTTTGAAGTTATTTCTAAACAAAAGACCAACAGCCGAGTCAGGATCAGGAACATTTCCTGAACATTTTTGGAAGAAAATCTTTTAAGAGGCAAAACCAGCAAGCCACATCGTAACCTAATCTAGTAAAGAATGTACACACTTCAAATAGATTCATTTACTCATCTTTTAGGCAATCATCTAATTCTTGTATTCCTACTCATTTTTAACTCTGAAACATATTTGGACTATTTCTCATAAAAGAACCTGGTCATTTAAAATTATCTAAGACTTTGAGTTAGGTTTAAATCTTTTAAAGCAATGAATTCCACTTGTTGTCAGGCCAGACAAAAGATTCCTTCATCAACCACTGTAATGCCCTCCTCCCATCCCATCCCAACACCTCCCGGGGCCTACTTTTTAATCCTCAGCTCATTAACGTTTCAACCTGAAACCTTCGTGGATTTTTCTTGTTTGCCTTCACTCACCAGCACCAATTAAAATTCTTCTGGGTTCCAGTGCCTTTTCTTCCTCCACCCATTATGGTTTCTCTTATCTCTAAAACAGGCGGTAACTCCTCTAATGGGCTTTCCCAAACAAGAAGGAAAATGTAGCTGAACTTAAGAATGGCACAAAGTAGTCCCAGGCCACGATGTGGTTTCATTAGCTAATCTGATTCACACACAGGAGACTTTGCTATTGATGACATGACCCTATTCAAAGAGACAGACATCCCTCCCCCACTCCTGCACATAGCATTTCCAGATAAGCTTTAAGAATTACTTTCTAGTCCAAAAGAGACTATTTTCGTCTCCAGCACCAGGCTGATGTTTTCATTGTATTGAAGAAAATGCTACCTAAACAGCAATTTGAGGCAATAAACCCTGTGCTCAAGAATCAGAAGAGAAAAACGGACTTGCTCTGTGTGAAGTCTCCACACAGAATTACGGTGGAACAGTCATTCCAAAAGTGCTTCGGCTTGATCCCCCCTTCTAATTCAGGATCTTGCCCAGAGACAAAAGTGTCATGGTCATGTTAAATTTAAGGAAAGTTCAAATTACTGCATTACCTAACTGAATTAAATTATGTATTATAGCAAAGTTGGAAACATCACACTAACTGTCTTAAAACTTGAAAGATTAGGTGACTCCTGCCATGATCCTGCTTGAAAGGTGATGTCATGCTGGTGACTGTAACTACTATGGGATTGTGCAGCTGGGGATTTTAGACTAATGCCTGAAACGGATTTGTTCATCCAATTTCCTCTCTGAGATTCTCTGTTCTCTACAGTAACTTTGTGAAACTGAAATGTGAGGTGTCCTTGTGACTCTATCAACTCAGAGATAACTTTCTCAAGAGAAGAAAAGTGAAGTTCATTTTCAATATGACTGAATAGAAGAAGAAACATGCAGACTGAAGGTCAAGGAAACTTTACCTGGAACCTGAATCAATATCAATAGAAACAGTGCAATGAGGAGCAAGGTCTAATTTTATGTTCATGTAAGACAGGTGTTAAAATTCAAATTAAGTAGCTGGCTAAGAAGAACGAAGAGAGGTTTTTTTTTTTTTTTTTTAAAGCCCATTAATTACAATTCCTTAGACTTAATTTTACAGCTTAAGAAATTATCAGGAGTTCTAATAAAATGTGATCTGTTACATACCTCTCCAGAAAGAATATTTAGAGGGTCACAAAATTCTTAAGTTGGCAGGATCCCAAAGCACCAAATAGTTCTACACTTTTATGTTCTAAATGAAGAAACTGAGGCACAGAAAGGCTAAGAACATTTATATAAAGAGAACTTTGAAACTTTAGTGTGCATTTAAATTATTGTTACCCCATTTAATATCAAAAGGGGATAATTAACACCCAAGCATAATACCAGTGCATGGAAATTGTTTCATAATAATAAAGACAATCAACCACTTCTTAAAAATCACTAAAAAACATGGTGGTACAAATTTAATATTCACTAAAGTTCCCAGAAGTAATTCAGTTTTCTTGCTAATCTAGACCCAATCTCCTTGCCACTCATTAAACATTTACTGACGCATTTACAGAATATTAAGTATCTATCTCAAAATTCCAAAATTTTATTCCTGTCAGAAGTTTGTCTTTCAAGAATGGTGAATAAAATCTACACATACTGCTTCTGCCTATGAGTGCTTTTTACCTTTTAATAACTTCCATTTTCTCTTGAAAATGATTTTCTTCCTTCCTTTAAAGAGTTATAATGGGCATTGTCTTCGAAATTCAAAGTGTCTCTCAAGTTCCACCTAGTCAACTGTCTTATTCAACAAGTACTTAACTGTGACAGGGCTTCACAGGAAACCCGTGAAGTAGTTATGTCACCAAGTTTAATGTTTTTATTTATAATATTGCTGACTTTCTTAGGTACTCTCAGGCTAACTAGTGAAAAAATAAGATGTTGTTAACCAATAATTCACACTATTACAAGTTTTTGAAAATTGACAGAAACAATACTTATATCACTGTAGCACGATTGAACAGCAGGAGCGATGCTGAAGTTATAAAAGTAGAAGTTAAGAAGACCTAGAGAGGAAGGCGACAGCAGTGGAGATACGAACGCTGTTGAGAGCTGATAAAACAGCACCGAAGATCCAGAGAGTCATTTCTACACTGTCTCAGGACCTAATCCCCTCTAACGAACTGACTCATTTTCCACTTATAAAACTTAATACCAATGTATTAACTTGTCATGGGGAATATATCTTCCCCCAATGGAAAACACACATTAAGTTTCCTCAGGGGAATGGCTAGCACTTGACTCTCCACTTTTCTGCATCCTTACCATGAGGCCCCAGTTGGCCCAAACGATCCTTAGCATAGTTACCCAGGCAGCCTGAGACACCCATAGTAAGGTGACATCTACCAGCCTTGCAACAAAGCAGTGCTTTTCCACTCTAACTAAAACATCAGGGAGTAATCAGATTATTTTGGAGATCCAGAAATAAAGGTAATGTAGAAATATGCTTGATTTTATCATCATCTATATCCTGGGTAGGGGGGAAACTGAGAAATCCACCTTCTTTTCATTCTAGAAGCACTCTGGTCACTTTGAATATGCCAAGTAGCTCTTCCTGAAGCAGTTTATAAAAATCATTTTGAATCCTTCTCCTCTTTTCCCCTCTTTTTCTAGTTTTCATTCAATCTACTCTACATATTGGAAATGTAGGTTTTCTTCAGATGAACGTCCATTGTTTTAGTTGCAGGACTTTTTTATGGTTATCAAAATAAATTTGAGTTTCTGTTGGCTGCCACATTACACAAAAACTACCAGGCAAATTGTCCTAAAATATGGAGAGTTCTTTTGGAATCATCTGAAATTGTTTCTTCTTCTTCTTCTTCTTCTTCTTCTTCTTTTTAAAGGCTTTTTATCTAATTTTTAAATCCACTAGGCCTAGAGTTGTGGAGGACTTAAGTAATTATCATCTCAGAGCCATTAGAGCTGAATCAAAAACTTCAGTAGAAACTGAAGTTCAATTCAGTTTCAAGTTCAGTCTAAAGCTGAAGCTGTCCAGCTGTCCATCAACTGGGACACAGCACTGGCATTACAATATTATAGACAGAGAAAATAAACAGTGGTTCTTCCCACTCAGCACAAGGGCAAATTCTCTGATAAATTAGTCATTTCTCTTATAGGCAACTCCATGATACCTGTTCCCATTAAGTCTATGCACCAGGTTCTGTTTCTAAGATGTGCCCACAAATGGCAGGTGTCTCAGGTCACATCAACGCAAGCCTCACCTGGCCAGGACAGGTAAAGTAACTCAGGTTGTGTGTGTGTGTGTGTGTGTGTTAAAAACCCTTAAAGTGGTAACACCGTCATAGCCGTTTAGAAATGTGCAAGAAAATGAAACCATAGAATTTGAGCATTGTAGATTTTGAGGAAAAAAAAAAAAACTAATAAAGAGTATTAAGTCCTTCAAATCCTTCCCTTCACAGTAGAGAACACTGAGATCCAGATCCAGATGGTATAAAATATATCATCTGGACCACAGTGATGGATGACCTTAAACAAAAGTGTAAAGTACCAATGTCGAATATGAGAAGAACATCAAACATCTTAGGTGTTCAAAGCATATGTAGGCATAAATGATCTCATTTTATTTTCACAACTGATTTTGACTTAAGCAGAATAGCAATTAACATGGCCCCATTTCATAGATGAGGAAACTGACATTCACAGAGTCCTAATGATGACTTTCCCAAAGGCACACCAGAGGAACACAGGACTCCATCCAGCCCTTACTCTCCAAGCCTTGCAGACCCTCTACTGCTACGCTTTCTACTGGGCCAGACTTCACAGGGGAAAGAAGGGGAAATTTCAGAACACCACTGGATGGAAGTAGGGTAAAAGAAATAGAGGGAAGTCATACAGTACACCTATGATAAGGTAACCTGTTTAATTTCTGGCTGAGTATATTTGTGGTCTGAGTATTCAGGTTGGTAAGACACAGATATTAGAAAGTGTTTTATTCCTGACTTTTCAACTTAAACAACTAGAACTACCATAAGATGCAGCAATCCCACTGATTACACTTAAAGAAATGAAATTAGCACATCAAAGTAACGTCTGCACTCCCAAGTTCATTACAGCTCAATTCACAATAGCCAAGACATGGAATCCACCTAAGTGTCCATCAACAGATGAATGGGTAAGAAAACTGTGTTATATGTGCAAAATGAGATGCTACATGGTCTTCAAAAGGAAGGAAATCCTGTCATCTGTGACAACATGAATGTTTCTGAAGGACATTATGTTAACTGAAAGAAGTCGAGCACAAAAGACAAATACTACATGTGCTCACATGTATGTGGGCTCTTAAAAAGTTGACCCCATGGAAGAAGACAGTGGAATGGCTGTAATCACCATCTAGGAAGTGGGAGGATTTGGGGAGATGTTGGTCAAAGGGCTCAGAATGTCAGATGGGAGAGAGATCTACTGTACAATATGAAGATGCAATTAATAACAATGTATTGTATTTTTCAAAATTACTAAGTAGATTTTAAGTGTACTCACCACAAAAAAATGATATGTGAGATAAAGTATATGTTAATTAGTGCAATTTAGCCATTTTATAATGTATACTTATTTTAAAGCAAAATGTTATACTTGACAAACACAACTTTTGTCAATTTTGTAAAATTAATAAAAATCTCATAAGTCTGTGTATTAATACACACTAACAGTTATTGTGCACAGTCTTTGGATTCCAGTCTTGTTCTCTGTTTTGACCTGGCTGCTCTTTTCTCTCATCCATCTGGCACAGCTGGGAGCAGCCTTGCTACCTGTACCCAGTCAATCCAACATCCCACCCAACATATACCCAACGCCGCACAAGGATATGTTATATGAACCCTCTAGAGCTGTGAGATGAACTGCTTTGGAGGAGCCAAGGTGACAAAATTCTCCTTTGAGAAGCAATAAAACAGTGTGGGAATCTACATTCAGGTATTTGGGTCTCTATTCTGAGATTACAATGCATTTTTAATTGCTTAGTGTTTCTAAAAGGTCAGTGTATTAACTTCTGAGATCTTAACCTTAATTCTTAAGGTTTTCATGCACATTTAGAAAAACCCAGGTGCTTAACACATTTTGTCCAGTTAAATGGGCCTCTGTGATCTGAAATTGGCATAGGCAGGTGGCTGCCAGGTCTGCGCTACTTTGGGAAATGGATGTATTTCTCCTTTAGGGGCTCTCCATGGGAAGGGGAAGAGAGAGGGGGAGGGATAATGCTGACAGACACCAGCAGGGTGATTCTGTGCTCAGCATCTTGTCTTGGTGGTATATCCAAGCTGCAAGATTTATAACCTTCTTGTTACAATGTATCAGCTTCAACACTTTCAGTGAAGTCTTCAATAACTTCGATGACATCTTGCTGAGGGGGTTTTGTCATTAAAAGCCTAAAGCTGGTCATTAACAAACCTTCTCTGCAATCATCCACCGCTGTGCTAACTCAGGCATGGATCTGACTAGAAAGTTGGGCTGGCTCAGAAACTTTCCAGAAGGATGCATTTTTTTTTTTTTCCTGTGTGGGGTATATTTCTTTAGGGAAAGAAAATATAGTTCCCACTCATTTAATCATTTATTTCTCATTACCTATGGTCTAACCCTTCCCTGACAGACAACCAAATTCAGCAAACATGTGTAGAACACTACTATATAACAGGCTCAGTGCTCGGGGCTAAAGATCTAATTATGAAAAACACAGCTCCAGTCCTTAGAGGATTCGTGGGGCCCCCAGAAAAATTAACCATCATTTACAGAATCCTTAGTAATGTGCCAGAGCCTCTTTAGGTGTTCTAAACATTATCTCGTTCATGTTTTTACCACCCATCAGAAGACAGATGTTTATATTAACCCCGTTTTAGAAAATTAGGTGACTGAAGTTTGTCTGCTTAAGATTTTCCCCAAAGTCATTGAGACCATAACTGTCAGGACCAGATCCCAAAACCATGTCTTGCCTGGCACATTCATCTGCTCCAAATGACAGAATTGGGGCAAGGAAAAGGAAAGATCATGGAATTCCAGGTTGAGGAAAGATTGGAAGTCAAGCCAAAGGCAGACATGCTGGATATAGAGGAGGAACAGGCTGGACAGCAGCTGGACCCCCTTTCCAGATGAATTTATGTGGTAAGTAGAGTCTTGCCCTTCAGGAGTAACTTCCCTGGCGTACCTCACTTCCTGACCTCCACAACACTGAGATGAGAGATCCATCCATTTGTGTGTGTTTACATGTGAACTCACTGACCCTGCCCTGGAGTCTGAGCACAGCTGTTAATTTTATGAATATCATAAAGATTCATACAATGTGAGAAAACTTAACTATTTGAGGATCAATGAATCCCAGACATACAAAAATTCATGTGGCAGAGCAATTCCCAGGTGAATGGCAGCTCTTTCTGCTGTCGGTGATTTGCTTGTTCACCTCATCTGAAAACTTCTCAGATGGAAATAATGGAGTTGTTGCTTCTTCTCCACACCATTCAGCCTGGAAATGGCCAAAGGGTCAATTTTAAAACACACATCAGGAAGATTGTCAAGAAAATGGTGGAAAAACATGCCACAGCTTTGAAGGGGAAGGAAAGGATAGAAGAAGAATAAGTCTTTGAATGGCATTTTTTTTTAAATAACAAGGAAATTGACTTAGAGATGATGGGCACATTTTTAACTGTGCACATTTTATAACAATAATAATAATAATTACCATTGGCTAAGAAACTACTAGATATAAGTTAACAGCTTATGGGTTATATATAACTCATTCATTAAATGCAACCTTATAATAATTCTGCCAAGGGAGAAGATTTATTCCCATATTTATACATAAACAGAGGGTTAGATAGGTCAGGCAACTTACCAAAGGCCTCTCATTGAAAAATTTTCAGAACTAGCCTGCAAGCCTAGTTATATGCTATTTTAAGTTTTGGGTGTTGCTTTACTCTTCTTGGTATCTACAATCATAAAATACAACCTATTTAAAGATAATTAAACGACACAAAGATAAAAAGGTACTCTCTCTCTTTCTCTCTCTCTAATTTTTTTGTCCTGTCCCAAAAGGAATAAGAAACATTAACTCACTTTTTTACTGCTTGACTAATTGCTGTGGAATTTGACCTCAAGAGACCAGTGAGCCCTCCAAGGAATAATTGATCCAACTATAGTGCCGTTAGGTGTCCATCCATGAGTGTGATATTGGAGGGGGGCCTTGTTTGTGGAAGTGACAAAACCATCATATATCTGACACCTGGTTCTGGTGGGCTCCACCTGCAGTGCTTCCCACTAATGGATTCCTTGATCTGTTATTATTTTTAATTGCTCATAGGATGTTTCCTACTAAGAAAGTTCTTGCCAACTAGTATCATCAGTGCAACCTCAAAAGAGTCTTAGAAAATGGAGCAGTAAATTCGGCTCAGCTCTTCTGATAAGAGGTAGGATATGGGGTGTCTGAGCTTTGTCCAAGGTCATAGACCCTGCTGTCCCTTTTAGAGACAGCAGAACTAATTTTAAAGAATATATGCAAGCCCAGAGTGCCAAATGTAAGGAAGAAGTTCTATGCACAGACAAAAAGGCACTTAGACTCAGAAAGCCCTGAACTTACAAATCATATCTGATTCCAAAATAATCAATAATAGTATTAATAATGTACCAGCTCTTATTCCAGTAAATATTACTTAGTAATTCTGTGATTTGAGCAAATGTCTTAGTCTCTTAGTTTCTTCTATAAAGTGTAATGACCACATCTCACTGTTTAGAGAACGACGTGAGATGGTGGTATTAATTAAAACTCAGAATAAGGTTAAGATGAGAGAGAAGAGTAAAACTTTCCATTGTAAGTAAAAAATACCATCTATCAAGAATATGCCTGCTGCTGTATTTCAGGAAAAACTGGAATCAGAGGCTCAAGAGCAATTAGAGAATTGTCCCTCTTTCTTGTCTCCACTTCCGTAATGCCTAGGTATCTCCCCTTCTCACTGCTTGGAAACATATGGCAAAGTAAAGCCACCACTGGTTCACAACATTGCACACACTCTCACCCCTAAGAAACATTCGAAGTAACTGGTTCAAGTTCTAAGTCCAAGGCAAGAACAGAGATTGGCTCAGACCATGTCATGTGCCTACAACTAGACCAGCCAATTATCTGTTGAGAGGAACAGATTTTTATCCCACTTGCCAAGCTGTGGCTGTGGTAATCATGTGGATAGGAGGAGACAGATGGTTCACAGAAAAGAAGGTGTTTTTTTTTTTTTTTTTTTTATTAACTAAGCGTTTTATCACAAAAGGATTCACTGGTTGCTAACTACAAAAATCAATGAAAAATATCTGCCAGTATACCAAGAGACAGATACACTTACTTTTAGACAGATTTTTGTCAATTTGTAGATTTCTGCACATCTTAAAAGGCCATATATACACACACATATATATATATATTTTTTATAATCAAAGCAAAAATGGTATTATGTATCGCGATGAATACCGTCTATTGTTACAATTCAAAGAAAACATAAATGGTAAGAAAATGATGTTTTAAATGCATGATATAGTTGCTCCTTAACTTAAAATGACTTTGTCCTAATTAACCCATCATTATTTCAAATCTGCATTTAATACACCCAACACAACTGAACATCCTAGCATAGCAACATGGTACACTGTGGTCTAGATTGTTCGCCCTTGTGGTTGCAGATCTGACTGGAAGCTATGGCTCTCTTTTGCTGTCCAGCATCACAGGAGAATTATTTCATGTTTTCTAATATAGTATGAAACCAGTCCAGAGAAAGATCAAAGTTCAAATTTCAAGGTTTAATTTCTACTACATGCAAACCTACTTCACACCTTCATGAAGTTGAAAAATCATAAGTTGAACCACTGTAACTAAGGGACCCTGTGTATTTTTTCCATTAAATAATTTAAAGACTCAATGTGGTTTGATATGTATATGTTGAAACAGGATTTTGTTGATCAGCTCTCTTCTTTCTCCTGCCCCTTTGAAACCCAAATCTCACAATTTCCACTCTTCTGTTAATTAAAAAAATCATCTTAGTTTGGGGTCCACCACTGAGTTTTTAACATTAGAGATACTTAAAACTATTTTAAAAATCTATGAAATGTCCTTAAATAATTAGCACTAAACAGAGATCACCAAGCTAGAAATAAAAAGGGACAATTTTTATTTTTCTTTCCTTTTCCAAATATAACAGGAGCAATCTTAGACAAATCATGCATGCTCTCTATATCCATCTGTAAATCTGCTTCAAAGCCTACCTGTTCTTCATGATGAAATCCAGGAGCTTCAATGGGTTAACTATAATAGAGTCCATTTACAGGGAAAAGTTGGGAGGAACCTCAGAGAACTAGAGATTTCTGTGTCTTAATCAAAAGAGGAAGATCACCCAAAGTAAGAATCTATTTTGTGTATATACAAAAGAATTGTTTTGCTTGGGCCAAATTGTAGGAATCCAATTGCCTCTGTCAATAAACTCAAGGCCTAGATGAGAGATCCAGTCAACATATTTTACAAAAAGACCAGTTTCCATTAGTTTCCAGAATTTCTTCGGACTCTTTCCAGTATAATACTGAAAATTCTTGGAAGGAATAATAATTCCTGGACCTTTCAAATAAAATGATAAAAAATGAGTACAGCTACCGTGTTTAATAAAAAAATGGAAATCAGAATTCTCATTTTGCATGTGATCTTGCTGCTATGATATGATTGAGAAGGAACAAAATTTATGAAGCAACACTGTTCTGAGCAATAATATTCCCAGAGGCAGGTAAAGGAGGGAACTGGGAAGCTGCCTGGTCTAGAACTGTGTTAACTACTAAATAGGATTCCTTTCGATTTGTTTGCATATATGAAAAGAATTACATGGAAGAACAGAGTTTCCAGAGTAATATATTATTCTGAAAAATAATTTAAAAAATAATAAAATAAAAAAAATAATAATAAAAATTGTGTTCATCACCCTGAATACAATTCACACATTCGCTAGGAGAAAAGTGCTAGGATGAGAAACTTCTTTGGGGTTCTTGGTTACAAGTTAAGGTACATACATGGAGGGAGGACTTGTGCCATTTTGAAATTTGTTGCATAAACACTGAATTTGGGTCCTTAAAAATTCCTATCCATTCATTTCTTGGTAGTCAGAGAATATTAAAATATGCAAAAAAAAGGGTGCCGTTATCGAGCAGTGCTAATCTTTTTGTAATAAATAATGTTCTTTCCCAACAGCAAACACTCCCTTTATTCTTGCCACCCTCACCTGGAAGCCACAAAATGCAGAAGACAGTTACTTTTTACTTGATTCAATTTCAGGAGGTTGAAGGAAGGCCAAAATCCTCACCTTCCTCTTTCCTAAATACTTTTTCTCCCCTCTCCTAATTACATGACTTTACACTGATTTACATGAATTTCAGCTTTTAAAATCATTGGTCTTTGCAGAATGCAAATAAGTACATGGGAAAATTATATTAAGTTTGCACAATTGATCTTTCATCATTTCAAATGGTACCTTTGAACAGTTCCTGAAATGTCTGTCTGAAATACTCCCAGCGCTGAGTGTCATCAAGAGCTGGTGGGTCACGCTGGGGAAACCCATTCTCAGTGATGTAAATTACAGGGTTATTATACGTATCCTAGAACAAGAGAGCAGAAGTTTTATTCCAAACAGATGTTTAAAAAAAAAAAAAAAAAAGCTCATAAAATCAGGTGCATTACCCTCAATCTTCTTGAAGCTACAACCCCAAAACTAGTTTTCATCAAATTGCACTGACCCTATTAACTTAATTTTCCACACGCTGACCTTTTATGACTAACAATGGAAAAGCAAAACTGTGCAAATGTCCATGAAGACAGTCAAATGACTCTTATTATAATGAGAAGACAGAAATATCTTTCTTCCCATCAGCATCTGCTGATTGTCACTGCACCTTAACCCCTTAGTCCTGCTGGCAGCCACATTTCCTATTCCCCACAGGAGGGGTCCTAAAAACTGGTAACTTGAAATTTTAATTTCAGCCACCTGGATGTCAGCCAGCATAATGGAGACTCAAGAAAGATTCAGCCATACCTTTCCTTAAAATGCCCTTTAACAATCACTATTGTGATGCCAGCTGGAAAAAATATGTCCAAGCTACTTCTATAGCCATCACCAACTTTAACAACAAATTTTAAGTTTGGCTACAGGTTTGAAACCCCATTCCTGGCTACTTAACCCTCATCAACTCACACCCTAATCTGTTCTTCCCAGACAACAAATGAACCTGATCGTATCTAAAATCACCCTTTTTTAAGTTCCATATGCACTCATATATATGCCTGATTGCCACCTTCACATTATTTGGATATACATAGACACAAACGAATCATGCTTTTACCTTAATATATTTCAGTAGTTTACGTATTCCCCATGGCACCACATAGACCCAATCAACACCTTTCCAAGATGGATCTGGAAAATAATCAACCTCCATATCCTGCCAAAAGCCTAGTTCTCCTAGTCCTCCTTTCTTATTCCCCTGGCTCTTAATGAAGCGAGTCGTATAGTATTGCACAGCAAAGAAATCAGCAGTGCCTTTGATCATTTTCTTCTCTTCTTCGGTGAATTCTGGAAGCCGTGATGATGGACACCCTTGCTTTTTACTCATGGATGCAATCTGGGACTTGACAAGCTCAGGATAATCACCATCAATGAATATAGGTTTAGCAAAGAAATCCAATGCAAAAGCAGATGCTTTTTTAACTGCTTCCTGGTCAGGCACAGAGTTGGGATTTCCTGGTTCCAACCAGACAAGAAACAATGATAGGGACACCATACCCTTTTGCTCTTTTCGGAATAAGGAATCATAGCTGTGCCAGGCTCTGGCATGAGCCTTAATCAAATTATGAGCTGCCTGATATCCTCCAGTCCCAAGGTGAGGAATACCAGGAGCAAACCTGCCCACTTCATATGCCAGCACAGCAAGAATGTTAGGCTCATTTATGGTGATCCACTGCTTGACTCGATCCCCGAAAGTACTGAAGCAAAACCGAGCATATCTATCAAAGTCTTCAATGATTGCCTCCGACAGCCAACCTCCTTTGTCCTCTAAAGCCTGAGGCAAATCGAAGTGGTAGATGGTCACTATGGGCGTGATCCCATTTGTCAACAAATCGTCAATGATCTTGTTGTAATAGTCAATGCCTAAGAGAGAGAGAGAAAAAAAAGAATATATGAAAAGTTATTTTTAGTATGTTGACCATAAATTTTAAATGAGAAAGGGTCAAGAGGATCTCTTATTCAATAAGGTTTATTACTTCCCCCAATATAATCAAAGAGACGCTGGAAGGAAATGTGGAATTCCAGAAAAGACTGGCTGATCAGGGAGTGGGAGAGTGATGGGGTGATATCATGGGAAGATACTTGTTTTGAAACTGGAAACATTTGGGCAAGTCACTGTCACCTAAGATTATGCTATTTTCACACTTGTTGAAATTTGATTTGGTTCTTTGTATCCAATCTTTACCTATTAAACTCACTAGAATACAAGCCCCAGAAAAGCAAGGGTCTTGACTTTCTAATTCAGTTCTGGATTCCCAAGTACTGGAATAGTATCAGAAATTTAGTAAACAATAAAGATTTGTGGGGTGAATGAATGAGTGAATGAATTAATTTTGGCGGTATTGGATATAAAGTAAAAGAATTAATTCAGATGACTGTCTGAATGCTTTTACAAACCTATTAGCTTCACAAGTCTAGGAAAGGAAACCCACTGAGCATGAACAAGCTCAGCATTCTTCCCCAGAATGGGCTTCCAACCAAAGAGAGTCAGAGGCTTGGGACATTGTGAGAACCTGGCTGGGATTTGCTCAAACATTCTGACAAGGGACTTGGGAATACATAGCCAGCCCTGGGTCTCAGCATGGGTTGGGGAAAGCTTTGAGGACTGTTGCTGAGTTCAGAAGAATGTTATTAAGTTGAAGAGACTCTGCCTTGGGATCCATAGTCAGGAAGATATTGGTCCAACCTGTTGATGACCCTCACCTGGGAAGAGATTTCCAGCACAGATGTGAGCACTGCACAAGGTTTTGTGTGTAAAAGTGTAGAGAAAATGAATCTTAGAAGAGCAGTTGTCCTGTTTGAAGAGGTTAGTGACTGAACAGAGATATAAAATCATATGCAGAATTGTGTGTGTTAAAAGTTTGCCTAAAGGACAACTCCTTTTTTTGTCCTTAACTTAGTATCCTCGAATTAAAAAAAAAAAAAAAAATTGTAATTCAGATTTAGGAATTGCTTCCTGCATCCAATTATTCATTTGTTAAATGTTTAAATATTAGTTTGATGGAGAAATTATTATATACTAAAACATATAAACATGAGCAAGGTAAAACACCATCCTCTTCCTCAGGAAGCTTATCAGGAGGGGCTAGAGATAAACTTATAATCCAGTACAACATAGTACCACTAGTAAAGATAAACTATAGAGTCCTGCCAGAAGTGGTGGAGCACACCTGTAATCCCAGTGGCTTGGGAAGCTGAGACAGGAGGATCATGAGTTCAAAGCCAGCCTCAGCAACTTAGTGAAGCACTTAGAAACTCAGTGAGACTCTGTCTCTAAATAAAATATTTAAAAAAGGGGTTCTGGGGTTGTGGCTCAGTGGTTAAGCACCTCTGTATTCAATCTCTAGTACCAAAAATTATAGAGAGAGAGAGTCCTAATTTAAAATGTGGTAAAGGGTACCCATCCTACACTTGGGGCATTTGAAAACATTCTGAAAATATCATAAATAATGACTTCGAGAGTGAACAACAGGTTACCTAAATCCTACCCTGAATCCTTCACCTATGAGCTCTGTGACCTTGGGCAAGTTACTTGATCTCTCTGAATTATCTTACCCCTCTGTGAAGTGTAGTTAATAATAGAAACCTATTTCAATGAATTATGATGACAGTGGCATGAATGAATGAATTGAACATGCTTAAAACAGCTCTTAGCATCTGGTAAGGACTTAGTACAGCTTAGCTATTATTCTAGAAATGATTTTTATTGTTATTGTTATTAGTGACAACTAAGTTGATACTAAAAAGGTGAATATAAATCACCCACACAAGTGATCAAGGAAGAGAAAAATGGGAAAGAAATGTGCCAAAGACCAAAGGAGATGTAGAAATAAAGAGCACCCAAATGAGAAAAATAGGCTATTCAGTGTTCTATAGCTGGAGAGTCAGCAACCATCATGGGCAATCAGCATAAGGCCTACAACTCAAAGGCCATCAGGAAAGAGGAAAAGCAGCCAGATATGGTGGCACATGCCTGCAATTCCAGCAGCTGGGGGGCTGTGGCAAGAGGATTGTGAGTTCAAAACCAGCCTCAGCAACTTAGCAAGGCACTAAGTAGCTCAGTGAGCTCTTGTCTCTTCTCAAAATAAAAAATTTTAAAAAGGGCTGCAGATGTGGCTCAGTGGTTAAGTACAAAGAAAGAAAGGAAAAGGAAGAAAAACTCTATCTAGTTTGTTTGTTTGTTCTTTAAAGGAGACATCTTCAGGTATAGTCTGGAGGTTGCTGGCGTAAGGAAGCAGGAGGAAGGATAAATAGTGGTGATCCCACGTGGTTGGTTTGGGGAGCATATTTGGCTTTCTCTGATTGGAACTGAATTGAAAGCGGGTGAGACAAACAAATACACAAGCAGTGGACCAATTCCTGACTATTCTGGACTGAGGGCTACAGAGATGTGGTTTGGCTTCTGATGTTTCTTATATAGGTCACAGTTTTATTTTCATATAGAATTATAGCTATATTGTCTGGTCATCATTTGTAATTCTCTTAGAAGGGTATGACCCTTTCAGGCCGTAAGTTCAGTATAAGGTGAATGCACAGATCACCAGAAGAGGAGTAAGAAGAGGGGAAAGTTATCAAGATCACCAGAAGCCACATTATACGCAATCATGTGTTGGTCCTCTGCCTAAGTGATATATTTAACAATACCTCATTTATTTCACAAACTGAAAGACAGTGTGAATCATGTAGAACAATTGCATATTTGGGAGATGCCTTAATATACTATTTCTCACTTGGTAAGCAGAATAAGTCCTTTGCCTCCCAAAGATGACTGTACCCCAAACCACGGAGTGAATGAATATATTATCTTACATAGCAAAAAGAGATTTTGCAGATGTGATTAAAGTAGGAACTTTCAGATGGAAAGATGTCTCTAGCCTGTTCAGATGACCCAATATAACCACATGAGTCCTAAGAATAGAAGAAGTAAGTCAGAGACATGCACCAATAAAAGAAGAGAGGATGGCAGCTTGAGAGGGACTCAATCTGCTATTGCTGACTTAGAAGATGAAAGAAGGCGACCACCACATCAAGTACTGCGGGGGCCTCTAGAAGCTGAAATGGTCCTCAGGTGAGAGTCGTCAGGGAAAAGAGAACCTCAGGCCTACAACCACAGGAGCAGAATTCTCCCAACCAAGACCCAGGCTCTCCCACATAGGCTTCAGAAATAAATGCAGCCCTCCTGACACTGGATTTCAGCCTTGGAGAGACACGTGTCAGACACCCGCAGGACTCTAAGGTAACATATTTAAGCAGCTAAGCTTATAGTCATTTGGTGCGGTAGCAATAGAAAACTAATATACTCACCAAAATTTCCTTTCTTTCTTAATGAGAGAGCATTTCAGGAACCCATCCCTGTGCCCTGTGAGCCCACATTTCCTCATTTGTAAATGGGGATATCAAAAGGGGATATGATGGGATTATCTTGGTATTGTTAACATGAGTTTTTCTAGTCAATTCTTTTCAATGGCTTTGAACATAAAAATAATATTAACTTTCCCTTACTGAATTCGTACTCTAGATACCAGGTGTCATGCTTTCGCTTTATCCTAGCACTAAGCCAAAGACATGGACGCTTTTATCCCTGTCAAATATATGAGAACAGTGATATTCAGAGAGTCTCAGTGTTGTCAAATGGAACAACCAACACTTAATCCCAATTTGTCTCACTACAAAGACAGAGGGGTTTCCATTGCAATACCACACTTTTCATGTTTACTAATGTTCCAGAGTCAGAAAAGTGTGACTGTTTCACTAGGTTTAACATTCACCTATCACAGACCTGATTACAATACCAGGTCTTTTATATTTTTTCTTTTGGAGGAATCATTAATGATGGTTTACCAGTATAATTCAAACAACATGAAAATCATGAGTAGTGTTGAAAATAAATCAATATTTTAAGTAACAGAGCATTGCATGATTAATATTTCATACCCCAGGTCTGAGCACTTTATGTCTGGTTAGTATAGTTTATTCAATGCTATCATGAAACTTTTCCATGAGGTAATAGAGTGGGATTTTAAACCACAAAGCCCCATACGATTCAGTCAAAGGACTAGGACAAATCACTTGGCCCCTACACCTAAGTTTCCTCATCTGTGATAGAGGAATATTCACAGAACCACCTCAGGACTGTAGTAGTGAATGAGACCAAATGGCCAATGGACATTCAGCTTTATTTCTTTCAAACAGGTACCATGCAGTGCTAATTAATTCTCTGAATACACATAAATTTTGCAATGATCATCAGTTACCAATCTAGGGATCTTGAGACTTTTGGAGATCATTTGGGTCCTGTTCTGCTTCTGGATATTTAGGACAGGGTTGGTACTTTTAAGAATTAAAACTTCTATAACTTTCTTTCATGGTCAATACCATAGTATCTATTTTATTAAGCTTGTTTGATCTTTGAAAACATGAAATATATTTGAATTAAAATTCTCTAAATATAGGAAAAATAAGCAAGCCCAGACTAACTCAAATGTCAAGGTCGTATTGAGGGCAGTTGGGTGGTAGGTGCAAGGTATGGTGGGTATTATCTGCAATGACAGGGAGTTATCAGACACCCGATGACAGAAAAAAAAAGAAGAAAGAAGTTAATAATGACAGCTGGACTCAAGGGAATTGAAGTTGGAAGCTGAGAAAGTCTTTGTCTTGTCCAGTGGGCGGGGACGGTCTCTTCCACTGCAGCCTCGCGGTGCCTCTGCTCCATTCCCCTCCTTATTTCAGAACCAATACTTTATGTGCCCAATTTTCTGTGGTCTCAAAATGGCCACACCATCTGACAAAGTTCCCTCAGAGCCCTTGTGCCCTCCGCCAACCAACTCTGACCCTCAGTATCTGCGTTGCAAACACCCTAGAGAGGGGAACATTGCTGGGCAAACTCATCGTTTCCCACAAGGTCTCAGGAGTTGTATATCACAGGGGATGAAGGCTTTCCTTTGTCCTCTCAGCGGTGTCTGGGAGTGGAGCAGAATTACAGAGTGCAAAGAAAGGAGTAAATACCTTAACAGAGGAGATGACTGGAGCGTGCAAAGATGATGCTTCCCGATTTCAAAAGAAAAAAAAAAATCTATAAATACCGTAACAAGAATTCATTTTGATCATGCACCTAACATGTCAATATACCATAGTTCACTTGGATTCACACCTCTTCCACGATTCATACCAATTAATTTATTTCATTGTCCTAGGTTCTTTTGCCACACTGCCTGTATGGGTTAGCTATTGCTGCTGTAACAAATTACCACAAATTTAGTGGCAGAAACCGACAAATTTTATTATTTTACAGCTCTGAGGGTGAGAATTCCAAGGAATTCTCAATGGGTGGAAATCACGATGCCGCAGCTCCTTCTGAGGCTATAGAGTAGAATCCACTCAAGGAAGTGGTTCCTTGCCTTTTCCAGGCTGGGGAGACCTGCGCATGCTCTCTCCTGTGACCTCTTCTCATTCTCGCCTCTCCTCTCAGTCCTCTGCTTCAGTTCTCCTATCTCCCCTCTCTGGCTCTAATCCTCGTGCCTTCCTCTTTTAAGGGGCTGCTGTGGTCACACTGGACTACACAGATGATCCAGGCCCATCCCATCCTGAGATCCTTAACTTAACCTGTATAGTCCCCCTTTTATCAGGTAAGCTGATATATCCTCAGTTCCTAATATTCAAGACAAGGACATGTTTGGCAGGATCATTATTCAACCTAATGTAATGCTCAACATAGAATATGAGGTTGATGGTTGTTTAGTTAATTTATTTAAACCATTCCTGACAAGTGCTAGTGAACAAGAAATTCCACATAAACATTCCTTTTTTTTTTTTTTTTTCCTTTACAATAGTTGTGTCTCCTACTAATCACCTGAAACTTACTTTTGTGGCAGATATGAAAATATACTTGGACAGTTGAGAAATACAGAAATATGTGATCTCAGTTGCCAGCTCAATCTCTTCTTGTGAAGCCTTGAAAACTCGACATTTGAAAGAGAAAGGCTAGGTAACAATTTCACTTTGTAAAATATTCTTCCAGTTTGGGGACATAGAATTTTACAAGGCTCCAAATGTCCCATAATCAAGCTTTAAAGTGGGTAGTCAAACACACACACACAAAAAAAGGGGGTGGGCATTCCTTGCAAAGGACAGGGACCGGATTTTCTAATTCTTTCCACGCTTTTTGAGAAAATGTTTAAATGGAAAAAAACAAATGATGGCCTTCCTGAGTTAAAACAGTTCCAATCGCTTCAACAGATCACTGCACAAGAATGAGCAACTGCTTATTGAAATTCTGCCTCCTGGAAGCACAGCCAGTGCCCTCTTGTTCAGGGAAAAGTCTGTAATATTAATCAGCTGTGGCTTTACAAAAGCTGAGGCCAAACACAGAAAGCTCGGTGCTGCAGGCACCAGAGGGCCACGTGAGCTTGGCGTGAGTGATTTCCTGTGTTGTTCCGGTGACTCCAAAGAGTCCAGAGCCACTCCTCCGCCACCTTCGTGCTCCAGTTTTTCTGCTTCCCTGCTCTTAGGTTGGTGACCTACAGTGTGTCCCCATGGACTTCTCTACATCTTAACTTGGCTCTAGAAAGCTTGCCATGCTGACATATTGGTAGAAGTCTATAACCCTTTATCTAAAAATTTTGGAAAAAAAAGGTGTTCAAAATTTTCGGTTTTAAAAAAGAAACACAGAGCATAGATCATATTGAATTAGCAGCTCCAGTGGGGTAGAGTCAATATTCCCTAATATTTTTGCAACAAAATATATAAATATTCTCGTGAAATAGAATAAAACCAAGATTATGAAAAAAAATTTGGACATCCATTTTTAGATCAGTTGGTGGTACTAATTTAGTTTTAGAAATATCCTTGGAACCTTTCGGATTTTAGAATTTCAGATAAGGGATTATGGACCTGTGTAACATATCAAAGGGGACTGTGATTAGTAGTTGTAGTACTAGCAGTAGTAAGTGGTGGTAGTAGTATTTTGTTGTTTGTCACCCAAATGGAGCCTCAGGAAAACAGACTCCTAGAATCAGTGGAAAGAGCCTTAGTGACATGGAGCCTCCATTTCATTTTACCAAGAGGGAAATAGAGCATCAAGAATTCACATGCTTTGATGAGGCTAGAAATGAGCTCTAAGTTGGATGCTGAGTTTTGATGTTAGACAGACCTAGGCTGATCTTAATCCTAACTAAATTTGTCATCTTAGAAGTTTTACACCCAGCCTATGCCCATGTTGCCATTATTCCTTCTCTTTTGAGAGGCCCTTTACTCACAGGGCTCTTATGAGCATTAAACTGACCAATGTTAAGTGCAATGGTTGGCACAGTGAGCTGTACATCCTACACGTTCCATAAAAAGCAAAAATTACCATCCTCAGTTGTGATTTTTATAGTTGCTATTGACCTAATTCAACTAAATTCAGTGAGTGTTTATGGAATTCCTCCTCAAAAGGCACTGGACTTGGTTACAGTATCTGCCCCATACACTGTAAACAACTCAAGGGAGTCCCTTAGATCTGCATTGTGAATACTTAGCACAGTCCCTGATGCACAGCAGGCACTTTGGATGAATGGGTATAAACTCAAGATACTGAAAACCATACAGTAGATATAAAAATAGTAACAAAGAAGAGTGTGAGAAATACCTTAACAGCTTTGCAAAGTGCTAAGAAAATAGAAAAAAAAAAAAAAAAAAGAACTGTGTGTGTGTGTGTGTGTGTGTGTGTGTGTGTGTGTGTGTATTTCCTCTGGCTTGGAACAGAGGAAGACTTTAAAGATGAAGCATTTGTGCTAGGCTTTTAGGCCTAAGTAGTAGGCTAGTCCGTCAGCAGGTGCAGTTAGGGGTCAGGGAAAGGCCATTCCAGGCAGAAGGAAGAGTGTCAGCAAACTCTACGAAAGCAGAAAACAGAAAAATGCAAAGTATTTTTAATAAGGATGGGGCTATGTGCGAGGGAGATTATGGGGAGGAATCACATGGGACCCAGCCAAGCAGAAACTGCAGTCTTCAAAGCTTTGGAAGTCAGTGAAGACTAAGTCCAATAGAACTTGCAATGATATAGGAAGGAGTTGAGACTGGAATTTGAGGCATGAGATGACTGAATAATTTTTATTTTGCTTTTTTTCAGCAAGAAATGATCCAGACTAATATGACTTAGGCCAAGCTTTAGGAAAATGGCAGTAGTGGTATTTTATAGGAAGAATTAAAGAACAAAGAGAGGGAAAGTAGACCCATCAGAGTATAACAAAAAGCCCCTGGACAGAATGATAAATACCTAAGCCAGGGCAGTGGGGGTAGTTAGGAGGGGAGAGGTAAACAGGCACAAGGAGAATGGACCTTATGTGGCAGCCAATTAGATGTTGGAAGCAAAGAAATGAAAGGATTCAAAGATCACTTTTTGTCTTTTAGACCTTGAGGTATAGTGGTACTGAAGAGAAGGGAAGGTATAGAGATGTTGAATTAGGAAGGCAGAAAATTATGAGTTCACTTTTATACTAAACAACAAATTACCACCTGTTCAAAGTCAAAAATAAAAGGAACCACTGACGTCAGGAAAGTACACATTCGCCCAGCAGCCATCAGTCAGGGGCCAATGTCTTCAGAACCAAGCCATGGGCCTGCTTACCTTGCACTGTCCCTATGTGGGGGAGGCCACACAAAGGTCAGAGCTTCATGTGGGCCCACAAGCTGTAGTTGGTTCCATGTCCCGAGGAGATCACCTCAACTCACATGAAGTGAGCACTGCAGGTGCTCACGACCATGGAGGAATCATCCTCTGGGGTCGTTGTATGTGGGGATCTCACAACTAGCTCATAAAGGATCCTTGGGTATCAGCGAAGGCTCGGGTGTGGGAAGCGTGGGGCGGCAAGGTGCCCTCACGCTGGGCCATCCACCTGCCTACCTTGCATTCAGAGACTCTCCTTAAATTTTCACTCGAGGCCCCTCACTTGCTCACCCAGACCCAGACTGTGAGTAGTGTGAAATCTTTTCCAGGAGGAAGTAGTAATAAAGTATCATTATTAAGAAGCCATATGTTGTAATGCAGGGGTTGGCAAACTTTTCCTATGAAGGAACAGAGAGTAAATACTTTAGGCTTTGTGGGCCATATGGTCTCTGCCCCAACTACTCAATCCTACCATCATAGTGAGAAAGCAACCATAGACGATATGTAATGAATGGACATGGCCTTGTTCCAATAAAACTTTATTTAGAAAAACAGGTGGCAAACCAGATTTGGCCCTCGGGTCATTATTTTCCAGTCCTGTAAGGTGGAAAGGGCTAGCCAGACCTTAGTTTTAAACTTCAAACCTACCACTTCCCAAATATGTGAATCAGCCACACATCTCTGTTAGATATTATCATTATACCTTTCTTATTGATTGTGAGGATTAGAGAAAAATGAGTGTAGAAATGCCTAATAAGTAATAGTCATTCACTAGGCAGTGAATGATCCTCTTAATTACAAAGCATAATAGGAATAAAAGCTAACATTTATTGAATTTTATATGTGTCAAGCACTTTGTAATCTATTATTTCATTTAATCTTCCAACAACTCTCTGAAGTACAAAGTATGTTCCCTTCTACTCTTGGGGAAACTGAGGCACCGAAGGGTGCCCAAGAGATACTTGTACACATAGTAAGTGAGGTAACTGGTGCTTCATAACATGTAAGTGGACTCTAGGGCCCTTGGTGTTAACCCCTGTGCTAGTTAATTAGTTTCACTAATTCAGCTTCAATTAAAATGCTCAGAATCATGTTAGATTCTTCAGGGCTTCTCATAACTTCTCACAGAGCTACACAACTGAAAATAGTTTAATACAACAACTTTTCAAAATTCACCTTCAGGTTAACACTCAGATAGCATCTTACATAAGTAAAACACTTATTTCAACCTCCCTCCCCCAAGAAAGATCTCAACAGTGAAGGAATACCAAAATATTACTGAGAAAGCTGATGCAAAACCATTTCAAAAAATTTAGCCTATAATCACTCTGAAAACTTGCAATTTCAAAGCTACACTGCAGAATAGCATACTGGATTAATTATGCCAGACTGCAGCAATAACCTTGAATTAAAGCTGCAACCTTCTATTTTTAAGAAACACTTGCCTTTCTGGTTGATGAAACCTGTCGTCCCATCAGGTAACAGACGTGACCAGGAAAGAGAGAAGCGGTAATGAGTCAATCCAAGCTGTTTGATACATTTCAGATCTTCCTCCCACAGAGTGTAGCTGCCACAAGCTACATCGCCAGTCTGGTTCTTGAAAACTCTCTCCCCTCCCTGATGGGTGAATGTGTCCCAGACACAAAGGCCTCTTCCATCTGCATCCCAGCCTCCTGAGAAAAGGAAGAAAATGCAACAGTTACACTCTTGACATAGAGAGGCATATGTGGAATGTAAATATTTGTCACCAAAAGAACATACCTCATTAACTCAACGTGCCATATTTATAACTTTAAAATACGCCTTTGAAATAACACGCGTGAGTGGGTTATGTGTTTAGCTGTCCTTGATCCCTGAAGTGACTAGTGGCAAATAAAAAATCACTGCATTAGTACCTCTGCCCAGCCGGCTTTCGTGGTTCATTATCTGAAGATCTCTGGGCTGGTAACAGGTAGGACTCAGGGTCGAAACACGGTCTCCGTGTGAGCCTTCCTCCTGGGCGCTACTGACACACCGTGTCCTTGCACACCACAGAGTCTTGGGACCTTTTCCTCTGACCCTCCACACCTGACTCCATTATGGTTTGGATCTGGAGTTTCTGCCAAAGGCTCGTGTGTTGAAGACTTGGTCCCCAATGCCATGGTGTTCAGGGACGGAGCCTCTGGGAAGTTGTGGACCATGAGGACTCTAACTTCATCAGAGGACTAAAGAGTTCAGAGCCCAACAGACCATTTGGGAAGGCGGTGGAAACTGTAGTAAGTGGAACCGTAGTAAGCGGAACCATAGTAAGAGGAACCTGTGGAAGGGCATGAATCCTTGGGAGCGTTTCCTTTGGGGTCTATGTCTTTTCCCCTCCCTTCTCTCTCCTCCCTCCCTCCCTCCCTTTTTTGTCCAGTCCTTTCTCCCCTCTCCCTCTCTTCCTTTCCCTTTCTCCCCCTCTCTCTTTCTGCTTCCTGTCTGACTTGAACTGAATACCTCTGCTTCACCAGGCCCTCCCATGACCAGAGTAAGGGTGAAGTGAACACATACTGAAATTTCTAAAACCATGAACCAAACTAAGTCTTTCCTCCTTCAGGTTGATTTTCTCAGGCATTTTGTCACAGCAACAAAAGCTAATGAACACAACCCCAATTTTCCTATTATCCGACAGAGGAGCCTGTAATGGTCCAGTCTCTTATCTGTGGGAAGTCACTCATTTTCCCTGTTGATATGATATTGGTATTTGAAATTCATTTATTCATACCTCCATCAATTCCACATATGTATTGTATCAAGCACTATTCCTAGTACAAGAGATGCTGCGGCGAACTACATTGTGCCTCAGGTTCTTGGGAAATTTACATAAGAGGCAAATGCCAAACAACCAGTGTCATGGCCCTTACCTTCACAGAGAACAGGGAAGGACATTCACTCAATTGTGAGGTAGAGTCAGAGGAGGTCTCTCCCTGTTCAGTGTCTCTGTAAACCTAAAACTGATCTAAAATATAGTCTATTAATTTTATTACAAAGAATATATACATTATTTTGATGTTTTTATACCTAAGGAAATATAAAACAATCTGTATGTTTTCTGAGCATATATATATGAAGCCAAAGTACACCAACATTCCTGGGACTGATAAATTCAGGTTAGTAGTTGTCCTCAGGTTGAAATGGATCTGTGGGTCCAGAGAAGAGCACAGGTGGCCTCTAGTGAAATCTTCTGTGTTTCAGTCCTTAAACCAGGGAGAAGGCATACAGGAGACTGTTCACTACATTAGCCACAATCCCTTTACATAAGCCTAAAATATCCCATCATAATTGTGATATAAGAAAAGAGTTTACAGTCAGAGCAAAGTAAACAAAAACAATTACAGGAACATCTTTCACATCCTCCCTGAGCATCTCTGTACTCATATTTTATGCACAGTTCCAACAGGGTTAGAGATAGTCACCAAGCACAACATGGAAGATGAGAAGATACGGGAATGAGTCAGGGATGGGGGCACAGGAAGTGATCTCAGCTTCCTGGGAGGCTGAGGCAGGAGACTCTCAAGTTCAAGGCCAGACTGGGAGAGCTAGGGAGACTCTGTCTCAAAATGAAATAAAAGGGCTGGGGATGTAGCTCAGAAGTAGAGTACATCCGGGCTCAATCCATGGAATAGGAGGAGGAGGAGGAGGAGGAGGGTGGGGGAGGAGATGAAAGTAGCAGTGGTCTCAGTAGTAGCATTTGCGGGTGAGAAACAAAGGGAGACAGGAGAAGCTTCTAAAAGGAGGATCTCTGACAAAAGCAAAAGGGAGCATTGATCTCTAAGTGGGATACTAAAACCTACACAAAGAAGTCCAGATTAGTTAAAAAGTATAGTACTTTCCAGAAGGAGACAAACACAAATATGAAAATATAATTTTTTCAAGTATGGTACTCATAGTTTCGAATAATTGATTTAATAAAGGAAGGAGCTTAATCTTGGAGAGTTTAAGCAGTGGTGTGCTGGTAAATATTTAAGTACTGGCTATATTCAAAAGACACACATAGACATGTACATGGGTTTACTGTCAATTTTCTTGATACAAAGAATAGACACAGTTTACAAATAATAAAATATGCAATTTTCCTTGCTGTACATTCCATGTAGTCAATTAATTGTCATAGAATGATTTTTTTTTAATTTTTACATTGGTGGTCATTGTGCAGTTGCAAACTAATAAACACACAGCTTTTACATGACAGTTTGTTAGTATTTTTGCTTAAATAAACAGGCAAACTGAAAGGAAAAAAACAAAGATGTACCAGACCTTGACTTGTTCACCAGTGACATGAGCTACTTCTTTACTAAATCATATAACAGTTTTGAAATACTGAAAGAATGTTTCCTCAATTTTTGTGCTACTCACAATGCAACAGCCACAGATGTGAAATATTTTAAGTTTAATCTGCACTGTTGTTTTAGTCTGTTTTTTGCCACTGTTACCAAAAGACCTGACAAGAACAATTTTAGAGAAGGAAAAGTTTAGTGGTCAGAGTTTCAGAGGTCTCAGTCTATAGACAGCTGAGTCCATTCGTCTAGCTTCAACTTGAGACAAAACAGTATGGCAGAAGAGTATGGCAGTTGAAAGCAGCTCTGGATGTGGCAATCAGAAAGCAGAGAGAGTTCCACTCACCAGGGACAAACATAAACCTTAAAGACACACCCCTAGTGATCCACTTCCTCCAACTGCACCCTCCCTGCCTACAGTTACCAACCCATTAAATCTTATCTGTGGTTACAACGCTCATCATCTGATCATTTCACCCTGAACCTCCTTGCATTGTCTCACTCGTGAGCTTTTGGGGGACACCTCACATTAAACCGTAACAATTGTTGACTCTTGATCAGGTCCAGACCACAAACACAATGATAAATCAAATACTGACTTTCAGCACTTGCAATTCTACTTGTAGTAGAATTGGTTGCCACGGTCAATTTCCAGCAACCAGCGTGCTAGAACTGAAGGTAGAGTTGGAGGATGAGTAAGTAGGCTTTGGTTTTGGTTTTTTGCAGTACTAAGAAATGAACCCAGGGCAGGGCGGATGCGCTACCCCTGAGCTACATCCCCAGTACTCTTGTATTTTGAAATAGAGTCTCACCAAGTTGCCCAGCTCATCTTGAATTTGAAACAAGCTCCTAAGCAGCTGTAATTGCAGGTACACATCACTGCACCCAGCTTACCTTAACTTTTAATTTGAATTATTTATTTATACATATATATTGTTTATTGTTTTAAATGACTCTGTTTAAGAACCAGCTCATGAAAGTGCCAGAAACTGAACAATAGCCTCTGATGGGCCAACACAAGCTGCTTCACCATATCACTGATAAGTAACTTGCCTAAGATCACACTGTTGGGTAGTAACAGTGCCAAGATTTGTATCCAGATCTTAGAAGTCCAAGTCCTTCCACTTGATCATGCTGCTCTTTGTAATAAAGATTTGGAGCAATGAACAAAGAGCCAACTGATGCAATACTCCTCAGTGTACAGAAGCTCAGAAATGCAAAATACAGTCTTTCTATGTCAGAAAGCAGTCCATCAACTTGACGAAAACTGTTTTGACTATTTTAAGAAATAAATATTACTAAGTAGGAAAACATAGTTATGTGGACTAGCTTGTTTTCAACATGTGCTTATTAAACAAAACATGTCTAAACATTGCTACAATGAGAAACGGAGCTTTGAATTGAAAATAAACAATTATAATTGATATTTTGTTAAGAACATATTGCTGCCAGCACCCATAGTACTTCAGCACAAATATTGCTAAAAGAATAGTATTAAGAACGCATTTGTTTATTAGGAATTTTCTCTAATTGAAATTATGCACATATCCTACAGTACAATTTTCTTTATGATGTACATTTCTGGGTTGCCATTTCTGGGTCGACCCTATTATCTGAATCATTCTCAAAACAAGTATATGTCCTGGATGAAATAGGAAATATGGTTTTAGTGCATCATTAATTTGACAGGAAATTAAGTAGTTCAGAAAACAAAGTGAAAGTGTGGTTTAGCAGCATGAGCAGGTAGTGATACAAGCTTTTGTTCTGAGAATGAGGGGCAGGGGTTTTAACTTGCATAGGAATGAATTGCACATCAACACTAACATAAAGACTGGTAAAGGAGAAGGACATTGTTGCTAGGAGTCTTAGGTTATACATGGAGTGGTACAATATCACTTGACAGTGACAGGTTAAAAGATGTACACTATAAATTCCTGAATGAAGCACCCAGATAACAAAACAAGGAATTACAGCTAATAAGTCAGCAAAGAGTATGTATCAGAAGCATAAAACATAATCTGAAATAGTCAGAAAAAAGAAAGAAAAGACAGATGATCTAAGTAAAAAACAAATAGCAAGATGTTAAGGTTTAAACTTGACCATGTCAATAATATCATTGAATATAAACAAGTCTAAACAACCCAGATGAAAGGCAGAGAATATCAGATTGAATAAAAACACAAGACTCAATTGTATGTTACCTGCAAGATATTTAAGTAGAAACACACAGGAAGAAAAATAAACCTCTCTATCAGTAGTCAGAAACTAGACTAGCCATATTAATATCAATGTGGATTTTAGGACAAAATAACTCCAGGAAGGAATTGACCAAAAGGACATAATGCTAAAGATTTATGCACTTAATAACAGAATTTCAAAATGCACAAAGCAAAAAACTGATAGAACTGCAAGAAATTGATGGGTCTATAATTATATTTTGAAATTTCAATTAGAAAACCAAAAAGACTACAGAAAAAAATGGACAAAAGATGTTAACAGTTCCTTCACAGAAGGAAAAACAAACATTTAGCAAACATTTTTAAAAATGTAAGAGATCATTAAAAATCTGGGAAATGCAAATGCATACCACAATGAGATACAATTCTACACCCACACAGTTGGCACAAATTTCAAAGTTGGGCAATATGAAGCACTGGAGAGATTGCTGCTCAGCAGGAATGCATAGACAGTGCTGGTGGGGAGCAACATGGAAAGATCTAGTAAAACTGAGAAACACATCGTGTACCAAAACCCAGAATTCTTGTACCAACACATGCTCTGTTTTTACAAATGTAGACCTGGAGTCATCATATATAGCCTCGTCTGCAAAAACAAAGTGAAATAAAGAAGAGAAAGAAAATCACTGGAAACAACCCAGATTTCTCTTATCCAGACAATAAACAAACTGTAGACGATTCCTACAACGAGAGACTCTATAGGAGTAAGAATGAATGAACTGCATCTACATAGATCAAGCTGCACAAATTTTCCAAATATAATATTGGAGGGGGAATAAAGAAGTAGAATATGTACATGATGTATTTCCATCTTTACAGTGTCCAAAACATGTAAAACTGAATGATGAATTGTTTAGCTATACATTCTTATGTGGCAAAGCCACAAAGAACAGCAAGGTGATTGGCAAATATAAAATTCATTTGCATGGTTACTTCGGGGCACAGGGAGGCAATATTGGAGGGGATTCTGAAAATGTAATGAGAATATGGATATCATTTTTATACTATGCACATCAATCACAAATATTATTTTATTCATCATGTGTCCAACAGAACAAATTTGTAAGACATTTAATTGTTCATAGTAAAGGCCATTTGTTCAGAATTAGCTCTCTGCCAATCCAACACCGACAAATCAATTCAACGAGGTCATTTCTCCTCATAATAGTCCTTAGAAGATGTATGATTATTGTTCCAAATAATCCTAGCAGAAATCTAAGGTACATAATGATTGGAAAATTTTCCCAAGATCACAGAGCTGATGACAATGACCATCAAAACATGACATGATGGTCTTAACCATACCAATACCAATGAATTAAGCTCCTTGAAGACTGTTAACTTTCAACTTAGGTGAATCTTGAAAAAAATAAAGTCTTGCTTCATGAATTAGTGTTTCACTCCATGAAAATGTGTGTTGCTCCACTTTCCTTTGAAGATCTCATAGTATAGTTTAAATATGTAAAGAAATATTTATACTACACTAAGAGTCATATTGTTGTATTCTGTAGTTACAAAAACAGCATGGTATTGGCCTCAAAACAAACATGAAGACCAATGGTACAGAATAGAAGACACAAAGACAAACCCACATAAATACAGATATCTCATAGTAGACAAAGGTGCCATAAACATACACTGGAGAAAAGATAGCCTCTTCAACAAATGGTGCTGGGAGAACTGGAAATCCATTTGTAGCAAAACGAAATTAAGCCTCTATCTCTCACTGTGCACAAAACTCAACTCAAAGTGGATCAAGGACCTAGGCATTAGACCAGAGACCCTGTGTCTACTAGAAGAAAAAGTAGGCTCAAATCTCCATCATGTTGGCTTAGGAATGGACTTCCTCAGCAAGACTCCTAAAGTGCAAGAAAGTAAAATCAAGAATCAACAAATGGGATTAGTATCAAATTAAAATGTTTCTTCATAGCAAAGGAAACAAACAAGAACATGAACAGAGAGCCTACAGAATGGGAGAAAACCTTTGCCACCTGCAGCACAGATAGAGCACTAATCCCCAGGACATATAAAGAACTCAAAAAACTTAACACACACACACACCAAAAAAAAAAAAAAATAACCCAATCAATAAATGAAACTGAACAGACACTTCACAGAAGAAATATGAATGGTCAAAAATATATGAAAAAAATGTTCAACATCTCTAGCAATTAGACAAATGCAAATTAAAGTTACATTGAGATTCCATCTCACTCAAGTCAGAATGGCAATTATCAAGAATACAAGTAACAGTAAATGTTGGTGAAGATGTGGAGAAACAGATACACTCATACATTGCTGGTGGGACTGAAAATTGGTGCAACCACTCTGGCAGATTGGAGATTCCTCAGAAAACTTGGAATGGAACCACCATTTGATCCAGTTATCCCATTCCTTGATGGGATACCCAAAAGACTTAAAATCAGCATAGGCAGTGATGCAGTCAAATCATTGTTTATAGCAACTCAATTCACAATAGTTAAGCTATAAAACCAACCTAGGTGCCCTTCAACAGATGAATAGATAAAGAAAATGTGGTATATATACACAGTGGAATATTACTCATCCACAAAGAAGAATGAAATTATGGTATTTGCTAGTAAATGGATGGAACTGTAAACTATTATGCTAAGTGAAATAAGCCAATCCCACAAAACCAGAGGCTGAATATTCTCTCTGATATGTGGATGTTTACACATAATAAGGGTGGAGAGGGAAGAATAGAAGTTCTTTGTATTAGACAAAAGTGAATGAAGGGAGGAGCAGGTGTAGGAATAAGAAAGACAGTAGAATGCATCAGACATAACTTCCCTGTGTTCCTATATGAATACACAGCTGGTATAACTCCAAATCACATACAACCACAAGTATGGGAAGTTATACTCCATGTATGTATAATATGTCAATATACATTCTACTGCCATCTAAAAGTAAAAAGAACAAGTAAAAAAGAAAAAAAAAAAAAGACCATGTAAAAAAGGCAATAGGAAATGAACAAGTAAGCATTCAAGAGTTAGCACTGTCATTAGGAGCTGAGTAGGTTTGACAAAAAGAAAACATTTTAAGGCAGGTGTTAAAATTAGTAAGAGTTCTCACAATGAACCCAATAAGAAGAAAAACAAATCTGTAATTCAGGTGCCATGCTGAGGATGACAGGAAGAAAAGGCACAAGGGGCCTAAACACTGGCTAACAATATTCCAATATTTTTTACCAGAAATGATAAGATCATGTATTTCATTTTAGTTACTCAGAAAAAGATAAAATGGTTTCTAGAATTTCCATCCTATTAAGTTATAGAAGAGACTCCCACAAAAATGTAAAATATTGATATTTTATCACATATCAATGACTTCCAAGTTTGCAGAGTATGATGGAAGTTGCAGAGACTCTAGAGTGGAGCACAGATAAGTTTACATTCTGTCTTCATCCCTTATTATTCATTGGGAATTCTCTGTGTATAAAGTAGGAGTTTAATATCTAGTACTCCATAGAGGTCTGGCAAAAATCAAATGGGCAAAGCAAAAATGCATATGGCAGATAGTAGGTTCTCAGCATTCATTCTTTTCTCCCCCTCTAGACTCAATGCATTGAGCACTAACTGGTTGACACAGGACATGATCAGTTATGACCCGTTTTTTTTTTCTCCTCTCTGTGGCCTGCTCTTGACACTAGAGTACACATGTTGGAAACACTCTAAACAACAGTATTTGCACACTTGCCTGTGATTAAGAATCAGTATCTTGGTTTGTGTGAGTGGGTCTATGGGGCTGCCAGCCTCCTGGTTTATAAGACATCATTACAAATGACATCATGTCATTTTCTCTATTGCTATGACAGTGTCCTTTGAGATCTATATGCACAGAGGAAATCATGTATAAGTAAAAAGTCAAGAAGTAAGGAGTAGATTAAGTGGATGTTTACATCTGTATGGGCTTCCTTCACATCCCCAAAATGAAGCTAGCATGTGACATCTTTTCAGGGGCATATTGGACTCCCCACCATAACCACACCACCCTCTCAACACTGCACAAGTAACACAAAGAGCTAGAGTTGTTTTCAATCTCCCTTTGCCTTTCTTTACTTTGAGCTCCATCAAGGCAATGTCCATCTGCCTCTCCAGGAGCAAGAATGGCATATGAGAATGCTACGTGCTGAGCGAAATGCTTTCTGTGCACCCCACTTCATGTGAAACAGAAACGTTAATGCTTACTGTTCTATTGTTTCAGAAATAGGCAGATGTCATCCTCATGCTTAGAAGTTACAGATAATTTTTTTATAATTTTTAATTTGTTCTAATTAATTACTGTTAATTTTTTTTAAGATAGAATGTGAACAGATTCAGTAGCACACACCCATAATCCCAGTGGCTCAGGAGACTGAGGCAGGAGTACCCCAAGTTCAAGGCCAGCCTCAGAAGCTTAGTGAGACCCTAAACAACTTAGTGAGACTCTGTCTCAAAATGAAAAATAAAAAGGAGGGGGGATGTAGCTTAGTGTTAAAGTGCTCCTGAGTTCAGTTCGCAATATGGAAGGAAGGAAGGAAGGAAGGAAGGAAGGAAGGAAGGAAGGAAGGAAGGAAGGAAGGAAGGAAGGAAGGAAGGAAGGGAGGGAGGGAGGGAGGGAGGGAGGGAGGGAGAGAGAGAGAGAGAGAGAAAGAAAGAAAGAAAGAAAGAAAGAAAGAAAGAAAGAAAGAAAGAAAGAAAGAAAGAAAGAAAGAGGCTAAATATTTAAGTAATTGCTAGTAACAGTTATAAATCTGATGTGCTTTCAGAAGAAAATATTTGTTTTCATAACTAATATTTATGAAGTATATAAAATGTAACTATTCTATGTGAAATTCTGAGATTATAGTGAACAAGGATTTCTTGATCTAGAAGCAGCACCTTGTAGTCAAAACTAATCCAAAAAGGCCTGCGGTCTCCAAAGGCAAAGGGAGCCACCATACCATACAGAACACATTTCATTACCATGTCACAGGAGGATGGAAGGTTCTAGAAAGGATGCCTCCTTTTGTGGGGGAAAAAAAGAAATTGATAAAGTATCTGAACGTATCAAGGAGCAATTTACATTTCTGGCAGACAGGGTAGGAACAAGTTCATGAGAGGATCACATGAAAAGAAGCAACAACAATAACAAAGAAAATTATTAACTCTCAAACGAAACTATATATTTATATATATATATATATATATATATTTTTTTTTTTTTTTTAAAGAAAGATAGTCATGGGACACACCTGGCTCAGTAGTATACAATATGTATACTAAAATTATGGGAAAATTAAGGGAAGTTAAGCAAAAAATACCAAATGAGGAAAACAGAAGAAAAATTTTGCTTTGCATCATGCAATAAGCAGGCAAACAAATAAAAAACTTCCATAAGTTGATATTATATTTTCAACTAGAAAATCAAATTATAGCTATAAATATATGACATTTAGAAACAGAAGTAAATACTAGAAAAAAATAGTGAAAAGGTTAAAAAATATTGTCCTTGGGAAACATAAATAAGTACAACAGAATGACATAGAAGACCTTTCTTTCTTGTTGGTGGTGTAAATCTCATAGTAGTATTGCAGTTCTTAATCTATGTGCATATATTACGAAGATAAAATGAAAAATTAAATAGGAAAAATAAAGATAAGCCAAGAGAGGAAAAATAAGATCTAGGTGTCAAGCAAAGGAACAAAAATTTGCTGTACAGTGTGGTATAACACCCCTAGACACCACAGAGGGATGAGCAAGGGCACTGTGGTCATCCCAGTGACGAGATACTGAAATTGAGTGGCAGGGCCAATAATGAGGCCTGCCAAGTGCAGACAACCAACACAGACATGAAAACAGCCTGGTAGGATACCAGCAGGGCCTCCCCTGGGAACCACCCACTGGATGGGAAAGAGTGTAGAGGAAATCTAAAGGGAGGAAAGGGTGGAAGAGAGAGCAGAAAACACAAAAGGACACAATAGCATTTGAAAATATGAAATACCGACATGTAAGAAAAAATGCAATAATGGTAATGATAAAAATTAAATTATAAATTAATAAAGGTAAAGAGGAAAAGCATCATGCAAATACTAACAAAAATAAAGCAGAGTTGACAATGTTAATATTAGTTAAAATGAATACAAAGACAGAGCATTTGAATGGGGCAAATATTTTCATATGAGTAAATCTACAGTCCATCAAAACTACATAGTAATCATGAACTTTTATGTACCTAACAGTAGAATTTTGAAATATATGAGAAGAAACTTCTATATGTGTAGGGATATGTTAAAAATGCCACTAACACAATAAGAGACTTTCTCAGAATTTGACAAAAAAAAATTTGACTTACAAGTTTGTAAGCTTGTCCTCTATGGTACAGACACATATGTGTATATGTACATAGATGTGTATATTTACACATGTGAAAGAGCAAGAGAAACAGAAACTGGAATGCAACAAAAAAATTATTTTCTAACACCCTTGAGGAATTCACAATATTACAATTCATCCAGGGTACCTTCTACAACAACTAAACACAAAAGAGAAAAGGAAGGAAAATGGATGTGAAGGAAAGAAGGATGGAAGAAAATCTAATAGCAGCAAAATACAAGCCTACACATCACCCTCCCCAATTGGTCCACTTGGAACTTTTTTTTTTAATTCTAACTAAATCTTAAACAGAAATATGAGCAGAATAATTTTTTTCTTTTCTTTTTTTTTTTTTTTTTTTTTTTTTGCAGTGCTGGGGATTGAACCCAGGGCCTTGTGCTTGACAGGCAAGCAGTCTATGAACTGAGCCATGTCCCCAGTCCCAAGCAGAATGATTTTTAAGGAACATGTGTTACTGTGTTACTAACATTGTCTTAAGGAAAAACAAAAACTTGAAGACAAACGCCTTTGATGCAGTCAAGTGCTTTAAAATGGATTTTTCCTAAGTTGGACTTCACTGTGCAGATTTTTAGAAGTTTCCACTTTGGAAGACAGACAAGCCTGGCTAGGCATCACATGGTTGGACCACTGCATTCACAGACACCAAGAAACTACGATCGACTCAGTATTTCAAGAACCCTCACAGCGTCCCAGACAAATGATACTCCCCAGGATTTCCCTGCTGAGAAATGAAGTTCCCAAGGCTTCCCAAGACCAGTGTCGCCAGCACTTGAAATATGAATTACAATCGCAGACTGGAAGACTCAAGCTCAGTCCTTGGTGTTTTTATCTCCCTAGGAACTTGACGGATGGAAGGAGGTGGAATTCAGTTTTGTCACTAAGTTTATTTCTTCAAGGTGCAGGTGACCATCTGTGAAATAAGACAATTCTACACCGTTACTTCATGAGAGATAACACCCCAAACTCTTCAAATATTTTGAAAGCAGTGATTTGATGAACTGAGATCCACCATTTCTTACTTCCTTTCCACTGTAGACAGAGCTATAACCAAAGTTTATTGACAACTTTGTCTAATTTAAAAAAAAAAAAAAAAAAAACTATCACTAAAATTGACTGAACTGAAATAAATATTTATTGAGTTCAGGGATTATGTAGATAACAGTAATCCAGCAGATTCAAAGAAGTATAGACCAGCCATCTTAATGGCTTTATTCATTCTTTTTTTCTTTCTTTCTTTTCTTTACTCTGTGATATTCTTCTACTTAGCAGTACTGAAGTGGGACTATAATATAAGATTTAAAAACAATTGAGATAAACAAAAAGAACACTAGGGTGAATGAAGCTAAGGAACACTGAATATTTAGTCTTAGAGACATAGCTGTAACTAACAGGACACACATGTAACAAGACAAAACAGAATGTCAACATCAGCACCAACATAAAAATAGTGTTTTGGGTGCCAGACCCAGTTGCAAACACTGAAAGGCACTACCCCAAAACAGGAGTCACAACTCCTGACTTTCTTACCCACATCAAAGACATAGATGTGTGAAGAGTGGAGGTTAATGGTGGTCATCAGGAAGTAGTCCCTTGAAGAGAACTGTCAGTGTGCTCTTTGTTGCATGCCTCAAACAAGTCAGGGGAATGATCCTTCTCCTCTCAACTTAATCTGGAAGAGAACACTTACTATGGATCAAATGTGTTCCTCCAAATCCATATGCTGAAGTCCTACCTCCACAGACCTCAGAATATGACTATATTTGAACAAAGAGTTTAAGGAGGCAGTTGGTCTAAATGAGACTGTTAGAGAGGGGCCTTAATTGAATAAGACAACTGTCCTTTTAGAACGAGGAAGAAACACCAGGAGGAGGAAGGGGAGGAGGGGGAGAGGGAGGAGGAGGAGGGGGAGAAGGAGAAAAGGAACAGAAAGGAAGCAATGGGAAACTGCAGCAGGGTTAGTAAGCCCCAACAGGCCCTGAGACAAACAAGCAAACACTGTGCCTGAGCTTCTCATGGAAAAAGGTGGGCCAGGGGAGGGAGTAACCATGGTGATGACTTAGCACCTGTCCAGGGAGGCCTGAAAGGACAAATAGACTTTGCATTTGTCTCCTGGCATGACTCTAAGAAGTTACTACAAATTTAGTGGCTTCAAACAACAGAAATTCATTTTCTCATGATGCCAGAGCCTAGAGGTCTGAAATCTAGGTGTTGGCAGGATGGGTCTCCTCTGGAATCACAGAAGTGAGAATTAGTTCCCTGCATCTCTCCCAACTTCTGCTGACTGCCCCCAATGCCTGGCATTCCTTGTTTTCTGGAATTATCACTGCAGTTTCTGCCTCTGTCTTCACCTGTGCCTCCCCTCTGTGTGTCTCGGTGTCTCCTTTTCTTTTAGAAGGACACTCACACAGGATTTGGGTAAACACAGGATGATTTCCTCTCAATATCATTATCTCAATAATGCCTGCATGAGAACCAGGGATTGGGATTCAGATATATCTTTTGGGGTGAGTATTCAACTTCGACGGAAGTTGAGGTCAGTGTTCCGATTGCTCCAGGAGAGTGGAAGTGATGAGCCAGAGGTCAGAGCATCATCTGCACCTAAGGAACTAGGAGACGCCCCAAGAAGGGGCCACAAAAATGCCCAGTGGAAAAAGAATCATCCCCAAATACCTGCCAAAATCAGAGAAAGTGAAGCCACCTTAAAAACTTTCTCCTTTGTTATCTCACCTCCAACCAGATTGAGACCACAGTCAATAACACAAAATAAGAGGAACAGGGACAGAAAAGAGATGACCTCAGCCCCTTCTCAAGAAAAGAAAAACTAAGAAAAACTTACCCCTGAATCCACTTTGAACTTTTAACCATTTCATAGTTTGATGATTCTAAATGCCAAAGTTAGACTACGTTTCACAACTTAAAGTGGCCATATGTGTCAACCAGGGTCCCAGCAGGAAACAGATGGCACTCAAACTGAATAATTGAGGAGAGCTTAATAAAAAAGACTATTTACAATGGTGTGAGCAGGGTTTGGGGAGAGCAACCAGGGATGGTGGGACACCTCAGGGCTTGCAACAGCAGGAAGTCATTACTGCCCATAAAGGGGCCAGGGGCAGAGCTGGCTTCCAAAACCAGCAGAGAGGAGCCGTTTGCCCAGGGCTCCCTGGCAGAAGAGCAGGGACACTGCCGACCAACGGCAATCCAGCAGGGAGGGAACCAGGAGAGCAAATACTTGGCCTCTCTCTCCTCCTGCTCCACCCTCCCATCTCTCGTTAGTGTTTCCCGTTGATCAAGTCCACACAGAAGGTACAGGACAATGGAACCCACTGATCTATTCATGTAAGTGAACCTCTCAAGGGCCCAGCACTGGGAAAAGTGAACAGAAAAAATTCAGGAAGTCATAGACCTTAAAGCATCCAGAGAAATAGAGGCCACCTATGTTCGCCTCTAAAGAAAAGGGAGAGAAGAGCTCTCCCTGCTGAGCAAGTGTGAGGAAACCTGGGAAACAAGAGTAAAGTTACATTTACTTACAGGTACAATACAGAACAGAATGCAATGCAACTACTGGTTTGCTAATTCAGAACAGTGGTAAGTTCTTACAGAAATCAGCAGTGAGAGGAAATATTTCAACTTTTGTTCTGGGATTTGACCTTCTGGCCTGCAACCCTGTACCCGTGGTAGAGTTTGTTTTCTGATGATCATAGTGTCTTTAGGCTACAAAGACTTCTGAGACTCCTTCTTCATTTACATTAGTCGTGTTTAATATATGCAGCTCTTTGTCTTAACTGCTTTTGCCTCTGCCATTCTACTGCAATTATTCTTTTATCTTTCAATTAAGTCTCTATGCATTCAGTCACTTATGCATTGAATCACACTATCTAGTGAAAGACACTTTTCTCTATGCCTTTGGAAGAAAACCTCCACACTTCTTCAAAGTATTGTATTCCTCTATGCTGGCTACAACTCTTGATTGCTGCTATGCTAATCTGAGCCCCATTTGGAAAGATGGAACAGTATAGTAGGGAAAACACCGTGATAATAATAGTAGATATCATATACTGAGCCTTTGTAATGGGTAGGCACTTTGCTAAGCACTTCAAATGCTTTATAACTACTAATGTTACCCTGCCCCCTGCATTTAAATATGAGGAATCTGAGGTTTCCTTGAGTTCAAGGATTTGGAGAAGGTCATAGAGCTAGCAGTTGGTGGAAGTAAAATTGTAAGTCAAGTGGGACTGAACAAAGACATGCTCTTGACTCCCTCTCCATTAATGATATTTTCTATAGTAATTAATATTTTCTATGTGGTAATTCTCTCTATGGGTTACAATCTCTGTGACCTTAGGGAATTCGCTCAGCCTCCTGTACATCGGTTTCCTCATCTATACAACACAAGTGATGATAATACCTGATCTTCCTGTTGACAGGGTGAATTTTGGGGATGCGTTATTGGAGTCAAAGCCTTTAAAACTGACCCACTGGGAGTCAGCATATAATTGTCTTTGGAGCTAACGATAAGTTCGTTCCTAGGACTCAAGCTGCGCTCCCTCGTGGGCTGCCTCCCCTAGTGTCAGATCTCAGGGTAACCAGGGCTTTAAGGAACAGGCTTGTCCAGTTGGCCTTCTCAAGGACAAAATTCTTCATCTTTTTCTGGACTAGCGGATGGCTGAGTTGCTTTGGTGCTCCAGGCTGGTGACCATGCAGGCCTGTTGGCTGAGCCCACTGAGTTCTGCCCACACATCTCTGGGTTCCTCGGGTTTGGCTGGTATTCAGTCATTGTTCTGGTCTCAGCCCTTAAGAAGGACATTCATCCTAATTCAGGGTTCTGCAGCAGGAGGAACGGCTCTTACACAAAACACAGTGTAAAAAGCCGTCCCCAAGGGCAGCAAGTACTTTTTGCAGTGGGCTTTTTTTTTTTTCCTTCTAAAAAACTAAAATAAATTCTCATATTACATAACTACGGGACAAGGGATCAAACAACAATGCTTAAAATGCATAAGGTGCCCTACATTCAACCCTCCATTGCCCAGAAGCATCACCCTTTGCTAAACTTCATTAAGCCCTTTAACTCTTTCCTCCCTTCACTGCATGGAAATTACAAGGTGCTATTAATCTGTAACTTCTTATTGACATCCCGTGAAACACAAAATACTGCAAGAAGCCTTGACTCCTGGGAATATGCCTGGCCTGTGTCCAAAACTTTTATAAGAACTAACTCAATGTTCACTATTTTCCTATCAGTCATGAATTGCAGATTTTCATCATATGACACAATTAAACTCCAAAATTAACTTCCTGAATCTATCTTATGAATTGGGCAAGTTAAATGAATTCTGTTACTCGATTAAACATGAACATCTTATTTTCAATAATTCCATTTTGATGCATGTCTTCTGGAATGGCTATATAAATTTGACATTCATAAAAATAGGCCAATGGTATCCTTTTTAGATGAGTGAAAATCCCAGTCTTCAGAGGCAGTTGGATTTTTCTTATCGTTTCAACAAATATTTATGGAGCACTACAATGCTCCAGATACTAAGGCATAACTCTGAGGCTTAAATCCTAGTTCCCATTTCCCAAGAAGAGTGAGGAAGGTGGGGAGAGGTTTCTTTGAAGGGTTTGTCGTGAAAAAAGATGGGTCATATATCCAGATACTTGCATCCTACAGAATTCTGAACCCCTCCCCTCAGCAACTAATGAGGCAAGAATTCCAGATTTGCCTGAATGGGAATGTGGACTTAAAGACCCAGGTCCAAATTGGTCTTGGGCAACTTAACCTCTTTGATCCTGCATCCTCCTCAGTCAAAAGGAAATAATTATATTCACCTTGCAAGGATTTTGTAAGGATGTGTTTAAAATGTCTGGCACCCTGACTGGCAAATGGCAAATTTTTTAAAGCAGCTGTTATTGTTATTATCATTTTTCCTATCACTATCAGGATGACAAGCTTTCTCTCTACATGGTTTTGATGTTTCCAAATATCTGTTAGTCTTGCAGTATATTTAGATCTGTGCTATATATCCAAGTGCATTTAATGTCAGGCTATATCATAAGGCAAAGCTGGTATAGTTTTTGCCTTACAGAAAAATGCTCTTCAGAATCAATGGATCATAGAAATTAAAAGTTCAACTTGAGGTATGATTGAGTCATAGGCCATTGCCTGAGGAGAACAGAACCATCCATTCCCCACAGACAGGTCTGTACTTGGTACAGATGGGCTCCCTGGGTCTGTATGTACTGTATGTTTTGCTATATGTGAAATGGTTAATTAGAAGAGGTAGAGGAATCTGAAATGTCACAGCAAGTTCCTCTTGGCCCACTGTCACGTTTCATGAATTCTTTTGCTGAACCCATTTGGATTAAGCAGTGACCCAATCCAAACAAATTGCTTCTGTGCCTCTTGTCGCCTATCACCTATTTACATTCCAATAGATCTGCATTGTGTGGCTCAGTGAGAGCCATCAAGTCCTTGGGCAGTGTTTACAGCTAATATTTTTTATTATTATTATTTCTCTGAGACTCAGATTTCTCATGATAAGGTGATAGAAAACTACTATACAGAGAGTAAGTAGAACACTTTTTTTCAATAAAGGGGAAAAAAAGATTTATAAGATATACGATTCCAGCTGAGGAATTCAAAGAGCAACCCCATGGATGAGCAACAATCATTTCTTGTAGGTTTTAGGTAAAGATATAATTTACCTTTATTTGCAGATACAAAACCGTAAGAAAACATTACTTGCCATCAATATCTCTGGCTTTAAAAATATTTATGAGATTGAAATAGATACCCAGAGGCAGACATTTCATTTCAATGTCATAGGTCAGGCACATTGGCTAACACCCCAGATAATATTGATGTACCTTCAAAATTTAAAATAATATATATACAATTTATTTATTCATTCACATATAGAGCACCCATCCTGAAGTATCTGGGACACTGAACAAGGTTTACATAAATCTGACTGTTTTTTCCTCTGGGCCATTTGGCTCAGTCTGGTAGACCATAAATATTCAATAATACTTTACAATGACAAAGCATCTTTTATGCAAACATCGCTAAGCACATTATTCACCAATATTACAATCTCCTTTTTAACCTACTGGTAAAGTCACAGAAACTAATTGACTTTTCTTCAAGGTCCCGCCACAAATTGTTTATTTTGTCGATCAGAGTCCAGGTGTCCTGATCTTAGTTATAACTAAAGGGAGAAAAAAATAAACAAACACATTTTTAGGTGCTTAAGCTGATGACCTACACTAAATATTTTTAAATTGAATCTATTAGGCAAAATGTCTTCCTTAAAGATGTTAAATGTTGTGATGCATCCAATTGAATTTTATAACTTTTGTTCCAATTTGCCCAAGGCCACTTACCATTTTCAAAGCCCCAAGAATGACCTATTTTAATTGAATCCTGTTACAAACAGTTAAACTTTCACACTCTCATCAAATCAGGTTTCTAAATAGAAATTAAAGTTAGAGCAGAAAAATAAAACTTTTCATGGAAAGGTCCAGTTGAAGTCATAGCACAGCCTTACCAGAATATTCAAGCACAGTGAAAAGCTAGGCTACTATCATAGATTTGGTCAAGTTACAAACATTTCATGTTACTCAAGCAAAAGGAAATATTTTTATTTTGTATTTCATCTCTTCCCAAACGTTAAAAATAAGGCAGATTAAACATAGAAAATTAATAAACTACAAAATATGGGAAGATTTTTTAATTACCAACAATTCTGTCTGTGACAGCCATTGAATGCATTTTGCAAACCTCCAAACTCAAGGTTGACCAGGCCCAGTCCTGAAACCCTCACAGTGTTTGCATTGAGGCCACACTTCCCTGGGATGATCCCAACCAGTGCTTCCTAGGGCATGTCTGCTACAGCAGGCCTGTTCCCGGAAGATGAGGAATTCTTCTGACAAGCAACTTTAGATCAAGAACCTATCACGTAAAGACCTTACTGAACTTCTCTTTAATGGTATGACAGTCTAAATGATTTATTCAAACTTTCTTCTCTCTCTCTCTCTCTCTCTCTCTCTCTCTCTCTCTCTCTCTCTCTCTCTCTCTCTCTCTCTCTCCTTCACTTATTTCATAGGCATATCAGCCTCTCCTGGCTTTTTTCTCATTTTTTTTCATGGTATTTCTTCCTAATAATCTTCTGCTTTATTTAACATCTTGGTATCTCCTTCTCAAAGGACCCAGAGAAACATACCACCTGGTGGTGATGATGGTGATGGTGATGGTAACGGTGATAATAATGATAGTGGTGATGGCAGTGATAAATGATGATAAGGATAAACGCCTATTGAATTATTTTTAAAAATCCCAGCCCTTATACTAAAAGTTTGCCTAATTGTTTCATGTTTCCCTTCTAATAAATTCCAAAAGGTATTGCTATTCACCTGAGAGAAATAACTCTTGAAGAGATTAAGTAATAAAACCATGTTGCTTATGAAAATAAGAAATCAAATTTAAATTTTTGTTTTTCCTATGCCAGGAGACTATAAAGTACTGGTGCCAGTAATCAAGACTTAATATTATATCTTTATATTAACAGTTTTCATCATAATCTTCCGGTCCTCTTCCTAGACAGTTTTTATATATAGTTAGCATAAAATAATAAATATATTAAAACATTATAATAAATTGAATTTTTGCTTGAAATTTTCATCTGAAACATGCATTTATCCACTTTTTCATTGTGTAAACCTACTCCATTCACATAATGTTTGATAACTTACTGTATTATATTCTAGTTTTGGATCGCATATATCAACTGTCAATAAACCAACTTTGTGTAGTTGGGGGGACTTTTTCTAGACCATTAAAGCAAACAAAGTTCAAGCAAATGATCCAAAGCCAAGTAACTTAGACAATGGGAACTATTAAAACATCCAAAATTACAATACCCAGGCTCAGATTTTAGAATTTATTGACACTATTAAATAGACCACTTAATAACAAACCAATGGACGTTTTGTAAAGGAAACAATTGGTACAATAAAACATACTTAAAAGATTTACATCCCATAAGCATCTTTCTAAGAAAGAACATTGGCTTGGAACTTGTAGCAGCTTACTAATTCAGGAACAGAACTTTCTGATGGCAGCAATGCCATTTAGAAAAATTTGAGATTCCTTTGACTCAGAAACTAATTGACTTTCCTCAAGGTCTCCCAGGAATCACTGGGTCAGTGTTCAGTCTTGGCAGATTCTGCCAGTGTCTCAAAGTGACTCTGTGAATGCAGAGTTTTCTGGGTTTTTCATGTTAGACACTAATTATGGTAGCTACAGATTTGTTTCCACTCTATGCCAATTGGTAACAAAAACAGATGTTCCATCAGCAGCTCTTAAAAGACCTCTTTTAGATAAATACACATGCTAATAGGAAGACTGTGTTTGCTTTGCAAAGATGCTTTAAGACACATTACGAAGACATCACCTCCCAAAGGTGCCTTCCCAAAGACCCTCTGCATGAAAAAGAAAGCTACAGCTCTTCTTAACTCTGACTTACCTCCCTATCCCACCATAAAATTTTTACTGCTACTGGAATTTGGATAGAATGTGAGCAGTAATTGCATCACAACTTATATGAAAAATGCCTACTTTTGTAGATATTGGAAAGATCTATTATGAGTTTGATAGGAGGTGTCCCCCACAGGTAGGCAGGGAAGGTATAATTGGAGGAAGTCACTGAGGATATGCCTTTGGGGTTTATATTTTGCCCCCAGTGCACAGAGCTCTCCCTCTGCTTCCTGGCTACCATGACTTGAGCTGCTTACCTCCTCAATGCCCTTCCACCATGACAGTCTGCCTTATCTTGGGCTCAGAGCTATGGAGTAGACAGACCATGGACTGAACCTCTGAAACCATGAGCCAAACAAAACTTTTCCTCCTCTATGTTGTTCTTGTCAGATCTTTTGGTCACACTGATGCAAAATCTGACTAAAATAGACCCACTTTCTTTCTCCAACCCAGTGCAAGCCTTTAGTTCTGACTTTTAAATAGACAAGAAACTGAATCACTAAGTGTTCTCCTAGCCTCTCAAAATCTACCATTCCTGCAGACCTCTCCTGAACATTACAACTTGGAATGTTACCCTGTCCCTTAAACCCACATATTGCCTGCACCACTGATAGTGGCTGTAAGTTCCCTGTTTCCTTTAGTTCCTTTGTTTCTTGTGGAGCTTATCAAATCAACCTGTTTTCCCTTTGTCACCAATGAGTTGTGTGACATTGATCATGTCAATCAATCACTCCAGTTTCTATAAAATACGGAAAGTATATTGATGTTTCTAAAAAAAACATGCTCTCCACAATTCACAATAGCTGAGCTATGGAACCAATCTAGATGCCCTTCAACAGATGAATGGATATAAACTCAAATATAATCTCTAATAACTTTAAGCCATAATATATTGGCATATGTGATAAATATACATAATGTATGTCCCTCATTATTACTTTGTCTGACAATATATTATCAAAGACATAAATAAATAAATAAATAAATGAAAATACTAAAAAAAAAAAAAACTGAATAAATGTTTGTTAAATGAGTGAAAAAAAAAAAAAAAACAGGCTCTCTGGAGAGGAGTCAGTAGTTGCCATGTGGTGAAGGAAAAATGAAGAAGGGAATTCCGAGTGAATAGGCACAATCTCCCCTCTTTCAACAAGAGAAGTTCCATCTGTATCTTTTAATTATTAGAGTCCAGAGTTAGATTTTCTTGAAACTCTGGTGTACTGCATTAAAACACATTTAAAAATCACTGGACTAGGAGGTTCCTAAAGTTCTTTCCCATCATTATAAGATTCTGTAAGAATGTCAGCATTTAAGTTTTTCTAATTCTTCCACAGAACTTAATTCAAACATTGAAAACTTGCTCATCTTTGATCTACTCCCTGTTTCCCTTTCCAGCCCTATTTCAAGCACTCTCTTTCCCTTATGACTTCAATCATCAGATATACACCAGTGACTATGAGCAAATCCAACCTGAAATGGAACTTTGAATTTTCATTTGCCTTCTAGACATTTCCTGAAAATCCCCAAAGGGAATCTCAAGCACAAATGGAACCTATTATATTTCCACCATACGACCTCCAAACCTGCTCCTTCTCTAGGGCATTTTTACTTCTACTTGTAGCATTATCAGCCATTCAGATACCTAAAAATAATCACATGAGACATCTTGGTCTTCCTATTTCCTTCATGCCCTACATTGCATTCATGAACATATCCTTTTGGTTCTCCCTCAGTCATGTCTCTCCTCTTTTCTTCCCTTCATCCTGTCCCTTCCACCCAATTCAGGTCTGCTCCTCTGTCATCACCAGGAGCAGCAGCAAGCTCCTTGTCCATTGAAACAGCTTCACAACTGTTCCCAAGCCTCCATTTCCTCTGCCTTCAGTTCTTTCTCTGCAGTGCATTTAAAATTCTCATATATGGAACTGGTTCTATTACTTCCTTTGCTTATGTTTTATGGCTACCAAATGCCTAATGCACATGACCCTTAAACCCACTCAGTAGCCTGGTATTTTGTGTGCATCACAACATGAATCTATTCTACCTTTTTAGCTTCAGATCCTGCCATTCACCCTATTATCAGAAAACGAACTATGGCAGGCTTTACCAAAGTATCGCTCATTTACAAAACAATCCTACAAGTCACATACAAAAAAGTGTAAACTCCCGTTATTATGTAGTCTCATAGGAGTTTCCACATGATAATGAGAACTTCAAGGGATTCACACACACACGCTTTAAATTCAAAACCATTGAGCTACTTAACAGGACATGACTATACAGTTCCCCAAATGCAACATAAATATTCATATTTCTGTGCCTTGGCTCAAAATATTTAATCTGCTGATAGTCCCTTCCTTGTGTCTCTCCCTGAAAACTAAACTAAATGCTTATTTCTTACAACCCGACTTAGATCACCACCCCCTCCCACACACATTCTTGTGCTGCCCCCTCTCTGACTTGGCTCCAGCAGCATTTTGCCTGTTTGTTCAACAGCGAGAGTCAGCATATCCTATCAGTCATGTGCACACCTCACTCACCCACCAGAATTTTGGATTCAAATGATCATTTTATCCACTTTTACACCTCCAGGCTGTGGTCCTCATGGTAGACAAATATCTCATTGGGATAAACTAACAACTATACCACGGTAATTCAAATAAATACTCATAACTTAATTATCCACTTCATACCAAGGAAAACAGGTCTCCAAGTTCAACATGAAGAAGGATCTTTTCTGGATCTAATTGAATAGTCTCTCTCAAATCAAGAGAAAAGGCACTGCCCACGAGCAAGCCAATGATATCATTGCAGCTACACCTGATCTTTACTTGAACCATGTGTTTACAGGATGATCTCAGGAAACTATTTGGCTTTAGTTATATGATAGCTATGGAAAGAACCCCTCTGTTCCCTCTTTATCAAACTAGTTGGGCAACGAGAATTTTTGTGTGCCTACAGTTGTGTGCCAAGTTCTCAGCACCGCAGGAACCAAAGATATACAACAGGACCCATCATTTCCTTCCCATATCCTGTTCTACACCCCAACACAAGCAACAGTGATCAAAGTCCCTTCATAATATTTCTCCTTGTGAAAGAGCTGTAGCTCCCACATTCTGTTACAGGATGGCTGATGTGCATTCCTACCCTGTACCTACCAGCTTGCCCTGGGTTATAATTTATAAGTTATATAAAGTAATGAACCATCTAGAGAAAATGTTGCTTTTTCAAAGATCCCCAAGTATACATCTGTATGATGGACTACAATGACTCCCAAGTAAGATTATTGTCTTTAGAGTAAATAATACACTTTTTCCCCCAGGTCTCAAAGCCAGTATTTAAATGATTATTCATAGGTGTTGTGGGAGACTTTAAGCTTTAGCTTGGCAATTCCCAACATAAAAATGGGTAATGTTTCAGAAACCTTGTTTATGCCTCACATGCCCAGAAACTCACCATTGCCTCTTACATTATGTTCCAAATTCCCAGGCCAACCCCCAAAATCTATTTATCTCATCACACACCTGAAGGGTATTCAGTGACACCAACCCTCATTTACAGTATTGTTCCTTTGGGGGAAATGCCCTCTAAAATCTCAGTCAAATGGCATGCAAATACATCTCTACCTGCATTCAGCAGTGAATGGGGAAAGATGAGAGAATGAAGACAGAAATAATATTCTCAGAAATCAGAATCTTTTAATTCCTAAATAGAAGTTCAAAGACATGCCCTCCTCTAAAAGATTGTTCCTTATTAGGGGCAAAGAACTGAAACCTCTACTATCAAAGGATTTTCAGAATTTGAAGTCGATCCCACCCTCTCAGTTACCTAGATGAAACATCAACATGCTTACAAGATTTGACATTGAATATGAAACTGTCTGACCTCTTGTCTGTATTTTCAATTTTCTCCTAATTCTCTTAAGTGTATATTGTAATTAGTATTCATTTTAAATAGGTTTTAAATGAACACATCATAGGAAATATTTTCCTGTCTTGCAGCAATTTAATATCAAATATATTTACAGTTTCAAAATATAAAACAAGCTCTTTCAAATTAAAAAAGAAGCTTTTTTATTATTTAAATGTAAAGGAGTTTTTAAATCTCATTTATTTTGTCAATTGGTTCTGCTTAACATTCTTCTGCCCAGTCCACTCTCAATTATCCATGCTAAGGAAGGGGAATCAGTGGCCTGGATAATCTAAAACAGCAGATAATTTTAAAAGCCCTTGTATTTGGCCCGGTCATACTTTACAATCAAATTCTGATTATCCACACTAATGAAAGGAAGAGCAGGCACCTTGAAAAAGATCCACGCCAAGTTGGATCTGCTCATCTGACTTAGAGTACCCCAAGGAAGAAGGCCACAAAGTATGGTAGAAGGAAAACACAGGGCCCCACCTGCAACCAGTGGGAACCACCCATTCAAAATAAAAACACAGATCTACCACATCCATGTCAACATCCCTTGTGGTATTGGTCACTTTTAGAAGCATGGAGTTACATTCAAATGCTCCCAGGTTAAAAAAGGAAAAAAAAAAAAAATGCAGATTATATCAGATTATATATTGTTCAAAATAATATAGTAACAGATTGATCATACAGACGAAGAAGGTCTTTGGGGGGCTCCCTTTGCCCCATCGGACACTCAGCCCCTTATTACCTCTACCATGCACATAGTAACATGCTCAGAAGAGTGACATAAAGAATAGAGATGACAAAGACGGTACCTGGTGTAGGAAAAGCTCAGGCCAGGAAATGAGGCCTCCCAATTTCCTCTGTTGGTCTCATTCATGCCAATTGTCAGATGTGCATTCAAGCAAAGGGAATCGCATGCACAAAGGTACAGAGGCATGAAGGTCATGGCATATTAAAAGGATGTCATGTGTTTCATTTTGGTTAAAGAATAAGATACTAAAGAATCAAGAGAGGAAACTGAGGTGGAAGCGGAGGTAAAATTACAGAGTTTGTTCTGTCATGCAAGAAGTTCAGACATATCCTGTAGAAGGTAAAAAAATAAATAAATAAATAAGTAAAATAATAAAAAAATTTAATAATGATTAAAGTTTTTTGAACACTTGTCATTTGGCCAGGACTGTTCTGAACATTTGATATTCAGAAACACATTTAAAATTCTTAGTAATTCTAAGATAGGCACTATTACTGTTCCATTTTACAAATAAGGAAATTGAGGCCTACAAAGCTCAGGCATCTCCCAAGATCACACAGCTGGTAAGTGGTGATATCAGGACTGAAACTTGGTCTTTTTGATTTCAGAGTTCATTCTCTCTTTTAATAAATAATAAGGTGATCAGAATTGTAAAAGACCACACTAGAAACAATATGCAGGAGAGATTGGAAGAAAATAGAAAGGAGGAGAGGAGAGATGTTAGCAACACTAGAGATAAGTCCCAGAGCTGAAGGAAAGGTAGAAGTGATAAAGAAAAGGGGTATAATCAAGAGGCTTGGAGGACAGAATAAAAAATAATTGATTATAAAAGAGGGCATAAAAAAAGAGTATGACATGAGTTCCATATTTCTGACTTAGAGATTTATGTGCTGCCCTAATAATTTTTTTAGGATCTCTTAACCTTGTGCACCAGTGAGCTTAGCTGGAAAGGAACCCCTACCAGATGGGCAGGCCCAGGAAAGACAACCCAACCAGGAGCTTCTTTTTCCAGTTCAGTGCTGGCGAATAGTCATCCAAATAAACAAATGTCCTATCACAGCTGATTGACTTAGTAGTGACAAAAGAACTCATGAACAAATATGAAGGCCAATATGTAGCTAGCAACCTCCTTCTAACTGAGTCATGGAGATTCAGCTATTTGTTTCTTGTTCATCAAGGTCAGATATATGACTCACATATAGCTTTCTTTATAACATCCATGTGCAAAGATAGGAAGAGAAGGTATAGGAAGAGGAACAATGCAGAGACATGTTATCTCTTATCAAGATATTTGCAGAGGTCTTAAGAAAATTAAAATCTTTTTCAGAACATTCCTCTGGGGGGGGTGGAGGGAGTGTATGTGTGCTCCTAAGTTTATAAATGAATAGGTAAAGACCAAAAATTCATTCTCAAAATTTTAAAAATACCTCTTTGGCTGATTTTTAAACTTTTTGCTGCTTTTATCTATTAAATGTTTTACTATTACCTTGTATTCCTTTTAGAAATCAAAAATGTGTTTTCACTAAACATATGCTATAAGTTTCCACTTTATTCAGAACCTGCCAGTACAAAGAACATACAAGGAGTCCAACAGTTATCAATAAATAACCTACATAGGGGCTGGAGTTGTAGGTCAGTGGTAGATAGAGCACTTGCCTAGCATGTGTGAGGCACTGGCTTCGATCCTCAGCACTGCATGTAAATAAATAAATAAAATATTGTGTCCATCTACAACTAAAAAAGAATATTTTTAAAAAAATTAAATAAATAACCTACACAAACCAATAGTACTATAGTTTGCAGCACTCCCCATGAAGGCAACTGAGGTACAGAAAACTTGGTACATGAAGAATCTGTGCTCAAGAGAAACATAGGGAGTTAAGAAATGATGAATAATTCGTTACTTAGAGAGTTGACTCCAGAAGCGACCAGCACACATGTGGCCTTCTTGGTCATCATAACCTTCTTCCACTGTGGCTTTTCTCACAGAGTCTGAATATATCACTTTCTCTTGTTAGCTTGTCTGGAATTCCATTAATTCTGTACTATCTTATTGTCTTAGTTTCTTCAGTCTGTGATAAGACAATGCAATAGACTGGGTGGCTTATAAACAATAGAAACTTCATTCCCACAGTTCTGGAGGCTGAAAGTCCTCCAGGGATCAGGTGAGGGCCTTCTCTCATTCGTAGAGGACTGACTGTATTTTGGTTATGTTCTCATATGGCAAAGGAGGGAAGGCAGGTCTCTAGGGTTTCTTTCATAAAGCAGGAATCCCCTTCATGAGGGCTTCACCCTAACAACCTGATCACCTCCCCAACGCCAAACCTCCAAATGTCATCACATTGCTTAAGCTTTCAAAATATGAATTGGGGTGAGGCAGGGGAGGCGTACATTCAGTCTATAGCTCTCATCTGCTTTCTAAAAAGCAGAGGACCAGAAAATTTCCAGAAGTTGGGTGCATCCATGATGATAAGGAGAATGGTAATGGTAAAAAGAAGAGGGGAATTCACTCATTAACCCTGAATAATGTCTCAAAATCCATGAGGCACTTGCTTATATTAATGCATGTTCACAAACAAACATAAATTAATAAATCACTATTTATGTTAATAAGGATTTCCAGCTCGAGGTGGGGGGTGAAGCATACATATTTCATTCTTTTCCCTCTCATGAACCCCTTGAAGTGACAGCAAATTAAAGGAATCCTGCAACTGCTATAAACAAGGAAAGTTCCCAATAGAGAAGACCACATCTACTCAACTACTTCTGGAAAACAGAAAGAAAATAGTAGCAATTTGACTGAGAAGGTAAGACAAAGCCTCACAACACAGGCTTACTTGCTGAAGCTCACCAATGAAGGTGATGATTAAAGATGGCTCCCCAGAGAGTCTCAGGGTCAACCAGTGCAGCCAGTAAGTCAGATCTCATAGTAGTCACCATCATGGTGACCAAGTAGAAGGCCACCTTTCTCACCTTTCTCACTGGCCTGGCTGGTTTCTCTCCTCCACAAAGATGGAAGTTGAGGCTGCTTTGCCTCATGTTGAAGTCCCAAAACTCACTTCTTGAAAGTGAGAGAGTGACTGGAAAGGACTCGTATCATGGGTGCAAGGGCTAAACATGAACTTGAAGGCAAGGGGAGACAGAAACACAAAGGTAAAGAATGAACACACTCTTCCTTAAATGCCCTCGCTATCTGATTTCTACATCCTTGCTCTCTTGCCTCCCATTCACGGTTCTTCAAGAGAGGCCCATCCACTGTTACCACTACTTCGTGGAGCTCCGTTCCTTACAGAGGCACCCTGTTCAGGTAGCCATACTATCTAACTTTAAGGAAGCCTAATCAGCTGCCGATACGCACCAGCATATTCTTGCACTCATGAATGCGAAGGAGCTCCTAAGTGAGGATCATTAGGTGTTGCACAAAAACAACATGGAAGATGAGAACCAAAGTAAACAAACAGATAGCCCAAAATCTCAATGATATCCAAAAAAGACACAGAAAGGAGAACTTAAATTTTTATTTTTCATACATTGACAATTTATAATTGTGTACATCTAAGAGATATAAAGTGATGTTATAATTCATGAATACAATATGATTTAATTAATCAAGCTACTTAACATATCCATCACCTCAAATACTTAATTTTTTTTGTGGTGAGAACATATGAATATATTCTCTTAGCAGTTCTGAGATGTGCAATATTCATCACCAGCTAGATTTACCATGGCATATGTATATGTATGTATGTATGTATGTATATATATATATATATATATACACGCATACATATGTACATATATGTACATATCCATATGTGGACATGTACATGTGTATGTACAAAATCCTCCTGTCTGAAACTGTCTACACTCTGACCATCATCCTCTCAGTCTCCTACTCCTAGCCTCTGTGACCAGCATTCTGCTCTCCTCTACTGTCAGTTCAATTGTTCTAGATTCCACATACAAGTAAGAACGTGCAACATTTGCCTTTCAGTGTCTGGCTCATTTCATTTAGCATACAGTTTTGCAATTCCATCAATGTTAATGATTTTTTTCTTTGTCAAGACTAAATATTATTTCATCATGTATATACACCGTATTTTCTTGTCCGTTAATCTGTTGGTGGACAGAGATTGATTCTGTCACTTAGTTACATGAATAATGTTAGTTGTGAATAAGTTTGCGATGAACATGGGAGTGCAGATATCTCTTCAAAATACTGATTCAGATCCCTCTGAATAAATGCCACAGAAAAGGATTGCTGGACTGAAAATTTGATTCCTTTTTTTTGTTTTTGAAAATTTGACTTCTTAAATAAGAGGAATAAATTTTATCATAAACCTGCAGATTTACATAATAAATGGAAAACGTTCAAAAAAAATAACATTATTAAAGAGACCCAGGTTTGACAACATCCAGAAAACACAGCATAGCTTCCCAGGAAAGAGTCAATTAACGAATTTATTCCTAAAAATTAGAATTACCATTGCCCTAACTAAATATTTAATAAAGGGGTTGAAAATAGAAGGAATGTAGCTAAATTCAAATACAGCTAAAATATAGTAATCTGGAAGAAAAAGTTGAGAAAATCATCCCAGATAAGAAGCACAGAATATATGAAAATTTCTCTAATATTCATTCAATGAATTTAAAGGAGGGAGAAAGATCAGCATTAGGATTTTGCAAATGATAAGTCTGAGGTTTACAGAAAGAAATTAAGTGATTTGATTCATCAGTAGTCCATAAATAGACAATGATATATACCAGATGTGTTCCACTCTTCAGACCAAGGCTGAAATTCAATTAAGATGTAAAACTGTGGCCCCAATGGTTATACCCACTCCCATCGGTCAATGCCCTTGCCAGGCTAGTCGATACCTGTGGCTTACAGTTGGCATCTAATTGGTGAGTGTGTGGCAGTCAAAACCATCCCTGCCTCCACCTACACATCTTCCATTATGAATTTCATTGTTCAATTAAAAAAAAAAAGAAGAAGCAATTTGAGATGCTGCAGAACTCAAATTTGAAACTGGAAGAATGAAGTAAGGGTTGTTTGTGTCTGTCACATCAACTTTCAAGCTATGAAAAAAGTCATGAGTAAAAGCCTACTTCCCGTCTTTCTCTTTACTTACAAAAAATAAAGAACCATGCTTAAGTCAGTTTCCCCCTCTTTCTTAGGTTTCCCAGACAAGGAACAAATCTATCAAGCTCATGTTGTTATAGAAAAATAACCAGAGCAGCTAAAAGTTCAAGTCCCTTTATTTTTTTTTTAGTTTATTTTCATTTTTATTTTTACAGACTGCATTTTGATTCATTATGCAGAAATGGGGTACAACTTTTCCTTTCTATGATTGTGCACAATGTGGATTCTCACCATTCGTGTAATCATACACATACATAGGGTGATGATGTCTGTCTCATTCCACCATCTTTCATAGCCCTGCTCCCTCCTCCCTCTCATTTCCCTCTATGTAATCTAAAGTTCCTCCATTCTTCTCTCACTCCCCACCCCCCTCACCCCCATCATATCTCATCATCCAATTATCAGGGAAAACTTTTGACCTTTGGTTTTTTGGGATTGACTTATTTCACTTGGCATGATATTCTCCAATTCCATCCATTTATCTGCAAATGCCATAATATTATTCTCCTCTATGACTGAATAATATTCCATTGTGTATATATACCACAGTTTCTTTATCCATTCATCTGTTGAAGAGCACCTAGGTTGGTTCCACAGTCTAGCTATTGTGAATTGAGCTGCTGTAAACATTGATGTGGCTGCATTACTGTAGTATGCTAATTTTAAGTCCTTCGGGTATAAACTATTAAATGCAATACTTGCTTTGGGGTTTTGGTTAAAAAAAAAAAAATTCAAGACCCAAACTGAATGCTTAATCCAAAGAATTTAGCAGAAAATAGGGAGCAAAACACACAGTTAAAAAGGGTTGAACAGAAAAACCAAATTTACAGCAGTCTAGGGAAATAGGGGACTTTTTCTGGTACTGGCAGGAAGAAAATGTAAGGTGCCTCTAGCTCCAGTTTGTGCAAACCAGCTGAGTTTCAAAAAAGGAACAAAGAAAAACAGTCTGTATAGAATCATATGCTTGACCTAAAACCAGCCCGAACACCTGCTCTGTTCATTCTCCTTCTTAGAAAATTGTGAAACTAACCTTCGATTCCTTATCTATAGTATTCAACCTTTGACACACCAAGAAAAACAGAGATGGCCAAAGACAACCCTCAATTTCTGCCAACATAAAGCCAAAGTCAAAGTTAAATCAAGAGCAAGCATTGTATTGGTGTCAGGGGCATCACAAGAGTTCGCAATGGCTTTCATAAAACCAGGTCCTTTGCTTCCCTGAGACCACAAACTCAGGTCCCACTAGGAAGCGTTAGTGGAGCAGCTTAGACTCTGCTTAGGATTTGAGGAATTTTACTGAGCATGCTCACTCTCAAGAGCCTCCTCTGAAATCACTGGGAGTTACAAGCTCGTAAGAGCCATAGAATTGGGTTCTAAACATCACTCTCACAGTTCTTCTGTGGCCAATAGAGGAAGTAAACAAAATACCACTGAGTCACCTGCTGGCTTTGGGCTCCGCATTCCCTCCGGCCACAAACAATGGACAGAGTGGACCTCACATAGGGTTAAATTTCATGGGTATTTTTCTGTACTTAAAAATACTGAAGACTCCTGTCTCTATATACATTGATTATCTGCATTTTCTCCCCTGCCTCTTGGCCTAACAAATACATTTTATAGGTTTTACAATGTCCTTTACAACTCGCCTAAAATACATAATTTTCCTCCTGCTTATACCACTTATTTATTATTTATTTATTAGATTTATATTGTACCTTCCTCCAAAAGGCTCAAGGCGCCACATGCCGACTGTTATATAATAAACAATAAACTTTTCTTTAATACCATAAACAGTAAAGCAGCCAGAGGAGAGGCAGGAGGCATATGAACAGGAGAAGGAAGGGCCATGGGTCTGTTGAAATATACAGCCAAGTCATTAATAAGTTAGGAAGCCTTGTGAACGGAAGGTTCGCCCCTGCCCCACTCCCTCAGCCGCACTTCAAAGACCCTGACACTGTCCTCTATTCCAAAGAAAAGAACCAAATACCTCCACCTTTGCACAGGTTAAGGGGAAGTTGAATTGATGCTCTCTGAGAGTTCTCAAGAGAATATTTGAAAACAAATATACCTACACAGACACTGATTTTCAAATCAGTGGTAATGTTTTATAAAAATCACTGAAACATTAGTGTTTTTTTTTTTTTTACAAATATAATTCATGCTCAGTTCTCAGCTCTGCTGAATGTCTATTACTTTCAAAGTCTGTATAGGCCAGGCAGCATAGAAGTTCAAAAATTCTCAAAATCAGAAAGTGACAGTCTGGCCTCCGCTTTTAAATCACAGGTCACGTTGATTTGACAAAGTCACGTGTTGATTTCCTGCCTCTGTAAGGCAGGAGATGGTGAAAAAGATGGTTAAACACTAACTCTGCCAGCATCTCCTGATAAAACAAGTCAAGAAAGAGGGTGTATATTCTAATTTGTGGCCAAAACTAGAAATGAGCATTCCCACTGATGGAGCAGATGAGGTAAGTCTTCCTATCAGTACAGAGCAGGAGTGAATGCAGCCCCAAAGAGAGAGAGAGCAACAGCAGAATAAGTACCAGCGTATTAGTGTCGGTACCTAGTTAGCACTACACACCAGGCACTCCTGTGTTCGTTTCATATGCCAGCCCAGGACAAATCTAGAGACTGGGAAAGACCATCTTCCTGTTTTATAAATAAGGAAACTGAGACCTAAAAAATTTATTTACATCTGCTCAGCTAATAAGTGCTTGAGCTAAGATTCAAATCCAGCACTCTTAGGGTAGTAAATTAGTATACACAGAAAATGATTCTGCCCATTGACAAAGGCGGCACTTGACAACTCTTAACAAGAGCACGTTGGGTCCAGATCCCCATCCTGGAAGCTGTTGATAGAGCCGTAACAATACATTAGCCAGTTAAGAACCACAAATTAAAAGCTTTAGCATAACACAGAAGCAAACCCATTGCAGAAGAGCATGGGAGAAACTGCCTCCAGGGAGACAGAAGATGTGCAGCACTATTACAGAGACCACAGGAAGCTAGGAGGTCAGGACAGATGGTTAAGGTTGCCCAGGTCCTAAGTGAGCAGGGGCTGGAAGCTGATAACTGAAACCCACTGTATTCTTCTGCACAACTGATTGCAGACTTACACCAAGTTAACTGTAGAGTCCTCTGATGAGTCATTCTCAGTCTTTTATGCCATCCTTAAATGTGAATACCATACATTGAGCACTTACCAAGTGCCAATAACTTAGCATGCATCATCTTATTTAAACCTCTTAACTCTGCTACAGAGTAGATACCATAATTATCTCCATATTACAGACTAAATTAAATTTGTCCTAATGCTGTCTCCATACATAGAGAGTTGTAACCTAAGTTAATATGCAAACAAACATAACCTAACTTGGGAGCACATGCTTGCGACAAGTGACTCAGTCTTGGCCAATCATAGCCACCAAGATTTCAGCCAATCACAAGCTGCAAACTACTCAGATATGCCGCAATGAGGCAGATGCTGAATTGTAAGCAGTCTATTGCTGTATGTCACTTGCATTTTTGTTTATAAACACTGCCTGTGCACTTTGTCAGGTGGAGCTCTGCGAATCTTCACTGGTTCACATTGCTGCCCAATTCATGAATCATTTCCTTGCTCAATAAGCTCTGCTAAATTTAATTTGTCTAAAGCTTGTTTCTTTGTTTGTTGGGTTAGCAGACTGGTATCAGCAGTGAGATCTGAAGTACACATCCAGCAAGCCCCAGGACCACCAGGTGACTACATGTGCCCAGAAGGACCCATTGTGCCCATTGATCTCTGGTGGCAGTTTGGGTCATGAGAGTTCTCTTTCAGATGTAAGTCCCATGGATTTTTGTATTTTGAGTTTTTTTTTTACTTTATCTGAGCATTGTTTTTAACTGATCAGTGTCCATAATTGTATTGGGTGCAGTAATTAACTGGAATTAATCAACTTAGAGTCCTATCTAGACATCTGTGAAAATGGGTTTACCCAAATCGAAGGAGTCAGTGTCTCCAGGAGTCTGAGACCTCACTTTGCAGATTACTAGCTAACATTGTATATAGCTATTAAGAGTCCAGAACCCATGTATTTTGTTTTTGGAATATGGGTTAACCTTTCTAAGGACAAGTTAGAATTACAGTCACCTCGGTGGGGAAGTTTTAATCATTTGTGAAGTTCATGATAAAAGTCAAAATCCAAAATGCCACAAAAACACTGGGATACATTATTTAATTGGTACATAGAAGAACCTAAAACCTTAAATGAATCAAAGATTACCTCTTCATGGGGCTCCTTACCAAGGCAAATTTTTTTAAAAAATATTAAAAGTCTTTTTCACAAATAATATTTAAAAGCTTTAGCCATCTGGGCAGGAAATTTTGTTTTTTTGGCCAGAAAAACAATTTGGATAGAGATATGCTTCGATAAATTAATGAGCTTTGCATTATTGTAATTGGCACATGGCTAAATTTTTAGAAAAAGAGCTGAGTTCTGCTCTGTCTGTATATTTATGTATATATACATGTATGATATGTATGCATCATATTTTTTCCATTTCTTTATGATATTGTCAAATTAAACTCTTAAAGACCTCTGTTGGATTGGCTTTAAGAAAAATAACTTTATATATGATGTGTTTTCTCGAGAAATAATCATGAACCCAAATTCCTTTCATGTTCACATGATCTGAGCAAATTTTAATAAATAAAAATATTCTTAGTTTGATTAAAAGAGGTGTGTCTTCAGAGTTTTCAGTACTAAATATGATGAAGATGCATAACTTTTACTACCTAGGTTTCCTGGTAAAATAAATTTATGTTATCTCTATATTAAAATCTTTGTTAGCAAGAAAGATTAACTTAAGATGATGACTGGTTATTTAATAGTTCATTTTTATAATCAATCCAAATAAAATTGTCTAAAATGGGTTAAATAGAGGTGTGAGATCAAATTCCCATGGAATACATGTCCTTCCCAAACCAGAAGATTTTAGTATTCTTCTCACAAGAATGGGTAATTGAGCCTGGCACAGTGGCAAACACTTCTAATCCCAGAGACTTAGGAGGCTGAGGCAGGCAGATCTTGAGTTCAAAGCCAGCCTCAGCAACAGTGAGGCACTAAGCAACTCAGTGAGACCCTGTCTCTAAATAAAATACTAAATAGGACTGGGGATATGGCTCAGTCAGTGGTTGAGTGCAGCTGAGTTCAATCCCAAGTACCTCCCCAAAAAATAATGGAAAATTAAGATAAAATGTTGCCTCCTTCGGAGTTTCTTATTACAGAGAAACTACAGATATTTGGAATCATTAATAAAAATGTTCTGTGCCACATTGACAAACCATACTATGGGAAAACATATGCTTCTATAGGTTATCATTTGTAGATTTGCCAGGTTGCTGGTATGACAGACAGTTTACCTTTACTTGATTCCCAGTGTTCCCTGGAAATTAAGGACACAAAGTGTTAAGAATTCTAATATATGTAACTTTAATTTACATAATAAGGGAAACAACTCTGTCTATAAGTATGCAAGGAAAGTAAGATGTGCTTTGGTTAAATAAAATAGAGTCATTTTTGTCCTAACATAGAATGACTAGTTGCTCCAAAATGAGAAGATGAAACATTTAGGAGAAAGATTCTTCTGCTATTAAGACTAGTGCAACACTTAAAACTAGTGAATTGTTTATTTCTTGAATTTTCCATTTAACATTTTTCACTTGCTATTAACCTCAGGAAACAGAAACCAGGAAAAGTGAAACCACAGATAATGGAAGACTATTGCATTGTGCTTCCACACTCATGTAAATATGTGCCTTCCATACTCAAGGCCACCTATGTGGGTATAAGTCATTGCTTGTATGGTGTCATCAATTAAATCAGTAATCTCTCTTTCCACTCAATGTGGTAATTACCCTTACAGCACACTATTAAGGAATCACATGAAATTATGTTTCCCTTTTGACCTTGTTCAGGAACTAAGCAAACAAATTTAACTGACCTCTGCTCAGATGACAATAGGTGGCCCTCTTCCAGTCACCAGGTGCCTTTATCTGGTCTGCAGAGAATTTGCTTACTTGTTTGACTTCTTCCCTGGTTTAGGTTTTGCTCTTTGGCCTGGCTCACTCTTGCCTTCCAAAGAGCTTCCCCTGAGACTTCCAATAAAACCTCCATAATCAGAGGTCAAAGTGGCCAATAACCAAAATTAGCACTAACCTTGAAAGAGGTGAAATTAGATAAGTTAGTTTCCACTGAGGGAACGTGCCGATGGGATTCCTGGGGGCTCACTCTTAGTAGAGGTGGAGTGTCATTAATATGGAATTTAAAGCTAATCCATATATTAGGGAAAATCTTGGCTTTTATGGCCGATCAGACATCCTAGGGTTCAGAGAGTTAGACACCACTCCTTGAAAGGTGGATGAGAACATTCCTGTTTGATAAAAACTCTCAAGGAAGTATTACATAGCTTAAATTTCCTCCTTGCCCGTATTGTGGATTTGTGTATGTACTGAACCAAATTGAATGTTATACTTGCCTCTTCTCTGATCTTATTTCCATCAAAAGCTAAATTTAAAAGGTGACTGATGCTATTATTTCTCTAGACATTAGACACTGTCACTAAATACATTAAGAAAATTTCCCAAGAGAAGGGAACACATGATGGACTTTGGGAAGTAGCTAAGAATTAGTTCATGGGCATTCTAAATAGTGCATGGAGAATTTTTATGTCGTAGTATATCCCCAGTTTACTATGACCCTCATTACCAAGCTAACTACAAAAATCAATACCTCTTTAAATCAGGTCATTTTGTAGTGACTCTGACCCCTAATTGCCATCACACCCGAAACAACTGACTTGATCATGACCAGATGAACTTGAATACTGTTGAGCTATATCTTTATTGCTTGAACTTTGAATTATTGGATTTTGATAAGTTTGGTACATGGAGACTTCTGTTAAGGAGAGCATTTTAATTCTTTGTACTTTTCTCCTGATACTCATCATAATATTCTCCCTGGTACATTGTTGCTACTCCAAAGTCTTAAATGCTTGTATGCAGTCATCTTTTGTATGTTAGTTCATCTCATTATAGTTAGAATAACAAAAACATGAACAAAACATAAAGAATCTCCCAACTAACTTGACAATGTGAATTCTGAAATCTATACTGAAACCACACAAATCCAATATGATAGTGACAGAAAGGATGTCAGTGCCCAAGGTTTGGGCTGGTCTCTCAAAATCTTTGGTCACTTTTTGATAGACCTGCCAAAAGGGGGGAATTAGATTCAATTAAGCTTTATCTAAAGCTCACTGGGTATGGTGGTACATTCCCATAAGGCCAGCTGCTCAGGAGACTAAGGCAGGAGAATCTCAATTTCAATACCAGTCTGGACTACTTAGCAAGAAATGTCTCAAAATGAAATTAAAAGAGCTGAGGATTTGGCACAATGGTAGAGCACCTGCATAGCATGTATGAGGTCCTGGGCTCAATCCTCAATACCGAGAAAAAAAATCTTTACTTAACTCTTCCTCTATACATAGAGAACTGTAATTGAATTTAATATGAAAACACACCACAACCCACTGGAGAATGTATTCTTGTAACAAGTAATAAAGTCTTGGACAATCATAGCAGCCAAACTTCCAGCCAATCATCAACTGCAAACTGTTCAGACACATCCAAACAAGGCAAATGCTGAGTTGTGACCCATCAACCTATTTCTATAAGTCATTTCCATTTTCTGTCTGTAAATACCACCTGCTGTCTTTGCTGGGTGGAGCTCTCTGAAGCTTTATAGGTTTAGGATGCTGTACAATTCATGGATCCTCTTTTCACCCAAATAAACGCTGATAAATTCAATGTGTTGAAAGGTTGGGGTAATTTCTTTTTTCCTCTTTTAACAGGAGGCACAGAAAAATTGTGTAACTTGCCAAAGTCACAAAGCCAGTAAGAAGCAGGGCTAGACACCAAGTCTAAGCAGTCTGGCTCTTCAGTCCATCTTCCCAGGCACCGTGCTCGGGAGCTTCACTTGCTCGACCACCCCCTTGCTGATCTGTCTTACCTCGCTTTCAAGAACGAAACTAACAAAGATCATTTCTTTTTTTCTTTACTCCTAGAATATCAGGCTATTTAGGTGTCTACCCTAACCAAGCAGAAACTACCAGGGACAAGAGAAAAGAAGACACCGTGGTGAGAAGGGCAGCAGGGACATCTCTGCTAACCAGGACATTCCTCAACATCCCTTTAAAAGAGCCTCATGTCACAGAGCATGTATGTACAAAAATGTGCAACTCCCATAGGCGTTGTCTTACGCCTATGTTGACTCCTCATTCCCCTTTCTGTGCACCCAGGAAACAGCCGTAGAAGCTGGGAATCAGCAGCAGCCTGAGTTGTGACAGGATCAACTTGCATTCTCTCTCTGTCTTGAAAAATTTCCCCATCCTCCTTCAAATGACTCTCTTTTGGTTCTTTAATTTTTAGATGAAATGACATTAATTCAGAGTCTCCTTGACCATCCAACTTCAAGAAGCCACACTGACATAGACCCCCTCACTGCCACATCCTGTTATCAGAACAGCACATCCTACAAGCCATGAAGTTCTCACAGACTGATTACCAGTTCTTGTTGGTGTATTAGTTCTCTAAGGGATGCTTCCACAGAGAGCCACAAACCAGTGATTTAGCCAACTGAAACTCACTCTCTCCCAGTTCTAGAGTCCAGAAGTTCAAACTCAGGGTGTCCAGCAAGGCCATGCTCCTGTTGAGACTCTAGGCAGAGTCCTTTCTTGCCTTTTCTGGTGGTTAGCCACCCTCTTTGAAATTTTTTAGCTTATAATTGTTCCTTTGTCCCATGGTGTTCTCCTCATAGGTCTCTTGTCTGTGTCCAAATTTCCTTCTTAAAAGAACACGAGTCATACTGGATTAAGTGCCCGCTCTACTCCACTATGATCACATCTTAACTTAGCTAATTACATCTTCGAATGACTAGTGCTAGCCTCCAGAAATGTAAGAGAATAAATTTGTGTTGTTTAAGCGTCACAGCTTGCGGTAATTTGTCACAGCAGCCCTAGGAAACTACTCTGAGAGACTCACTTAGCTTCATTTAACCCAGGGTTTTACACACTTATTTGATCAAATATAATAATAATAAATATTTTCCCTGTGATAAGCAATTAACCTTTTATTCCTTAGGGGAAAAGTAGATGGGCTTTAGAAAACTTAATCTTCCTACTATACAGATGAAAAAACTGAGACTCAGAGGAGGAGACCACATTCACATGCTGAGGCATGGGGGAAGGGAGGCCAGGGCTCAGACTCCAAGTCCATTCTGGGTTCTCTTTACCATTTATAATTAGCTGTTCCCTTTGCTTCTCAGCTGCCCCCAGGAAATGGGGTGCCAAGTACAAGGTAAGACTTGGCTCTGTGTTCACCAGGAACAGTGCAGAGCGCTTTGAGGAAGCTCCTCAATATTTTTCCAGTCAGCAAAAGAAATTTTCCTCTTTTCTTAAAGGGTTTAGGGAAAATATGTCCAAGAAACCAATCACAAAAGCAGCTGGTCCAGTGAAAAGAGGTGTGTGGGATGAACTTGGGGTGAGTGAACATACAGCTTGACGAGTACGTCTGCACCCACCCCTGAGCCTGAGGAAAGAGAGGGGAACGCGGCCCCTACTGTCTGAAAAAGGGGCACAGTTGCATCTAGAACGTTGCCGATTCTTCGACGCTTTTTCTTCTCTTTTTTTCTCCTTGTCCCACCCTCATCTCTAGGTATATGGAACCCGCCGGAAGCAATACATTCCAGCCCTGGCAAAGGAGAGGGCTTCTCCTACCTTCCACTTGATACGCGGCAGTGGCTGCCCCCCATCCAAATCCCTTAGGAAAAGCCATGGCTTCAGAGTCTGTCAACCTGGCCTTCAGCTCTCAGGAACTCAGCACCCTTTCTGCCAGAGGCACCAAACAGCTGTGCAAGTAAGTGAACTCTCACCTCAGGCCAAAGTCCCAGAAGGCAAATATGTGTGCCACAAGATTAAAGGATCCCACCTTTAGAAGAATCCAAGTCACTTTGTACAGGAGAACAATTGCACCTGCTTCCCCGGCTCTGCCTGATCCTGAACAGAGCTGGGTCAGTCTGAGGACCAAGTTAACTTTTTACCTTTTCATATAACACATAGACATTGTTTTTAAAAATCATGCAATTCAACTAGAAGTTCCCTTTAGCCAATTTCTCCCAATTCCTGAGCCCTGCTTCGTAGAGACAACCATTTTCAGCCATTTCTTCTGGTATTTACTCCCATGTAATTTAAGTACTAGGCTCATTCTGCTGCAGCTTAATTTTTTTTTAATTAAGTAACTATCGACTTCTGAGCGTTAGGGTGCAGGATCTAGTACATTGCTCTTTCTTCCGTCTCCCCTCTCTCCACCGCCTTCCTCCATTCACCCTACACAAGGTTATTTTCCTAATGAAATAAATTCAATGTTTGTGTCACTGTGACCACATTTGACTTCCATGCTTACCTGTAACTATTTCCTCTGCACTTGGTCAACTCTCTGCTCTTTATATTTATTTTATTGCCTCTATACTATCACTAACTCATCCCAACCACACCTCCAGTATAAACCTCTGATTGTTCAAACAGTTCTTCTGCCCTGCCCCATTCTGCACTGTTAAGTTACCATGGAGCTATACTCCACGGTCCCCTCCGTGTCCTCCAGCGAGGTTCCTTCCCCACTCCTTGTCTTTCCCCATCTTTGTTTCTTCTCCCCTTTCAAAGAAACAAATCCTTGATGACTTTCTGACAAAAGGGGATAAGGGAGAGAAGTATTTCAAAACCCCTTAGTTCTGGAATAGCCTTTAGTCTAGTATCACACTTGATAAGCAGTTTGCTTACTACTGGATTGTATCATGGCAATAATTTTCAATCCAAATTTTGAAGGCATTGGTTGATGGTTTTCTAACTTCCAGTGAAGTTTTGAGAAGTTTGATGACAACGGAAGTCCTGATATTTTATATTTTACCTGTTTTGTTCCCCAGCCCTCCCTCACTGCTCCCCAAACTTGTATTTCTGAAATTTCACAGACATATGCCTTGGGATGGGACTTTTCTTCCTCTGGCCTGGGCACCCAGTGGGTGTGACACAGTAATGCCCAGTGTCCACAGCAGGACAGACTAGATGGCTGGTCCACGGGAACTCACTGAAAACAGCTTTGAGAGTTTGCTACAAATGTAAAATTGATCCAAAATGAATTTTTTTTTTTTTAAAGTTCCGGTGGGAAGAGGATCTGAGGATAATCAGTGAGCATATCTTTTGGCTCACCAAGTAGGTACTGGATCATACTAGGCTGTGTAAACTTGTGAACAGAAGATGTGGAAGGAGGGTGAATTGAAATAACACCCTCTCCAGTTATTCTAACCCTAAGAAGAAAGAAGAGCTTCAATGTGGAAGGAAAGGGATAAAGATATTTAAAAGTATATGTTTGGTTTAAAAAAAAAAAAACAGCAAAACCGCAGGTCAAGCTATTAAATATAGCCCCAAATCATTCATTTCTGAAGCCATTATTGTTAACAGAATGGAAAAAATAAATATGAAAAAAATTTTTGTTGTGAAACACTAGATGGCAGTGTTGCAACTTTTTAGGTTTACAAGCGACTTGGGAAGTGGTATTAAAATTTAGTATGCCAGCACTGAGGGTACACGCCAGTAGCCCCTCGCTCATTATTACTGCTCTCTCAAGATGCTTCTCCAGGTGGGAAAAAAAATACCATCTTCTGAGTGCTCCACACTCTCTAAAGTTATTTTTCCACAGCAGAATTTAGTTTTTCTCAACTTTAATCAGATCCTCCAGCACTGTGGAAGAACAGCTGAGCAGAGACATGGATGACAGAGCAAACGCTTGAAAACGCAATACCAGGCAGCTTGAGACTTGGACAGATGTGGAATTTGACTACTGGAGGAGAAAATTAAAACAAACTTCCTTGACCCTGAACCCTGACCCGGGTAGGGTTAGCAGGGCAGGGTAACAAAGAGAGAAAGGAGAGGAAAATCCCATAAGCTTACTTCCTTAACAAGTGTTGTAGAGAAAAGCAGACCAAGCTAAATTGTGACAGAGCTGCAAAGACAGTGAAGAGATCACACAGTTCAACCCAAACTGTGGGCTGAACTCTGTGCCAGGCAGGACAGTCACTGTAGCATCCACAGCTGGTCAGTATCCCCAGAAGAAATTTAGTCAATACAACTTCTCCCTACCTACAGATAGTGACTAATAAAACTAGGGGGAACACCTCCGAAATGAGTTCTCTCAATTATCCATCTAGAAGGAACTTGCAGAAGGATTTCTGCTAGCTGAAAGAGACTGGAGTTCCCTCTTCCTCACCATGGTTAAGGGGAATAGGATGGGACAGACCTGAGTACCGATCACTCCTGGGGAGTACTCCAGCCCAGTACTCCCACAGCCTCCACGAGGGAACTCCAGCAAAGATGAGCCAATACTACCCTACCCTGTCACAGTGACGGGTAAAACACCAATGATCTGCAGCAGCCAGGATGGAAGCTTCTGTGCCACAGACTGCCCACAGAGAACCTGCACTCAGGTCCCACAGTTGCAGACAACCACCAAGCTCTTTGCTGCCACAAAGAAGACCTCGTGGAGGGAAGCAGATTCTCAGCGATCCATAGCAGTCAGTGGCAGCCCTGAGCCCTGTACCCAGTGCTCCCAGTACCCAACAGAAATAGCCAGCAGAGGTAGTGTCGGGGTCTTAAGCGCCCTTGCTCTTCTCGACCAGTGACAAGGGAAGGGGACACTCCCCAACAAGGTCAGACCAGGATAGGTAGGGCCGACTGACCACCTGCTCCCAGCGGAGGACAATCAGATGCGTCAGGGAGACCCGTCACAGCAGGAACTCGTTTATTGAGGAAATCGCACAGCTTTTATGTAGGGGGGGGGGGCTAGGCGGGAACCAATCAGCTTAAAGGTCAGCAAGGCAGGGGGGGTTCACGCAGGTGAGAGTCCCATAGGACTATATGGCAAGCACGAGCTGATCACGGTCGCAGAACTGTTGTTAACCAATCCCTGAAGGTGGTCCGATTCATCGTCATTAACTATTGAAACCACCTTTGAGGCCTTGATCTTGCTCACTCACCAGGAAGTAAGGAGTCAGCCTGAGTTAGTTAACATGTCATTAGTCCCAACAGAGGTAGCATCCTCCAGGCACACAGACTCAGGTCTCTGGACTGACTAACAAGCACCAGCTGGTGAGAAAATCATAACAACAAGGGAAGTCACTCTTGGTGCCCCAGCATCTCTAGTGGGGTCCACTGCTGTGAGTCCCAGAATTGCCAGATATCTCTCATTCACAGAAGGCAATTCCTGAGGATAACCTCCAATCAGCAAGCACAGAACCTTAGCACATATACAACACAGTACACCCCACAAAGGATCTTGCAGAGGAGCATCCCAGAGATACCAGCTACCATCCAGTATGCACAGATAAAAGTCCACTGACCTGTGACCTATGCATTCCAAGGTGGGCAGCAGCACTATACCCCCACAAGGACCAACTAATGCTATATCAAAGACTCCAACATCTCTATCTTAGACTGCACTCTCCAAAATATACATGGGGAACCTACATTGGGTTTGACAGCCCTGGAAACTTTTCTTCAGGAGGGTACATAAGACTGCACACCCCTCACAGGAAGTAACCAATCTGCTAAGTCACAGAAAATTTGCAACCATCTCCTATTACCCACTAGAAAGCCAGCAGGTACCTGGATACACCAAAGATGGAAGAATCAAATTAAATGAGAATCAAGCACTTAAAATAAATCAAAATAGCAGGAAATACAAAGAATCTCTCTATATTAACACTGAATGTAAATGGTCTACACCCTCCAGCCAAAAGACATAGATTGGCAGGGAAAAAAACCAAAATCCAACCATAAGTTATTTACAAGAGGCTAACCTCACAGGCAAAGATATTCACAGACTGAAGGTGAAAGGATGGGAAAAGATATACCATACAAATGGAGAAGGTGAGCAAGCAGGAATAGCTACTCTCATATTTGGCAAAGTGAACTTCGAGTCAAAATTAATCAAAACAGACAAAGGAGATCACTTCACCCTGGTTAAATGAATCATACAACAAGATATAATGATTATATTTATGCCCCAAATATCGGTGTACCTACATACATAAAACAAACCTATTCAATATAAAATACACCTCAATACAATAATAATGGGTGATTTCAACACACCTTTCTCACTAATAGATACATCATTCAGATCAAAACTAAGACTTCAGAAATAAAAAATGTTATTAACCAAATGGACCTAATAGACACATCTGTAAAATATTTCATACATCAACAACTAAAATCACTTTCTTCTCAACTGCTCATGTAACAGTCTTTAAAATATTTTAGGACACAAAGTAAGTCTTAACAAATACAAAAAGTAGGAACAATTATGTGCATATTTTCAGATCATAAAAGGATAAAATTAGAAATCCACAATAAGATCAAATAAGAAACCATTTCAACATGCTTTTCATTGCTATTTTAAAAGAAGTCAATAATATATATGTATATCTACATATATATTTAAACTCTCAGGTTTAATTTATTTTTAATGTTTTTATTAGTGTATTGAAGTTATACATAATAACAGGATTCATTTTGACATAGTAGTATATGCATAGAGTAAAATTTGCTCCATTTCTATCCCCATTTTAATACCTGGAGACTAAGTAATGCACCTTTGAATGAGGAAAGGGTCACAAAAGCAATCAGAGAAATTTTTTAAAAATCTTAGAAACAAGAACAAAAAAACAACATATTAAAATCTCTGAGACAGTACGAAGACAAGTCTAAGAGGAAAGTTTATAGCAATGAGCTCCTATATTTAAAAAAAACACACACAGAAAGTACCCAGGTAAATAATCCAATGTTATACCACAAGGCCCTAGAAAAGGCAAAACAAACTAACTCCAAAATCAGAAGATAGGAAATAATTAAGACCAGAGATGATATTAATGAAAATGAGAATTAAAAAATGCAAAGGATCAATGCAAAAGAGACCCTTCCAGTGATTATTCAAAGATTTTTCTACTACATGATTCTTAAATTAAATTTTAAAATATGTAGTAAAGTATAAATTTATAAAAGCAACAAATAAATAGAAGGAAGACCAGCAGAGCAGAGAAGACTGGAGGAGAGAAGACGGGAGCGGAAGAGGAAGCGCTGGGACTGAAATGGAGCAAATTATATTCCATGCATGTATAATTATGTTGAATTAACCCCACTGTTATATATAACCATAATGCACTAATAAAACATTTAAAAAGACATTAAGCCTGATAATTTATATATATTTGTATATATATACTTATAATTGACCTCTTTTAAAATAACAATGAAAAGCATATTAACATAAATAACATATTTATAAAAGATAATCTTTTAATTCAAAAAAAATTTAGTGAGAAGAGTGGCATTATTTTACACTTTTGCAAATTCTATCATGCTGGTTTAGTAGAAGACCGTGGGATGTTCACGTCTTCTTCTTACTCAATTTGCTGCCTCTGAAACACCAGTATTAACTCACAGAAGAATGAGAAGGAAGGAAAAGGAAAATCATGTATTAGTATTATGGAAGTAGTTCCTCTGCATCTTTCTCACCTTTCAATACCCCGTTTCACTTATGTTCTCTGATTTAAGGTCTTTATGACTCTAAGTCAAGAATTTGCAGCCCCAATCTTAGGTAAGAAAGAATCGCTGTGTTTCTTTATTTTCTTCTTTTTTTAAATTTATTTTTAGTTTTACAGACTACATTTTGATTCATTGTTCATAAATGGTGCACATCTTTATTTTCTTTATACACAAAGAGTTCGGTCTTCATGGCTCCATTTGGAAAGACTGGATGAAAATTTTGTCATTATTCAGATCCCCTCTACTTGATTTTAGGACCATACAAGAAAACTTAGGATTCATGAAGACCAAATTTTTTACAATGCCTTTTCCACTTACCTCCCAGTTTTTGTGTCTGGACTTTTTTAACTCTTAAAATTAAGGCTCCTAATGAGGTATTTTCCTTTAATGCGGAAGATTAACACTGATTAACACTAGGATGTCTGCTCTCTGAAACTACCACAGTCCCTTCAAGACCATTGACTGCTAGGTTTTGTTTGTTTGTTTGTTTGTTTGTTTGTTCATTGAGGTACTGGATCAATCCCAGGGTTTCACACAGGTGCGCACAGGTT